>NC_079505.1:84636980-85918113 GCF_030052815.1 Hevea brasiliensis | reverse complement strand
TGCTCACATGTTATATTTGCTCTCTTCTTAAGATATGGTGCTATTAGCATTTAATATGATGGCTAGTTTCTGGTTTCTGTAAAGAACACGGAAGGCAAACTCAAATTGACACTTCAAACGCCAACAGCACAGAATGCCATGCGCTTAAAGTTCAAATGAATTAGAAAAAAGGGATGAGAACAACGCTACAACATGCCCTTCAAAAAATAATTGTCAATTAATTATAGCAAAACTCCAAGGGATGGTTGAGACACGATTAGTGCATTCTAAGTCTTGCATAAAGCAAAACCAGAGGCTAGCGTATATCACCTATTCCTTTTCTTATTTCCTGGCGCCCCACCTTTGTCGAAGCCCCTAAAATTGTCAGCAGTATCTGCTGTGTTCTGCTTCTTCAAGCCTTTCCTCCCACAAAATCCAAATTTAGAGTTCCTTGCTTCCCTTTTCACCAGTTTTTTCTCCAGTCCATTTTTGCTACCCTTTTTCCAATATTGTTTTACTTTCCCTCCAGACCGATCCCCTGGAGATACCCTTCGCCTCTTCTTGTTTGGCCTTTCAAATACCTTTGCATCATCAAAGGGCAAATTCATTTCACCATCTTTGTCACCCACAGAAAACCCACTTTCCTGCCTTTGCTTCCTCCACTTCTTAACAGTCTCTATCTCCATTTTTTTCTTCATGGCTCTTTCTTTCAGCTTTTGTGTCTGAACCTCTTTAGAAAGCCTCTTTGCTTCTCTAGCCTTCCTTCTCTTCTCAGACTCTTGGATGTTTTTTCCCTCAGCCAAAAGTCGACCTGTCACCTTCTCCATGTGAGCATCTGATTTCACCATTTCAGCATGATAATCAGGAGGCCTGAGAAAAGGGAGTTCCATTGACTCAAGCTTCTCAAAGGCCTGCCTCGTTCCCCCCAATGCCTCTGTAAAAAGCTAGCTCTCTTGCCAGGTCATCATTCACATCCACTTCTTGTTCTTGATCAGTGTCAATGGAAGGTTTGTGTATCCACCCCACATTCTCTGGCCAGCTAATATCTTGAAGTTTATCATTGAGACCATCTCTGTTGTATATGGAGTGCTGTGAAGGTATAGACAACTTCACATCTTCGTCCTCTGATTCGGACTCAGATTCAGATGCTGCTTCATCAATATCGTCCATTTCAACATCTTGAAATGGCTTCTCATCATAAAGGTTCAAATCTTTATCTGTCGTCCCCATTAAATAAAACTTATCAGAATAAGAAAAATGCAACCTCACTGTCACAAGTATGAACGGTACATCTAGCAAAAACCAAGCCAATTTGTACTGCCACTCTGACAGACATGCCGAAAAGCTCGAGAAACCACCAAAAAAGAAAAACATGTAAATATCATATTGATCCATTCATCTAAGAAAATAAAAGAAGGAAGGGGAAAGTCAGAAAGTGGATACTTCAAGAAGAATCTTGACCATAATTTATCATTTTCATAAGAAATTAAACCTAATACAACATCAAAAAGTAAATAAATAAATTCAAACAACACTAAAATGCCGTCTGCAAAGGTTGCCATGATCAAATAGAAAATCTTCAACAAGGTGAATAGAAATTAAGAGATGATATCTCAAAAAGAAGCACCTCAGACCCATAAAATCTTAAATGACTTAAAACCTCTATCAGAACTTTTCAACAAGAAGGCTACAGATAAGACATTCCCAATGTCAGCTTGATTATCTGTCAAGTGACTCTTTTATCCTTTTTCTTTAACCCATATCACAGTTTCCAATTCCATAATTCAATAAGTTATGCTGTAAACAGAAAAGTTCGACCACCACTGTATAATCACAACTCAAGTAGAACCAAGAAAAAAAGCGACAAGCAACGCAAAGCAAATAGATGCACCACAATGAGGATTACAACAAAAACCAAAATGAGCAAACATATATGACGAACTATAGTTTATCATATCTTGTTTGTGATATTCAACTAAGGGCTCAAAATGAAAATTGTCGGCATTGAACTGTCTATGGCTGGAAACACAAATCCCAAACCTCCATTTAATAGGAGAAAAAACAGAAAGAATTCACAGATAAACCACACAAATTATCGGCTAGATTAACAATCCTCGTTTCAAAGTGTATAATTTAAAGACTACCAGAACACTAGCAAGTAGAGTTTAAGACGAAACAGAGAGCATATTAGGGGGAGTTGGGCAAAGTACCTTTCTCTGTTGCTGTGAACTTTCCCTTCTAGATTGTACTGCGATGCTAATGCATGGGGAATGGAAATTGGGCCAGGTTTGGGCCGTTCCTAATCCTTGGCCTCAGAAGCCAGATGCGGCCCGGTTCTGTGATGTTGTTTTGGGTCGGGCTACGTGTAGTGTAATTCGAAATTACAAATTTATTATATTCTTTTTTTTTTTTTTGGGTGGGAGGGGGGGGGGAAGGTGGAAGTTCATTAGCAGATATAAAAAGGCCTACAGCTCAATACAAAGCTCAAAGATCCAGTGGATAACATGCAAAGTGCCCTCCAACGGAGCCTAATCAAGCAAATCTAGCGGACAACCGTTTGGTACACAACCAGTGTGCACGTCCAAAGGTTCCTCCTCTACCAAATGCACAACTTACAGTCCACAATCAAGCAACAAAGCACAGATATACATTCCCACTCGAAAGTGAGGAAAGAGAAAACTTACCTTCAGAGAAAGAAGGCCGCATGATCAACAGAAGAAGGAATATGAAGCTCCTAAAAAAATAGAGAAACAAAGAGAGAAAAGAGACTTTCTTTCTTAAATAATCTAGAGGAAGAATATAATTACTTTAAAAATAAAATATTATATTTTTCAAGATAAATTATCAGGTAGACTCGGTATATATATACCTTCATTCACAAAATAATAATTTTCATCTTTTAATTTTACGGTGCAATTACTTTCATGGTTCCACATTTTTAATTTTATGATACAACTGTTTTTATGTGAGTACTTAAATATTATTATTTTTTAACATGTGTAACTAGTAATTTATTATTCTTCAATTAAAAAATAAAACATATTTGTATTCAATTTTTAAAAATTTTATATATATGTGATATTTATATCCAGCGTGTATTACTTTCATTTTGCCAATAAATTTTTAGGAAATTGATAGCCGTACTTACCCTATAAAACTCATCGCTTTCTCTCGACTTCAAATATAATACGATGATTAGAGAGGTCAATGAATAGAATATTTATGAAAATTAATACATCTAAATTAGATTAATATTATTAATATTTGAAATCATCTTTGATTATTATTATGCAAAAATATTCGTATTCGTTTAATTATCTATTTTTTAATTAATAATATACAATAAAATATTTTTTATTAATAATCTATATTTAAAAAATTAATAATTTTATAAAATATTTAAATTTTATTTATTTAAAATATAATATATAAAATTTATAGATATTATTATAAAAAAATATTTTTTTATATTTATTAACTATTTATATATATGAATTTAGATAGCGGATATCAAATATGTAAAATCTGAAATTCAAATTTAACTCGAATTTAATATGAACATTATTTATTAATCTGAACCCATATAAAACTCAACAATATATTTTCAAAAATATTTTATTAAAATTGAATTGAATCTGATACCTGCAAATACTCAACTCATTGACATCTCATTATCTAAAATTATAGCATACTCTCCATCTCTCCTAAATTTAAAGTCAACTTTATCTCAAGTCGCAGAGAAATTATATAATATCTTATAATTTTATGTCAATATTTAATATTGAATGATAAATAAAAGATAATTAAATATATAAATAAATATAAAATTATTATTTAAAAAAATTATAAAATAATTATAAATTTTTTAATACCCATCTATGTATTCATATTAACTCATTATTAAATTATTATTCCATATAAAATATCTTTCCTATTTTAATATGTAATTTCTCAAAAGTTTTGGGTACAGTTCCCGGCCGAGGGGTTATGGAAAGTTCGTAAACCTTACAAGAGTTGACACGTGACATTGTGGTACTAAATACATTTTATTCTCAACCGGCAAAAAATATGAGCTGGGCTTGGACCACATCGTAATCATGGAAATGATACAATATTGAATTAGTTTAATCATGTCTTAATTAATTAAGATTGTATTTGGTATAAATAACTTATATAAAATTTTATGAAATTTATTTATAAGTATAAAATTTTAATATTTGATTTAAATGAAATTTTATTTAAAATTTTTAATAATTAATTTTAAGAAATTTATTATAATTAAATCAAATTTCTTTAAAATTATTAAAATTTATAAATGAATTTTAAATTTAAAATCATATATATTTTAAGTGATAAAATTATTTATTTATTATATATTATTTTATTTATTTTAAACATAAAATTTATTTTATTTAAAATAAATTTTTTATTTAAATAAAATATATCAAATAAAGAAAACTCATTTATAAATAAATTTTATCATAAATTTTATTTGTAAATAAAATAAATTTTAATATAAAATTAAACCAAATAGCTTCTAAGCGAAAAATTCAATTATTGAGTTCCAACAAGGAAACCATACCAAATAACAACTTTGCAAAATTAAACTCCAATTAGTTGTAAAGTCGAAATTATTTATAATTTATATATATATATATATATATATATATATATATATATATACATAAAAGTAGAGTTGGGTTCCACCATTGCCCACCCACAAAAGGATGTGTATTATATAATTCAAAAGGCTCCTATTTGAAACACATGCACCAATACGTGTATGTGTGTGTATATATATATATATCTCCATTTGCACCGCATCATTTTTCACACACAACACAATTGCTGATTTATTATCATTATTATTATCATGATTATTATTTTGATCATCTCTTTGGAGGGTTCACTGTATTGTACCTACACCTAATTACTCATTAATTAACTAGCTTTAACCTTTGCCAAGTTATCAAGGGATTGTAGCAATTGGCCATCTTACTTCTCATGCTTTTAAAATTTATATTTCTAACTAATCAATTTTTTTAAAAAATAAATTTAATAATACATCCCAAGCTTTATTAGAATTTTGGTGGGTTTTGGAGCTTGCATAACTAAGTAACCTTAATCATTTTTAAACACTTTATGTTGGAAGCACATAATTTATATAAAAAATGTGATTAACCTTCACAAAGATAATCAACTGCCACTAATTACTAAACCCCATATTATAAAACAAAAGCTGACACAGTATCTTCTAATCCTTTGGAAACAAGCAATCAATTTTTCAATATTAAGGGAACACATCAATAACTTTGCAAAGAATTCCACAATTTAGTTGGAATTTTTAAAATTTTAATTATTTGCTGTTGTGCTTAAATATATAGCTTCAAATGATAACTAAATTGATTGTTTATATAAGAGTAAAAAATTTTAACAATTTCATAGGTTGTCAAAATGAATGTGACATTTGGTTGATTTTTATATATAATTGACACAGTGATCAATTAACAATATTTGAAACTAAATATTCTCCAATTAATTGGTCCTTAGCAATAAATCTAATAATTAATTGATTATTATTGACTTAAATCACTATATTGCATAACTGTAGAGCTTGTTTAC
Source organism: Hevea brasiliensis (assembly GCF_030052815.1). NCBI lineage: Eukaryota > Viridiplantae > Streptophyta > Magnoliopsida > Malpighiales > Euphorbiaceae > Hevea > Hevea brasiliensis. The sequence goes on along the minus strand of NC_079505.1, from coordinate 85,912,512 downwards.
TTGTAAAAAAATAGGTTTTTATTTTTAGTTTTTTTCTTTTATAAGAAATTTTAAATTTTTATTTTTATGAAAAAAAAAATTGCGTTCATTTATTAATAATATAAAAAAACACTTAAAGTTATATTTATTTTGCAAAAAAAAATATATTTTTTTATTTTTTAACTTTTGAGGCACTAAAAAAATAAAAAAATATTTTACTAATTAAAGAAAAAATTAAGATATTTTTAAAGAAATAAAATAGAGAGCTATTTTGAATTTTGACAATATATTAAAATGTCAAAACTCTTATTTATGTATGATATAAATACATATTATATATTAATTTAATATTAATATCTATATCTTTCACAATAAAAAATAAATTTTTATAAAATATAATAAAAAATTATTTTATCAATTTTTTAGTTTGTGTTATTCATTTATTTTATAATATATGATTATTTTTTTATCTTTATAAATAAGTGAACATACCTTAATAACTAGTAAAATAATATGTTTAATAAGATTGATTTAATATAAAAATAAATATAATAATATTTAAATTAAATATTTATATTGAAATTTATGCGTAATTAAATTTGTATTATGTAATAATAAATTAAAATAAAAAAAAAAAGAAAAATTTCCGAGAAAACTTGCTTTACCCACTATTTAATAAGAATGTTCCCGTCTCGATCTTAATTCTGCATAAGGCAGAGACGAGGGGAGTAATCCACGCTCCATTGTCATCTCTGCTAGGTTGAAAAGTCACCTCTTCTCTGTTGTCTAAACAAGGAAACTTTTTTACTTTTTTAATTAATTTTTTTTCGTCCATATTTGTGTAATCCTGACGTTTTCATGTGAATTTCATATATATATATATTATCAAATTGGTAAATTTCTATTTTGAATAATTAGAAAACGATTCATTAACATGCAATCGTCAATATACGAAGGATCCAAGAAACCCTTTGGAACCGCGCGATACGTACTTTTTTGGAACAATTCAAAGATGGTGACTGCCCTTGTGCTTCCCTTTTCATTTCATGCAATTAATTTCAATCCTTTTTATTAGCTATTCAATTCCTCAAAATGATAATATGAAATTGGAAATAGCATTTATTTTGTTAATTAACATAATTTCTAACTATATATATAGTATTAAAATTGAATGTTGGATTAATATATAAATTTGAACTTTTAAATTTAATGGTTTATTAATAAAATTAAAATAATTATATGATATTTAAAGTAGATTAACTAGTATTAAAATAATACACCTCTAAGAACTAACTCCAAGCAATTGTCAATTATAATTATTGTTGTCCCTTGTAACAATATAAGAGAGGGTGAATTGGGTTTCAATTAAAAGAATTTGAAAGGTAAGTGGAGATTTTTTAGTAAAATACACAAGAAAAATGAAAGAAAGAAATAACACAAGAGATTTTATAGAAGTTCAGCTATTTCAAACCTATGTCCTCTCCTCAAGATTCTTCTTGAAAGTTAACTCCACTAAAATTCTCTTTGGGTAAATAATAAACCCCTTACAATCATCACAAGAGCAAACTTTTACTCTTTTATAAATTTCTCTACGCTCAAGAGTAATTCAATATTCTATCACGCTCAAGTAATAACAAATGCTCACAATAACCTTGAATAAACTTTCAGAACAAAGAAATTACAGCTCAAACTATCAAGCTCTCAATAATTAATTATGATAGCTTAAGTTCTGAAGGGAGAAAATCTTTTAAACATAATAAATTCTCAAAGAAATAATTGTTGTTATTTTTCTCCAGTCATAAATGGTCTCAATTTATATTTTTGATAAGAAAATGACTAATGGGGTACATTAAATGCAAAAATAGCTACTCAACTATCCAAAACCCCATTTTATTCAGTTGCAGAAACCAAGGTTCGGCTGGCAAGTCCTTTACTTCGGTTGCCAAAGGTTGGAAAAAAAATATATATTATTTAAAAAGTAAACTTTGATAGTCAAAGTGCATTCTAGACAAAAAGGGTACTTAGATTTTAAAAACTCAAAAATCACCATTTAAAGAGTGAACTTTAGCTGCTAAAGTTCCCAACTTCAGTTATTGAAGTGCTCTCTAGAGAAAAATACAAGGCTTTAAAAACTCATAGCTTTTTTATTCGAACTTTGATTTTTGATTTGTTTAAACTGTTGGAAAACTAATTTGATACACTTTTTAATGAAAACACTTTCAAAATAAATTTATATTTCTAAAAAGTGAAATTTTTATTTTACTTTTCCTTGATCAAGAAAAAGTTAAAAATAGGGGTACTATGAAATTTAGAAAAGCTTAGACTTGAGCCATCATAACCAACCAATTGAGATTCACAAGATAAAAGAAAAATTTATATCATAGTGTCTCCTTGATTTTTGCTTCAATTTCTTACTTTCTCTCAATCTTGATTTGAAGCAATTTCTCAATTTTGAACTTGAGACCTACAATTTTAATATAAATACTTTCATGGTAGATTAGTAGCACACTAATTGTTTATTATCATCAAAATATGGATTAAGATCCCTAGGTCCAATAATCTCCCTCTTTTTTATGATGATAAATATAGTGAATGAATGAAATTAAGCACAAATGAAATGTGTGTTTTTCAGAAATTCTCCCCCTTAATGTACTCCTCCTTTCAAAAATAATTTATGCCTCAATAATTAAAATTTGGAGAGCATATAAGAGAGGTTTTGACTCAATAAATATAATATCATAATGTCATGAATTTTAGATGAATAATGATGTAAAGGTATTTATATATCAATAACAATTCAGAATATGCATCATAAATATACAAAAAAACATCATATAAATATACTAAAAACATGTGTCTCACTAAAAGGCATGTATACTATGTATACAACATGTAAAACCTAGAATATGAAATTATACATTCACTATCTATATATCTCCCTCTTTTAGCACTATCAAAATACACTCAAAAGGGAAAGACGAATAAGATTCTTTCTAACAAGGTTAGCATAAAAATATTCTAACATGGTTTTCTCTGAGTTCTTGTAAACTATGTCAAATTCAAAAGCAGGAGAAGGTTGGGTAGGTTGAGGACCCCAACTAGACTATGTCAAATTCAAAACCACATGCCCTCTTTTGACCCATAGAGAAGGAAAGACAAAAGAGATAGAAACATTACAAAAGAAAACACTAAGAGTCCATATCCAAGTCAAAAGCAGCATAGAATGAACCATTAATCAAAAAGAAATCTAACTAACAATAAGAAAGATCAATAACTTAAATTACGCAAAATCTCAACATTGGACTTCAGAATCCATGATGCCACAAACATATATATATATATATATATATATATATATATATATATATATATATATATATATATATATATATATATATATATATAGACACACACACACATATGTACTCAGTAGCCAACAACTAATATTAAGCTTATATAAACTCAAGAATAATTAACAAACACAATATAGGACAGAGATTAAATAAGAAATGTGTAGCTCCAAAAATAGTAAGTTATGGTAAAATCGAGTTTAGGAAGATTTGAAAATAATGATTTCAAGGGAAAAATTGATGGAGAAACTGAGTGAGGAGAGATTCAAGAGTGAGAGAGGGAAAGAAAAGAGAGAGAGCCGAAAAGTCAAAGAGAGAGAGGGAGTTTGGGGGTTTTAAAATGTTCAAGTTCGGCAACTGGAACCAAGGTTTTTGGTTACTACTCTTAGTTCTGTTGGATTTAAAAAAAAAAACTGAAGTTTTGATGTTTCTGCTGCCGAATCTTGAAGTTTCGGCTATCGCTATGCTCTTTGCCCAATTTTTAAAAAATAGAGTATTTGAAAGTTCAACAATCAAAACAGGGATTTTCGGTTGCTACTTTAACTACTGCCCGATTAAAAAAAGAAGATTTTGAAGGTTCAGAGCAAGGACTTTTAGCTGCCGAAAGTATCTCTACCTAAAAGTGAAAAAGGCTTAAGATATTTTAGCTGTCAGATAACATAACTTCAGTTGCTGAACTTACAACTGTCCAAACTTTTAAAAACATACTTTTAAGCCCATTTCTACTGCTAAAACCTTCTCTTTTTTCAACAATTAAAACTTCTTACCCATTAAAATTTTAAGACGTGAGACAAACTTAAAAAAAAAAAAAACCACCAATAATACACCAATTCAACAAGAATTTTCAAAAAGCATATACACATTTAATCATCATAATTTTAAACATCAAAGTTATCAAGTATGCCCAATTGTCTCTTAATGAAATTAAACCTATAACGATTGGGCTCCAACCACTAGAAGAATTGTCCGCTTTGGCCATAAGCCTCACGGTTTTGTCTCATAGGTGGAATGGAGAACTTTCCAGGAGGTCACCCATCCTAGGATTTCTCTCAAGTGAGCACGCTTAACCCTGGAGTTCTTCCAACTCTCCAGGCCATTCCACCAAAAGGCGCTTCTAGTGATTAGTTCCCCTATTTTATATATCATTACTTTTTGAACCCAAGACCAACTCCGTGCTTTGCCGATGTGGGATTTGCCTAAGGGACCTTTCTCCCCCCCTTTCAGGACTCAGCGTCCTCGCTGAAGTTTTCCCCACCATCGCCAAAGAGGACACGCGAGCGGCTCCAATACCAATTGTAACGATCGGGCTCCAACCACTAGAGGAATTGTCCGCTTTGGCCATAAGCCTCACGGTTTTGTCCCATAGGTGGAATGGAGAACTTCCCAGGAGGTCACCCATCCTAGGATTTCTCTCAAGCGAGCACACTTAACCCTGGAGTTCTTTCAACTCTCTAGGCCATTCCACCAAAAGGCGCTTATAGTGATTAGTTCTCCTATTTTATATATCATTACTTTTTGAACCTAAGACCAACTCCATGCTTTGCCGATGTGAGATTTGCCTAAGGGACCTTTTCCTTGGGGCTTCTCACATCGGGATTGGTTGTTAGGGCCACGGAGAGCCGGCGGGGCGAGGCTGAGGCCGCGCTCAGCTTGCTTCCCCAACCTTTCGGGGCTAAGGGGACCGAAGCCCCCCGCGGCCCCCGCTTTCGTGGACACTCACGGTTTTAATACACATTACTAGGGGTTACGAACCGCCAACTTATAAATCCAGCATCTCTCCCGTGTTTTGCCGATGTGGGATTTGCCTAAGGTGTTACAAAACCTATCATCATATAAGGATTTTGTAAAGATATCAGCTAATTGGCGATTTGTATCAACAAATTCAAGAACAACATCACCATTCAACTTATGATCACATATAAAATGGTGTCTAGTATCTATATGCTTGGTTATAGAATGTTGTATGGGGTTCTTGGTTAAATTGATTACACTTGTGTTATCACATTTAATAGGAATGTGATCAAGAGATACTTTGAAGTCCCTTAATTATTATTTGATCTAAAGAATTTGTCTACAATAAAGACCTGTAGCCACATATTTAAATTCAGCCGTAGAAAGTGCAATAGAGTTTTGTTTCTTACTATACTACTATACTAAGAAACTCAAAAGTGTCCTAGGAGTTGACATGTGCCTGAGGTACTCTTCCTATCAAGGATACTTTTAGCAAAATTAGCATCCAAGTAGGAACACAAATCAAAAGATGCATTTCTAGGATACCATAGACCTAAATGTAATGTACCTTTTAAGTATTTGAGAATGAGTTTAACATCATGCAAATGAGACTCTTTAAGACATGATTGAAAATATGTACATAAACATATGGAAAATATAATGTCGGTCTACTGGCCGGGAGGTATAAAAGACTATCGATCATACCTCTATAAAGCTTTTCATCAACTGGTTTTCCTTTTTCATCCTCATCAAGTTTGGCGTTTGTGCTCATTGGAGTTCCACTTGGCTTGCTATTCTCCATCCCAAACCTCTTGATCAACTTTTTAGTATATTTAGCTTGGTCGATGAAGATGTCATCCTTAGCTTGCTTGATTTGAAGCCCAAGGAAGAACTTGAGTTCTCTTATCATGCTCATCTTAAACTCACTCTTTATAGTGTTAGCAAACTCTTTACCCAAACACTCATTAGTGGCACCAAATATAATATTATCAACATATATTTATACTACAAGGATGTCATTTTCATGATTTTAATAAAAAGTGTTGTATCAGCTTTTCCTTTTGAAAAATCATTTTGCAAAAGAAAGTTACTAAGCCTTTCCTACCTAGCTCTAGGAGCTTGTTTCAAACTATAAAAGGCTTTAGTCAATTTAAAAATATGGTTTGGAAACTCATGATTTTTCAAACTAGGAGGTTACTCAACATATACCTCTTCAACAATAAAACCATTTAGAAAAATACTTTTAACATCCATTTGAAAAAGTTTAAAATTTATTTATGATGCATATGCAAGCAAAATTCTAATGGCTTTTAATCTAGCTACAGAGGTAAAAGTTTCATCATAGTCAATGCCCTCCTCTTGGTTATAGCCTTTGGCTACTAACCTAGCCTTATTCCTAGTTATGTTTTCATCCTCATCTAACTTATTTCTAAACACCTATTTGGTGCTTATGAATGGATGGTCCTTTGGCCTAGGAACTAAAGTCCAAACCTTATTCATTTCAAATTGGTTGAGTTCTTCTTGCATAGCAAGTACCCAACTTTCATCATTAATGGCCTCATCTATACTCTTAGGTTCTATTTGATAAATAAAAATAAGATTATTGCATAAATTTCTAAGAGAGGATCTAGTTGTTACCCTTTTTTATATATCACTAATGATTTGGTCCTTGGGATGATCCTTCTCGAAGATCCAATCTTTGGGTAGATCTTGTTGAACTCCTTGATATGAAACTAGTTGACCTTGTTGCCCTTGAAGCTCAACTTCATCATCTCCCAAAAATCCTTCAAAGGATCTTCCTTAAGTTGATCTTGATTTCTATTAGATTGAGGATCTCCAAGGGTCAGCTCATCAAGATTGCCTACAACATCATCATCACAAGAAATATCCTTTTTAGGACTAAAGGGATTAACTTCATCAAATACAATATACATTGACTTATCAATTACTAAGGTTCTCTTATTGAAGACTCTATATGCTTTACTAGATGTAGAGTACCCCAATAAGATATCTTGATCAGTTTTGGAGCCAAATTTATCTAAATTATCTTTGGTATTCAAAATGAAGCATTTACAATAAAAAAAACTTTAAAATAACCTACTTTAGATTTCTTGCCATTCCATAGCTTATAAGGCATTTTTTTTTAAAATAGGTCTAATAAAAACTCTATTTGAAACATAACAATCCGTATTAATGGCTTTCGCCCAAAAATAAGTAAGCAAGTTATATTCATTTTTTCTTTCAACAATACCATTTTGTTAGGAAGTCCTAGGAGAAGAAAAGTTATGAGTGATCCCTAATGAGTTACAAAATTTTTCAAATCTCTCATTTTTAAATTCTCTGCCATGATCACTTCTAATAAAAGAAATTTGAAAACCTTTTCATTTTGAACTTTTTTGAAAATTTCTTAAAAACGTCAAAATATTCATCCTTATGAGCAAAAAATGTAATCCAAGTATACCTAGAATAGTCATCAACAATCATAAAAGCATAATATGCACTACCTAAGCTAGCTACTCTAGTAGGACCAAATAAATCCATGTGTAATAATTGAAGAGGTCTAAAAGTGGATACCTTATGAATAGATTTAAAAGAGCTCTTGACTTGTTTACCCATTTGGCATGCAACACACACCTTCTCTTTTTGAAACTTAATCTTTGAAACCCCATCAACTAGCTCATCCTTATTCAAGTTTGTAAGAAGATCCATGCCTTTTATGCTAAGTTCAAGAGTCATCACTAATAAAAACAAAACACTTGACATCTTTGTTAGACAAAGCATGCAAATCAATAACATAGATGTTTTTTACTCTTTCACCAGTAAACAACATTTTATTATCACACATTCTAGACACAAAGTAAGATTTAGACTAAAAAATGACTCTATAAGCCTTATCACACAATTGACTAATACTAAGAAAATTATGTTTTAAACCTTCAACCAAGAGTACTTTATCAAGAATAGAGGAATTTTCCTTACCAATCTTACCTATCCCCACAATTTTATCTTTACCATTGTCACCAAAAGTCATTTGCCCACCTCTATTTTTCTTTTTAAGTGAAAGGAAAAGGTTGGCATTTTCGGTCATGTGTCTTGAACATCCACTATCCAAATACCACATACTTTCAAGCTTTGAGGATTTCAAGCACACCTACACACCATAATAGTGACAATGGCCATTGAACCTTCCAATTCTTGGTCTATATGCATGAGAGTGTACATATGGTATCATGTGACCATTCTTTTTGTGTCCATTATATGCCTGTGAGCATGAAGCATGGTGAGTGTGATGATAGTTGTGAGGCCTAGTAGCATGTCCCCTATGAGGTCTTGGACTAGATGTAACTCGACTAGATATATATGTCTTATTTACATTTTGTCTAGGAACATGTTGATGATAAGAGGTCTTTCTAGGTTCATTGCCACTAGATTTCTTTGGTTCTTATCCTTTAAGATTGGACACCTTTGGACTAGGTACTTGAGGACTATGTTCACTAAAACTAGATGCTTTAACAAATATGGTCTTAGAAAGAAGTGCGTGGGCAAATTTGCTATAGCCAAGTCCATATTTGATGCTAGGAGACCTTTAAGAGTCTAAAATTGCATCACGTTTATCCTTTCCTTTAGCAAATTTGGAAAAGAAGTTTTTAGCTCAATAATTTTATTTCTCAACTTCTCATTTTCTAATGAGAGCTCATCTAAGGATTTTTGTATATTATTATCTAAAGGTTTATCATCTTTAGATAAGGTCTCATTCTTCTTCCTTAAATTAATAAGCTCACTTTTCAAAAGTTATTTTTTCTTATGACTTAATTATAGTTCATCATTCATAACTTTAAGAGCACTAACTAGTTTATCATAAGAAAATTCAACGAGATTATCATTTAAAGTTACCTCATTGGAGCTTTCCTCCATTACCATGAAGCACATTTGGGTAACTTGATAACCAATCTCCTCATCTTCGGAGTCACTTGATTCATTCCATATTGCTTTGAGAGCCTTCTTCTTGAATTTCTTGAAAGGCTTCTTCAGTTTGAGACAATCCATTCTAATGTGACCCAGCTTGTTGCATTCAAAGCATATGGGAGGATCCCTCTTGCGACTTTCACCCTTGTCCTTCTTGAAGTTCCTCTTTGGGATGAACTTCTTGTTTTGGAAGAGCATCTTTCTTATTTTCCTTGTCAGTAGAGCCAATTTCTCCTCATTAAACTCTTCTTCTTCATCACTTGAGTTTTCTGAAGACACTTTGAAGGCAATGTTCTTCTTGGCCTTGTTAGGTTCCTCCACTTACTCTCTTTTGAGGGTTATCTCATAGTCAATGAAATTTCCCAAGAGCTCATCAAGTTGCACTTTGCTCAAGTCTTTAGAATCCTTCAGTGAAGTTACTTTGGGTAGCCACTCCTTAGGAAGACTTCTTAGTATCTTATTTACTAGGCTTCTCTGTAACAACCCTTAAAAAAAAAAAAAAAAAAAAAATTTTGAAAAATGGGATGGTTTCCCTTTATTAAAAAAAAAAAAAGTTTCAAAAATCGGGAGGAGGAAACCCCCCCCCCCCCATTTCTCTTCTTTCCCTCTCCTTCCCTTTCTTCTTCTTCTTCCTTTCTCCGGTGACCGGCCGGCGACGTCCCAAGCAGCTCCCCACCGGCCGGCGACCCTCGGCGACGTCCGGGACCACCGGCAAGAGAGGAAGAGGAGAGAGAAAAGCCTGATGGGCGGCGCTGCGATTTCGGCCGTCCGACGTCCGTCGAGGCGATTCCGGTGGCGTTGGAAAGCTTGTTCGAGAGCTTTCTTTTGATACCAATTTTGAAGCAAAAGGATGTCGGTTGAGTGAGATATGGAGGAGAGACGTTTCGGGTTTTACAAGCTTTTTGGTCGGATCTGACGATCCGACCGTTGGATCGACGATCCGATACCACATATGGATCGAGGAAGAGGAGAGGAACATGGTGGTACGATCAGATTCGGCAAATGTCGCCGCCACCGACGGTTGTCCGCGAGCTATGAAGATGGTTCAACTTCGAAGCTTCCTCATAAATTTTTGGAATTTTGAGACACAGATAAACTTCGGGTAAGACAATTTTTATTATTTCTGGAGTATAAATACAGTGTTTCTTAAACAGGAAAAATTGGAGAAAAATTCTAAGAAAAATATATGATGAAAGTAAAATTATTTGGAGATATTCTATGGTGTTAGTTGAATTTTTGGGTGATCGTAGAATATTTTTGAGAAATATGGATGGATTTTAGTTATATTTTTAGCATGTGGGCATATAAGATTAATTGAAATTAAGATAATTAAATTTTATATAATTGGTTGAAGCTTGAGGATGGAGGTTTAAATATGTGAATATTTAATTGGGTTGAATTAGGAGTTGGAAACTTATGGAATCGAGTAAAATTCTTGAATAAAATATTCATGGGTGATTAGAAAATTACAATTCATTTTGCAATAGCCTTATAATATTATTAAGGACCGCGGGGCAAAATTTTAGAATTTTTAGAGCTTGTTTGAGTGGATTTTTGAAAAATGTCAATTATAGGGACTAAAACGTAATTTTTAAGATTTTGAGTATTATCTGATTTGGAGGGCCCAGGAGGGGCCATGTGACATTGATGAGATGTGATTGTGAAAATTGAGAATCTAGAAGTGTTATTTGAGCCTTTTTGCAGGTTGGGTAGGTCCCAGGTATAGGGGAAACTCTGCCAAATTTTCGGCATGAATTAGGCTGTCTATTGCCTCTTTATAGTTTTATCTTAACTTAGTACTAATAAATTTATAATTTAATTATTAGGTGATCGAGGTCAGCTATTTTCGCATCCCCACAATAGTCATCGTGAGTAAAATATTAATTTTAATTGTAATTTCGATATTATTATATGTTCAAGCATGCCCATGCATCACTTATATGCATATATTTATGTAGTTAAACTCTAGGCACGATTTATGTTGCATTCATAACTGTTGATGTGCCATGGATGTTGTTGTGGTAATTTGGAGCAGTGTGCGTGCGTTGGCGTGCGTGTGATGTGGTGTGGACTATGGATAGGACGGGGTAGTCACGGCTTGAGTAATTCGCTGGGACCCGATCCTTCGAGGGGTAGTCACGGCTTGAGTAATTCGCTGGGACCCTTGATTTGGTTATTAAGTGGAAGTCCGAGCTTGAGTAATTCGGCACGGGTTGGATTTAAGAGAGTATAGGGATCGGCTCCCATATGTTATGATTGATACTACAGGTGTGTGAGTGCTCCAAATTACCTTTTGATGTTATGATGTGAAAATGATGTTGATGTTGCATTTCACTCTGAGGTGCATTAGTTTTAGATAGTTATAGAGATTATGGTTAAAATTGATATTTTACTCTCTGAGTCGAACGCTCACTCCTGTTCACCACATTTTTTCCAGGCTACAGGAGGAGACATTTTTCAGAATAACCTGTCCCTTTCCTCTCAGGTTATGAAAAGATTACTTAATTGTATTATTATTCTCTAAATTTGTAATTTAGGATTCCGCATGTGCTAGTAGTAGCATTAAGCCTGTCAGGGACTATATGAATTCAAGTTTGCGTATTAATAAATGAAAAGAAAAATTTTACGAGTTTTAAATGGTTATAAATGAGGTAACAGGGTTGAGCTGGGCTCCCCTAATTTTTGTTTCTGATAATTTCTAGGCTAAGTTGGCCCGAAATATAATTATAACAGTTTAATTTAAATTATTTTATGTGCATATTGGGCCTAAATTGTGGGCCTGGTTATGGATTTAAGGAATAGTTAGGCTTACTACGGGCCTCGGGGGCTTTAAGCTGGCCCAGGTCTTAGTGCCGGTCCGGCCCATAGGTTGGGTCGTGACATTCTCATTTGTGAATGTCTTCCTAAGAGATTTGATTTCCCATATGATCTCCACAAATCTATCATACATTTGACTTATGGTTTCATCCGACTTCATCTTGAACAACTCATATTGATAGATGACAGAATCCATCTTATTCTCCTTTACTTGACCAGTACCCTCATGAGTAACCACTAAAGCATCCCAAATTTCTTTTGCTATAGACTTTATACACACTTTATTTTATTCACTTCTACTTAGTGCACAAAATAAAATATGAATAGCTTTATCATTTAGAGCTACTCTTCTTTTCTCTTACTCATTCCATTTACCCTTTGACTTCGTTTCTTGCACACCAACTATAATTTTAGTTGGGGTGAATGACCCATTCTCTACAACATCCCACTGATGAAGTCAATTTATATAGACATTTAAGGTTAACATTCATTGCATTTTGTTAGCATTTAGTCTCATTTTATATTTATTTTTATGTGTTTTCATTATTATTTTAGAAAACATGTTAATCCAACTCAATTCATTGATTTTTTTTTATATTTTATCAGGTGTTTTTATGTGGTTCTATAATCAAAGATGAGTTTGGAAGAGATTTAGAGGTCAAAACATGAATAATACAGGGCTAGAAGCATTACACGAGCCGTGTAACCTGCCTCGTGTAACTTCCTGGACCTCATGCAACTCTCTGGACTAAAGAAAACTTGAAAAACAAAGTGGCAGAAAGTTACACGATGCATGTATCACTACACGGCCTGTGTAAAGTCCCCTGACAGCAATTCTGATGCGGCTTTTCTTGCTTCCAACCCTACCCGGATGGATTCCTAACGCTTCTAGGACTCTGAAATTAGGGTTTTTACACCAGATATAAAATATAACAAGTCAATAATTGAAAGGGGGAGAAAGAATTTACATTCAAGGATGCACATCAACTTCAAGGGAGGCAAGGGAAAAACAAGATCTACAAGATTGCTACAAGGGATTTCCAGCTGAAGTTCCAAAAGTCTAAGGCTGCAACTCTCCTTCTGGGTTCTTTCACTCTATTTTCTTCTCATGTCTTCTCTTTATCTTTTTATAAACTTGATTGTAAAACTCACCATGTGTGAGTAGTCTCTTTATTCTATGGTTAGGGATGTAGCACTCTTAATTTAATTATGGATCTAATTTGATTTTGTTCAATAAATTAGGGGTTTTGTTCTTTGATTCAATCTCCCGTGTTCTTAATGCATGCTATGTGTTGGTACCCACCTAGCTATGATCTAAGATACTAATTGAAGCATTGAAAGATGAAGATTAGTATTAGAAAATTAGGATTTTGAACCTAGGAAATCTGACCTAGAGATAGGCTGATGATATTTGTGGAGTTCCAAAATTAATCAAAGATCTTAAAGGGTTTTAATTAATTTAATCATCACGAAAGTAGGGTTAGGTTAATTAAAATACACCTTGAGTGCCTTGAAAGAGGACTTAAGATAACTTAGGATTAATTTCCATCAAAGTAATAATCTCCTATTTATTGAATGAATTAGATTGATTCTATAATTTGTTGAAGTGTGAATTCCCAGCTTTAAAATACCTTTATCCATTAATATTCAAGTTTAGTTAATTGTTTTAGATTTTATTTCTTTTAATTTAGATTTAATTACTATTTCTATACAATTCGATCATCTAGATGATTAAAATCACTATAGCTCGGTACTAAATACGGTTCTCGTGGGAACGATACTCTACTCATCACTTTATTACTTGTTAGCGATCCGTGCACTTGCGGTGGTTGTAAAACTAGCAAACACCCACAAGCCAACTCCTTCTGATTTAAGAAAATAAAACATTATATTTTCCAATATAAGAAGTTATTCCCGTCAAAGAAGGAATGTCTTACCACCGATTAACCTTCTTATGCATTAAGGGTTACCATTGATCTTTGCTCCAAACTGTTTAAATCTTTGTTGAATAAAAAGTTGCTCTTATACCACTTATTGTCCCTTGTAACAACCAAAAAGAGGGGGGGGGGGTGGTGTGGGTGGATTAGGTTTCAATTAAAAATTTTTGAAGGGTAGGTGGAGATTTTTAAGTGAAATGCACAAGGAAAAGGAATGAAAGAAAGAACACAAGAGATTTTATAGAGGTTTGGCTATCCTAAGCCTATGTCCTCAAGTCTTTAGAATCTTTGAGTGAAGTTACTTTGGGTAGCCACTCTTTAGGAAGACTTCTTAGTATCTTCTTTACTAGCTTCTCATTTGTGAATGTCTTCCCAAAAGATTTGATTCCTCGTATGATGTAATGGTCAGGCTCCAACCACTAGAGAAATTGTCCGCTTTGGCCATAAGCCTCATGATTTTGTCTCATAAGTGGAATGGTAAACTTCCTATGAGGTCACCCATCTTAGGATTTCTCTCAAGCAAGCACGCTTAACCCTGGAGTTCTTCCAACTCTCCAGGCTATTCCACCAAAAGGCACCTCTAGTGATTAGTTCCCCCATTTTATATATTATTACTTTCCACTCCCATTCCGATGTGGGACGCGTTTCCCATCTTTCAGGGAGCTTTTTGCTGATTCCAAAGGAATCACTGGGGCACTGCCTTAGGGCCTTATGGCCACCAGCTTCCACCACAAGTGTCCTCACTTGTTGCATCGTACTGAGATAGCTTTCGGCTCTGATACCAATTTTATTTGGAAGCGCTTATCTCTGAATTCCACAGTAATAATATATATTATACAAAATTAATTAAAATATTAAAATTCTATATGAAATCAAAATAATTTTTGATTACATGAATTAGGCTTTATTTTTACCTTTATTTGTATATTATTTTCTTATTGTATTATTGCACCACTAAGTAGAAATGCTTAGCACGATGGATTGTTTCCTCGTATAGGTACTGAAGATAAAGTCCAGTGGACATTAGACTGAAATTTTAGAGTCTGGATCTGCAAAAGTGTCCAAGGTGTCACCTCCTTAGCAATGCATATGATAGGGCCCATATAGGTCATACTAATATATTTTGTATTTTATAAATAGTTATCATATTGTAATGTAATGTAAGTTATGAAAATGTATTTAATATGTATGTGATATAAATTAATAAATTAACTTTTTCATATATAATTAATTTGTATATCTTGTAAATTATGAATTTATGTAATTAGTTTGTAAATCATGTAAATTAATGAATATTGAAAATTTTTGTATATGAATTGAGCATGAATGAATTTGTATGGAAATGAATAGGGAATGGAAACACATAATGATATTTGAAATGATAAGATGGTTGTGATAAATATGGTTGAGATTTTTATTGGAAATTATTGTTGAAATTTTTAAACAGGTGGATAGTGAAACACGCCAACTGATAATAAAATAAGGGAAACTCCGTTAGTTTCTCATTTAGAAATATAATTTATTTTTAAAATATAATGAGAACAAATTATTAAAGGAATAAAGTAAGATAAGATAGGGTGCTCTGGCACCGAGTGTGATATGCCTTACTCGTCTACACTATAGACGGGTGAGGGTTGACGGGTGAGGGGTGTCACATATAATCTCTACAAATCTATTATACATTTGACTTATGGTTTCATCCGACTTCATCTTAAACAACTCATATTGATAGATGACGGAATCCATCTTATTCTCCTTTACTTAACTAGTACCCTCATGAGTAACTACTAAAGCATCACAAATTTCTTTTGCCGTAGACTTTATACACACTTTATTTTATTTACTTCTACTTACTGCACAAAATAAAATATGAATAGTTTTATCATTTAGAGCTACTCTTCTTTTCTCTTGCTCACTCCATTCGCTCTTTGGCTTAGTTACTTGCACACCATCTACAATTTTAGTTGAGGTGAATGGCCCATTCTCTACAACATCCCACAAGTCAACTCCTTCTGAGTTAAGAAAATAAAACATTTTATTTTTCCAATATAAGAAATCATTCCCATCAAAGAAGAAAGGTCTTACCACCGATTGACCTTCTGTGCATTGAGGGTTGCCATTGGTCTTTGCTCCAAAATGTTTAAATCTTTGTTGAATGGGGAGTTGCTCTGATACCACTTATTGTCCCTTGTAGCAACCCAAGAGGGGAGGTGAATTAGGTTTTAATTAAAAAATTTTGAAGGGTAGGTAGAGATTTTTAAGTGAAATGCACAAGAAAAAGGAATGAAAGAAAGAACACAAGAGATTTTATAAAGGTTCGGCTATCCTAAGCATACATCCTCTCCTCAAGGCCCTCTTTGATAGTTAACTCCACTAAAATTCTTCTTTGGGTGAAGAATAAACACCTTACAATCACCACAAGAGTAAACTATTGCTCTTTTACAAATCCCTTTATACTTAAGAGCAATTTAATGCTTACCACACTCAAATAATAAAAAATGCTCACAATAACTTTGAACAAACTCTCAGAATAAAGAAATTACTGCTCAAACTATCAAGCTCTCAATAATAAATTATGATAGCTCAAGTTTTAGAAAGAGAAAATCTTTTAAACACCATAAATTCTTAAAGAAATAGTTGTTGTCACTTTTCTCCAGTCATAAATGGTCTCTATTTATAGTTTTGGTAAGAAAATGACCATTAAGGGTATATTAAATATAAAAATAGCTGTTCAACCACCCAAAACCCCATTTTACAGAGTTACAAAAACCCAGGTTTGACTGCGAAAGTCCCTCACTTCGGTTGTTGAAGGTTGAGGTGCTAAAAAACATCATTTTAAAAGTAAACTTCAGCTGTAAAAGTACTCTCTTGTCACGACCCAACCTATGGGTTGGACCGACACTAGGACCTGGGCTAGCCTAAAGCCCCCGAGGCCCGTAGTAAGCCTAACTATTCCTCAATCCAACTCTAAGGCCCATTTGGGCCCAATTTCAAGAATTCAACCGGACAGAATCCGGCCATAACATGGACCATTTAAGTGGGAGTTTTTTACTCGCCCGACCTGTAAACACAATATATAATAAACTGGGGAGCTCAGCTCACCCTCCACATAATCAAATATCATAAAAATAAATGGGAGCTCGACTCCCTCATCCAATCCAACCATACATGCATTTAATAAATTTACAGGTCCAACATCACAATTATATTACAGACCCAATTAAATAAATATTTCTAACACATGCAGAATTCTAGGAGTTAACAAAATTATACAAACATAAATAGACGACCTGCAAAGAAGAAAAGCAGGTTAACCACAATAATAATCCTCCTGTAGCCTGAAAAAATAAATGAACAGGAGTGAGCGTTCGACTCAGAGAGTAAAATATCAATTTTAACCATAATCTCTATAGCTATCTAAAACTAATACACCATGTGGAGTAAAATGCAACATTGTCATAAATTTCATACAAATCACATTAAAAAGGCAATTTGGAGCACTCACAAACCCGATAATATCAAACAATACATATACGGGAGCTGATCCCTTATACAACCCTCTTAATCCAACCTCTGCTAGCGAAGATCTCAAGCCAGACTTTCGCTTAATAAACCAATTACGGGGTCCCAGTGAAGATCTCAAGCCGTGTCTACCCCGAAGGACCGGGTCCCAGTGAGTATCCCTCAAGCCGTGTCTACCCGTCCTGTCCATATCCAACACCATACCACACGCACGCCAACGCACGCACACTGCTCCAAATTACCCCAAACAACACCCATGGCAATTCATCAATTAAGAATACAATATAAAACGTGCCTAGTGTTTAACTACATAGATATATACATATAAGTGATGCATGAGCATACCTGAACATATAATAATATTGAAATTATAATTAAAATTAATATTTTACTCACAGACTCAACCGAAGTCACTGTGGCTGCTGGGCGAAGGAGGAAGGTTGTCCCGGCTCACCTGACAATTTTATTACAATTATTTAATACATTTGACTCAATACAAAGTAAGAAAAAATCAAAGATGTCCTAAGTCGTGCCGAAAATCCGGCAGAGTCTCCCTAATACCGAAGACCTACTCAACCTGCAAAATGGCTTAAAACGCACTTCTATATCCACAAACCATACACTTACAACTCAATCACATCACACAGCCCCTCCTAGGCCCATCCAAACAGTCATCAATCACAATATGTAAAATTACAGTTTAGTCCTTATAATTGACCCTTTTACAAAAACTACCCAAATGAGCTCTAAAAATTCTAAAACTTTGCCCCGCGGTCCTTAGCAATATTATTAAGCTAATGCAAAAGGAGTCATAATTTTCTGAGCTACCATGAATATTTTATGGATTTCTAATCCAATTCAAGCACTAGACAATTAAGAAAAAGTAAGGTTCGGGTTTACCTATGCCTATTCCAACCTCGGGAACGCACTCGGGACGTCTGACAACAGTGGGGTAGCCAAAATCTCGACCCAATTCCAAGACTTTTTCGGTAGCCTGTCTGTCTGGCCTGAAATTTACAGACCTGAGCAACCGTTAAATTTCCGCGAATTGAAGGTACCTACACGAAGCCCACAACACGGGGGTTAGTATAAAATTTTTACGAAATTTTCTAAGCTCATTTAATGCTCTGAAAAATACTATGAAGTTTCGTGGGACCCACTGAAAAACGAAGTCAGAAAATTTTGAAATTTTTATTGCCGCGAAGCTCTCGATGAATGGAGCGCTCCGGTACTCTCGGTTTTCTCGTGGGGTTCACGGTTTGCAAGAAATCTAGCCAAAAGTCGAAATGGGCTAAAACTTTCCGAATAAAACTTGGGCAAACCGCTCGATGGATTTTGGTGTTCTTGGTGTCTATAGAAAGCTCTCGAGGTGTGTGTAGATGTGTTTTGATACAAGACTCGGCCCAAATGGTAGCTGGATTGGCCGAATTTTGACTGGGAAGCCGAAACGGCGCCCGCCTGTAGGGGGAACTTCACGCACGTTTTCCGTCAGCCGGCTGTGGGGAGGCACTGGGGCGGCGCGCCGGCGAGTGAGGAGGGCTGGGTTGGCGGCGGCGGCGGCGGCACGGCTAGGGGAGGTGAGAGGAGAGAGAAAATGGGAGAGAGAGGAGAGACGTCGGGCGCGCGCGAGAAAGAAGGAAGAAGAAAAAGAAAAAGCCGGTCCGATCCGGTCCGATTTGATTTGGTCGGTCTGATTTAGGATACAAAATTTTGAATTTTTACTCTGCCTTGGGATTGAAAAAGAGGCCCAAAAACTTCAAAAAAATTCTAGAAAACTCAAAAAAATTCGTAGAGTTCAAATATATTTTTAGTTTTACCACGTGTTCTTTAAATTAATTTTTAAAAATCATCAAAATTTTATATTTTCGAAAAATCAAACTGAATTTCTAAAATCTGAAAATTTTCAAATAATTTCCTAAAATTCAAATAAAATAAAATATTGATATTTGCTCATCAAATAATAAATTTAAAAATTTGTGGCGTTACATCTCTAGACAAAAAAGGCATTTAGGCTTTAAAAATTGAAAAGCCATCATTTAAATAGGGAACTTCAGCTGTCAAAGTTCTCAACTTTGGCTGTTAAGGTGCTCTTTGGACAAAAAAACACAAAGGGACACTTAGACATTAGAAATTTATAACTTTTTTACTTGAACTAGAATTTTCGATCCTTTTAAATTATTGGAAAGCTAATTTGATAAACTTTTCAATGAAAATACTTTTAAAAACAAATTTACATTTCTCAAAAATGAAATTTTCATTTTACTCCCCTTTGCTCAATAAAAAGTTAAAAATAGGGATACTAAAAAATTTAGAGAAATATAGATTTAAGTCATCATAACCAACCAATTGAGATTCGCAAGATAAAAGAAAAAAAAATTATATTTTAGTGTCTCCTTGATTTTTACTTTAATTTTTTTCTTTTTCTCAATCTTGATTTGATGTAATTCTCAATTTTAAACTTCGACCTATAATCTTTATACAAATACTTCAAAGTAAATTAATAGCATATTAATTATTTATTATCATTAAAATATAAATTAAAATCCCTAAGTCCAATAAATATGATATTATTATTTTTATTATTATTTTGGTAAGATAATATAAAAAAAGTTATATAAGTAAATAAAAGAAATTAATTATTAATTTTGAATTAAATAATCTTTAATATAAACAACTTTCAGTGGTTAAATCATGTCATTATCATGACATAACATTAATTTTTAATCAATTCCCACTATATATATATATATATATATATATATATATATATATATATATATATATATATGCAAGAGAGAAAAAAAAAAAAAAACCAACAATCTAATAAAACATCAGCATCCAGAGGAAGCTTCAAACAGGATCGTGAAGAATCCCAAATCAACAACTTTTCAATTTGAAAAGACCCCATTCATTATAATTATGTTTTGCTGGAAATTTGCCCTCTGACTGCACATATTGGAGCATGCAAGCCTCATCTCTTTTAAGCAGTTAGCGGTTGCAATTTTTATTTCCATTTCGCTTGAAATTTACCAAAATTTATATAACTCACTGTAGACCCTTATTTTGTGATGAGTATGTGCATTGAGGCCGTGGGAAACCCGATGATGAAAAATTATATGACTGTAAGATGTAATTGGAGGCATGGAGCTGAATTATTAATTCCGTGGCATGATCTTGAAAAAAATAAAAATAATAATAAAATTTTGGGGAAATTAATTTAATTAAATTTAAATAAAATTTTATTTTGTTTAAATTTAATATGGGTAGTTCTTAAATGGATCTAATTAAGTTTAATTGGGCTCTATGAGCCTAAGAAAGCCTAGTTAGGAATTTTAAATGGGACCCATTTAATTATTTTCTAAAAATTAAAATAACAAAATATCTCTCTCCTCTTTGACCCCACTCTCTTCCTCACTCCCTATTGGTGCCTTCCATTTTTTCCTGTCTTCCTATTGGTTGAAACACCTCACCCATATCCCAGTCTTATTCGACTCGCAATCGCATTGTTTAAGTCATCTAAACTTTATCACCCTAAGACTCCAAATCCTACCACACCTCTTCCTCATTCCCTATTGGTGCCTTCCATTTTTTCTGTCTTCCTATTGGTTGAAACACCTCACCCATATCCCGTCTTATTCGACTCGCAATTGTAGTTGTTTAAGTCATCAAAACTTTATCATCCTAAGACTCCAATTCATATAACACGTCTCACCCAAAACACTATAAATACCCTACTAGAGAAGAGAAGAAGAGGATGATGGGAGGAAAGAGGAAGAGAAAATTCAGAGCTATAGGAAATTTAGAGATATTCAAGACTCTTTGAGTTCTTCCTTATTCTTCTTTTCTTCAAAAAGATTTTCATACAAGATTTCTAGAAGGTCAGTTTTTATTGTTTTCTTTTCAAGATCTATGCCACACAATATTTTAATTCTATGCTCTTTGTCTTCAATTTATTTTATATGTTCATATTGATCATGTAATCATGTTTAATTTGAGGGGATACACAACTCTGCACATGTTTAGTTTCTGTCTCTCGTATTTTTATTATTTTTCTTTATTTTCTGAATCTGTAAAAAATTTGTAAAAATTATATTCATATTCTACACAAAATTCCATTAATTTTAGGCTTAAGAATCACTAAAAAAGCTTTAATATTTTGTAAGTTATGGCTGTTTGAAGTTAGGGTTCCTGTAAAATCTGATTTGCAGGATATCCGATTTGTGGAGCCCATATCTCCCTTGTTCCTTAATATTTTTGTACAAATCTAGTGTCTAAAATTAACTTTAGAATCTTATGAATCTTTTTCAATTGGCTTTGCATTCATATCTGTTGTGGTTAATGAGTTATGAATTTTACAAAAAAGTAGTACGATTCTGTCACTTAGAAAAGTTACGATTTATGTAGACCATTCGGCTAGGGTTTTATTTGATTTATAAATTGTATGATCTTTTATGATATGTAGGCTATCTTCTGTAATTTTTTTTATGATTTTTAGACATGTGCAACTATTTTTAAAAAATCAGATTTCTTGCTACCGTTAATCTGCCAGAATTTAGAAATTCTATATTTATGCATGTTCTTGTATTTTCTTAGGTTTTAATTGATATTTGATCTATTTTTCTGTGTTCTTTTAATTCAAGAAGTGTTATGAAGTGTTTGGATCATGTTAGAAGACTTAGACTATTAGATAGTTGTAACTAATTAGGAGTCTTAACCCTTTAGGAGACCAGAGTTAGAATCCAATGTAAATTGTTATTAATATTTTCTTTATTTCTTTTATTTTCTTTAGTTTCTTTATTTTTTTATTACAAACAAAATTGGTAAGTAGCCCTAAGGTAAGTACCAAAGAGGGCATTTGCGTGGAGCTTATATGGAGCTAAACGGGAGTAAGCCAGGGATATCATTGCCATACTAGAAGAGAATACCCTTTTTTAAGGGTAGCTTGCCCAATGGCAACTGCATTTACCAACAGGTAAGTAGCTCTAAACTTCTCGAATAACCATTGGCATGAAATTGTAGTAATAATAGAACTTTTATTTGGTAAATTAAAATTAACTTTATTTTTAATTTAACTGACTTTTGCATGTAATTAATTTAAATAAATATTTTGTAAATTAAAATTAATCTTGTTTGTAAATTAAACTAACATTGGCATGTAAATAAATTTAATTTAATACTTGGTAATTGTAAAATAAAGTTGCATGTTAGAAATCTTTATTAGGTTGTGATTGTTTGGGCCTTATGTGATATTAGAATAAATTACACATGTGCATAATTAACTTAGTTTAATTATCCTTAGGGTAACTTGGTGAAAATTAATTAATTATGTTAAATAGAAACGTAGGGTTATTTGAAATTGAATTTGTTTGTGAATTAAATTCTCAATAATAAATTAATTTTAGTCATCTGGTAAATATCATTTAAATAATTAGCAACCCCATAGATAGGAATTACTTGTGCATGAAAATTGTGTGTAAACAACAATCCTTTTATGAATTACTTGCGTGTGTAGGATTAGAATTGCATTTTTAGGATAAAGTTTAATAAAGGAATAATAAACAAGACTTCTAGAAACATTAGTAGAGGACTGGCACTCGAATTAACGGGGTTAGACCAGGCGTAAGGGGTGCCTAACACCTTCCCCTTATGTACCCACTATCCCGAACCTAGACATTGGGCTATGGTAACGACGGTTGTGGAAACTCTGCAAGGAGTAAGTTGCCATCCATGACCCTCGGAAGAAACACTGAATATGTCCCGGTTATTATCCGGGTGGCGACTCCTGTCTATCTATGCCTTTGTGGCATAAATCCTTAGTACCGTGGTAGTGTTATGGGAAGACGGTGGTTTGATTCTATTAGGATTGTATGAAGTGCATGTCTAGGAAATGCTGTCTAAGGAGGTGGTACTTAAGTGAGACCATTGTGACTCCACCATCTTTCCTGGGCATTACCTGGTGCATTTTATATAATTCTAATGGATGATATTTCGCCTCACGCCCCACCCCTACACTCACATTATTAAAATCATCATTTTTTTTTTCATATGCAGAATGCATAAATGTCAAACATAAACATTTAGAGGGCAAAATTTATAAAAAAATATATTTGTGGATGGCTCACATTAAAATAAGATAAAATGAGATCTAATACCATATTAAGAAAATAAATTAGACCTGATTCTATCTCAAAAAAGATTTAAAAGAAAAAATTTACTCAAGTCTTATAAATAGCTCCATCGCCACTTTTATTGCATTATTTTATTGGTTATATGGTTATATATACATAAATTTATTTTTTTACAAATATTTAAATTGAAATTGAATTTATGTTATTCAAATCAACATCGAGAGAAAAGGCAATGTGCTTAGATTCAATTTCAACCTATGATGTATGACAATATTAATTAGATTCCTTTTCATTTCATTTTTTTTATAGAAGATCATAAATTGTTGAATTAATAATTTAGTTATCAAATTAGTCTGTTTCTGTAATGAATATAAAATATAAGTTTTGATAATTATTTTTTATTTAAAAAATATATAAGATGATAATTTCATAGTCCATGATGGATACCAATGCCATACATATATATGTCACTGTTATGTTTCCCTTCTTGCACTTTTCCTTGCGGACAAACATCAACTTCAGGAGAAATTATATTAGGCCATAAATATATTATTTTTAACTTTTTAACAATTACTAATTTATTTTTATTCATATTAAATTTCCATTAATTATATTTGATTTATATATTATAATGCATTTAATCTTAAGAATTTTTAAATTGATGAAATTAATAAAATAAAAAAAATAATGCTATTTGCTTGATTCATATGTGATAAAAAAAAAAAAAAAACCATGTGCACACGAGCATGTGTTCAAAGAATCAATTTCCTTCATAAAAAAGCAAAAAGAAAGAATCAATTTCCATTGCTTCTGGGTGGTTATTCAATGCTTCAAAATTAAAATGGCTGCCCTCTCTCCTCTTGGAGACGCTGTCTGCCCCATTCTGATGCTCAAGCAGATTCAGTATCCAAGAAAAAAAAAAAGGTCAGTTATTTGAACCTCCTGATAACGACCAGAGAAACATTATATGTTTGTTCATGGGTGGATTCAAGTTGTGATTCTTTTCGATTGGCGAGGATGATTGCAACTCAAATGAGATTTAGATTTTGGAATTAGGAAGCATCTTCTCACTTTGCTTCTCACAAATCCTTATTGAAAGAATCAATTTCCAGAGCAAAATGATCATAGGATAAAAAAATCAACAAATGGTATATCGCCCAGTTAAGAGCAGAGAATAGAAAAAGAGACCGGGGGAGAATAATGTTGAGCACTCGATTTAAACCGAGTTCAACGTAATTAAATTATTAAAATTAAATTAATAAAATTATTATAATTTAAAAATTAAATTAAAATAAATAAAAAATTAAATTTAATTGAATAATTTTATTTTAGTTGATTCAGATCGAACCGATCGATTTTTAAATTTTGATGAAATTTTTAAATTTAAATTTAATTTTTAAATTATTTGATTTAATTTTAACTTTAACTTAAATAAAATAATTATTGATCAACAAAATTAAATAATATATATATAAAATTATATATAATTCATAAATTTTTTATAAAAATAAATTATTTTAAAATTTAATAAAATAATTTGATTTAATTTAATTTATTTAATTTTTTAAAATTAAATTAAATTAAAATGATAAGAATTATTAAAATATAAAATTAAATTAAATTATTTTAAAAATTAAATTAAATTATTAAATCAAAATAATTTAAATCAATTTATCCGATTTAAATTAAATAACACTGGTATGGAAGGAGAAAATAGTGGACACCCTTGGGGAGAAAGAGCGTAATTCCACGGTGGTATAATAGTAATTCTATGAAATCATTAAGGTTATTTTTGAACTCACGGAAATTAAAACTGGCTGTCCGGTCATTCATAAAAAGCCAGTTTTCAAAAAACATTACTTTTGATATCTTTCTGAAGCCGGAGTTTCAAACACCTAAGTTTCAAGCTCAGTTTTTTCATTTCACCGAACACAAAAGGAATCTGATTTTTCTTTTAAAACTGCATTTTTTTTCCCTCCTCTACCGCAATGCCAAACGCGTCCTAACTCCCACTGTTCCCCGCCTCTTCCACCATGAAATTCCGACCAACCTCTGCACCCATTTCGCTCTCTCTTTTTCTCTTCCCGATAAATTACCGCTGTCGTTCGATATCAACAGCTAACCGGTTGGCGTGCTTATGGATTCTAGAAACATCCGACGGTGAATGAACTGAAATTTGCAGACAAACTGCCCTGTTGACTTCTGACTTCACTAATGGCATCCACTGGTTCAACGCCTACTGATCCTTCTTCTTCTGCACCCGAGGACACGGCAGCCAAAGCCGTCAACAAGCGATACGAAGGCTTGGTTGCGATTCGAACTAAGGCGATAAAGGGCAAAGGAGCATGGTACTGGGCACATTTAGAGCCTATTCTGATCAGAAACCCAGACACAAGTCTCCCCAAAGCTGTCAAACTCAAGTGTTCTTTATGCGACGCCGTCTTTTCAGCCTCAAACCCGTCGAGAACCGCCTCGGAGCATCTTAAACGAGGCACGTGCCCCAATTTCAACTCTGATTTGAGATCCAATTCGGTAGTTTCGCCTTTGCCGTCTCTTCCTTCTCATAATCATCGAAAGCGAAGCTCTCACATGGCTACCCCCTTAAATTCACTAGCTATAGTTGAGTCAACTCGTGTTTGTAACGAACTCGGTTCTCCTAATGCTGCGTTAAGTCAGCAGCAGCATCTGGTGTTATCTGGTGGTAAAGAGGATTTGGGGGCATTGGCAATGTTGGAAGACAGTATTAAGAAGCTTAAGAGCCCAAAAGCTTCACCTGGTCCTTCATTAAGCAAGGACCAGATTGATTCTGCTCTTGAATTGTTAGCTGATTGGTTCTATGAGGCTTGTGGGTCAGTATCATCTTCAAGCCTCGAGCACCCAAAGTTTCGAGCTTTCCTTCATCAAGTGGGCTTGCCTTCTTTGTCAAGGAGGGACTTGTCTGGTGCTAGGCTAGAGAACAGGTATCACGTGGCAAAGACTGAGGTGGAAGCTAGAATTAGAGACGCTATGTTCTTTCAAGTTGCTTGTGATGGCTGGAAGAAAAAGAATTGTTGTAGTGGAGAAGAGAATTTGATTAAGTTTAGCAATAATCTTCCAAATGGGACTAGTTTGTATCAAAAAGTTGTTTTAACTGGAGGATCGGTGTCTTCAAAGTATGCTGAAGAGATTATGTGGGAGGCAGTGATGAGCACATGTGGGAGTGCTTTACAGAGATGTGTAGGTATAGTTGCAGATAAGTACAAGTCAAAGGCATTGAGGAATTTGGAGATTCAATACCAATGGATGGTGAATCTCTCATGTCAGGTTCAGGGGTTACTTAGTTTGATCAAGGATTTCTTCAAGGAGCTTCAACTTTTCAGGACTGTCACTGAAAATTGCATGAAGCTTGCCAATTTTGTAAATAATAAATCTCAAGTTAGGATTACCTTCCAAAAATATAGGATGCAGGAGCTTGAATATGCTGGGTTGCTTCGAGTTCCTTCCAGTAAATGTGAATGTAAAAACGATTTTACGCATATTTATGCGATGCTGGAGGATATATTGAGCTGTGTCCGTGTGCTCCAGACAGTTGTCTTGGACGATTCATATAAGGTGATAAGTGTGGAGGATTCTGTTGCTAGGGAAATTGCTGGGATGATTCAAAGCGAGGGGTTTTGGAATGAATTGGAGGCAGTTTATTCACTAACAAAGCTCATCAGAAGGATGGCTCATGAGATTGAGGCGGAGCGGCCATTGATAGGGCAGTGCCTCCCTCTTTGGGAGGACTTGAAAGCAAAAGTGAAGGATTGGTCTGCCAGATTTAACATTGTTGATGAACACGTAGAGAAAATAGTAGAAAAGAGATTCAGAAAGAACTACCACCCAGCATGGTCTGCTGCATTTATACTTGACCCCCTTTACTTGATGAGGGACACGAGTGGAAAGTACCTTCCTCCATTCAAGTGCTTGACACATGAGCAGGAGAAGGATGTGGACAAGCTTATAACCCGACTGGTTTCCCGTGAAGAAGCTCATGTTGCCTTAATGGAACTTATGAAATGGAGATCAGAAGGGCTAGATCCACTGTATGCCCAGGCTGTTCAGGTTAAACAGAGGGACCCCTCGACTGGAAAGATGAAAATTGCACACCCGCAGGGCAGCAGGTTAGTGTGGGAAACTCGTCTGAGTGAATATAAAACATTAGGCAAGATTGCAGTCAGGCTTATCTTCCTCCATGCGACCTCTTGTGGGTTCAAATGCAGTAGGTCTTCCATGAAATGGGTTTGTATGCATAGGAGCTCAAGGGTGGGCCTCGAAAGGGCTCAAAAGATGATATTTATTGCAGCTCATGCTAAGCTTGAAAGAGGGGACTTCTTGAATGAAGAAGAAAAAGACGAAGAGCTTCTCCGTGTGGCAAGCTGTGAAGATGAAATGCTTGAGGCCTTTTCTGATGCACCATCAGTGTAATGTTTTTCCTTTTAACTCATGTAGAATTTTGAAACAGTAGGATTTATTGAATTCTTTTGCTCTATGAATTTTTTTTTTTTCATATTTACTTCTAGTTGAGGATGTGAGATGTATGGTTAGGATAATATATATTGGGAGGGAAACAAGTAATGTATCACCACACTGCATAGCTGCATGATTTGAATGAATCACTTATCTCTTCTCATGAATGAATTTAGATTTTATTTTTTTGGTGTAAATAATTGAAAGTTGAAACATTTTCCAGTTCTGCTGCTTATAAACATAAAAATAGTCCCTGAATGTAATTTTGCCAGTCATTTGAAATGTTCTCGTTTTATATTCCATATTCTGTTAAGAACTTTGCTTTATTAGGCTTCTGTATCTTTTTAATTATATATATATATATATATATACCTCTACAAATTGGTTGGTAATTCATTCTGAGTCTATGGCATGAATTGTTTTCCTTTCCTTCCCATTTTTTTAAAGTTTTTTTTTTTTTTTTGGTATAAAGGCCTTGTCCACTGGGAGACCTCTTTTGTATGAACTATCTGCATTTTTCCTGGTGAGTGGTGACAAATTGTAGGTATAAATTGATTCCCTTCTACAATACTTTACTTCAGTTGCTGCATGCAATTCATCTGCTAGAGTAGCGATTAGGGAGAGCAGCGTGTTGACAGTATTAGAATATTACTGAGCAAAAATTCGGCTGCTTATGTATTTTGAATTCAGAATCAATCAATTATCTTTTGAATTTTCTACAGCTTTCTATGAACTACGATGTGGAGTTTGGACCAATAGTTACTTATTTTTTTCTATTTCTCTATGTAACTATCTTACAGAACTGACATCAGAATTGGTGTCATCCAAACAAATTTAAACTTAAAATGGATTTTTGTTGGCCGGTATGGTGTGTAGCGTAAACACCTTGATTAATAACACCTTTTCTACCGAGGTTGGCTGGACTTATTAATCATCAGACAAGGTTCTATATGTTATTTTCAGAGATATGAATCCTTTAATGGCAATTATGCTCTGAAGGCTTGAAGCTGATGCTATTATGCATTACATGAGTGATTTTAAGTGGTCAGTAATTGATTACTCTCATATGCTTTTGTATGTTTATTATAAAAGGTTTTGTTAGAAAATTGAGAAAGAAAGAGGAGAAACATAAAAGCAATTAGGAAAGTAATGATGTAAAATATGTGAGCCTACTCTTGGAGCTATCAACTCGTTCAAGTATTATAGAGTTCCTTGAACTGTTATCTAGTGAAAGAGAACCTGCATTCTAGTGCTATTTTAACTGTCTATCTGATTTACTCATGACAAGATAACAATCAGTGGAATTTGGTCATATAACAGACTGATACTACCCAAACTTCGCAATTTATGGGCTATATTATTGCTCCTCTTAGTATCAGTTGTAATCTAACTTTCAAGTAAATTCCTTAGAAAATGTGATGAAATCATCAGAGGTTGCCACTTACCAGTTTTCTCAATCCAAATCAACCACTGATGACTTGTTAACTGCTTTACCACCTGAAGGGTCATAAATTTGTTCTTTACTTTGGACATATTCTGAGAAATTATATTTGCTATTTTCTAGTCCAGTTTTACTCATATCTTGGTTTCTACTTTGCAAATTGTAAATGAGACATCCAAAGACAATAGTTCTGATTGCTTTGTCTAAACCACTTATCACTTTAGTATGCTTCTCAATTTTACAATTTTTGTAAGGAGGCAGTTCTGTGGTCCAATTACATAGATCCTTAATGCATGAAATACTCATTCAACACAAAATGATAAGCTGATGGGTTATGCACTGGATTAGTGATCAAATCCTGATTAAGGGGAGACATATCTAAATATTCTTCGAGTTTCTTGTTATAAACACTACTCTGTTATACTTGTGGGGTGCTGTATTATGTTATATAGACCAGACAATATTGACTTTTTGGCGGTTTAGTCATGTCTTGATGTCTTGAGTTTTTAGAGGAATCGCTAAGTGCATCCCCATATGTATTGCTTGAATAAACTTGTGTGGCCTCTCCATATCTACATTACCAGTTCAAATTCCCAAGGATTAGATGTGAAAAAGTTGAAGGTTAAAAATTTGAGCTAAAACTCAGTTTTCTTGCTTTACTATTGTTTATTAACACTTCTCAAAGTCTTTTAGTTAATTTATTTTCCTCTTTAAGTTCTTAGGAAGAGCATCTCTAGATAATCTTGAATGATCAGGAATTCAATCAAACAATAGCATACCCCACCATAATGATACAGCATTAATACTGAAAATAAAATTACAACCATGGAATATATTAAAATATCTCATGTTGGGCTTTGCCTGTTCTTTGATTAAAGCTGGTGAGAAATGTATGCTTGGGCTGAAGTGGCTAGGATTGTATGACCAGTAGAATGAGAATATATTATCTTAAAAAAAACGTTGTTGCAACAGAAAAAAGAAAGTTGGCTTGAAATTTTGACAACTATTGTTTGCTGCAGGATAGGTTTTGTTTGAGCCAATTGGATTGGGTGGATGATGAGCCAGCTTTAGCCCTTGGAGGACCTCCTGGGTCAACCTTTGACGAGCCCAAGAATGAATCTGTGTTCTCAGAACAGCACTACCCACTGATGTAAATTGCCGTATCACCTGGATTCTCTGTTTATGAAAATGTCGAGCCCCACCATGAGGAGTGGTCCATCTCAGTGCTTTGGTTGTCAATTGTCTTGGTCAAAGAAAAGTGAACACTAATGGGCCTTCTTTCCTATCGTTTTGCTCTCCCTCTGCTTCTCTGTAATCAATTTGTTTATAATTTTTTTCCTAAGCTAGCTTAGATCTCATTATCTTCAGTAACTTGTCTCTTAACCATTCTTCCCACTCTCGTGACTCTTACTTTCAGGCTGGATCCTTGCAAACTTTTGATGTCAAGGTTGAAATTTTGAAGTTTTGTAGGGCTATCAGCTAGGGTCAGCACGATTGCTTAAAAAGTCTTGAGCAAAGGAGAAGCAAGGAGGGTTGTCGGCATGGAAGGCACAGGATGGCTGAAAGGGATACTGCAACAAACTTCAACTGATTTTATAGGTAATACATTTCAGCGTATGTTGTTGACTACAACTCAGGAAGTAGGTACTAGTAATTTCAATGTTTTTGTTACTTAATAAGTCATCTTTGTGACACGAAAATTTAGTTTACTTTCAAGCAGTACTGTATATGTGCACACCAGAGACCTTTTCATTTATCTACTCTACGTCTGGACAATTTTCTGCTATAAGATCAAATTATAATAAATCTATATTTATGTTGGCTGAAGGATTTGTGCAGGTTCTCAACTTTGCTTATGACACAACATATGGAAGATTGTGGCGAAGATACACAGGCAGGCTTGCACTTTCCATGTGTTTGCTAGTGGAATTCCGGAAATGCTGTCGCAGGCGGGTAAGTCTTCTAATCCATGACACATGTTGTGCACAATCAATTTATGTGAGAGTAATACAAGTGAGAGACAGAGAGAGATGGAAAATCCAGAGTGCAGGTCACAATGGCTTATGGAGAGTGGAGACTTTGGTTCTTTCTCATTTTCTACTTCTGGCAAAACAACGCATCGGTTTTGTAATATTATCTAACATCATGTTAGACCTTTAGATGGCAATCTCAACAGACTTAAAAATTATGCCGTAATCTTCTTTGAAAATATACAAGACCAGAAAACAGATTGAATTTTGGACCACCTCTCTCTCTCTCTCTCTATCTCTCATGTGCATGGGCTTAGATTTAACCTTCACATTTATGGCAGTGAAAAGATGTGTGCCCGCATCTAAAATGTAATGTGATAATTGAATTCTTACCTTTTCTATTTGAGCAAAGTCAGCAAGTGATTGAATATATTGCTAATTTTACCTATGGTTTTGTGTTTGGTAGTGAATTTGGTGGAGAGACACAGGACCCTGTCGGCAAAGCTGACTGCTTACCAACTAGAAAGGAAAGTTTTCTTACTCGTATGGTATGGATTTAATTGTTTGCTCCACTCATGTTCTTGCTAAAGGGGACGAGGTATAATGATTAATACAGGACCGCACTTTTCTTTCTACAAGAATCTTCGCACTTTCAATGCTATCTCATGATTAACCTTTTTTTTTTTAATCTTTTTTCTTTCCACTTATACAAGTCTTGATTGTTTTCGAATTCGAAGCCCATATTTGAATGATGATGTTGAAATGGATTAGTATTATTCATTGCTTGTGGCCCTTCTTTTTGGTGCACTGTTGGTAATTTATGAGGTAACAAGAAAGATATATCTTTTTTCCCTTATCATGTATCACATTCCATTCATCATGTACTCATAGATTACCATATAAAAGAAATTGAATAGCAACATAAAGAAAAAATAGCGTGAAACTGATTAACCATATCATATTTATGGTTGGCATGATTTTACTCTGTGAGCTGTTTGGTTTTTTTTTTTTTAGTTGATATAGTTGATAACTGTTGCTGGTAATATGTAAAATGAGTGATAATGGTGTATAACTGATTTATATTAAGTGTTTAGTAAATTATATATAACTGTTATTATTGATATGTAAAATAACTAATAAGGGTTTGTAACTGATTTATATTAAGTGTTTAATAAATTACGTATAACCATTGTTGTTGATAAATAAAATAACTGGTAAGGGTATATTTTGTAATTTATTTTATTATTAAAATATAAAATTATTAATATATTATATTATAATATTTTTTTATTATTAAAATAGAAAAATGAAAAAAGTAAAAAAATGTAATTTAATAATTTAAGAAAAAATAAAAAAAATAGATATTACAAAGAAAGGGAAATTAGAGTGATAAATTAAAAATAGCAAGAATGAATTCTAATAGTATTAAATAAATTATTTCATCTTTTACCGTTATGAAAATTTTGTAAAACTTGATGAATAAAAGAATTTATTTATTTATTTATTTATTTAAGAGTTATTCAAAGAGCGTGATTGTTAATATTCTTATAA
The DNA here is from genome assembly GCF_030052815.1 of Hevea brasiliensis. Taxonomy (NCBI): domain Eukaryota; kingdom Viridiplantae; phylum Streptophyta; class Magnoliopsida; order Malpighiales; family Euphorbiaceae; genus Hevea; species Hevea brasiliensis. The sequence continues at coordinate 85,879,632 of NC_079505.1, read as the reverse complement.
TGTTATTGTTTTTGAGAGAAAAACAAAAAAAGAATTGTGTTTGAGTAATTTTGTCCAAAAAAAAAGGTGTTGCAATTTATGGACAGCTCTACAAAAAGAGCTAATAGAAAACATAGTTGGTGCATGTTTTTCAATTATCAGTTACCTTTTTAAAAGAATTACTAAATAGTTTGATTCAATTGTTTAGATGTCTATCAGCTATTAGGTTGTAACTGAATAATTTCCAAGTCTGGTCGTGTGAGGTGTAACTCATCAGTTTAATATGACACTGAAAATAAATAAATTTTCATGTTGGAGTTAATAATAGACATTACCAACTGTATTATTATTGTAAACCCTTTACTCATCGGCATGGATAAATTGGTTGTTGGTATCCATGCATGTCAATCAAAGTAGGGGTGTGTAAATGGTCGGTTCGGTTTCGAATCGAATCGAACTGATAAAATTAAAAATCAAAAAATAAAAAATTTTAAAAATCAAATCAAATCGATTAATAAGAGAAAATCAAATCGAATCGAACTGATAAATATTTATTCGGTTCGGTTTTAAACTGATCAAATCGAAATTTATAAAATTTTATATTTTTAACATTAAATCTAAATAATAAAACATAAAAACAAAAAAAAATAGAAATCAAAACTCAAAAATCTTCAGGTTCGGTTTGGTTTTATTTGATTTTGATTCGGTTTGATTCGATTTGATTCGATTTTCTTTGATTTCCTATATATATTAATAATTTCGGTTCGGTTCAGTTTTTTTTGATTTTTTATGAAAATAACCGAACCGAACCGATTAGCTGAAATTATCAAAATTATAAATCGAACTGAACTGATTGAATTTTAAAACCAAAATCAATTGAACCGAATTGAATCGGTTCGGTTCGGTTTTTCAGTTTAAACCGAAAACTGCTCTCCCCTAAATCAAAGGTTCTTTTCACACTTTTTTTTGTTAATAATTGCAAAAAAAAATTTTGTTAGAAACGAAAAGAGAAACTTTTGAGGAAAAGATTGAAAATGTAAGGCATTATGATGTGTAGTTATGGGCCAAGGCTTAATTAGAGCTAATGTACCATTGAATCTGTACTACACCTCTAACTGCAGGGCCAGTTCCTATGCCACTGGCCCATTTATGTTATATCCTGAAATCATGAATTCTGGGCCATGCACAAATTTTACAAATGATTGTTGCTATTCATTAATTTATGAAAAAATAAACCATTTTAAAATCACACCATCAAAATTTATGACTGTAAATCTGGATTGCATATCGATATACGTCGGCTAATTTGATTTTTTCCATCCCTCTTTATTTTCAATAAAATGATTTTATTTTATTTTATTTGCTAAAGAGTAAAAAATGAATATTTACTGATGCTAAATAATGACTGAGGATTGAATATTTTGAAGGTCTTACGACTTTTAGTGACGCGCAAATTCGATCACTAAACTTTCCTTGACACAGATCAGTGCCATCCAACTAATTTCACTTGCTCATTTTTTTTCTCACCAAATAAAACTGAAAGGACTTTTGAAGACACAATGTCCTCCATTGATAAGCCATTTAGCGATGAACAATGTCGTCATTTTGTTGCCAAATAGTTGCTTCTTAAAATCTTAACCCAATTTAGTGACACATATGATGGTGATGCTGAAGACTGTTGTTAGTAAAGTTGGCGAGAACTAATAGGGTCAGCAAAACTATTTTTGTCGACGTGAATCACTGAATGCCCCAGATAGAACTTTTAGCGGCGCAGTTTTCTTTATTGCTATTACATTGGCATTGGCGTTGCGACTTTTCGTCATTATACATGAAATACTGTCGCCACTGTGTACTTCTAAAAATCTGATAGCACTTTTGGCGACAAAATTGGCGAAGTAGCAACCTTTATGCAAATGTTTAGCAAGGACAATGTGCACTGTCGGTTATTTTAGTAACGTTGTTGACGGTTGTTAATAACAAATGAGTGTTGTCATTATACTTCTGAAAATCTGTCCGCATCTTAGTTACAAATGAGTGTCCTTATTATAATTAACAAATAGTAGTTTAAATTCAATTAACCAATATGTGTAAGAAAATCTCCAGTTAAACTTGAGGTCACAGTTTCACGCCTGTAATTCTTATAATATGTACTTAAGCATCCATGCGTGCATCTTTTTGATCGAAAACCAGTTGATCACGATGGAAGCCGATAACTATCAGAGATTGAATCCACCCATAACATGATATGCCATGTGTACACAATACTGGCTCAATTTCATAATTAATCTCGTTTGTTTCAGCTGAGCACAGTTTATTGATCGCCATTTGACATAACAAGAAGAAAGTACAAAAAACTAAAACAACAATATAAGCTAGTGTAAGGTAAAATACTTGTGGCTTTCCAATTGCTAAATAACTGGCTAGAGAGTTATATACCTGACTCCAGGATAAGATCTTTTACCATCTGGTTTGCACATTGCTCGCTCTCCTCAATAACCAAACCATTGGCAAAGGTTCTAACTTGCGAAGACTTGGTTGGATATTGCGTATCTTGAGACTCCAGAGAGGATTTGGCCTCCTCTCCAGCGCTGAAACAGCTTGATTCTTGTTCTTGTTCTTCTTTTTCTTATCAGATGTATTTTCAACAGGCACACTGGCTGCATGGTCAAGGGCCCTGCAAGTTGATTTGGCAACATGCTCAAGAATGTAACGTGAAGAAGAACATATAAGCATCAGCCTACCTCACAAGTGCCTATTCACTAACATGTACATATGTGTGCGTGCGCGCGCGCGGATGCTGAAACATTAACATGAGCATGCTTGTGTGCAAGTCTATGGTAGAAGAAATACTTGCATGCACAAACAACTCATGGGATTACTTGTATTCTCAGTATATAGCAATTATGGGGTACCGTTAAAAAAATAGGAGATTGAAGTTCTTGCCTCTTATCGTGTTCAATTTCATCAGAAGAATCCTACTGCTTCACCTCCTCATGATGGATCCAATCTTTGGAAAGATTGTCATCTACATTATCAGTGTCTACCTCTTTACCCTTTTCTTTCTGCTTCTCCTTTTTCCTGACATCAAATTCAAGAACCCCTTCAATAGATGTAAGTGATGAACCAATGATTAGCAGGCTTCCCAGCTTTGGGGAAGTGTAACTTCATAATGCAACCGACATGTGTCCCGTGAGTTTGCTAAACACCAAGCCAATCAAAACAAGATTAAAGAAATTAAGGGGAAAAAAACCTCTAGCTGCAATTCCATTTTGGAAGAAATACTGCCAATGGATGGGATCACCGATATCTTGCTCATTACTTTTCACTTTTGTCTTTTCTATTTTTGCCTGTAGCATCATCATTTCAATCTCTCTTGGGCTTGTTTTGCTTTCTTTTCTTTCTGCACATTTCCTTCTGCCTGGTGTTCCTGAACATCTTCACTTTTTTGTGAGGCGGCAACTGGAAAGCCATCTTCGTCTTCACATTCCAAAACCGATGCGTCACTAGCCCCCCTAATGTATAACAATTTGCGTTGGGAATTATTTTGGTTCATGTAAATATTCAATGCATGAGAGTGAAACATGCAGATTCAAAGTGGTGTACAAAGTTATAACCCCTTGCTTTAGTTTATTTATTTTTAAAATAATTATTTTTTAAAAAATTTAATAATTATATATTGGCGACAGGTGAAGGTGCGAACATTCCAATATCATGATATACGGCCATAATCAAATTCACCTGAATTATCTTCAGTCACAGTTTCAGCAATGTCCTCTCCAAAATGCTAAGGATTGCAGCAGATGATGTCAGGAAAAATCAAAACAATGCACTCCATTTGCCCAAGTGAAAAAAAATATTTAATTCTTGAGTACCAACAAGGAAAACGTACCGTACCAAATAACAACTTTATTTATCGTAAAATAGAAATTAATTAATGATTGATCTTGAAATGCAAAGGCAAAATCCTTGAATTTCTCTGAAATGGGATCGTCTCAACATGTCCATGGCTCTCATGTGTTTTGGTTGCAAGGAGACTTGGTAAAATTAAACTTGAATTAGTTATAAGGTCGAAATTATTTGATAAAAAAAAAAAAGAAAAAATAGAGTTGGATTCCACTATAACCACCCCACAAAAAGCATATGTACTATGTAATACAAAAGGCTCCTAATTGAAACACATGCACCATTACGTATATATATATATATATATTCATTCTTTTTTGTCTCTTTGTCTCAAATAATTATTATTAATGATGCATCTCCCTTTGCCCCAACCCCCATCATTTTACACACAACATGTTGCTGATTTATTATTATTATTATTATTATTATTATTATTATTATTATTATACTTGGAATCTCTTGTGCCTCAAATGATGGTTTAGGAAAAGATTTAGAGTCTAAAAATAAAATAATTAATTATCATTAATAACTTCAATCTCTTTATTAATAACTATATGATATAGTCTGAACTCAAAGAGTCAAGTTGGATGAGTACGGGTAACCAAACTCAATTTCTGATCTCATTCAGGTCCGAACTATAGCAGTAAGATCAGCTAAAAGGGTGATCTCTAAGGGAGATCGCTTGCAAAAGGCCATCTTCTCAAAGTTCGAATTAAGGAACATTGAGAAAAGAGATTGGAACAATCTTAGATCAAGTCAAAATCACGATTGAAATCAAGCACTAACAATGAGCATGCTGTTATATGCAAATAAAGGGCGAAAATCCAACTAGAATTTCAGGTGGTTACTGTTTATCCTCATATAAATAAGTTTATAATATAAATTCTTTAATCTTTGGATAAAATTTCAATATAAATTTAAGCATCGGAGTAGCTATTGGACCTTACTTTCTTTATTTATCTTAGATCACTCAGAATACAAGCATCAATCACCAACTAAGGATCGGAAAATTCATAGCATCACTATAAAAAAATATATTTAATGAGATTGATTTTATGTAAAAATAAATATAATAATTTTTAAATTAAAATATTTATATCGATATTTATATAAAATTAATTCTGATGTATATAAAATTAAAATCATGAATATATGAATTTTATTATAAATATTTAATTTAAGAATTATTAAATTTGTATTTAAATAAAATTAAGTTTATAATAGTTGAAATTGATGCAAAGTTAAGTATCTTTGTCACTATATTGTGAAATAAGACATCAATTTCAACCGAAGAAAAAAAAGTTTCATTCGCATAAAAAATGACCTAACGAAATTGAGTAGGGCCTATTGAAATATTAAAGCTATAGAGTGTTAGACAATGGACATTATCACATGACCATATGCTTTTGCTTTAGGTTGAAATGTCACCTCTTCTCTTCATGTCTAAACAAGGATACCTTTTGACTTTTTTTTTTTGGCGTTCATATTTTAGTAATCTTGAAGTTTTCATGTGAATTCCTTGGCTTAAACCAAACAATTTTTTTGGTTTTGATCAATTTGGTAAATTTCTATTTTGAATTAGTAAATAGAAAACTATGCTTAACCGAATCATTAGCTTGTAATCATCAATATACGAAGGATCCAAGAAACCCTTAATTTAGAACTAGGCGTTATGTTCTTTTTCTGGAAGAATTCAAAGATGGTGACTACTCTTGTTGATATAAGAGGATGACCTACACCCCCTTTATATTATGTCACGTATTCATAATCATGATCTAATGATCGTAGGACTCGGGTCGTATACAACCTGACAAATTTGTTTACGCCCATTAATAGTGCTCAAGCTACTTACGACCTACCCTTGACAACCATCTTAACTAACTCTAATTAATATCTTTAGGTAATTTATATCTTTTTAATGGGTATTCTAGAGCTCTTGAAATGAGTATCTTGTACTAAGTCACCTCGAGCCAACTGTAGGATTAAATAGTCGATTGAGCATATTAAATATCCTGAAACTCTATAAATTTATACTTATATAGAATCTTGAGATGATTAATATTTTGGAGATTTAGATCACAAAATAACCGTATATTAGCACTCTAGGACATAACAATAATGACTATCTTTTATTGAAGCGATAAACAAGACCTTCTATTATATTATAGTTTGGATCACCTTATTAATATCCACTTACTTTGACAAGACACATGATATCCTACTATTGATCAAATGATAATGTATAATCCTATGAGTACCAGGTATAAAGACTCATTTACTTTAACATTTATCCTGTCTCATTTACTTTCCCTTAATCTTATTTACTATCCCTTATACTCTCGTTAACTTAATCATCAGAGAGCCAAGTAGGGTACCTCCACTTGACCACTTTAATCCTTGCTTGTCTTGCAAATTATCGCTAACCAACTCACAAAGACTTCTTCAATAACTAAGGGTGGTTGTCCAAGCCTCCCACCCTTTGGAGGTCATTTATATAAATCTTTCCCTATATTCCGTATCACATGGCACTCATCCAAGGGTCCCAAGATCTCAGGACTATCACTTGTGAGTCCCTTTTAAATTTATGCAATTTTAATCCTTTTTTAGATATCAATTCCATAAAATGATAATGAAATTGGAAATAGTCATTTCTTGTATTAATTAATATCATCTCTAATTACATATATAATGCTAAAATTGAATGTCATATTAAATTAAAATTTTGAATTTAATAATTTATTAATAAAATGAAATTAATTATTAATTGATTTATCTATAAAATTAGGATCCACATTGTATGATATTCAAATTAGATCAACTAGTATATAGTTTTACTTGCCTTTCCAATTGTTTGAATTCATATTTTGGGTATGTTTTATACATTGCATTTGCACTCAAAATCATCACTTCTATTTAGAAGAAATAACACCAAAGTGTTACAGCATATATCATGTCATGAAAAGGAATATTGAATTTATTTAAATAATAGAAATGATAATATTTATCAATGAAATCTCCTCAATAATTTGAATTTAAAAGTTTGAAACCGGGAGACTTGCAGCAGGTTTAAATTCTATTTTGACTAGTGATGGAGAGATTGCATGAGATGATGAAGCAGGCTCCTATTTACACCCAACAACACAGAGAAGCTATAATATTGAGAGCAAGGAGGCGGCAAATGAGCTAATCTTAAGTCAAAATACAATCATAAAACTAGTCTTGCCATGGTTATAGTAATTAATAAACCTCTAAGAAGTAATTAACTCCAAGCAATTATCAATTATTAACAGTTAACGGTCAAAAAGTATAGAGGTAATTAAACAACAAAATATAGTATATGTTTTCATGTCAAAACCTTGCTACCAAGTAAAAGAAATTGTTAATATTGAAAAAGAAAGAAAGAAATAAAGAAGAAGCATGGAAATTTATAATATATTTAGCACTAAGAAGTAATGCTCCTTATGCATATAAATTCAGTTGTTCATAATTTAAATGACAGTGGGATCATGCATATACAAGAGAAGAAGCATTTACTTTTACAGCAGTAAATGATCCCTTAGCAAATATATAAGTGCTACACACCTTAAAATCTATTTGGTATTATTGTTGAAACTGTTGTTAATAAAATATTTTTTTAAAATATATTAATTAGAAAGTATTAAAATATGATAAATTTTAATCATAAAAATATTAAAATAATAAAATAATTTTTTAACAGCTTTTAAAATAATTTTTTTTCTTAAAAAATACTTTTAATCCCTTAACTTTAATGCCAAATAAGTATTAAGAGGTTATTTTTAATATTAAGAATGAAATTTATTTTTTAAAAAAATATTGTTTAGAATGTTAGTAAAAATATTGTGTGAATAAATTATTTAATTATTTTAATTTTTTATAATTAAAATATACCACATTTAATATAAAAAAACAATGTTTAATAGTATATAAATAACATGTTTAATATAACATTTTTTTTTTAACAAAAGTTTAATTAGCAATGTCGGATAGACTCTAAAACAATATCAAGACTCTGTTTATTCACAAAAAGATTTGGAATTTATATCATTCTAGCTTCACATGAACATTTTATAACAAAATTTTTTATTTTTTTTAATTATTTATTTTTTAATGAAATTTAAATTCCAAATTTCATAGTTATAGGAATAAAGGGTCTCTTTATAAACTAAAAAGAAAAATACAAATTTTAGCGGTCACAATTTTTTAAAAATAGTTCATTTATAAACAAATATCATAATCATACTAATGAGTTACAAATAACGATGAAAGGATAAGAATATGGTGAGATAGAAAATAAAAATGTAATGAATTGGTATAATAAACGCATACATATCAATTAATACAAAACCAGATAAAAAAAAAATTCAATCTATATATCATTTGAAAATTATGTTATTATTTATTTCATGTGTCAAATAATATGTTTTTATTATTTTATTTGGTAAGATAATATTGAAAAATTTTGTTAAATTTGTGACTCAGAATCTCAATGAGATTTAAGGAGTCATTTTTTTAATTTTAGTGAGAAAATTTTCCTAAGATTGAGGATTATTTTCTATATTAGAGTAGAACTTCAATTATAGTATTATTCCTAAATTAGTGAGATTCTTAATTAGATTAGAATTAAAGTAATTAACACTATAAATAAAAATATAATAAAAAGTTTATTTGACTTTACCATTAGTAAGGGGTTCTTGCCCTTTGCAAAGAGAGACTTTTTCTCATTGAGAAAAAATGGTTTCTCTAAGGAATAAGAGACTCTTGTTCAAGGAAGAAGAGGTTTTTGTCAATTAAGGAGAGTGATATTTGTTATTGCAGTCTCATGAAGGGAGAGAGATTTTGACCTAACGTGATGAAAGGGCATAGTTTAAGAGAAAGTGCAATGCCTATCTTGGAACTGGATAGTATTGTCCGCTTTGGCCCACTGGACTTCACGGCTTTGTCTCTTGGACCCCTTCTTTGAGGGTTAAAAGCACGCTATTCAGGTTAAAGGTTTGCCACCTTATAAGGCCCTTTACCTTCCCCTCCCTTTCCAATATGGACTTGGTTCATTTCTACCCCCCATTTGGACAAGGATATTAGCAAGCCTTGCCCTTACCAGAGGACAGTTCTAGCTGAGATCTTCCTTTCCATATGGGATGTTACAGGCCCACCAACTTCTACTTAGTTCGTCACCGAACCACACCGTACTGAGGGATGTACCATATTATAACGCTCCTCTTAAAACTGGATAGTATTGTCTGCTTTAACCCATTAGACCTCACAGATTTGTCCCTTAGTCTCTTCTTTGAGGCTCAAAAAAGTGTTATCCAGGTTAGAGGTTTGTCATCTTATAAGGCTCTTTACCTTCACCTTCCTTTCCGATATGGGACTCGATTCATTCCTACCCTCCATTTGGACAAAGATACCAGTGAGCCTTGCCCCTACCAAAGGACTGCTCCAGTCGAGACCTTTCTTTCGCATGAGATGTTACAGAAAGATACAATTGTCCATTGCAGTCTCATAGAGAGACAGAGATTTCAGCCTAAGGTGAAGAAAGAGCATGAAATTTAAGAGGAAAAATTTCATATTCATTGATGAGGAGATTATTGTCTATATAATTAAAGACATCTTTTGTGATGTATAATAATGTTAAATTAGCAAATATATTGAATTATATTTAGAAGAAATTGAAAGGAACTAATTAATTTATTTATTATGAACAATTATGATATAAGGTTGGAATGATGGCCGATTAACTTTGAATAAATAATTGTATGAATTATTTTATTAATAGTAAAAAAAGACATGATGTAATTCAAGAGGAATGACGGCCATTGTCCTAAAAATATTCTTTGTAGTATATAATATAATTAAAATAATAAATATATTAAATTATATCTATAAGAGATTAAAAAAATTAATTAATATATTTACTATTAGTAATTATGATGTAAAAATTCTTTAAGGTGTAATTGAGGTGATGAATTTATAATATATAAATTATTTTATTAATAGTGAATGACTGTTGATGTAATCTACGTTAAGAGAGTAAACTATATATATATATATTATAATTTATGGTATCTAATATATTATAAAATCTAAACATAATTCAATGTAATATGTGTATCTATCGAAAAAAAATGTAATATGAGTATCATTATTAAAAAAAAAAAAGTTATTCATTAATCATTCTCCAAAAATTCAAACAATTCTTAAAAAAATTCAAACAATATACATATCTTAATTATAAGATTAAAAAAAGTAAGCCAATAATATTAACCTCTTTTTATCAATTCCAATGATATTAATAAAGTTGACGGAATTTTCCTTTCAGCAATTTTAAGGCTATAGTTGATGGAATTTCAAGGCCACAATGATAGTCGGTAGTTATTCATTAGTCACCTGTTTGCATTAATGGCAAAGAAAATCAAAGAAACAGGTTAAGTACTAATTAATTTTAATTAACTTGAAATAATAATAAACAGTTAAGATTTATTAATTGATGTGGCAACTATTGGCCGGGTGTATGATTGAGTTATACACCCGGGTGTGTATGAGAAATCCCCACTGAATAATTACTCCAACTATAGGCAATCCCGCAAAAAGCTCCCTCACAGCTTTATTCCTCCTCTAACTACCACTGTTCCCTCCCTGTTCCACCATGAAATTCCGACCAAGCTCCACGCCCGTTTCGCTCTCTCTTTTTCTCACCCGATAAATTGCCATCCTCGTTCGACACCAACAGCTAACCATTTGGTGTGCTCATGGATTCTAGAAACAGCCGACACTGCATGAAATGAAATTTGCAGACAAACAGCCCTGCTGACTTCCGACTTCACTAATGGCTTCCACCAGTTCAACGCCCACTGATCCTTCTTCTTCTGCACCAGAGGACACGGCAGCCAAAACCTTCAACAAGCGATACGAAGGCTTGGTTGCGATTCGATCTAAGGCGATAAAGGGCAAAGGAGCATGGTACTGGGCTCATTTAGAGCCTATTCTAATTAGAAATCCAGACACTAGTTTCCCCAAAGCTGTCAAACTCAAGTGTTCTTTTTGCGACGCCCTTTTTTCAGCCTCAAACCCGTCGAGAACCGCCTCGGAACATCTCAAACGAGGCACCTGTCCCAATTTCAACTCTGATTTGAGACCCAATTCGGTAGTTTCGCCTTTGCCTATATCGCCTTTGCCGTCTCCTCCTTCGCATAATCATCGAAAGCGAAGCTCTTACATGGCTACCCCGTTAAATTCACTAGCTATAGTTGAGTCAACTCGTGTTTGTAACGAACTTGGTTCTTCTAATGCTGCATTAAATCAGCAGCAGCATCTGGTGTTGTCTGGTGGAAAACAGGATTTAGGTGCATTGGCAATGTTGGAAGACAGTATTAAGAAGCTTAAGAGCCCAAAAGCTTCTCCTGGTCCTTCATTAAGCAAGGACCAGATTGATTCTGCTCTTGAATTATTAGCTGATTGGTTCTATGAGACATGCGGATCAGTCTCATTTTCAAGCCTCGAGCACCCTAAGTTTCGAGCTTTCCTCCATCAAGTAGGCTTGTCTTCTTTGTCAAGGAGGGACTTGTCTGGTGCAAGGCTAGAGAACAGGTATCACGTGGCAAAGACTGAGGTGGAAGCTAGAATTAGAGACGCTATGTTCTTTCAAGTTGCTTGTAATGGCTGGAAGAAAAAGAATTGTTGCAGTGGAGAAGAGAATTTGGTTATGTTTAGCAATAATCTTCCAAATGGGACTAGTTTGTATCAAAAAGTTGTGTTAACTGGAGGATCGGTGTCTTCAAAATATGCTGAAGAGATTATGTGGGAGGCAGTGACGAGCATATGTGGAAGTGCTTTACAGAGATGTGTAGGGATAGTTGCAGATAAGTATAAGTCCAAGGCATTGAGGAATTTGGAGATTCAATATCAATGGATGGTGAATCTCTCATGTCAGGTTCAGGGGTTACTTGGTTTGATCAAGGATTTCTTCAAGCAGCTTCGACTTTTCAGGACTGTCACTGAAAATTGCATGACGCTTGCCAATTTTGTAAATAATAAATCTCAAGTTAGGATTAGCTTCCAAAAATATAGGATGCAGGAGCTCGAAGATGCTGGGTTGCTTCGAGTTCCTTCCAGTAAATGTGAATGCACAAAGGATTTTACGCGTGTTTATGCGATGCTGGAGGATATATTGAGCTGTGTCCACGTGCTCCAGATGGTTGTCTTGGATGATTCATATAAGGTGATAAGCGTGGAGGATTCTGTTGCTGGGGAAATTGCTGGGATGATTCAAAGCGAGGGGTTTTGGAATGAATTGGAGGCAGTTTATTCACTAACGAAGCTCATCAGAAAGATGGCTCATGAGATTGAGGCGGAGCGGCCTTTGATAGGGCAGTGCCTCCCTCTTTGGGAGGACTTGAAAGCAAAAGTGAAGGATTGGTCTGCCAGATTTAACATTGTTGATGAACACGTAGAGAAAATAGTAGAAAAGAGATTCAGAAAGAACTACCACCCAGCATGGTCTGCTGCATTTATACTTGACCCACTTTACTTGATGAGGGACACGAGTGGAAAGTACCTTCCTCCATTCAAGTCCTTGACACATGAGCAGGAGAAGGATGTGGACAAGCTTATAACCCGACTGGTTTCCAGAGAAGAAGCTCATGTTGCCTTAATGGAGGTTATGAAATGGAGATCAGAAGGGCTAGATCCACTGTATGCCCAGGCTGTTCAGGTTAAACAGAGGGACCCCTCGACTGGAAAGATGAAAATTGCACATCCGCAGGGCAGCAGGTTAGTGTGGGAAACTTGTTTGAGTGAATATAAAACATTAGGCAAGGTTGCAATCAGGCTTATCTTCCTCCATGCGACCTCTTGTGGGTTCAAATGCAATAGGTCTTCCTTGAAATGGGTTTGTACGCATAGGAACTCAAGGGTGGGCCTCGAAAGGGCTCAGAAGATGATATTTGTTGCAGCTCATGCCAAGCTTGAAAGAAGGGATTTCTTGAATGAAGAAGAAAAAGACGGAGAGCTGGCAGGCTGTGAGGATGACATGCTTGAGGTCTTTTCTGATGCACAATCAGTCTAATGTTTTTCCTTTTAACTCATGTAGAATTTTCGAACAGTAGGATTTATTGAATTCTTTTGCTCTATCATTTTTTTTTCACTTTTACTTGTAGTTGAGAATGTGAGAGGTATGGTTAGGATAAATATATTGGGGGGAAACAATTAATGTATCACTACACTGCATAGATGCATGATTTGAATGAATCACTTATCTCTTCCCATGAATGAATTTAGATTTTTTTTTTTAGAGTAAATGGTTGAAAGTTGAAACATTTTCCAGTTTTGCTGCTCATATACATAAAAATAGTCCGTGAATGTAATTTTGCTGTAGTCATTTGAATTGTTTTCATTTTATATTCCATACTCCGCTAAAAACTTTGCTTTGTTAGGCTTTTGTATCTTTTTAGTTATAATTTAGACCTCTAGAAATTGGTTTCTGATTCATTCTAAGTCTATAGCAGGAATTGTTTTCCTTTCTTTCTCATTTATTTATTTATTTTGTATAAAAGCCTTTTCCACTGGGAGATCCTCTTTTGTATGAATTATCTGCATTCGTCCTGGTGTCTAATTGTAGATATAAATCGATCCCGTTCTACAATTGGTTACTTCCGTTTCTGTATGCAATTCATCTGTTAGAGTAGGGACTAGGGAGAGCAGTGTGTTGATAGAGTATATGATGTGTTACTCAGCAAAAATTCAGCTGCATATGTATTTTGAATTTAGAATCAGTCAGTTACCTTTTCAATTCTGTACAGCTATCTATTAACTATGATGCGGAATTTGGACTAATAATTACTGATTTTTCTATTTCTGTGTAACTATCTTACAGAACTGACATCGGAATTGGTGTCAATGTCATCCAAACAAATTTAAACTTAATACTAGATTTTTGTTGGCCAATATGGTGTTTAGCACAAACACCTTGATTAATAAACACCTTTTTTAATGAAGGTTGGCTGGATTTATTAATCATCAGACAAGGCTTTATATTTTATTTTCAGCGATATGAATCCTTGATGGCAATTATTCTCTGAAGGATTGAAGCTGATGCTATTATGCATTACACGAGTATTTAAAGTAGTCAGTTATCGATTACTCTAATGTCCTTTCGTATGTTTATTATAAAAAGTTCTGTTAGAAAACTGAGAAAGAAAGAGGAAAGTAATGATGTAAAATATGTGAGCCTACTCTTAAAGCTATCGACTCACTCAAGTATTATAGAATTCCTTGAAGTGTTATCTGCTGAAACAGAATTTACATTCTAATGCTATTTTAACTATCTGATTTACACATGATATGATAACAATCTGTGGAATTTGGTCAAATACCAGAGTGATACTACCCAAACTTTGCAATTTATGGGCTATATTATTGCACCTCTTAGTATCGATTGTATTCTTTTTTCAAGTAAATTCCTTAGCAAATGTGATGAGATCATCAGAGGTTGCCACTTCTCAGTTTTCTGAATCCAAATCAACCATTGATGACTTATTAACTGATTTACCATCTGAAGTGTCATTAATTTGGTCTTTACTTGGGACATATTCTGAGAAATTAAATTTGCTACTTTCTAGTCCAGTTTTTCATTCGTATCTTGCGTTCTGCTTTGCAAATTGTAAATGAGTTATCCAAAGACAATAGGTCTGACTGCTTTGACTAAACTGCTTATTGCTTTGGTATGCTTCTCAATTTTACAATTTTTATGAGGCAATTCTGTGTTCCAACCAATGTTATGTTACATAGATCCTTGATGCATGAAGTACTCATTCAACACAAAAAGAAAAGCAAATGGGATATGCAGTTGATTAGTGATCAAATCCTGATTAAGGAGAGAACATATCTAAATATTCTTCAAATTTCTTGTCATAAACACTGTTCTGTGGTACTTGTGGGTGCTGTATTATATTATATAGATCAGACAATATTGACTTTTTGGCAGTTCATTCATGTCTCGATGTCGTGAGTTTTTGAGGAGTTGCCAAGCGCATCCTCATATCTATTGCTTGAATAAACTTGAGGCCTTTCCATATCTACATTACCAATTCGGATTCCTACGGATTAAATGTGAAAGATTCAGTTTAAAAATTTGAGCTAAAACTCAGTTTTCTTGCTCTACTGTTGTTTAATGACACTTTTCAATGCCATTTAGTTTATTTTGTTTTCCTCCTTAAGTTCTTAGGAACAGCGAATTTAGATAATCTTGAATGATCTGGAATTCTACCAAACAATAGCATACTCCACCATAATTATAAAGCCTAATTTGTTTGGACCAAAAATTATACAGGATCTTTGGACCTCTTTATTTTACATAATACTGAAATTACAATTACAACCATGGAATATACTGAAATATCTCGTGTTGGGCTTTGCCTGTTCTGTGATTAAAACTGGTGAGAAATGTATGCTTGGGGTGGAGTGATTAGAATTGTATCATCGGTAGAATGAGAATTTATTATCTTAAAAAAAATTGTTGCAACAGGGAAAAAAAAAAAAAAGGCTTGAAATTTTGAGAAGTATCGTTTTGCTGCAGGATAGGTTTTGTTTAAGCCAATTGGATTTGGTGGATGGTGAACCACCTTAAGCCCTTGGAGAACGTCCCGGGTCAAACTTGGAAGAACCCAAGAATGAATCTTGGTTCTCATAACAGCACTACTGACTGATGTAATCTGCCGTATCACCTGGATTGTCTGTTTATGAAATTGTCGAGCCCCATTTTGAGGATTGGTCCATCTCAGTGCTTCGTTGTCAATTGTCATGGTCAAAGAAAAGTGAGGACTACTGGGCCTTCTTTCCCACCGTTTTGCTCTCCCTCTGCTCCTGTGTTAATCAATTTGTTTATTATTTTTTCCTAAGCTTATATCTCATTATCTTCAGTAACTTGTCTCTTAACCATTACTTCCAACTCTTGTGACTCTTACTTTCAGGTTGGATCCTTGCAAACTTTTGATGTCAAGGTTGAAATTTTTAAGTTAGGGCTATCAGCTAGGGTCAGCTAAAAAGTCTTTGAGCGAAGGAGAAGCAAGGAGGGTTGTCGGCATGGGAAGGCACAGGATGGCTGAAAGGGATACTGCAACAAACTTGAACTGATTTTATAGGTAATACAGTTCAGCATATATTGTTGACTGCAGCTCAGCAAGTAGGTACTTGTAATTTCAATGTTTTTATTACTAAATAAGTCATCCTTGTGACACCAAAATTTAATTTACTCTCAAGCAGTACTGTGTATATGTGCACGCTTGAGACCTCTACATTTATCCACTCTCCATCTAGTCAATTTTTTGCTAGAAGATCAATTCATGATAAATCTCTGTTTATGCTGGCTGAAGGATTTATACAGGCTCTCAACTTGGCTCATGACACAACACGTGGAAGATTGTGGCCTGGATACACAGTTAGTGTTGCACTTTCCATTTATTTGCTAGTGGAATTCCAGAAATGCTGTCGCTGGGAGGTAAATCTTCTAATCCATGATACATGCTATGCACAATCAATTTATGTGAGAATAGTAGAAATGAGAGACACAGAGAGATGGATGATAAAGAGTGCAGGTCAAAATGGCTTATGGAGACTTTGGTTCGTACTCATTTTCTTGTAGTGACAAAACAATGCACTAGTTTTGTACTATTATCTAACATCTTGTTAGACCTTTAGATGGCAATCTCAGCTGACTAAAAAATTATGCCATAATCTTTTTTGTAAAAATACAAGACTAGAAAACAGATTGAGTTTTGGACTACCTCTTTCTCTCTCTCTCTCTCTCTCTCTCTCTCTCTCTCTCTCTCTTATGCATGGGCTTAAATTTACCCTTCACATTCATGGCAGTGAAAAAATGAAATACCAAGTGGAGTGTGTGTTCGCGTGTACCTAAAATATTATACTCAATTGAGTTCTTAGCTTTTCTATTTGAGCAAAGTCAGTAAGAGACTTAACATCTTTCTAATTTTACCTATGGTTTTGTCTTTAGTCGTGAATTTGGTGGAGAGACACAGGATCCTGTCGGCAAGGCTGACTGCTTACCAACTAGAAAGGAAAGTTTTCTTTCTCGTATGGTATGGATTTAATTGTTTGCTCCACTCATGTTCTTGCTAAGGGGTATGACGTATAATGATTAATACAGGACAGGACTTTTCTTTCTACAAGAATCTTCACACTTTCAATGCTATCCCATGATTAACCTTTTTTTCTTTTTTTATTCCACTTAGTTTTGATTGTTTTCGAATTCGAAGCCCATCTATGAGAGATGATTGTTGAAATGGATTGGTATTGTTCATCCTTTCTGTTTTGTGGACTGTTCACAGTAATTTTCAGCGGCGTGCAATTATGAGGTAACAAGAAAGGTATCTCTTTTTCCTTTTGTCATACATCACATTCTATTCATCATGTACTCATAGATTACCATATAAAAAATAATTGAATAACAACAAAAGGAAAAATAAAGATAGCATGAAAGTGATTAACCATATTATTTATATGGTGGGCATGATTTTACTCATTGAAGTGTGAGATGTAACTTTGGGGAAAAAAAGTGTGAGATGTAACTCATTAATAAATCAAAATTTTTTTTTTCAATTAGAAAAAAAAAAAAAGGGAAATCACAGCTGAAAGTCTGAAGCTATGTGTAGTGGGAAGTGGGGTCAAGCCCAATCAGTACTCGGTACATAATCTTTTGGGTGTGGTTGTACATAAGAGTGGAGTCTGAGGTCTGGTGCGGCGTGGTATTGGGTTGCTCATAATGGTGCCGTCCATGGCCAGCCATCAGTTAGCAAAGATTTTATTCCTGCTTTTGCAATCATGATCTGCTCAAGTCTGCCTCTGAATGATGCTAATTGCAATCTGATCGAGGCTTTAATTCTACTGATATTTTGTTTCCATTCCCAACCCCTTTCTTCCCTCTTTTTAAAATACAACATGAAATAGCAAATATTGAAATCATATCTTGGTTGGATTGGATCAAGTCTAGGAAAAAAGCTCATGCTCAAACTTACAAGCCAACGGATTTTCAGGCAAGTGAATTGATTTACTGTAAATATATGTAAATGTAATTAACATTGTTGAATATTTTTTAATTATTTATATAAATCATCAATATATGTGACAGATAAGATGTAATATATTATAAAACTTTTTTAATACAGCAATTATAATTAATTTTTTAATCTCAAAATAGTTGAGGTCATAAAATTTTTTTAATAAATATATAAATGATTTACAGTAAGGAACAATGCCATGTAATATCATTGGAAAAAAAATTATTGAAAGTAAAACAAGTATGTTAATTATTTGTTTATTATAAAAATATCCTATTATTTACTTTTGATAAGGTTAAAACGTGTCATAGGTGACTATTGATATAGAGTTTTTACCCATTCCTTAATAAATAGTTTCTAAGATTTAAAGTCTTCTGAAGTTGATGTATAAGCATGAATATCTCCTCCCACCATACATAGTAGTCGGTCTTTCATGATTCTGATGTTAAAACAGAGCTCTCACCACCAACAAAAAGAAAGAGAGAGAAAGAGAATTAGTACTTAGTAGGTCCATCAACACTTCAATTATCTCCTCTAAGAATCATGATTTATACTCATTACAAAAGCTAATTATAATCTCCTATCAGTCTTCTAGTTCCATCATTACCTATCTTCACCTTTTCTACACCTCAAAACCTGTTACGTTCTTGATAATTGCCAAAGCAAATTAATATTTCTCCTTAGATTGATTTTTCTTTTTAGTAGGTAGAGAGATTCACACATCCAGTTTAATGACAGAGTATATTTCTTAGTAAAATCACGACAATTTTATTAAGGCGCAGAATTTCATATAAGTCACGTACACACAGTTTCTACATCTGATGTAGGATCTCGAATGAGTCTACGAGGCTACTTGACTGTGGGCTATGCATGGAGGGCTTCACCGCACATCGGACCTCCAGGAGCAATTGCTTTTGTTTTTCGATGTCGATAAGTAATGAGATGCACACGCCCGACTCAATGATAAAATAGCTCTTTAATAAAATTATGATAATTTTTTCAAAATATGAAATTCTATATGAGTCACGCGCATACTCACCTTCCACATTCCATCCAAGGATTAATGGGTTAATTCAACTCATGACTCTTACTTATCTGGACTTTTGGTGATCAAGTTAAATTTTACTCTCACGCAGTGATGATGATTACTTTTCTGTAATTAAAAATAAATTAGGTATAATTACACACAATACCACCAAATTGAATCAAATGCCATTAATGTTGATCCCCTGAATTATTAAAAGTTAATACGACAGTGAATCCCTAATGAATTTTCATGTTGGAGTTAGTAATAGACATTACCAGCCATATTATTGTAATCCCCTTACTCATTGGCATGGATAGATTGATTATTGTCCGTGCATGTCAATCAAAGGTTCCTTCACAATTTTTTTATTAATAATTAAACTTTTGTTAGAAAAAGAAAAGGACAACCCTTGAGAAAAAGGTTGAAAATGCAAGGCAGGCTGGATTTAATAGCAAGCTTATGATATGTGGTTATGGGCCAAGTCTTCATTAGAGCTAATGTCCAATTGAATCTGTGCTACACATAGCTCTAACAGTAACAACAACTTATAGGTTATATCCTCAAATCATGGATTATGGGCTATGCACAAATTTACAAATGACCGTTGCTACTCAGTTAATTTATATATATATTCAACTCAACTCAATTAAGTCTTTATCCCAAAAATTTGAGGTTAGCTATATGAATTCTATTTCTCTACTTTAAATGATTTTGGGTCAAATCCTCAGAAATGTGTAATGCTTCTAGATCATGTTGTACTACTCTCCTCAAAGTCAATTTAGGTCTATCCTTTCTTTTCTTTCCATCCTCTACCCTAATGTGCTCTACTTATCTAACTGAAGCCTCCGTATGTCTACACTTCACATGACCAAATCACCTCAATCTCCCTTCTCTCAACTTATCCTCAATTGTTACCACTCCTATCTTTTCTCTAATACTCTCATTACGGACTTTATCTAGTCTAGTATGGCCACTCATCCACCTTAACATTCTCATCTTCATAACTCTTATCTTAGATACGTACGACTCCTTCAATGCCCAACACTCACTACCATATAACATGGTCGGTCGTATGGCTATACGGTAAAATTTTTCTTTTAACTTATTGGGAATCTTGCGATCACATAAAACTCCCATGACATGTCTCCACTTCAACCATCCGGCTTTAATCCTATGACTAACATCCCCCATCTATTTGAAGGACTGAGCCGAGATATTTAAAGTGATTACTTTGAAATAGTATTACTCCATCCAAACTAACTCCTTCCCTATCACCAGTTCGACCTTCACTGAACTTGCAATGCATGTATTCTGTCTTCATTCTACTTAACTTAAAGCCCTTTGACTATAGAGTACTTCTCCAAATCTCTAACTTTCTATTAATTCCTTGCGTCTCATCTATCAGAACTATATCATCCGCAAACATCATGCACTAAGGGATACTCTGTTGTATATTTTTCATTAATTCATCTAAAACTAATGTAAAAGGGTAAAGGCTTACAGCTGAACTTTGGTGTAATCCAACTGAGACAGGAGAATCTCTTGTATCCCCTCCCACTGTGCGCACAATAGTAGTTGCTCCTTCATACATGTCTTTCAGCACTTGTATGTACCTAATAGATATCCCCTTTTGTTCTAACATTTTCCATAAGACATCTCTTGAAACACTATCATAAGCCTTCTCCAAATCGATAAAAACTATGTGTAAATCTTTCCTCACATCTCTATATTTCTCCATCAAGCTTCTGATGAGAAAAATCGCTTCCATAGTTGAACGACCATGCATGAAGCCAAATTGATTGAGGGAGATAGAAGTATCACGACGTAGTCGATGTTCCAAAACTCTCTCCCATAACTTTATAATATGGCTCATGAGTTTAATTCTCCTATAGTTTGAGCAACTCTGTATGTTTCCCTTATTTTTAAAAATAAGTACTAAAATACTCCTCCTCCATTCATCAAGCATTTTCTTTGAATTTAGAATCTTATTAAACAATTTAGTTAACCATGCCACTCCCATATCTCCCAAACACTTTCACACTTCAATTGGTATTCCATTGGGTCCACAGGTTTTACCCACTTTCATTCTCTTAAGTGCTTTCTTTACTTTTAAAGATCTAATCCTTCTAGTATAATTTACATTCTTTTCTGTTGCTCTATAGTCTACATTCACGCTATTACTATTTTGACTACTATTAAAGAGATCATCGAAAATCATCAAAATAATTTCTTCATCTTTCTTTAATGTCCTCATCTTTCACCAACACTTTTCCTTCTTTACCCTTAATGCACCTAACTTGATTGAGATCTTGACATTTCTTTTCTCTCATCCTTGCTAATCTATAAATATCTTTCTCCCATTTTTTAATTCCAAGTTTCTCATATAACTTTTCAAAGGCCTGTGCTTTTGCTTGACTAACTGTCTTTTTTGCTTCTTTATTTGCTATCTTATACTGTTTATATGCCTCATTATTATCACACTTATGTAATTTCTTATACCATTCTCTCTTTCTCTTCACTGCCTTTTGTACTTCCTCATTCCACCATCATCTCTCTTTTGAGGATGGTCCATGTCCTCTAGACTCTCCAAATACTTTTCTAGCTACTTCTCTAATCTTTGATGCCATCTGTATTCACATATCATTGGCCTCCATATCCAGTTTCCATGCTTCGGACTCGAGAAACTCATTTTTGAACTTCACTTGCTTTATTCCTTTGAACTCCCACCACTTTGTTCGAGCTATACTATTTCTTCTAACCTTACTTAGTTTATTCCTAAACTTGACATCTAAGACCACTAACCGATGTTGACTTGTTAAAACCTCTCCCGGAATGACCTTACAATCCTTGCATAGAGCTCTATTTGTTTTCCTGGTTAAAAGGAAGTCAATTTGGCTTCTATGTTGCCTACTTTTGAAAGTCACTAAATGTGACTCTCTTTTTATAAAGTAGGTATTTGCTAGTATTAGGTCGTATGCCATAGCAAAATTCAGAATGCTTTTTCTCTCCTCATTTTGGTTGCCAAATCCAAAACCTCCATGAACATTCTCATAGCCTTGCGTATTACATCCTACATATCCATTCAAATATCCACCGATGAAAATATTCTCTTCATTCGGTATGCTTTGTATTAGATCATCCATATCTTCCCAAAATCTTTGTTTACTCTCACTATCTAGTCTTATTTGTGGGGCATAAGTACTAACTACATTTATTGTTTCTCCTTCTAATACTAGCTTTACTAGTATAATTCTATCTTCTATTATTTCCACAGCTATTACAGTATCTTTCAATGTCCTGTTTATGATTATGCCCACACTGTTCTTATTTCTCTCCTTTTCGGTAAACCACAGTTTGTACCTTGAATTACTCATTTCCTTACTTTTCTCTCCTACTCATTTAGTTTTGTAAGCAATATTCACCAATCTCCTTTTCAAGGTATCCACAAGCTCCATTAATTTTCCTATAAGTGATCCAATATTCCAAGTACCATCCCTGATTCTCCTCCTTTCATGTTCATTCCTAATTAATCTCCTTCTATGATATCTTCTATTGTGATCATGATCACGATTAATACTAAATCTTTATCACTAATTGCACGTAATAATATTTGAAATCACCTTGACAACTCATTTATCTTTCTTAGTTTGCTTCTACCAATTTTTCTTCTCAGGATTTTGTTCATAAATAATAACACACGTAAAAATACCTGAGAGAATCTATCAATTCTGGTACAATTTATGGCAGTAAATCTGGATTATATATTGATACTGGTTACCATTTTAAGTTTAAAAACAGTTTCCAATTAATTAAATGTAGCAGCATTCTAAGCTTATGCAATGCATTTAGACAAAAAAAAAAAGAGAATTAATTTGATTTATAAATGAATTTTCATTTTGCATTTTATAAATAAACGTAAAATTAATTTTCAATTTATATATAGTCTTACTTCAAATTTTTGGCATAAAAATTTAGTTGAGTTGAGTTATATATAGTCTTACTAACTTGTGGAGTTGATTTTTTTTTTTTTACCAAATTTGAAATCTTATTAATTAGTTAAGAGTTCATTCGAAAATTTTATGAATTTTAATAAATTTTATTTCAATTATAACCAATTTAATTAGTGTTGCCATTAGATATATGACAGCATCTTAACCAAATATTTGGCGACAGCTTAACATCCGTTTATGGCTTTTTAGCGATGCTACTAGCATTGTCACTAAAACAATATGGCCTGTGAGAACCATCAGTAGCTCAAGCATCATGATCATATTTGTGATAATCAATAGCTTCTCTCTTAATATATTCATGTCTAGTACAATATACACAGCCTACATAATACCTAATTTCTAAAGAAACTTACCAAAAAGGTTTAAATGTGAAGCACACGACTAACCTGATTAATTGAATAACTCCAATTGATTACATGATTGAGATTGATACAGAGATTAACGCGATAAAAAATTGTCCTGGAGAAAGCATATAACCCACATAATGGTATTCTCAACACAGTGAAGAAAAAAAAAAAAGGATTTATTTACACAGCTGGTAATTCTTGTGAGCCTGATTGTTATGTGCGCTGGCGATGCATAACCATTTACCATTTAATATATTCCTATTCAAGCCATGTGTAAACAAGTTCCACAAAAATGTATTAAATTCTCTATATACTAAATGGCAAAGCTATTCCACATTCACTTGAGCACTGGCTGCCTCCATCAACCCATTGCGTATTTGCTCACCAACATCTCTAATATGACCAGGACCGTGAGGAATAAAGACAGTAGTGTTCTTAGATGAGGATCCGAGGTCTTTGATTGTGTCAAAGTATTGGGTGATCATGATGAGATCCATCACCTCCTTGGCAGTGGTTCCCTCCACCTTGTGAGAAAAATTCAATATGTTTTCTCTCAAGCCATCTGTGATTGCCTGCCTCTGCTTCGCCACACCAACCCCACCCAGGTACTTGGCTTCGGCATCTGCTTCTGCCTTTTTTACTTGGAGCACCTTTTCTGCTTCCCCTTTGTATACACTAGCAAGCTGAAGCCTCTGGGCTGCAATGGAGAATGTATGTCCAGTGTCGATACTTGACGGTTCAGAAATACTCAAATTTGCTAAAAAAAATACTTCAAGTGTGTAGATGCTTTGATAAAATCAAGCAACATAAGCTTCTTATCAGTAAAAGCATTACTCTATTTGGTGCCTAATCCATGCATATCATTTTGCAAATTTTGTAAAATGAAACTTTCATATGATGAAGCCTATCAGATTGGTAGCAAGAGCATATGCCAACCAATTACAAAGTTTGGAGTTAAGAGATCCCTGTGAATAATAGTGCCCACCATAGTTATTAAAGGCTCAAGGCGCACTAAGGCGCTGAGGAGTCCTGGAGCCTAGGCGCAAGGCGCAAAGTGTAGGTGCGTACCTGAGTGAGGTGAGGCGCAAAGTAAAAGATTTAAAAAATCTATAAAAATCAAATAAATGTGATACTTTTCCTTTTTTTTCTTTGGCATATATCTTGAATTGGATTTGCTGGTTTGAGTTTAAATGGTAGTCCTTTTTGCCAGTAAAAGTGCTCGCTAAAGATGGAAATAAATAAGGCATGCTTTTTTAGAACCTTGTGCCTGGAACAAAGGCATACACCTAGGGGCATAAGGCGCTAAGATTCAAGCCTGGTGAGCCTTGAGCCTGAGGCGCGCCTTTAATAACAATGGTGCCCACGAATGATTTATACTGTCCTTTTGAACTATTTATTTGTTGTTGCGTATGAAACAGTGATGGCCATCCAACATAATAGAGGACTATAATTTGTCATGTACTTTCTTCATCGCACATGTGGATAAATACTTAACTGTGTGTGTGCAGTAAGGACTAAGAACTTTGACAACATAACATGCTATGCTCACGAATCTCTTTCTCCTTACAAAAATATTCGTAGTCACCATTCTCAATCAACCATATTTGAAAATTAGAGAAGAGAAAAACCTGCCTGGGTGAGTAAAAAGAATCAGAAACCAGAAAACGCAGATTACCTGCATTAATCTCATTCATTGCCTTCCGCACAGAGGCATCAGGTACAATGTCAACCATCAGAATGTGCTCTATGCTATATCCATAAGCTCCCATCACCTGATCCATGATTCAATAAAATATAAGGAAAACAACACAAAAGAGTTGGTTTTGTGATTGTGACAGTATGAAAAAGCCTTATCTAACAATAAGAGGGAACATATATCAGCAACAACAAGAGAGAAAACATTCAAAGAAACCAATACAAGAAAACACTGCCAGAAGCTTATATTTAATAGTGTAAAAAGATACAAAAGTATCGAAGTAACAAAAAAAAAAAAAAAGTTTCAGTTTCAAATTGTCATATTTGGTAATCATCTTATGGGGGGTTTTTGCCCTTTTCTTGGAACAAATCTCAGTTTTAAAGAATATTTTCAATGCAGAAATTTAAAATTCCCATGTGCTTCTATTTACAGCTTTGCATCTTATTTGGCCAGAATATTTAGCTACTAAGATGCTTCATGAATTTTAGCATAAAAGAAGCAAAATGAGTATGCAACTTTAAATTTGAATTAAAATGTGCCTAAGTACCTGCATTCATAGCATGATAATCTCCATAACACCAAACTAAACATGGAATTCTTGTTATTGATAGATGACACTAAACAAACACATCTGATTACCTTCTCAAGTTCCTCCAAGACAGCTTTAGCAACTTCACCTTTCTGCTCAAAGAGTTCATCCAAAGTCATTCTTGGAACAAGAGCTCGAACCACTTAAAAAGACAAAACAAACACACCATTTAGAAAAGGGTGAGAATCTGAGAGAATATAAAATGATACAAAAAACAGTTTTCGCTATAAAGAATTACCATCAAACACATAAGCCTGAATCTGCTCTTTGGGGTTTGCCAACTCGTAAAATGCATCATCAGCATTTTCCCTTACTACTCGATACTGAATTGAGCACAACAATTGCACAAAGACATTGTCCTGCAGAACAGCACAAACATTTTCAATGGTGAAGCAACAAACACCTCACCACAAAACCTAAATGTTTCGAAACATTTAATCATCCGAGTAGAAAACACACTGCACATTCCCATTCCCATTGCCTGACTTATCATATTTACAATCAAAACTCTATTTCTAATTTCTTCACTTCCATGGTATAGAAAGATAGGATTCTCAAATTCAAGAGTAGAATGGAAAAAAAATTGCTTAATTTCTATAAAAAAAAAATCCGATTTATCAATTCAATATAATAATTGAGGAAGCGAACTGAAAAAGAAGAGACCTTGGTCTTGGTTTCGATACGGACATCGAGGGAGCTAATTCTAGTGGAGAGGATACCGGCGAGACACTGACCAGCCAACGGATTAAAGAAATGGAGCCCAGGCTCAGCCAATTTCTCGAAGCGACCCCACCTCTCGACGATGCCTATGCTGGCCTGGTCCACGCATCCACATAATAAACACCAGGCGTTACCCATTTCGGTTGATCGAACTCTCTCTCTCTTCCCCTGATTCACAGCGAAGAAAAGATTCAAGTAGAAGCGAATTCAAGGGACCGACGCGGCACTGAGGGAAAAGACCGCCTTTCGATGTCAACAACCACGATGGAGGGGTTATTGTGACTGTGGGCTTACTCGTTCGTAGACTTCCGCATTTTCTTGGTTCAGCTTGGCTTGAAATGCTGTATTCAAAAGATGGGCTTAATTGATTGAACAAATTCAGGCCCTTGTCTAGATCGGATTATCGGATAAATTATGAATTTGAGATATAATTATGTGTAATAAGTCTTATAATATATTTTATATTTTAAATTTATGATGAATCAAATTTAGATAAGAAAAATTTTTATTTAAAATAATAATAATAATAATAATTTTTACCAAATTAGTTAAATTGAGCTGCCACAAATTAAAATTTTATTTAATAACCATTTTTAAGATTGTATTCAATATTTTAACTAGAATCAAAATATTGTCTCTATTGTTCAATGGCATAATGTTTATAATTATTTTTAAAGGTTAAGAAAGCATGAAAAGCTACTCTCTTAGATTTTAGAAGTTTAAGTAAGTATTTTGACTAAAATTAATAAAATTATATTATTATCTTTATATTTAACAGCTAGCTAGTTGAACAATTATTTTTATTATTAAACACTTCTGTTTTAACAGCTATATAAATAACTAATTATTAATAATTAATATCTAATAATTAATAACTAGTAAAATAACAAAAAATATAACTAACAACTATTAGAACAACTAATATTATCGAATAGTACTTAAAACAAATCTCAAACTAAACAATTGTTGTCATTTTTATGCTAAAATATTTCTAATTGGATATTATTTGGCCCCTCTTTTAAACTGGTTTGATTGTTGAATGCATATAATTTTTGAGTGAATTATTGAAAAGATTATTGAAAATCTTTGGAGTGCTTTCATCAAGAACAAGAAGCGTATTTACACCATGTGCAGAGATGTGTCAAATGAAGAAAAGAATTTATATAAAACGTGCGAGAAAAGACCAAAAGCAGCTTCAAAAATCACTAAACTTGCACAAAGGACAATTTAGTGGATTTTTATTTCACAATCCAAATCAAGTTAAAAAAGATTGAAATGTCTAGCCAACGCATAAATACATGTATCTACACACGTGCGCACACACGTATGCGCTAAGAAATCTTCTTAACTTGTCCAGTAAATAGCAATATAATGAAGCAATGTAGTTGAAGCATATAAAATAGAAATTAAAGAGTGTTGACCCATTCTGACATATCCCCTGCTGCAAGGAGATGCATTACCATTTAAGCAGAATCTTTAAACCCACAACTTGTTTATGTTATCGTCTTATGACTCCCATGCACGTTCTCTTTATTTTCTTACTAGTTATTATATTTTCTTGGAATCCAATTACACCAAAAGAGAAAACATTTGTTTAATGGATAAGAATAAGTGCCACTGTGCCACCATGTTCGCCAGACCTTTTACTAGAAAACTGCAAGCTTAATTACAACCACAGCAAATTGCATCATCTTTCTTGCAGAATCAGACAGATGGGACCTCTTGTAATGCAAAGAGACCAGAAGACAGAAAATTTTATTGATGGGGTTGACTTTGTTGTCTGTGTGTTTGGGAAGGAAACAGCTTGACGTGGATCTAGATCTTTGTTAGGCCTTTTGGGAGGCAAAAACAAGATCCCTTGGTGTAACCAGCCAATTTTATTATAAATCCTGCATCATTCTAGCGGGGTCCTGAATGTGGAAAATAAATCATTTCTTTCTGTTTGATTACAAACAAGTAAACAATTTTCTTTTCAAGCTCATGCATCTTTGTTTCCTCTAGCCCTATCCCATCCCATAGACAATTCTACATAGAGCAGCGCTAACGGAGTATTTCTAACCAAAATGCCACATGATAAAAGTAAAAACACCTACATATTTATGCTTCCAAATAAAATTTTCCGGATGCTATGTGACGGACAATGCACCAATGAATCATCATTTCTGCAAATGGTGATCATGGAACAAGTTGATTCTTTTTATATATAAATCTTTTGGCTTTGATAAGTATTCAAACTAGATCGAGACTTCATAACCTAGAAGACGAGTTTGGTATTATTGAGCAAAAGTTCAATGATAGAACAAGTTATAAAAAGAATTCATCATTGTTATTTATTGTTTATAATACCGCGTATTAGGCGTGTTTATTTTCCCATTTCATTCCAAACAATCCTTTAACAAACGCGTTGGTTTTGTTATTGTTGTTGTCGGCAAATATATCAGAGAGTTGTTCTGATGGACCTAGGCATGAAAGGGATATCTTAACACAAACCATTTTGTAAAAACGATTATTGACATCTTGCTTTGAGCCATTCAATTTTTTCATTTTCAGGATCCATTTGGCAAGCATATCCAAGTTTTACAAATAAATCCATTTTATTTATGATACTTGGATTGATTATAATCTATTAATTTTAGAGACCTTAAACGGGCCCGTGCACAAGAGGACTGTCAACAACTCGCAGTCTCGCGCATTGTCAGATTTTAAAAACTACAAGTTTCTGGGCTTGGCTTGCTGTCAGGACTAACATGTGGAGGCATTGCTTGATTTGTCTCAAAGAAATATCTCCAATGCGTTGCCGTAGATTTTTGTTATTCATTTCAAAATTTCTAATGTCTCTCCATTAAAGGACATTACAGCTGATCAATGGATTAATCATTGGCTAATGGAGTGCTAGAGCCTGGAAAAATGTGCGACTTCTGATTAAAAAATGTGCGCTGCATTTAAGAGGTTTTAAATATTTTCAAGGCGGTGTCCTGGAAGCTCACTAAGATTTATTTTTTGGGGTTAATAATTAAGCTTATAATTTCACTTATATGCGGTTTATGGAATTGGCAACTTGGAACTACATTACATCTTAGGGCCAGGGAAAAAAATTTCATTATCTTGTGACTCAATTTTTTTTTTTTAATTGCAAAAAAAATTAGCTTTCCGAGTGTGATAGTCGTTACTCCCTAAGTTATGGTCCGTGGTTAAACGATTTCATAAGCCTCTGATTAACCCTACATAGGGAAACTTACCAACAAGCCATAATAAGTCCTCAGAGAGTCCTGAAAATGGACTATCCGCAGTTGATTTACCCATTCACTGCAAATGGAGACAACTGTGACTCAAAATTATTGGAGCCTATACCTCTTGTTTATATCATCTTTTAACTTAGCCAGTTGGATGGACAGGCCCCTTAACCAACCTCCCTTATTGCTCTATATATAAGTCCCACCAGACTAGACCAAGGCACTCATCATCTCAACAATATTCTGATTCAAAAACCTCTATTGCTATCCCAAAAGATTGAATATACATAACTAAAATATGGGTTGCTGGTCTGCTGAGAATGCTACAAATGCCTACCTCAAAACCTTGAGAATGGTAAGTACATGTACTTATTTTCCATATAGCTCCTTCGATCTTGTCAGTGGTCCATCAATTTTATCTAACTATGCCTAAACTTTCGCTGTTGATGTGCAGGGCCAAAGGGCAAAAGAGCCGGATGTAGCTGAGTTCATCTCAGCACTAGCAGCAGGTAATAATGCACAACTAATGGTTGTGGCATGTGCCAGTTCTGCCACTTCCACTGTGCTAGCCCTAGTGGCTGCAGCTTATCAAACAGGTGGTCGTGTCATTTGCATCCTTCGTGATCACAAAGAATTGCAAATGTCCAGACATGTCCTAGGCTTGGATGCCTGTCACATTGAATTTGCTATTGGAGTAGCTCAAAATCTTCTATTAACAAAATATAGTGGAGCAGATTTTGTGCTTATCGATTGTAATCTGGAGAACCATGAAGGGATTCTTGGAGCAGTTCAAGCTAGCAGGAAGCGAAATGGCGCAGTTGTTGTGGGGTATAATGCATTTACCAAAGGATCATGGTGGTCCAGTGGGTCAAAAACCCAGTTGTTGCCTATGGGAGAAGGGTTGTTAGTAACTAGAATAGCCGCAAGTGCGAAGATTGGAAAGAGAAGCAGTCACTGGGTTGTTAAGGTCGATAAATGCACAGGTGAAGAGCACGTCTTCAGGGTCAGATTCCCACAAGGGAAACAAATTGAAGCTTGAACTATCTTTCAATGCTCCCTTGGCTGTACAGAAGTAAAAGTTTTGAAATGTTTTTTTCATTTTCTCCATTTTCTTGCTAGGCCAGCCAAAGGAAGCACGATGTTTTAGCTCTGATTGTATGAGTTAGTTCCTACAAAAAGTCTTAATTGTAAGATGTAAATAGCCATTTATATACCTCCAATACCCTTGATTAGCGGGTTAATTTATTTAAAAGATCTGAATACATATGTGGGTGTGAATGTTAATATATTTGTAGGGCCTGTTGTTCTGTGCTTATATTTTCTTCCATAACTCATCTGATGCGGGTTGTGACTGTTAAAACCAAAATTTTTTATATGTATTCAAGTCTCTGTGACCAAAAACATCCACAATCCGAATCGAATTCTAAGCATTTGTGCTTGAAATGTTATGTTACTTGAAAACAAAATCATTTTTTAAAGCTTTCATTGATTAGAAAAGTTAACTACTCATGTGGACAAGGTTATCAAAGGAGTAAATTCAAACCAAAGAAGTTGTCTTTAGGATTATGACGTCATGAATTTGAACCTCAATTAGAGACTAAAAATAATGCAGCTTCGGACTCACGTCAATGCACACTAGTGGTTAAGAACGGAACATAACCTGGTGGCTATGTTGTTCACTTGTTTGTATCCTTTGTGAGCTTGAACAATCTGCAGGCCTCACTTCCCAACTCCCTTGGGGTCCCAATAGACCGCTACGATTGCTGGAAATTAATGTAGAATCCTACGTGCAGACGATGAATGACATCATATTACATTAGCATGAAAGCAAATTCGATTTGTTCCCCATAATATTGTCACGAATTTGTTAGGAGTTCACGTACAGAAATCTCAAGTTGTCCAAAATAGCATCAATGCAACTTAACTTTCGAAAGTCGGCTATCTCTCCTCTCCTTCTAGAAAGAGAAGTTTTCTCTTAGTTTTTCTTTGGTTCTAGGAGACCCTTCTCCTTTATCTGTTATCGGTGTGCAGTTTTCTTCTGCCCCTTTCCGGTAAAGGGAGCTCCTCCCCTCTACCTAGAATGTGGGTTTAACCCTCTCCTCATCAAAGTATAGACTGTATATAGTTTTTGCATTCTATTTTGGGTTTGTAGGTCTGAGGTTTACAGAGAAAGGGTTTTTGCATCTGTGACCTATATCGTTCTCCTTGTATTGTGTTTTGTTCTTTGTCTGGTCTTTTTCTGTGATTTCCTCTGTTTGTGGCTGGTTATGGCTTTTGCAGATGGAAGTGAGATACTCCTCTGAGGTTGGTACTCTCCAAAACATGTCAGCATTATCATTTTTTTCGATCCCTTAAGGCGAGAAGATGAACGACGGAGCTCTGCCAAACCTATTTCCCCTGCCCCATACCCCATGGCTTTCTGCTCCTCATATGTTTTATTTGGATTTTGTCTCATGTCGTCAGCGTCACTGGGGAAGGTATAAACGACCTACCAATCCGACGAAGCCTGTTTGATTTAATTGATGAATGTGTTAGTGTTAACTGATAATAGATAATAGTTATTTTATGATAAATATTTGATTTAATTGATGAATATGTTAGTGTTAACTGATAATAGATAATAGTTATTTTATGATAAATATTTGATAAAATTATATTTAATTATTATTTTTATATGTAAAATAATTAATAAAAATATATATTATATAATTTATTTTATTATTTAAATAAATATAATATTATAAATTTATATAATATATAATTATTAATTTATTTTATTATATTATTTATTTTATTATTAAAATTAAAAAATAATTATTTTTTAAAATAATTAAATAATTTTAAAAATATAGATAAAATAATAAAATAATTATTATTGTTAATAGAAAAATTTATAATTAATTTTAAGTTTTTAAATAAAAATAAATATTTTATATTTTATGTTATTAATAAAAGTATTTTAATAAAGTTGAAATATGTTAATTAAAATTATAAATAAAAAATATAAAAATATTAATAATATTAATAATATTAATTTTTAAGTTAAATAAAAAAAGTAATATGATTAAAATAAAAGATAAAATCAAATCAGTTATCAGCTGATGAGAAATAGCTCTAAAAATATGAACTGCAATTAATAGCTACTATATCAATTGTCTATTAGCTATCAATTTTATTTTTTGAAGTTTATCAAAATTATAATTGATCTATTTTGATATCTATTAGCTATCAACTGTATCCAAAGGTAAACTAAACACCCACAGCCTTACGTGTACCCTGCGCTTCCCTTGGTTTGCAGATCCCGGGCAGTACCTTGGAGAGGTCGATGGCGGCTCTGCTGCGTGGTTGTGCTTTCTGCCAGGCTAGTGATCGGTCTTGGGCTTGAGCCATTTAGTGGGCTGGGGATAAAAGATCCCTGTTTTGAGTATTGGATTGGGTTAGATTTTGAACTTGACCTTCATATATGTTTGTGCCGGCCGATCAAGCTTAGGTTTTTAAGCCTTTGTATTTGGGCCTAGCCACATGTAATGCTCATCTTCATCTAATGAATATATATATATATATATATATATATACAAGTTTTCTATCCCTGCCCGCATGATAGAGGATCCTATGGGGCGTGAAGCGCCTCAATTAACAGTCACAAATTCCCTTTCATCACACTTCTCTAGTTCCTACGCTAGCCTAATACAAATCAGAACTGAAATGGACAGTGTGGGCAGCCCAACCTCTTTCAATGATGGTAACTACTAACTGGTAAGAACTTGCGTGAGACCTATCCCATGGTTTGATATAGCATCCAGATCTGACCATTGCGAGGCGCAACATCACAGTTCCAATGTGAGAATAGATGAATGCCATTTCGTCGATGGGGGTAAAACACCACTTAAACATCAAATATCTAAAATTAAGGTGATTACAACTGAAAATCGCTTGCAATTTCCCATCTCAAGGCTGAGAACAAGTTTTCAGTCACATTCACAACAAAGTTTAATCCTCAGCAGGAGGAGGCAACACAACACCACAAACAACTACGAATCCTAAGAGTTCAGTTAGTGACATTTCCCAGCATATCATTACTCATTCAAAAATTGCCCAGGCAGTGGTTGAAGAAAATATTCATGAAATTAAAGACAGCTACTGCAGTTACCCAGCTCTTGAACAATAGCTTCCATAGATGGTCTTTCAATAGGAGATTCATGAGCGCAAAGCCAAGCAATTCTTGCAAGCTTAGCTGCTTCATATTCGTCGAACCTCCCATGCAGATTGGGGTCAATGTAATCTTGGAAAGTGCAAGACTCAGCTGCTAGACGTACTAAGTTTGTAACTTCTCGCTTCCCTGAGAGAACTTGGAAAACAATCACCCCAAATGCATATACATCACTTTTGTCAGTGAATCGGCCAGTTGCTGCATACTCAGGAGCTAGGTAACCCATTGCAGCACTGGCCTTGAGGGCTGAGAATACAATGTCATTTGTAAGAAGGTTCTGCAAACCAGAATCTGCGAGCAATGGATAGCGTCGCTGGTCTAAAAGCACTTTTTGAGCTGTAATGTTTTGGTGAATCAAAGCAGGCTTGTTCACCTTGTACCCATGCAAGTAGGCTATACCTGCTCAGGAAATGAACAGATCTTAGTAAAAATAAAATTAACCATAAACAGATTTGACATTCGCCACAATATAATCACCTAATACTGAACTAAACAACGTTATAGAAAAAGAGCAATTTTGCTCCAATTGGTTTGTAATTGGAATTTACTGCGTACTATGCAAGAACTTATAAAAAGAGAACTATTGTGCAAAGAGTAAAAAAAACATTAACTTTTTTTTTCAGATATCAATATCAGATCTAGAGACCATTAAGTATATACAAGCTTCACTAAACACTAATTCATTTCACTGCACACCAGGGGGACACTGAATCATTTTGGAACCTGGTTTTATAGGACACAGTAAATTACCTTGAAGAAAAATATTTTTTTTTTTTCATTTGAGTTCTTTCCAGTGCATTTCCTCTTAATCTTTAAAATAAAGTTTAATTGCATTTTTTAACATGTCTTCACACATTAATAAAATAATCAAGCAAAAACTGCAGAAATTCAGAGCAATAATAACAAGGTGGTAAAACTGACCTTTGGCAATCCCCTTGACAATAGAGACTCTGGTGGACCATTCGAGCACACAGCCATCACCATCCTTCACATCAAGGTACTGCAGCAAATTACCATTGGGAACAAAATCATAAATGAGAAAGCACTCCCCACGGCCCCTTGAACAACAAAATCCTCTCAACCTCACTAAATTCTCATGCCTCAGCGAGGTCAAAATATTCAATCCCTTCAAAAATTCAGCCTCCTCCGACTTGCAGCTAGTTTTACTAATGCTCTTGATAGCAACAACAGAGCCATCTCTCAAAATTCCCTTGTATGTTGCAGAAAAGTTACTCTTACCCAACAAATTCACTTCTGAGAAGTACTGTGCAGCAGTCTCCACCTCATCCAAGTTGAACATGAAGCTCCGGAAGACATCTTCCTCATGCCCACTGAAATTCCTACCATCCGCTAAAGGATCCCATCCATTAGAGTACTCAAGACTGATTAGAGGAGAGCCATTCTTCCTGTAAACCCCCTTGGCCTGATCTGTACTTGGACGACTATCAGAAATTTCAAATGAGCTACCAAGCTTCTGCTTTTGGCGACGGTACTGAGTAAATGTCAGAATTCCTATAACGGACAATGCAATAGTCAAGATGATTGTGCCAACAACAACTGCAGCCTGATGGGTTCTCGATGAATTTGAACAGTGCGTTTGGTTGCAAGGCAGCTGCAAATTTGCAGTTTCAGGAATCTCCCTTGTTGGCAAACCAGTCGAATCTGGTCCAAAGGGTTCAGGTCTGCTCGGATTAATATGATCTGATGCATTGCAAGCTTTCAAATTCATAAAGCCAGCACCACATAATCCCAGGTTGTTTTGGTATAAGAATCCGTCACTCAGTCTCTTAAGAGCTGCATCAACCAAAGAAAACATCAAATTAGATTTAGTAAAGTCATTTCTGAAAAGTCCCGAAGATTAAATAATCCAAAGAGAATAACTGATTACAAAACATGATCCTTGTAGCATTATTACCCAGTGGTACATTGCCAGAGAGAGAGTTGTTCCGGACATCCAGAACTTCAAGCAGAGGAGCATCGGCTAGTTTGGTAGGAATCGAACCAAAGAAACTATTAAAACTTAAATCTAGTCTCATCAACACGCCCATATCACCTAAACTTGCAGGGATTGCACCAGTGAGTTGATTGGATTGCAGAGCAAGAACATTAAGCTTCTTCAAAGATCCTAACTGGGTGGGTATGCTTCCGGTGAACTGGTTATAACAAAGCTGCAAAACTACAGTGCAAAACCAGATAAGCAAACCCACTAAGCCAAATTGATTACCCAGTTTAAGAGAGAATGTAAATTTTCAGCAAGTTTTGAACTTTTACGTGAAAACCCAAACACAGTTGCAAAGACCAAAACATGATTGAACAGTGTTTTTTAGCGTTTGGGTAAAAATCCATGAAAACTTGCAAAGTTTCTAGCTTTTTCGAAAATAACCATATACCAGAAGCTACCAAGCTGAGAAATCAAAGAAAATGGAGATTTCCATTCAATCAGTTCCACATCCAAACTAAGAACCCACCCACAACGAGAAAAGATAAGGGATGAAGGAGAAAAAATTGAATCTTTTGCCTTCATATTTGCTTTGGTTTCATAAAGGGAAAAAAAATTAAATTCATCACAGCATATCAGTAGTAGGCAAATTTAAGCGCAATAACCATATGAATACTAATAACAAAAGTGCATATTCTTCTCTATTTCTTGAAACAGAGCAGCACAGTTGTGAACCACCCATTTCCATATATCAGCCAAAGGGGAAGAAAATCCATATGAAAGAAAGGCATGATAAAAATCATAACAGATAGAAGCAACCAAATTTAGCGATAAGCACACTTCATAAACCCAAGCTTACGTCTTTCCACAGACTACGCAACTAACCTTGCAAATTCTCCATGTCTCCGATCTCAGGAGGTATTTCTCCAGAGAGATTATTCACATTCAAGTACAAGTCACTAAGCCCCTTCAAGTTAGCTATTTCCTTGGGCATCTTACCACACAGAGAGTTATAATGCAAGTAGAGGCCTGTCAAGTGCATTAACCCAGCAATAGCAGGAGATAGCTTCCCACGGAGCCCCTTTCCCTGCAAGGAAATATTAGCCACTTGACCATAATCGTTGCAGGCTATACCCTCAAAGGAACCATCACATGGGTCGCCATTATTGGTCCATGAAGATAGGTACTTGTCCTCGGGGTCCAAGGCAGCTTTCATGTCCATGAGCGCTCTTAGCTCGGTGTTTGCACGAACCCGAGTTTCCTTGGACATGAAAACAAAGAAAGCAAAGAGGAAAACAGCAAGACTCATTTCTGATTTTAACTCAATATGGAGGATAAGCTCTCCCTACTCTATGTCTCTCCAGATTCTGTTGTGGTCACAGATTTGCTCCTCTATTTGACTGTTTGTCCTTTGTAAGCCTGGCGAGCGAGCAAAAGTAACCTCTCTCTCTCTCTCTACTTTGTAAGCTAGTAGTCTGTTTCTAATTGGCATAAGAGAAGATGATAGCAGTCCACAGACAAGGTTGGCAGGGGGCATCCATAATTGTTTTAGTGTAAAGAAGCACCATATGGGAAAACTCAAAAAGAAAAGAAAAGATTCAATTTTTATTGTACGCCGTCCGATTATCTGACTTTGGTTGGATGAGTATAGGGTCTTGAAATGCTCGGCTACATGGTAATGTTCTTCTTCACAGCCAGTGGGGTAGAGGAAGACTCATTTGATCATTGATGTGCTCTTCATTCTTCCTATTTCCCAAAAAAATAAATAAATAAATGATCATTCTTTTACTTAATTTGCTTTATTTTTTATTATTATTTTAAATTATTTTATGAAAAGTACATGTAACATTACAAAAATAATTAGTGTGATTAGTTGAGGGAAAAATTATTTATGAAGTTTAATGTTGTCCTTTGCTTTGTAATTTAAGTATGAAACATAATAATTGATGCTCCTAAATTATTGTAAATATTTTTACTCAAAAATATTATAAATATTAAAAAATTATTAAGTACACTCAATATATATATATATATATATATATATTCTTAAAATATAGATTTCACATTCTTATAATTAAAAAAATTTTATTTTATTATTTTTAATAAAATATTATTATTTAATACTCTCGATGTATTTAATAATTAATAATAAATATTTATATGAAAAATTTCTATTGATAAAAATAAATAATTTTAATAATAGATTTTTTTAAAAAATATAAAAATATTTAATCAAGTCAAATTGATATTAATAATTGTATTGAGGTAAGAAAATAAACTCTTTAACATATAATTTGATTGTTCATCATTGTATTATAAATGATTAAAAATAAAACTCAAAATTCTCATATTAATGCATAAAAAAATGCAAACTCCTTTGACGTTAAAATTTTAGAAATAAACAAATACTTTTAAAAAGTCATTTCAAATATTAAAAATAATTTTAAAAAAATAATTTTAATTTTTAGATAAATAATTAAAAATACTTTTTCAATGACAATCAGAAGAAGTCATATAAATTTTAAATTTATGTTTGCTATTTGAATATTTTTTTTCTTCAAAGGTAGAAATTTATTAAAGGTCTTAATAAATGCATAGAGCTTATATTATTTACCAACTAAAGCTTTTTAATGAATTATTATATCTGATAAAAAAGAAAGGCATAGAGAAAATTATAAAATTAAATTGACCCAGTGGTTAAGAAAAAATAATAATCATCATCTGGAGCGCAATTCAACTCTATCTGTAAAGATGCTATAATTTATTATTATTATCATTTCTCTCTCTTTTATTATATAAAATCTGAGTGGTGTTACAGTGGGACCTTTACTAAAGCTATAAAGCACTAGTCGTGCCACGTGGTAACTTGTATGCCGTCAGTCAGGGTTTCACAGAGGCGATGGAATGGAACTAGGTTAGACTAGCATCGAACACAAGTTCAAATTCAAAGCAACAAGAAAGGTAGAATGATGTGTGAATGAACTCAGTCTAGCCCTAGAAAGAGAGGGGATCAATTTTTTTTTTTTTAAATTAAATGTTTTTTTACTTTCAATCAAATTAAACAAATTTAAAATTAAATTTTGTGTTAAATAAATTTATATATTAAATAAATTTACACATAATAAAATACTTTTAAAATAATAATTTTTATTTTTTATTTTTTAAATAAAATATTAAAAATAATAATTTTAATATTAAATATTTTTTGTTGATTATGCTTTTCAATTTTTTTATGTTTTAATTTAATTAAAATTGATAAATAATTTTAATATTTAAAATTAAAAAAAATAATATTTTATTAAATATAAATTTATTTAGTATTGATAGAAAATATAAAAATTTATTTAACTTAAAATTTAATTTTAAACTTATTTAACTTTTTACTAAAAATATAAAGACTTATTTAACTTTTTCTTATTTTTTTACTGAAAATGGAGAGATTAAGAACTGAAACTGAATTTGGTAAATGAGTTATTTATTTTTAGTTACTAAATTAAATTAAATAATTAATAAAATTTTAATTTAACTAAGAAAAAATATTTAATTTCACTCCTATATTTATTAGAAAAATTAAATTTAGATTATTTTTTATTTTTAATTTAAAAGTTTAATTTAAATTTAATTTAACTTAAAAATTAAAATTTATAAATTAAATTTCTTGAATTTTTTATTTAAATAAAAAAGATTAATTAGTTTAATTTTTTATTTTTTAATTAAAAATTTTAATTTAAACTAAAAAATTAATAAGTTTAATAAATCAAAATTTTAATTTCTTAATTTTTTTATTTTAATTTAAATTTATATTAAATTTAAAAAAATTAAAAATTTTAACCATTTAACTAAAATAAGGAAAAAAAAATGGAAACACTATCAATAGGTGGTCATAGGGTATGGGACCATAAGAGAGATTCAAAATCAACGGGGATTAGTATTGATGAGATGTGATCGGGAAATAAAATGTGAAGCTCGGAGAGTTTGTGGTGTGTCAGAGTTCTGACATCACTTCCTCCCATGCTACTGTCCTCTCGCCTTCCTACTTTCCTGCTCCCCACATTGCCGTTAGCCAGCCTGCTACAACATTTGTTCATGTTTTTACTTATTTATTTATTTATTTTTAATTTTTTTTCTCGTAATTTACTTATTATCAGTTACTTAAATTCATTTCACATTTTTAATGCATGAAACATAAAAAATTCTTGTCTGGTGAACGGGGATTGAACTATAAATATAATTTTGAGGGTAAAAATAAATATTAAAAAAAAATTACATGAAAATTTAATAAAATTATAAGAATTAAATGAAAACAATGTAAAAATGCGAATAAAATTTACACAAAATTGAGAACATTGAGGGGAAAATCATAATTTTTTAAGAAAATATATTAAAATTTATAAGTAAATTTTAATTTTTTTAAAAAAATTAGGGAGGTAAACAATAATTTTTTTGGTGTATATATATATATATTTATATATAATTTTGAAAATTTTTTAGTGGCTATAACCCCTCCATATTATGAATAATTACGCTCCTGCTTGTAAAGAAATAAAAATTAAAATATAGCTAGCTTTTTACAGTGATTTTGCAATTAGTAATATTTGTATGCAATTGCATTTTTCTATATGATTCCAAAATATTTGTTTATGAGATTATATGGGAACACTTTGGTCTTCTCTCTCTAATTTTTAAACAGAAAATTTCCAATCTCTTTTCTATTATTTTGAGTCTTTGAGTTTGCTAATTCTGTTCTCTCATGAGCCTTTCTTTGTTCTTTCGGAAATGTTACAATGCTTTCTCTAACCCTGACATGAAAAGTGAGTTACTGCCTCTTCATCTATAGGCTGCTATAATGTATATGCCTTATTTTGTGTTTGAGGGATTCTTATCGTGATTATGAGTTGTGGGTGTAGATTTGTCTGCGGTGTGTAGGATTAGCTCTATGGAGAGGCTGTTCCTTTGGGTTAGTAGTTGAAGATTATATTAGGGCTTTGGTGCCAAATTTGAATGGTACCTGGTCCTTTATAGTTACAAGAGAATGAAAAGCCATGAGTTCTTCCATGATTTATCCCTGGAGTTTCTATTGATAGATTCATGTTCAACCTTCTTGAGGTTTTTGGCAATGGCTTGAGAGTGAGGGACTCAATAAAGTAGTGTTACCGATGGAAAATGACCTATCTATTTTTGGCGCTACCTAATGATTGTTGTTATCCTGTTGAGAGCTGGAGTAGCTCTATGGTGTGGATGGCTTTGCGTTGTACAAAGAGCCATGCATGACGGATCTTGAAATGTATGTCACATGATTCGGTACCCTAGCCTCCAAGGCTCATTGTTGAGTGGACCTCTGAATTTTATTTTTCTTTTTGAGTTTGGGTAGCTGGGCCTTGTTTATATTTTGAATTTATCCCCTTTATATCTTAGCCTTTTCTAGAAATTCGAATTTGTACAAAATATAGATTTGTTTTATTACAAAAAATTAAATCAAACAAAAAATTGATAAAAAAATTTTATACACTATTAATTAAATTATTTGTTTATTATACTTTAAAAAATTTATCTTATTATATTATACTAATATAAAGTTAAATTTGAAATATACATACTAGAAATATTTTATTTTATTTTCATGAATGCGCATCAAATATATATATATATATATATATATATATATATACATAGAATCGGATTCGGAAGAAGCCATGGAGCATGCAGGACCACTTACAAATTTGGTTTTGGAAACTAGTCCATGGCAACATATAGAGCCTGGCAAGGAATCTGTGGGAGTAACGAAAGTTTACAAATGGGTTGGTTACTCTGTACTTCCATTGAATAGCCAATGGATCTCTGCGACGATTCTCTTGCGTGTTTGAGTCTACCAGTATCTGTATCCCTGACATTACAATGATCGTCCGTATTTTAATTTGCCTCTTGTTTCTAACTTTCTTTACATTTAAAATGATCGTATTTTAATTTGTTTCTTATTTCTAACGTTATTGACAACTACACTGCATTTGTGAAAATTAGGACCACTCTCCCAATTTTATCTTCTTCTGCTCTGCATAGCTAATTATAATTATCTACACCCCTAATCCGGACATCTATAAATTTCTCTACTCTTTTATATATTTGATAGATTTTTTAATAAAATAAAACTGTGAGTATTTGAAATTCTGATCTTTTGTATTATAAATATATATGCAAATATTATGAATTTAATTTGAAATGGTTACTTATTAAACGGCTTTTTGATTTTGACTTGCATTCTCTTATTGATTTTATCTTTTATTCTTAATTTAAAATATTTAGAAGGAAAATTTATCAAAATTTGAATTTTAAATTTTATACCTGACAAACACTCCCACTTCACTTGTAACTGTACGGGAGCATATTTCACCTTTCCCCCTATTAAATAATAATAATATAAGATAGAGTTTACATATTGGAATGTCTAGGCCTGCACGATCTGCTAGAAGACCATTCTTTTTATGTTCATCTTCAACCCTTGTTTGATTAAGTAATCAAATGATCACATTCACCCATTAAAGGGAGGGTTTTTTTAATGCATACATTATTAAATTTCGTTGCTTTTTAGGCATGTGCAGTTATCATCTAGGGTAGGCATCTCTTGGTTTAGTTTCTCATAACCAACAGGCCTGCAAAGCTCTTTGGCCAGCCAACTTGTTTTTGGAAGATCTGTTCTCTGCTGATTTTTTTTCACAGAAAAAGAAGGCATCCCTCTCGTTTAGAAAATGCCACAAGTTATAATTCTTTTAACGCACACTGACATGCATAATATAATCTTGATGTTGGATTATATATCAATTGAAGAACACTTACATTTTCTTGAAAAGCAGAG
This sequence comes from Hevea brasiliensis, assembly GCF_030052815.1. Lineage (NCBI taxonomy): Eukaryota > Viridiplantae > Streptophyta > Magnoliopsida > Malpighiales > Euphorbiaceae > Hevea > Hevea brasiliensis. Next base: position 85,837,042 of record NC_079505.1, on the reverse strand, counting down.
AGGGACGGTTCTAAACTGTCTCATGCAAAGAAAGAAGGAACAGAAACATGAAGTTAAAAAGTCAAGCATTGCATCTATTCTCATCTCTCTTTGGGAAGAAAATTGACAATATTACAACTCAACAACATCAGTAAAAGTTCCCTGCTTTCTTGGTATTGATCTTTTGATTTTTTGGCAAGAGATTTTTGAAAAAAAAAATTGACTGTCTTATTGTTGAGTGAGCTGAAAAGAGTTTATATACAATGTACAAGAATAATCTAAAATTAATAAATTTCTCTATTCTACCCTGCCTAGTTTATAGGATCTAAAAACTCATTTTTACAACAAATCTATTGGGACAAAATGCATGTAATGTTGAGCTGGAATGGGAAACAATCTAGAATAATCTATCTACTCTTTTTTTTTCCTTTTCCTTCAGCCCATCTCCATACTTCAGCCCAACCTATTGATGGACTATCTATCAGGCCCCTCCTCAAGGTGGAGACTCGTGCGTATCGTGGAGTCCCATCTTGAAGAGATGTCCATTGAATAAGGCAGAAGTTAAGGGTTTCGTGAAGAGATCGGCAAGCTGGTGTCTTGACGGTACATGCACGGTGGTGATGAAGCCCTTGTTCAGCTGATCGCGGATCACATGGCAATCGATCTCTAGGTGCTTGGTCCTCTCATGGAAGACTGGATTAGCCGCGATATGTTCAGCTGCTCTGTTATCGCAGCGGAGTGCGATGGGGAGATGGAGTTTCAAGCTAAAATCTTCAATGAGGTAACTGAGCCATTTTAGTTCACAAACAGTAGTTGCCATGCTTCTATACTCAGCTTCAGCTGAGGATCTGCTTATTGTGGTCTGCTTTTTGGCTTTCCAGGAGATTAACAAAGGTCCCAAGAAAATACAAAATCCTGTAATAGATTTTCTGCTCATAGGACAAGACGCCCAATCTGCATCACAGAAGGCTCGAAGCTTCAGATAATTTTCTTGAGGGAAGAATAAGCTTTTAGAGGGGCATCCTTTCAAGTATTTGATGATATGGATGGCTGCGTCCCAATGTGGTTTACGAGGAGCTTGCATAAACTGGCTCAGCTTTTGAGTAGCATATGAAAGATCCGGCCTTATAAGTGTCCCTGGTATAACAATTTTCCTATAAGCCTTCTGTATTTGTCGGGGTCTGTCATCAATTCTCCATTTTCATTATATAGCTTCAAACCTTTTGGCATAGGATAGGGGCTTGTTTTGGCATTTTGTAATCCCATGTCTTGGATTATATCCAAGATGTATTTGCGCTGGCTCAGGAATATGCCCTTTTCTGACCTGGCTATTTCAAGACCTAAAAAGTACTTGGCATAGCCTAGGTCTTTGATTGTGAATTGGTCATCTAGGAATTTCTTAACTTTTATAATCTGATTCATGTCTGCACCAGCAATTAGTAAATCATCTACATAAACAATTAGCGAAATAAAATTGAGACCAGATCCTTTAGTAAACAAGCAATGGTCAAATGCTGACTGATGGAATCTAAATGCTTGTAGCTTCCCTGTTAATTCTTTGTTCCATTGTCTTCCTACCTGCTTTAGACCATAAAGGCTTCTTACTAATTTGCATACTTATCCCTGAGCTGCTTTTGTATAACCTTCTAGTGGCTGCATATATACATCTTCATCTAAATAACCATGTAAATATGCATTGTTGATATCTAATTGATGAATGGGCCAATTGAATGTAGTAGCTATAGCTAAAAACAATCTCACAGTAACTAATTTAGCTACAGGTGAGAAATTGTCATGATAGTCAATTCCAACCAATTGATTGTACCCCTTGGCAACTAATCTTGCCTTGTACTTGTCCACAGTACCATCTGGTTTGTATTTAATTTTGTACACCCATTTTGAAGCTATAGCCTTTTTACCCTTGGGAAGGGTAGTGAGAAACCATGTATTGTTCTTCTCTAAAGCCTCCAGTTCAATTTTCATAGCAAGAGACCAATTACTGTCCTCACTAGTTTGATGGTAATTTTGTGGTTCATGAATAGTAGATACATTTGCCATAAATTATATGTAATCATGATTATATTGAGGTATGGAGGGAAAATGTGATATGAAAGGTGAGAAAGAGATACCTGCAGATTCTGTGGTAGTACTAGCAAGTGTGATTGCATTAGAACTGTTGGCACTGACTTGAGTTACAAAATCATTTAACCACAAAGGTTTTATTATCATCCTTGTGCTTCTTCTGACTGGTGCAGGACTGTGTGATGGATGAATGTGGTTTGAGAAGGATGGAAGAGGTGAATATAGTTCTGCAGTAGGTGATGTGTCAATGGTTTCTGAATTATCATTGGATTCATTTAACAAGGTGGGTTCAAAATGTGAGTGAACTGGATCTATGTCAGGTATGACTAAAGGAATGACACTTTTGTGTTTGGCATGCTCACTGGCACATAGAAAATAGTTTTCATAAAAAATCACATCTCTGGAGATTATGATTCTTTTATTTTGCAAATCATATAGTTTGTATGCCTTAAAACCTGAAGCATAACCTATGAAGATGCATTTGAAAGCTCTTTCTTTAAAGTTGTGTTTTTGTGGCCTAATGTTAGTGGCATAACATAGGCAACCAAAAATTTTAAGGTAATTGTAATCAGGTTTTTTGTCAAACAAAATCTCATAAGGGGTTTTCCAATTTAAAACTTTGTTAGGCATTCTAATTATGAGGTATGTGGCAGTTAAAATGCTTTCCCCCAAAAAATATTTTGGCACTTTGGATGCAAACATTAAAGCCCTTGCCACTTGTAGTAAATGCTTGTGTTTCCTCTCCACAACTCCATTTTGTTGTGGAGTGTATGGGCAAGTTCTTTGACGTAAAATCCCTTTTGCTTTGAAAACTGTTGTAAGTTGCTGATTGATAAATTCAATGCCATTATCTGACCTTACTGCCTTGACTTGTTTTTGAAATTGATTTTGAACTATATTTAAAAATTCCAATAAGGTATTGTAAACCCTGGTTTTGTCAGGCAGTAAATATGTCCATGTGACTCTTGAAAAATCATCAACAATAGTGAGAACATATTTTGAATGTGAAATTGAGTATTCTTGGTAAGGTCCCCATAAATCAATGTGAATTAAATTAAAAAGTTCTTTTGTAGCAATTTTGCTTTTTTGAAAACTAAGTCTTTGTTGTTTAGCAAGTGGGCATACCTCACACATTTTATGGTTTTTAATTTCTGGTGTGATGACTGTGATATGAGATAACTTGGTATCTGAAATGTGTCCAAATCTGTAATGCCATGATTCATAAGAATTGGGAGAAATAGAAGATTGTATGACCTCATTTGCTTGAAGTTTTGGCTGAACATGGCTGAATTTAAGAGCAGAATTACAGTTACCCTTAAAGATCTCATGATTACTTTTGTTTGCTATTATCACATATAGCCCTCCTTGCAATTCTCCTCTTGCTAGTACTGCCTCAGTCACTGGGTCCTGCAGGAGGCAATGGTCAGAGAAAAATTGGATTGAAATAAGTGAGGTTTTAGTAGGTGCACTCACTGACAGTAAATTATATTTGAAACTTGGTGTGTATAGTGTATTGTGGAGATACAGGTATGGGTTTATCATGATGTTTCCACTGTATTTGACTGGTTTGGTGTTTCCATCAGGCAAGGTAACAAAACAGTGATTGTTTAATTTCACAGGTTTTTGGATAAGGGAAAAATCATGACATTAATTTCACAGGTTTTTGGAAAAGGGAAAAATCATGACACATATGAGTTGATGCTCCTGAATCTACTATCCATATACCACTATTCTTACCATGTCTGCTAGTAGAGTAGTAAGTTGGATTCTTACCTGCAAAGCCTGTGAAATTAACACAGCTTGCCTCATTTGTTACAGGATTCTGATTCTGCATGTATTTGGCAATTTCAAGCTGGACTATGCTTGCCCAGTCAACTCCTGTTACTTCATTCTTGTGATCTGTCTTGCCTTTGCATTCAGGTATCTCCTCATACACATTAGCTACTGTGTTTTGCTTAGCCTTGCCCTTTTTCTGTTTTAATTCAGTAAACCATTCTGGATACCCATGTAGCTTGAAGCATGTGTCTCTGGTATGACCACTGGCATTGCAATGATTACATGTTCTGGTTTCTTTCTTCCCAAACTCTTTTTTCTTGCCTTGAAATTTATCTTTCTGAAATTGCCCCTTGACTGCCATTGCTGTATTAAAATTCTTAGCATCAACATGAATTTCCCTCTGCTTTTCTACTCTAAGTATTATAGAATAGGCCTTGTTTACACTTGGCAAGGGATCCATTAGAAGGATCTGGTTTCTGACATGGTCGTAAGTCTCATTTAATCCCATTAAAAATTGCATAAGTTTATCTTCACTATTTATTTCTTCCATTTGTTTGGCTGCACCACATTCACATACTGGCAAAGGCTTAAGACAAGCTAATTCATCCCATAATTTTTTAAGTTTAGTGAAATATACTAAACATATGCATTATCTTGAGTTAGAGTACTTATCTCTCTTTTAAGCTGGGATAGGAGAGGTCCATTACTTTCTCCAAATCTCTCTTTAATCTCTTCCCACAGGTTCTTAGAAGAGGTTGCATAAATGAAGGCATCCACCAATTCTTTTGAGAGTGAGTTGAGTATCCATGAGGTGACCATGCTATCTACTTTCTTCCATTTATCCAGAGTTGTAGCATCTGTAGCAGGAACTTCATAGCTCCCATCTACAAAACCCAGCTTATCTTTGGCTCTTAAAGCTAGTACCATGGATCTACTCCATGACAAGTAATTTCTTCCTGTGAGAGGTGAACTTACAAGCATCGTGCCCGGATGGTTAGAGTTGTGCAAATGGAAGATATCATTTCCACCATTATTGATCTGCATTCTAGTGGTATTTCTGACAGCAGTACCACTACCAGTAGTATTTTCTGTAGCTGGTGTTTGAGCTATGGAAAAACTTGCTGAATTGTATTGGATTTTAGAGAAGAACAGTATATCAGTAGCACAGTTGTGCTTTGATACCATGAAAAAAAAACTTGACTATCTTATTATTGAGTGAGCTGAAAAGAATTTATATATAATGTACAAGAATAATCTAGAATTAATAAATTTCTCTATTCTACCCTGCCTAGTTTATAAGATCTAAAAACTAATTTTTACAACAAATCTGTTGGGATAAAATGCATGCAATGTTGAGCTAGAATGGGAAACAATCTAGAATAATTTATCTGCTCTTTTTTTTTTTCTTTTCCTTCAACCCAACCCATTGATGGATTATCTATAAATTTTTGGGCATTACGACTCACATATGAGAAGAGAAGGCTTCTAGCTAGCATTTTCACTTGGATGAAAACATTGACATGATAATATAATTTTAGGCATCTCTTGGATTTTTCCCTCTAATATGTCATTGTGGGTCTTTTGGTATGTGGATAATATCAATGAATGCATATAAGGAATTTGAGTCACTTCAAGGGTGCATATAGTGTCAACGTCCAATAGAAGAGGGCAACTTTCTTTGAGGTGGCTAAAAAAGGATAGGAAAAAGCAACTCAATTGAGGACTGAGGAGCATAAAGTTGTGATTGATGCCCATGACGGCCCAGCCATGCACAAAACTGGGTAAATTTCGGCAGACGACATACCCCACTTATCACAAAGGTTAACAAAATTTCAATTATTGCACTGCGTAGCGAATGGGTCGGAAGGAAAACGAGTATCTAAACTTACCTTAATGACAAAATCAAAGCGTGGAATTTTTTATTATTTCCATAGAAAGTTTCCAATAAGAACATTTAGGAGGGTTTTAGACGTTTCTATTCAATTACCTTTAGCATAATTATTAGCTTCCGAGGTCTTTTGGCACACAAATGGATGGCATTTGATTCTTCCTGTAGGACCTTACAACTAAAGAATTAAAGCAATTGTTATACTTACTCCTTACCCCACTTCTCATAGTGCTCTTGCATGATTTCTCAGAGCAATAACCTTCTAAAAAGCACTTGGACCATTTTGTATCAGCGAAGAAAGAAGCGTCTTCGAGACAGCCATGCTAACATCTTGTCATTAAATTAAAGTTGGACTAATAATTAATTCTTATAGTGAATTTAACTGTGGGATGCCTACCAACAAGATGATGGAAATCAATGTCGCAGCTCATACTGTCATAAATGCAAATTTGTAAATGTAACCCAAAGGAGTGGAGCATGAAAGAAAGTCTTGTAAGAAATATGTAATCAACTGAAATAAAATACTAGTATAATATATATAATAATATGAATTATTAGTTTATTATTTATTAAAATTTTTATTTCATTATATTTCATTAGGTTGACTTATATTAATTATATGAAATATACACTTGGTGTATGGAAAATTTTGAAAAATAAGATTTAGCTTCGAACATGGGCATTAGGCATAAAAGCAGCTTCTCTTCTTATTTAACACAATTATCGGGGAGCATCATGGCTTTTCCTTTATGAAGGGGTCCAAGCACAAGCAGTTAGCTGGCTGGCTGGCTGCTAAAAATAGCGAAACGATGAGGAATCCTAGTCCCCAAAAGGAAGAAAGGTGCTTTATCAGTTATTACTTTTGGTTTTACGATGAACATTACCCACGACCGCCACTATTACTTTGATGTTTGTTTCCCCTCTTGGTCGAACACATGGTGGGCTTGGACTTGACCACTTGGACCTTAGACCCGCGTAAAAAGCTGGGCTCTGGTGTTCGAATAGATACTGAAGGCTACACTAATATAGGCCACCAATAAGCCCAAGCATACCCCTAATATTGCAATCTATGTTTTGACCAGGCCCATTTTGGTATTCGACATGCATATTAAGCCCTGGAAAGTCTTTTCGTAGGAAATCTAGGGTTTGCGGCTCGTTGCAGAGGAAACTAAGGCAGGGACTGATCAGCCTTCATCACCGCACCATGGGTCGTATGCACAGTCGCGGGTATCTCCCTCTTTCTCTCTCTGTCTCTTTTTTCCTCTCAATGTTTGTATACTGCAGTTTTTGATTTGTGCATTGCTTGTTTGCAGTAAGGGTATTTCGGCTTCAGCTCTGCCTTACAAGAGAACTCCACCAAGTTGGCTCAAGATCTCTCCCCAGGATGTGAGTCGTATAAGTTTTGGAACTTTTCGTTTCTCTCAATTTTGTTCCATCAATTCCTCTGTTATTTGCGGCTTAAAATGCTAGATAAAATAATGTGTTCAGAAGATTTGATTTAGTTGCTTGTAGCTTCCAAATAATCAAAATATTATTCTGTAATGGAACGTTACTGTTTTGTTTGAGATCTTTTGAGAGGAAGTTTTCAATTATGTGGGATTGCAATGTATGCTCAGTTTAGGATATTTAAGGATTTCAAGCTAAATTGTGAAGAAGAAATAATACTATTTTTTCCGATTAGGTTGAGGAGAACATTTGCAAATTTGCAAAGAAGGGGCTTACTCCTTCTCAGATTGGCGTCATTCTCCGTGATTCTCATGGTATTGCTCAGGTTAAGAGTGTTACCGGAAGCAAGATTTTGCGCATCCTCAAGGCTCATGGTAAGATTGTTTTGGTCTCTTAAGGTGTATTGTCCATTTGTGTAAGAAAATTTGCTTCTTTTATGGTGAGGAAAGTAAATAGAAATGTAGAAAATGGGATTAGTTAGTTGAAAGGGTGCTTATGATTTATTTTTTTCATGGAAATATGGCCCCATAAAACATTCTCCTATTTCTAGGTTGCCTATGTAAATTGTTCAAAGTGGAGTGTTTTCTTGCTCAAAAGAAAAAACCAATTTGTTTACAGGGAACATGGCCGACTCTTATTCAAAACAAACTGAATTCTGTTCATGTTATTGTGTGCAGAACATAAAATAAACTCAATTGAATGTGCAGTTATTTGTAGATTCTGAATTAATTTTAGTAAGACTTTTATATTTAAGGGAAAATTACTCTTTAGTCACTGTATTTTAATGAAACTAATTACTTGATTCTTGTATTTTAAAAAATATACTATTTAGTCCATGTATTTTATTTCCGTTAAAATATTTGTTTTCTCTATTAAATTTTTCGTTATTCATGCTATTCATACTATTATTTAGTCCCTTTATTTTAAAGAAACTAATTAGCTGATCCCTGAATTTTGAAAAACACTACTATTTAGTCTCTTTATTTTAGTAAAATTAATTTGATGGTTCATTTATTTTAAAAAATACAATATTTTGAAAAATGTAATCTTTTGATAAAAATAGAAATTTTGTTATGTGAAGACTAAATCTGAATTCACATTTTTTTTAATTTCCAATTCCTTCAATGTCATTTTTGTGTTTTCTCTATTAGGGAATAATTTTTCAAGGAAATTGATTAACTTTTTTTGTGTATACAGTTTGTACCAGTTTTATCAAGAGATGAAAATAAAGAGATAATAAGGGGGAGAAGGGTGTGAGTATAGAGGAGAAGAAACATAGAGAGAGAATACTAAGAGAGAAATAAGAGGGAGAGAATTATGATAGTTTAGTTATAAAAAATAATTAGAAGACTAAATAGTTAATGGAGCCAAAATAACATAGACTAACTAATGTCTTTTTTCAAAATATAAGGACTAACTAATTAATTTCATTAAAACAAATGGACTAAATAGAAGTTTGACTATTATTGATTAATGAAAATATTGTCGGAGGGATTAAATAGTTTAACGGAAGCAAAATATATGAATTAAATTGTGTATTTTTCAAAATACATAGATCAAGGAGTTAGTTTTGTTAAAATATAGTGACTAAATAGTAATTTACCCTATATTTAATTTTCTTCTTTTTTTTTTTTTCCTTTGAAACAAAATGTTGAGCTACAATTTTACTTAATCATTTTCGAATTTATTTGTTGATATTTGTTTTGTTAGGTCTTGCTCCTGAAATTCCTGAGGATTTGTACCATCTTATCAAGAAGGCCGTTGCAATTAGGAAGCATCTAGAGAGGAACAGGAAGGATAAGGATTCCAAGTTTAGGTTGATCCTTGTTGAGAGCAGGATTCATAGGCTCGCTCGATACTACAAGAAAACAAAGAAGCTACCTCCCGTCTGGAAATAGTAAGCTGTCTACTTTGTTGTGAATTGTATTCTCACATTTTTGCAAGTGACCCGACAGCATATCATGCATCTCCTATGGCCTTTTTGAATATGGTTAAGCAAAACTTTTTAATTATTCATATTTGGAAATGACTTTTTGATTGTGCCATTTCGGAATGAATGTTTTAGCTTATGTTATTAGGGGGTTGTTATCACAACTACCCCATTAAATTCACACACCTCCAACAACCACACCCCCCCAAAAAAAAAAAAAAAAAAAAGGCACTATTGTTTCTGTTTGAACTTTAGCTGTACATTCATAAGTTTAGAGTTTTGCTATGTAAATTTTTTTAGCTGATTAATATTATGTCAAACATTAAGAAAAAAGTGCCATTCTACTTTGTCAGAGTTGCCAGAAGGATATAAATTTCGTTTTTCTGGAAGGTTTTTTTTTTGTTTTGGTATGTAATGTAACTTAGAGTCTTTTCACTATTGTTCAGCGAGCCATCTGGCTCTTTTAGCAGTGCTTTTACTTCTTTCAAGTGATATTGCTTGTCTATTCCTTCTTATCCAACCTCACTGGTTTGTTATTGACTCGTAATATTTTCTTGCAGCGAATCAACCACTGCCAGCACACTTGTGGCCTAGGCTGGATATGTTGCGGAGCAAAGTTTTGGGATATCCAGAGTAGATATTGTACTCTTGTGAGATCTGGTCGTGGTTCATAACTAATAGGAATTCATGTTATGATGGGATGAGGATGGAGTGGATTTGAGAACTTCATTTATGCACTAAAAATGTTTGCTTTATTTTGAGTCTGTATTTTCTTTTAACTTTTGGAGTATATTGTGTTTTACCTGAGATATGACATTTGCAATTGTATTATTATCTTGCAAAGTGGGCTGTGAAAAATGAAACCAACTTTAATTTGTTCATGGTTGCAGAAACCGAAGAATTAGAATTATGTTGCAATTTATTTTTTTCATAGATGAGAATGGAGTTTATGGAGAAGGGACTGAACGATTATTGGTTGGCGTTAGGTTACATTTTGGGCCTTATTTGAAATTTAAGATGGTCGTAGTGTTGGATTGTGTTAATACTTCTTGGTTGCGCGTGTACAATTTAGCACGTTCCCATGAGCAGTGCAAGTGTGTAACTGATTCGACTATATGAACGGGCCTAAGAAACGTTTTAGTTACTGAAGCAGGTGGTGTTACTAGAAACCATAATGGATGGATCTGTAGCATATAAGTTACAAATTGTGATGAAAGCTGTGCTTTGATGGAGGCGGCAGGGCAGGGAGAGAAGTACAGCTATGTGGCGGGAATAGAAATTGTTAAAGATTGTTAGAGAATGAGCTGGAATTGAATGTAATTAATTAGGCCGTTAGTTAAAACCTCTAGTATAAATAATTGTAATTTCTACTGTTTGGGTGTGTGATATAAATGAGAATTCTCTCTCTCACTTGAATTTCTCCTCTTTTGTGGGTCTCTCTCTTTTCTTCTAGTTTTTTCTATTTCTCTAAAAATAACTCATATCGTGACAATAGTATCAAATCTATAATCTTGGCAATCATGGTAGACGGTACAAGAGGATAGGAATTGCGATGGGAGCTTGTTGCAACGATGAGGGAAATGGAGGATCATATTGAGTAGAAGCAGATAGAGCTAAGCAAGGAGATAGAAACAAGCACCAATCAGGGCATACATGAGCTGAAAACTCTTATGGTACTTATAAGTCTCTAGTATAACGAATTGATTTCTAATAAAACACTCATTGGCACTTCTCAAGCCGGTGAGCACTTTAATAGTAATCTCACTCAATGTAATCCATCTTGGTCTAAGTTTCCAAAATTAAATTTCTCTCATTTTGATGGGGAAGATCCAGAATCATGGTTGATTAATTTCGATTGTTACTTTGAAGTTACTGGAACTCCGGTGGGAAATAGAATCAAAATTGCAACAATGCACTTAGATGGGAAGGCTGTGCAATGGCACCAGGGATATATTAAAACCAAGGGAGTTGGGGCTTACAAGAATTGGGAGGATTATATGCATGGGTTGAGGGCTAGATTTAGTGCCCAAGTTTTTGATGACCCGTTATCAAATTTAAAAAATTTGAAGACAGGTACCTTATAGGAATACTTGGATACTTTCGATATTTTGTATCCTAAAGCTGGTAAACGTGAAGATCAGACTTTGAGTTTTTTCTTGTTAGGGTTGGTGGATGGGTTGTAAATGCCTGTCCGAATGTTTATAAGTCACAATCTCTTTCAGATGCCTGTTCTCTTGTGAGGCTTCAAGAGATAACAGTAGCAGCATTGCACAATAAAACTAAACCCCTGGCTAAAACCAGCTTTGCATCACTACCTATTAGCTCATATTCCAATCCAATTTTTGTTGGTAGCAAATTTACTATCCCTAAAGATTAGGCTTGGATCCTGCTACTACCCAATGTTCCAAAGTTGCCTATTGCAAGTCCGAGGCTACCAAGAAATCTCACAAGTAAGCAAATCACTGAAAAGAGGGAAAAGGGACATTGCTTTTAGTGTGATGACAAATTTTTGCGAGGCCATAAATGTAAAAAATGGTAATCATTTGTGATGCAAGTCATTGTTGATAAGGGCGAAGATGAAGACGGAATGGTGGAAGAGGAATCTAGGAAGGAATTGCAGTTGTCTGCAAGTGCTTTACGTGGAACTCAAGGAGCACAAACTATGTGTATCAGTGGCAATAGTGGGAAATTAAAGTTGCAAATACTAGTGGACACAAGCAGTACTCATAACTTTTTCGGTAGTCATGTTGTCAGCAAAACTTTAATGTCATACTGAACTAATAAGTGGTGTGTCAGTAAAGGTGGCAAATGGGCAAAACATGCAGTGTATCGCTAAGTGTAAGAATTTTGGATGGCATATGCAGGGTAATTACTTTGAATTAGAGGTTTTTATTTTGCCTCTTGAAAACTATGACCTAATTTTAGGGACACAGTCAGTACAATTTATAGTTATACCCTTTAGATTGACCAATGCTCCCTCCGCTTTTCAAGCATTGATGAATGATGTCTTTTGCAAGTGTTTACGTAAATTTATAGTCGTCTTTTTTTATGACATACTAGTATACAGTAGCAATCTCGAGGAACACATACAACACCTTTGTTGGGTTTTGCAATTGCTATGGGACAATAAGTTGGCTAAAAGAAGCAATGCTCCTTTAGCTGAACCATGCGGCTTTCTCACTATGTTATGCGTAGTTTGGGGTGTGGGTAAAAAAAGATTTATCTCTGACATTTTGAAAAATTCACAATAACACGTTTGCAGATATGAGAGTTTTAGAGACAAAGGGTGAAACACATATTAAGTTAGATGAAAGAAAATAGAAAACAAAATAAATAACTCGTAAAGGCTAACACTGGCAATCTGCTAGCTAAGAAAAGGAAGAAGGATAATTCTCGTATGGTAACAGAGACTATTCTAATCTAACCATCAACCTATGCAATTTTTTTTTCTTTTTGTATTTGAATTTAAAACCTCAATTTCAATATTTTAAATTTTATGAGTTTGAAGATAACTTTAATAACAATGAATTAACCCGTTATATATAATCGTGATTTAAATTAATTGAGCAACTCAAATCTAAAACTTTAATATTACCTTGTTATCTATTTTAGAACAAAATTTTCATGTATAACTGTGCCTGAATTGAATTAATGTTTTGGGTTGTGTTTGGAAGAGTTTTCTCTTGTTCTTATGCTCCCGTGTAGGGCTGAGCAGAATTCGGTTTAAACCGAAAAAATGAACCGAACCTAGTCAATTCAGTACAATCGGTTCAGTTTAAAAATTCAATCGGTTCGGTTCGGTTTTAAATTATAAAAATATTGGTTATTTCGGTTCGGTTCGATTTTGAAGAGAAAAAAATCGATTAAACCGAACCGAACCGAACAGTGATTTATATAGTCAAATCAAACTAAATCGAACTGAATCGATTTTTGAATTGATTTATTTTTATGAAAAATTTATGAATTATATTTAATTATATATATATTAATTATTTAATTTCGTTGATTAATGGTTATTAGGTTCAAACCAAAGTTAAAATTAGACCAAATAACTTGAAAATCAAGTCTAAATTAAAAAATCAATAAAAAATCAAACTAATCGGTTTAAACCGAATTGAACTGAAATAGAGCGGTTCGGTTCGATTCAATTTTTCACCCATTTCGGTTCGGTTTGGTTCGATTTCTAAAATTTACGATTCGATTTTTATAATTTAATTCGGTTCGATTTGATTCGATTCGGTTTGAACCGAATGCTCACCCCTACTCCCGTGTGGTTGAGCTCTCAGTGGCAGTTGGTCTTTGGGCTCTCGAGTTGGTTAGGGTTTCCTCTTCCGGTTTGGGCCTTAGTCTTGAATTGGGCTTTAGAGTTGTTATAAGGTTTTTAAAGTGTAATGGGCTTGTAACGAGTTTGAGACCATGTACAGTTTATTCTATTAATGAGATCCGCTCATTTTAATAACAAAAGTGAAAAATAAAAGGCCCCATTGTCTGCCTCTTTTCCCCTTGATGAGTTTCTGCCATTAGACCCAAAACCAAAACCCCTATAAAGCCCTAGAAACAAATTCAAGTCGTAGACGAAGATGTTGCGAGGGCTCAGACAATTCACTGAAAGAAGAGGAGACGGTGCCGGAGAACCAGTTCTCAACACCGACAATGGCGAGGAGATTATGCACGTCCAGCCCAGCGTTGCCATCGTCATAGGCAACCGCTCCCCAGAATCACCCGGCACTCTCTATATCTCCACTAAGTAATTATATATATTTTCTCTCTTTTCCACCTCTCTCTCTCTCTCTCTCTCTCTCTCTCATCCTCTTGTTTTTAATATGCTAATGGTGAATATTTCAGGAAAGTGGTGTGGTTGAGTGATGTGGATAGGGCAAAAGGTTATGCGGTTGATTTCTTGTCTCTGTCTCTGCATGCAGTATCAAGGGATCCAGAGGCTTACCCCTCTCCTTGCATATACACTCAGGTTTTTTTTTTTTCAATTCATTTCCTCTGTTGTTTTTAAGCATTCTTGATAGATGTGTTAGAATATGAGCTTGGCAATGTTAATTGATCGCAATTATTACATCCAAAGTGAAATTACTCTTGTATTTGGTATAAAAGGATTCGCTTAGTAGTTTTTTTTTTTTTTCTTTCTCCTGTTGTAGCTGGCACTATTTCTAGATATCAATTGAATACAATTATTGAACCTTGAATTTGAGAATAACTTTTCTATTAATTATGTGATACTTTAGCATTGTTGGCACCAGTGTATAAATAATACCCCCTTTTGTTCAGCTTTGTTGTATCTCGATCGGCAAAGTTTGAAAAAATACGGAATTTGTAAACAGCAGCTGGAATTGCTGCTCTCCAAATCAACCTTATGTATGAATTGCATGCTTGTTAGTTGGATGCTTCATTTATGGTCTCAATATATAATGATATGAGGAATTTTTAGTTTGCATTTTACATAAGATAGAGAATTTCTTTATTTTCTTCTATACATGCATGAGGTTATTTTATTTTGTTTTCAACTAATCATACTGTTCATAAGGTTCTAAAGCTCACGTTGTTATCTTTATTCATCTTCTGTGCACGGTTCTCCTGATTAACATTGTTTTGTTTGAAGATCGAGACAGAAGATGATGGAGATGAGTCAGATAATTCAGATTCAGAAAATAATGAGGTGTTGGACTTATCAAAAGTCACCGAGATGAGGCTTGTCCCTTCAGATCCCAGCCAATGTATTTATAAATCCTTCTTTTACTGGAATGATGTGTTCTTCTCATGTTTCTACTTTACACTTTCGTGTAGCATCTATACTACATGCTTGATGGTGAAGGATAACTTTTTTAACCTTTTTTTTTTTTCCTTGGGTGACAGTGGATAATCTGTTTCAGATATTTTGTGAGTGTGCTGAGCTAAATCCTGAACCGGTTGATGGTGGGTGCTATCTTCCTTGTTGGAATGGATTTTGTGGATTATTTTCATTCTTGATTTTGCCTTGTAATGTTTTGTTCTGGTAATTGATACCTATTTATTTATATTTATGTTCTTTTTAGAGGATGATGAAGAAGGGAACAATTGGGTTTTTAGTACTGATCAGATGGCAAATGATGCTGCAGGTATGACCGATTAACTTCTACTCAAGTGTTTCACATATTGTTTGGTGTATTCTGTAACTTATTGTTGTTATCTCCAGATGAGGAAGATTCTGAATGGCATTTCTCCCAAAATCCTACAAGCTCAATTGGTCATTCAAATGGGGATCATGACGTAGCACGCAGAGTGCTTGAGGTAGGCTTGTAAATGGCTGTTGCACTCTCTTATTGAAATACCTACCATGTTAGTTGATGGCTTATACTGGTCCTGAGACCTGTTTTATAGTTGTGTCGTGCATCAAAAAGAGTTTGTTGAATTTTTAGTCAAATAAGCCAAATTACTATTTTCGGTTCTAGTTTATGCTCTGTAATATAAGGCATTATGGTGTCGTTACCTCTGTACTTTCTCTTTTCTTTTAAAAATTCTTAAATGCCCTAATAGTCGATGTGATATTGATATGTGTGCAGCTTCAAATCAATGATCAACGGTTTGAAGATCCAGAAGAGACGGAACAGGACAGTGACAGTGGCCATTAGCGAGCCTCCATTTTTTGTGGCTTGAAACGGTTCAACCGCTGCCCATGTTCATTAATTGTGCTGCATGTGTAAATTTTTATTTTATCTAAATGTTCAATGGGTGGCAAAACCATTGTCTTGTTGTGTAGCCTGGCTTCTGACATTTTTATATGTTGGTTTCATCAGACTTCTAATGTAGAATTAAACAAGTACTTGGGGAAATACACTCTTCTTATCAACGTTCAAACCAAATTTCATGCTGATTCTTGAACTGTCTGAGGGTCCTAAGAAACAGGTTATATGACTCTTCCTGCACCTTTGCTGGTATGGAAAAAGCTAGGCCATGGACTTGCGCAGGCGTTTAAGATATTTTCAAAAATTCTTAAGTTCTATCATCCCCCTTTAACCTTATATTTGCTCACTTTGCTTATGTTCAAACGTAGGTAGTTAGCAAAAGGGCAACACTTTGCACGTGAGCTGTAGGGCTATGGCCTTCAAATGCGACTTTCTCGCTATTAGCAAGCACGATCATATTTTGGCTCTAATGAGCTCATTCAATCCCCTGAACTCCTTTTTCCATTGTTATTAAATCCCGATCCAATTGGACTCATATTTTAATATTTAAAAAATTTAAATTTGTATTTAATAAATAAATAAAATATTACTTAACTAATAAAAGGAAGAAATATGTTAGAAGAAATGTTATTTTTAATTTTAATACATAATTAATATTTCATGAATGTTAGAATATAATTATTCGATTATAATAATATTTTTATTTTTTGTATTAATTATAAATGTTCAAAATAAAAATAGTTAAAATTCAAATATTTTACATATTTTCATATAAATTTTAATAATATTGCTAAGACAAATATAATATTGAAATATTAATTTTACAAATAAAATTTAACTTGATTAAAATTATTTAATTATATTAATAAATATAATATTTAAATAATATATATTTAATTAAATTTTCCATTGATCAAATCAGTGACCTGTTGCAACCGGGTCAATCTTAGGACTAAATTTAATAACTAAGGTTTTTTTTTTCCTTTTTCAACTGCTCCATCAATCATTTGATAGCAAAGTAATGAGTAATCGGTAAGGCTAATTTATTTTACATTTATTCTTATAATGAAGAAAGAAGGGCCTTTCTATATTTCTTTCACATCCGTCAAGACTCGTAACTTCGTACCATCACGTAATTTGATCACATTCTAAGCAACAATGCTTGTAATACATATAAAGAACCCATCAGAAATCGAAACTCATACAACGATATCTCATATTCCAAAACATGCTTAGGCCTGGGTAATTTTTCTCTTTTTGTACTTTAAGTTCTGTTTAGATTAGATAAAGAACAATTGAAGAAAGGGTAATTGGAGTAAAGGTGAAAGAAAATTATAATTAAAAAACAATTATGTTTAAAAAGGTGAATTAATGAAAAGGTAAAGAAAATTAATGTATATTTTTATATTTGATATGAGATAAAAATAAATAAATTTTAAAAGTAAAAAAATAAAAATATTCATAAGTCTATATAACAAAAAGGAAAAAAAAAAAAAAATTTGAGGAGAAAGACAAGGTAAAACAAAAATTGAGATTAGAGGGATAAGTAAGGGTGAAACTCAGCCGAAGTAACTCATTCACCATCATTACCTTTATTTCCCTCTCCAAAACACTAATTCAAACAGATCCTATAAAGTAAAAGCAAGGGATTGAATTATCATAATTAGAAGTCCAAATTTTGAATTAACATGATTAAAATGAAGTAGAAAATGCACAAGCCTAAAAGTGGAAATCGAATTGGTCTACCAAAATTCTGAGCTGTCGTTTATCAAGCACCTCACATAAAACAATTTCAACAAAGAAATTTCAAGGATCTGGCAAGAAATATTTTGCAAGCAAACATCATTTCATGAAATGAATAAGTAAAATTGTCACTCTGCATGACATAATCTTTTAACTTCAAAATAGTATGAAACAAAAAACACATGCTACAGTTAACCCTACAAGTATCCCTTCAAACTGAAGGCCTGAAGCACATGTTCCAATCAAATGGATCCATAGGGGGCGAAGTTTTCTAAAGAACTAAATAAACTGCATAAAGCCTAAAAAGAAAAGCACAAAACATTTAACATTTAAGAATCAGCGATTGTAACTTCCACCTCAACACCAGGTTCAATTGTAATGGAAGTTATCTGTTTGACCACCTCAGGGGAACTAAACAGGTCAATAACTCGCTTGTGGACCCGAAGCTCAAATCTGTCCCAGGTGTTGGTTCCTGCAAACAGAACAGAAAATTAAAATTATTTATAGCATGAGCAAAACCATCTTTAGTATTGCATTACATAAACAGCACCAAGACCCTAACGATTTCAAAAACCAATAACATGTATCAAAAAGCTTAACCAATCAAAATCCCAATATCAACCTCAAAAAGCTTAACCAATCAAACCCGATATCATCTATGATCAATTTACACCTTAGCCAAGGCACTCTACCACAAAGATGAACAATGATGTAACATACAGGTGACTATATGCAACATATCACAAGTATACTTCCTATGATGCTTTGGGCAATGAAGTAATCTGGTTATAAAAAAAAGTTTTTTAAAAAAATGCAGCTCAAAATTTAATATTTAATTACAATGATCAAGATCAAGCACAATAGTGAAGCAAAAAATCTGACATAAAAAATTAGATGTATAATACAACTTGCACAGTAAAGGAAGGGTAGCGTATAACAACTTAGATGTATAACATATGAATCTGACATCAATTAGTTCATTAAAGCAAATTAAAAATTATGACGTAACAAAAAAAAAAGGTCAAAACCAACAAAAATTTCCTTAACGCTGTAGGCTACACATAAGTTGATTAAGATATGGCATTGCATTGAAATTTTAACATGACTTAGTGAGTTATTGGTTAATACCTTCACCACAAGGAGACTTCCTAGTGGTAATGTGAAGAACCTTGGTGGGCATTCTCACTGGTCCCTTGACTCTTAATCGCTTGTCCTTAGCACCACGAACCAAATCGGCACAGACTATAGATTAAACAGACATCATATCAAAACGCATATGCCAAGCCATCAACAAAAAATTCAATCAGAAAATTCGACCCAGTTTTAACGACTGGTTGACCAAATTACCATGTAATTGCAAATAGAAACTTAAAACAGAACTGGGACTTATTTGAACTACAACACAACATATAACCAAAATAATAAAAACAATTAATTGGTTTTAATCTATGGCTAATTAAATTTATTGTATCCTAGTGAGATACTAATCATACGATAAATTAAGCGAAAAGAAGAAACCTTTTTCAAGGTTTTTGACATTCTTGGAGGAGAGTGTGATCCTGATCTTGTGAATCTGCTCTTGGGACTCCTCCAACCCCGCCTTTGTTGGCTTCATAGCTCCGTATGCTGCTGCCATTTTCTCCTTCACTTTCCTATAATAACGAAAAAAAAAAAACTAGTAAATTACAAGTACTATATTCATCAGAAATCAAACAAAAGGGAAAAAAATCCAGTAACAAATTTTGAAGTTAAACAGAAAAGGATCGATTGCCATAGAACATACCCAAAAAAAAAGTACAAATCAACGATCTAACCTAATCTAACGACAATTTCTTCAACAAAGAGAGAGGAGAGAAACCTGAAAGACGAGAGAGTGGAGTTGCAGCTTCTTGCTGGGGCGGCCTCTTTGTTACGTGTCCTCTCAGAAGAATAGAGGGAGAGAGATCGCAGAATTCAGGATTATATATGTGCACTACCACACAAATATTAGGGTTTTGTTAGGATAAAGTAGTGGGCCGGCCGGGTTCTACTTTTTTTTTTTTTCCAACAACATTTTTATTTTACTTAACATATATTAATTTTTAATGATTAATTAAATTTATAGTTCTATTTAAATACTACAGCATATTGATAGGGTTTATCCTAATGCATTAAGAATTTTAAATTTATTTAAAAAAAAAAAAGAATTTTAGATTTATTAAATTTTAAATTAAATAATAAATAAATGTAATTATAAATAAAATAAAAATTAAATAGTTTTATCAATTTTAATATTCCTTTCTTTCCATTTTTATATAAAATTTCATAATTCTAAACCCACATATACTCTTGTTGCTATTAGAACAATTATTATATTAAAATTAAATAATTACTCTTTGTTTAATTAAATAATTTTCAAATCTTAACAAACACTTTCAACAAGAATATATCTTCTTTTGTATTTTTAATAGACTCATATTTTACGTAAATTTCTACTCTATCTTGATTATATTTCTTCTCATAAAATATATTAATTCATTTATCAAATTAAAATAAAAGCATACATGAAATATTATTCTATTTTCATTAATTTTTTAAATTAAAATATATTAGAATATCCTAATTAATCAGTACTAGATATTTTACGGTGGGTAAAACTTGTGAACTTCATGGATTTATTATTTATTTACGAATTTTGATTCGCCAGTTTTTACCATTTTATAGAACCAAAAGCTATTGATTTATAATAATTGTATATTAAAATATTTTTTTAAGTGATTTTAAAAGTATATTTTTTGTACTGATCTGATATATTTAAAATAAATTATTTGAAAAATGCTATTTAAAAATAATGAAGGAGCTCAGAATTTTATCTATTAGAGTAATTTTAATGGATTAATATTTTTTGTTTCTGATGATGATGATGCTGTCGAATAGTGGAGTCAATAAGACGTAGAATTCTTTTAACCTTAAAACTTTGGAGTAGCGCGGACTACTGAAGCCAATTAGGATTGAAGTGATCTCGTATATATACACCAGCAGCGTCCGCCCCTGAACACATCTCATATATACACAGCAGCTACCGCCACCGCAATTGTAATGATCCAATTCCAAAGAATATCTTAGGCTGTTATAGCATCGCCCATTGACCCTTCTGTGTTTGTGTTTCGAGATGCCGCAGCAGGCAGGGGATTTTTAACTCATTAAGATCAGAATTGAAGAACCTTGGAGAAAGATACCCTTTTATTATGGTTATTTGATTATGCTTGAACTCAATTTTGTGCTCAAGATACAGGCCAAGAGCAGACTTGGAACTAAACTGAATCTAGATAGAAGTAACCAGAGTGTAACACTTCGTATAGGGAGAAATCCCTGGTACAACCACAAGAATTCCCGAAACATGAACTCAGTCCTCTTGTTTATTAAAGTTGAGACACTGGTTAGATCCTGTAACAAGCGTATTGAATTTGAGAAATTTCCACTTTCTTATTCTGGATGAAAACAACCCTGAATTGGTTAATGGAACCCACTGAAATTTCATCTGAAAATGAAACATGGTAGAAAATCAGGCAACTGTAAACACATACCACACACAAGCAGTAGTTGAACCACCACCAGAAAGCATCGACTTTGTCCCAATACACAGCTCTACAAGATAAATGAATTACCATTCCCATTCAGCGTTTGAACCTAGCAAATCAACGTCCTCATTCACCCATCTAAAAATTAAAATAAAAAAGTTGTTGGTGGGTCAAAAAAAAGATAATACAAATTCAATCTTTAATATCAAAATTATATGATACACTTTGAAACAGCATAGCTTAATCCAAAGGCAAAGAGTGTAGAAAGCACATAAACAGAATTACTCTTTCCTGGGGTGAACAGTTAAAAAAAGAATAAGAGCAGGCTTTTCAAACAACTAAATAATCGTGCATCCATGAAGGAAAGCTTCAAATCAAGTACTCAAAAGTGAGAAAGATATCCACGCAACATGTCAAACGATAGAGAGCACATCCACTATATATGGCAAGAAAAAAACACACACACGAACACGCACAAGAAAAGAATATTGCACCGTTTTTACATAAATGCATAACCATTATTTAGCTGCTTCCAAATTAGTTGGGATTATAGCTTTCCACATTGAGTTGGGACATTACCAAATTCTTTTTCATGATAAGCAACTTGTACCTAAACACATAGAATTACTAATATTATACAAAGAACTTTGTTCTCGTAACTCTTTCAAATTCTCTTTCACAATGAGCTTGTACCTAAACAAAGAGAACTACTTCCCTTAATACAGGAACTTTGTTCCTATAACTCTTTCAGAATACAATATTCGGAAGTGGCTGTATTTTGATGTGCAGTTTACCTTTTCATTAGACTTCACTAACTCTCTTATCAAGCTACAGAAGTGCTACTAGTGCAATACGATGTTTCTTAAGAAATAGAGCAGAAATTGCTTCCACAACTTCTATACAGCATGAAGGGATATCATAATTTTTGAAACTACAGCAGAATCATGTTCTGGGGGTTAAAAAAAATCGAAATCTGTCCATCTCTCAGAATACACTTTCAAATATGGTAACTATGACTACCTCTTAGCCTACAACTATATAGTCTATCATTGATTAAACGACCAAATGAATTTTCAATACAGATGTTGACTACATATATATGAATTTCACATTTGGTATTGAACAAAATTAAACTTTGCATGATAGTGTATAATGGATAGCAATGGAAATCTACAACAACAAATTTCAACTTAGACACTCACTATATTTGATATAATACACCTTACATGGAATTGTGTAATCAAACCTACCAAGTTTGCATTATCCATGATCATATATAAGCCAGCGAGAGAGAAAATTTATTTTGGATTCATATGCTCATTTCAACATAATACATGCTGAAATTCAATCTTTAAATTGTATCCAATCTTTTACCATTTGGTGAACTAAAATTGAGTAAAAAGAAAACTCGTAATTCCTCATTCAATATAACAGAGCCAACCATAACATGAAAAATCACAACATGAAAGCCACTGCAAACCATCAAGGGTCTATGCAAAAGCAACAAGAAAATAAATACAACCAAACTCTGCTTTCCCCTTTCACACAATGGTAATGAAACACAATATAGATAACGACTTGATAAAACCGCAAAACAAGATGTTCACTTGTAATTCTGGTTGACAATCACAATAATTTAGTTCATCATAGACAATGCCTAGAGTAACAGTAGCTTCTAATAAAAAAAATTAAGAATTAAAAAGCAATGAGTGAAACAAAGAAGAAATTTCTAATCTCAAATTACACTTCAGGAATTCTCTAAAAGCATGCATATCATCCACGAAATTCCTCTATGGTGGTTCAATAATTAACCCTATTATCACAGCAGTATATAGCTAAATGAACGATAAAGTGAGATATCATAAGAATCAAACCAATATAGATTCAAATGATCCTACCACAGATCCATAAAAAGCAGCAACATTTACACATTACTTTTCTTCCCTGATCGTGTGTAGTAATCCAAATACCACCGCACAAATTTCTTCAACCCCGTTTGCAAATCAGTGGTTGGCTTGTACCCAAGCTCCCTCTGCGCCAAGCTGATATTCGCATGAGTAAACAACACATCACCATTTGCGGGCATTGGCAGCACGATTTTCTTGGCCTTAACCTTCAACAGCTTCTCCAATATATTCACAAGCTTGTTAACCGGCACAGGCGAAGTATTTCCAAGATTAAACACTCTCAATTGGGCAGGTCCCTTCTTAACCCCACCACTTCCAGTACTCTTCTTTGCAGTGTCCAATGCACCCAAGCAACCCTTTACTATATCATCAATGTATGTAAAATCCCTTGCCACAGAGAAATGATCAGGCCCCTCAAAAATCGTTATTGGCTTTCTTTTCAATATATCTTTTGTAAAAGAGAAATAAGCCATATCAGGTCGCCCCCAGGGACCATAAACAGTGAAAAACCGCAAACCAGTGATTGATAAACCGTAGATATGATTATAAGTGTGTGCAATTTCCTCACCAGCCTTCTTGGTAGCAGCATATAGACTCGACGGCTGATCCGTTCGATCTTTTTCCGAGAAGGGAACTTTAGTATTGAGTCCATAGACAGAACTGGAAGACGCCCACACAATTGCAGGCTGGGGATTTGCTGACTTGCAGACCTCGAGTAGACTAACAAAACCAGCAACATTGCTGTGAACATATGATGCGGGGTTTTTCATCGCGTAACGGACCCCTGCTTGGGCTGCAAGGTGCATTACGTGAGTGAATTGAACCAAATCAAAGAGCTTCTTTAACAGAGTAGGGTTATTGATATCCCCATCCACAATAAATACGTCTGCGCGTTCTAAGAGGGAGCGACGGGCTTGCTTCAAAGAAGGGTCATAGTAGGCATTAAAATTGTCAAGGCCAACTACGCCGTTCCCACGGCGGCGCAATGCCGCACAGACGTGGGTGCCGACGAATCCAGCAGCCCCAGTGACAAGAACTTTGAGGCCGCCTGCTCGAGACCTGGGCTTTCCCGATTTGATCACCCGGATCTCCCAATCGGGATCGGCCAGAAAGCGGCGTTGGGAGGAGGAAGAAGAAGAATGAGGGGAGTGTAGGAAGAAGAGGAGGATAAGGCCAAGGAAAATGCAGGTCCAGAAGACGAGTTTGGTGATTGAAAAATGGTAACGAAAGCGATTAATGTATAAGGGTTTGTCCATTTGGGAATTTTGCAGAGATGCAAACGTTGGAGAGTAATGTAATTTTGGTTTAATCTTTTGGTTGCTCGCAGTTGGTGTTTTTGATGCCTATCTCATTCCCCAGAATAACAAGGAGCTACATAAAAATGAAGTCTTTGGTGTGCAAAACCAATGATTCAGAAGAGAGAGAGGTAGGATTATAGATTCAGTGGAAACTGATTTGAGGGAGAAAGACTCGGACAGAAATTCTCACACAACCTAATACTTTTTTATGCTTTTGTAGATATTAAAAAAAAAAAAATCATTTAAAATAGAGATAATTTTAAGGTCATAATTTATATAAAAAAATTTTGATTAATAATTAAAATTATCTTATAATATTATTATAATAATAATTGTCATTTATTTTAAAAATCTTAAATTCAAAAAAATATATTAGAGATGAATTCAAAAATAGTGTTTGATTCGTGTATTCTCGAGATGTTTAAAAAAAAAAAAATTAATAAAAGACAAGTTGAGTGTGCTTAAATCTTTGGAATCTCGTATTAAACATGGGGTGCTTATTTGAGTTATATCAAAATAAAAATTTTATTAAAATTATTATAATTTTATTAAAAATTTATTTTTATTATTAATTTATATATGTATATATTTTATTTATAAAAAAGAAATACTTAATTATGTACGTAAAAAATATAAAAAAATAAATCCTAATGCAAAGTCCAAAGTGAATTGCAGTGGTTGCAATGTGTGGAGCTGTGGAGCATGAATCGTTGGGCCTATCTGTTTTGTCTATGAAAAAGCATGTGGACTTTCACCCTACAATACCTAAAAATTTATTTGTTCGTTTCATTTTTTTAATAAACAAATTTTACACCTTAAAATAAAATCAATAATATTAAATTAAATTTTACTAATTATCCATTTAATTTTTATTTTTTTAATAAGTATTAAGATTTTAATATAATTTCAATTTTAATAAAGTTAAAATATATTTTTGCTGATTATTAAGAAATTATTAAGTCTCTATCAAAATATGTATATATAAGTGGTATGATATCTCCACGTCTATTACAATTCTACTCCAACAAAAATTTAATTTAAATAATTTAAATAATTATATAACATTCAAGCACCTAAATAATTTAAATATTTTAAATTAATAAATTAATATAAATCTTCGAGCATTAAAAAAAAAATCTTTTAATTGAAATCCAATAAACATTTTTCGTGGCTTTTCTTGGTGCGGCTTGTGGGCTGGATTGTCAATTAAAAGTTGGGCTGTTCTAGGTTATGAGCCCAACCATTACATAATTTCAGAGAAACTTGGATCCATGTTGAGCTTCAGTCACACCATGGGCTACTTGTTCAACATATACAAGCATTTTAAGGTTGGGATTGTCTTTGTCATTTGAATAACTGACCCCAACACCAGTCCATAATTCAACTTTGAAGATCATTATGATAGGGGATGGATACTTGATTATCAGATTATTGGTCAATGTCCATATGCAAATTTAGATATTCAGATTATGTTCATGAACAGGAAAATGTCAAGAGTAAATGTCTTGAACATCCTGTAGTGCATGTACATTGCTCACATTGGATGCTTGATCTTTGAGCAGATGAGATCTGATTCACAGTTATTACTTGACAGTGCACCTGAGATAGATTTAGGTGGAGGATTTATGTGTTACAAACAGTTGTATTTAGTTGCCCTACCACAAGGCCACAGGAATCATGATCTAATACACTCGGTATTTATGATTACCTATGAATTCATATCACAGCATGGTTATCTTCCTAATCGTCTATTTTGAAAGGGAAATGGGAATCTTTTTTCTCAAAGAGGCTAGCTGGTATCCAGTAAACCAGAAACAGGGTTTTCATGCTTGGCCATCTTATGAATTCAGTGCAAGAATGCAGGTAGTGTCCGGTGATCCAGGTTTTCTACTTGAGTAACTTTCAGAATTCACCTTCTCAATGTCAAATACCATTAATTTCCTCTATTTCAGGGGTAGGGATAGACACATTATTGCAGTCAACTGATTTTATTTCCACTCTTTCTCTTATACTCTTTAATATGCACTAGGAATTGCAGGCTGCAGCTATCTTTTTCCAGTTAACTTAACTACTAGGTAATGCAACAGTTGGGCACAGAGCACATCATGATTCATGAGTCTGACACTCCTTGAATACTTCATCAGTCACCACCAAAAAGTCTATCTTAGGCCTGTTTTTGTCCCTAAAACCACAACCTGACCCACCCTCGAGTATCAAAGTCCAGCCACAATGGCAAGAACCCAATCCTCGCTCGACTTTATCTGTCCTTTTCCCTTGCAAAGAATTGGAGCGGTTAAGAGTCACCTCACTTCAACTCTTCAATCAAAACTCGGCAGTATTTTTGAAAATTTTCTCACTGTGCACTCCCACTTGATTAATTCTCGAGAAAGAAAGAAAGGATAGGGGGACTTTCTTGTATCTTTTTTCTTTTCCATCAAATTTAAAGTGATTACAGGGAAAAAGAAATGATTTGATTAGATTTTTGCCAATAAAAGGAAGCTTTAATTCATAATTAACAAAATCGGTTTCCTATCAAATTGTACCAACAAGAAGAAATGAAAGCATTGATTCTTTGTTGGGATCTTTAAATCATTCATGCTAAGCCTCATCATTTTTACCCTACTTTTGTTCTTTTTATCCTTACATGTAGAATGATGATTTTATTGGTTTCTTTCGGTTCTTTATTTTTTCGGTTTGCCATATAAAAGTCTACAGCGAAAGCCAATTCCTATCAACAAGCATCATTTGTAGATAAATCATATCACCAAAATTTTATGCTTTAATTTCAGCGTGTTTTCCAATAAAGAAAAGTTTTTCACAGGGAAAAGTCTGGCCATAATTATACACCAAACCTGTTCAATTTCAACAGAATCTTTCAGTTCAGAAATGCAAATATACTCCAAAAATGGGGTCATTGTTGAAGTTGCCATTTTCATGCAACACATAAGAGATAGAGAGGCAAGGAAGGCGTCGACTTTTCATGGTATAAGAGAGACAAGCTTTCGTATTCAGTTGTGGAAATTGTTTACAGCCGTTTAGGTTAATAATTGTACTTGACTGTTGGATGTGTGTCCTCATTAGAAAATTTCAACTACCATAGCAATGCCTATAATTAGAGATTGACTTACTCGATTATTTTTGTTTTCTTAGGACATATAATTTTATACACAGTTAGTGCTTGCATCCACCTTTAAAAGGGCCAGCTAGCTACCTTCCGAGGGTTTTATTGAACCAGGGCTACCTTCTCCCCAACCATGACGATTTTCAATTGCAAAATGGAAACTGACATTAAAGTTGCTTTCCAAAATGTACATTTTGTTTCAGATTCAGGATGGATGATCTATAACTACCATACTAGCTAAAACCATGTCCTAGAAAGTATGCTATTCAATAGATATAAATGCAGGACAGGACAAATAAAGGGCTCATCAAAATAAAAGCAATTATGCAACCACCAACACTGAAGAGGAGATGGTTTTTAAATTATATATATGTGTATACATATATGAATTTTAATTTGAAGCGTTGAAATATGAAAGTGAATTATGTTAGTTAAAAAAAATTGAAAGAGAGTATAATAAAAGGAGAATTAAATGCAATTGATTTAAGTCATTTGGTGGAGGTAATTTTGAATTCAGCAATTAAATTTTGTTGATAGTTTTTAATACTCTTTGTATTTAGATAAAATTTTACATGATATCAGAATAAGTTATATTTCGACATACAAAAATGAATAATAAGTAATGCTAAAATGAGTTAGACTCTTGTAAATTTTTTAGCTTCTAAAAAGAATTAAACCAACAAAATTAAATAAAGTCACAAAAGTGACAATTGGAATTGTCATAAAAATTTAAGTCCAATCTAATCCAATTTCACTTAAGGACGAATTAAGTTTCAAACTCAGTTAAGTTATTTTAGTGGTAGCAATCCAATCAATAATTGCAACTTGCTGACTTTCCTCAGCATTATTTGAGTCAAGAGAAAATTTCACAAATTAACTTGACAATTAATCATAATCACATTGTTAAGCAAGGGTGGTAGATTGTCATGCAAAAGGCAAAGGAGTAGAGGCCTCTTCCCAGATCAGAGAAGCAGTGGTGCTTGCAATATAGTTCAGCATATCTAGAGGATTACAGTGCTGAATATTTGATCGAAGCCATAGCCATGCATTTTTTTTAGGTGACGGCATAAACGGACACCGCCCATGGATTGCTCCCACCTACTACGTAGACCGATCGAGTGTACCTTCAATATTAAACCAGAACGAGGCCTTCAAGAGCGGCTCCAGGTACCCTGCTTTCTTTTTGTGGTCTGTGAAATCGGTGGCCAAATTAAGACTCTTCCCCTGAAACATCATTTTCAACATTTTTTCCTTTTTCGTCCCAATGCCATTAAGTTTATTTCATAATTTTACCCTATTTTATATATATATATATATATATATATATATATATATATATATATATTCCATAAAAGTTGATGAATTCATTAAAGACTATCTATAATTACCTTATTTTTTATAAAGTAAAATTTGTTAATAATTATTTTTAAATAAATTATTAGATTTAATTATTTATTAAAAAAAAAAGTCATCATAAACATACCATGAAATAGAATGCATAAATCGATAGTCTTATGAAAAAAAAAAACTATTATCTGACGTGGCTCAGATCATATGATGTGGTCGAGTCCCATTTGTTTTCGAACATTACTATAATCGTAGAAAACACGCGCCTAACAGAAAACCCTGAAATACAGTAACTTATTTCTATCTGTGACAATGTAACCCTATAAACCCGCAACGATGCCAAAGTTTCCGCAACATTGTCGCACCGTGAACTAGATGCGCGCGTGACACATGACAGTGCCACGCACGCCTGTGCAAGTTACAGTTGATTCTTGTGTGTCGCCGAAGGAAAGGTGACCTTACATTCAAAACTGGGACCCACTCGCACCACTCTGTTTCTTGCTCTCGCACCCTCGCAACCAGAGAAAACAATATGAAAAAAAAAATTATGACTATTTAATTATCCAATGCTTGCAAATTTCTTTTTATTGGAAAGCCGAAAGTACAATGGCCTTGATAAATATATTTAATTTTATATATTTTAATTTAATTAATTCATTAAACATGTATTAAGTAAATATAATATAATATAAGAAAAAGAGAGTGGAAATATTTTCATGATTATGTATGGATAAATAAATTAAAAATTTATTAATTATAAAATAAGATTACAAAACATGAATTTTTTTTTTTGAGGAAAAGGAATTTCAAGTTTTAATTTTGATGGAAGGATACAGGAAAACGAAAAAAATGAGATAGCAGAGAGAGGGCCCCACAGGGCGGTGTCCCTTTCAGTGTGGGTTGTAGGATGGCTCAGGCCTCGGTTGCGCAGCGCCAATTGCTCCGTGATTGGCTGCGTTCTTCAACGTCCCTCTCAGGGTACAGCTCCTCCTCCTCCACTAGTCTCGTGAACGAGCCTGGTTTATTAAAATTCCTATTCCAGTTCCCCTGCCTATTTCCGAATTTCCTCTCAATTCTTCGTTCCAATTTAATGACATACCACAATATATATATATGTATATATATATATATATATATATATATATTTCCATAATTGATTTAGTTAATTTAAATTTAGTTTTGAATTGAGTGAATAACTACGGCGATTTTTTTTTACGGCGATTTTATGAAAGTAGCGTCCGACCACAGCGGTGGAATGATTGAATCCCTTGCGTTTTGGGATTTTAGAACGGTGAAATGATTTCTGCTATCTAAAAAATCAACAAACATTATTATAACTGAACTTTTCTAAACATCATACTTGTGTCCTTTCCTTTTGAAAAAATGTCCACTTTTGCTTTCTTTCAGGGTTACAAAAGCTGAAGGGACGTCAAAAGCTTCAAAATTATTAGGCTTAATATTAGAATAATCAATTTTTAGAATTAATATTGCACCTAATAATTTTCAATTCCAATTTATATATATATATATATAATCTTTTAATTTATATTGGATATATTTAAATCTAAAAATAAATAATTTTTCTTTTTCTACTTATTTCTTAATCTCTTATTTTTTTTTATTTTAATAAGAGTGTCAATCTATATAAAAAGAAAATCATGTCAAGTACTATTGTAAAAACATTTATTAAAATAAGAATTTAAGAGTGTATTAACATATAATTAAATCATTTTTAGATAATTGAGTCTGATCAAATTTAAGAATTTACTCTCCCCTATTATATCTGATACGGCAGTCCAATCATAAAAATATAGAATCTGTTAAGTATTAAAAAACCATACTAAGATATCGTATTTTGATATTAAATTCTAAAATCTCATGGCTAAGTTGTTATATTTTTAGATAATTAAATTAAAATTATTTTTTAATCTAATTAAATTAGGTAAAAATAAATAAATAAATCAGTGACAAGATTGTGTATAAATTTGCCTAAGAATAAAATTTTTTAGATTATAAGTTGGAGAAACATGCAAAGCTAAAATATCTACCAACAGAGAAATGTTTTTTTGTTTTTTGGTGGTCAAAACAAGTGAAAAGAATATTGTACAAAAGTAAAAATACAAGAATACCCTCGTTTTTGGGGTTGTCCGTAAAATAGAAGACAACACATGGGTCCCAATTCTGTCACTAAGAACAAGAGAAAAGGTTGTTTTGGTAAAATCAAGGGAGCCACCAGGAATAAAATGGACCAACCCGAGAGGTCTCGTCAATCTCTGTAATAGGGAGCAGTCTCAATTCATAAACTAAGTGCTCTTGATTGCGTTTTCTCCGTTCATAAACTCGCAGCAGCACAATAGCGTAAGGTTACATTTAATAGAGTGAAATATAATATAATATAGTTAATTATAAAATATAATTTAAATTATAATATAATATAATATAATATAATTATTATTATTATAATTTTATATTTAAGTGTAAAATAAAAATAAAAATATTATAATATAATAATAATTTTATTTTAATATTTAAATTATTTTAATGATGATAATGATAGATTATGATAATAGTAGCAAAGTTACCATAGGGCAGAGATTATAATAATTAAATAACGAAAATGATAATAATAAAAATAACGATAATAGTAATAAAATAACAGTGATGATAATGATTATGATGAGGTAATGATAATAATATAATAATAATAATAATAATATTAATAATAAATAAAAAATTTAAAATAAATAATTATAATTATATATATTATTATACGTAATTATTATTATTTTAAATATAATTAATTATATTTTATAATTATTATTTTATTATATTAAATTTTTTATTAAATAATATAATTAAGTATACAAATAATTAAAATTACACCACAAAAACTAAATGAGATTGGACATGGCCTACTCATAATCGTAAATTACACCCAACAGCTGCCACTGCTTAATCATCTCTTGATTTATGTCATAATTAATTTGTGACGGTAAAAAAAAAAAAATCCTGAGCCAGTGGAAAGTATAATATTCCTAAAATGACCCTGGGGCAAAATTTTCCCGCGCAATTGGAAACAGGAAGTGTAAACTGATCACGGCAGATCAGATGACGACGACCGCCATCATGATGGTGATGATATCTCGTGCCTCTAACTGTTGGGCCCCTGTTTCCCTAATCACTCTCCTCTGCTCCTCCCTTCACTTTATAAAATCTATCTGTCTTCCATTACCCGCAAATCAACGCCTCGTTCAAATTTTCAAATTTCTCATTTTATTTTATTTTATTTTATTTACGATATTGTCTTCTTCTATCACTATACCTTTCTCTCTATATATATATAATGCCCTTGTGAGCCGCTAAACAATCGGTCCTTGTTTGCTCTATTGGTAAAACCCTTACTTCCACTACCATGAGACTGGTACCCCCACCCATTTCGCTGCTGCCCGTCCTCACCGTATTTTCCCTTCTCTGCGCCTTCTCTCCCGTTTCTGGGTGGCGCCCATGGCCTCACCTACGCACCAACTCATCTGACCTGTATGCTGGGTCTAAGAAATTCGAGGGCTCTTCTGAGTTCGTTCACTTGCGTTACCATATGGGTCCGGTTCTCACTGCCAACATCACCGTACACACAATATGGTACGGCACGTGGCAGAAGTCTCAGAAGAAGATCATACGCGAGTTCATTAACTCCATCTCAGCCATTCGTTCCACCCACCCTTCTGTCGCCGGATGGTGGAAGACCGTACAACTTTACACCGATCAAACCGGCGCGAACATCTCGAGAACGGTTCGCTTAGGAGAGGAGAAAAACGACCGGTTTTATTCCCACGGGAAATCGCTAACGAGGTTATCTATACAGTCTGTGATTAAAAGTGCGGTCACAGCTAGATCAAAGCCGTTGCCAATAAATCCGAAAAGTGGGTTATATCTGTTGCTCACGTCCGATGACGTGTACGTCCAGGATTTCTGTGGGCAGGTCTGTGGATTCCACTATTTCACATTCCCGTCGATTGTGGGGTATACGCTCCCGTACGCGTGGGTGGGCAATAGCGCGAAGCTATGCCCAGGAGTGTGTGCCTACCCATTCGCCGTACCAAACTATATCCCTGGGCTAAAGCCAAAAAAGTCACCCAACGGCGACGTAGGAGTGGATGGGATGATAAGCGTGATCGGTCACGAGATTGCTGAGCTGGCAACGAACCCGTTGGTGAACGCATGGTACGCCGGGCAGGACCCAACTTCGCCTGTGGAGATAGCGGATTTATGCGAGGGTATTTACGGAACAGGAGGGGGTGGGTCGTACACAGGGCAACTATTGGAGGGACATGATGGTGCTACGTATAATATGAATGGAATCAGACGGAGGTACTTGGTTCAGTGGTTGTGGAGTCATGTGGTCAGTTACTGCTCTGGCCCTAATGCACTAGATCAGTAATGTATTTTGTTTTTGTAATTTGGGATATCTATAAATTTTCTTTCTTTTGGCGGGTCTGTGGGAAAATGCATATTTTGGTTAAGGTAGTTAAGGTTGTTAAAAATGTGTAATAATATATTTTCGTATACTGTTTTTGTATACAAAAATTATCTCAAGTTTTTCGGCCTTATTTAAAAGCAGTATCAGTGGGTGGTGCATCAGATAGTGGAAATGTCTTGGAGAAGTATTGATGTATGGGGAAACGAGAGTACAGTACAACATTTGAGCACTTGGTGCTTAAGTGTGGCTTTTATGTCTTTTCTCACTGGGAGTTGTCAAATTTTGGATGAGCATAGCTATATCAATATTGTATGTAGGTGTATGCAATTATGAGTCCAAAAACTTGTTAGTGAAGATGGGGGGGCGTGGGCTCCAGGTCCAACCAGCTTCTTCCATTCCACAGGCTTATGGTATTTTTCCTACTATTCCAAAAATAGTATTTAATTGGGCTCCCAAAACGATTGCAAAATTGATGTTGACACTGGAACTTATCTTAAAATTTTGCTATGATTATAACCCAAAGTAACAGCACGCCACAAGTGTATTTAGCATAGAAATAGGAGTCATTATCGAACAAGCTGTGGATTTTAGGTGTATCTAAGGTTACCCATCTATATTGCTTTCTTTACCAATTTTTAATGAACTTTGTGGGGATTTGAGCCACGGGGCTATGATTTAGCTCCTTCTTCTTCCAATTAACATTTTTTTTTTCTTTTTGATGCTTTTCCTGCGTTCTTTTCTTGAGATGCCACACTTTGTCGCCTACTCAAATATAAAGGAATATATCATAAACCAAAATTACGGGAAAGGTCCTAATAAAAACAAATAAATAAAGTGAAGGGCAATGCTCCACGAGTTTTCTACCTTCTAGCACTATTGCACTTGCACTAGCTTTGGCCTGGAAAAGGCTAGTTAAAAAAAAAAATTACATTACAAGGGACAATATCAAAATGTAATTCAAGAATTTTGGTTATAATAATAATAATGACAATATATCAATTTGGCCACCGATTTATGTATTAATGCATGGAAATGTGAAAATGCATATAACAAAAACCCTCGATTTGATAAGCCCTTAGGGAATACACTGTAGTTGAGGGGAATATCTGTACGCTTTGAAAACGTTCATACAGAGCTTGTGGAGGAGAATTTCGAGGGGGTTGAGCTTGTGGGACTGAAGCCTAAAACCACACAGCATAAAGGCACAACAGAAGCCTTAAAAAAGAAATTGTTTATTACTCTTTATTTATAGAAGAAGAAAACCCATATAAATACCAACCCAATGGCATGCAATGCAAGAACATTTCATTGCCTAATTCAAACATTGTAAATTAATGGAAATTTGGGAACCAGCTGGCTGGCCATCTCTCTCGTTTTGTAAACAATCTTTGACACAGCACATGAAACGGGTTAGTTTGACGCTCAAGAAATTTGGACCTGCTAGAGTAGGTAAGGACTATAAAATATTCAGCATGTCATTTGTTTCAATCGATAGCTAACAAAGAAATTAGTAGACGTCAATTTCTTCAAACGTAGCCATAAACACTCATTAGAACTCAGAATCGGTGGAAAAGTGCTTACGGCGCCTGAACCCTTTTACGTTTTTTGACCTACAAGCTCTTGCGTGCTTAATAAACAAAAAAAATAAAGAAAAGGTGAATACCTCACGTGCCCTTTATCTGGTCTAACTCGAATTATTATTAAATAAGAGAGAACCCTACCTATTGATCACATTACTCTTTAAATTGTTATCGAGAAGAATATTATCTTAAATTTATTAATAAATTTTTTTATATTAAATTTAATATAATTAATTATAAAACTTGAAAACAATTAAACAATTTTTTAAACTATTTTTTAATATTAAAAAAAAAGATTTCACCACAAATTAGTCCATTTACAGGCATCAAGTGCATACAGGAACGTGTTTTCTTGCGGGTGATCAGGATATGATGCATCCGTGCATAGAAGGTGCTAATACCATTACTTACAACCTTATATTTCCCATTTGTGGCAGCTTTGGCCTTAGTTGTAAGTTTATAACTTCAACCACACTAGAGCATCAATGAGAAAGAAAGACGTAGCTGCTCAGGCTGTAGCTAGCTGCAACTTCTTGTTAACTCTGTCTCTCTTTCTTTCTCTAGAGACTACGAAATTAACTAGAAAAAACAAAGAAATAAATGATGATAAAGAAAGAAAAAAGCAAGGAATTCCCTGCCCACGTCATGGAATAATTGATATCAATGAGATAGATTTTGAATAAATCAGTAGAGGGGAAAAGGGATGGGGAGGAGGGGGCAAAGAGAAGAAAGGAGGTACAGAGAGGACGTACAAATTGATTAACCTTCAAAGAGGAAGATGTGCAAAGGAGGAGCAGCAATAATTAGAAGAGGGGACGTCTATGGATCATGTCATCTAATTTTCACACAAACTTTGATGAATTGACACAAAAGACTGCTTGCATTGAATTGATTTGCAAATCTGAAACCAACTGGTACGCGGTAAACTAAATGATTTGGTGGTCCAAAAAGATGACCCTCGTATCCCCTAAAAGGAACACTAGAGACATGACTTTAGATAATTTCTCATATAACACAAAAATAAACAAACAAATAAAAAAAAAAAGACTTCCCTGAATTTTGGGGACAAATAAGGTTGTAGCTGCACTGACTACAATAATTCAAAGTACTAGAAGGTGAAAAAAAACAGCGCCATCCTGAGCGACTAGGTATAGAATGTAAATGCATATGCTCATAATTATGAACTCCATATGAGGGGCTTTAATGTTTAACTCTACACAGCACCATATGTTCGATGTAACAAATCAGATCATAAAAACTCTTTCATCCTTTTAAGAGCCTACAACTCCAATTAAATCTTCCCTGAATTCTGCCAAACTGGTATAATCAGCTTTCATCATTGCTCATGAACAAACCATCTCATCAAATGTTAACAATGAATTTCCAAAAGGTAGAACTGAACTAAGCTAATATATACACATACAAAAATCAAGAAGCTCAAAATTGACATCCAAATGCAGCTACCGCAATTTTGTGATATACAGTTAATTTGACTTGAAAATAATGTACTAAAGATTACCCCATTTTTACCACTATTTTTTTTTTCTGTCCACATTTGCTACACATGCTGCATTGTTGTAAGAATCGCAAGTGAACTAACTGGAAATTGGCCCCAAAAGTTCCAGGAAATTCTTAGCAACAAAACTATTCATCACCATAATTAGTATTGCACCATCACCATTTATGAGACAAATAATGTCAATGCCATTATTTAAAAAGAAAATATGCCTCAACAATGGAGTAAGAAATATCACTAACTAAATACTCATCTAGAGGCACTATATATTGAGTGATTATCCTGGTTGAAATTCTGACTTTAACAATTTATAGTTAAAGTAAACAAGAATGGACATGTTCATTAATATTCAAGTATGGCACAACTGCATTCAATATGACCTTATTGTATAACAGAAGTTGATACTACTAAAAAATTTGACAAGAAAAAAAAAAAAATCGCACCTGGCCACAAAAGCACGAGGTTCCCTGAGACCAACATGAGTATGAGGTCGAATTAACCTGTCCACAACTTCTCACATTTTGTTCTTGAAAGACAGATTTCAAACATGTCAGTCTTTTATTATTAATGGCAAAGCTTCAACCAATGGAATAAATAAAATCTAAAGCTTTAATGGTGATGAATGTAAAAAAAAAGGAAAAAAAAAAGGAGTTTCATGTTGTTCAGAAACTATAACCGAACGTGCTTACTTGAAGCATTATTATATCCATCCTCACCCATAGGCAAAAGAAAGAAGAAGAAAAAGATGCATATTTAGTAAGAAAAATAACATTGGAGAGAGAAAGAGAGATAGAAAGAGAGAGAATCCAACCATCAATTTTGGCACAATAATTGGATAGAAAGAATAAGTTCAGCAAAACCAATATTACTGTACATCCATGATACATTGAGAAATTCCAATTCAGTTAAATTTGCTTTAGTGTTTGTGCCAATAGTTGAGGTCCAGCACTTCTCTCACATTAATCTAACTTGCAAAATAAAGCTTGAATTGCTACAATTTATAAAGGATGATGATTAAAATGTACAAGCATGCCATAAATTATTGTAATTTTTTTTTTTTTACTTTTCCTAGACCTTATATTATACGTCCATGAAGAGAACAATGCTAATGCCATATCCAAAGTAACTGTGGGTTTCTGTGTCAGATACCTTGAGATGTTGAGACTTTTATGCAGCATCTGCTCAAAACATTCTTGTCAAATTTACCCTACTTATTGTAGAGAAACAATATCTCGAAAACAACTCCAACCCAAAGAAGTGGATCCCAAACTTGGACAATGTCACTACAGTCCAGGAACTTGAAAGTTGAAATGCTCATATGCCACCAGAGGAAAAGAATAATGAATCATAGTTAAGGTTATGGTCTGAAAAAGAGCAAACTAGTCAAGAATTCAAACAAATCAATTTCTACCAATAATGTAAGCAAATCATGTTGAAGATATGTTGTCTAATTTGAAGAAAAAAAAAGGCTAATAATTGATAATGTGCACCTCACCTAAAAGATTGATTGAAAATCAATATGGGATAATATGAACAGCCATGAAAATGTACCAGAAAAATCACGTGTCTGCTTCATTAGGCAATTAGGAATTTCCAGCAACTTAAATGGATGTACAGCAGATGGCTCCTCTTGTGGAAAGAAGTAACGAGAATTTTCCCTTACAATGCATCTTCGTTAACAGTATGTCAAATTACAGCCTAAGAAACAACATTGAACAATCACTCATCTATATCTAAGAATTGATCCTCATACAACAGAAAATATTAGTTTATATTCAGAAACTATCATTTTTGGTCTTCAAGGTTCTCATTCTGCAGGTATTTCAACACTCCATATGCAACAGTTCCAGCAACAAACAAGAAGACCGTAGGGGTGAAAGATGGGTACAGATACTTCACAAAAAATTTATCCCATTTGTCAGGTAGGAAGCCTGTAGATAAAGAATAATAATTAAAAAAAAATGCTAAGAAGTTATATTTGAAATCTGAAAACATGATAAACCATAACATTAAAATCAAACTAGATATGATTCAACTATTTTCATTACAATACTGAACTAGCTACAACAAAATCATTTTATTACCTTGAGATAGTTGAAAAATTAATTTCTTTCTCTCCCTTTTCTCTAATTGGCATCAATTTTTGGAGAATGCGTAAGGAAATTAGGACACATTTAACCATTGTATCTACTGGTTGAGTAGAAGAGAAGGTAGTAACACGGCAAAAAGTACTGCCAGATTAGTTGAAACCTCAAGGCACTCGGCAGAAGTCCATGCCCCTCATTTCTAGAAGGAATACTATGATCTAATATGAGGTGGATTATCTATTAATGCTTTAAAAGCTAAACTGAAAAATTGACTTTTATGATGTGGTGTATTAACTTCTCCCGGAAATAAAATGATTTTGTGTCACAAGTAAACGCCTATATGTACATACATGTGTAAACGGCTGAATTCTTCGGAAAAAAAAAGGAAAAAAAAAAAGAGCATTCTATGTGGATAGAATGGACAAGCATACACTGCATAAAATAAAAAGAATAAATGGACAGTCAAATTCTAACACAACTTGACTATGATCTTGAGTTGAAACGAACTTATATTAGAGTAGATAAATGATGATCCAAACCAAATTTCAAACAGTATTGAACATCCACATTAATTTGATAAGTCTAAGAAGTACTTGGTTGGCATTAATCACAATGTAACTCATGCACTTCCAAGATTCCTAGGTGGCAGTAGGGGTGACCACTATTCGGTTTGAACCGAATAAACTGAACTGAACCGCCTTAATTCGATAATTCGATTTGGTTTTTAAGATAATTTAATTCGATTCGGTTCAATTTTGCATTTTAAGAATTTTGATTATTTTGATTTGGTTCAGTTTGGTTTTGAAGAGAAAAAAAATCAGTTTAACCAAACCAAATTGAATTACCTTATTGATTTTTAAATTAATTTATTTTTATAGGGAATTTATGAATTATGTGTAATTTTTTATATATAAATTATATAATTTCATTTATCAATAGTTATTAGGTTCAAAACAAAGTCAAAATCAGATCAAATAACTTAAAAATCAAGTATAAATTAAAAAATTCATCCAAACTGCTTCGAATCGAACCGAAATAGTGCAATTTGATGCGGTTCGATTTTTCATTCATTGCGGTTTAGTTCAGTTTCTAAAATATAATAATTCAGTTAATTCCATTTTAACTATTCAGTTCGGTTCGGTTTGAACCGAATACCCAGCCCTAGGTGACGGTACACAATTGGATAAAACTGAATTCATCAAGTTTTCAAAGCCTCAAGACTATGACTGTCTCAAACATTAAATCTCATTTCAAGTTTATCTATATAATACAGGTTTGTTTGATAGTTTTTGCCAGATTTAACTAAATTATCCATGACACAGTTGAATTCCAATTCATTCAACAAAATGATGTAATAAAATGGCAATTTTTTTTTTTATATAAAGCTCCAGAAATTTCCAACATCCAACAAAAACCAATGAAGTGTACGCATACCTGATGCAGCAAGCACAATGCCCTGGGCGAGAATGATCCCGCCAAGGCCCAACCAAGCAAGAAGAAAGGCACTCTCATTCTTACTCTGTTCCTTAGCTTTAGCCTCATCCTCTTGGCTTACAAATGCTGGCTTCTCAACCGGTGACCGCCTAATTATGGAGGCCCTCTCTCTTTTGCCCTTCTGTTTTTTCTTATTATTCAGAATACTGGCACCTGCCTTAGTTGGACTTGACTTGGTTGAAGCTGCAGGAGAAGAGGACCCAAACCCTAGCCCAGGCGGGGTGGATTTCTTGGGTGTGGCAGAGTCGTTGGTGGGTTTTTGGGATCGGATTCTGAGTTTGGATTTGGTTCGAGAGAGAAGGAGAGGAGCGTAGAAAAGATGATAATAGGATTTCTGGATAAGAGAAGAAGGAGAGTGGATTAGCGCCATTTTTAGTTTAGGTGGCTAGTGAAATTTCCCTTTTTTGCCGTTTTAGTACGCTTGGCTTTGTGGTTTTCCGTTATACCATTCGTCGCCCCCATAATTTTTTAGAATAGCAGATTAACCCCCTCCTTCCCATGACTAATGTAAAGGTTCTGAATTTCCCCACTCCTATTCTTGGCAGTTGGCAAGGATGTCATAAGCTGTCTCTTGCTCTATGGAGCTAACTAGTGTGAATCTGTACAGTTACGTACCAGAAACCTCGAAAATGCTTAATATATGGGCTTATGCGAGCTTGTCAGATAGGGAGAGGCTGGCTTGGGGGCCCTGGCCAAGGGGGACCTAGGTGCCGCACGGGGCTAGAACTCCCGTGATAATGTGGTATTAGAGCAAGGCTCCATACGATCCGAATCATGCCAAGCGCCCCAATGGGATCGGGGT
Organism: Hevea brasiliensis; assembly: GCF_030052815.1. Taxonomy (NCBI): domain Eukaryota; kingdom Viridiplantae; phylum Streptophyta; class Magnoliopsida; order Malpighiales; family Euphorbiaceae; genus Hevea; species Hevea brasiliensis. Next base: position 85,796,335 of record NC_079505.1, on the reverse strand, counting down.
AGGCAGGGAGCCGATAACAACAAGGGTGTTGCTAGAATAGGGTGGGGGAGAATGTCATGTCTTAACGGCACAGAGGTAGACACGGGTTTCTCATTCCCACATCGGACAAGAAAGGCGTCGATCCGAGGGATAAGTGAGGCCTATCATGCAGCAGCTGGTATGCATCTGGCGAGTAACATAATGAATCTTGGCAAGATATTTTAGAGGACGTCTGCGTGCGGAAGTGAGTGAGTGCATTGGCAAACTAGTGGCCAACATGCTGCGCAAGTGTTTGCGTTGGGCAAGCGCAGCAAATGGTGTGTGGACTCCTATGTGCGAAGGAGTGTGATCAAGTTGCGCAGGGAAGCGACGCGAATGCACGCAAACGAGGGCGTTTGCGGGATTGGGTGGGGGAGAATGTAACGGTTCGGAAGTTCCCCACTCCTATTCTTGACAGTTGGCAAGGCCGTCATAAGCTGTCTCTTGCACAAGTACGTGCTAGAAACCTCGAAGATGCTTAATATATGGACTTATGCGAGCTTGCCAGATAGCGAGAGACTGACCTAGGAGCCCTGGCCAAGGAGGACCTACGTGCCGCACGGGGCTAGAACTCTCGTCCCGTCACACTAAACACTGGATTTTATTTATTTTATGAATTTACTCTAAACATATTTAAAAATAAAAAATTAAGATTATATTTTTTAGTGAAAAATATTATATAATTAAAATTAAATAAATTATTCTAAATTAAGCAAAATTTCGTTTAATTAAAATAAATAGTATTCAGGAAATGTGAAAATATATTTTTTGTCACAGGAAATGACCAAGCACTTATAGATTTGGCGGCAAGCACGTTTTAAAACAAAAATTAAAAAAAAAATAAAAATATAGAATAAAAAGGCGAGAGTGCAAGGAGGATCCATGAGAAATTCTCAAATCTCCTATCGTGTCAGCCTCAAACTCTCCATTTCCCGCGAAAGCCTCCTTCTCTAATCTCTATCTTCTTCTCTGTGCTACAAATTTTCTCTCTCTAACAACTTCCTAATCCTCTCTTCTCGTCTTTGTCTCTCTGAGAGATAACCGACTACCAGTAAACACTCGCAATGCAATGAAGGACTTTATCAACAGCCACCAAACATCCCTTTTCCATGTCGACCTCTGCTATCCCTGACAACCAAGATCCTCCTGAAACGACGTCGTCGTCTTCTTCTTCTTCTTCTTCTTCTTCATCCACGCCAACCAATTACAAGCTCCGAAAAATCCCTCCTATTCCGACTCGCCGGACGCCTTTGCACGAAAATGCAGAGTCTTCTCCTTATGATGAGGAGGAGGATGATGACCCTTCTGATTTGCCAAAAGCAGAAGAGATTTCGCCTATTATTCTGGCGTCCTCGCTCGGACTCAACCATATCAGGACGCAGTCCGTTCCTTCTCCTTCTCCTCTTAGGTTTTCTTCCGCTGCGGGTAGGCCTTCCAATCTCGGCAATAATAATACCGATGCTGTAAATGAGGAGGATCATAAAGACGGTGCTGTCGAGACGACAAGGCTTAAATGGGCCATTCCTATTCATAGTGCGTCGTCCATGGACCCAGGTACCGGCTAGGATTAATGAAAATTAAATATTCGTCTGGGCAATGTTGAAGGTTTTCATTTTTGTGATTTTCATCTTAACCCAGATTTGTAAATGGATTAAATTGTATCTTTCTCATTTTCTTTTCCCCCTAAACTTTTTGAGCTATCAATGATTTGATTTTCTGTTACTCTAAGGGAAAAAGTTTGGATGGAATCAGTCCAAATCATTGAAATATCCATCATCAGTCAATCCACCGTTGGAGGTAATAAAATTTGTTAGTTTTGTAGTGATTTGTGTAAGCAATTTATATGCATTCGTTCATATACGCAGTTCAACATGCATGATTATTTTCTTTTGGGGTGTTGCAGAGTAACCATGCGGCTTTTGCCAAGGAATTGCAATCTCCACGTTTCCAGGCAATACTGCGTGTAACGAGTGGTCGGAAGAAGAAGGCCCCAGATGTCAAGAGCTTCTCTCACGAGCTCAATTCCAAAGGAGTCCGGCCTTTTCCTGTTTGGAGGTCTCGGGCATTCGGTCATATGGAGGTATAATCATAATGCTCTCTGTTCTGGTTACTTTTTCTCTCAGTTTATCTCATTGTTTTTTCCTTGTAATGTATCTATTGATCTTCTGGCCTTTTCCTTGTGTATGTCTGACTGGTTGTTCAAATATATTCCATTTGATGACTATCTTAGGAAGTTATGGTGGCAATCAGGGCAAAATTCGACAAGTTAAAGGAAGAAGTTGATTCTGATTTAGGCATATTTGCCGGAGATTTGGTGGGCATACTTGAAAAGACCACGGACTCTTACCCTGAGTGGAGAGAAAGTTTGGAGGATCTGTTGATTGTGGCTCGGCAATGTTCAAAAATGCCACCTAATGATTTCTGGACCAAATGCGAGGCCATTGTCCAGAATCTAGATGATAAGCGTCACGAGCTGCCAATGGGGATCCTCAAACAAGCGCATACCCGACTTCTCTTTATCCTCACTCGATGCACTAGGCTTGTGCAATTCCAAAAGGAGAGTGGTTATGAGGAAGATCACATTCTGGGTCTTCATAAATTTAGTGACCTTGGAGTTTATCCAGAAAAATTTTTGGAAATTGCAACACAGGAAGTTAGCGATCCATCGGTGGGTGGAAAGGTGGCGAGTGAGAAACAGAGAAAGAAGTCCCATGGTCAAGAACAAGAAGCTCTGGTCATACAAGGAGATCAAGTAGAACAGACTGTGGAGGTTAGTACTGCAAAAAGTAATGATTCTACTACGAGCAGCTATAGGATGTCATCTTGGAAGAAATTTCCATCAGCTGCCGAGAAAAATCGGAAGGGCACTGATTCCATCGGTACACCTACCAAGGATAAATCAGAAACGCTGCATAATAAAGACGAAACAAGAACCTTTGGGGATGACAACTCTGAAAATCTTGGAACTCCAGAGCATGCTGCATCAACAGGAATCAGAAAAGTTTCTTGGGGTTTCTGGGGGGAGCACCATAATGTTGCATATGATAATTCGATGATATGCCGCATTTGTGAGGTCGAAATACCAATAGTACATGTAGAGGAGCACTCTCTGATATGTACAATTGCTGATCGGTGTGACTTGAAAGGCTTAACTGTGAATGAACGACTTGAAAGAGTTGCAGAAACGCTTGATAAGATATTGGAATCATGGACACCAAGAAGTTCTGATACACCAAGACGAACAACGCCAGGTATACATGAGGACGTAGATGATCTATCACCCAAAAGAAACAGTTTTTCTCGCCAATGCTCTGAAGACACGCTTGATGCCATGCCTGATGCTGACAATGCTTTTGTGATGGAAGATCTGAATGTTTTGTCAGACATTTCTTGTGAAGCGCGTTCCGCGTTGTTACCTGATGGAGACACAAAAACTTCATCTGGGGGAAGCTTGACACCACGATCACCATTATTAACTCCACGGACCAGACAGATTGAATTGCTATTGAGTGGACGGAGGACAATATCGGAACTTGAGAATAATCAGCAGGTACATATTTAAAATGAATTATTAATGTATATGATCTGCCTTGTTTTAGCGTTGACTCTACCCATCCCGAATCCTGATATGTGCATATTAATATTATATAATTTTTATATGTTTTTTTGGACTATGGTAGGCCAAAATAGTATTAATCTGCAGTTCAACATACATTTTGTCACCATTCCAGTCAAATGAAAACATTTATGATCAGTAATAAAGCTTTCTTTTGAGTTTTGACCTGCATTATTGGTTCCTTAATGTATTAGTTGAACCTTGTATTAGGCTTTGAACTTAAGCAGTTGGGGAATTCCCTGGTCTGCTAATTTGACTAATTCTGTTACTAGTTCATGTGAACTCATAATTATTTCCAGTTTCTTAACCGTACCATTGCATGACAGATAAGCAAGCTACTGGATATTGCCCGTTCTGTTGCAAATGTAAACGAGAGTGACTATAGTTCATTGGAGTCTATGCTTGACCGCCTAGACGACCTCAAATATGCCATTCAGGATAGAAAGGTGGATGCCCTCATTGTAGAGACTTTTGGAAGGCGCATAGAGAAATTATTACAGTGAGTAGCTGTTGCTGTTCTCTCTCTCTCAAAAAGTCATTTATATGAAAATATGTTAGCATTTTGTTCACTGAACCGAACAGGATTAGAAAAAAAAAAAAAACTAACCAAGCTGACATATTTGATTTCAGTTATTTGTTTATCTTGCTTCTGTTATTAATATAAACTATAATTTACATAATTGTTAATAAAAATTGTAATTACATTATTGATATACTATAACAGAGATTAATCATGTTTCTTCTAATATTCCATTTCTCTTATCTTATCTTCATGATTTTTTTTTTTTTGGGAATTTATAGGGAGAAGTATGTGGATCTTTGTGCACAGATAGATGAAGAAAAATTGGACTCGTCAAACCATATGGCTGATGAAGAGAGTTCAGTGGAAGATGATACGGTTCGCAGTTTGCGTGCAAGCCCTATCAATCCATATTCTAAGGATAGAACTTCTATAGAAGATTTTGAAATAATAAAACCAATCAGCAGAGGGGCATTTGGACGGGTTTTCCTAGCCAGAAAAAGGGCAACTGGTGATTTTTTTGCTATAAAGGTCAGCATCTGTGGCACCTATCAATTGCTGTCAGAAAGAACTGAATCAATATGACATTTGTTTACAATTTTTGTGATTGGATAATGTTGATCAACATGGAACCATCTTTTTATTCCAAATTCTGATTCATGCCAATTAAATAGTATAATTTTATAATAATGGTGGTTTCTCTTTCAATCACCTTACACTATGATTGTTGACATAAGCAAGTATGACCATGTGCAAAAGCATAGGTTTTTTTATAGTTTAGAGCAGCAAATGCTTTCTGATGGTGGCTTTTCTTTCTACCTTTCTTTATTTCTTTCTTTCCCCTTTTTAGTTTTAATTTCAAAATATTCTACAGGTTTTAAAGAAGGCTGATATGATTCGTAAAAATGCTGTTGAAAGTATTTTGGCAGAGCGAAACATACTCATATCAGTTTGCAATCCGTTTGTGGTGAGCAGGCTTTATAATGTATAAGCATTTTAAAGGGTGCATTAAATGTTAAAATGTTATTCTAATATCTATATAATTAATCATGAACAGGTACGGTTTTTCTACTCCTTCACATGTAGGGAAAATCTTTACCTGGTCATGGAGTATCTAAATGGAGGAGACCTTTACTCATTGTTGAGAAACTTGGGCTGCTTGGATGAAGACATGGCCCGTATGTATATTGCAGAAGTTGTAAGAAACTATTTTACACTTGCCTTTCCCTGGCTTTGCCTGCACATTTGCCAAATTATCAATAAATTTTTTTTCTCCAAGGATACAAATAGTTGGTTTTATTCTTGCCAGGTTCTTGCTTTGGAGTATTTGCATTCTTTAAATGTCATTCACAGAGACTTGAAACCAGACAACTTGTTGATTGGTCAAGATGGTCATATCAAGGTTGATATTTTGCAGTTCTATTCTAGGTCATTTCTAGCCAAAAAGATTTTTTTTAAAAAAATTGTGAAAAGCAGAAAAAGGGTTTCTGCCATTTTGGAAAAAAATTTTGCTTTGTGTGTATGATTGCCTCCTGTGCTCCTTAAACTATGTGAAACATTTTCAAATTCTTCCTCTTTGTTTCCTACAATTCTTAGGCTTTTATTTATTTATTTATTTATTTTTAACTTGCAATGATGATATTGGTTGCCACTTTAATCCCTTCTGTTACAGTTGACAGATTTTGGGCTCTCGAAGGTTGGTCTTATCAATAGCACAGATGACTTATCTGGTGCATCATTTAATAGTTCTGCTTTTCTTGATGACCATGAAACAAAAAGTCAAAATTCTTCAAAAAGAGAGCAGCGCCAAAAGCATTCTGTTGTTGGCACTCCTGATTATTTGGCACCTGAGATACTTCTTGGCATGGGACATGGTTTGTAACCTATTTGCTAGTTAGATAGTGAATACACTGTTCTTTGGTTTTTCTCCTGTTTCTACTTCCCAGTTCCCACATTATTCTCCTTGTAGGTGCAACTGCTGATTGGTGGTCTGTGGGTGTTATTCTTTTTGAGCTGCTTGTTGGTATTCCACCTTTCAATGCAGAAACTCCACAGGTAGGCCATCAATGGATGCCACCCTCAACTATTGAACAGTTTTGGATAGCATGGAAGAGAGGGATTCCTTTCCTTATACTTTTGTTTACCGTGCACAGATATTAATTTACTACAGTAATTAGAGTGGCTTGCATAGCCTATAGTGCACCATGTAGATGCCTTCCATGTCGATGGACTGGACCTAGAGCATAGCACCATGAAATGCACTCTGGATTATGCTACCTTTGTAATAAATTTGTTCTGCTGAAAGCAAAATGCATGGAATTTGTAACTTTATGGATATGGGACAAAAATTTACAATTCTTCTATTATTTGCTCTATTTATTCCTACTGAGTCTGTTGGGCTTCTAACAGAAAAAAAGTCTTCAATTTTCTAGTGTTAAATAATTTTATACTTTCATGCAGCTTGATGCAGACTAATGGTTCCTATTTATTGCAGCAAATATTTGACAATATAATGAATAGAGATATACCTTGGCCCAGGGTACCTGAGGAGATGAGCTTCGAAGCATGTGATTTGATCAACAAGTAAGAAATGTGAATTTCCAAGAATGTATAGTTTGCACTGCAATCTTCAGTACTACCTGCGGCTCATTTGTGCCTTTTTTTTTTTTTACTGTATCTTTAAATTCTAGAAAGAATTTAACCCAAAATCGTTTAAAATGGAGAAGAGAATCCATATAGCTTACCCTCATAAATTTTTAGGATAAAAGTTTAGTTGAGTTGAGTTGAGTTTATCTTTAAATTCTAGGTTAATTAACTAGCACAGCTTTGGTGGACTAGCATTAAAATTTGTATGAACGTTGAAAGAGTAGAAATTTCCGTGGCCTATTAAGGTCTGCAAACGTGTATGCTAGGGTTCAAAATTAAGGAAAGGAAATCCAGGTTTTGGGACTGTTCATGGTTGCTGGTTTGAACTATAAACAGTACAAGTGAACAATAACCTTTGGGGCTATTTGACAGGAAGATAAATTAGGTTTCTTTGCATGGAATTGCTCGGGAAATAAATGGAAGAAGAAGATTCCAAACTTCAAACCTAGAATTTCTACTTTCTAGGAATCACATTCAGAGTTAGAATTGCATCATATAATCCGATAGAAGCAAATATTTGGAGAACTTATTTCTTGTGTTCTTAATCCAAATAGAACATGAACTCCAAATAACAAAATCAGGAAGATTAAATGCTAACTTATTCCTAGACTTCATAGTTCACACCATCTCCAATTAAATAAAACAACTCAAGACACTACAGTCCAGTCCATTGCTGCAAAGCTAGTCCCATATTTGCCTTGCATCATTAGCAAAGTAGATTATGTCTGCTAGTTAACGCATATATCTTCTGGGAAAAGAAAAAAACAGAGGGCGGGTTAGAACTTCTAAGGCAGAAACAGGGCCTTTAAACAATTTCAGGATTTAGCACTTTCAGAGGATGTCATGAAGTAGCTAATGGTTTGCTTCTTTTACAGATTGTTGACTGAAAATCCAATTCAAAGGCTTGGAGCAACAGGAGCCAAAGAGGTAAGCTCCAATGGTCATTGATAAGATATTACAAGTAGCAAGGATTTTGAATTAAGCAGGGTAATTTTCTTATAGGTGAAGCAGCACCCTTTCTTTGGGGACATTAACTGGGACACACTTGCACGGCAAAAGGTTGTCATAATGCAAATTTACTTAGTTTTTTCAGAATATTTACCCTGCTTGGAGCACACACTAAGTTCTCTTATTGACTGCAGGCTATGTTCATACCAACAGCAGATGCATATGACACAAGTTATTTTATGAGCCGCTATATATGTAATCCAGAGGGTGAAAATTTTCTAGGGGGCAGTGACTTTGATGACTTAACTGACTCATGCAGCACTGGGTCATTCAGCAATACCCATGATGAGGATGTATGTAGATATTGGTTGTTTAATAATCTATCAACTGCAATGACATATAACTTTCAATCAATTGGACCATGGGTTTGATCTCATCTGCTGCCAATGATAATATTTAGCAACAATGATTTTGAGGATTAAACTTCTATTGATTTGGTTTCAAAAAGATTTCATTTCGGTATGACTTGATCGGCCTTAAGTTGAAGGTTAACATACCCATACAGAAAACAATCTAATTTAAATATTTTAGAAATAATAGCAGCCATGTCTTGGCATAGTGGGAAGAGAATGGTATTAAGTGGAATAGGTATCTTGGAATTGATTCTGGTTAATTGTCAGAGAAGTGCATACTGTAATATTATTTATCTTTGAATATCAGCCTAAATTCCTTTACGAATTATTCCATCATGAATTGGATGCAAATGGTGTTGTTGATCCAAATACAATTGATTAACAACCTTAAGTGGTTATCATTTTTCTTTTATTTATGATTTATATGTTTATGCCAGGGGGATGAATGCGGCAGCTTGGCAGACTTTAATGCTCCCGCACTTGCTGTGAAGTACTCATTCAGTAATTTTTCATTTAAGGTGAGACCAACAAATTAGATGTCAATTAAGGAACTTTAGATGTTACAAGGAAATAAACTCATGCTCTGTTGTTTACATAGCTTTTCAAATGATCCTATGCTAGCATGATCATTTTAATAATTTATTAATGCTATCAATGATTTTGGGCTACTGAATTCCTCACTTTTCCATGGAAGTTAGTATTATTTAATTTTATAATATTGGAATTAATTAATTAGGGGTTGTAAATTCCAAAAACCTGCTTATTAAGGTTGCATTGCCATTAAAAAAAATTTTACTTGCTGTGTTGTCAGAATTTGTCTCAGCTTGCCTCTATCAATTATGATATGGTGATTAGGAGCGCCAAGGAAGCAGCGGATGCATCGAAACCGTCCGCTCCTTGACAATTCTTCATGATTGCTTAAATAGCCGTTCATCATTTTGCTCCCAGCTGCAGTTTCAGTTTAGCATGGTCAATTTCAATCGTGATTCTTTGATGATGAGGAAAAATTTTCAACCTGAAAATTTCAACAAGACACTTTCCTAGAACAGCAGTTTATCTATTTGAGAAAAAAAAAAGAAAGATTAGTGGCATTCAGGAAATTTTCATATTTCACGTCATTGTAACTTCAATACAGAACGTGGAAACTATATTTCTACAGTCAACAAACAGGTCATGTACATTTTTGTGATTTTGACCTTCCGGCTTTTGTATATAATATAGATCTCAGTGGTTTCTATAGGAACTTGTAATTGGTGAGTTTATGCCTTTTTTTTTTTTTTTTTAGAAGTTTTGAATGGAAAATGGAATTTAAACACAACATTTTGATTATAAGAAAGTCACTTGTCTATCGGACTAATAATTCAAATCTGAGAAAATTTCAAGGTGTATTTATTATATGTATAATGATTTAATTTTAAAGGAAAATTATTTTTTTATTTTTATATTTTAACTAAATTAAGTATTTAATTCATATATTTTGATAAATATGCTATTTAATTTGTATTTTATTTTTATTACTATTTAGTCATTCCGTTAACTTTATGTTAGTTAATATTAATTAAGTTACTATTTAATTTATTTATTTTATTAAAATTAATTAATTAATTTTTATATTTTTTAAATATTATTATTTCACATCTCTATTTCAATGAAATAAATTATTGGGTTTTTATATTTTAAAAATATAATAAATTTATTATTTATACAATAAGTTCACTAAATAATTTCTTCTTTGGAAATAACATAATTGTATATTGTTTAGTTTCTTATAAATTGTATGTTGTTTTCATATTTGGGAGTGCTTTTTTTTTTTTTTTTGGCGGGAAGGAGGTGTCTCTTTTAGGATGCGGAAGAAAAGTAGATAATTATTAAAAATAGATTAAAATATAATATGATTAATGGTGACGTATGCGTAGATCGCCCAATCATACAGCACATATAGCAGTGTGATCCCATTCAGGAAGAAAGGGGAGAAAGGGGAGAAAGGAAAATAAAAGAGAAAATAATAAGATGAGCTTTTTTTTTTTTATATTCGGAAATGAAAGAAAAATAATAAGGTGATGGAAAATATATTTTATTTTTCTTTGTTTGGAAAGAGATAAAAGAGGAAAGTAAATAGTATTATTTTTTAAAATTTATTAGTTTACTCTTAATTTTATAGATTATTTAAAAAGTTAAAAATAAGAAATAATGTTATATAGGTAATTTTCTTTAATTAAGTACTTTTTTTTTCTTTATTATTTTATTTTCTCTCCAAATTAGAGAGAAAATAACAAGCATAAAATAAATATTATTTTTCTTTCTATCAATATTTTCTTTTCATTTCCAAATATGAAAAAGTGACGATCTCATTTTATTTTTCATCGCTCATTTTCTTTCTCCTCCCCTTCCCATATAAACAAAGGCTTAGAAATCTTGTTAAAGAAAACTCAAAAGGTAAAATCAGTTGAGAATTATTTATAATTTATATCAAACAAGTTGATTGAAAAGTTTTTGTTAGCATTCGCATTGAGCTTCCGTTTCTTCCTTCCCTGTCAAAATCAAGAGTATTATATTCTTCTCAGTTTCTTACCATTTTTTTCTACTGCATAATACAATTGATTTGATCTGCCCAAGTTGTTTGCCAAATCAAATTCTTAGCTAGTGGAAGTTTGAAAGAGTTGATAGGATAGGATCGTTGCAATGTCTACATTCCATTATTAGAATCACTTCAAAACTTGCTCAGGTGTAAAGTGTTACAGCCTACAGGGAGCCTTGGAAGCGGTTCGGTTATGGTCGAAATTGGAATCAAATGAATGATTTGAAAATATTTTCCTTCCTCCTCTCCTTTCTTATCTTCCGTTAGTTCACTCATTTTTAAATAAAATATATAATTTATTTATCTTTTCTTATTTTTATTTAACTCTCTCTCACTGTTATCTATAATAATTACTTATCAGGATATATTCTACTTATTATTATTATTATTTTGAGAATAAAACATCTCATAATCATATTCCAAACACTTTGAAACGATCACATAATTTGTTTATTAAAAAAAAATCAAGTATATAGATTTATATTAGTTATAACACTTAAAGTGTGAAGAAAATATCTTCAATTTTGATTAGACCTCAACTTTATGAAAGCCTTGTTCAAACATATCATCATATGCTCCAAGTATAAGGCAAAGACACAGATATCTTTTAAAATGGAACAAGCTAGAGTGGAAGATTTCCCTATCAGTGTTGGTGCCCATGATCCATCACTCAAAAGCTTTCGTATGATAAAATTTTAAGTATACTTGGATGTTTTTCATTAAATTATTTTTTTAAAAAAAATATTTTTGGCAAAAGAAAGTGAGACTTAATTTATTATATAATTTACCAATGAAATAAATAATTTTTTTATATTTATATAATTATAAATAAATAAAAATATTTTAAAATAATTTTATTAATTTAATCTCCTTTTAGATCGGGACGCATATAGCCAATAATATATAGATGCTTATGTAAGTGCTGCCATAGTTTGCTTCCTTCCATAAGCATAGAGCGACTTATTCCTTATCATTATTGTACCGCCCAATCCATAGTCACGCTTCATTATTTTCAATTTACTGCTATAAAATATACAATATTTAAAATGTAAAATAGCCAAAAAAAAGTCCATTCAATTAATTAAATTAATTAATTGCTTGTTAAATCACTTTTCTTTTGTTGGTGGTGGAAATCAAATAGTAATTAATTAGGACTATTGTGCTCTCTGCCTTCTGTCATTAGCCACAGTAGGAGTAAACATGTTGCGCCTAATTTTTTTTTTTTTTCTCTTTAAGTAGATACTAAATAGAATAAAAAATTAATTTAAAAAGAGTAATATATTAAAGTGTGAAAGCTTGAACTCTTGTATAGGTATTGGGTAAATTCTCACATAAATTAGATAATTAAAATTTTTTTTTATTATGTTTAATTGGCAAGTCAAATGTAAAATAGGCTAAAATAAATATTAAATCTCTCTTCACATACAGACAGATTTCTTTGCTTCAACCACTCAACTCTTTTAAGAGTGGGTGATGGCTAAGAATTACCCATACTAATATATGTAATTATTAATAATTTTAATTTATATATATATTTATTTATTTTAATATATAAATATAATGTAATATGTTAAATTTTTTATTAATTATTTTAAATTTTATTTTTATTACTTTTATCTCTCAAATTTTCTAATAAAAATTTAATCATAAAAATAATTAACATATATAAGTAATTAATATATATTAATATATTATAAATTATCTTATAATAATAGTTATATATTATAGTATTAATAAAATAATTATTAAATAATTTATAAATTATATATAATTGGGAACGTCACATTTCATGTATTAACATATTAATCATATAATAATATTATAAAAAATAATGTCATGTCTTACATTCTAGAAAATACTTTTTTGCTTATATATATATATATATATTATAGCATACGCATTTCAGATCTTTTATGTAACCAACCACAGGCAAAAGACAAAACTACAAGCTGTAAGTGCCTTATCGACTTGGACTGCTAGGAAACGGCTGTATTGATGATAACTCATAACAGATGATTTCTTCACAATTTGGGCTACGTGACATCTTGCCAACCCATCCTAGTTAGTTTTTTTAAAAAAATAATAATAATAACCTTTTCCTTGAAACCACTTGGAGGCTTTTACTAATTACAGGATTCCAAGGGGTTCCTTTTGAGCGCAGGTTGGTGGGTGCAGAAAGAAATGAAATAAAACTAAAACAAAGACTAAAAGTTGAAAAAAAGGAGATCAGGAAAGATGCTTGAGCTTCCATTTATATGCATGATGAAGCCCCCCAGGCATGATTCCTTTGTTAATGCTTGTCGCTCATGTCTAATACACTCAAGTCGGCATCATTGAAACGGCCAAGTCCAAAGTAGTCATCTCCAAGATCCTTGAGCTCTAAAAACCAAGGAGAGTTACCCTCTAATGAGGACATTCCAAATTCACAATATTCTTCTCTTGTGACTGGAAAATTCCATGTTGACGAATCTTCAAGAAAAGAGTCTGATAATATGTAACTCATCAAAGGATCATCGTCGCTGTGAGGGTCCGACGATTCAGTCGGGGTGATACTAGAGTTGTCACTGGAGGATGAGGAGAAGGAGGCGGCTTGGGCGCAAATATTATTTGGTATGTCATGCTGATCACCATTGAAATTGAGCTGATGATCATATATAATATTGTTACAAGGTGCTGCTTCTGGGTTGTTTTGTTTCTGGAGAGGCTCATGCGTAACCGGATCGATTCCCATCTTAATCAGCTTTTTCTTGATGTGGGTATTCCAGTGATTCTTGATCTCATTATCTGTTCTTCCAGGCAATCTTGCAGCAATCTTGGACCACCTGAAAATGATGAAACTTGCTTATTAGAGTTATTCCACGTGATATAAATTGAAAATTTCTGCTTGTGAAAAAAAAAAAAAACAATTAGAAACATTGTCATGAAAAGAAATGAAGTTTTTACTAAAGCACTACCTGTTGCCCAGACGGGCATGGAGATCAATAACTAGTCGTTCCTCAGCTTCATTAAGAAGGCCTCTCTTCAAGTCCGGGCGGAGGTAATTGGTCCAGCGGAGACGGCAGCTCTTGCCACAGCGACGGAGCCCAGCGAGCTTGGGGACGGTGCGCCAACAACATTGGCCATGTGTGAGAATAAAATTGACCAACTTCTTGTCTTCCTCAGCTGTCCAAGGCCCCTTCTTCACCCCAAACTTGTCACAACAAGGTTGCCTCCCCATATCACTTGAAAGTGTTAAATTCCACAAAGATTTAAAAAAAAAAAATTAAATTGTTAGATTACGAGTTGCTATATTAGTACCAACAGAGTAGTGAAGTAGTACTCTAAGGCGCCACAGCCCCACAGACTCACCCACCCTTATATACTAGTGTTCTACCAGTTTTAGGGGGAATCAAAATGTTTATTTTGAGATGCACATTTCTCATGCTTTTCTTGTGCATGTGTATTACACTTTGCTAGTTTTGGCTTGAAACTTACCTTGTCATTTCTTATATCATTGCCTCCAGGTAAAATTATTAAATTTATCTTTTATTTTTTAATAAGCAAATAAAAGTTTAATAGGATTAATTTGCTTAAAAATCAATATACATAAAAAAAAAAAAGGTCCTCATAAAAGATCCTTTCCAAGAAATGATGCTAAATACAGTATAATCATGACAAGAAGACGAGGCCACTGGCAAGCCCTTCTTTTTTACGCGGTAGCCTTTACATTAGGACAAAAATATGAAAATTGGGTTAATTAGCTCCGGGCGAGTGTGGGCGTGCGATGCACTCGCCTGATGGATTTAGAAATCACATGGAGGTGCATAGATAGATGTCGGATGGACCCCACCATAACCTTGTGAAAACATCTCCGGACCTAAAAATTGATATGCTCCCGTGAGCTACTGAGTTGGGCTCATTGGTCGTTGGGTCCGCAATTGGAATGTTTCATTATGAGTACGCCAATCACTGAATGACACGTGAGCTTTCTTTGAGGGTCCAAACAGACTCAATGCTTACTTTAGCATATCATCACTGCTCTCGTCAGCTCTATCCGTACACAGGGACCGCAGTCTTCACGCATTCAATTAATGGTTAGGATAAGAACCGTCCACGGAGCTTGAAAGTTTCTAATCGAATAAATGAATCTGACGAATTGGTTATAATTGAATTAAATTAAATATATTTTATTAATTTAATTTATTTAAAAAAATTAAATGAAGATTATACTAAATTGAAATTAAATTAAAAAAATAAATTTATACAATTTTTATAGTAATATAAATATATTAAAAATATAATATATATTAATTATGAATTATATTTAAATTAATATTAATGTTTATATATTTTAAATAATATTAATTATAAACTAATTAAATTTATTTGTATTAAATATTATATAATTAAAAAATATTCAAAATAACAAAATATAATTTCCTATAATTATTGGTTGGTGCCACAATCACTATGGTAGTTGCCCTGTTATAGTTTCGGAGCTACTAAATTCAATTAAAAAAAAAAGAAAATAGTACATGAAATTGTTTTACGGCAATAAAAAATATATTTATTTTGATTAAATTTATTCAAAATTTTATCCCATAAAAAGAAAAGGAAAGAATTTAATTTGTCCTATTCATTTATTATCAATTTGGACTTTAATACCAATCCTGCAATTCGCTCCAGCTTTTGGTCCCGTCTGTAAAATTCTTCCACACAACACAATTACCACCACACTTCAATGCAAGGACAATAACATAAAAATTTAATTTGGCAATTGATGATGTAATGTATGAGTATGGATGTCGTCACAAAATTATTGCTCCACCATGGAATTAAAAAATTTATTCATAAAGGTCCACCAAAAATGCTTAAAGATAAAAGTAGAGAGGCAAATCAAAGGTTATTGGAGTTGTTGGAGGGGTTTAAAAACATGCACAAGCTTTGAGTGTTATGATGGCAACCCCTTTTCGCCATGCAGTAATTCAGAATTTATTAATTTTTTACATTGGCAAGGCAGCCCTCGTTTAAAAAATGATGGGGAAAAAAATTAAAATTAATCCAGGAAAAAAGGTGTTAATGATTGCAAATGTTTTTCCGTCAAGATAGATTTTTATTTTTCTCTGATTTTTTTTTAATGGGCATTGCCGTATATTGGAAGACAATAATGACTTACGAGAATAAATTAATTATTAAATTTATTAAAATGTGATATAATTATGATAATGATAAGTGGAGCATTTAGACTTGTCAACTTGAACAAATGTCTTTGTTTCTCCTTCTCTAATCTCCCTCTTAATTAATTAATTCTTAATGATAACAAATGATAACAATTTAGAACAAATGGTAGGATGCCAGCAATCTGGAAGGTGACAATTGCAACTGCAACGAATGCTGCAATACTCCTTATCAGGAGTCATGTCCTTCGAATTTCAACAAATGTGAGTTGACCATTAAAATATCGCTCACAGGCCCAAGCAAGGTAACAAGCAGATATGAAATGGATTCTCAGCAGTCGGTACAACCCAGTGGGCTTCTTACTATAACAATGCAACATTCTCGCAGCCAATCATCTGTACGTAGGGCTTCCACATACCCTGCGATTCGACAAATTATAATTATGTCCTGCAGTTGCTGGCATCAAACGTCCTGCTATCCATTTCTATGGGTCATTTTGCATCGAGTTTCATAAGCCAACAAAGCATTTTTCAGAAAAAAAAAATATATATATATATATTTTTTAGATATATAAAATAATATTTTTATAATTAAAACATATTAAATTTAATTTAATTTAATTTTATGATTATGAAGCTTTTTTTGTTTATCATAAGATAATAATAATTGTTATTAGTATAATATTTGTGGCCACCTATCCCCTGCCTCAATTCAAAGTATGGTGTTACTTTGTTGCAGGGCCGAGTCCATGGTAACATAGATACAATCAAATCAAATGTTTTAAACATAAACCCAAATGATTAGTTACTGTTTATATAATTACAGTAATTAGCATAATTATAGGAGATTTATGTAACATAATTACAGTAATTAGCATGATTATAAGAGATTTATGTAACATAATTACAGCAATTATTATTCTTTTTTATATATCATTTTATATATCTAAAATATATATAAATAGCTTGGAGAGAGCCTTTTTCCTCTTCTCACCATGCCTCTTTTTCTTCGAAGCTCATCTTTTCGACCTTTGTCTCTTCCCTGAGTCTTCTCACTTTTCTTTTAAGATTCTGCTATTGATCCTCCAACTGCTTTATTTGTTCTTGCAGTCGCGAGTTTTCGGTGTTTGCCTTTTATGTAGTCACTAAGCGATTATTAGCTTCTTCCGATAGGATGTTTGGCGAGTCATTGTTTTGGTCTGATCAGTGTTCTTGGTCCCTGTCAGCCCTCCATTTAAGATAGTCGCCTGTGGCACTCGGACCTTTAGGCGACCTCTCCATCAGAGTGATGTTTTCCCAAGATTTGCGAGCTATTTTCAACCCCTCCTCTTCCTTGAGCTCATGGTAGAAGTGATCTTGGTGGCACTCTTCTTCACCGATTCTGAACTGCCTTTGAGAAGATCGGGATAGGCTGTCTCCGGATAACCTTGATGACATCTTGACCAGATCTATGAGCCTGAACGTGGAGTGTTTGGTGAACCAGCACATGGTCCGGGAGAAGGCTCATCGCCTGGGTAAGGAAGTCGAGAAGATGGGTCATGAGGTGTCTTCTCTCCGATCCCAACTTTCGTCCGCTCAGGATTACATATCTCAAATTGAGGGACGAATGAAATTCTATGAGGACAAGCTGGCCGAGCAAGCTCATGTTCTGGCCGAGCGAGATTGTGTTCTTGAGGAAGTTCAGGCACTCCGAGCTGATGAAGCTGCTCAACTCGCTCATCTTGCTGAGGAGCTCAAGGCGAAAAAAGAAGAAATGGTGACCGGAGTGGCCGGCGCTTATGTGAATGCTCATAGAGATCTCCTGGCTGAGCTCAAGAAGCGTTATCCTGAGGAGGACTTCTCCTGGATGGCCAACCTGGCTCCCGAGGACGAAGGTGAGGATAGCGAAGGGGAGGCTGAAGGTGAGAGAGAAAATGAACATGTAGTTCAGGCTGGGGGATTGAATGACTTGTATAAATTTTGAAATGAAATACAATGAAAGCTCCCCTTCTGTTCAATGATTGATTGTGATCGAAAAATTTCTAAATTGCGTAAGCACTCGATTGTTTGAACATATTAGAATGACAACTGAAAGTGAATATTAATCTAAGTATAGGAGATCGGAGAACACAATATGCATGAGATCAGTTACGAAACGGGACTTAATTAAAATTAGAAATTTGGCTTTGAACACTTAAGATCGGGATCATCTTTAAACCGAGTCGAAACCTTTATCATTCTCAAATTTTAAATGAGAGACCGGCAACAAGACTGGTGGTACGAAGGCCTTATGTTGGTTTAATTTTATTTGACAAGAAAGATCGGAAATACAATTAAATGATCGGGGGACTCAAGAATTGGTTTGAGGGATCGGTGAGGCTTTAAATGACCTGGAGACTTAGTGTTAATTAAATTCCTTTTGAGGTGGGATCAGAAGTGTGGTCGGTTGGTAAAGGGGACTGTATTGGGGATTGGCTTCAAGGTTTATTAATTTCGGGGGATCGGCCGAAATATGGTGTCGATAGCTGCCCCTCTTTACATAATTTCTATTGAAGGGAACAATTTTCCCGTGTAGGAATTATGTAAAGATTCAGACCCATATTTTGGACGATTTAAAATTTGAAATTAAAGTCCGGAGGCTAAAATCCACTTGGTCGAAACCTTGAGGTTGGTCAAAGGAAATAAAAATGCGGGAAAGTTAAAATCAACTTAGATCAAGGAACCAGAGGTTGATAACAAGAAAAAGGAAATTAAAATCAACTTAGATCAAGGAACCAGAGGTTGATAGCAGGAAATTTAAATGCAGGAAAATTAAAATCAACTTAGATCAAGGAATTTTAAATGCAGGAAATTAAAATCAACTTAGATCAAGGAACCAGAGGTTGATAGCAGGAAATTTAAATGCAGGAAAATAAAATCAACTTAGATCGGGGAACCAGAGGTTGATAACAGGAAATTTAAATGCAGGAAATTAAAATCAACTTAGATCAAGGAACCAGAGGTTGATAACAGGAAATTTAAATGCAGGAAATTAAAATCAACTTAGATCAAGGAACCAGAGGTTGATAACAGGAAATTTAAATGCAGAAAATTAAAATCAACTTAGATCAGGGAACCAGAGGTTGATAACAGGAAATTTAAATGCAGGAAATTAAAATCAACTTAGATCAAGGAACCAGAGGTTGATAACAGGAAATTTAAATGCAGGAAATTAAAATCAACTTAGATCAAGGAACCAGAGGTTGATAACAGGAAATTTAAATGCAGAAAATTAAAATCAACTTAGATCAGGGAACCAGAGGTTGATAACAGGAAATTTAAATGCAGGAAAATAAAATCAACTTAGATCAAGGAACCAGAGGTTGATAACAGAAAATTTAAATGCATGAAATTAAAATCAACTTAGATCAGGGAACCAGAGGTTGATAACAGAAAATTTAAATGCATGAAATTAAAATCAACTTAGATCAGGGAACCAGAGGTTGATAACAGGAAATTTAAATGCATGAAATTAAAATCAACTTAGATCAGGGAACCAGAGGTTGATAACAGAAAATTTAAATGCATGAAATTAAAATCAACTTAGATCAGGGAACCAGAGGTTGATAACAGGAAATTTAATTGCAGCTTACAAGGCAAACCTAATCTCGACACAAGAAGTTCTTCCTCGATGAAGTGTACTTAACAGGATTCCGAAAGCAGATGATTAATGGAAGACAAGTTACAAGACTTGGCCTACGACCTCATTTCTTCGGATGCCCCTTGACTTTCTTCTTATTTTGCGAAAAGCGCCCTTGCGGGTTTTCACTTTCCCTTCGTCCTTTTGACTAGAAGTGCCCTTCCAGGTTTTCACCTCTAGTTTTTTTTTTTTTGGCCATTTCCTGCAAATCTCATAGTAAAGTACGTGAGGTTATCAATTTCAAATCCTAATCTTATAGAAAAATTTTAAATGATTAATAGCGCATTAGGTAAAAAGATTAAAGAAGGACAATGTTAAAGAAGGAAAGATAGAAGCAAAGAGATAGGAAAATATGACTTTATTATGGTTTTAGAAACAAAGGTACAGTGTTAAAGGAGAAGGGTATAAGGACAGATCTCACATATTCCTTGTAGTTAGCTTTGAAGTCCTTTAACTGCCATTATTTCAAGTACTCTGAAGCCTCATGCCATGACGGTTTATTTCCATCCTCGGTTTCATTGCCCCGTTCCTTATTTCTCCTTTTGGTTCTTGGGATGCCCTTTCGGGTTTTCACCCCTAGATTTTTTTCTTTTTTTCTTTCTTTTTTTTTTTCAGCTCGCTTTTTCAGGACGCCCTTTCGGGTTTTCGCCCTTCACTCATTTTACAGAAAGCGCCCTTCGAGGGTTTTCGCCTTCTTTCACACATTTTGTTAGGAGCGCCCTTTCAGGTTTTCACTCCTACTCTTTTTTTTTTTTTTTTTTTTTTTTAAGCATAGTATCTCTTGACGGCGTCAGTATTCACAGGTCTTGGAAATTCTTCGCCGTCCATGTGGGTCAAGATCAAGGCCCCACCTGAAAATGCTTTTTTAACCACATAGGGACCCTCGTAGGTTGGTGACCATTTGCCCCGAGGATCGTTTTGAGTTGGCAATACTTTCTTCAGAACTAAGTCCCCAGGTTGAAATTCGCGTAGGCGAATACTTTTGTCAAATGCCCTAGCCATTCTTCTTTGGTACAGCTGTCCGTGACATGCCGCCGTTAGCCTCTTCTCATCTAGCAAATTTAATTGGTCCAACCTTGACTGGATCCATTCTGAATCATCAATCCCCGATTCTTTTAGAATTCTTAGAGAAGGAATTTCTACTTCAATAGGTAATACAGCCTCCATCCCATAAATCAAAGAATAAGGAGTCGCACCAGTTGAGGTCCTTACAGAAGTTCGGTATGCGTGAAGAGCGTAGGGAAGCATGTCATGCCAATCCCTATATGTGACCGTCATTTTCCGAATTATCCTCTTAAGATTTTTGTTTGCGGCTTCCACTGCTCCATTCATTTGGGGCCGGTATGGGGAGGAATTGAGATGTCGAATCTTGTATTGGTCACATAACTTCTGGATCTTTGGGCCATTCAAGTTCTTGGTGTTGTCAGTGACAATTTCATTGGGGAGACCGTGTCTACAGATAATATTATTTCTGAGGAATTTGAGGAATGTGTTCTGCGTAATGTGAGCATATGATGTCACTTCGACCCATTTAGAAAAATAATCGATAGCCACCAGGATAAATCTATGCCCATTGGATGCCTTAGGGTTGATTGGACCAATCACATCGATGCCCCACATTGCGAAAGGCCATGGTGACACGAGATTGAACAGTTGGTGAGGCGGAACATTTATCGGATCCGCGTAGATTTGACACTTATGGCACCTTCGGAAATACTCGATGCAGTCTTTTTCCATGGTAGTCCAAAAATACCCCCGTCGCATGATTTGCTTAGCCATCATATGCCCATTAGCATGGGTGGCACAGTTCCCTTCATGAGTCTCGAAAAGGATTTTCTTCGCCTCTTTTGCATCCACACATCTCAACAATTCACCGTTGGAGCTCCTTTTGTATAGGATTTCTCCACTGGGGAAGTATCCCAATGCTAATCTCCGAATCATCCTCTTTTCGTTTTTGCTTGCCCCAGAGGGGAATTCTCTGGTTCTGATGTAGAGCAAGATGTCATGGTACCAAGGTTTACCATCAGGTTCTTCTTCGATCATGAAGCAGTAAGCCGGCTCACTTCTTGCTTTAATCTTTAGCACCTGGGTCGTCTGTCCTTCTTCCATTTGAGCCATAACAGCCAGGGTGGCTAAGGCATCTGCAAATTGATTTTTGTCTCGACTAAGGTGAGTGAAAGAGATTTCTTCGAATTTCTTAATCAGCTCCAGTAAGTACTTCTGATAGGGGATTAGCTTCGGATCTTTAGTTTGCCATTCTCCCTTGACTTGATAAATGATCAGAGCTGAGTCTCCATACACCTCCAACTTTCTGATTTTCATTTCGATAGCAGCTTGTAGACCCATTACACAAGCTTCATATTCTGCGATGTTGTTGGTGCAGTCAAATCTCAACTTGATAGCTATTGGAAAGTGTCTCCCATCTGGAGATATCAATACAGCTCCGATTCCATTATCGGACAAATTGACGGCTCCGTCGAAATAGATTTCCCAAACATCAGCTGGCTCTTCTTCTTCGCAGTCTACTTCATTAATATGCTCATCAGGGAACTCAAAATCCAGAGCTTCGTAATCCTGGATGGGGTTTTCTGCTAAGAGATCAGCGATCATGCTACCTTTCACCGCTTTCCGGGTCATATAGACAATATCATATTGGGATAGTATGACCTGCCATTTGGCTATTCTTCTCGGCACGAATGGGCTTTCGAATACATACTTGATAGGATCCATTCTGGAAATGAGCCATGTCTTATGATTCAACATGTAGTGCTTGAGGCGATTCGCTGTCCAGGCTAGTGCGCAACAAGTTTTCTCTAGGGAAGAATACCTTGACTCACAATCGTTGAACTTTTTGCTCAGGTAATAAATAGCTCTTTCCTTCCGGCCGGTGTCATCATGTTGCCCCAAAACGCATCCCATTGAGCTTTGTTGGACTGCCATATATAGAATCAGACGCCTCCCGGCCACTGGTGGAACCAGCACTGGCGGGTTTGACAAGTACTGCTTGATTTTCTCGAAAGCTTCTTGACAAATCGAATCCCATTGAGTGGTGTTGTTCTTTCGGAGTAGTCTAAAAATAGGCTCAACCTTAGCGGTGAGATTGGAAATAAACCTTGATATGTAGTTCAACTTCCCCAAGAAGCTGCGCACCTCTTTTTCTGTTTTTGGGGATGGCATTTCTTGAATGGCTCGGACTTTTTCCGGATCAACTTCTATTCCTTTCTCGCTCACTATGAATCCCAACAACTTCCCCGATCTAGCTTCGAAATATGCACTTGGCAGGGTTCAGTTTTAGCTGATATTTTCTGAGTCTCTCGAATACTTTCCTCATCACTTGTACATGGCTCTCCTCTCCCCGGGATTTGATGATCATATCATCCACGTACACCTCCACTTCCTTATGCATCATATCGTGGAATAATGTGACCATGGCGCGTTGGTAGGTGGCTCCAGCATTCTTTAATCCGAAAGGTATGACCCGATAGCAAAATACCCCCCATTGGGTGATAAAAGCAGTTTTCTCCTTGTCTTCCTCATCCATTGGGATTTGATTATACCCTGATGCCCCATCGATACACGAACACCTGCCTAATCCTACTGCGTTGTCTACTAACACATCAATATGGGGGAGAGGGAAATCATCTTTCAAGCTTGCTTTATTAAGATCCATGTAGTCAACACACACCCTAACTCTCCCGTCCTTCTTCATTACCGGGACAATGTTAGCTATCCATTGGGGATATTTGACTACTTCCAGGAACCCAGCATCATACTGTTTCTTGACCTCATCCCTAACTTTGAGCAGTGTGTTAGGGTTCATTTTTCTCAGCTTTTGCTTCACCTGGATTGTCCCTAGAATTAGGGGAATTCTGTGCGTCACTATCTGGGGGTCCAAACCAACCATATCATCATAGCTCCACGAGAACACATCCAGAAATTCTTTAAGCAAACTGATCATATCTCCCAATTCTTTACTATCCACAATCTTAAGTTCCCTTTTCATTTCTTCCGTGCCTAAGTTTATGGTGCGCGTTTTGTCTCCACAAGGCACTAGGGAAGGTTCATCCCTTTCATCCCTTTCTTCTGTGAGCTGTACCTCAGAATCACTTGAAGTAATGGCAGTTATGGGGATTTCAAAATTAAGCAGAGGAATTTCTGAGTCTATTGAATTATTAGGTGTTAATTGATGAATGGTCCTGAATGAACCAAAATAGAATATATTATAAGGATGGAATTCAAGTGGAAAGGAAAAGAGAATTGGAAATAAATGCGCTATTAATTCATTAAAAATTTATGACATAAGAAGATGATCCATTTACAATGTTACACTTGCCATCATGGACAAAATGATCAAGTGTAGATAACCAAAGGTACTTTACTCGAAATTAAGTACAGGGATGTCCTCTGCTGTCCAGTTGTCCAACTCTTGCCCCTCAGCTATCGGCGAGACCAGAGCCTCATACAAGGAATCCAAGTGGATGACATCAATGGATGGTTCATCGGGTGATTCTTCAACCTCAGCCGGACTTTCAATGACCGGTTTAGTGAATACCTCTGTGATTATCGGGACTAATTTCATTCTCCGATCTTACGGTCGAATCTCGATCCGAAGTCATTTCCTCATCCAGAATCGCCCATCCATGAGGGCATCTTCCTCATATCCCAAACCGCAATGGCCCACCTTTTGGATAGCCGGTATGGGTTTAACAATTCATTGTAATGTGGCGCCTAGGCCTTTGCCTTCTTCATACCCATTCCTTGACATTATCTTGGCTACCATAGCCATAGCCCCTTCATTTATGGTTTCTTGTAGTTCAAGGGCCTGGAAGGAGCTTTCCAACGACTCCTTAGCCGCTTTCACATAAGGAAGTGATTGTGGTTTGGTGACCAAAATGGCTTCTTCTCCTCTCACCGTGATGATTTTGCCGTCCATAATGTACTTTATTTTCTGATGCAAAGTTGAAGGAACGGCATTCGCTGAATGGATCCACGGCCTCCCCAGCAACATAGTATAAGCTGGTTCAATGTTCATCACTTGGAACGTGATGTTGAAGGTGCATGCGCCAATTTGAAGTGGCAAGTCAATATCTCCCAATACTTCCCTTCTTGTACCGTCAAAGGCTCTTACCACCATAGCACTTTGACGTATATTCGATTGGTCAACTGGCAGTCTAGCCAAGGTAGCACTAGGCAGTACGTTGAGTGCTGATCCATTATCAATGAGGACCTTGGCCACTATACATCCTTTGCATTTCACTGTCACATGAAGGGCTTTAGTGTGTGCCAAGCCTGCAGGATCTATCTCTTCCTCAGAAAAGGTAAGAAAACTGGATGCCTGGATTTGTCCCACTATTTTCTCAAATTGCCCCGGTGTGATGTCGAGGTTCACAAAGGCCTGATCCAGGATTTTCTGCAGGGCTTGACAGTGCACCTCAGAGCTCAAAATCAGCGATAACAGAGAAATTCGGGCAGGTGTCTTTCTCAACTGTTCCACCACATCATACTCACTCTGCTTCATTATTTGGAGCAACAACTCTTCCTCTTCTTTAGGCCCGGTGAGCTCCACTTCCCCCGTTTTCTCATCTTCTGTACTCTGCTGTAATTCTCCCATTTTTACTTTTCCCTTCTTCTTTTCTTTCTCTTCGTTCCCGTAACATCTCCCACTTCGAGTTATAAACTCGACTTCTTGCTCAGGTGGGGAGGATTTTGTGGCAATAACGGGCTGAGGATTAGGTTGGGGAGTAGTATTGCTGGTAGGTCTGGTATATGTCATTCTGAAGTGCTCATGGGGAGTGAAGCACGATTTTGGAGGTGCCGGAGGTGTAGCAAGATTAGGAGCCAACGTACTGCTTAATGCTCCTTGGGTGAAAACTTAGAAGTTATAATTCCAAGGTATGGCATGGGTATTGGTGATAGGGAGCTGAGGCGGGGTTCGGATAATTGTTACTGGTGGTCAGGGCATTGGGGCATTAGGGATAGAGAAGGTTAATCTAGGATTGGGGGTAGAGGCATTCCGGCCAAACCTGGTGGTATTTACTTCGCCCTCTACTTTTGACCTCCTTTGGCATCTTAAAATTTTGAGGGACAGCAGATTCTGGACCTCTTGCCGGAATCCCTCACAGTCTCGCAGCTTATGATCAGCTGCCCCTTCGTGGTAAGGACATCCCGTACCTTTTTCTGATTCCGATACCTGAGGGCAAAGGTAATCTTCCCTCATCGCCATGGCAAAAATTTCCTCAAAGTGAGGAATTAGCTCTTCTACCTCTGGTGCCAACCTCTCTCCATCCGGTTCTATCATATTTACTCCATTGCCCGCATTATGATTGGGCAACGGGTTTGAGGTAACATTGGGGAGGGAACCATTTCCCTCAATCTTCAACCACCCATTCCGGATTAAAGCGTGCACTCTCCCTCTGAGTGCCCCGCAGTTGTCAGTTGAATGCCCTTGTGCCCCTCCATGATATTCACAACGGGCAGTGGCATCATACCACCTGGGGTAGGGTGGCTGAATTGGGTCTAGGGGAACGGGTACTATCTGGTTTATACCGACGAGGTATCGGTATATTTCACTGAGTGGGAGGGGAAGGGGTGGATCAGGATTCCTTGGTGGTCTGGGGTTATTCTGAGGTGGTCTGGGTTGAGTAGGTAGAGGAGGAGGTCTAGGTTGATAATTTGCAGGTGGTGGGTATTGTGGGCGTGTGTGTGGATAATTTGGGAAAGGGGGTGGAATGTTGGCAATGGTTTGGCCACGGGGGGGATATGGTTGGTAGTTACTTTGGGGAAGAGGGGAATAGTTATTCTGACGGGTAATGGAATGCACATCACCCTCCTTCTTTTTGCCAAAACTGGCAGTTTTCTTTGCAGGATTCTCAGTCAACTCCTGCAGCCGTCCCATCCTTAAATTAGCTTCTATCCTTTCACCGGCTTGGATGATGTCAGAGAAGCTGTTGGAGGTATTCCCAATCATCAGGTTGAAGTAAGGAGCCTTCAGTGTTTCGATGAATAGGGAGCAGAGTTCATTGTCGGTCACCGGAGGATATACTTCTGCAGCCTTCTCCCTCCATCTTTGGGCATACTCTTTGAAGCTTTCCCTGTCCTTCTACAGCAAGTTTTGGAGATCTCTCCTCGTAGGGGTCACATCACAGTTAAATTTGTATTGTTTTAAGAATGCATCAGCTAAATCCTTCCAGGAGCGCAGTTTGCTCCTATCCAACTGAATGCACCATCTCAGGGCTGCTCCAGAGAGGCTCTCGTGAAAGAAGTGGACGAGAAGTCTGTCATCTTCTGTCAAGGCAGACATTTTGGCAATGTAGGTTGCCAGGTGAATGCGGGGATCTGAGTTCCCGGTGTACTTATCGAAATCCGGGACTTTGAATTTGGGTGGCACCACCACATCTGGCACCAATCTCAGTGAAGCCACATCGACTGAACCATACATGTTCAGCCCCTCTATTGCTCTCAATCTTTCTTCCAGAGCAGATAGTTTTTCATTTTCCCTGGTCTTATTTTCTCCTGCTGCAAAAGATACTCCCCCAGCTGGGAAATGAGGGGTGGAGTGAACCAGAGGATACGGGTCAGTATTTGAGACGACTGGGTAATGGGAGAAAGGTAGGTCATTATTTATGGTAGCCGGGTTGACAGTGACTGTCGGGTCCGGGATAGGTGACTGAAAGGTAAAGGAGGTTGAAGCCTGATGATGATCCATTGTCGTGGGTGGTGGAGGAGGTAGTGGTAGGTTAGGTTCTGAAGCTGATTTATTTTGGGACATCTCCCTCATTAGCCTCATGAGTTCTGAGACCTGGTCCTTCAACTCGGATACTTGCCCTTGTAAGTTCTGTACTTGTTCCTGATCTTCCATTATCTTCTTGGTTCGAGATCTTGTTAAGTACACTCGCTTGGGTTGAACCGTGTGCTTGGTCAGACTTGCCTTGTTTGAAGCAATGTTTGATTTTCTGTGAGGAGATAAATAAAAACTTTTAGTGAATTTTGAATTTCGTAAAAAAAACTAAAGGTCCTGGTTCGGACGAAGGATACAGTGGCATTTGGAAGCCAAAATGAAATCTGCAGAAGGATGGTTGCATCAATTTTATCATGGCATCATTCGATAGTCTGACTGTGAATGACTGGATTGAATGCGCGTTTATGATACCTGTTCATATGGCATATTCAATTTTTTGCATAACCCTAGCGAGGGGGTTCCTACGGGAGTTATACTATTCATTCACAATTTTACTAAACAATGGCCCAAAAAGTTTTCTATTAATCGAATATTTATACACAGCATTCTTTACATCAGCCTAGGCTCAGGGAGGCTCTTTATAATGAGATGACATTTTCTGAGATACTCGTATAACCTTTTTTCTTGTTTGGCAGGGTCGAATGCTTTCAGAGCATACTCGGATTCAGGAAGGAGTTCTTGTTTTTCCTGTGCTATTGTTCTCTCCAGCTGGCCAACATTCTCTTTCAGTTCCTGATAGAGAGCAGCTTGTCTTTCTTTTTCCTTTCTTTCCTTAGCACATTCTTTCAGGATATCGTTGATGAGCAGTGCCTGTTCCTTCAATTCGAGCTTCTTCTTTTTGTTTTCTTGTTTATACTCTTCTACGAGTATCTCTTGGTATTTCATCTTTTCCTGAAGCTTACTATTCTGCCCTTCTACTTCTCTTACCACAACTTGGAGAGAGCCTTTTTCCTCTTCCCACCATGCCTCTTTTTCTTCGAAGCTCATCTTTTTGACCCTTGCCTCTTCCCTGAGTCTTCTCACTTTTCTTTTAAGATTCTGCTGTTGATCCTCCAACTGCTTTATTTGTTCTTGCAGTCGTGAGTTTTCGGTGTTTGCCTTTTGTAGCGAGTCAGCCAACTGATTATTAGCTTCTTCTGATAGGATGTTTTGGCGAGGGTCGCTGTTTTCGAATTCTGCAGTCGAGTGTTCTTGGTCCCTGTCAGCCCTCCATTTAAGATAGTCGCCTGTGGCACTCGGACGTTTAGGCGACCTCTCCATCAGAGTGATGTTTTCCCAAGATTTGTGAGCTATTTTCAACCCCTCCTCTTCCTTGAGCTCATGGTAGAAGTGACCTTGGTGGCACTTTTCTTCACCGATTCTGAACTGCCTTCGAGAAGATCGGGATAGGCTGTCTCCGGATAACCTTGATGACATCTTGACCAGATCTATGAGCCTGAACGTGGAGTGTTTGGTGAACCAGCACATGGTCCGGGAGAAGGCTCATCGCCTGGGTAAGGAAGTCGAGAAGATGGGTCATGAGGTGTCTTCTCTCCGATCCCAACTTTCGTCCGCTCAGGATTACATATCTCAAATTGAGGGACGAATGAAGTTCTATGAGGACAAGCTGGCCGAGCAAGCTCATGTTCTGGCCGAGCGAGATCGTGTTCTTGAGGAAGTTCAGGCGCTCCGAGCTGATGAAGCTGCTCAACTCGCTCATCTTGCTGAGGAGCTCAAGGCGAAAGAAGAAGAAATGGTGACCGGAGTGGCCGGCGCTTATGTGAATGCTCATAGAGATCTCCTGGCTGAGCTCAAGAAGCGTTATCCTGAGGAGGACTTCTCCTGGATGGCCAACCTGGCTCCCGAGGACGAAGGTGAGGATAGCGAAGGGGAGGCTAAAGGTGAGAGAGAAAATGAACATGTAGTTCAGGCTGGGGGATCGCCCCCAGCCGAATGACTTGTATAAATTTTGAAATGAAATGCAATGAAAGTTCCCCTTCTGTTCAATGATTGATTGTGATCGGAAAATTTCTAAATTGCATAAGCACTCGATTGTTTGAACATATTAGAATGACAACTGAAAGTGATTATTAATCTAAGTATAGGAGATCGGAGAACACAATATGCATGAGATCAGTTACGAAATGGGACTTAATTAAAATTAGAAATTTGGCTTTGAACACTTAAGATCGGGATCATCTTTAAACCGAGTCGAAACCTTTATCATTCTCAAATTTTAAATGAGAGACCGGCAATAAGACTGGTGGTACGAAGGCCTTATGTTGGTTTAATTTTATTTGACAAGAAAGATCGGAAATACAATTAAATGATCGGGGGACTCGAGAATTGGTTTGAGGGATCGGTGAGGCTTTAAATGACCTGGAGACTTGGTATTAATTAAATTCCTTTTGAGGGGAGATCGGAAGTGTGGTCGGTTGGTAAAGGGGACTGTATTGGGGATCGGCTTCAAGGTTTATTAATTTCGGGGGTTCGGCCAAAATATGGTGTCGACAAAACTGATGCAAAATTTACTGACCGTCTTGAGGATTGGGATAGTAAAAATCATAGATCATCACCTGGTTTCGCAATACCTCTGTCTCGTCCATCCACATCCAATTTGCTAATTATGACTCTGCAAAAAAAATTTGAGATTTTTTGGCTAATCGATATCAGACTACTGGACTTGCCCACTATTATCGGTTGTAGACTATGCTTCATAATCTAAAACAAGAAGCAGGTCAATTTATGAATAATTTTCTTGCCCATGTCCAACCCATTTGGAATCAAATATCTCAGGCCAAAATCAGTGAAAATCATCTTCATCTCATTCAAGTTCTAATGGCTCTTCGATCAGAATATGAGGCCGTTCGAGCGTCCCTGCTATATCGAAATCCACTCCCATCATTGGATACTACTATTCAAGAGATTATTTTTGAAGGGACTCGTCTCAGTTTGGATAAAACTCCTCAATTTGAAACTGCTCTTGCAACTACTCGATCCTCACATCAGAAATCTGGCAATAAACTCTGTAAGAATTGTAATAAAATTGGTCATACTTTTGCATATTATCCTACTATAGAATGCAGATATTGTCATGGTTATGGTCATATTCTTGAACATTGTCCCACACGCCCTCCAAGACCAAAAGGAGGGCATTCTAAATTCAAGAATGTCTCAAAGCCTGGATCTTCCTCTGTCACCGCTGTTGCTGCTACTGAAGGTTCTACTGCCATCACCATGAGTGATCTTGAGGCACTATTCAAATAGATTATCTCTTCTAATTCTCCTACTGCCATGTCTACCACTCCAAGTAATTCTTATTGGCTTTTTGACTCTGCATGTTGTAATCATATGACCACTAATCTTAAATTCTTGTCTTCTGCAAAACCTGTATCTTTTTTACCACCAATCCATACTGTAAATGGTACTAAAATAAACATCACACATACTGGTCATGTGTCTACCTCAAATCTTTATCTCCCTGACACCTATTATATCCCTAATTTGGCACTCAATCTTATTTCTGTTGGTCAATTGTGTGAAAAAGGACTAAATATTATTTTTGTTCCCCATGGTGTCCAGGTAAAGGATCCACAAACGGGATAGATTCTTGGGGAGGGTCGCAAAGTGGGTCGATTATTTGAGCTTGCATTTTTACATCTTCCTCAGAGATTTGTGTCTGCAGCTACAATCCCTAATTCCTCCATTCACCAATGGCATCTTCATCTTGGTCATGCTTCTGCCAGTAAAATTCAACCTTTAATTTCTCGTGGATTATTAGGATCTACTAAGTTTGAGTCATTTAATTGTTTAAATTGTCAGCTTGCAAAACAACTTGCATTATCTTTTTCTCATAATAATACTACTTCAGACACTCCTTTTGGTTTAATTCATTCTGACATTTTGGGTCCTTCTCCTATTTCTTCAATAAATGATTTTCGTTATTTTGTGATATTTATTGATGATTATTCTTGGTTTACTTGGATATATTTTTTGAAACATCGATCTGAGTTATCACAAATTTACATCACATTTACAAAAATGATTAAAACTCAGTTCTCTTGTGACATTAAAATTCTCCGAACAGACAATGCCATGAATTTTATTTCGACTTAGCCATATATTTTGAATTAAATGATATTTATTCAGTTGATCTGTTTAATATAGCAGAATTGGTACTATTAAGTACCAAAACCTTATCTGTTCTCCTTTGTTATTTATTTATCCGCTCACTGAGTAGTTGTACTCACCCTCTCATTTTTGTTTTCAATATTTCAGATTTCTTTTGCTGATTGTTTTTGGATATTTCTTTTGTTTTAATTTATTGTACATAAGTAAAGACAGCTAGAATATCTAATATGTAAATATTTTATTTTGATCATCACGGAGAGGATTCATGTACATTTGAGTATCTATTGTTGTTTGATGGGCACAGAGCCATATTATATATATAAGATGTATTTTAATAGGTTCTATGATTTTTTTTAGCTATAAATTTAAGAAAAACTCTATCAATTTTTTAGGTTATACCAGTCTCTATAAGTTAAGGATGGGTACGACATCAATGTAGTCAGAACAGTAGATGATATTTTTGAACAAGCTCGCCCTGCTTTTGCTGCGTGTGAAGTTTGCTGTCTTCTCATTGTTTCTGGTTTTCAGTGCTTGCCATTATTTCATGACCACTTTTAAAATCTATCTCCATTAAGTAATTTCAATTTTCATCAGCACTAAATTAACACATATAAGAGGAAATACCACAACTGTCCTTGTGTTACTCCCACTAATGCTAAGAATGTTGTTTCATTGATGCCTCTATGCTTTTGATTCTTATGCAGATACTGTGCATATTGTAGTATCAGTAAATCTAAAGCCATTTAATAGTGTGCAAAATTTTGTTTCTTTCACAAGTTCCTACATAGCATTCCTGAAGGCCAATAACCAAGCTAAATTTCTTTTGCCGCAGGCAATGAAATAAAAGATAGTTTTGATCAAGGACAAGTACTTTGTTGTGGTATTTAGTTGGGAGTTACTCAGCACTTTTGGGCCTGAATACTGGAGATAGTTTGGCAAACCCACAATTTTCTGAAAGGGTTAAAATTCTGGGCTAAAGGATCAAGGGAATTTGATGGTGACAGGTATTTTATCAGCCTAGATGGCGGACCTTATTTTAAATGTTTACTGATTTTGGTGATGTGTTTAGATAGCCTAACACGTCGTTTGGATTGAGTTGTAAGGTAGTATATTAATGTATGGTACAGTATAGTATAGTAATTATTTTAATATGTTTAGAAAGATAATATAGTATAGTATATTATAGTTTAATAATTTGATAGTATGGTGTGGTAAAATAAAACATACAGATTATTAAAATATCTTTCAACTATTTTATATATAAATGATTTAGAATATATACTTTTAAATAAAATATTAATTTATAAAGAATTGCTTATAACAGTAATTAAACATATAAAGGAGAGGTGAGAGATTAGAGTAAAAATTTTAGAGTGAGCAGTAGTCGATAGATAGATAGATAGATAGGATTTCAAGAGATAAAGATAATTTTATTAATTATATAAGAGTAATTTTAAAATAAAAATGGGTGAAACTATGTTTATCCACCGATTTGGTGGTTTTAAAAACTTGACAAATCTCATGGCTTTTAAACCATGGAATATCATGATTATAATTTGCCATTCTTCCCGAACATGACTGAGGATCATATTCTATATTAATAAACCATGGCTTACCATTAACCATGGCTTACCATTAACCAAATAGGGGTAAGATGCAATGAAACCTTTTGTCACCATATGTCTGTAGAATTTGGGGAGGGAAAAAAGAAAGACAAATGATGTATAAAAAATTCTTAAAAAAAGAGAATTACTGTATCACTTTATTTCATTATTTGGTAGGATCCACTTCTTAATAGAATACTCGATGCAAGCGTTTTGCGGATTTTATGGTGTGTAGATTCTGCCTGTTGCCACCACATAATTTCTTTGAAGTGCAGCGAGGTTTATATTCTTAGATATCATGTTGATAGGAGAAGATGAGCAAAGTTCTCGTGCTGTCTGTTGCCCTTCGTTGTTCAGAACTCCATTTTCTCCTCTCCCCGCGGAGGTTTAGTGATAGAAAATCAGTGCATTAGCAGAACTTATTAGTAAAAGGTCAATTTGGAACTGAAAATTTGTTTGCCAATTTACTTGGGCCGAATTTGGAATTTAACATGGCAAAAGCTTTGCACCTGGTACGGTTGATGTCTAGAGCAAATCTAAACCCTTATTATCCTGAGACATATTAAGGGCCCGTTTGAGGATTCAAACCCAGATTTGGGACTAAGGCCAATTTTGCTGCCTCTTTGTTGTAGAGAAAAATTGAGTTTCTGCCCATTCAAACGTCAGTCATAGAAAAGCACCAAAATTGCTGTAAATCTTTTCCCTTATCCTCCGTTCTATGCATATTTACCGTGCTTATTTTGATTGAACTTCAATTTAAGAGCTTGAGTTTAGAATTTCAAATCCTAATTACTGGCAAAAGTTGAAAGGTGGATATCAATGGATCCTCGGGGCGGCATTGATATATTAGCACGAGCAAAGAGCTGATGGTGTTCTTATGATTCTTCTGAACAATCGATACATTGTTACGGTCAATTTCGAATTCCATGCAAATAATCCAATCAAATTAACTGCCTCCATTTTGCCATTTTTCATCTTCCCCAGGGAAGATGGTAACCATTCCTCAACCCTCAACTTTCCAGACGCCTTCCCTTCACTGTGCTTCCAGAAGCAGGAAAAGCAGGAAACAGAAACAACTAGAACAAAGGCACAAACAATTCCACCAAAACAGAAATAGAACCGCCCTTTCTTTCCCAAGTTCATTCCCAACCCCACTACTAATCAACCACAAACCTCATACCCAGACCAAACTACAAGCCTTGGACAATGTCGTTAAAGACCTCGAATACTCTATTGGAAAGGGCATAAAAATCGATACCCAAATCTTCTCTTCCCTCTTAGAAACATGCTACCAGTTAAATGCTATTGGTCACGGTATCAGGATTCACCAGCTGATACCCAACACTCTTTTACGTAAAAACACGGGTATTGCATCGAAATTAGTCAGGCTTTACGCTTCCTGTGGGCATATGGATGAAGCTCACAAGTTGTTTGATGAAATGGCTAACAGAGATGAGTCGGCCTTTGCTTGGAACTCGGTCATTGCTGGGTATACTGAACTGGGTCTATATGAAGATGCCATCGCTCTTTATTTTCAAATGGAAGAAGAAGGTGTTGAACCGGACCAATTCACTTTTCCTCGCGTGTTGAAAGCTTGTGGGGGACTTGGTCTAATTCAAGTTGGCGAGGCAGTGCACAGGGATTTAGTCCGATTGGGGTTCGCAAATAATGGGTATGCGCTAAATGCTCTTGTTGATATGTACGCTAAATGTGGTGACATTGTTAAGGCTCGAAGGATATTCGACAACATCGCTTGTAAGGTCTCTGTTTCCTGGAATTCCATGCTCACGGGTTACGTTCGTCACGGGCTGCTAGTGGAGGCATTGCACACTTTCCGTAGGATGCTTCAAGATGGAGTTGAGTTGGATTCATTGGCAATTTCCTCAATTCTTGCAAATGTATCTTCTCCACAGCTAGGAATTCAAATTCATGGATGGATTATTAGGAGAGGAATGGAGTGGGATTTATCCATTGCTAATTCCTTGATTTTTATGTACTCAAGTAATGGTAAGTTGGATCAAGCACGTTGGTTGTTTGATCATATGCCGGAAAGGGACGTCGTCTCATGGAATTCCATAATTTCTGCTCATTGTAAAGACCCTGAAGTGTTATCTTACTTTGAGAGGATGGAGAAGGATGTTGTTTTGCCAGATAATATCACATTTGTGTCGATCCTATCTGCGTGTGCTCATCTGGGTTTGGTGGAGGATGGGGAAAAACTCTTTTCATTGATGACAAATAAGTATAGAATAGAACCCATCATGGAACACTATGCTTGTATGGTGAATCTTTATGGGAGAGCAGCGTTGACAAGGGAGGCCTATGCCATAATAACAGATAAAATGGAATTTGATGCTGGTCCAACTGTATGGGGAGCATTGTTATATGCTTGTTACCTCCATAGGAATGCAGATATAGGGGAGATAGCTGCTCAAACTCTTTTTGAGCTGGAGCCAGATAATGTACACAATTTTGAGCTTTTGATGAAGATTTATGGTGATGCAGGCAGGTTGGAGGATGTAGAGAGAGTGAGAACAATGATGATTGATAGGGGATTGTGATTGGAAATGTGCACTGGTACGATCTATAAACAGAGGAGAAATCACGCTTGTGTTAGCCATGCTCCCGCAGCTGTTAGCCGAGTCACATCTTCCTCAGGTTAGGTGTAGTCGACTCGCCATAACCCACATTATGCTATAGGCTTCTTTTTCTTTCTTCTTTAGTTCCTTTTTCCCCCCCGAAAAATAAAAATATTCAAAACTAATATGATTTGTGAATGGTATCGAGGACCAATTGAATTATTGCATATACTGAGTTTATATAAGATAACAAATTACGTACAATGTTTTCACTTAAATTTTCTTTTTCGCTTTATGTGCTTTGGGAGAGAGAAATGGTTTTCACATTAATTTTCTCACGCTTTTTTAAGGCATTTACACCTCCGTCCACTTTTGGGCATCCACTTTCACTTCCAAGTTGGACTGTTTTTCTTGTGTTCAGATTTGATTTGATATCATAATATAGAATTGTATCCTGTTGCTACGGCTGAAAAATCATATGCCAATGGCAAGCAGCTAGTTGATTTTTTCCTTTTTTCTTTTTTTTTTTTCAAGTGGGCAAAAGCCCCACTACAAAGACCGTCTGAAGCACAGAATTAGAGCAGAACAAACTATCGCCAAGAGCTTTCTGTGCCAGACTGTAAGGCTGTTTAATGCAATTCAGCTTTTCAGAAAAAAAAAAGGATTTTAATAGAAGTCATTTGGGCTCCTACTCCGGGAATTTATTAAAATACCAAAAAGGCAAAATAATAATAATATTATTCACATATTTTGCTAAATAAAAGTATAACATGATTTTGAAGTATTATTAAAAATAATTTAAAATCGTTTAAAGTGGGAAAAGCGAATTCATATAATTGATCTCAAATTTTTAAAATAAAAGTTGAGTTGAGTATTCTGCTAAATTGAAGTGCACGGTGCACGTTAGCCTCTGTTCAACTAAAACGCGGTGAAGCAATCCCTTTCTATAAATTGAAGGCCTCTCAAATCTGAAATCTCGCCCATTAGCTGAGATATCTCCCACCCAAAAGCCTCAACGACCGCTTACCATCAAAATGGCAAAAGCTACCCTTGTTTTCCTGCTTGTCTCTTTACTATACATTTCAGACACAGCAAGATCTGCTACCCCTGCAAGGTCCAGCGTTAGTGCCTCAAATTTCATCAAGGCCTCCTGTAGAACCACCACTTACCCTGCACTATGTGTCCAATCTCTCTCAGCTTATGCTACTTCCATCCAGCAAAGCCCACGCCAATTGACCGAGACTGCCTTGTCCGTGAGCCTCGCCAGGGCTCAGTCCACTAAGACATTCGTCTACAAGTTGACAAAGTTCAAGGAAGTGAAGGCCAGAGAAATGGAAGCCATTAAGGACTGTTTAGAGGAAATTGATGACACTGTGGATAGGCTTAGCAAGTCTTTTAAAGAGCTCAAGAACATGGGTCCGTCCAAGGGTAAGGCCTTCCAGTGGCACATAAGCAATGTGGAGACTTGGGTTAGTGCTGCTTTGACCGACGAGAACACTTGCGTTGATGGTTTTGCTGGTAAGGCCATGAATGGGAGGTTGAAGTCTTCGATTAAGGCAAGATTTGTAAATGTTGCTCAGGTGACTAGCAATGCACTAGCATTGATTAACAAGTTTGCCTCCAAGAACTAATTAAGTTAAGCAGCTGCTGTAAAATTATGTTTATATAAATGAGTTCATTTGGTAACAAGTGATCTCAACTCCTCCAGCTCCATGGGTCTAGTTTTGATATTTTGAGTGATATGCATACTTGATATGAAACAATCTGCTTTTCCTTTCTTTTTGAATGCTTCTGTGATGCATTTTTCTTGGCTTTTCTGCCCTTTTCTGTGATGCTACTTTATTTTGCCCTTCTTTTTAATATATATATATATATATATAGGATTTAAAGAGAGTGAAAAATTAAATTTATAATAAAGTGTGATTTTTTTTTTTTAACTTATGGTTGGATATTATTTAGTCATTTTATGTAAATTAATATTAAGTTCTTTTTAAAAAATATAATTTTAAAAATGACTATTTTTTTCTCCAAATGATAATTGATAGGAAAAGAAAAAAAAAATCCCTTGATTGAGGGCGAGGCGGGACCTATTAGAATCGCATCCAATACTTTATAGTAGCATTATTAGAAAATTGTTGGAAAAAATACCTTAATTGAAGGAAAGGTGGACCGGTGTATTCTACATGACAAGCGTAGGATAGATTTTTCCAATAGTAAAAGTGGTTGGAGAGGGTGAGTAGAGTGTGAAACCTCGGGTTTGGTAGCAGACAATATGGACTCACTTTAACCACGTGACTGTGGGTATCTTTTTATTATTCTTTTCATAAAGAGGTATCTTATTCTCAATCTTAGTGTCGTCCCCCTAAATGGAAATCAAATGGTTAAAAGTCGGAATTCAATCTGTCTGTCTTTGAAAAAGTTTTGCATTATAACGGCAAATTAAGGAAGCTGTTAAAAATAAAATAAATATACATGCAAATGCGTCATGCATGTATGGGCATTAAATGTGACAGCTCACTTGGAATCTAATCTCTGCCAGAAAAAAAGGCACGCATAAATGAGGACACAGCCCAACGTTGGCCCACTTCCTTTCATTTATTTTTTCTTGAAAATTTTGGCAAAGGGGAGTTGGACACAGCCCAACGTTGGCCCACTTCCATTCATTTTCCCAACCCACAATTATTATTTTTTTATTTTTTATTTATTTAGAGTTTTACTTGATAAATTAAGAAAAAAGATTGAGCCGGAAGCTGAACAGCATCCTATTGCTTGTTATGAACAGGTATCGTGAAAATTACTTTATTCAAATTTAAATTCGTTTAATTTTTTTTAATATTAAAATTTATTTTGAATATATTTTAAATTAAATTATTATTATTTTAAAAATATTTAAATTTATTTAATTTTATAAAAAATATTTTAATTAATAATTTATATAAAAATATTTTACTAATAATTTCTACTTTAAAATTTAATAATTTTATTCATTAAAAGCATATATATGTATAAAAGTTCAAGTAATAGATATTCAATCTATAAAATTTAAACTCTTCTAAATTTGATTATATACTATTTAAATTTATTATATTAAGATTTGATCAAGTAGATACTCATAAGTATATAATCTTGTCATTCTAGTTATTACATTATATTTTTTTATTAGGGATAACAAAAGTTTCAGAATTTGATATGAATTGTCTTAAATCCAACCAATTTTTTTTTATTCCACCTCAATCTTAATTTGTACAGGGTGAAGAAGAGAATCCTTTTCTTTTCTTTACTGGAATTCCTATAACTCGCCCTAAATAGTAATATATTATTATTTTTTATTAAAAAATAATTTTATTTTTATATATTTAAATATTATAATTAATTAAATAAATATATTATTAAATTAATATATAAAATTTATATTTTTAATTATATTTTATTTTTTAATAAAATTAATTTATATTATATATAATAAATTAAAATTAAAAAAAAATAAAAAAAAATTCCTTGATAAGTAAACTTATCTCTCCCAACTCTAAATTCCTACGGAACGAGGGCGAGAGGAGCAATCTCCACCCCTGACACGCCCTATTGCCATTCATATTTCTTATCATTCGTATCCATTCCTATTTTTTATCATTTGCATACGAATGTATATCCTATGGCTTAGGAGACACATTTATAATTAAGAGAATCACTGATGCTATATCAAATTCAGCAAATTTCACTCTTCATACCCTCATTTGGTTAATCAAATTAAATTCAATTGAAATTTTTATTAGTTAAAATTTTAATCAATTTTAAAATATTAACTAAATTAAATCAAAATTACAAAAAAAAAGGAACTGAAAATATTTAATCAGTTATTTGTTAAAAATAAATTAATAGACAAAATTATAATATATTTTATATTATTAATTCATAAAACATTAATAAATAATATATTTATAATATTTCTTATTTATAAAAATAATAATACGATTTGTTTTTAATTAATAAAAGAATAATTATAAATTAAATAGCATTATTGAAATTTTAAAAATAATTATTATGAATAAATATATTATTAATAAAAATTAAATTATTGCAATTATTTCAGTTACTAAATTAAAACTAATTAAATTGATTATAAATATCGAAAACTTAAAAATTACTAATCAATAATTGAACTGCCTCAGATATATTCGTACTAAAATAATTGAATTTTATCCATTAATTTCGGTTACACACCTTACTGATTTCATGGTAAAAGGAAAATAAGTGTCTTCACAATCACGTGGATATATACTGGATCGAAGCTCAATTTACATATATTCTTTATAATAAGCGCTACTTCATCATTTTTTTTAGTCAAATTTAATGAAAAAGATGATACTCAAATTCAAGTATTTATTTAATTTAAATAATTATTTACTGCATGTCAGATTAATTTTATGAATATCAATTAACTTCATTTTCTTTTTCTAAACTTTCTAAGCGAAATCGGATTTTGAAGATTGAATCTGGCCTGCGCATATGATTGATACATACGAAAGGATCAAAACTAAGAATAAAAAAGAAGAATACATAGAACAAGTCACTGATCGAGTTTGTTAATGAGTGCCAGAGCATTGCTAGTGAGCCCGTTAAATTTGGATATAATATTCCTGATCTTGTTCTTCAACGTAGTGCTTACTTTCAGGCCATCGAATCCATCCGTGCAGCCACTTTCATCGGTAATCGCTGCACTAACCCATGTTTTTATGTCAGCAATCTGAAATTCCACATTATTATTAGTACCCTTTAGACTGCCTAAAGCCTGCAATGCTTGCTTGAGCTCGTCAATGCTGTCTCCGATTTCATCCTGGCAATCTTGAACGACGCCAACTTCAGGCTTGCTCAATCCCTTCTGCCTTGACGGAGTTTTGATCAGCGCAGACGTTTTTTTGGCAACTTTCAGGGTCAATGCGGCTTTACAGAGCCTGAGGTCATTGGTTTTGATGGTAGAGGTGTAGGGAGACAGAGAGCTGTAGCAGAGTTTTGGGCATATGGTGGTATTGCAAGCTGTTTTTAGGTACATAGTGTATGTGGTTTTAGAAGTTTTGGTGGTGGTGATGGCTGCTGCTGAGGAGTTTTGGACGTTTGGTACGAATAGAAGAGATGTAAGAAGAAGAGGTACGAGAAGCTGCAGGCTTGGACTGCAGGTTGAATATAGGCCAACAGATTTAGTTTCCATCTTTCTCTCTGTGAGCGCAGAAGGTGTGCCAAGAGTTTCAATATTTTTAGGAAAAAAAAAAAACATTCAGGTGGATGAGGAATTATTAGGTGTACCCGACTCACAATTATGTGGAATCCACTTTCTTTTTAAGAGAGAGAGCACTATTTTATTTTTTAATGCACTGGCTACACTTAATAATTAGCCCAGTGGATGCGTTCGTGGTTTCCTGCACATAGCTTTTAGGTGTTACAGAGCCTGAAAAAATTATAGTTGTAATCGGAAAGCCGTTAATTAACCAACACTTGAAATTTGGAAGCATACCAAACGTCAGGGGGTATCCATGCGCACAACCTATACGATGTGGACACGTCACAGGTCTGATGGACCCTAGGGGTCTCCAGCGTGAATTTCTGCAGGAGGAAAGGGGCTGCCCACGGCCATGGCCGTGGCCGTGGATGATCAGGGAACTTTGGGAAGATTGTCTCCTCCATTTCCGCCATTTCAAGATTGATTCACTTATTTTCGTTATTAGTATTCTCCGATTAGCATCGAAAATTATTAACAAGCATGCCTTGGATTATTTGTTTAAAAGAAAAAGAAAGACATCAAGAATTAAAGTTTCTGTTGGCGACAGGTCTTTTACTACTACAAACTGAGAAGGTCTTTTAAAAGATAAATAGTTATTAAATATACTTTACAATGGGTTATATACACAGATTGTTCTGAATGAGAAAAAGCAGTAATATTTTAAGAGACAAATATTGTCCCTCGTTAATTAACTAGCTTATTAATGAGAGCTAATGCATTGCTAGTTAGCTGAGCAACTCTTTCAATATAGCTCCTTATAGTGTCCTTAACTTTTCCATTCATGGCATTCCCTTCAAACCCATCCATACAAGTATCCTCATCTGTCAGGGCAGCACTTACCCATGTTTGTATATTACTCATCTTAATCTCAAAATCAGGGCCTTCAAGATCCTTCATCGCCACCAAAGATTGCTGGAGCTCATCAACTGAATCTTTCATGTTCTCCACACAGTCCCTTATGGGCCCAGCTCCTTTGGGCCTTAGGTTGTGCGCTTTCGACATATTTAGTACCATGTTGGAGGTGGATTCAGCACTTTGCAGGGTGACGTTGAGTGCTGCATTGGCCAGCTGCGTAGGGTCATCCTGGATGGTACTATCATAAGCTGAGAGACTTTGGTAACATAGGTCTGGATACCTTGTAACCTCACATGATGTTTTAATAAAATCATCGCTCGACCCCAATCGGCGGGGTTCTAATAATCTTGCTGCCAACGAATTTGCAATGCTGAAAAAAGCTAGAGAGATAATGATCGCAGAGAATGATTGCATTGCTGTGGGATGGGTGCGAGCAGAAGGGTACCGATAAAGAACCCTTTTTAAAGGGTAATGAAAGTGTCCTACAATAGGATGGAACCGCATGCATGTGAAATTGTGGGGCTTGATTTCTTGAATTATTGATTGAAGACAGAGGAAGCCAATCCTTTGGGAAAGAAGAGATAGGATAAGAGTGATTCACATGCACTGACATTCGATGGATCGAGAAGTAAGAAAAACTATTACAATTGTCACGGAGATGTTGGCTTGTCTTGTCCATTAAGTTTGTCTCATCCTTTATATCTATAAATTAATGTGTTCTTCTCCGGGTTTTTTTTTTTTATTTTTTTTTTATCATAGTGTTCTTCTCCAGGTTGAGGGCCTCGATCTGTAAGACACCACCTAGCTAGCTACCTCCACTAAGGTGCTGAGATTTGTGGGCTAATATGGTTCCACCATAATTAAAATTGCAACTTAAGGATGCTAAAATATAAGCGGGTTGTAATATGATTTGCGTTATACAGGGTGATGATGGGGTGATTGAACATATTCAAGACTCTGATGTCTCTCATGATCAATCAAATTATGTCTAATTCTTTTTTTTTCTTTTATTTATAATAGCATCATGAGAATAGAAAATTTTAGCTAAATAAGGAGAACATATGAAGCAAAATCCTTTTCAAGGATTTGCAAATAATATTTGCTTAATAAAGAAACCCACCGTATTTTCTAATCCTAATTATACTAGCAGAGCATATGCGATTTTTCTTATAATAAAAGAAGAAAAGACTATATTTGGTAACCAGAAATAAAGAAATGCAATGATTGAACACATCACGTGTTAAACATAAAAGGGTCACGGGGGCCTTTTAAAAGCAAGTGTTTATCATGCATGGTGCTTCCCTAAACTTTATAGATTAGATTTTCTTGCTTTTTTTTTTATTATTTTTACGTAATTCTCTTCACCACATTTTCTGGCTGTGCAAACTTTCGATAA
Organism: Hevea brasiliensis; assembly: GCF_030052815.1. NCBI lineage: Eukaryota > Viridiplantae > Streptophyta > Magnoliopsida > Malpighiales > Euphorbiaceae > Hevea > Hevea brasiliensis. Next base: position 85,753,225 of record NC_079505.1, on the reverse strand, counting down.
ACATTAATTAATTTCAAAAAAACATGTCACGATGAATCATATCTTATCACAGGGTTGGATGAAATTTCTCCTTATCATGTGGATTAAGAGATTGAAATACATATGGCCCTGGTAGAAAGGCCTACTGAAGAGCTAGCCAGGCCCTTAACATCGCCAACAAGAGAGTAAAATCACACAGGATGACTTGACCCGTTTCATTTCGAAGAATGATAGCATACTATTATTGGACAAAATTTCATAAAAGCATTTCACAGTTTTCATAGTTTTTTTTTTTTTTTTTTTTTTTTTTTTTAAATTTAATCATCAATGGATAGAAATTCGTTGCAGGAAAAAAGGCCTAGGTCCATTATAAAGAGAGAATCTAAAAGGATCCTAAATTACAGCATTTGTCTAGACCTCACAAGTTCACTTTAGCTAAAAGAAGGCAGACAGCTTATAACAATAGCTCAAGCTAGAGACCTAAAGCCTTATAAAAAAAATTAAATAAAAAAGGCTCTAATGTCTAGTTTAAAAATATCAATAACCAATGCCAAAGTCAAACCAAGAATCCTACTCACCTGGAAAGAAAATGGGTCAAGGAAAAGGACCGTCGTCACCTTCCCATAGTCCTAGCAGTACCAACTGGACGAGCCGAAGAAGAGCAGCAACCACAAAGGATCTAACGCGGTCAAAGCCTACTAAGAGAGGATTCTCAAAAAGAGAGTAGACTCATTATCGAGTAGGAAGAGAAACTCCTTCTATCTAGCAAGGGTAGGAGAAGCCACAGGATCGGCGAAGAGAAACATCTAAAGAACAGAGAAGAAAGAGAAACCAAAGAAAAAAAATAGAAGACGCTTCCTTCGTTTTCATAGCCATTAGCGGAACAGAAAATTAACCCTAAGTATAGAAACTCACGTGTAAACCAAATAAGGATTGAAAATTGGGGTAGTCGTCAACCATCTTAATTGATTTTATAATAGTCCGGCACAAAACCCAAACGGATTAATAATCATCAATCGGAATCAGGTAAGGATGAGTAACTAAGGTAGTGTCTGGATTTAGGTTGGAGATAATGTAGCACTGTACTTTTAGTGGGCTTGACTCTTATTTTATTAATGAAATATCCATTTCTAATAATAATAAAAAAAATTTAAGTTGATGTTTAGTTGACAGCAGAGTTGTCATCCTTCGCTTGATCTTAACTTCTTAAGATCCTACTACACACATTAGTTGAACTTTAAAGTTTTAAATAATTTCTCCGTTATTTTTTTTTAATTAAGTAAAAAAATTTAAAAATTAAAAATTTAAATTTAAATTTAATTTTATTAAATTAAGTATTATATTTTTAATTATTGAATGAAGCCAAGTTAAACATCTACTCCATTTATCATTCCGACTATAAAGTTGCCACTTTCTTAATTATTAGGGTCATCAGTCACGGGGCCACCAGAATTATTTGCTCCAATAGATTCCACATTTAGATTAGATATCATGTTTTCTTTAAGGAATAGCTGCTCAGTTCTGCTCTCTTTTCCCTCCAAAAAAATATGTCAGCCGGTTTTACAATTCTCTATTCCTTTGTGCTCTTAGACACTCCCACCGACATTCTTCCGTACAATGGTACGGCCAGATTACACAAGATTTTTTTGAAAAGCATCTTAATTATTTTGTGGATGGTGACTCTAAAACAATTCAATATCTCACTGATTTTTACTAGGGAAAGATTGAACTATCTTCATAATTACAGCTGTTCCTAATTCCGGGTATGCATGTGGCCACTTAGCTATTGGGCAGTTGCTAATCTGATCCTTCCTAAACGAGTAATTTTATAATGTAAGCCTGTTATATAAAATGGTAATTTAATTAAAAAATAATAATTATTTAAAAAAAATATTTTAAAAAAAATTATTTCTTAACTAAATATTTTTTAGCTTAGTTATTGGTTAAAAAAATTTATTACCACGATAAAGCGTTCCTAACGAAAATTTTTTCTTATTCATAAGGATAAAACATTCACTATCTTAAAAGATATAGAGTCTTTTATAACTCGAATGAGTATTATTGTTAGAAAATTTTATTTTTAATATAGATACATAACTGTATTTTATAAGACTTATCATTATTCATTTAATATTTTATATTTAGTTTGTCATTATGTAATTTATATAAAATCAGGGTATAATAAATGGATATGCTCACTGGTGATGTGTATTCTCTTTATTTCATAAAAAATCATATTTTTATAAATAAAAACATCCTACACTGAAAATATTCTATAATTTTGTGTGTAAAAAATTAGATTGGCCCTCCAGCAATGATATGAACTTTTAATCGGGACTCATCAAATCCCTTTCTTTGACATAATTATGGGACCCTATCGCTTTATCCCACTTGAAATTATAATTGCATATCAAATTCCATAATTATCGCTCATAAGATTTCGTTTTTGTATTATAAATAGGGAACCTTTCCCCCACCGTTTTCATCATTAGCCTTCAGCCCATTAGTTCCTAACGAAGAAAAAGAGACATGGCGGGTTATGCCTGTACTTCTTTTGCTAACTTCCTTCTCATTCTTCTAGCCGCTAGTTTCCACATAAATTCCATGTCAGCTGGTAGAGTTCTCAGTACCCCCAAAACTTACGCAGAATTTATAAGAACATCTTGCAGTACAACTACTTATCCAAAACTTTGCTATAGTTCCCTCTCGGTCCAAGCAAGCAAAATCCAAAACAGCCCTAGGCTCCTAGCCAATGCAGCCCTTAACGTGACATTAGCATCAGCTAGATCAACTTCCACTATGATGCAAAAACTCTCTCAAAGCCATGGCATGAAGCCTAGGGAAGTATCAGCCATGCAAGACTGCGTGGAGGAGTTGAGCGACACGGTAGATGAGCTTAGACAATCCATTGGCGAAATGGGTGAGGCTAAAGGGTCCAATACTAAGCTTATGATTGGCGACATCCAAACATGGGTTAGTGCTGCCTTGACCGACGAGAGTACCTGCAGTGATGGGTTCGATGGGAATACCATGAATGGCAATGTGAAGAGTGCAGTTAGGAAACAGATTCTGAAAATCGCACACTTGACTAGTAATGCCTTGGCCTTGATCAACAATTATGCCTCTCTTCACGGTTGATTAGATGATCTGGGATGAGGTTATCTCTACAATTAATTACTCTAGTTAGAGTGATGGGGCTTCAATAAATTGTCTGTAACATATATTTAGTGTGATGCTTGTGTGTCAATACGGATGGCAACGTGCCTCCATAAGGATGTTAAGGTAGAATGTATGTAAATATAATTTTATCATATTAGTGAAAAAGGTCTGTGTAAGTGGATACTAGATCTTGTGATTTATATGAAAACTGGCTATTGTTCAATCGGCGAATTTGATTATATTTTATTTATTCACTTCTTGGATGATTCGCATCTTAATGGAAAGAGAGAGAGAGAGAGAGGACAATTTAGAATTAACTCCAAACAGCAACGTAACATCCATTAGTGTTCACATGCATACAGAAAAGGTTTAGGATAAAATTATGCAGCTATTAAAAAAATACAAAAATAGTGAGCTAGTCACTTTCTAGTAAAGCTCAAGTAAGTAGCAGTTAGTAGATAAAATTACTAGCGACAGTTGAAAGAGCTGGGTGCGTGCAGTCTCCCATAATCCTTTTGCTATCAGCATTTACGTATAGCAGGAAGACAATCAAGGAAAGCTTTCTCTAGAATAAATTATTTATTAAAAAAAATAATTCAATTAAATTATTACATAATTATATTTGTTTTTATTTTTTTTAAATTAATTTTTTTAAGTTAAAAGAAATTAAATTTTTTCATTTTAAATATGAAAATTGATAAAAAAAATATATAAATTAAATTAAATTTTTGTAAAATTAATAAGAGTAGAGATTTTAAAAATGGTAACAATTTAATTTGCTTCCGCTAAGCAAATTTCAATACAATTTCAAGAAAATAAGAAATGGAAGAGAGAGGGAGAGAAGTATGTATCTTCTAGTTAACCTCATGTTACTTCTTCAGTTATTCTAATTAACCATTGGATTTGGTTTTGATTGCATAATTGAGTTCTTAATGACTTGAAAGTAAGCTATGCCTATGCAAAATTTCTTTTTTTTTTTTTTAAAAAAAAAAACCTTTTTTCTTTCCTTCTTTTTAGTTCATTTCTTTTTTTCTTTTCTTTTCTTTTTAACTTCCTGAATTTATTGAAGGAAGAAGTTGAAGAAGCAATTTTGAGTTTTTTTTTTTCTATAATCTAAAATTTTTAAGTTAATATTTAATTATTTTTACGAGTCCCAATTATTCACAATCAACTATAATTAGAAACCGTTGAATTAGAGAATAAAATAAAGGAAAATTTATTATTTAATATTTGTATTTTAACAAAACAAATAATTTAATTTATTAATTTTAAAAAATATATTATTTAATCTTTTTATTTTTAGTCTATTAAATTATTTATTAACATTAATTAATTAATCTTTATATTTGAAAATATAATTATTCAATCTCTCTATTTTAATAAAATTAATTAATTGATCTCAAAATTTTAAAAAAATATTCTAGATGAAAAATAAAATTTTATTTTGTGGAGGTAAAATTTGAATTTACATTTTTTATAAATTATTCAAGTATTTTTATTTATTTCCCTGCACTTTATTTTTGTTTTTCTTTGTAGGTAAACAATAATTGATAAAGTATTACTTGGTCTTTATCTTCGAGTAATCAAGATAATAATCTAAGAAAATTGATTCCTAATAGAAAGAATATAAAAATGATGCCCAACGAATTGAATAAAATTATACTCGAATAATTTTAAAAAAATATAAATTTAAATTTAGTCTCTATACAATAAATTTTTGTTTTTCATATGTGATTATATTTTTTAAAATATAAGAATTAATTAATTAGTTGAACTAAAATAAAAGATATAAATAGTAATATTTTTAAAAATATTAAAATTAATTAATTATTCTCATTAAAATAAAATAATTAAATAATAATTTGATTGGTATTTATTAACAAAAAATTTAATAGAGAGGACAAAATAATTTAATATATACAAAGTATAGAAATTAAATAATGTGTTTCTTAAAATACATAAATTAAATTATTATTTTTGTTAAAATATAAAAATTAAGTAGTAATTTTTTCTAAAATAAAATCAAAAGATTTAATTGAATCAAGATTTAATTAAAATAAATTTGACCTCTGCCCTTCAAAGAACAGAACGCATTTGGTCAATGCATCTCCATCGTCTTGTGATTGTGAGGCTAATCTGAGGACACTCATCCCACCAATCCTAACAAGTAACAACACTAGTATAGTCCTGCACTCCTACTTTTGTTCACCATCTCTCTTGCTTAGGCATCGGGGTGAGCAGATTTTTCAATAGATTTGATTTTAAAATTCAACCAATTGGATTTGATTTTATATTATAAAAATTTTGATTATTTAGGTTTGATTTAGTTTTAAAAAGAAAAAATTTGTTAAATTGAACCGAACTGAATAGTAATTTTATATGTTCAAATCGAATCAAATTAATTTTTAAATTAATTTATTTTTATGGAGAATTTATGAATTATATTTAATTATATATATATTGTTTAATTTTATTGATTAATAGTTATTAGGTTCAAACCAAAATTAAAATTAGACTAAATAACTTAAAAATAAAGTCTCAATTAAAAATAATCAAAAATCAAAATAGATCAATTTGAATCGAACTGAACAGAAATAGAGTGATTTGATTCGATTCGGTTTTCATCCATTTCGATTCGGTTTGGTTTCTAAAATATGTAATTTGATTTTTGTAACACCTCAAAATTTTAAATTTTATGAGCATTTTTGGTATTTTAATTTTATTTAAATTTTAGGAATTTTTTTGAGATTTTTCGGATTTTAAAAATCGGGTTCGATTTTCCGAAAATATAAACTTTGATGAATTTTAAAAATTAATTTAAAGACCACGTGGCAAAACTAAAAATATATTTGGAGTCTACATATTTTTCTGAGTTTTCTGGAATTTTTTCAGAATTTTTGGACCTCGTTTTCGGTCCCGAGGCAGAGTAAAAATTCAAAATTTTGTATTTCAAATCGAACCGGCCGAATCAAACCGATCGAATCGGACCGGCTCCCTTCCCTTTTTCTTCCCCGCGCGCGTCGTTCCCTCTCCCTTTTCTCTCTCTTTTCTCTCTCCTCCTCAATTTCCTCAAAATCCGCCGATCCGGCCACCAATGGTCTTGTGTCTAAAATCATCTACTCGTGAGAGCTTTCCATAGACACCAAGAACGCCAAATCCATCGAGCGGTTTGTCCAATTTTGCTCAGAAGTTTTTAGCCCATTTCGACTTTTGGGCTAGATATCGTGAATTCCACGAGAAAAAGACGCTCCACTCGTCGAGAGTTTCGACATAAATTTCAAATTTTTCACCTTTTTCGGTGGGTCTCGTTTTTCCGAGCATTTAATGAGCTTAGAAAATTCTGAAAAATTTATGTACTAACCCCGTGTTATGGGCTTCGTGTAGGTATCCTCGATTCGCGGAAATTCGATTGACTGAGTTTGTGAAATTCAAAAAGTCTCGAATTGGACCGAGGTTTTGGCTAGCCCCATTGTCGGACTTCAGCGTTCGAAGTCGGAATTGGCAAAGGTAAACCCAAACCTTACTTTTTCGTAATTTTCTCGCTTAAATAGGATTAAAAATCCATAAAATATTCGTGGTAGCTTAGAAAATTATGATTCTTTTGCAATAGCTTAGTAATATTGCTAAGGACATGAGGCAAAGTTTTAGAATTTTTAGAGCTTATTTGGGCGCTTTTTGCAAAAATGGTCAATTATAGGGACTAAATTGAAATTTTACATGTTGTGATGGATGATTGATTTGATGGGCGGGAGGGGCTGTGTGATGTGATTGAGTTGTGGACATATGGATTGTGAATATAGAAGTGTGTTTTGAGCCCTTTGTTGGGTAGGTCCTAGGTATAGTGGAGACGGATTTCGACTTAGGGCGTATTGGTCTTTTTCTTTGTTTGTATTGAGTCAAATTTATTAAATGATTGTAATAAAATTGTCCCTTCTTCCTCTGATTGTCGTCAAATCTGTGAGTAAAATATTAATTTTAATTGTAATTTCGATATTATTATATGTTATGCCCATGCATCACTTATATGCATATATTTATGTAGTTAAACTCTAGGCACGATTTATGATGCATTGATTTAAAGTGCTATGATGTTGTTGTGGTAATTGCGTGTGATGTGACGTGGACTATGGATAGGGCGGGTAGTCACGCTGCGAGTTCTTCGGGAACCCGATCCTTCGAGAGGTAGTCACGGCTTGAGTTCTGGGACCCTCGATTTGGTTTATTGCGAAAGTCGAGTTCTTGGCACTAGGTTGGATTTAAGAGAGCTGTATAGGGGATCAGCTCCCATATGTTATGATTGATGCTACAGGATGCGTGAATGCTCCAAATTACCTTTTTGATATTATGATGTGAAAATGATGTTGATGTTGCATTTCACTCTACAGGGTGCATTAGTTTTAGATAGTTATAGAGATTATGGTTAAAATTGATATTTTACTCGCTCACTCTGCTCAATATTTTTGGAGGATTTTATTTTGGTTAACTGCTTTTCTCCTTCGCAGTTGTTTATCAATATTTGTGTAATTTTATTTACTCCTAGAATTTTCGCATGTGTTAGAAGTATTTATTTGATTATAGGTAATATTATTATCATGTTGGACTGTAAACGTATAATGATATGCATGTTTGATGGATTGGATGAGGAGCTCCCATTTATTTTATGAGGATATGAGTATGTGGAGGGTGAGGAGCTCCCCAATTGAGTATTTATTATGTTTACAGTCGGGTGAGTGAAAACTCCCGTTGGAAAGTCCATTTATGGGTTTGTTTTCTTGATATTGGGCCCAAATGGGCCTTAGAGTTGGGTTAATGAGCAGTTAGGCTTACTACGGGCCTCGGGGCTTAGTCCTAGCCCATAGGTTGGGTCGTGACAATTTTCATAATTTAATTCGGTTCTGTTCGTTTCGATTCGGTTTGAACTGAATGCTCACCCCTACTTAGGCATGCCACGGTCCGGTTTCCGTGAACTTGATTGCGGTCTGATTGATCTGAACCAATTCTAATCTGAAATCAATGATTTTGAATTATAGTTGGGTAGAATCTAAATCATACCGTTGGGTTGAGTTTTTCACGATTTCAATTCCCAACAATTCCAATATATATAATTTTCAGTTGGACTGAATAGCGATTTAAGATTGATTTTGATTTCAATCTGATTTATATTATTACTATCTAAAATTTTATCTTATTCTAACTGTTCAATTTTTTGTAATTAAGAAAAATAATAGTGCATTTTTAAATAATATTTATTGTGTATTTTTTTTATTTTAAAAATACATGTATTTAGAAATGAAAAAAAAATTGAAGTACAATGTTAATTAAAAGAATTCTCCTGCTACATATAGTTTTTAATCATAAAAATAATAAAAGAAAATTACATATATTAACAAATGAAAGGAAAATTACATATAGTAACAAATGAAAGGAAAATTTTGTAAGGTGCCTTTTACATGTAGAAACTTCAAATATTAGAAATTTTTTTAAAAATAAATGGAATTTATTTTAGTTATTTGATAATTAAGATTTCTATGTTTGCATTTTCTTGAGAGTAGAAGAATAAAAATGCTCATTGTTTTCATAAAAATTTAGTTTGGGTGAGTGGGCTAATTATTAGGTACACCAGGAGCACTAAAAAATAGTGCTCATTCTCTCACAGAAAGTGAGTCTTTCCTATTATATAGGGAGTGGATCCCACATGATTGTGAGAAAAGGTGTGTCAGTTTTTGTTGAAATAATAAAAATTAATAAATTAAAAGAATTGAAATAATTTAATACGCAATTTTCATATTTTCTTTTTTCTAAAATATTTTCAAAACATAGTTATTTTATAGTAATGAATAAAATTGCCATTTATATTTTTTAAGAAAAAAAAAGGCTAAAAATGCCAGAATGGCATTTTCATAAATTTTGCAAAATAATTTAAGACCGTTACAACTGTCTGCACGACGAGGGCGGGAGGCCAACACACTTTTTTTTTTTTTTTCCCTTTTTTAAATTTAATCAGTCTGATTTTAATTTAAGCTCAATTCCAAACTGGTCCATGAACATATGTTTACTCTTGCTCTCTCTCTCAAATGTCTACTTCTCTTCTAATAAGATTTTATTTTATGAATTTTTCTTATCATGAATATGAGACTCGCTAATAAATGATTCTCATGTGTCTTGATCAACGATTATTTAGCCAAAATTTTACCTTATTTTATATAATCTGAGGCTGCAAGGTGGCACTTACGTGTCTTTATATGGTGTGGGATAATGATCAATGAAATCCTTTATGTGAATTAAGTTAGCGTCATCATGTATAGCAAGTGCGTCAAGAAATGGACTACTTCAAGATACAATTTAAAGAAAGATGGCAATAACATAAGAGAAACAGAATGATAGATCCCTAATATGGAGATCCTATACGCGCCGGGGCTAGGGGATTGGTGGTTCTGGCGGAATTTAGTTCGACGGCGACGAACCCAGCACCATATTGAGAAAGATGCTGGAGAAGATACCAGGCAATATTGACAGCCATGTCTCTGATTCTCAAGATCGTTATATATTTCACGTCAAGCGCACCAATGGCCTCGCTGTTCTCTGTATGGCTGATGATACCGCTGGAAGAAGAATTCCTTCTGCATTTCTTGAAGACATTCATGAGAGATTTGTGGCGAATTATGGCCATGGTGTTCATTTAGCCCAGGCTTATGCCATGAATGATGAATTTTCAAGGGGTTTTGGGCCAGCAAATGGAGTATTACTCGAATGATCCAAATGCAGACATAAATAGACAAAAAAATGAAATGAGTTAGGTGAGAAATGCCATGATTGATTATATTGACAAAGTTTTAGAGAGAAGTGATCGTTTGGAATTGCTGGTTGGTAAAACTGCTAATATGCAAGCGAACACCTTCCGTTTCAGAAAGCAAGCTTGTCGTTTCAGAAACACAGTTTGGTGAAGAAACGTCAAGCTTACGGTTGCTTTGATGGTCCTCCTCTTAGAGATAGTCTATGTTGTGCTGGCTTTTGTATGTCGCGGACTTCCACTACCTAACTGCCTCATGTGACACCAAGTTTTAGAGTGAAATCTTTGTGCTTTTTTCTTTAAATTGGTATATGATATTTCCATTTAAACTTCCTTTGCTGTAAATTCTCTTAGATTTTTTTTCTTGTGCTATATGAAATACTTGAATTGTCTATGGGCACAGTTACAGAAATTGTAACAGTGCCTTTCATTTACTCTTCCCTTCGGGTGAGATCCCAAATGCTTATGGGAGGATCTATTAATGAATATTTGGAGTGAGATAACTTCCCATCTTTCAAGTCAAGACAATGGCTCTGACTTGACTATTTTATTGGTCTTCCTCCTTTGGCATCTATGGAAAAAGCAGGACAGCTATACCTTCAACCGGCAGGAGATAGATCACTTCTTTCTAATCTACATCGGGGGTAACTCATTACTTCGAAGACTTTATGGCTGCTCAAGAGCAATTACAATCTCAATTAAGTATTTCTCCTTACCCTCCAGAGCAGCATATCTTGGGGTCTCGGACGCCTTCCATCCCTGGTGCGGCAAAAATTAATTTTGATGCTTCAGTCAGAAAAAGTGGGAACCAAGGTGTGGTTGCGGCAGTAGCCAGGAATCACCGAAGCCTCCCTAATGGTTGGCCCTATAAGCTCAACGAAGGCATTTTTAATCCTTTTATTCTCGAGAGTCTTGCGTGTAGAGAAGCAATCCTTCCAGCTAAAGTGAAAGGTTTTAAGAATGTGGTGATTGAAGGCGATTCTCATGCAGTTATTAAAGCTCTCCAGCGTGCAGCTAGTCCTTTATCCATTCTGAGTACTGTTGCGGATATCAAATCCTTGATAGTTCCTTCGACACTGTTTCTTTCCCCTTTTGTCAAAAGGACTCGCAATCAAGCATTTTATAAATAAATTTTATTAAATAAAAATTCTGGAAACACTTAACCAATACAGTTGAAACAAATCACGGACTTCAATACACCCATTTTAGAAACTGCGATACTAAATAAAAAAAATCTAGAACACACCTCAAAACCAAAAGAAAATTACAAAATAAACAGAGTCGATGCCAAAATTGCAGCCTCAACAACACAGTACTGTCCACAAAAAAAAACCACATGGCATTAAAAAAGACCAGGATCAACCACTACTCTTCTTTGCTTTTTTTTCTTGTTGACGTTCTAGTGGCTTTCATCTTAATTTTACTTCAAATAAAAAAAAATTTCCTGCTTCTAATTTAATACATAACCTTTTTCCTTATTATCTGTTGCCGTATTTCCTTCACTATCTCGCAGAACATCATACGTCACTATATTCCTTCTTAGTCTCTCAATAGTCAGTAGTGTCATTAATTAGAGAGGCATAATTTGAATAATTATCATGTCAAATGTCCATAAGAAGATTAATGAGATCAACAAACTCATCTATTATATAATGATTATTGATCAAATGATTAATGCGTAACATATTAATCAAACATTGAGTTTGATATAGCAATTTCGTTACTTTTGCAGTAATGATGAATTAATAAAAGAAGATGACCAGATTCTTCATATGAGAAATTGTTATTTATGATGTGAATTTTCTCCTTCTATATATAATAATAATAATAATAATAATAATAATAATAATAATAATAATAATAATAATAATAATAAGTATACTATTATAATATTCAATTATTAATTAGAAGGAAAATTATTAATAAAAACTAATTAAGTTTGGAACAATCTTTTTTAATAAATCATATTATGAGCAATTTTTTATGTTTCATATTAGGTCTATGTGCCGTGCATCAGTCTTTTTTTTAAAATTTTTATTTAAAGATCAGTAAATAATGTTGCTCATCTATTGGTAACATCAGTTAATTCTTAGTCTAATCTTTAGAAATGGAGCCCTCTAAGAAAAACAAATAATAATTAATAATTAGAAAAGTAAACTCATTTACCAATTAGATTAATCTTTAGGCCTAGATAATTATTTTTTTTTTTATATAATTAGGTTCGATTGAAACTTGAACTCGAGACTTCAAAGTCTTGAAAATCACTCAAATATTACTGAATTAAAGCTCGGATAATGAATTTTTAATTTCATCTTGTTGTGTCACAATTTATTTCATATTTTAATAGAATGGATAAATTTAAAATTAATCAATTAGAATGAGGAGCGATTTGAAATATATTAGAGATGGTAATCAAATGGAGAGACAATAATTAAATAATTCATAAGAATATTTCATTTTTCTTAAAACTGTACTTTTTTTTTTAGTTCAAAAGAAAAAAAAGGACGAATAAATCTATAAAATAAAAATAAAAATAAATGTAAACGCTATGAGGAGGGATGGGATCTGAAATAAGCTAAGAGACCAACAAGAGGCGCATTAATATAAGTAGTAGGCTCGGAATGTACAAAATCAGCTCTAGAGTCAGCGTAGGAATCCTCCATATCAGGTCCTCCAACAACAGCCCCTATTAGCAAGTTGGGATTAGGTTTGTCACTGTTGAAGTATGCACTTCCGCCCTGGCAATCTATGTGTTCAGGAATCTGATCAATGGAAGGCAGAGACGATCCCCGGTGGTGTATCCTCTGAGGATATTTTTGCCCATATCCCACCATGTACGACATGTTCAATGGGTTGCTTCCAAGTATATAGTCCACCTTCACCATTTTAAACTTTTATATTACTTTCAAAGCACCAGTAATTAAGCAATATACAGTTACGCACATATAGATCGATCTTATATACCTGGCTTCTGGCCATTTCCACGAGTCTAGAAGAATTGGCAACGACGTTACCGCAATAAATCAGTTTATTGGCTTGATTTAAATAAAGAGAATAAACCAGAAGAAGAAAGGACAAAGTCGTCGTATGTTGCATGTTACTTCCTCCTGGTTTGAATAGGAGTCCTCCTGTGATGATTTCAAGAATATTAAATTTTAATTGAAATAATCACGTATCCTCGTTACTCGAAAGTTTTTTTTTTTTTTTTTTTTTTTAAAGCATAGAGAGCATACAGCAAGCTGGGTGTATAGAGGAACTACCTGGAGAGTAAGAGACTGATAGGGTAGGTGATTCAGGCAACACAGTGCATACAAACTTGTCCGCATTGGGAATGAATGGATCTAATAAATTAGTAGTATTGCTTCTCAGCAGCAACTATTATACATATGAACAAGTTATAAGCATGCAACAGGCAAATTTAATTTAGACTGAACAAATTGTAGGAATCAAAAGAAACAAGAGCTCCAAATATACACATGTATACTCACCTGGGAAACAAGTACGTTAATGCCTGCATGCTTAGCATCCCATCCAAATTCAGCGAAACTACCACCGCTATACGTGGCACCATCTATATTTCTTACTAAGATTTTGCTTAAATGTTTTGCGTTATCCACAACATAGTTCCGGTAATTAGGCGCCTTAGTGGCCCTATATAACCATGCGGCTCCCCAGACCAATTCATCCTGTAACATAATGTTATCTTAATTTCCAAGCTACTTATTAATACTTTTGAAGCTGAATAATAATCGAAAATTGAGAATTAAAAGTATATCAAGATATTTATATAGAGATAATTAATTAATTAATTTCTACATCTTCCAATCCATACCTCGTAGCCACTGAAATCACAGTAAAATGGGCACACCCATTGTCCAAGACTAACATTGTAAGATCCGCGGTAAGTATCTGCAAAATCAAAAATCTGATCCACACAAAATATAGAAGTTAATGAACTCACATAAAATTAGAAATGATATAATTAATTTATACATACCATTTTAGCCCTTTTGAGAAGCCTTGCAGAATATCCAAGGTTTTTTGGCCTAAACACAATAGAAGCAGCAGCAAGGGCAGCCGCTATCTCGCCGGAAACTTCAGAGCCCGGGAAAGTTTTGCTGACTGCATAAGGGGTTCTAGGGGTGTCCATGTCCTCAGGCCTCTCCCAGCAACTGTGATCGGCATAAGGATCACCAACTAGCGCAAATACAAAGCCGGGAATGCTGGTGGCTTTAAGGAAGTAATCAGTTGCCCACTGAATAGCTTCTAGTGCACGTTGCTGATCAGGACCCATGAACTTGCCAAACTCTGTTACACTCCAAGCCAGCATTGTCGTTGAGAATGCCATTGGAAAGTTGAATTTAACATTGTCACCAGCATCATAGTATCCGCCCACCAAATCAACCTGCAGAGGATCATCAGTAAGGAATTAAATAAACAAAATGGCTTCTTATAATTTACACGAAGAAATTAAATTATATCCTCGATTTGAACATGTATAAAAACTAGACTATCACCATATATTAAAATAACATTAGTAAGTGTAATATGTCAATATATGTCCTGTGTCCACGTTGCAAAATGACCCAATATTTATTTATTTTATATAATTATTGACCCTTTTTTTAAAAAAAAAATTCTATATTGAGTAGATATAGGAATTAAAGAACCCTCGAGAAATTAACTGGCGTGGAATTCAAAAGAGCAAAGGAGCAATGCAACAAGTATACATTAAATTGAATCCGTCAATAACCATTAACCAACATGACTAACAGAACCCAGAAAATACGCCCCTCGTTATAAAAAGCCGTAGAGACTTCAGTTACAAATGTACAAAACAATTTGCACCATGAAAGCCACAGGGAAAACCACATCCATCCATCAATTTCATCCTGATACAAATGTTTTCATCTCTTGAAATTACTTCAGGAGATAAGAGAAACAATGGCACTTGTACTATCCTCGATCAAGATACAAGCATGTAATCATATTAATTTAACTTCAGCGCATTAAATATATTAAACCAAATGCTGGTGAATGTTTGTACTCCTAGAGCTCACAAAACGTAAATGGCTATGTATACTAATAGAAGCTTAGGATTAATTAAACACAAACAGGGGAAGAGATAGACTTACACCAATCTGATGGCCGTCGTTAAGAGCAGAATCCTTTCTCCAAGTGATCCTTTGGGTAGAGGGTAACTTCCCTGACCTCTGTCCTTCAAAGAACAAAATGCTCTTACTGAGTGCATCCCCATAATCATGTGAAGCGACCCTCATCACCGCAACCATCGCCATCATCCATGCCAATGCCAACAATCTTTCTAAAAGACTCATTCTCTCTCAAACAATGGTGAACGAAAGCCCACGTCTCTTTCACTTCTTGTATAACTATCCAAGAAAGATACACATAAATGCATAAGGGCAGAAAGAAAGAACGTAGGGATGATCCTTCACTTTAGAGCGAACTATATTCCTTTCAGTAAGAAGGTAGATGGAAAGTTTTGTACGCAGAAATAGAGACGACGCTTCCGGGGCTGCGTGAAAGGAGGTGAATATTGATATTGACAGTGAATTTGGTATTATAGTCTTGTAGGGGACTCATTGATGCTTGAAGGTAATGTCCTTCCATCTACACTTTTTCCGCTACTAAAGAAGTATACGCTTCGTGCACGTGGAGATTAACTTACTAAATCGCCATTACCAAGATGCTTAATTTGCAAAGCCAAAGATCATATTCATACCATGTTATTTAGTGCTAGGGCTACTATATGTTGAGTTGCAAATTAATTCCTATATCTATAGATGAATTTTAACTTGAATTTTAGATATGAAGAAACTAATTTGAATTTACATTTTTTTTTAACTCGGAAAGAATTTAAATATAGGGTCTTTTATTGCACTTGGTCCACCATGCTCTTCATAGGACTCACCTATAAAATATATGGTTCATGATGGACTAAATCTAGTTGAAAACTTTCCTGAATATAGTTTTAGATCACATGATTTTTTATATTTATATGACTGTAAAATCCTACTTTCCATGAGGAAAGGAAATGAAAAAGGAAAGTCTTTTTGGTCTAGAAATGAAATAAAGCGGTTTGAAAATCCTGTTACTAAAGGATCTCTATTTTATAACTTGTACGCATAAGCATCTTTTATCCAAAAATCATGTATCTTAACATTTTCAAAAGTTCAAACTGTTAAAACACATCGACTTTCAAGTTATTTAATAACTAATTTTTATATATATGGAATGCTTAAGAAATTATAGATTTTATTTTTATCTTCTCATTTTTAAATTTTATATTTATACACAATATGAGGGAATTAATAAAAGGACATTCTATTGCTATTCTGTTGAATCTTGTAATAATATTACAATATTCATAATTTTTATAAGGTTTTAAACTTATAAATTTGCGTAACTTTTAAAGTAAATTAAAAAAAAGAAATCTTTAAAAATTTTCATTTTTCAATTCATGTGAAAAGTACAATAATAACTGGGCTTTTGGGCCTAAAATTTAAATGCCCCGGGGCCTTCGGCTAGACCTCGGGATTTTGGGCGCAGCCCATATAATAAATTAATAATCCAGACAGACGGGTCCAGTGGCTTAGTCCCTTTTCATGTAGAAACATGGTCAGGCAAAATGGAGGCTTTCATCTAACAGCAGCAATTTTTCCAAGGAGCTAGCTGCATGCGTGCTGCAAAATGAATGCAAAATAAAAGCATTCCATGCAACTTTCACTAAAGAAAATAACACATGTAAATGTAGCTGTTTAAGGCTTTGAATTTCAATCCAAAGAGTTCACATCAGGAGAATATGTGTATATTAACATTGGAGAATTAATTATAAACAAAACTTGTCGGTGTTTGCTATTTGAAATTTCATGTGCTTCATCTTTGAATCACAGGAAGGATATGGCTTGCTTGCCCTACAAACTAAATGCCACATGGGTCATTCCGACTATAATGGCCATTTGAACACCTAAGGTTTGAGTAATAGACGAAACTTTCTTCTTCCTTTTAAGGAACTGTTACTTCCAATGTACTTGAGAAGCAATATATGTAAAAACAAAAATATTTGTTATGTTCCTTTATTGCAATTAATTCAATATCACAAATAAAATTTTCATAAATGATCGATATTCTCATTTCCATTGGCCAATTAAACTAATTAATTTTATTATAAATTTTCATTTAGATGTTGGAATCATAGTGTGTACGGATCATGTTCCATATCTGCCGGCTACCGCAGCTAGCTCAGCCTACTCAAGGATTCCTTTAACACATGATTAGGGGGTTGTAATATAAGTTATAAAAGCGTCACCGAGGCGTTGACAAGGAAGCATTTACTAGTTTATAAAATTGCAATGAAGCTGATAAGTTAAGCTATGATCACGTGGGGTTTGTTTGATCTATCAATTTCAGACATCGTTTGATTCGTTTTTACCGTTTAGTGGCATGTTTTCTCTTCGTAATAACCACCAACGAGAACATTGTGACATGTTATATTATTAATTAGCAGGCTGAGGCTCATCACACAAAGTTGTTGAACAGAATGGCAAGCAATTCTATGATCTTATGTCAAAAATGTAATGATGGTTGTTAAGAATAAACTAAAAATGATTACTTCTTTCTTGGCTTTTTTAACTTCTCTTGTTTATGTATACAGGTAAGTGCTTGGGCAGACAGGGATATATTAGTTTCCTTTTGCACACAACAAGAAGTAAAGGCAACATGGGGTGCCTTGCAATTTCATTTATGTATTCAATAGAATTCTCCATTTCTCCGAATTCAACCCTATAATTTAATACTATTACTACCACAGCTTTTCTTCTTTCTACTGTTTAAAGAAACCCCTTGCTACGAGACTGAGACCACCCATAAAATCCTCAACAATCAAACCCCATTCAGAAATTGGAAATCGAAAACTATGGCAACCAAGATTAGGTCATTGGCAATTTTTTTCATCTTCCTCCTGTCTTCAATTTTCTTCAGTGCAGAATCTAAGAGCTCTAAAGCTAGCAATATCGCCTGGTGGTGCAATGAGACACCACACCCTGAAACATGCAAGTACTTCGTCAACCAAAGGCACCAACATTTTGCACCCAACCATCGGTCAGAATTTCGCAACATAATGGTCCAATTAGCCCTGGAGAGAGCCCTTAGTGCACAAAGGCAGGTCTTCAGATTAAAACCGAAATGCCAAAGTCACGACCATAGAGCCGTGTGGATTGATTGTTTCAAACTCCATGCCGATACCATTGTTCAACTAAACCGCACCCTGCAAGGTATACAAACAAAGAACGGCTGTACAAATTTTGATGCACAAACTTGGCTGAGCACTGCCCTAACCAATATCCAAACTTGCCGAACTGGGTCGTTAGATTTTAACGTGTCAGATTTTATCATGCCAATCATGTCCAATAATTTATCTGAGCTCATTAGCAACAGCTTAGCTCTTAATGGAGTTTTGCTTTCCGTAGAGGATAATAATACAGAAGGATTTCCTAGATGGTTCTCGAGGAACGAAAGGAGGCTATTGCAATCTTCATCAATAACAGCCAAAGCAAATCTGGTGGTAGCACAAGATGGTTCGGGGCATTTCAGGACTGTTCAGGCAGCTCTTGATGCGGCGGCAAAGAGGAGATATGGTACTAGGTTTATTATCCATGTGAAGAGAGGTGTTTATAGGGAGAATATTGAGGTTGGCATCAATAATAACAATATTTGGCTGATTGGCGATGGCCTGAGAAGTACAATAATAGCGAGTGGCAGAAGCGTTGGAGGTGGTTATACAACCTACAGTTCTGCAACTGCTGGTAACAAAGTTTTCCATGCCTTTTTTTTTTTTTATATATAAGCAATTTGTCCATGGCTTAATTTTTCTTGGCCATATATATACATATTAATATTATGGACAAATATTGAAGTAGAAGTATAAACAAATGAGAAATTTTATGGGTTTTTTGTTTTCTTTGATGATTTATGAGCTTCATTTTTTAAAAAATATTATTGAATAGATATTTCCTACTGTGTACATATATATAAATATGTGAATGCCGATTTAATATAATTACATTTTTTTTGGTATATTTGATTTATTTTTTTGGGAATATATAATTAAATAGGTACTTATTTCCAATAAAATCAAAGAGCAATTCTTCAAATTGTTTATGGTAAAAAAAAATCAGAAAATTATGACCTAATATTATTGTTTTCTGTTATGCCTTTTGGCTATGAAAGTAACTTTATCCTTGAAAAAAGAGCATGGAAAGGGCTTTTGCCCCCCTTTTAAAAGAACATGTATACTTGATCGTCTGACCTCATAAGGGTGACCAAAGATGTGAAGAATAAATATATAGAGAGATAATTATATAGCTAAACAAGTCTTAATTAATTCACAAGCATTTTAATTATAAATACAATTAATATACTGTTATCACGTGAACTGATATGATTTCATTCCAGAAGTTTTTAGCCATAGTTGTTAATGTCCACCAAGAATGCTAAATTTTTTGTTTTACTATCCCTTGAAACCATCGTTATGGTGCAATCAGCTAAAGAAATTAAGACTCTAATATCCCAATAACATGATTAATTTGCAGGGATTGATGGCCTTCGCTTTGTCGCTCGCGGCATAACCTTTAGCAACACAGCAGGTCCCCAGAAAGGCCAAGCAGTTGCACTTCGATCTGCTTCAGATCTCTCAGTATTTTATCGATGCTCTTTCCAAGGATACCAAGACACTCTTTTTGTCCACTCTCAACGACAATTCTACAAAGCATGCTACATCTATGGCACCATAGACTTCATTTTTGGTAATGCAGCAGTTGTATTTCAAAATTGCATAATTTATGTGAGGAAGCCTTTGAATGGTCAAGCAAATATGATCACGGCACAAGCCCGTAATGACCCTTTCCAAAACACTGGAATTGCAATCCACAATTCGCAAATTTTGCCCGCACCGGACCTGAAACCGGTGGCTGGTGCATTTCAGACATACTTAGGGAGGCCATGGATGCAGTACTCTCGAACGGTGGTTCTTAAGACTTACCTTGATGGTTTCATTAATCCTGCTGGTTGGTCACAATGGGGAAATGGTAACTTTGCTCTGGACACATTGTACTATGGAGAGTACAAGAATTTTGGGCCTGGGTCTTCCACCAAACAAAGGGTTACGTGGAAAGGGTTTCATGTCATAACTAGCAGCACTGAGGCCTCTCGTTTCACTGTTGCCAGCCTTATTGCCGGTCAGTCATGGTTGCCAGCCACCGGTGTTCCATTTATTTCTGGCCTTTGAATTTTCCCTATTTATGATGCTTTTTTTAAATACATTAATTTCTTTATTGATTCCATTGGAATTCTTTGTACATTTTATTACACATTAATTTAAAAGATATAACACTCTTCCTGATTTGAGATAATCTACCGATTTTTATTCTAAAATTTTAATTTAAAAAAAAAAAAAAAAAAAACTAGAAGTACATATCAATCGTTAGACTCTGGGTTGGTAGTTGCAACGTGCAAAAGGCAATCACAAACCAATTTGCCTTCTTCCTTAAAAAATTGCGCTCGGCCGGCTAACCCACAAAATGTCACAACATGCCCATCAGCAAATAAGCCCATAAATATTACAGGTAAAAAAGAATTAAAAAAAAATCCTTAGCCAAATAAAAAGGGGTTTTTTTTTATTTAAATTTAGGCTATTATGAATTATAAATATAAAATATATAGTGAAATTTATAAATTAAAATATTTAAATTTCACATATTTATATTTTAAATTTATAATGAATCGAGTTTAAATAAATAATTTTCAATAAAAATCGTGTATTTCAATTTTTTTTTATTTACATTTCTATTCATTTTTACCTTTATTGCCTCGACCGAAATCACTTTTAATTAGCATTATAATCAGACATTATTTCTACATTCAAAATTATTTTAAAATAATAAAAAAATTCGGGTCAATAATTATAATTGAGTATACAATCATAATACTAATTAGAAGAACTAAATATAATTATAAATAATGAAAATTTTTTTTCTTAATTATTAAAACTATATTAATCCAATCTTAAAATGTAATTTGAGGGAGCTGATTGATAAGATTAGGTGGGTGTTTCAAATTTTTCTTGCCAAAATTTAATTTAACATAGATTTAAAATATAAAATATATTATAAAATTTATTTATTAAATATATAAATTATACATATTCTTACCTTAAATTTATATAATAAATCAACTTTAAATAAGAATTTTTCAACGTATTTATGACTAAGTGTTCTCCGAGTCTAAAGCCATCCATTATATATATATAGTGGAAATGATTTGGCGTTGGGCTTGGGCCAACCTTTACTAAGGAGGAAGAGCAAACCTACAATCACAGTTAATTTTGTTTGTTTGGGTTTAGGATAACCAGCTCTTCGGTGCCGAGACTAATCTTAACAATAGTTGTGCTTTTACATTTTTGGAGGTTCGAACTTTTCATTTGAAAACCTTGCTTTTAGGTTTAAAGCTCAACTATACTCGTATTTATTTAGAAATTTTAATTTAATTATTTTTAATTTTTTATTTAATTTAATCTAAAAATTTTTATTTAAACCCAATTTAGTATAAAAATTAAAAAATTAAGAAATTAAACTTTTTGATTTTTATATTAAAAATAAGAAATAAAAAAATTTAGACCTAAAATTAAGGAATAAAACTTTTTAATTTTTTATTTAAATCAAGTAATTTAACTAGTAAATTTTAATTTTTAAACTAAATTGAGTTTAAATTGAAATTTCTGAACTAATTTAAATAAGTAATTAAAAATGAGTTAAAATGAACTTCCCTAATAAATAAAATGACTAAATTGAACATCTTACCATTGCTTTTATATTTAATAAATTACTGAATAAATTTAGAGCAATCTTTTTTGTAGCTCATGGACCTAATTTCATCTGCCGTTTTTTAATTATACTTCTTATAATGCTATCATCTTCATTTTTATTTCTCACTTAAAATCTCTTAAACTTCTATTTTTAATGCACATTAAAATCCTTCATTTCTCGCTCTCTCTGTCTTCTATTAATATAGTATTTTTTAAAATATATATATATATACTAATTGAACTATATTTAAATATATAAGAATATATTTAGGAAAACTTAAAATGAATGTCAAAAATATGATATATTATCGGGACAAACTTGTCCTATCTCAACGAACGCTAAACGCAGCCTTACTGGATCCACAATTCTCGAATCATGGCTGCACCATTATCATATGTTTCCTGATATAGAACTTGCTAATATTGGTGAACACGTTTCACAGTATGTATTGAATTAACCATTATCAATTTACCATGGACAGGTAAAACCCTAAAGTTCAGATTAATTTACATGGAAGTGACTCGCTAAAATAAGCACTTTATCACCATGACGCAGAGAAGGAGAGAGGTAGTCAAAATGATCTTAGTCATTAATGATTGCTTTCATCCTTTTAACCCTTAATTTGTTTTCATTTCTCATTCATATAATGGTGGTAATTATTAGCGTTATTATTTTGAAGGTGACATACAACCATAACGCAATTATAAAAATCTCCTTCATAATGTTATTATCTAATTTTTGGTAATAGTTTCACTTAAAAACAAAATAGCACTTAAAATCACAGCAATTATTAGTATCATTTGTTATGCAAGTGTAAAGCCATTGACTTGGCGTTAATTTTTGAAGAATTTGGAGTGAAAAAGATTAATGATACAACTTATGTGCAAAAGTCGCAATGATATAGTTATAAATTGGTCTCAGCATCTTTGATCTCCAAAGTTAATTCAATATACTTATTGATGTAGAAACTTCTATGCACATCCAAAGATTCTCTAACTTTTATGCTTAAAGCTCTTAGATATATCTGCAAAAAATTAAAGCTTACATAATTCAGTCCTAAAATTTCAATATGGGATTTTAAAGGTAAATTAAATTGATAAAAAAAAAAAAAGCATAAAATGTAAGACCTTCCCATGACAGGCAAACCGAAAAAAATTGATTAAGAAACTCACGAGAGCCTCTAATTTGGAGTACTAAATGGGGATATAGTAGAATCCCTTCAACATCTTAATTATATCATTCAAATGGTCAGCATAGACTTGCAAACAAGCTTCCATTATCACTTTAGGTAAGACCTAACATCAACACTCAACATCATCCACATTCACACCAGAAAACGTACGTCGGTTAATTTAAAAAAAAAAAATTCCACTTTCCTCTTTGAGTCTCACCAGAGAGAGAGAGACAAAGCATGTTCGCGGAAATATTCCTTCCACGATTGGACCTTGGTGCTTTTCTTAAACTTCTGCTGTGCTCTTGGTGTGAGTACACTGAATATTTAAAATATTATCACTAATTACAAATTTTTTTTCTAATCCAATGAATGAGTTACAAATTAAAATAATAATAATAATTTTCCTTTTTATGAGTCATGAGTACTTCCAATGAAATTTTAACATGAAATTCTCTGATAATGCCTGAAAATTTTGCGATAAATTTGAAAGTCTAATAATGCATCTTAGCAAGCTCTAGTCGAAAGTGTTAATGCCTGCAAGAGACCCCTTTTTTGTAATTAATTAAATTCTTTAACCATCATCATTAATTTCTTAAGAATATGAGAATGTCAAATTATTATTGCTAGGCACAGGTACCCAAAGAGTCCACTTCCTTGGGATCCAACACATAGCCCAAATCAATCATAGGAAAAATTCTTATATAAATTTGATATAATAAAATTCACATAAAAAAAATAAAATCTATATATTTATATTTTAAATTTGTAATGAATCAGTAATCTTTTCTCCATGTCATAACCTGTCCAAGTAAAGTAAGGTGCAGCACTTGCATATAATGCATTCATGCGTTGAAATTTGAGGAAGTTTCTAGATGGAGATTGGCGCCCGTGATCTCAGACTACGAACTACCTAATTAAGAAGCCATGAGCCTTGTTTCCTTTTATCCTGTGACTCAAATTCTATTCTCCTCTCTTCCTTTGTAAATATAAGAGATTAAAAATTAAAAAGCTTAAGAAGATAATATACACTGATTCTAAGCTTTAACCGAATTGGCAAGATTTCAGAGTTATCCTGTAGTTTCCAACCTAAATATTAAATTACACCATCCCAAACTAGGAAAAATTATATCTTATCACAGTGATTATATGTAGGTAAATTTACGTAAAGTGGTAAACAAGTAAATAAATTACGAGTAAACAAAAGTAGTAACTAAATTTTAAAAATAAAAAAATTACTGAATAATTACTTGAAAGTTATAATTTTTAAGGGCCTACTTATGTATATATATTTAATTTTTATTGGATTGTCATTCCATATAAGATATCATGGATTCACCATTGTACAATATAATTACTCCCAAACTACAGCCATGTCAACCTCATCCTATCTAGCCAATGTATACTTAATTAAGATGATCCAGAGAAATGCGAGGGCAGCTTGATTTCTAAACACATTGGCCCTTGCTTGGCATGAAGAGCTTATCTCAATTTGGAGGTGTGGCCTATAAACATAAGGCTTTTGCTGGACCCATAAACTTTCTACTCGTATTTCTATTTTTCCTATTATATTATATATATATATATATATTTTAATTTGCTTCAGTATAAAAAGCTGGTAAACTGTCCTCTCCTAATTCATTTCTCTACAAAATATTATGATTATGTACAACATCTCTATCACATATGGCCTGCCTGTATTCATACTCTGTGTTTGAGTATATCATACTTCTGGCTGTTGCATTATACTCTTTTAGATATTTTTCAACTTTTCATTCCAAAGCTACTGTTGCATTATAATTAATTTCAGAGACTGTTTTAAAACATTGCCAATTTAGCTAAAACTATTTAGATATCTTTCCCAGATGTCGGAATTTTTTTCAGGAAAATTAATTTCCTACATAACGAGCTAAGTGTTATTACTGAAAGAGAGAAGTGATTTTTTTAAAAAACTACTTTTGCTATTGCATTAACAAGGTCTACAGAGCAACATAGATTAAAGGATCTAAAAACAGAGATATAAATAAAATAGGAGACTTAAATCCAACACAAAACAATCACGAACCAACAGAGAGTTTTTAGCTCAAACCAGTACCTAAAAAATCTAGATAAGGGGAAGAAGACCAAAGCCGCCGCTCAGCCTCTGCTCCCAGTTGGACTGTCGACGGGGCAGAAGAAACTACCATTTTCCAAAAATATAAAAAGCTATTCAAACCCAAGGACCGCCAAGATTCAACCCCGAACGGCTACTGATGGTCCGTCTCTTCCAAAATCAATACTGCTAGCTTCACTAGGAAGGTGGTGCGATAAAACTCACCAGCCTCTCAATCTACAATAGCCTTAGGTGAACACCTTCAACCAGAAAGGAAGGCTCTAGCCCTGGAGATATCGACAACTTAGATATGCATGAACCTCTTCTACCAAACAGCAGCACCTTATAGACCCAAGAAAAATGTAAATCCAATAGAGTTTTAACACACTCGCTTTTTTGGTAACTAATCTCCTTCATATCTCCCTCTCCTTAAAACAAAACCCAGAACACAACTATTGATAAAGCTAAACCGCAGTGGAGAAGAAGCCCATATCCTAGCCGGAGCAAAATAGGGAGTCTTCCCGCAATATTTGAATAGAGAAAACCAACCAGAAGCAACACTCGGTGAGCCTGAGAAGAAGCTGAAACTCTAAAAACAATTGAGGAAAAAAAAAAAAACTCTCTCTCTTAAAAGATTCAAAGAAAGTCAATTCATGAAAGAGAGAAGTGATTGCATTTACTTCAAGGGAGAAAACTTAAGCATTAGATCTTTAGAGATAAATTTCTATCAATGCATATATATAATTGTCTATTTTCATTAAAATGATTAGCATCAAATAAAATGGAAGAAAATACAAACGAGAAGCAATTTCATAAGGGAAAATTCTCTCTTGCAGCGAGTTTAAAACAGAAGTTTAAATGAATTCATTATCTGTTCATATAAATGATTATGAAATAACATGTTTTCATTTCAAGAACAATATCACGAACTTCCTTTACCTTGTTCCTTGGGCCATGATAGTAAGTGTTGACAATCGAATTTTTCTTATTTAATTAGGTTTTATCAATTATAAATTTTAAAGTAAACATATAAAATAATTAAAATTCAATATAATCCGATTTAAACATAACTGAAGGGTAAATCAGTCATTTAGTGAAATTCGAAGGATTAATACATACCAATAGAAATTTCCGGCGTAAGCCGCCCGATCCGATCCCAATGAAAAGCTACGAGCTCTTCGCGTATGTAGGGGAACAAGGGTCCCACTTCGATGATGACGAAAGAAATATCAACGTGGGGCCAAAGAAGCATTACATAAGCCGCATTCCTATTGGTTGCGGCCAAGTTCAGCATCGAAACGGTTCCACGTCAGATCTTAACGGAGTTACGATCCACACCCGAAACGTGCGGACCGAAACAATGATGTTCTTCTTACGGTCCAAATGATGAAGCGGGACCCACATGGTTGAAACATAGCCCCACATCATTAAAAGGAACAGGTTGGACCTTTTGGTTTATTGTGTCTAATTTAATTACATAAGAACAAATTTGCTTGCCTGATTAGGTGCTTCGCGATGGCATTTTGTCCCTTGTTCTTTCTTCACATGTTCTTCATATTTTCTCCATTTGATTTTAAAATTTAAGTTGTAAATCTCATTATTGTAATTCAAACTATTTTAATTTTAAAAACTACTTCAAGTCATTAAATTGAATTTTACATTTTATTAAATCTTCCTTTTTTAAAATTGAGAAATAAAATTTTTTTAAAAAAAAGAAAAGTATTGATCATTTAAACCTAGCATAATTAATTAATTTTAAATAATTTTTAAAAAATATGATTAAAAGTCTCTACTTTAAGTTAATTTCTGTCTCATATAAATATTGATAAATTTAAATAAATGAAATAAAATTATGAAAAAACTATTTTTTATTGAGTTTAAATTCTTTTGAGTCTTTTAATATTGGAAAAAAAATAATAATTACCGTTTGATAACCATAAAACCTTATCACTTAAGAAACATTGTAAAAGAGTTGTTTTTCTTTATTAAACCATTGAAAATTTGGAAATTACTCTAGATAATTAATTAGCTATAAGAAATTATTCAAATCTAGATAGCTTGTAAACATAACAATTTTAAAGAAAAAAAAGAAAAAAGAAAAATAACAAAGGTAGCAAGGTGATGATGAAGCGGCTTTTAGCTCATTTATGGCATTATCATTATGTGTTTCAATCTGTGCTAATAAAAAGCTTGAAATCACACTGAAATTAGAAGAGTAATTAATATAAATTTGTTTTTTAGAATTTTTTTTTTAATTTGATTTTTAAACTATTTCATTGTTTATTTCATCAAATTAGCTTATTAGTTAATTGAATTGATAACGAGTTTAATTAAAATTAGAAATAAACTTTGTTCTCACTGAACCACTAACAATTGACAAACTTAGTATTTACTATATCACACTTACCATAAAAATATAAAATAAACCCTATTCTCCCCTCTCTCTAGATCTCTCTCTAAATATATGCAAAAATCAATCACGCCACATTGCAAGATATTATTTTTACATTATATTTAAAAATATATAAAATGTTTGCTTTATATAAAAAATTTCATAATTTTTAATTAATTAACGAGTTTCAGCGATAAAATCATAGTACAATATATAGGCTTGCTTCCAATTTGAATTTATTTGGTTATTTACAACATTAACTTGATCGATATACTTAAATTAATAAAAGAAAATTTAGTTTACATTGATTAATTTGATAAAATACTTTTATTCTTTTAACTTAAAAATAAATCATATAAATTTACAAAACAAATAGCCTATTCTCATCACATATAGAATGAGTTATATAAATTTTAAATTTTTCCTAACGTATTTTTTTAAAATTAAAAATAAACTGTATTAGATGTGTGTCACTAAGGTAAATAATATTATGATGAATTATTAAATTTTTATACATTTTATTTGATTTTTTTTATTTTTCTATATTTTATTATTTTTATATTTATTAATGTTGTATAATTATTACCGCGTTAATAAATTTTTATTAAAAATGAGGACGAACAGTAAAATCTAGTGGGGAACCCACCAACAAAGAGTAGGACCCACGAGGACAAATAAAGTTGGGAAGTGGGACCGGAAGCACAACGCAGCCAAGATTGCTACCTGCAGCTGCAAGTTGCGAGATTAATGATAGTGGCAGCTAGGCTTGCCCAGACAATAAGCCGCAACGTACAGAGAGGGGCCATCATTAATTCCCCCGCGTGGTGCCCGTTCTCCACCACTCGATCGGCTCAGTGCTCGCCTTGTTTCCCCACGCTTAGCCGGCTTCACCTCCTTTTTTCCTCATCTCCGATTTGGAGAATTGTCACCCTCCTTGGACCCTGACGTCTCCATATCCTCCACCCTAATACAGTAGGGCCCACTCCCGGAGACCAATAATAATGAGGTTTTACTAATTTAACACCAACCAAACAGAGCCACCTTTGACGCTTTTATACCCCTGCATCTATTTTTATGAGGCAAGCAGACTAATAATAGAGTGACGGAGCAATCGTTCTATGATGTTTCTTGATAATTTCTTCATATATATATATTATTTAAAATTTATATATTATATTTCACTAAAATAAATATTTTATTCAAAAGGAATCTTTTGATTTTGAAATTTGATCTTATAATTTGTTTATGTTTGTACATGCATCTAGTTGAAACAAGAAAACGGAGGTGAAACCATGGGCGGTTGGAACGGGGCTTGAGCTCCGTAGCAGGGGAGTAAGCTGAAGAACATATTAAAAAAAGAAAAAGAAAACCGTGTGCCATAATGAGGGTGGGAGGTGGAATGGAAACGTATCGGTCACGAGCAGAACCGGTTCTTTGAATAATATTTGTCCTAGAGAAGAGAAGAGAAGAGAATGTAGGACAAATGGACAATGAGTGAAGGTGGTTTCGGTAGTTAAGTAGGGACGACAGTGTTGGGTTTACTAGCATTCTAATCACATTTTTGGAAGATATTTGTATATTATATATTAACCACTTTCTTCAAATCATCAAAAATCTCTCCTATTAAACATAAGAATTAATATCATGGCTTATTATTGCAGAATGGAGGTCAATGAATAGAATAAAAGCTTAGAATTCATGAAATATAAAGATTGAGATTAGTTGAATTCATGAAATATAAAGATTGAGATTAGTTGAACTTAATTAACTGTTATTAAAAGATTAAAATTAATTAATTATTTAACTATAAGTTTATTATAAATTCTTAAAATTTGATGTCTCGACTGATATCTTTGAGAATGTGACTTCAATATCTTGATAAAATATTAAGTTCTCTTCGCTAACTTGGTGAAAAATTCTTACCTAGTTATTTCAAATACATATATATAATCCTCAATAATATTTGTTCTACATTTAGAATATTAGTCAAGTTTCAAACTTATACACTCACTTTCTTTTAAAAAATTTTCAAAAATATAAGTGGATATCTCAATTAGAAAAAAATTATATAATTTTCTTATTCCAACTTCTATTTGTGCATGCGTTTTGGTAATCACATTTATTAGAATATACAGATGAATTTGTGAAAAAGAAAAAGGAAAAAGATAAAAAAAACAATTGTCTTCTATATATCATATATAGATAAATTATATTCATAGTATCTAAACTTAAGATATATAATATAAAAATACCTCAACTTTAATTTGTAATAGAAAAACATTATAACATCAATTGCACTTACATAAAACTACATATGATTTCTAATGGTTGGTTTCCAAGTTTAAAAATGACTTAGCTTATAGATTTTTCTTGCCTAAATTGGTTTATCATGCATTCAAGAAATAAGATTTATGGTTGTATCTACCTATTAAATACATGGTTCCTACATATTTATATTTTTTTGTCTATGATAAACTCGTTATTTTGCCTCTCTTATGCGAAATTGACACTTTCTATATTTAAAAATCAGTTCTCTCTTATCCATACATCTTCCATGCATATTTGCGTCTCGTTTGCTCTCCCTCTATGCAAGCTTTCATTTTCTCAATAGATCTTCCTTCCTCTCTCTATCTTTCTTTAACTTTATTTTTTTCTTAATTACTTCAGTTGAAAAAGCCACGACCAACACCTGAAAGCAGTGGTAGATTTATAAAAAAATTTTCTGGCATCAACATATAAAAATATGCATGTCAAAAATACAAATTTTAAATTAATTTTCAAGTATTAAGACTTTAGCATTTAAAAATTTAATAGGATAAAATTGAGCCAATCTAATCAAACATTTTCATGTGAAAAAAGAGCTACTTGTTAGAATTATGACTCAAAATCCTAATAAGATTTGAAAAGACATTTTTCTAATTTGAGTAGGAGAAATATTCCTCAATAGAATAGAGGAATATTTTCTATATAGAGTATAACTCTTGTTTTAGTATTATTCCTAAATTGAGTGAAACTCTTAATCAGATTAGGATTGAGAGAATTAACACTATACATAGGTGAATGGTGGAAAATGTTATTTGACTTTCAGCTCATGGAGTGAAGCTGTCACCCATTGTAGAGAGAGATTTTGCCAATTGCTGAAAACTTGGCTCTGCCCTTTAATGAGGGGCTCCCTCCCATTGCAGTTCTAAGGAGGGAAAGAGGCTTCGGCTTAAGGTGGAAAAATGGCATAGAATTAAAGAGAGAGTAATTCTTGTCCATTGGTGAGAGGGCTCTTGCCCATATAGTTGAAGACACTCTTTATGGTGTAGCAGTTAAAATAGTAAATTTATTGGGTTATGTCTAGAAGAACTAACTAATATATTTACAATGAGCAGTTTGAAGTAATGTGGGTTCTCTTGGGTGTAATTGGATTTATGGATAGTATAGTTTGAGCTTGTAATTGATGATTTATTGTAATGAAAGATGGCATACCCGCGGATATAGCCCTATATTAAGAGAGTGAACCACGTAAATATTGGTAGTTTGTGTGTTTACTTTATCTCTTTACGGTTTACACACTTCCGTAGTGCACAACAAATTGATATCAGAGCATGAAAATAATCTTGGTGAGTTTGGTTGAAGGTGGAGCAGCTGCAATATGTAAATTATAAAGTTTAATAATTAGAGTTCTAAAAGAACTGGGTTTTTAGTGTCCTATATATATATAAATAGTTGGTTGGTCATTATGTGAAATGTATCGTAGAAAGCTCACGAAGTAGAGAGGTGTGTTGAATTCTGTGAGTTTTGTTTGAGTAATTTTGAGAATGAGAAAAATAATTAGTGGTTATAATTATTTTTTCTTGATAGTGGATTTGTTTAGTGGAGTAGGTTTATGCCGAACCACGTTAAATTTTAAATTTTGTGCTTTTTATTTTATGTGGGTGTGATTTTCACAACACTATTAGATACAAACAAGTCATATAAATAAACAATTTATTTTAATAGTTATTAAAAAGATGGTTCAATAATTAAATTTATGAGCAGTTAAATTTAAACATATATATGTGTATATATATACAATATTTTAATGTAAAGAGAGGTCAATTGACCCCTCATTTCCAATGGTGGATCCGCCGCTGCGTGAAAGAGCTAAAGATGTCTAAGGTAAAGGATCAAGAATCTCATCAAATGGCATTCCCTTGTGCAGGTGGGATAAAGAATAGAAATTGACTAGTTACTTCATGGACACATGCTCATTGCGCACCCTGGAAGGATACTATATGGATGTGTACAAAAAATGAATTTTATTTTTTGATTTGCACTAATTTATGAAGGTAGATTTAGGTAGAAGGAAAGTTATTTTCTTTGTATTTTTTTTATTTTGCAGAGAAGAAATTATTGTAATTTTTTAAATGGATCATTTCAAAAATGCCTTATTCGTTCAAATGCTTCGAAAGTGGATTTGTGGTCTCTAATTCCTCTTGTTTTATAATCAAACAAATGTAGCTTTACTAGTTTGCTAGTATCGCTTTAACTAGAGCAGAGCTTGAGGTTTTTCAGTCGCTGCGATGGTGATGGACTCACCTTGCATTTATTTCTTAGATGCAATGGTGATGGAGATAGCCAGGAGCTTGAGGTTGCTACGACGGTGGAGGTAGGAAGACAAACCCCAAAAAGCAAAAGAGAAAATGGATTTCTATTATGAAAGTAAAGTAGTTGAGAGAAAAAAACTGTCGCAAGAGAGAGAAACTGCGCATGAAGGGGGGAGAAAGCATAAAAGACATGGAGGAGAGAAAAGAGTGGAGGAATCAGCTATTAGAAGTCATAGGTACTTTCATGGTACTTCATTTAATTGAAGTTGAGATATTTTATTGTTATAAATTACAATTAAGATACTTTACTATTAATTACGGCCACTGTATAAATTGACAAATGACGTGTGAAATTTACTTTATTATAGAGCACTCATTCAATGAACAAAGAAACATTTGTGTTCAATTGCAGCCACATTTTAGCCAAAGATGACCAAGTTAATTTGATATGACTCATGTGTTTGATCTAATTTGGTATGTAAACAAGAGTCTAAGATATATGTAGAAAAGAAAAAAGTGCAGATAAAAAAAAAAAGGCTTCATGGAGCTGATAATTCAGTAAATGGATTCAGATATTATGGACAATAACAGAGGTACAGACTTGGATGGTTCAACTATAGCAAGCAAAACTTTTGCATCACATAATAAAGAAATATATCTTCGGACAAAACTAAGAATTATTAGGGTAATGATAGAAGTCACCAATCTGTTCACCCATATTTAGATGGGGCAACCAAAAAAGAGTAGCCAATTCAACAGCCACACCTATTGGTGGCGGACCACCATCTCTCTAGACCATCCATGACAGACCATGGGTAGATCCAACAACATCATTCGGATTTTTATCACAGTTAAGACTTGAAGGAAATGGGTAGGGACTAGGAATGGAGTTTGGGCTAGCAGGGGCCACCATGCCGCATCCAGAGAGAGTGCTTGTGTGTGCATCTTTTTGGCTGGTGGCTGTTCCATTACGTCACTACCACAAATATTAATATTTTTTTATTTTCTCTTGTTGGGGCCTTCTGGACTCTTTTAAGCCTTGTTGTTGATTGGTCTGTGCCGTTAGTTCCTCTTGACTTCACCGTTTCCTTCTATCTCTCTCTCTCTGTCTCTCTCTCTCTCATTCTTTCTCTGACGAACAAAGAAGAAGAAGAATATAAATTTCTGTGCTTGTTCTCTATCTGCGTCTTTATCAGTTGCGGGTAGAGATGGCAGTAGAGAATAAAGTTCATTTGGTTAGTTCCTACCCTTAGAGCTACCCAATATTCGCGCCTCCTTTTTTCCCGCCCAAATCTTGTCCACCAATTCAGCTCAATCCGACAGTGAGAGACAACGAGAGCTACGATGTTGAATATATTTTTCTTACAAAGTTAATGAAAACAATATTTGTTCATTAGGGTTTTTGTTTTGTTTTGTTTTGTTTATTTTCCTCCCTCTCTCTCTCCTGCTTTCCCTCCTTATATAACCCTACTTGTTCTCCTTTCTTCTTCTCGGCTTTTCCTTTCCTTCTATTCTCTTCATGGGGATCTGATCCGACAACTGGACAGAAAACAGTTTCTGTGGGAGGGCAAAAAGCAATCGGGTTCAATTCCCGAGGAAATTTCCTTACAATTACTTTTCTTTTTCTTGTTTGATATAGGAGCTTCCAGTAGTGTATACCTGGAGTCAATTAGAGCTGCACCTAGTTTAGCTCATCATTCTATTTTTGGAGTCAAGGGTTTAGATTCTTCTACTCAGGGAAGATTCAATCAACCTAGATCTGTGGTTTGCAAAGTCTTGAGATCTTGGTTTTGCTTGATCTGTGAGCTCTCTCTCCTTTTATCTCTCCTAGTTCTAGCTCTCTTCCCATCACCTGATTTTTTTTTTTTTTCATTTTTTTGTATGATATACAGATGATAATTTGTTTTTGATGCATCTGTCACTCAGGTTTTGAGAATATGTGGAGGTTGCATGTTTATGCGGATCTAGCATCTCAAGAAATAGTTTTCTGCTATTATTAATGCACTTTAAATTTCTAGCAACAACAATTCGTATGGAAAATATTTGTTTTCTCTTCTGTGTTTTTCACTTTAAATCTACGACTTATATTGCTTAATTTTGCCCAGTCCATAATTATAAAGGGTATTTCATGATTTTTCATCCTAGAAGTGATCATATTGCATCATGGTTACTGCATGTGAGATGTCCCTACGAATTATAAATAATCAGATCATATAGGTAAATTTTCCCATGCTATAGGAGAACTCATATTCAACATCTATGTACAGTAGGATCGCACTTATTTTCCATATGCCAGGAGACTTTGGGTTCGCGTTTGCATGTGCAGAACCTTACTATATGATCTCTTTTGTGTAATGATGAAAGATAGAGATGAGAAGCTGTTGGGTGTTGTACTCTGAAGAAACCTCAACAAAAGCAAATTCGTTCAACCAACTTGAATATTTCATGATTAATTTCTCCCATTTTCATCGTAGCTTTTGTGTTCTTCCTTCCAGTTAGGTCCAAGGTCACCAACTCAATCCATATATATGTGTGTGTGTGTGTGTGTTCTTAGTTGTCGTTCAACCTAAAATCTTCATTTCATATATCATTCTTCGTTCATAATACGCACAAGAATTGTATTAATTCCATTTGATAAAATTGTCAGCGATCAGACAGAAATACATATTAGCATGTGTTATACTTGCATTGTCTTCAGTAGGGGCCTTAAATTTATATGTAAGTGATTTCTATGCACCCTTATGCAATCTTTGTATAGTCAGAACAATATATATAATTTAATTAGTTTATTGATGGTGAATATAATTTCAAGTGTCATACAATTATTTGTTCCATTCATTCTCATGGTCTCTTCACAAGTATTTCCCATAGCGATTGATTAGGAGTGTGCCACATATATTGGTAGAAACATCATATATGTGCATTGACAAACGTATATATGCATAACATTCATTAATATAATTCGTTAGCTGCTTGAACAATAACTAATGATTAGAATTTCAATTTTTGTATTTTACATGCTGTTTTGTTCAATATACATAACTGCATCTTCACATTTAATGAAGTAGAGTAAATATAGGCTCCATTTGTTTAGATTTCTATACACATTGTTGTTTGTTTTTATTTCTATATGATTTTGTAAATTCACAAAAAAAAAAATCCTAATTTAGCAGGTTAAACAAACGAGTTCTAATATATACACACACCCACATTTTTCAGTATCTACTAAACAGATGATTGCTTTGGTAAGAAAGGCCGATTGCATCTGTTATATATATAGCTGAGAAGGATGATTCTTAATGGAGTAGTTGAATGGAATACAGGAATCAAGATTCAGCAGCAGGAGACATGAACACTTTTTCACATGTTCCTCCCGGTTTCCGGTTCCATCCCACCGATGAAGAACTAGTTGATTACTACCTCAGGAAAAAAGTTAATTCAAGAAGGATTGACCTAGATGTCATTAAAGATGTCGACCTCTATAAAATCGAGCCATGGGACCTTCAAGGTAGTGATAATTAGTTAACATTAATATTTTCAATTAATCCATTTTAATTAGGATTCAACAATCATATATACAAGTCCTTAACCATTGTATGTTTTAATATTTGTTTGCCTGAACAGAAATATGCCGAATAGGGACAGAAGATCAAAACGAATGGTACTTTTTTAGCCATAAAGATAAGAAGTATCCAACTGGGACTCGCACTAATAGAGCCACTGCAGCTGGATTTTGGAAAGCAACAGGCAGAGACAAAGCAATCTATTCCAAGCACGACTTGATTGGAATGAGGAAGACCTTAGTCTTTTACAAAGGTCGTGCTCCAAACGGACAGAAATCAGACTGGATTATGCACGAGTACCGCCTTGAAACGGATGAAAATGGGACTGCTCATCAGGCAAGTATAGTCAGATTAGTTATTTAAATTTCTTTGTTTTCAATTAAAATACCCATTTACTTCAAGAAACCAACATCCTACGTATTGCAATGTGAAGCTGAATATCAAATGCAAATGGAACAGCTTAGTTGGTACACTTAATAGCAATTTTTATTGATCGAAGCACTTCCCACTGAGAATTTCTTTACATTGATGAATTTTTGTGTACTTGAAACAGGAAGAAGGTTGGGTTGTGTGCAGGGTGTTCAAGAAGAGAATAACAACTGTCCGGAAAGCGAGCGAGCATGAATCAAGCAGCTGGTATGATGACCAGGTT
This sequence comes from Hevea brasiliensis, assembly GCF_030052815.1. Classification (NCBI taxonomy): domain Eukaryota; kingdom Viridiplantae; phylum Streptophyta; class Magnoliopsida; order Malpighiales; family Euphorbiaceae; genus Hevea; species Hevea brasiliensis. Next base: position 85,716,971 of record NC_079505.1, on the reverse strand, counting down.
TCTTTCATGCATGAGGAGGATTCGCCAAATCAAAACTCACAGCCTGAGTTGGCCTATCACCTCTCTTACTCGTGCAAGAAAGAGTTGGATTTGCAGTATCATAATCAGGTTGCCAGCAGCCATGATCACTTCCTTCAACTGCCACTTCTACAAAGCCCTAAACTGCTGAAAGCTGCCACTGTCTATGGACTAGACATAAACCAGGCAAGCACTCTGCAATCCTCATCTCTTTCACAGGAAGAACAAACACGTGACCAAAGCTTGCATTCCCTCTATGGTCACCAAAATAATAATGGGCAAGCAGTTGATCCAGTGACGGATTGGAGAGTGCTAGACAAGTTTGTTGCTTCTCAACTAAGCCAAGATGACTTGCCTAAAGAAAATAATACCTACTCAAATGCAACCAACAACATCTTCCACTCATCAGATCAGACAAATATGCTTGCTAGACACTTGAGCAAGCAAGAAACCACGCCGGAAAATGCTTCGACGTCGACCTCTGGTTGTCAAATTGAGTTATGGAAGTGACAGATGTCCTTTCTAATAAAATATGCAACAGTATATACACTGATCATAGAATGATGAGGTAATTAAAGGGAAAATATTATGATATAATTAAGTTTCTGTACATAATAAAAATTAAAAACGCTATAACTTAATTTGACTTTGTTTTCCTAGTGTTAAGTTAATTAACACCACCATATTAGCTAGTGATCAGTCGTAAAATTCATGTTCCTTGTAAGATGAAGTACCATTAGGGTGGACTGTGAAATGGAGTGACAGCATTCATGTTTGTATTCAAAGGCATTTTAATTAATGTAGCCAGTGGTCTAGCGACCACATGTGCTGTTTATGGAATTAATCGACCTCCTGGTCGATTAAAGTGACATGTTTGTACTCTCAACTTGGTGTGAAACAGTATTAGAATAAAAGACCTTTGTTTTCTCCCACTACATTTCTGCCTCATTTCTCTTTTTATCTCAGTGCTCTAATTTCCAAGAGAAAGAAGCATGTATGTACACACGAGTTTAATAAAAAAAAAATTGAAGCGTAATCTAACAAGAGTTTAATTTTAAAACTAAAACTGGTTTTAGTTGAAAAGGCTGTTGGACTGCAAATTTCATCTTAGCTATGCATGCTACTTCATCCAAAAACTATTGAAAGTGCATATGGAAGGGGAAAAAAAGATGCATTTGTAAAACAGCTTGATAGTATAATTTCATGATGGTGGCCATGGGAATGCTTTGCAGGGAAGTTTGGCAATTTATTCCCTATGTGCCTTTTGTCCACTTATGAAACGTAGAAGGCACTCCAGAGATGCTATCGGCTAGATTAAGCACAAGACTGTACCACTAGTAGGCTTTTTGGAGCTATATTGAGTTTCTGCTAAAAATTTTGATGCAATACAATATAGGAATGGCTATAGGTAGGTCGGAGATAGATATCGTTTCTCGTACTCGACACAGATGAGTTTGGGGATGGAACGGATTTTTTTAGAGGATTTTTTTTATTTAATTTATTATTATATAATATAAATTTATTTATTAAAAAATAAATTATAAATTAAAATATAACTTTTAAATATAATTTTAATAATATAAATTTTTTAAATTGTAACATTTAAATACATATAAATAAATTTTTTTAATAAAAGTAATAACATATTATGTGCTGAATGTTTTGTGGAGATCTCCGTATTCCCACCCCACACAATTATTGAAATTCAGGTAAAGTCAAGGAAAAATTAATCGAATTTGTGGGGGAATCGGATTGGGTTGGGAACAATTAATTGTCATCCCTAATGCCAAAATGAAAACAACAGCTTTCCAATAGAAGATAATAATAATAATTAATCCGTATATAAGGAATTACTTAACTCTCAAGGAGAAAGATGAATCGGTGAAAACATGCACGGCAAGCAATTAATATTGAAGTAGCTGTATAAATTACTCTTTGATTAATCACAGAATCAATATCCCATTATATTCTCAACGAATCATAATTTTGCAGTTGTATATAAAGCAAACCTCCATAACTTAATCATAAAATTTTGTATCCGTGTTCATTACCTAATATCGATGCAGGAAGAGGTGAAGATATAGAGTGACGAAATACTATAACCTAATGAGCATTGAATGTGAAGCACAAGCCATATAAAACCTAGCTACACACCATTAATTTGAACCAATAGAACCTATAAATGTATACAAAATGAACAAAGGCCTGGTGTTGATGCCATTCCAGCAAGAAATATTGACCTATAACTAGCTAGCTTCAAACTAACATTTATAAGGAGGAAGAAAATGGCCATCAAAAGGGAGTTGCGACTCCCTTTCATGTTTCCAAGAAATATAGGTACCTACCTTATGTGAATTGCGGCTGATCGCACAAGAGGGCAATTGATTTCCAATTACTAAAGATGGAGTATCAACTGAGAAACCCTCTCAATATTGATACATGCTACGAGGGAAGGGACAAAGGGTTTGCAGTGAAATCTCTTGGAAGAGCATGAAACATCATAAATACTATTACCCTCCACTCTAATGGAAGAGTCATTTACTTGTGGAGAAGTCAAGCTCAAGCATGAATATTATTCCTTTTAAAGCAAATGGAAGGTTCCAAAGAACATACTCATTGATGAGCGGGGTCTTCTCTCAATTCATGCATATCCCACTCTTGATGGAGAGAGGACAGAAGGAATCCAAGGAACAAAGGCTAGGGAAATGTCAAAGGTTTGACGTGGACTTAGGTTTTATGCCCAATTCTTTTGTACAAAGTAGAGAGAAAGAGTGGGTGCAAAGTCAAAGAAATGAAATGAGGGTGTGATTGAATAATTAGGGTTTTATTAAAAATTGTTGTTTGTGAGGGAAGAAAACATCATATGTGCTGAAACAAGTCCATGTGACTGCCATTATATGTGTTCTTTTTCTTTCAATCCACAGATCCCATGCCTCCTCTCTTTGTCCTTGCAATTTTTTTACTTTCTTATTGATGAAAATGGGCCCCTTTTTTAACCCACATGCTTGTGCCAATTTCTCTTGAACCCATTTGCATTAATTTTGTCTTACCAATGTAATTAACTTCATCATATATATGATGTGGTTGAAGAGACAAATAGACAAACTTAAAGACAGACAGGAATTTTAAATCTGAGGAGTGGATTGGATGTTTCTGAACTTTAGATTCTTATACTTGTAAATTTCTAAACTCATGTTGCTACAACCGTGGTCTAGCTACTGATTGATGTTTGCTTTGTCTTTTTACCTTAATTAATTCTCACTTTATGATTTTCATCAAAGAGCAATTGGATAAACTTCTAGGAGCCAACTACATGATCTACAATGTAAAGAATTTCTTTAAATAACAGATCCATCACATTGTTCATATTTTCTACAGTGGATTTCCAGGGTGAGCATCCAATACATGACTATTAAATGTCAAGCCCAAAACTACATTTCTGTTTTCGGGTTTCGGGCAGATCGCCCAGCCATTTTAGAGATTATCTACTTTTCAGATTCTGAAAGAGAAGCCCATATGAATGTTTGATTAGGATTTAAAGCAATAATTTACCTTTCTGATTAATTCACCTGATAAATTTAGGTAAAAAAGGAATTTAGAAAACGAAATCATATAGTTAATGGAATTATTGTATCCCAACTCCCGGATGATCCTTGACTAGTGTTGAACATTATCATAAGTTATCAAATATTATACAGGACAAATAAAATTCTCGTATGAAAGGTCAGGTTCTACGGAAAGAAAGGGTAACTTTGAGATCAGAAATGATAGATGCCCAATGACCTACTAAATTACAATTAAAAGGGCAGAGCACCCCACAGACTCAATGAAAAGAAAAATGTCATAGCAACCTCAAAATTTTCTACTGCACCAAAAAAAAAAAAAAGAAGTTGCAAATCTAATCCAACTATGCAATTCAAGTATCCCCAACGGTTAACATTACGCCTACAACTACAGCCAATACAAGCAACCCCTTGCCTAAAATAGAATTCTCCTATCCAACCGGTAGAAAAGTTTACCCGAAAATGAAAAATAAGGCACAAAGTGCATTCAGCAGAGAGAAAAACCCCATTGATTTGCTAGCCCCATGAATGGATATAGCGGAGGAGAGAGTTGACGTCCTGAAGCAACAAAAATAATTATTAGCCATGTCACAAACAGAGAGGAAAGAGACAATATAGCATTAGAAATCTTCGATGTATACTTCTGCAACCCTTGTAGGGCACCGCAATATCTAACGTTATAAGGTGGAGCCATCTCTGTTTCACCGTTTTCCTCGGGATTGATGATTCTCATATATGTTTCATGGCCCAGATACCATCTGTCAAGGTTTTCTACTCTAAGATTCCATACTCCAACATTGTCCAGAGAGACCAGGACTGCTGTCCATCCCCCAGGGTAAACCTACATAAGAAAAATAAGGGACTAAATGGAAAGGTAATAAATAATCTCACATTTCCAGATTTTTTCAGTAACTGGTAGCTATGATTCTTTATTTTTTTCCCATAAAAGCTAGATAAATCCTTTGAAATCCTTTTGACAAGCTAATTGAATAAAGCTTTTATTAAGGATATATGTTGAAGCAATCTGTAATTTTAATGTTAATGATGCAAAAATCATGAAAAACAACACATATTTTATAACAAATTATCTTGCCCTGGGTTGATTATACCACATAATAAAAATCTAAGCGATTGCCACATCCTTCGAGGTGCATAGTAGTAAATGTTTCCAATAAGATAAACCAACCTCTACTGTGCAGCGAGAAATAGCATCCCATTTATTATATGAACTTTTTTTGTCCTCAGTCCACACCCCCCAGTCCATCCTGCATTTGAAATAACCAGATTATTTAAATTCTTCATAAGACAAGACCAGCAGCAATTTAAGAAGGGATAAACTAAAAATTCTTACCCAACCACAAAAAATGAATAACCATCCATGTGAAAGCTTAGCATTTTGGTGTCATTGTTCTGCAATACAACCTGGATAAAACCTTTATATGTAGCATTAATGACAGATATGTCCATTCGGGGAGGCCTATCAAGTGGCTTATCAGGAAAATCAAGTTTGTAAGCTCCCTTCACATTGTGCAGGTCAGCAAGCCTGATCGGTGTATCAGGATTGACAAATGATATCCCATTCAGAGTTGCACGTTGTTTCCCATCAATTGTAACTGGAGGCAAGATCCTCAATATATATGTTTCAGTGATATTTATTTGACCATAGTGAAAAGATCCCTGTGGGTTAGGGCGAGCTCCACTTGCAGTTGTATTTTGCCTAACCCATGTGAAAACGACAACATTAACTTTGATAGAGTCACAGTGGACTTCACTAAAATCAAATCAAAATAAAATAGAACTTGTATCGGATTACAACATGCTGCCCCATTATTCATATGCAATAATGCATGAATCACAAATAAATTTTCCAAGCAGGACCCCTTTTTTGGCAAAAGTTTTCTACCCTTGTTTCAAGCATTCTGAAAGAAATGTCCGTTCCCCTTCTTCATCATCAAAACGAATGAATAAATATACAAATTTCTAAACAGAAAAGTAGGTAAATAGAGGAGCACATCTCAAGGATCATTTTGGCTTTTTCATACTTCAAATGAAAACAAGTACTTTTGTGTGAAATAGCTATCAGATGCAACTGTATCATAACTTCATAAGTATTATTTAACATGCCTTAGGCTGCCAATATGAAACATATTTGAATGAGAGGGAAACATGAAAATAAGCTCTCAAAAAGTTCAAGAACTAACTTGATGGATCTTGGCTGAGTCATTGCTGCCCACTGGTTGTAAACGTCACTTGGTGCCTCTGGCAGAGGACCAGATACTGGTCCTTTTGAATTCGAATAATGCAAGACAGCAACACCTGTGACTCTTTGCCAAAGTGATTCGTTCACAAACCGAGCGCTTGCCACAATGTAATAATCAGAAGTTGCATTCTGATCCATGGTTGCCAAAAAAGAATAGGATTGACCCACATGAATGTCAAAGCTAGTAAAATTTTGTTGCGATGTATAATGTCCCTCTGTTTCCACAAGAAGTAGATTGTGACCCTGGATTCTGAAGTTCAAACTAGTTGAAGTCCCAACATTGTGCACACGCAGTCGATAAGTTTTGCCTGCAAACAAATACTATTGCTGCTTAAAACTTCAAACAGTTGAACTTATACCAACATTTTGCACAAGCAGTCACAATGGACATATGCAAAAGAAAAATCACAATGAAAATTTTTTAACATTTGTATTTTTTATCATACTATTGAATACACGAATTGATATAATAAAATGGCTTTACAACCAAAATCACCAAATTGAATAAAGATGAATCATTAGGAAATTGATCCATCACTGATCAATATGGCAACTTCTAGAAAATCAAATATGCTGATGGGAGAGGTCAGGCAAACTGGTTCCAAGTGGGAGAAAAGTATATTGAAAAATGATCTAACACTGCTTCACATGCTTCCTGTTATAAATGCTTGAAGATTGTTACCTGGATCAACTTGAATAGTTTCATACTCAATACCATCAGGCACAAATGTTGTGTTGTATCTGTAAGGCCCCTTCCCATTAATTAAAACTCCATCTGGCATGCCAAGGTCTTTTCCAGAGTCAAGGGCAGTTCTCAATGCCTAAAATTTGCCATTAAAGGTCACCATTAGAGTTGAATACTGCATATCATCAAAGTTCACAAGAAAATATCAAGTCCAAAACAAAACTAACCGTGTGATTTTGTGTATACCAGTCACCAATTAGAAGGATAATATCCCCATCAGGCTGGGTAAAAGGAATTGGGATAATTTCTCGGTTACTAATAATAAAGGGACCAAAACCACCAGATGCTCTTTGAAGATTCAGGGATGGAAAGTAGAAAAAGCTCCCAATCTGATCTTTGACTTGAAAATTATAAGTATAATTCTGTTTGAGAGGAATTGGACAATTCGTGCCAAGAACACCATCCTCCCATGAATCACGCCGCATTTGGATCCCAGGCCTGTCAAAATTCACAACCATCCATCATAAATTTCTTAAAAATAGCTATTCCTAAAAATTCAAAGCAAGAAGGGAAGAGAGGAAAACAATTAAAAGTCAATAATATAAAAACCTACCAAGTCATCAGGAGATTTTCATCATCCAAGTCATTCCATACATTAACAATAACAACGTAATTAGTAGTAGCATTAATAACAGGACCAGGAAACTTGCCATTCACTGCTATAACCTGCAATCATAAGTAAACAAATAAGTAAAAAATGTTGAAACAAAACATCTTAATAAACAATAACAGTTTCTGATACAATAAAAAAATAAAAAATAAAAAATAAAAAATAAAACTTAGATTAGATTACAGGAGGAAAAGGAGGAGAAAATCCACATTCATGATTTAAAGACAAGCTTCGTATCCAATAACCAAGCCACTAATGCCTAATTAAAGTACATTTCAATAATATGACTATGTTAAGGAAAAATAACATGATAAAGAGATGCATAGCACCCCTATGGGGAAAAAATGGCGTACAAAGGAAAATAAAGCTATAAACTAAAATGTAATCACTCAAAGATCCACAGTGCTTGACGCTGATACAGTCAAAAACACCCAAAGTAGAGAGATTATTAGGTGCAGCCGGCACACATGCTATAATCTATAATCTTCCCCCAAAGTAACTGACCAAAACGTGAAGACTATTTCACCATTAGGAAGAAAACGCAGGACTCATATAGGACATCGTCAATAACGGCATCATTTGACGCTAATCAGGAATGCCCAAATCCAACTTAAAGGGCTACAAATACCTTAAGAGAAACCACGTATTAACAAGTTCGGCTTCAATCTTCTTCTATTACAGTTAACCCACTATCCTATAGAAAGGATTAATAGTATATTACTCAGAAACACCTTATGAGAAACGGAACCCATGTACAAAAAGTTCATGCAGCAGCATTTTGAGTAGATCCAATGCAGATAATTTAAGAAGAAAAATGGGTGAAACAGAACTGAAATCATTCTATAAGCTGAATAACTCCAAGGAAACCCATATAAAAATAAATAAATAAACAAAGACCGAAATGAAGCAAGCAGGGAGAAGGAGAGTAGAGATAGAACCTGCTGAGGAACACCCAGAGGAGAGGCAGTGATGTAAGAAAGCCTAAATTCATAGGAGACAGAAGGGTCTGCCGCAAAACAGAGGGTGGAAAACAAGGCAATGTGAATTAAAGGAAACAGAAAGAAGCGAAGCAGAGCCATGGAGGGTATGGGATTCCAGTCAAGAGCCGATGCTTGAAGAGATTTGAATGATGATTTTACATAGTAGAGAAATGAGAATACACTGGGAATGAGAGAGAGAGAGAGAGAGGGGCTGTTCGTTTTTTATATTGGAGAGTTGTTTTTGTTTGTTTTGTAAGAAAGCGACAAATTAAAGACGGCACCCTAAACATTTCAATTTCTACAAATTTTGCAGCCGCATTGTGCTATTACCCGCTGAACCGGTTACGCTGTCATTCAGATATTAACACAATTTTTATATGGAAAGAAAAATAAAAATGGATAATATTTAATATTTTTTATTTTTTATATTTATTTTTTATTTGAAAAACATAAAAAAAAATTAATTATTTTTTCAGAATTTATTATTAAATTTTTTACTTTTTTCTCTCGTTATAATAAAATTTTTTTTCCTCCCTCTTTTATTTTGTGTTCTATCTACAAGGAAAACTGAGAATCTTTCTTTAATTTTTATTTATTTTTAATATTATAATTTTAAATTATTAATTAAAATTATATAAAATTAAATATTGTATTAATTGAATCTCAATAATTAATAAATAAAATTGAATTTAAAAGATAAATAAATAATTTAAATAAGGGAAATGGGGATAGTATTACCGGATGGCACATCCCGGTGGGGTGTGAAAGTGACGCGCTAGAGTCAAGGGCATCAAGAAAATGCACAAGTTTCAGAGTCTGGCGCCTTCACGTTCAAATATTTTGTATTTAAGAATGCCCGAAACGGATTTTCTCTCTCTTTCTAATTCACCAACGTTCTGATTTTCCCTGAGCAATCGTCATATTGCACATGCACAGCCCCACTCAAGTGCTTTCCAGTTCCAGAATAAGAATTGTGGACCCTCACTCCATCTGGATAATCTCTAACTTTCCAAGAAGTGGCTGTGGCCCACTTCGCCGCCTCGTCCTCTGCTTCAACGCGCTGGTGCTTCCTGGTTTCTCTTGGTTTCCTTGGCGATAAGAGAAATTAGTGATTGCCCAATTCATTTACAAATTTTGCCCAAATCACATTTTTCACTCAATTCGCTTAATCATTGTGTGATTAGAAAACCTCCTTGCTTACTTCTTCATCATCTTTGGTAACAATCACTTTTAATTTTTACTATATTATTAATCCATATTATATTATTATTATTTAAAATTTTGAATTAATTTTTTAAAGAATTTAATTTTAAAGAAATTTAGTGTATAATTAAAAAAAAAAAGAAAAGAATTGATCGATATTGGAATGGAATCAATTTATTTTGATATATAATTTGATTAACCGACCATTTTTGCACCTTACGCTTGAAAGCAGCTGGATATTCCATTTAAGCCAAAAATCTCGATTTGTAGTTGCTTGTTGGGCAATAGCAGAAAAAGTTGACGAGTAGAAATGCACTCACCAGGACTTTGTTAACAATACTATCGAGGTGTCACATATGCAAGTAGTTGTCCATGGAAGAAGGTGGATTATATCATTATAAAAATAAGCACTTATCATAAAAAAGCTGCACTAATTAGTGCCATGATTAATTTTATATAGATATATTGTCTTTTCTTATATTATATATATATATATATATTTTTTTTTTTCCTTCGGGCAACAGCTAACTTGCACATGGATCAGTGAGATTCAGTATCTCTCAGTCTTCTTTGTTGCAGGGAGAGGGTTGAGAATGTAGCTATATACAAATTAAAAGAATTAGGCTTGTTTGGAGAAGAAGCAAAAATGTATATTTAATTGTTTACGGTGTACATGGAACAGAGCCATTTTCCATAAAACAAGCAGCAATTGGCTGCAACATTAGCATTGATCTTGTGGAAGTATTTAGATCAAGTCAAATACCAACTTAGAATCTGCTTTTCTTTAATCTAAAAGTTTTCGGAATTGGCTAAAGCTCTAATTTATCTCTCTGCTTTAACGGCTACGACCTCAAGTCTACAATACATACAAGTTGGACATTTTATATTTTTCCCGAAAGTCAGGGATAGTAGCACACCAAAAGGAGTTACATGACTTCATGGCCCAACAAGATTAAAAATCCCCGTTTAAAGTCCTGAGCCCTAGCTACAGAAAATAAGGCTCAAGGCCTAAAAGGAATACAGAGGTAGCAGCGAAATTACAAACCCATGATTTAGATACAAAAAGCAGCTAGACAACGGCTCAGAATCCAACCTAAGGAAGAAAGCCCAAAACAATAGAAGACCTAGCAAGTGCTAGACCCAACACTCGAAGCAGAGGAAGAAATGGAAGATTTGCACTACTTATGTCTCATCCAACTAGCCCCCGAGGACCAACGACGCACCCAAGAGTCCAAAGCGGCCATGCATGGCAAGATTAGTGTCCAAGAAAGCTCAAGAAAAGACAAATATCGACGGGCAAAACCGAGTTAGGTGCCAAAATAATAGAAGTTGAGAAGCTCAAGATTATGGAAGTGTCGGAGAAAAGGGGAGGTGTGGTAGAGCTTTTTGGCAATTTCAATCTCTCATGGCCATTTAAAGGACGAAAACCTTCTACAGGAGCCTAAAGTCTTCGAGATGACCTATCTTAGTAATGCCTTGTCTCACCTTCATAACCCCACAGAAACAAGAAGCGAGAAAGAAAACCCAGCAAATATTAGCAGCCCAAAATATCCCTTAACAGTTCATAGTCGTGCATAATCAAAACAAAAAGACTATACATATCTCGCCCCACCGATGGGAAGGGAAGGAGACCTGTCAAGGAAGGGCAGCCTTCCTTAGCTGAAGGGGTAAAGAAAAGACACCGAATATGGCAAAAGAAAGGGATTAAACTATAAAAGAAAAATAAGGAAAAAAAAAAAAAAAGAAAAAGCCTCTCTTAAAACAATAAAGAGAAAAGTATATGAAAATTTCATAAGTTAGGAAATATAAAATGAAAAAGGATATTTATTAAATCATCTAGTTTCACAAGTCCGTTTAAGTGTTGAATTAGATTAGGATCATATTGAATTAAATTTTAAATCGACTCAAGTCAATGATTTAATATTTGAATCGGAATTGGATCGATTATAAGAAATTAATTTTAATCTCTCTCTAAATTTGAATTAAAATAGTAATTTAAACTATCATTTTTAATTTAATTTAATTTAAAAATAAATAAATGAATAAGTTACAATTTTAAAAGGTATTACATTGCGGATTAAATCATTTTCAAATCAGAATTGAAATCGTTAAAAAATAGAATAATATCACTTTTAAATCAACTTAAAATCAAATTAGAATTGATTAGAATATAGGTTCCATCTAATTTTGCCACTCCAAAGTCTATACTGTCAATTTCAATCCAGAATCGATCCAAATTGGACCATCACTAGGCCTAAGAACAATGATTGTTGGGTGGATTAATCGGTTGATTAAATCAAGCTTAGGAAAGAAAATGAAAAGAAATCCACGCGCAAGGACCATAAATATGGGTGGGCTTGCAGCTAAAGCTACTGCTCCAGAGTCCAGTCCACTTGCTCAATAAAATAACTAATTTAATTCATAAATCTCTTGCTACGCATTGCAAATGAATCCGTACATCGGCATTTCTTGATGGGCTAATTGCAGCCCAATAGTATTGGGATTTCAAACCTTTTTTCAGTAGATTTGGGCCCCAACCCTACCGCCATGTGAACTGGACATTCATTGCGCCGGGAGTGAGTTGGGATTAAATAAACCGTCTGCTTGTTATTTGTTAATGATACAAAACTTGTAATCAACAGTTTTTTTAATTATGCTATTTTATATTAAGTGTTTGGTAAAATTATATTTAGCTGTTGCTGTTAATATGTGAAATGACTAATAAGGGTATATATCATATAATTTATTTTATTATTTAAATAAATATAAAATTATAAATTTATTATATTATATTATTTATTTTATTATTAAATTAAATATATAATTATTAAATTAATATATTATATTATTTAAATAAATATATAATTATTAATCTTTTATATTATATAATTTATTTTAGTATTGAAAGAAGAAAATAATTATTTTTTTAATATAATTAAATAATTTTAAAAATATAAATAAAATAATAAAATAATTATTATTGTTAATAGAAAAATTTATAATTACTTTTAAGTTTTTGGATATAAATAAATATTTTATATTTTATGTTATTAATAAAAAATATTTTAACAAAGTTGAAATACGTTAATTAAAATTATAAATAAAAAAATAAAAATATTAATAATATTAATTTTTAAATTAAATAAAAAAGGATAATATGATCAAAATAAAAAATAAAATCATATCAGTTATCAGCTAATGAGAAACAGCTCTAAAAATAGAGCTGATACAAACTGCAGCTGATGGGTATTATATCAGTTGCTCATCAGCTATCAGCTCTATTTTTTTAAACTTGTCAAACATCACAATTTACTTGTTTGGGTGTCTATCAGCTATCAACTATATCCAACAGGTAAACCAAACACCCCTAAATAAGCTGTCTGCTTGTTATTTGTTAATGATACAAAACTTGTAATCAACAGTTTTTTTAATTATTATTTTTTTTTCTTTTTGTCTGAGGTAATCAACGGTTGAGAATTTTTTTGCATAGTGCGAAAAAGCATTCCATGCTAACTTCAATGGCATAATGGAATGGCCCTAAACGGAATTTAGCAAATAAATTGCATACGTACTGGAACCCCTACAATTTTTTTACCAAAAAAAAAAAAGAAATGATACATCATAGGTTGGCCAAGGATTTGCAATCTCTGGGCATTGGCAATCAAATGGAACGTCAAATAGGACGAATTTGACAAAACAAAAGTGTTCTAATTGCTGTCAACAAATGGAAACGGACGGATAAAGGCAGAATTCAACTCCCATATCTTGAGTGTAGCTTTAACGTTCACAGAAGTTGCGTTGTTGAATAAGAACAGCCTTGCAGCTCCATAGATTGCTTCTGTTGGATAAATCCGCGATGTGATTACTGTTCTTCCTCCTTGTGCGAAACTTTCCACAATCGAATGATCGACCTGCAACAATTTCTGCTAATTAACAAAACAAAAATTCAAAGCACAAGGCAATCATGCCTTCTTCATCAATCTCCTTTCTTTATTTCTATGCTTTAAGATGGTAAAGCTAATATGCACTAATTCATCACATACCAGAACCCTCATGCCTAGTTTTTCATCTTCCAGCACAGGAACAGTGCTTCCATAAACTTGCTTAAAGACATCAAGAGCTTTTGATGATCTGCATTAAAGAACATACGAATGTTTATAATTTGGGTAACATACGTTTCATATAATATAAATCCACTTAATAATTGACAGGACAAGATTTCCAAAGATGAATGAGAATTAATAAGTTAGCAATGAAAGAAGGGAACCTTGTTTCGTCAGCACAGAAATAAGTCTTGAGAGTGCCGTCAGTTGAATTGACAGGACGGAAAAACACAGGTGTGAGTTCAGAAAGTGTTTGGTCTGCAATAGCCAGGATACCAAATGGTCCCAAAGAGCTCCTGTCTACTGCACCACCACTGCAACCGTATTCTTCAACCACCGAATCTGATATCAATTCTGTTTCAAACTCCACAAAAATGTCTAGCTGCAAACATTTTAAGTGGGTCACTATTTATCATTCGTTACCTTGTAATAGACTAGAAGCAAGAACTAATTAAACAAGTTTAGACTTGGTAACAGTAAACATTAAACAAACCTGCGCGGCCATGCCTATGTCCAGCGGGACTACTGAACCAGGTTCAACTAAAACCTCTTCAAAGTCAGTACTGTTCAATCTCAAGCTCTCAATCTCCTCCACTGGCCATTGAAGCAAATTGGTTCCAGTCTTATTGTCAAATAATACAGCCCTTGGAATGGTCTGTACAGCACACCAAGAAACTGTTAAAGAGTCTTCAACTTCTAATTAATTTCTTAAGGAAAAATCCGTTTGTTAAAATATAGCATACCTGAACAGAGGCCCAGCCCTTTTCCAAGTCATCTTCTTCAGTGTCAGTTTCATTGATCCAACCCCATAGAATCCTCCTTTTCTTGTACTGGTCATAAAATGTCTTTGAGGCGTAGTACCTTCCATAGTCCACCCGTAATCCAATACCCACATCCTCCTTCGGGTTATCGGGTGTCCATCTATCTGTTACTGGGTCATAGGTTCCGAGTGCATAATAATCTACTTTTGTATTATCCAAACTAGCCTTTAGCACATGCTTAATATCCGGTCCATTAGCTGATGTATCTAATCCCTGGGACCCGTTTATTGCAACCGGATAAAAGTCCACACATTCCCACATACCCGTACCCGGAACCGCATGTAAGAACCCTTCTAACAGCTCGTAGGTTGTGAAGTTGGTGGTTTGATACACAAGTGAAACGCCAATGGTTTCATTAATTCTTGACCCGATAGTGATCCGCCACTTTCCATCGGGTCCAACCCACCCTGTTGTCGGGTCCCTAAATTCGTCGGTTTCAATTCCTGTTGGGGGAACCAGAACTGGATTGCCCGGGTATTTGATCCAGTCAATAAGAAGTGGATCAGACAGGTTAGCCGGGTACGCGAGATTTTGCACCTGCACTGAATCATTGGTGTCTCCAGTGTAAAGCATCATGATTTGACCATCTGGAAGGAGAGTAGCCGAGCCAGTCCACACGCCGTTTGTATCATACCACTGATCAGGGACCATTGCAAATGGGAGGTAAAACCAGTGAATCAAGTCCCTTGATACAGCATGGCCCCACGTGATGTTGCCCCACACAGCTGAATCAGGGTTGTATTGGTAGAATAGATGGTACCATCCCATGTAGAATAATGGACCTGCAAGCGGATAATTTTTGCCCTCGCAATATCAGAACGTGCATAGCAAAACTAACCACAATTTCAGATTCCAACTTACCTAATCAAGTTTAGCTTACTGCCAACCAACGGTCAAAATAACAGAGTTCCCATATCTTTGTACTACAGACTACAAATTGCGGGTAGCTAGGAGTTTTGTGCAATCTGAACTAGTTCCTGATTGATGAGCAACCTCCTCTAACTATGCAATATTTGTTTCATTTTCATAAATAAAATAACAAATTGTTTCAAATTTTTTTTTTTTTTTAATTTTTCACATGCATTATATATTTGCTCAGATAGGTTTAACTGAAATTAATTAATGAATTATTATACATTCAACTAACAAGATAAACAAATTCACTTACCCTTATCAAGATATCTTAATTTTAAAATAATTTTATCCAAAATTAATTTGAATTGTTTCTCACCCCATAAAATAGATTTGTAATACCTTATCAAAATTAAAAAAATATATATTTTTTATCAACATTATGTTAAAAATATAAGTGTTATTCACATACAAAATCAATTGGGACCTACCCATTAATTGATAATTATTTAATACTCTCACCTTCTTTAATAATGATGTAGGGTTTTTTTTTTGTATTTTTTAAAAAGTTCAAAACATAAAGTATACTATGTTTTAGTATATCGAAATTATTCTATAAATTATTGATATTAGTGACTCAATTACTCAAAATTATATCCTGATAGGACCACAACTCCTGGAGTACTATATACTGGCTGTAATAAAAATATTTTAGCTTATGTTTCTTTCATCTAGCCTGTGTACTTAAACTTGTAGACAAACACGTGGCTATGGCAGCAAGTTGGTTCATGCCCAGTTATCTACGTAACAGATTGCATGAAAGAAAAGTCAAATCATCTCACCCTCTTGATTATTCAATCGTCACCCAAATTTATTAGAAGTTAACAATTTGCAATAAGAACAATAAAAAAAAGGGAGAGAGATCGTAACGGGATGATATAATCAGCTAAATGAAGAAACTTGTATTCTCAGAAGTATAATGAAGATCGTACCATCAGGATCTGAAGCAGAATCCCACCCACCAAAAACCAATCGGCAACATACCAAACACAATGGAAGAATATTCAATCAGAACAAAACAACAAAATATGAACAGTAAAAAATATAGCACAAAGGTGCAATTAGCAAAGAACTAAAAAGATTTTGTTTCTGTAATTAATTGACTGCTACCTACCATTCATCCAATTTCGCTGGGGTTGGAAATGGTAAGCTGTTCTTTGCCAAGCAAGCATAGCGTTTGTCCAATTGTAGGAGACTCCATCACTGAAAAATGATGGATTTGACTTGGCTGATACTCCTTCGGCCACGCCCCTTGGCTCCCTTTTCGCAAATGACGTAGCTTTAGGCGTTGAAGGAGACGGGTTCTTGTTTGGTGTTGGTAATGGCTCTCGGCTTTGGTTAATGATTAATGTCACCAATGACAATAAGAAAATGACGGAGGCAAACGTCACAGAGAAAACTTTCAAAGGTCGCCGGAGTTTTGTGGGAGGTCCGACGGTGGAGGGCTGCCCCTGCAAGGGAGTGTATGGGGCATGCTCAGTATTGGAGGCTTCGGCAACAATGGAGCTGGGATAGTCCATGTATTTTCAGGTGGATCTCGATGGAGGTTGGAGTTGGGAGTGTAGAGATTAGAGCAAGGTGAAAGGCGTATGGGTGCGTGGATTGGTAGTTGACTGGCTCTCCAATTAAGTTCTCCGAAGGCGGGCAGCATGTGTAGCGTAAAAAGCGAAAATAACAAAATTCAATGCGGTTCTCATCTATATAGTTGGGATTTCTAAATGCTTCTTTTTTTTTTATTAAAAATAATAAGAGGAAATGCCGTCATAAAATCTTCTTTTTAAATATTCATATAAACAGTCTCATTTTATACTATTAGTTATTAAATTTTTTTTAGATTAATATTGACTTAAATGCAGACTTGTTTAATATCAATGATCTTTAATTCATTAATATTAAAGTCACTTTTTGGATTGCATGATTTTTTTTATATATATAAATAGTAATATAAGAAAATTTTAATATAAACACGCTCAGTTAAACCCTAGTCAATAGACCTCTCCACTTAAATCCATCTTAGAGCATTACATATTAAATGAAAAAAATAGACCTCCCCACTTAAATCTATCTCAGAGCATTGTATGAAAAAATCTGGAATTACATGAATTTTGTTGACTGTGAAATATAGGATGGAATGTAAGGTAAGGCCATAGTATGAATTTGTTGGAGGAGGTAGGTGTAATCTTAACTTCCTACCTTGTGGTCAAACTGCAAAAACTTGTCAAAATGGAACTTGAAAATTCGGTAAAGCAATACAAGCAAGGAATCAAGTCGATGAAGATGCCATTTCTTCCACACAAGTTAAAAGAAACATCTACCTAGTTACATCCAATATATAAAAGATTTGATCACAATTTTTTAAAATTAAAAGAATCCAATTAGTCTAATTTAAAATTAATATAAATGTATATTCCTATTTCGTTCTAAATATACTTAATTTAATTAATTATAAATGTGAAACAGTAGTTAATAAGATTAAATTAAAATGTGAAAAATGACTTATCAAACATATTGTTTTCTCAAAACATTCAATTTCAAAATACTAATAAGAATTTACTTCAATTTTGAAATAAATCATTTGTAAAACAAGAATTCTCACTTATTGACATACTATATGTCTTTTAAAGTATATTATTTTTAAAATTAAAAAAATTGACTTTTTTATTTTAAATATAAAAATTAATTAAATTAAATTCTTACAAAATTATATTATAATTTTCAAAAAGAGAATAAAGAAGTGAAATATTAATCAAATGAAATAGTTGTGTTGATCAAAACGTGATAATAACCATGCACGTAGTTTTCTGATACTACAAATTAATAAAGAATAACATGGGACCATTAAAAAAGAGTGAACAAATTGCACCTCGCCAAGTTTCCTTAAACCCAAATAGCCTGAGGGTCCCAATTAAAGTGTGGTCCGACATTGAAATTTAGAGGCAAAAAATTGTTTTCCTGTTAAAAAAAAAAAGTAATAGTTTAAATATAATTAAAAAAGTAATTTAAGAAGTGATATTTTAAAAAAAAATATTGTAAATATTTTAAGTATAATTAAAAAAATAATATTTTAAAAAAATATATATTTATATCAATAATAATTACAACAATTACGCCCAAGAAACTATTCATCATCCAAATCAAGAAACGTACTGCT
Source organism: Hevea brasiliensis (assembly GCF_030052815.1). Lineage (NCBI taxonomy): Eukaryota > Viridiplantae > Streptophyta > Magnoliopsida > Malpighiales > Euphorbiaceae > Hevea > Hevea brasiliensis. The sequence continues at coordinate 85,698,605 of NC_079505.1, read as the reverse complement.
AATTTTATGCCAAATAAAGGACTTATCAATGAATTTTCTATTTAAGAAAAAAAAAAAAAAGAGCTAAAGTGGGCCTGTAGAGAAAGGTGGCACTGTGAGGTTCACATAGCTCAGAACAAGAGGCCGTGAAGTTAGATAACGGTCAATTTGAAACGTACACTGAAGGGTATTGGAAATGCTAGTGATAATTTTATGGAGGCTTTTTTTTTTTTTTTTTTTTTTTAAAAGGTACCTTTCTTTTTCTTATGATTTTGATTAATGATTTCATTAACTTATAGGATTGGTTATTTTAATTTTTTGAATATATTATAATATTTGTTAACTCAAAATCATTGGAGGAAAATTTTAAATTGTGAGGGTTTTGCTTTTAAAATACAATTTTATTGTATTAAAAGAAAGAAAATGCAAATTTTCTAATAATATAATGAATGTGGAGAAAGTGGTCTGCACATATGCATCATGTGACGATCACATTAAAACCGGTAAAACTATACAGTATTGTGGGGGACACATTGGTTTGGTCATTAAATTCATAGATCTTGAAAGTATTAATTATAATATAAGCTTTGGGAGGAATGGATTGGTACCTAAAAGTGATTAAGGGATTGGTAGAAGATCACAAGATGCTCCAAAGGCTTCTTCTTCTTTACGTAGCCAAAGCCATCACATCATCACCAGCAATATTACAATAATACAAAATCGGAGTTTTCTTTTGCGCTTGCAAATATTCATTGGTCGTACCAATCCGCCCTTTCTGGGCCATGAAAATGCAAGGGTTCTTAAATCCAAGTCAGACTGCAAAACCTCTTGAATGGGACTTAGGTAAATTTATCTTATTTAACAAACAAAATGCCGTTTGCAAATCATTATTAATGATTTAATTTTTCTTATTTTAGAATTACACTGGAACACAAATGATCTGGATATCCCCTAATTATTCAAATGGCTAGTGATTAAAAATTCTAAAGTTATATATTTGTTGCAACAATTGCGATATTCAGCTAGGTTACTTGAGGGATTTCAAAGTGTATAAAGCTATATAATTTTGATGCAGACCCGACCGGTATTGCATGAAGATAGTAAGTATAATTAATTTTTTTAAAAATAAAACATAATAAAAATAAAAAATTTTATATTTATATTTACTTTATACTAATAGTAATAATGAGTATAATTTGTTTATATAATCAATATTATTAAAGATTTTTTTAACATATATAATAAACCAATTAATCGGTTCGTATTTATCTCAAAGTGGAGTGGACATAACTGCACCATTCGCAGGTAAAAAAATCTATTGGCACGAAAATAAACCTTTAAATATTTAAAAGAATTAACAAATATTTAGAAGTCTGTGTAAACAAATCCCCTAGAGGTTGAACTGACAGAAAAAAAAAATATGGAGGAAAAAATAAGAGAACAAAAGAAAGGAATTTACAGCTAAGACGAGAAGCTTTGAGCAGCTGGATGGTGTATTTCCTAGGTAAAGTAGCCAACCAAAAACATATAGGCTTTTCTTATCGTATGAGTATTCTCCTCTTTGTAAATCTTACAGCACGCTCGACTTCTTCCACATCACCAGGGACTTGAGGAACTCCATCACCTATGCAAAAACAACACCTATGCTATGTTACGTTGTTATTGGAAAAGAACAACATTCAGAAAAGAAAGAAAATATTTCCTCTGAAAACTTATAACACAGATTTCATTGTTTCTTACCTCTGACGGGTCCCTAAGAGAGTAAAAAGCACTGGTTTCCTTTGGTACAGATGACACTAAAATACCATAACCACAGTTCCTCTCTCGCAAAACCTGTTGCAAGTTCATCAAGTTAATGGATAATCAAACTTGTCAGAACACTAATTTTATTGTAACTCGCCCGTTACCTTAAATGCATCTTCATCTGTGCGGTCATCTCCAACGTAAATTGGAAGCACATCATCACAATTGCTTAGACCTAAAAAGCACATTTTTTTTCTTTGTTAATACACGGCATGAAATAGAACTTAACATTCTACAAATAATTACTAATTACTGATTAAGACTCGAGAAGTTACTCACCAAGTGATTCAAGCAGAAACGTGACAGCTTTCCCCTTATCCCAATTGATCACAGGTCGGACCTCTAAAACCTAATTGCGTTTTAACAAAACAAAACTTAGACAAGTGAATTCTCCAAGAAGGAAAACCACTGGATGTTTAACACTAAAATAAAAATTCTCAAAGAGTCCATATGATGGCTCCATAAATTACCTTCCTCCCATGAGTCAATCGAAGGCGTGGATAGCTTTTTATAACATCATAGACACATTGTGCAACTGATTTCCAGCTCTACAAATAAATTAAGAATGTAAAAATTAGAATTTGAATGGCTAAAGGAAAAATAATCTCTACTTTTTGACAAATGATACTAAAGAATCAGTAAATTAATGGAGTGACTCAAGACAAAGCCTGGAGGGGAGGGAAGCAGCACTACCTTCTCATCCACATTGCGGTAATGTACAGATACACAGAACTTGTTGTTTTCAACTTTTGCTCCTTTAATGTCTTTGGTACTATCAACAAGGGAACTATAAACCTGCTCAAGTCAATCAATCAAAGTGCTAAATAAAAAAAAATAAACAATAAAGTTTTTTTTTTTTTTTAATTTATGAATAACTCATGTTTTCGGCACTGAAATGTATATACCTCATCAATCATGGGTAAAAATTCACTAGCTGGTTGGAACAAATTAACTTCCTTGCCCTACATTAAGAAGAAATCAAATAAAATTATATTGAATAACACACAGAAAAAAAGTATATACGTGTTTAGATAGAGAAAATATATAATAAATTTTACACGGCTCCACCTGCTTGTCAGTAGACCTCATATAATTAGGCTGATCATCAGATACATATTGTCTAACAGGGCCCATGATGTCCATCCCGTGACTACCCGCATAATAGAGTTCTGTTAGTCCTACAAACTCGTATACCTGAATGACAAAACCAGCCAATAAAAGATGAATTGATGAACACAGACGTGCAAAGTTGCACAATGAAGACGTTACCATGTGATTAAATTGTTTTAAAAAGAAGCAAGTACCTTATCACGGCTTCTTCCGCTAATTATTGCTGTTGGGAAACATTTTGCCACCTCCTTTACAGCAGAACGCATCTAAAGATTTGCGAGATCACAATTAATAAAGTAGATATGGAAATCAATAAAAATTAATTTCACTGCACGTTTCTTATCCACATCCGAAAATAATTCTTACATCATTAGACATGAAGGCACAGTCAGGGTCGTCAACAATTGGTGAAAGAGTCCCATCGTAATCCAGAAACAATGCTATTCTCTTGCCTTTTGCAAAGTTTGCAATTTGCTCAAAAGATGTAAGGGCTGATGGATATTTAAGCTGCGTGATCAGAGAAAGATATACATGGCCACATATTAATAATCTACAATTTGTTAAACATAACCTGAGGTCACTCATAAGGAGAAAAAATTACCGTCCAGGTGCGATAGGCAACATCAGTGTCAGCAGAGGCAAAATCATTATTGAAATCTTTGGTCATTTTCTTGTGAGAAGGGGATGAGGATTTCATAGCATCAAGCCAGCTACTGGAGCGAACATCATCTAGTACTCCGGTTTTCTTCCTAGGGATAGTTAGAAATAAATTTGACGAAAAAGCAGCACCTGGAGTGTATTGCAACAGACTGGAATGCACGCCCAATCTTGATTTGCTTATGGGTGCAGGGTCAGTGAGTACAGGAGCAGTGCGATTGGATTTAAGGTCCATTTGATCCAGATTTATAGAGCAATTTATGACAGACGAATAAAGTATATGTTACCAGCCTACAATCCTGGCAAATGTGAAGCGGTACAGGGTACCAATATGAAATCTCAGATATCGCTTCACCTAACCCTTTTATCAATGAAAAACCACCTCTTCAAAGTTTTCTTGTCACTGCTAGTTGGAGAGCACTCCATCAAGCACAGAAGTCCTGAACACTGATGGTCATAAAAAGCAGTCCGTAAGGATACAATGAAAATTCCTCATCAAGATACTTAAAAATGAACCAAAATTCAATTTACCTGGAGGTTGTCATCACCTCAGCAACCATGTATATCTGAGATGACAAAATTATGCTTATACACGTTCCAAGTCTAAGAAAGAAGTTTGCTTTTTAGCTCAGATTCCTCAGAACTCTTCAACCTTCTGCAAGCATGGACAAAACAGCTAAGAAACGCACCCAAAAAAAAAAAAGAAAAAAAAGGATCCCCTAAATTTTAATGCTTGCCTTACCAAATGTTCATTGAAAACATAACAATAGAGAAAAATGAATCAGTATGCACAAACTTAATATGAGAATGACCATCAAAACCATTAATTTTAGTTAATCAGACAACAGATCCTGCTAGTGCAGGATAAATCTATAACATAATTAAATACAACTGAACAGTTTTTGCAGATGTTAATGGAGGCACTAAGGGAAGGAAAGCATATTTTCCGCTTTATTTGACACATCACGCTATGTTTTTTTTTTTTAATAAATTGTTCGGTCTTACTCTGATAGTCTCAAGTCTCAACCAATGAATTAGTTATTGACAGACACAGGGAGGGACGAAAAACTTTTTCTTTTTTTTTTCGGGAGAGGGGGGTTGTGATTTGAGCTCTCTTTCCATTTAAATTAAAAGAAATTTAACATTTTTATTTATCTGCTATTAAAGCATGTCTTCCAACATCTTCTTTTGCATCAGAAAAATATGTCACTGCCAATAGAGAATTTAATTTCCACCATCATCAATGGGAAAAAAAAATATATTAAAAAGGCAACCTTCCTTAAGTTCTTGGAACCCAAAGTAATAATACATGAGAATCAAGTAGACCTAACCTGAAGCTCTGCAAAACATTTGAATGAATTAAGGTCAATGCGAAAGCATCAAACAAATTGATGAGCGTATCACACCAAATATTTTTCAATATGTATGTTGTTGATGACCTACAAAAACTTTTGAGTTTTACTTTTAAACAACCCTGAATCAATGAAAAGCCTGACACTTATTTTGGCATAGTGGCATAATTACTTATGCAACATACAGCAAGGGTTTCAATATTTTAAGTTTAAGCCACCGGAACCGTCTATCCTACCAGGAACACAAAATACTGGTCCTACATGATTATTGATAGAAAAAAATAAAAAGAAGAATATAGTAAGTTAAACGAACATATAAATAAGCAGGTTGCAGGGGAAAAAGCTTTAAATGAGTTTCTTTTCTAGTGTAGAAACACGTTAACTGTAAATCACCTTAAGCATACAGAAAATAAACAATAAACCAAAACACGAGCAAATCTATAGCTAAGAAAAAAAAAGTGTTCAGCTTTTAAAACTGGCCCACAATGTTTATAAACTGTGGAGAAAATGTTAGCAATTCGATGGTTGTGTAGAAAAAAAAGCAATTTACACCGCACATAGTGGACAGGAAGCATTACTTATGCAACCACACATGATGGGCCTACATACAAGCATCGGAATCACCAAACATATGGACCCATCTAGTAAAAAAGATTCAGCAATATTAATACTAATAACAAATAAAGATATTTAAATTGTTCTGTTGCTATCGCACATTCTAATTGGACCACCAGCATCAAAATTTCCAAAATAAGAATCTATGGAAATCATAGATACTTTGGTGCATAATTAGCGTTAATGCAACTTAAAAATCAGACCTAGTTATTGTAAAGCGATTTTAATTATGGTGAAATTCTTCTTTATCTTTTAATTCTTGCCATCTTCTTTTGAAGGGCAATTATATGTGGTCAAGATTCAGGGTAACCATGTTGAAAACACGAATATTATATATTATACCACGATTTGAAAAGTATTTGTGGTTGCAACTTGGAGAAGAAAAAAAAGAAACAAACATTTGACCAACAGACATTACTGAATAGCATTATAGTGCACAGTAATTGATATATGATGTGTTTTGAAAGGGGAAAATCAAGGTTAAAAACGAAACCTTTATCACATCATTGGCTAATCAAATACATCTACAGAAAAACAGATTAAAATCATTGTTCAACCGAATCAGTTTTTGCGGTTGGGGAAAACTTAAAAAAACTGAACTAACCAATCATGTTCCTATCAGTCAAACTAGAAAAACTTGTTGCACATAACTAATTTTCAAGAAAAAAAATTTAAAGTGTGTTGCTTTGAACAAACATGACAGGCTTGGAAATCGAAATTTTTTCCAGCAATAAAAGCTTTCAAAGCAGAAAAAAAGGGGCGCGATTCATGGAGAAGATGATGATAATAAAAACAGAGTACACGAGAGACAGATATACACAAAGCAAAGTCAAAGAGAAAAATCTTTTGGGGAGAATATTTAACAAATAATGAAACCAGAAGGCATTACTTGCAAAACTAGAATCTTCAAGAATAAGAAAAATTTGACGTACCAGATCTTTTTGGAGCTATAATCCAAAAGGGAAATCAAAATACGGATCCCGAAGCAATCGTGAAAATGCAGGCACCTTCAACAACAATGCAAAAATCAATAATGGCAATTAACCAGAAGAATCCAAAGAATGACACCGTTTGGATGCCAAGAATCAATAGACAACGAAAGTAACCTGTCAAAAACTATTCCTTCAATGCCTTTTTCTTTCCTTTTCCGAGCTGTTTGCAATATATCTGAAGAAAGCAATAGAGAGCTGCAAAGAAAAAACCCTAGAAATCGCAGAGAACGAGAGCGAGAATCAAGCTAAAGATCCTATATACCAAATCGATGTAGAATCGAAAAGCGAGATGGAGAAGAGAAAGGAAGGTCAGCTTAAAATGGAGCCTGGGTACTTATAGAGTTTCGATTTTGACGAACGTGTTTAACAAGCCAACACGGTTGTTCAATGAGGAAACACCGCGATTAAAAATTCAAACAACAATACCCCGACGAAAATATGTGCTGTAATTACACGCTCCACTCAATGCTCGAGTAAATCCATTACGCGCGTGGTTGAGATTTGTTTAATTTTGATTTGCTAGTAACTGAAAAATCGGGATTTTTTTTTTCTTAATTTTGTTTTGTGACCAGTAAAATACAATAAAAACTGCCAAACATTGTGGACCCCGGGGATCTTACAGACTAGATGACACGTGGCAGAAGAGACTTTGCTGCCAAAAAGCGTGTCGACACCTATGAGTGAGTCTAGGCTGACGTGGCCAAGTACACGTAGGGGCCCGCTGCTTAATTTATCGCTTGGGCGGGGCGCGAAACGGGTCGTCGCTTTCAATAGAAGAGTAACCGCCGGGTGACCGTCGGTGACGGTGGTTGTGATGAATTATAAGCAAAGAGAAGGTTCCGCGCAGCCGATTTTGGAAATAGTAGGTCCCGATATTTTAAGAAATTATAACCGCAATATAGTGGCGCGATATGGAAAGCTGTGTCTATTTCTCATCAAGTATCAAATAATTTTTGCAATTTTACAGTGCACAAGATTTTTCTTATAAGTGAGCATTAATTATTAATTTTTCAAAGAATACTATTGAAAGCATAAATATTTCAGAATCCCCATAGAAAGATATTGACATTTTAATTACAACACAAGAAATCTCGAACAGATACAAAAGAGAAGAATCTATTATGAAAGTATTAACATGAAGTCAACATATACACATAGCGCTAATTGCGTGGAAATTGGGGTTTAAGGGTTTATTAACTGAGGTACATGTCAATTTTAAAAATTGTTCTAAAATAGTTTAGTTACGGATATTTTTATTTTAATTAATTTTATATAAAATTAAAAAAAGTAGAGAAATATATTAATGGTTTGTGGTTTAATAATATTTGAATTTTTTAGATTTTTATGTTATGAATTGAAATATAATAATTTTTTTTATTTTAATTAAAATTTAAATTTGAAATTGATATTAAAAAAAAAAAATAACACTTACAATGTAAACTCCAAGTTTATTGGTGAAAAACGTTTTTTTCAAAAGAAATAGGTAATGACTTCTAAATATGAACACGGGAAAGAAAGGCCGGTGGTGTGGGGTCAGTCCGAGCTGGAGATGCACGTTGCTCAAGAAAACTATCGAAGATGCTGACATGAAGTTATTATAAATTTAATTTTATATAAAAAGTGAGCAAAGAATTATTAAATTTAAAATTTATATATTTATTATTTTAATTATATATGTTTAATTAATTTTTTTTTATAAATTTTAATATAAGATATTTAATTATAAATTATTCAATTCATTTTTTAATATTAAAATTCCGCTTATATTAATTGCAACCCGAAGGCAAAAGGAAGTAACCAGGAAACGGTGAACTTTATTTTCTTTGTGGTGACATTGATTTTGCTCCCACGACTACGACGGCTTTTGCGCTGTGCGCGGTGGTGGCCCGCCTAAGGGTTGGTCGGTAATCGAATCTTCTTTTTCAACGCCGTAGGTTATGGTAAGCTGTATCTCTAAAACATTAATATTATTTTTATTATTATTAGAAAGTATAGTATTTTTGTTATTTTGCAAGACTTGTTGACATTGTTACTTCATTTCTAAGATTCGAGGAAGCATCCCACTCTAACCCCCCTATCATTTTCAGGCCACAAAAGGTAAACAAGCCCAATAATTTCTCATTCTATGGTTTGTACTACAAGGTAAACGCAGATGAGCTTTTCCATCCCTATAACAAAGATGTCAACCTACAATAGAGAAAGTGTATATATAAAATTTTCTTACTATAATTTTATATAATGAACTATGAAATTATATAACATGTGTTTATAAGTAAGTTTCGTTTTATTAATATTATATTTAATTATCGTCATTGTTGGCATCATAACTTTCGTGTTCACTGCATTATAAAATTAATTATTCATTTACTTTTTAATATTTAAATTCCTTTTTAATTTTGATGGAAAATGGAATCTTAATTTTATTTATATTTTTAATGTTTTACAACTTCAACGTTTTGACCATACGAATTAGCATAGAGTCATGATTGCGCACAATTTCTTCAAACTAACCAACTAAATGGTATCTCTTCATTTAATTCAAAAGATGAGAATTCTTAATTTCGAAGTAATAGGCTTAGTTTGACTTGGACTTGGTTGCTAATGTCTGCCACGTTAGTACAATCTGAATCATCCAAGGCATCTATTATTTAATTAAATAGAAGCAAAGTGAATAGAATATTGGTAATACACATAATGCAATGACGTAGCGAATGAGGTTTTGTACCTGCAATTTAAACAATAAGCATGTTGTTTGGTATGCGTTCTCATTAGTAGGACAATGCATTAGTATTATTGTGAACTTTATGGCTGGAAAAGCCAGCTCTAGATGGGCACCAGAGGGAACTAACTTGGAAGTTGGGACTGATCCAACGGGGACCTCATTGCAAAGTCAAGTGCTAGTGTTAAAGAGAGCTCAGCATTCACCAACTAAAATTAATTGCTAAATTTTGGGTCAAGGATGAAATTTGGGAAACACCATTTTTCAGAGCTTCTATTTTTTATGTTTAGCAAGAAATTGAGCAAGGATGAAATTTGGGAAACACCATTTTTCAGAGCTTCTATTTTTGATGTTTAGCAAGAAATTGAGCAAAAAAGAAAGATGTTAGACCACTGGTAATAAATGGAGAAGTAAAATTCAATACTCAACTCAACTCAATTCAGTCTTTATCTAAAAAATTTGGGGTCAGTTATGTATATTCGCTTTCTCCACTTTAAATGATTTTGGATTAAATCCTCATAAATATTTAATGTTTTTAGGTCATGTTGTACTGCTCTCCTCCAAGTTAATTTAGGTCTACTCTTTTTTTTTCTTTTTATCTTCTAACCTAATGTGCTTTATTTGTCTAACTGAAGCCTCCCTATGTCTATACTTCACATGATCAAATCATTCTAATCTTTTTTTTTTTAACTTATTTTTAATTGATACCACTCCTATCTTTTCTTTAATACGTTCGTTAGGACTTTAAGTAGAATTCAATATAAAAGTTAACGGTAATAAACGAGTGCCCCTGGCAAATTTTCTTGCATACAGCTGTTTCTGCCATTGTAGGTTGAAAAGATACCAAATTTCAAAGGTAGACCCCAAACACATTCTTCCAAAGCTGCCAAGCAACTTCGCAACTACGTACATCGTCTGCTTGTTCTTTTTCAATTGTATAATGTAGACTTGAACTATAAAATTGACGGGACAGAATGAAAAATGCAGTGCATTAGATGCACTGAATAGCGTATGAATCCCTCCATTGGCAGTGGCAGAGAGACAAAGATAAGCCGTGTCCGGTGGAGCACAGGAATTTTGGAAAACAATAACTGGAAAAGAGAGCGGAGTTTGAAGTGGCAATAGATCTGGTCATTTTCTTCCTGTGGGATTTGAATTATGGAATAGTCAATCTTGGAACCAACTCTATTAATGGAAAATGACCTGCCTCCTCTGACTCGGATCTTTCGAGTACTTCCATTTTCAACACCTGCGCCCACTTTTCTCTGCCCGATGTCTCTAATGAGCTATACAGCACCCAGCCTGGCCTTGGCGTACTCTGTTTTCATATTGCAAATAAATAAATAACGCAGGGAATTTTCAGTTAAAATAATGGGAATATAATTTTATTATTATTATTATTATTATTAAATTTAAAATTTTATATTCATTAGGAGTACATTTATAATTAAAAAATCATGAGTTTATTATTATAAAATAATTATAAATCAGAAATCATTTGATACGCGTATAATATATATATTAAAAAATATTTATAATTAAATTTTTATTATTTATATCAATTTTTTAAATTCTAACAGTATTTTTTTAACGGTTCCAATCTTGTTAAAATCTAAAGTTGCACATATTTGTAAAATAATTATAGAGAGTACACAAAAGACAGGAACGATAAATTATATATTTTATTACAAATCTAGCAGCGAGCTTATACAGGATTATTACTTGAGATTCAATAATTTTAATCGGTAGAAGAGTTCAACTTAGCTTTGCTGCCATTGATACTATATGCCTCGAAATAGCAAAAAGAAAGTTTTCATGGCTATTTAACATTGAAATTTTACCAAACAAAAATTAAAAAAGGTCTATCGACCAATGAAAATGAAATGACAGGTTTCTAATTTTCTAGAACCGAGAAAATCAACAATAGAAAAATCAACGCAATAAACTTTTTTTTTTACTATTTTAATTTAATTATTTTTTTAATAAAATCGAATTAAATTAAACAATTAAATTAATTATGTATTTTTAATTTCTTTTAAATGTATGATATAATTTAAATATTAATTATATATATTTACATATAATTAATGTTGTAATACATAATTAATTAATTTATATAAAAATAAGTTATAAGCTATATTCAAAAACACCTCTTTTTTTTTATTTATATGCTAATAATTACATATTAATAAATTTAAATTGATAAATATTAAATTTGATCATAATTAGTTTCATATAGCAAAAATAATGAGTTTATTTTAGAATAATTAATATTAAACTCAAATGATGATTAAGTTTCACTTGTCACAACAATAATTGTGTAATCTTTTTTAAAAAATTGAGATTCAATTCAACAGTAATATAAAAAAATTAAATTAAATTAAAATATTGAAAAAACTAAGTTTAATTATGATTTTTAGAAAGAACTGAATCTGAACCCACACACCCTACGTGCTCTCATCTCAATATAAGGGCGGGTCATTTGTCGTTTGAGACTCGCAAACATCCGCCCTCTGTTTAGCCAGCGAAAGTCGCTCGTCTTTTGTAATTTGGAACAACTCTCTGCCACTGCATCCCTCCAGAGACCAAAAAATGCTCTATAACTGCCGAAAGGAAACACAGACATCGTGCGATAACGGGTCCATAATTCTAGAACTACAAGTCGTTTGCCTGTCCAAATGCAAACGTTGACAAGGGCGCCGTATCATGACTGGCAAACAAATAGACCTGTTTATCCGTCAATCCACGAATTCTGATAATATTACGTAAAAATATAGGAAACAAACACTCCATCACTTGAACTTTTAGAAAGAACTACGAATTTGTCCAGCCAACTGCAGCCCAACAGAAATCAACAACTGAACCATACTAGTCAGCTCCATATTTTACAACACCAAAAGAAGTCAGAACACCAAGTAAAGCCACGGGATGATCCCAACAAACCCATGTCATCACAAGCATGCCTCAAAAGTGCCAGTGCGATTCACTTAATTATCAAGCTGTTTCTTTCCTGATAACACCATCAGGCATATCAAATGTCCGTCTTTTCATGGAAAGTAATTTCCCCGGAGGCTGAGTGTCCACCACGTCAAGCATTGCTTCTAGCTCATCCACCATGGACTTTTTTGCAGCGCGCACCATTAGATCAGGTCCCTGAGATTGCAAAATGTCAAAACCATTGAAGAACCAATATATGTAGGCTATATCTTTGGTTGCTTATATTAGAGAAGGCTTTTTTTTTTTTTTTGGTTTTTGGGGGGGGGGGGGGGGGGGGTTGTGGTGTGTGTGGAGAGGAGAGGAGATGTGGGCAGGATAGCAAGATTGACAGAAAAGCAAGAACAAATTCCTACATGATGATTAACATGAATGCTCCTGACCATCCTGGAGAAAGGCCTTCTGATATTCATGGTTCACTAACAAGTCATCACCAAAATGGGACTCTTAATGCCTAATCAACAGCAGTTAATAAAATATGCAATAAATTACTATTCGGAAATATTAAAATTGAAAGAAAAGAAAAAGACATCAATAGGATTTATAGAAAAACAATAAATCCTTCTCCCTCAATCTTGGGCTATCAAAAGGAAAGCAATTCATTGTCTTTGCTTAGACAAGTCTTCCTCTGCATACGCACAAATAAGTTTGTGCATATGCTAAAACCTGAAGTCTTGAAGCCTAGAAGAGCCTGTTTGGCCCATGTTATTGGGGTCAAAAAGAAGTTTGTGCCCAGGCCCCAAGCAGTTTCAGCGGCTTTTGAGCTTTGGCCAAAGCCTCCTCTGCACACCCTCCTCAAAACACAACACCACCCACGCCATCCCAAAGAAGAAGGAGGGAAAAAAAAAAAAAAAAGAGAAGGGCCACAGGGCTGAACAAAGTTATAGGTATTGTTATATAAGATTACCGTGTATTATAAATGTATTGAGTAAATAAATTTATTAGACTGTACCCTTCTGACAATAGCATCCACGCCTTCATTGCCACCTTAAAAACTTCTTTACTTTCCACACAAAATCTATCTATAAATCTACCCATTTATGCCTTGTTATTAAGGTATGAGACTTCATACCTAAGAACTCCCTTAGTGCCACAAACCATGCAACTATCACTCCCTCTAAAGCAAAATGAAATATAGCTATAATATACAATCAAACAAGAAATTTAAAATTTTACACCATTTTCACTTTTCACCCATTGAACTTGATCTGGTTATCGATTTAATTGTTCTGTTACAGTGTCTCACACTGACAGTTAAATGCCCAAAGTAAGGGTTTACTGAACCAAACTTGTACATTTATCCTAAAACTTTAGTATCTGACACCTTTGAATTCAATGATTGGATGAAATAATACTCTTCCCTAACATAGAGAAAGTCCCGAGTGAAAGCTTGCCAAAATGTCTGAGTAAATGCTGCAGGTAAGTAGTGCAGTTAGATGGCAACCTTTATAAACAATGCCTAAGTTTGACCACATGGTAACACGTGTAATTAATAATGCAGCCAGAGAATAATTATCAACATCATCTCAAAAGAACTTTGAAAACATAAAAACAGAGTAAAATTCATTTTCTTACAAGGCCAAAAAGTGAGCATACATGAAAAAAAATGCAAAATGAGATGTCACAAACAATCTCAATTTACATGTAAAACAAGACAGAAAACTAGATTATGATTTCATCTACATTTATGCACCTTAAAATTTATGAAACAACTTCTATCTTCTTTCAAGTTGGGGAAAAAACAAAGTTGAATTTGGACTTTGAGTTTGAAATGTAAGTACTTGAATTTGAGCTTTTAGTTAGAATTTATAAACAAAGAACTTGAATTTGAGCTTTTAGTTAGAATTTATAAACAGAGATTTATACTTGTTAAAGGAAAAAGAGATGAATCAAAATATAGTGGACATTTGATATTATACCTTTTAAGTAGGAATTTTGTATTCACACTAACTTTCATCCACATTTACGAACCTACTTTTATTCACGAATTTAATACACTAAATAAAATCAATATATTATAAAACTACTTCAATTAGTTCAATTCAAATTTAAAAGATTAAGCGAGTCCAAATACAACCTAAGATCATTGTTCAAGTAAAGCGTGGTTCAACGAAAGTCCTGTTTACCTAACAAGAGACGATTGGAGGGGAAAAAAAAAGGTGAAAGGGCACAAGTTGATGAGTTGGTACTGTGCGAACTCGTAGCACGCAAGAACAGTTAGCACTTCATAAAACAAAATATCTCAGTATAAAACAAACTTTATATCGGCAACGTAGCATTTAATCTTCTAACCTCAATTATGTATATATGTTGCCATTGAGTGGGTTAGAGCAATTGTTGTAATCACTGATAGGAGGACAATTTGTTGAAGTAATTCAGTATAAGGAATAGCAAATTACAAAGTTTTATATTGACACCATGTATAGGGGCAGAAAAAGCGAGTGTTAATCGACATTATATGTCAATGAAAGAGATACAGAAACAATGTTACCTCAATGGCAACAACAGTAAGGAGGAGCACAATAATTTTTTCAGAGAACCTCTGGCGCTCCTCTGCATCACGGGCTACTTGTCTACGGTAGGAGAAATTGTTGAACAACGCTCTGATTTCCTTCAACTTCGCTTTGGCAATTGCCAGCTCTCTAAGAGCACGAAGAGCCTTTGATCTACGTATCAGATAGGCTCTGAAAGTCAGCTGGATCATCAATGCAGCATCTTGAGGAGACAATTCCTTCTGCTTTCCTTTGCTAATTTTGGAAGCTCCAGCTCTCTTTGCAAAAGCCTTCCCCGAAATTTAAAAAAAAAAAAAAAGAAAAAAAGAAAAAAATCAACACGTTGAAATGATTCGTACAAAAACAAAAAGAAAGGTCATTTTCACAAGATATAATCTAATGAAACGGAAAGTGCAATTCAATGTACCTGTCTAAGAGCTAAAACCCCATGATCATGGGGTTCTTCAATCTCCACGAGACGCACTCCATTCTCTCCCTTCTTTACTTTCTTCTCCTTCTTATCCTTTTTCTCTTTCTTTCCTGATCCGCTACACTCACCCGCATCGCCACTGGACACTTCGAATGTGTACTTCCGCGAGATCGGATGCTCCTCTTCTTTTCCCTTCATCTCAGCGATCCATTTGTAGTTCTTCTCAACTCCCGCCTTCTTCTCTTCTTTATTTTTCCTTCCTTCTTTGATCTCCGCAGTCCACTTGTTCTTCCTCTCCACTGGTCGCTTGACCTCCGCAGTCCATGTGAACTTCCGGTCCCCCTCGTAAACCTTCGCGTTGATCAAGCTGTCAAACCTTGACTCAAGACTGCTGACTCGACCACATAGGGTCTGCAAGCACATTTCGGTCCCGACTCGTGTCTGGATCCTCTTGTAGGAGCAAAAAGACGGCGCTTTCTCAATTTGGATTAGATTCGACACCGAGTCGAAGAGCTCAAAGGGGTTGGGCTTGGGGCTTAAAAGATCAAGAGCAACACTGTGATCATTGGGTTCCTCTTCAATTACAAATGAGGGAAAAGCTGGTATCTTGGGAGTGAAAATGGAGACTTCGCTAACATAGATGGAGGGGTAGTAAGGTTCGAGGATCTCGATTCTCCTAATTCGGCTCATTGCTATGACGAGTTGAGAAGGGGAACACAGTGAGTCAAGTTAGACGTAGTAGATCGAGTTAGGGTTTTTGCGAGTAAACTTGGCGATAGTGCACACCAATTGAAAGGCATTTACAGGGCAAAGAAGACAAGTCTGTGAGCAGAACGAGGAAGAGCACAGTCAAAAGGTTGGTGGTGGCAAGGATAATTCGGGAATTCAATCACACTAATCCTCCGCTACACTAGAGTGGGATTGTGAAGAGCGGATAAGTGAAGAAAGGTGTTCGCCGCATATTCGAATCTAATGTACATAAATGGGCGTGTCGTTATCAAAGAATTACATAGACAACGAGAATCTGATAGTGCGATTACTGCATAAGATGAGCGACGTCTGACGCTGGACACTGACCCCACGTGACAAGTGATATGGTTCAACACTTCTAGTTCTTTCAGTGATTTTGGGCCGGGCTTCCTTCTGGAGTATCAAGAGTTGCTTACGAAACAAATTGACGCTCCATTTGCTGGGAGAGGAGAACCATGGAAGAATGGTTATCTTTCGTTTGTTTAATTTGAATTAATCTCGGTTCTTGAAAATACGGTGTTTTTTCTTCGAAGGGGGGGCGGGGCGCGGGGGGGTGGGGGAAGCATTAATGTGATCCTATACATGAGTTGAACAGGTTCCTAGATTCACACATACACCCCTCTGTCCTTATAAGAATATACAAATAGTTGTTCTTGAAGAGCAAACACCGCTCAAGATCGAGATAGCCGATGGCATTGTCTGTTTCATGGCCAGCAATTTGGGCATATTCCTAGTTATAAATTAGTTAAGGCATGTTGATTGCCGAGAGCATATAAGATTAGAGCATGCTAATTTTCTTACCTCTATATATTCATGTCATTGAGATCCAATATCTTCAAAATTTAATTTGTCACTATGTTTGTGTTCTTATTGATAAATTTGTTTGGGATTTGAACTGCTTGCAATCTATATATTCTTAGTTATTCAAAATTTTAAATGCATCGTTGATTTTTGTTACAGGGGATTAGGGATTGATTGAATTAATTTGTCTGGTAGAGATACAAATTAATATTAGTGAATTGAAATGCTAACACATTGCTTTGTCTTTGTCTCTAAAGCTAACGCTGCAGCCCACCAGCTCACTACCCTTGAAAATGCCGTTTAGCAAAATAATTTTAGTTTAGGTGTGTGTCTTGATTATCCTTTAATTATGATATCATTTTATATAATAGTAGATTTTTCTTACCTATATCCAGTCTATTATAGACTCAAGACACAATATATATAATGAGACTCCCCTACTAGATATATGGATCTCATATATTTGTATCTTGGGTCTATATTGGACCCATTCTAGGCAATAATTTTCCTTATATAGCTCATATAATAATTAATATGTACATTTATTAATATTTAACAAAAAAATAACGAGATATATATATATAGGCTGCTTATTATGAAAAATTACTTGAAGCAACTAATGTCGAGAGTTTAATTATATTAGTTTTAACTAATATTATTAGGATCATTTTTAAAATTATAAAATTTTAAATTAAGTCCCAATCGAAATTAATTAAAAAAAATTGTGAGGTTATTTACCAATCATGTTATTCTTCTAGTTATAGATTGGATTTGGTAACAAGCAATATTGCTGTGAGTATTCAAAACCAAAAGAAAAGATTATTATGCGAAGCGACATCGAAACACTGGTAATGCAGGGCTGGGACCAAGTTTAACAACCCTACGAGGTACCCCTTCAATCGAACTGGAATAGGGATATAAACGTTGAAAAAAGAAAGTAAGCTTCATTATATATATGAAATGACGTTTAGGATAAGTTTGAAAATTATCTATTTATTAAAAAGAAGCAATATGTTATGTATTTGGTAGAAACAAGTTTATTTTGTTTTAATTATTTCACAAGTACACATGATATCACTGATGAATTTAAGAAGAAGAGCAGTGGAACATTAATGTAAAATTTATAAATTTATATAACTATGGTGTACAAAACTGGCTAGAGAAGAAGGAATTATATATATAGCGGTGGTGGAGTAGCTATGGCCTGGAACAGCAAAATTAATATACAGTTCTAGTTAAGGTTCTTTGAGTTGTAGGTAATCTCATAAGGCCACAAAATTGAAGCTCAAGTATGCGCAAAAGTCCCAAGAAAATGAAGAACAAATATAGAGAGGGAAACTTCAGTTGTGAGATGGAGTGCGCATTCTTGGCATAGAATAATCTGAGTGAAACCCTGCAGGTTTGTCTCCCTTCTTGCTGGGCACTCTCCAAGAAACCGAAACAAGAGGCTTGATGGGAACTTGACCTGAACTTTGGCTGACAAGCTTTGAGTCGATTTTTGGTTCTTGATGAGTAGTCATCACAGCACCATCAATCTTGTTAATGATGCCCTCTCTAATTGTACTCCCTTGAACTGCTGGGTCGATATTTATCTTTTGCTTAACCCTTTCTCCAACCTGCACCGGACCCAAAAAATTAAAGCAATACTACATAAAGAGAGAGGAAGCATACGTATAATTATCTACACTAGGGCATATGAACCTACCTTGACTAAGCCAAGACGCCGAGCAATGCATGCATGCATGGAAAGACACAGGAAGAAGATGAAAAATGAGGGAATGAACGACATGATTATCGATCGAGATGACTCCTTAAGGATCACAAAGTTGAAAAGATAAAAGGAGAAGTTGGGATTATATGTCTATATATGTATTATAGTGTAGAGGACTATTTGTACTTGAGGGTTTTGTAAGAGACAAAAGAGAACATGAAAATACATTGAGTGATGAACATTCTAATTGAAAGGTATGGTGGCTTCTGTTGTTCCCTTTAACGGGTCACTTCTTTGCAAAACGTGAACCCCGAAATCAGTCTCATTACACTAAGAGATTAAACAGCAACTTAATATTTAATTCGAGAGGATTATACTATTCTTTCTATGATTGAGGATTAGAAGCTTAAAACTGTTCCTTTTCAACTGTACTTCATGGGGACAAATATAGGAGACACACATGCATGTCTTTTTTTTTTTTGAGGCAATAAAATAAAATGAATTTGGCAGCACTTCAGAACATCTTTCTCTGGATATGCAGAGTGCCAATATTGATAGGTTTATTGGAAAAAAGGGTATGAAAAAGTACAAAAACAAGAGGGAATATATGTGAAGTAGTCAAAAAGGGCATAGTAAAATATTATGAAGGAGTTGGGTCAAGTGAAAGAAGTCAAAGAGAAAGCAAAAAATTAGGGCAGGATTACAAAGCTAGATACAAGGGGCTGCCCTAATTTACCCTTGTTTCTATTCACGAACAGTTCCATTTTTTGTCGTCGGATTTCATGCTTGTGGTGCTCCGTGTCTGTTGCTCTTTCCCACCAAAGTTAATCTCGACAAAGAAAACTACCATATTGTTTTTTATTAAAGAATTTAAATCTTGGGTAATTTATTAATAGCTTAACTTCGATCGTAAGCTTAAAAGATACAGTACTAAACAAAAGTAAAAAACGACGCAGACATTAACAGCTGTTTGGATGCCCGCAAGGCTGTCACGGACAAGGACTATCCAACACGTGTTTGCCATATGCCCCGCATTCTTGGTCGCCGCGGCGCCGTTGTTTGCGGCCTATTACGCATTTATTACTCGTCTCGTTTTCTTTAAAATCACTCTTCAAACTGAAAACAAAAGGCAACGGATTTTACCTTTTGCAAGCTGCTGAAGAAATGCCCGATTTAATTATCATCCATGCCTTCCCCTTTCATCAGGCCATGCGAGGCCTACTCATGTTGAATTTCTAGAAGATTGGAACGGAATTTTCTTCAAGAGTGAAACTATAGAAAATTTTAATTTATATGGAGATGAACTTAGTTATTATTAAATTAAATAATTACATTTAAATTTATATTTTTATTACATATATCTTAATTAATTTTATATAAATTTTAAAATAAATATTTAATTTAATAATTATTTAAATTATTTTTATATAAAATCGAGTTTATAATAAATGTACCATTTTTTTTTCCTTTCAATTTTTCTATGTTATTCTATACTTAAAGTGGAGAGGAGAATAGGTTCATATTTTGAAAAGTTGCTTGGAGGGAACGCGAGGGAGAGGAAGGTTTACTTTTGTTGTTGAAATTTTCTGTATATTCTTTTTTAGTATTAAATTTGCAAAGTCTCGTCATTCAAGCATACCTACGCTATGCGCCACGAAAATTTGAATTATATATATTGAAAATACTAGAAAACTTAGACATAATATAATGCAGATTTTTTTTTAAAAAAAATTACTATTTTTTGAAACTGAAAATTATATATAAGTGATTAATCATTTTAAATATTAATTATTATTATTTTTTTAATTTTACATTTAAGTCAATTAGTATTATGTTATCCAATATTGAAAAACTTTAAAAAATACTTAAAATGAGATATAAGGAGTATTTATTTATCCTTTAAAATTCAGAAAGCAAGAAAAACTTCAAGCCAAAAATAAGCATTCTCAAGGCACTCCACCGCTCCACAACCAACTTCATTAATTACCTCACAATCTAACAAGAGCTACATCATCTTCGCATTACAAACTATTCATTCGTTATTGTAAATTAAATATACAGAAACGGACAGCAAAGCTTCGTCCCGGTAAGCTTGGACAATGAAGCAAACTGATGCGATTAGCTCAAAATCAGAATGCAGGGCCGACCTGCTCATCTATGCATATGTGCCAACTTTATTTTTTTGCAGGAAAACAAAACGCAAAAGGTATAATGTGCCTTTTCCCTTCATTTATAAAATAAAACTGACTTCATATATACACAGAGTGAAGCTTGTAGGTATTTGAAAAAAGGCAAAAATGAGATGACAAGATGAGTGCTGGGGATAATTGACCAATGCTCGATTAGTGCACAGCTCTAAACCTACAGATATTTGGTATACAAAAGACAGGTCGATTGCTTGGAGCACAATAAACCATGTGCTAAAATTACTGATTTCACATCTGAAGAAGATTGTTCACAGTGACAGTGACAGAATTTGTTCGCTGCAAGTCCTGCAAAGTTTAATCATCGGATTCTTAATTCACAGACTAGCGGACTCTAGTCAATGAAAAGAAAAAGAACAAGTCCATAACCCTTGTATGCTAACCAACTTTGTCTAATATTAATATATTTCAGCATAGTAACCATTGTTCTAATCTATAAATGAAAATAGCCAAATTTATTAAATTCAGATTGCATTTTGGAATTTAGACATGCATAGCTACAATAATAATATAATCCAAATGGGCGTCCAGCCTCCATGCCATATGAAACACTCCCATTTGGCGACTACACACACATGCATATATATTTATATAACACGAGATAAACTAATCATAGATGGCCAATTAAAGAAACAATTGTAAACCTATATGTTACAAGGAAACCAACACTGTACCTGAAGTATCAACTCATCTGGAATGTGAGGCAGAACCTCCCGCACTGTCTCAGCCATGGCAAGCAAGTTTACTATGTTGTCACTTGCAGAGCGTGCGGCAGTCCTCATGTGTAAACCACCAGTACCTCCAGCTGATCTTCCAACAGTAGCAGGAGGGACAGAAGATCCAGATGCAACAGCTTCAGAGGGATTCATGGGCCAGAGGCTCCAAGCAGCATCCTCAAGAGCATTCTGAGCATAGGTTTCCCCTACAGATGCAAGATGCCTCATCATCATTTGAACTCTCCCCAGTCCCACTGATCTCATAGCAGTAGAGGGACCAGCTCCATCTACACCCTGGCCAGGCCAAGTATGTAGCCGACTTGAATCCAATCCTGCACTTCTATAAACCATCCACCAGAAACAAACAGCTATTACAATGCAACCATGGTGGCAGAGAAGTTGAAAAGAACCCTTTTTGAAAATTTTTATTAAAAGAAACTAAAATTTAATTTTGAAATGCCTTTGGAATGTTTTAGCCATAAAATTCCAAAATAATATAAAAATAGCCTCCAACTGCATTTTTGTATTAAAAAATAAAAAGAAAAATCTAAATGGCACATTTCCCAAAAGTGGTAGCCTTTGCCAAATGTAACAAACCCTAACAAGGTAATTATTGCTGTAGGTAATGTGAACATTGGGTAACAACAGGAGAAATTTATTAGATATGAATTTAGGGAATTTCAATTCCATGTAGAAAAAAAAAAAAGTAGCTTGTTTTAGATAGAAGCAGCAAGCTGTACTTATTTACGGGCAAGAAAAGAAAGACTATTCTGATAAGGAGTAAGAAATTGAACCTCCATGGGCTGCCTTCTATAGAATTACGAGTCTGATTTGGGAATACTCCAGGTAGAGTAGGAGTGTTTTGCTGATCAAGCCCTTCACTTATTTGACGAGCAAGCAGCTCATCACTTAAAATGTCTCCACTGTGACGGTTTGCTTCATTTTCAGTTCTGCCAACAAAAAGTGGCTTTCGACAAGTGGGACATGAGTACATTTCATTTAAACCCTGATCCAACCTGTCAATATTCAGTGATGTTCAACATTTTATTATTTTTCACACACTATGCAATTCCCAAGCATATTGTGAAAAAGAAATCTACATCGTACCAGGATCTCAAGCATGCAAGATGAAAAAGGTGACTGCAATGTAGCTTCTTCGCCTTAGCCATAGGTTCCTATGGTTTACCCAACTTATTACATTTTATGGAACAAATCAAAAACTAAAGGCAAAGGAAGGAAGTTAAGAACTAAGCATACCCTGCAGATAGCGCATTCATCATCATATGCTCGTAGCTCTTCAGATGTTGCATCAGGAAGAGCTGCATGAAGAGTACCTAAAGCTATTCTTAGTTTGGCATAACCTCTTACACGCTTTATTATAGCACTAATTAAGGCCTGTGCAAGATTAGAGGCTCCATAAGTAGAAAGGACAAGAAGTTGTAGTGTGTAAATAAATCAGACATGGAATGCCAACACTCTGTTTGGGAGGAGGTTTTATAAGGTAATTGAAATGCTTTTTAAGGTTTTACCATGTATTTGTGTTTGAGAGAGCCTATGGTTTTATAAGGTATGGTTTTTGGGGGGTTTTGAAAACCTCCACAAACCTCCATTTTCCAACTGAACAAATAGCTGGATTGAGAAGGTTTTCTCTTTAAAACCAAAAAAAACCTTCAAAACGCTTCCCTTCCTCCCAAACAACAAAAAATCATAAAGTTTTTAAACCCATGAAAAACCTTATTTTACTGTACCTCCTCCCAAACAGAGTGTAAAGGATCCATGTAATAAGCAGAATAAGATAATTACACGTATATTCAAAAAAAGGACTGCATCCACTAGATGAAATGCCACGCCATGAAGCCACCAAATGTGCACATAATGACCAAGTGCCATTAACAAAGTTGCCATGTCAAGGGAAAACCCTAAATTCCGGATAAGAATGCCTTTCCACTCAGACAACGAACCTGCAGCAGCGCTCATTAATCAGAAGATACTAGCACATTAATTCCACTAAAATCATGGTATATATTATTTGTTTAGAAAAGGATGAAAATAAGCACTAGTAATGGAATAGGAACACCAACCAACATTGTCAAAACCATTATTCGCATTATTTGGTTCAAGGTTATGCTTGCTACACCACAATGCTTTCACATTGTGGCTATGAATTGCCTGATTGCTTCAGACAAAGGTAGAATGGTGCCAGTAGACCCAAATTTGGATTGGACCAACATAGTTTGCTTTGGCAACTGTGGTTGTGGTTGGGGCAGAAAATCATGGCCCAAACAAAACGCAGTACCAAATGGGTTCCAAAGCACATAGCATGTCCAACAGCAAAGTGCATTATCAAGGTACCAATACAACACGCTTTTAGCCAAACTACTATGCAAGCACTAAAAAGCCTTCATTGTTTTTCATTAGAATGTGTACAAAATGTATTTAACGCTTAATCAACATTTGTTACAAATTAATTGTTGACTAATGGCCATTTGGATATTCTCATTGCATCCACCATATTATACATTTTCCAATTATCTTCACCAATAGCATCTCAAAACCTTAAAGGACAAGCAAGAAGATAACTTCTGAAGTTCATAAACTACAGAGTAAGGCACCTTCCTCGATTTATATATTAGCTTCATATTTCATATTCTCAATGTTTCTCTTGAAAATAACTTTGCATTGAATCTCTAAAATACACACATTACTTTGGCTACGTATACACCAGCATTTTGTGCTTTAGACATGGGCTCTAAGAGACCTTGGCACTTCGGTGATCTTTGCACTTTTCACAAAACTGCCTCAAACCACCCCCATATAGTTTAGGATAATCACTCTTTCACATACCAAAGCAAAATTTCAGAAAATACCTGCTGCTATTGTATCAAAAAATTTGAACCTTTGGCAATTTGTACTATTCCCTGCAGAATGATGGAGCCAGATATCAAGCAGCTGAAAGCCATGTACCAACATTGCCTACATTAAAAATTGGCTTGGTCAATATCACTTGTACTAATTCATAGAGTACAAATATAATAAAAAGATCCATTCATTGCCAAGGAAGAAAACATGTGTTTCGAATTCATTACCTGCATAGTCTCAAAGGCAATACTGAATGGCTCAAAGAACAATAACAGAAACATGGATGAATCCAATGTTCTATACATCAACAAACACAGCCTTATCCTGCAAGGACCAAGAGATATGCATAAAGAAGCAATTCTAATGACACTCACTGACTTACTTACACGCAAAAATGAAGTAAATATTTGAACATCGAAACAGAATTTAGAGTAAAAACCAAGTTAATCAATCCCTATCCTATCTGCAAAATCTGAGTCTGTGATTGTGGACCAGCATTCCCTTTTGGACCTTCTGAATTGAAAATTTATATTGTTAGGACATCACTCCCAGTTAGACTCTGCTCAGAATTTAAGAACATGATGTTTAAAACAAACAGAGTAATTGACCGATCCTAAACTTCCCCTCCTCACTGTTTTTCTTTCTTGGTCATTAGGCCACTGTCTTTACACCTATCCATTGTCTGTCCCATCACAGCTAACACATTGTTTCTATTGAATCCACACATGCTGTCAACAAGCCAGATGAAAACAATCTCCATATGCACAAGAGCAAAGAACTTGCTTTTGCTTATTGAAAAGAAATTTTTGTGATGTTCCTGCTTTCTACTTCCAAATAAGGCTCTACTTGACACTTTTTGAATAAGAATTTAGTTTCTAAGTAAGAAATACACATTATTCTCTAGCTAGTACTTAGTACCAAAGCCAAATATTATTTTTCTCCAGAAGAAATACTAGCACCGATTACAAATTTCATACAATTAGTTTCACTGTTCCTCATTCTGTTTGGTAGTCAATATTACAGAAATAAAGGAACATCAATACAGTTGCTAAATCACACTCAAGCATAAAAGATTAGGATTCTAGAGACTACCAGAAAAAGTCGACAGAGAAGACCAACAACAGTACTGAATACACACGAAAATATGTCCATGGCATTGCAGAAGGAGATGCATTCAGCCGTTCAAGTCGATCTCTAGCCAAAGCTTGAAACATCTATATACATACAACATCAGACATTTAAGGATGCCTTGTAGTAATTTGATTATGCCTACAATCAACTTAAAACAGCATAATTATCATAAAACATCATGTCACGAGCCTTTAAAGAACAGAGAACAGTCAACCAGATCGACCACAAGCCTGCTTGGAATATTGTTGCTGGAATAACCAATGGCAGAAATGTCCCCTGTTCAACATTCATCAACAAAAATATAGAATTGCTCAACCATAAGCATCAGCAAGAAAAAAGAGGCTTAGAGTTTCAACAGATATGTCAAGCATTTTCAAAGATAAAAAATTTAAACTTCAAAAGAAAAAATCTGACAACCCTGATAACCAGCATTATTGGCCAATGCCCATCACACTGGTTCCAAAACAATAAGAAAAAAATGTGGGGCATTAAAACGAGTTCTAGGTGATCAAGAATTTAAGAAATAGAAAGCCCAAAGAACTCATAAAGGGAGATTTATCCTCTTAAGTGGGTTTCTCATTGTACTTTTTGCTTGTTCAACAAATCCTGATCATTGACCAAACAAGAAGAATACTTATTAACACAATGCAATAAACTAAAACAAATTAGCATATCAATAGTAATATGAATGAGAATCAAATATGAGAATCACGAATTTGAGAAATAGAAAGCCCAAAGAACACTTAAAGGGAGATCTTATCCTTTTGAGTGGGTTTCTCATCATAATTTTTGCTTGTTCAACAAATCCTGATTGTTGACCCAACAAGAAGAATACTTATTAACACAATGCAATAAACAAAAACAAATTAGCACATCAATAGCACTACGAATGAGAATCAAATGTGTTCCACCCAGTTGCTCAGTAAGAAATTTTACCTTGTAAATAACATAGTTAATAAGACGTTCCATGAGCTTTCGAGTTTCAGAAGGGTATAATTCCACAAAGAAAATAGTCTGCATATTGATCATAAAACATAAAAATGCAAATGCATCATAATGACAATACAAAGCGGTAAAAAAAAAAAAATCCACATTATAAATGCAAACACAACATTTGTGGAAGCTTCTCTATCAAACAGGCTAGGAGTGATTGTTAAGGCCTGTTTCAATAGAGCTAAGGCTCAAGTGCAAATTAGTTATAGATTTCAAATATTCCTAATTCTAGCATCCTTAGAGACATGCTTGGTTTAGGGTTTAGGAATAGGATGGGAATACGAAAGGAAATGAACATCATAAACAAATGTTAACAGCAACATGAAAACTTCTTTCATAGCAGCAAACTAAAGCGAAAACAAAGGGTTGTATTTATTTTGATTTTAGGGCTTGTTTGGGTAAAAGATCAGAACATCCGAATTAGGGGTGTTTACAGTTACACATGAGCAATTGTGTAAAATTTCCTATTCGTTAAAATTGAACACATGATGGATCAGGGTCATAAGGGAATATTTCCCGTGTTTGAATTGGCAAAAATAATATCTGTTTTTCACTGAATTTGTCTGCCCTAACTGATGAGAGCAAAGCTTGCAAATCAACTCAATGTGTAAACAACCAGGAAGACATGATTGTGAATTTCTAATACTTGAAACCAATAAGTCCTTCGGTAAAACATCAAACCTACCTTAAGACAAACATTAAGTAGAATGAATGCATTAAATACAAAATTTGCCAGCAGCACAACAGTGGCATAAGAACCCAGTAGCAACTCAAGAGCACGATTGGCATTCTCTGGGCCAATAAAATTCTTAGCAATTAAGCCATCTGATTTTAGTTTGTCTAAAGACAACTCTGTCCAACATTGTAGACCCACGAAGCTCAAAGCTGTGGACGCTGCTGAAATTGCTAAGAAGCCCACACCCATCGGTAATAAGAACAGCCACTTCAACACTCAACTCCCAGGTTCTCAAGAACTACATTAGCATGGTTCTTTCCGGCAATGATCACTAATTTGCATTGAAGTGCAGAGAAGCAGACATGTCAAGTGAGCTTAGACTGTCCAAAACCAACATGTATTAAAATAACTCTGGAAAAAAAAATACACATATAAGGAATGATTAGTCATCAAATGGGCCTATCATCATCTGAAATAACAACCACTTACAGTGAAAATCAGAATAATAATAATAATAATAGTAATAATAATAATAATAATAATAATAAAATACTAATCAGAAAAAACAGAAGAAGATAATTCTACATGTTTTTACAAATAAAATTTCAAAGAAGGCAATAAGCGATTTAAGAATTAAAGAGTTTAATACCTGTCTCAATTGAGGGCAATTCTCAGCTGCCAAGAACCAAATTAATCTAAATCCAATGAATTCTATAAAAATATATAGCCAAATGTCATGTAAAGAAAAGCTAATAATGAAGTGCAAAAGTTCAATTCCAATTAATTTTATAGCTCAATCAAGATATAAAC
This sequence comes from Hevea brasiliensis, assembly GCF_030052815.1. Lineage (NCBI taxonomy): Eukaryota > Viridiplantae > Streptophyta > Magnoliopsida > Malpighiales > Euphorbiaceae > Hevea > Hevea brasiliensis. The sequence goes on along the minus strand of NC_079505.1, from coordinate 85,670,811 downwards.
ATAGATAAGGCTAAAAATACCTTAAAAATGGAGAAAATAAGAAATAAACCCTAGATTTGAATTCAAAACGAAAACGTAGTAAACAGATGAGATACAATTAATGAAATAACTAACTACGGTGACAGGAGTAATAAAAAAGATTTATCAATCGGCATAGAAATTGTTGAAATAAATTGGAAAATAACAATATTTGTAGCGTGATGGACGAAATTTAAGAACCTGATTCGATCGGAGATGGAGGTCAAGAAAGAACTAGCATGGCGTCGGTGGCAGTCGTATTCTTCATCGCTCTTTTTTATTTATTTATTTATTTTCTTAGAGAGAGAAACTGCAAAGACCAAAATTTTAGAGATGGAGGGAGAGAGGCATTAGGATGTTCTGTTTTTGCGGGAAAGCTAAAGCCAGATCCTAAAAAATAAAAATAATGTCATTACACACACGTCATTGCAATAAAAAAAAAAAAAATTTCACTTCATTATGTCAAGATTGTAATTTTTTGATGATATTTGAATATCACATGGTTTTGTACCAAACTTTTTTATATTTTTTTGGCGTTTTTATTATTTAATGTTTGCAATTTACACGTGTCATTGGTATTTAAATGACAAAATCAATAATGTAATTTAAAACACTGACATTATATAAAAATTATTTTTGACAAGTCAACATATTACATGAATATATAAAAATAATTAATAATAATAACAATGATTAAACAATAACAAATTAACCCATAAAAATTATTTAAAAAAAAAAGCCCATAAATGAAGAGGTTGCAGATTTTTACTAACTCTCTATTATCTCAATTTAGAAAGCACGTTAATGGAGAGCAGGATACGAAAAATCTTCCCAAGAGCTCTTATTATTTTCAATCAGCGTCACCAAAGAAGGGAGATGAAGCAATGTTGTTCAACTTGAATCGAAGCAAGACTTTGTTTTTGAGCTGGGTTATGATGGAGTTCAATGAAATTTATTGACGTTTGATCCCTTTTAATTTTTATATATCCACTTTATGCCATTTGTATGTAGTTTACTTGGTTAGGTGGGTTGGAATCACATCCATTCTTAAATTATTTAATTAATTAGTATTTTTTAAAAAATATAAAATATATCCCTAATAAAATTATTCATTTAAATGATAATCAGAATTAATTTTTTTAAGATTCCATTGCATGAGTGATGTACAATCACCACAAAATATCATTAATTTATTATTGTTATTATTATTATTATTTAAAAATGAGGAAAAAGTTTTGGGGCTAATTTATACTGAGGGCGGACGGACGTGAAGGCCCAGGCCCATTTAAAAAAAATAAATATATTAAGCGGGGCCTCCACTCCTTGCTGTTTATTAAAAAATTAAATATAAAACTTTAATAATTTTATACTTATTTACATTATTAAAAATTTTAATTTTAATTAATAAGTTTATTAATTCGTCTAAAAAAAATTCCTTAGAATTTAAGAATAATAGTTTTATTTAAATTTAATATTAAAAGTAGTTTTATCATCAAATATAAAAATATCTTAAATATTAAAGTCAAAAAAATATTTTTTTTAAATATAAAAATTTATCCCTATTTATTTTATCTATTTAGAACTAAAAATTTTCATTAATAATAAATTATTATACATACACTCAACTCTTACAACTTAATTTTATTTATTTTTATTGCATTTTAAATTCTTAACTCTTAAAAATTTAATTAATTTTTTTAAAAATTAATTTTTATATTTTACTGCTAAAAAAATTACTATAACAAATATTACTTGATTTATAAAATTTTTTATTAAATTTTTCTCTATTATTTAAAATTAAAAATATAAAATTTATTAAAAATAATAATTATTAATTTTGTTTAATAAAAACATAATTAATAAACTTTTATTATTATAATAATTATTGACTATTTAAATTTTAATTCTTAATATTTAATCTGATTAAAAAATACAAGCACCAAATCTATCACAAGTAACCAACTCATATTTATGCTAAAACTTTTATATTATTATTATTTAAAAATATATTAGAGATATAAATTTTTAATTGTATGAATAATTATAAAAATAATATTATTATTTATCAAATTTTAATTTATAATATTTTATTTATAATATAAATATTTAAATTACTAATTTTTAGATCATGAAAAAAATAACATATCAAGACTCGAGAGAGCTCTGCATTGAACTGTTGTCCATTAGGACCATTCTTGACTCGACTCGACCATTCACGGTTAGTTGCACGTTGAGGACCAGAGGCAGAGGAGTCTCCATAGGATGGGTATTAGACCGTCTCTGATCCCAGTTTCATTCTAGAGCAGCAGACTCAACCCTCGAGCACCTCAAGAAGAGGGTCCTGACGTGGCAGATCCTTCCAGAACCCAAGTCCCTCCACCTCTCCAATCATATAAAATTTTACAGCTCTAAATATCCAACGAGTGGCGGCGATTGCAGCAGCAATTACACATTAGCATAGCATCGGCGATGGGGATAATAAGGAGCTGTTTCTCCCTCATAGTAGGCACTGTGTGCGGGGTTTACATTGCTCAAAACTATGACGTTCCCAACATCAAGAAGCTCGCCACCTCTGGCCTCTTCATGGCCAAGCTCATTGAAGAGAAGTACCGCAAGCCCAAGAGCAAGAAAGACGACGATTAGCTCCGTAATTATCAACAGACAAAAGGTTCCCAACTTATAATTAATTAATTTTCTAGAAGGAATTATTCGATCATAATCGATTTATAATTTTGCTGTAGGAGAAAACACATACACTATCAAATTGTAGTTTTTATTTGCGAAATTTTTTATTGAATTAACTTTGTGTTGGATATCTAATCTCATCTCTGGTTGCTATTGAATTTTTGCCGTCTTTTTCATGGGAAAATGGAAATCTGCATCTGGGTTCTGATTTTTATTTGATCCATTGAATTAGTTGGATTAGGGTTTAATAAATAAAATTTTGCACTGTTAATTATCTGAATTTGTATAGAGGCGCATGAGCAGTCCGTTCTATTGCAATATCCAGGTGATTCGAGGAAAGGTGAAACGGTGAATAATTATTTAAACATATTGCGTGATTGAAAATTTTATTTTCAAGGAACGAGGCAGCCTCTTTGCTTAACTGCCTTGAAGGTTCTCACAAGAACTCTTGCTAGATAGATAGATAGATAGATGGATAGATAAGCAAAACCACCAAGTTACATGAATAAACCGGGTTACCTGCAGTGATTGTTGGAAATATACATTCTGGAAGAATGATAATTTCATTCTAAGTTCGAGTAAATTGGTTCATAGAGAATGAAAAAATGATGACTTAGGAGGGTGCCACCTCTTTCACAGCTATAAATTCTAGTACAATTGAATTTGGGATCTTGATGGACCAAGTGAAATGGGTATTAGTCTGATTTCTGCAATTAGTTTCAATCATTTGTTTATGTGTAGCCACTGCTACTTGGCAGCCAGTAATCTCTGATTATTAGGAAACTGCATTGGTTATTTATCAATTTGTTGGATTTATAGAATAGCACTTGTTTATACTTTACTGGAGCAAAAATGTTGAAGTTATGGCTTGAATTGGACTAGAGGATAAGGTGGATATCCAAGAAGTCTTGGATAACATTTTCTATACTAAAACCTAATAAAACCTCTTTTGTTCTTAACCCCAGAAGATGTGCAGCGTCTGCTTGCACAGATAAAATATGATATGAATCTTTTATCTTTTTTTTTTTTTTTTTTTTATGGACTCTAGTGACATGAAAGTTTGTTGTTTGTCATGTGAGACATGGATCTGAAGGTTGTTGATCATGTTAGTTACCATTTTATGCAATGGCTGTGTTTTTTGCTGTTTCAAAATTCTCTTAGCATATTGATGCGCAGAAGTCTAAATGCAATAAGACTGTGGAGTTGCAGTCTCACTAACAACTTATATGATTATATCTGGTGCCTACAAGTGAGAAATGTTGCTAGTTCATCTGCTACTGGTAATTTTTTTTCTTTTTCTTCTGGCTGTTCAAAGTGTGGACTGTTTATGTATGTATTGTAATTATTATATTATGGTAATAATAGTATGAACTTAACCCCAGATCCTTTGGAAGATGTAAACCCTATTTGGGGGGAATAAAAGGATTCATGTATCCATGTCCAACTATTTTGGAATTGAGGTTTAGTGTTGAATGAAAAATACTCTTGGTTGTCTTCCATGTCATAGGAGATTCATGTTTAGCTTTAAATTTTTTTCACATTCTTAGTCCAGACAATGGAGACTGCCTTAAGTATTCCATTGAGAAACTGATAGTGGGGATGGGAATAGGGAAATCAGAACATAGATGTTGGATAATATTACCATGAAGATTGCTTAATAGACAGGAATGATATTCAGTGTCTACCCATCTCTATATTTGGTTTGGTTTTGGTTATGGTTGGGAGTGTTATATGCAAGCTTGTGCTTGCAAGTGACTTCCTTGCTGCATAATAATTCGACTTTTATGCTCTTCATCCTCTAATAGTCTATTTGGCATCAAGGTTGAAAACTTCACCTTTCAGATGTTGCAGAAAACATTTTGAAATTGTTGTCTACCGATTTAGAGTTTTAATGACTAAAACATGTCATTTTTACCTAAAGAAAAAGTTGTAATGGTTCCCAATCAATATATCCAAGATGATTCTTTCCCTAACAGCAGCACCAATGGTGATCTTGATAGGTACAGAAGCTGTGTGTTTATTGCTGCATGGTAATCAGATGATGTCAGTTGGATGACTCTGTCAATTGTCATTTTTTTGAGTTTCTATAGATGATAATATGGTCATTGGTCACAAGCAGGCCTTTGAATGCACGAAAGGGGCAACTTGCTAGGGAAGCTGGCACCATTATAAGATTTACTGTCAAAATGATCAACAGTCGAAAGATCCAGAAAAGAAATAATATGATCAGATGTAGGTAGCAAGGCGGCAAACCGTCAATGAAACTCTACTTTGAGAATTTTGTGTAGCATAAGACGGCTACCATATCAACCTCACAACTTGCTGGCAGCCACCGTAATTGTGACAATGGGTATACTTCCCGCGGTTAAGTTCCTATCAAAATTTTAGTTTTGTTGTTGTGGGTCGTGTGTGGATCAAGTTCTTTGATCTGTATAGCTCAAAACTTGAAATTTGAATCCATGTTCACTACCTAAAGGGATGCAGGGAGCTTCTTCTCCAGTCGCAACTCACTGGATAGCATGTGAAACAGCGCAGTCCTTTCTCCATCCTTTTTAACTATAAACGACGTCGTAGGATCAAGGCGATGGTTGCCAAAATTGTCGTGATCCTTCCCTTACTGGGCCAGAGTGGCAAAGGGACATTTGATCTTAAAGATGGGCTCAATCATGGTCGAACTCGTCTTTATCTGAGGATGGGCTGGTTGCATTCAGCTTGAGGAAATTTTAGACTCGGATAAAAGCTCCATTTGACCTTTTGCAAAAATTTCGTGAATGTTCGATTATGATTAAGAATAAAATTGTTTAGTAAGATCACGCCTAATCTTGATTGCCAATGGCGATATTCCTTTTGGTCCTAAATGAATCTAGTGGGGTCTGACATTTTAAATGTAGAAGCAGAAACTGATAATAACTGATAGCAAAGTGGGTAAACCATTTTTTCAATCCAGCGGCTGCCATCCACACAACTAGTATCACTATCTACTTGTGGTTCTAACGCAAACTGGTAGGGTATCACTTTGATTAAAAAATTTACAATCTTGCCTATTCAAAGGCTTCTAAGCTTTAATGGAAAAATCATCTTAACACTTAAATGCCACTGTGATTTGCATTACCATTTTACATTGTTTAAAAGGATAATCCATATTCGTTTTTAAATCAAGAAAATTATTGTCAGTAATAACAGGATGAATTTAAGACCACCTAATTTTTTATTTTTCATCTGCTCAGCCTATCTCACACATGAACTTGCCTTGTCGATACACTAAAGTGGCATCTCTACTAACAGTGATAAATCATTCAAAACATGGCTGGATGCCTGTTCCCTTTTCACTGTGCTTTCAAATATTGTGTAAATATGGTCATATATTGAAGATCAACTAATAATCTTTATAGACACTCAGAATCGATTAAAGTTTATGTCCTATATTAATTTTATCAAAATTTTAATGGATGGGTATGAAAATTGCATAACACTCGTCCTATTCTAGTTTTGCTCTCAAAAGGCGAAGACTTGCCGTTCAAACTTCAAACTAACACCTCGCTCGGATTAATTAAATAAAAAATAATTTAACTAAAAATCATTTAAAAATAAATTTTTATATTTAATATGATAAAATTTAATATGAGAAATTTAATTAATTTTCATATAATTTTATATTTATTTATTTTTATTTTCTAAATAAAAAATTTATCTTTTTAAATATTATCTTGCATAAAACTTATTTTATTATATAATTTAAAATTAAGATATTTTAAAATATTTTTAATATAATAATTTTTTTTTATGTGAAGTAAGTTTATTTTATATATTATGCATGCCAAAGAAGTATAGGAGAGAGGGAAAGAGAGAGCAGAGGGATGAGTTCCATCTGATATATTTTTTTAAATATTTATTTTTAAATATCGTTTCTCAAGCTTCAAAGCACAGTTCCATCGCCTTGGTGTTTCATTTTCGGACACAGGATTCACCAGTCGTGACTCGTGAGTGATTAAATGCCAATGTGCAACCTTCTCTATCTCCATACATTTATTACTCGTTTTCCAAGGTTGTACCATACCTTAAATTTGCTCATAGAAGATGCTCATTTTCCACGCGTGGATTTAGCAAGTGTTGTTTGGCTAAATTACTAGTCTTGTTGAATAATAGTGTAGGTGTAAGCTTGATTTTTAATCAATTTTATGCCAAAATTATGATATTTGCAGCAAAAACATCTTCCTTCGTGATTTAGCTTCAAGATTTTAAGCCCATTAAAAACATAAAAAGCAAACCCATTTGCCCGTGTCATGGTAGTTCCTGGGAGAATGAATCCAAGCAATTTGCAATTCATCCTCAAAGCTTTTGTTTGTTGACCCAATTCAGTGAAAACGAAAAAACTAAGTTCACATTCAATTGTAATTCAGCAGATGCAGCTACAGATGATGTTGACACACATACACCATTCCATGCTTTGAGCGACCATCTAAAGCAATCCAAAAACAGATCAAGACTCTGAATTAACAAGTTCATTTAATAGTTAAATTGACATGAAACATTCAAAAAATGTACATACAGGCAAACATTGCATGATCAACCCCACCCTAACCCCTTGCGGTTTTCTTTTCCATCTATTCTTCATGTATAAGACTATAAAGTATGGAGAAGGTTCTAAAAATATCCCCTCCCATCTTCAACCACTATCAGAGGTTCTTTTCCTCATCATTTTAGTCACCAGAGCTCATTAACACTCTGAGAAAGTGAGAATCACACAAAAACAACACAAATATAATCCCCCATCACGCCATTATGCAACTCACACATCAAGCTGGGGAACGGCCGGTGTTCTTGATGCTGCAGATGTTTGAGGCCTTGATTCGGCAATTTTTGCAGCCACTTCAGCCATAACAAGTCTAGTCAGAAGCAGACCAGCAATTAAAGCTGCCCCCATTAGCATTGTGAAAACTGCACTCCAGCTCTTCTCAGAAATATAACCTGTCAGTAAAGGTCCAATTGCAGCCCCAACTGAGCCTGTGCCATCTATAATTGCAGTAACTGTTGCCAATGCCCTTGAGTTCCCTTTCATGGAACTGTGGGTTCCCAAGTCAGCTGAGACAGCTGTTGTTATTAGTGCATAAGGGCCATTCACAAACATGCCGGTGATAAACATAAGGGCAATATTTACAACCAAGGAAATATGTCCATAGCTTCGGTAAAAGAAAAGAGCAGGGATTGCACAGTACATGAAGCTTGCAGCCGTAATGGCTCTGGCATCTAGACGATCAGAAATGTGTCCAGCTAAGATTCCTCCAATCACCCCTCCCACATCAAACAATGTTGATAAGTTCCCAGCTGTGCCACTTGATAAGTACTTCCCATTGATAGCTGTAAGATTGGCAAACCATAGAATTCATATAAGGAAGCCTAAGGATGTATTCCATGACCTATAAGTTGATAAACACACAAATTTTGATTTTAATTATTATCATTTTTATGAATAAATATACTGAAAAAGATAACTATAAGAACAATGAATGTTGCATCTGAATGATTTGTCTAGTTGAGTTGGGTTGAGCACATAATTTCATCAAAAGCAAACAGATGAACCTCAAACTTTTCAATAAAAGGTCAATTAAAAGGTGCAGTTCTCTTGAACTGCAGGGATTAAATAACGCATAACTCTCAATTCAATCCACTTTATACTCAGACGTTAAATTTTCAACTGCAGTTAAAATTTTATGAGCTGTTCAGCATGTTCAAACACACTGCAATTCAAGCTTACCACGAAATTAAAAAGCCAGTGAATCCAAATTACCTGTGTGGCTAATGTAGAAAGGAAGCCAGTAGAGAAATGTGTAAGCCACCAATTTGGCAAAGAAAAGGCAAAGAGCAAAAGGAGCAACCCCTGGAATTTTCCATGCTTCAATGAACCCAACTGCCGTCTCCTTAACCTTGGAGTCTGATCCCAAAAGAGGCTCTGTAACTTCCTCTTCGGTTTTCTTTGGATAATGCAATTCATCTTCATTTCTGTCAATTCCAACAGATTCAGGACTAACAGGAAGTACTAGAAAAACCACCAAGCCTATAAAAGCAATAAGGAAGCCAGGCACGACAAATGACCAGCCCCATCCATAGCTCAACATTGCAGAAGCAATCAAAGACCCTGAAATGTTCCCAACAGAGGTATGAGCATTCCATATACCCATAATTAGTCCTCTCTTGCTTTTCCCAAACCAGTTTCCGACCACAGCAACCACCGAAGGCCATCCAGTTGACTGGAACAAACCAGCAATCATTTGTATTATCAAGAAGTAGTAAAAGCTATGTTCATTTGCCCAATAACCAGCACCAAACAACGAAGTAAATAAACCGGTTCCTATCATTCCTACTGTCAAAAAGATCCTTAAATCCATCCTGTCACCTATATGTCCAGAGAAATACATTGCTATGGCATATATAGAGAGAAAAGCCAGGTCAAGATCACCTAGCAAGGCTGTGCCGTCTGATCCATTAAATGGAGTCCAACCATCTCCAAGTGCCCATGAAAATCCTCTCCTTTCTTCTGGTTCACTTAAGTAAGTTATCCTCCAAGGAATGAACTTCAAACCCACCTCAGTTGATTGAGGATCAAGGGTACTCTTGACAATGCTTGTGGTTTTTCGAGCAGCATGGTAGCTAGCATATGCGAAAAATGTTATAATCAAAACAATGGCTTGGTAGGTTTTGTAGGAAAGTCTGTCTTTCTTTACGAATTCTAAGAATTGAATTCCATAGAGTTTATTTTGATTTCTCTCAGGTACTGGTTCCGATAATGGACCCATGTATGAAACCTTAACTCTGCAAGGAATAAAGCGGAATTGGAGGCTTCACCTTCCCTTCTTATTTTATACCAATTGCAACAATCTGTAAAGCACACCAGTGGAATATTTCAGATGAGATAACAGTTAAAGAAAAGCTCCAGATTCAGAACATTAATACTGCATCTTAAAACTATAAAGACTGCTGAATTAAATAAGTAATTTGTGTGTCACAAGCAAGTTTAAAATAAAAACAGAAATCAAGCAAAAAAAATCCACGGAATTATTTACTTTTCAGTTTTCACAGTAATATATGATTGATGTTGAAATAGTACCTCAAATTTGAACAAACTAAGCAGGGACAAGGTCAAATTAATAACTGGCTCTGCTAGACCACCTCAAATCTCAATCAACATCAAGCTTAATGAGATGAAATAATTAAAAAAAAAAAAAGGTCTCAATCTATCCATAAGCAGCAAAAAGCTTTCACCGTATTCCGAAATCACCAAAAATCGTCTTCAGAGTCGGGTCAAATCGAATCAGTTAAAAATAGAATTAAAGAAGAAAACACAGAGAAATTCTCAAAACCAGACAATAAATTTTTCCCAGGGAAAATCATCAATTTTACTTTTGTTTAACACGAATCGGACAAGCCATAAGCCCACTAGATCTTTAAGAGAATAAAGTTAGAGAAGTAAACAATTCATAAAAAACAGACGCAAACATCAACGAATTGACGATCAAACAGAAGCTACTTCACTGAGAAATAAACCGGAACATGAAAATCATTAAAATCTCAAGCATTCACCGCAAAACATGTTTAAAGAACAACTTTTACATTAAAAAAAAAAAAAAGCAAAACCTTTTTCAACAATCGGAGACAAACCCAAGAGTTGTTCACCAACAAATTGACTTTTTAAGAAATACCCATCACATTTGCGTATAAATGTTTATACCCCAAATAAAAACTCAATTTGAAACCAAAATGTCAATAGCAGAAATCAACTGAATACAAAAATTATAAACGTAATTGTCAACCATATATGAACATTAAACTGAAGTAACATAATTACCTCTTGGTTAGATGAACTCACTCTCACTTGGTAGCTTGTTGTCCCTTTCTCTCTCTCTAAAGCAATTACGTTCTCTCCTTCCTTTCACTCTCGTAAAGAAACTCTCTTTTCTCTCTGGTTTTTCTGTTGCTTAACGAACAAAAACTCTGCACACTTGCAGAGACAACCGAGGATTCTTAAGCTAACGTTGATAATAAATTATTCTTGTGAAATTCCATTTTTATCCATGGTTGACATTTTGATCATCCTGCAATATCAAATGACCTAAATAACCTTCACAAACTTCGCCAATGGCTCTGAAGAAACGTGCTGCTTCGGTCCTTCCTACGTAGCAACTTTTTTTTATACGATATATAATAATATATCATTGTTATCCCAAGATTTTTACAATATAAATAATTATATTAGATTATTTCTATATTTTTAAAAAATTATATTTTTATAAATAAATAAAAAAAACTCTAAAATCTACATAAAATTCAATTTACTTGCGTAGAGTTTTGCAATTTAATATGACTACATATTTAAAATTGCCCAGTCCATAATTAGTTTTGGAGAATTGGTATATTTGGTATCAATAAGACCTTAAAGAATAGCTTAAATAAAAAATAAGTACGAAAAATATATTTAGTTTTTATTTTATAAAAATCTTTTAAAAACTTGAAAAAATGAAAATTTTTATTTAAAAATTGCATGATGAATTAATTAATCTTTAATTAATCTTGAACGTTTTTATTGACAGTCTCAATATTAACATACACACACGGTACGGTTGCACCCATAAGTCAAGGTAATCAAGTATTTTTTTTTTTTCGGAAATAAGCCGTTTCAATTTTTATTGATGATCCATGACTAAGATAGTCATGTCGTTCACAGCTAAGACGCAAATGAAATGTCATGTCAACATTTAGTTTGCTTCTTGTATTGTTAACTTGTGTTATTGGCTTTGGTTTGCTCAAATGTCTACGGTGGTGACAATCATGGGTGGTGGCCTTGTTACTATTATTCAGTGTTGCTATTACTCAGTATGAGCTGCCCTTTCTGTGCAGGTGTTTTTATATGTGAGTTGTACTTTTTATCTTTATAGACTTTTAATGCACTTTTTCTTCAAGGTTTAGCCTCATTTCCTACCTGTTTTATGGCTATCCCTACCCTTCCAGGCAGGGGTATCTCTTCCTCCGTTTTGCTCGGATAACGGGTTTCCCTCCCTCTGGGTGGGGTTGTGAATAACGGTAATATGATTTTGCAGCAGATGAACCTTCTTGATGAGGGCATGTTTTGATTTGCCGACTATTGCAATTGAATTAGGCTATTGCATGCAATGTGGGTTGTGTTTCTGTTTTTATGGTTTACATGTGACGTGAAGGAGTTCGGATATTGAGTTCAATTTGTCTAGTCTCGAGAAAGGAGGAACATAGCTTCCGCTGGTGGTAGCTCGTTGGTTAAGCCGACAAAGATCAATGGCCATCTTGGAAGGCTCGAGTAAGATGTCGAAAAGTGATACTACCACGACCCTTTGCTTATGCAGGGTTGATTTGCGCTTCTCTCCTCATGGTTCTACCGTGCTTCATTATCTAACCTTGGGCCCTTCTTCAACTCTACTCTAGCTTTCTGGTTTGCTGTAGTTGCAAGCCCCTTAACATAATGGTTGGCTTTGCTCGTGCGTACTTTGATTTTTGTCTTCTCCATAAGCTATGTTAGACGGTAGACGACGTGGTCCTCTTATTTTGGTCTATCTTCCTTCTGGTGCGCCAGATTAAGATTTCATCTGAGCTTTGGGCTAAATTTGCTTTTAGTTTGGTATAGGTTGAGTTGTTTGTTAAGGCTCTTTTCTCCAGACTATGGCTTGTATTAACAGCTTTGAATCTTATGTGAATCCTCTAGTCTATATTGAACCTCAAGCCTCTTAATCTAACCTATGAATTTTATCTTCCTACAAAAAAAAATCATTGCATTTTTAACTTTTTGTTACATGTCATTTCTGATATATATTGTCTACTAAACTAGGTATATTACCATTGCCTAATTAGTCTTTGATCTCCTCCACTTGAAAACCCGCAACTCAACCACACAAGGAAGAAAAAATGGCATTCCTTCTTTCTGAATTGAAAGATGTACATGAAAACCATCTACAAAAATGGGTTCTCTTCTCTAATAAAAGTAAGTTAAACACCTTATTTTCTTCTTCACTTTCCATTTTATTGTTAATATATCCCTCTTATTTAAGCAAGAAATCCATCTTTGTTAAATAAGAATTAGAAAGAAGAATTATATTCTTACGTCTCAATCTCTCTTTCAAAACAGTTTTGCTCTGTGTTTCCATTCAAATAGAATAAATTATTGATATTTGTTCATTATTCTTGAGTTTTCTAGATCTATTGGTTGTTTGTTTGTTTCTTAGCTTTATGCATGTATTTTTTTTTTTTCCTCGAGAAGTCGATAATATTCCTCTAGAAAGTTGTGCCTTATATGGGATTTTTTTTTTTTTTAATGTAGTTTGATGAATTATGCCAACTAGTTATGGACCACTATTTGGATAAGATACTTTCTTATTATGGTTAATATTCGAAATATTTCACTGATTATCATCATATTTTTATGAAAAAAATTGGCTTGACTCGAACTTAAACCAGTTCAGTCGATTCTAATTTCATTTTATTCTATTTCAATGCCTATTTTAATCAATTTAATTTTAATTTAAACTGATTTATTTTATGTTTTTCAATTTCAATTACAAATCTCTCCACGACCAGTCTAGCACAGGGTGTGCCTAATGCTTGAACCCATCTCACAATATTTGTACTGTAATGTGAATTGAAAATGAGGAGTGAGGACCAGTGGTGAGTGGACCATCTTGCTTGTTCGTTTTTTCTTTGTTAGCGTTGCAAGCTGGTCATATGAACGTAACCGGAAGTTCACATTACCCTATTAGAGTGGTTTAATAAGCAATTTGGCACCTTTAGCTGAGACATCATTTTCATGATCATCATCTAAAGTATTTATCCGCTTGATGCTTCTCCATACGTGTACGCACAAAATCTTACAAGTCTCTACCAGCTTAGCATGAAAAAGGAAAATGCCTCGCGTATACTCCCAAGGGTCATTGAGAGGAATCTATATTCTTAATTTATATAATATGGTTAAAATCAGCTTGTAATCCGTTTTAAGTCTACCCTTTTAAGTCCGTGAGGGGTAGTTTAGAAAATTATTTAAATTGATTAATTAATTCAAAATTTTATAAAATTTCTCAAAACTCTTGCACGGAAGATTATTTATTCATAATAATAAAGATATTTAATATGCATAAGAAGCGACAGATTATCTCACATCAAAGGCATTAGCAATAAGGGATGAGAAATACGTTCCACAACTCGCGAACTTGAAGGCACATGGGTGCTCCCTAATCCATGAGCCCTTGCTTGATCCGTCGATTCACTGGAGATCTCCGTCACCTAACCCCACTAGCGTTAGTTGAGGGCCCATAATTGAAGAAGGGCAAATTGGTGACAAAGACACAAAATTCACCGCTTGCACCACTGTGGCACTACCCTAACTTCGCAATCTAAAGGGGGATATTATCGTAATTTCGGAGTCTGTCTCCATTTAAATTTTAATTATTAAAAGCCTCCGCGAAAGGGGGGAGCGAAAGCATATTCGCATATCCAAAAAGAATGATACTTACGCACATCGTATATGCTCCTGCGATGCGAAAATCTCAGCCGGTAATCAGGAGTAAACACTAATACAATAAAAAAAATGGGGCGCCCGCAATGCCACGTTGATGTACGGATGAGGTGACATGGCAATGTATTCGGGATGGTATTCGGGATGGGCCATGATGTTGATGGGTACACGTGGCAGTGGATATCATGGTTCTCTAGAGAATGGTTGTCAGTTTCAAAACCCATAGGATGAAATTGAATCTGCGAAAGCGCATAGAAATTACCCTTTCTGGCGTGTTGGTGTGCAGTGTCTGGGTGGACTGATGGCACTTGTTTTATTTAATTGATTATTGGAGGAGGGAGGTATTGTGTCTATCGACATTGGAGGTATTATTGTAGCTTTTGGTCACTAGTTTAAAGGTTGTCTAATTATGCATTGAATACTTTACTGATTGTGATGTCAAATTATACAATTCGCTGACAGCAATATCTTTTATACTGTGCTTCCAATTATTTTAAATTATAATAATGCCTTTATTATTTATTTTCATTTTTTAATTACATTATATATATATATATATATATTGCTCCAAGGAGTTGAGGTTTGAAAGTAATGCAAATGGAGGTTTTCAAATAATGGAACTTGATGTGACATGAGAGAGTATTTTTTTTTTCCATTTAAGTTATATTATTTTCATAAAATATTGTGCTGTCTTTATTTTATCATCAGGTCTATATATATATATAATTTTATTTTAAAATATAAAATATTTAGAATTTAAAAAATAAAATATACATTTAATTTTAATTTTAAATTTTCTTTAATTATTAATGTGTATAAAATATTTAAAATTAAAACTATTAAATTTTTATTTTTTAAAAATTTTTTAGCTAAATAATTGATTGATAAAAAGATATAAAATTTGAGTCTCATCAATAATTTATTTTCAAATAATTCACTTTTACGATAATAGAAAATATGATTATTTTTCGTGATGTAATTCATTAGTTATTAGTCAATCAATTTAGCCTCCATTATATTTATAAATATTTATTTTTTTAAGTAAAATTAATTTTATCTCATAATACCTAAATGAATTTTTATATATATACATACTACTTGATATAATTAGAAAAATATTAATTTAAAATTTTAATTTACTATCACGCAACACGCTAGTAAATATAGTGTATTTTAAAAGCCAATACTATTGCATTTGCTGAAAAATGATATTGATAAATTTATTACTGCTTAGTTTTTTTAGGAATTTAGATTTTTTTTTTAGGAGAATATAGGAATTTAGATATCTTGGTTTGCACGTGTATTAAAATTAATATGCATACGTATTATTTTTATATTTTTAGATTAGCCAGTTCAATTAAGTATTATTAATATATTTAATAAGACTACAAATAATAGAAAAAATATTCATGTGCTCAATATTAAAATCACTGCAATAATTCAATAATAATAATAATAATAGTAACAACAATTAAACAAAGATATGATAAAAACATTAATTATAAATTAGTTTTGAAAAATTTTTAAAAAATACATTTAACTTGCTTGTATGAAAAAACAAGCTTCATGCATGTTTTTAATATAGTTTATAATAAAAATTATATGTACTCTTCTAGTCATAGCATTTAATTAAAAACTTAAAATATTTTTAATTAAAGCGGAAAAATGCAATTAAAAGAAATATTATATTTTAAATATATTAATTTAAAATATTTTTTATTTTAAATTTAATATGTATTAATTATAAAAATTTTATAATTATTTTTTTAACAGTATTCAATAAAAAAGATTTGGACTTCCAAGTGAAACCCATTTCTAAATCTCAGAGAGAACATGGCTTGGGCTAGGCTGAACCAAAAACTTAATAGCTTTTGGGTTGGGTTTCGTCCAATTATATATGGCCCATCACAGATGGTTGTGGGTTGGGTTCTCATTCCCACTTTGCGCAATAGAGCATTGTTACAATGTCCTCATGGTCCTTCAAGCAGCCCATTAAATTCTTCTGCACCAAACATATTTATAAAACCATTAAAAGAGATGACCCGCAAAAAATATGGTCTCTCAATGATTTTTTTTTTTTTTAATCTATCGATGTCTTCTGATCTTTGTCAACATAAAATTTAACGTGATTCAACGTAAATCTATTTTATCAATAAATTTATTAATTAAAAGAAATAATTATAATTGTTATTTATTTTGTGCACCCTTATCACTTGTATCTATTATCCTTTAATATAGGCCACCAAAATAAAGTTTTACAATAAATTATTGGATATACCTTTATGTTTATAGTATTTCACTCACAAAGCACATGGGAACAACCTTTCTAAATCAAGGAATTAATTAATTTTTATTTTTGTAGGAAACACTATCTTTTAATATTACGTATTTTAGAATTTTCAAATTTTCAAGTCCAACATGATACATTGGACTTCAATCAAGTCTCAATTTAAAAAAATTATATCATACTACAGTGATTCAATGTAGACAAATCTACATAAAATGGTAAGTAAATAAATAAATTACACTTAAGTAAAAATAGTTACTAAATTTTGAAAAAAAAAAAACTATTCAATAGTTACTGGCTAATTATTAGATGCACCGAGGACACTAAAAAATAGTGTTTCATCTCTCACAGAAAAGTGGATCATTTCTATAATATAGAGAGTGAGTTCCACATAATTGTGAGAGATGGTACATGTGTATCAGATGCAATAATAATTTCTTATAATTACTTAATTGTTATAATTTTAAAGGGCCCTTATATATATATATATATATATATATATATATATATATATGTTCAGTTACGTAAAATATCTTACATAATCATTGTTACACTATAATTACTCCCCAATTTGGGACCTAATTTCCTTTTTCTAATCTTTTTCGGTTTTGACAGGATTCATACGCTTTTCTTTTTTTAATTTCATTCTTCCTAATTAAAATCTAATCAAATCTTTCTAATTTAATTTAATTTAATTTCCAATATAATTTCCAACTCCTAATTCTATTTGCCTTGGAATTCCAACAAATTATTAAACATGCCTACACGATTTCTGTTCTTAGAAATCCAATTCCTAAAGAAATTAAGCTGTCTTTACACATGCAATGATATACACACCATGCAACCGTCTCAAAAACCAAAGAGTTCATGCGCATCGTTCTACTTATCTTTCCAATTATTGTATCTTGGGATTGTTTTGTGGAGTAACTTGATCTGAGTTCTCGCCGTGCTGTGCGAGGAATCATAAAATTGTTGGCTTTAACATAGACCCAAGCCCCTTTCTCTCCTCTCTCTCCCTCAGTTTTATTGGATGGTTATCAATGGTTGGATCAAGCATAATGAAAAAAGAAAGCAAAGGTAAACTTCAGGGTTGTTCAAAAACGAAAAAGAGCAGAAGCCGAGACAAGAACCATAAAGTTCCCAACATTCTGGCACTTCCAAACGAGTTGGTCACGGAAATTCTAGCTCTTGTTGCCTCTTCCTCATCAATTGATTTATTCAGTGCCAAGTTAAGGTGTGTATGTATATATCATTCCTTCTTTTCAATTTGCAGTGCTATGTATTAAATTAAGTTTTCGTTTACGTTTACGTTTGCAGCTGTAAGGATATTTTCCAAGCAACTGAAGACAAGTATATATATAGGCAAGTATCACTTGAAAGATTTCCTCCTGTTCCTTGGTTTATAAGCAAACAGGCTTCTTCCTTCTTAGATAGATGCAAAGAGAATGGGAACCCGGAGGCCTTGTTTAGGCAAGGAGTGGTATGCAATTATACATGTTTCTTTACCTATTAAAATATTAGCTTTGCTAAGTTCATTTATTGGCATGGAATAAATTTCAGGTGGAATGCTTCAGTCAAATCAAATTGGAATCAGGGCTAAGGTGTCTGAAGAGAGCTGCAAGCTCAGGACATCATAGAGCTTCATACATTCTTGGTGTTATTTTACTGTGCAGCGAAAACAAGTACGAACAAGAAGGCATGAAATTGATTGATGATGTTAAAAGGAACAAGAAAATAGGAGAATGTCGCCAGAAGTTGAAAGATATTATATGGAACATCTGGTTGAAAAATAAATTTATTTTAGAAGCAAAACCGAACGGTTGTCCCCTGTCACATCTGCACAGGAAAAGGGAAGGCTGGCCTAGCTTTAATGTGGATGATGATGATGATATCAGCTGCCGAGAATGTAGTTGTCATCGTGAGGTTATTTTCGTTTGTAACCTCCTGAAAGGTGCTTAGCTTAGTTTTTTTTTTTTTTTTTCTTTTTGTAGCCTCCTCAAAGGTGTTTGGATTGTTTTTTTTTTTTTCTTTTTCACTCTTTTTATACACATTAAGAATAAACGGTAATTATATGTTGTAATTACCCAGCCAACAGAGAAGTGATAGAACTCACCGCTTCGCCTCATCACACCTACGATGGCTGACTTTTCAATAAGCAGCCATTGTAGAAGCAAAACGCAATACGAACGACTGTTCTCGAAGGTACACAGATCAGCTGTTTCTCAAAAGAGTCCGAAATCAACAAAGCCAATTGCGAATACGCAGCCATTAGGTATGCGCTAATATTTTTGTTTTGATTTATTTACTGATTGGAAAGATTATACTTTGGAAGAATTATTAAATATACACAATACACATATACCTTCTCAAATTTACCTTTCATATAATAAAAAAATTTCACTTTCTACACGGGTGCACCAATCAATTAGCCTACACTTTGTGCATTTTTCTTATTGACCAATTTGAAAACACAATTACATGCCGCTACAACTTCAGTATTATAAGTTAAACGATAACGGGGATTCGCACAATGCTACACGGAGGACGCAGGATGCAGCGGAAATTATGCTTCAAAAGACATGAATTCATATCAAATGGACTAAAAAAAATATATTAGAGAAAAGAGATTTTTCCTTTTTTTTTTTTCTTTTTCCAGTTACATTACTCTTAATCGGATAACATTACCATTTGCAACTGTACTACAGTTCAAAGTACTATTAATTATTCTCAAAACAGTCAATACTCTGCACAACTCAAGCCCATACAGACACTCTAGAGGAGTCTTACTCGACCTTGACATGGAATACGTCAGCCCTCTCCTCCTCCTTCACCTTGGGCACAACAACCTTCAACACACCATTCTTCATCTCAGCCTTGATCTGATCAGTTCTGTAGATTTTCTCTGGCAGATCAATCCTACTGGTGTACCTCCTGCCGCTATCTTCCTCATCCGATTCGTTCGCTCCCTCGCCTTTGATAACGAGAGTGTTCTGTTCCAAAGAGACCTTCACATCCTCCCTGTCGAGCCCAGGCATGTCAATGCGGAAATTAAGAGCGTCATCGGTCTCACGAACGTCCCAGCCTCTGCGTGGTCCAGCTCCGAAGCCTCGGGAGGTAGAGAGGAAAGGGTTGTCCATGAATTGGTCCATCATGTTTAGTACCTGGCTCAGGCTGCGACTTGGCCATAATGGATCCACCACGTCTGGCATACATCATAAAACGTAAATAAAAACATTAACTTACGCCCAACTATGGCCTCCTATGAGTATGATCACGGAATTAAAGTCTCCTAATAAAAGCTTAGGAAAATGAGAGGGTTAAACTTAAGTAAGCTTAGTTAACATGGTATTAGCCTATTAGTACTCTGTTTGGCTGGAGAGAAAGCTGAAGAAAAAAAGTTGTTCGAAACTTCATGATAATGCTTTTAATTTTTTTATTCTGTGCGTGGAAAAACGAAAGGCTAGAAAGAAAAGCAAACACGCTCAAATAACATGAGAAGGGCCGAAAAAACGACTACCTGAGAAGAAATCATCTCGACTGCGGGACAGGTTGCGACCAGAGCGGCGATCAACTTCAATGCCACGTTCGTCTTCATCATCGTCAAACCGGCGAACAGCGTCGGTGTTGAAGAGTCGAGAAGCTGATGCTGACGGTCGAATAAAGCGCAGATAGGTAGGGACAAGGTTTGAAGAAACGAGCCTCTTAAGAGCCAGTGAGGAAGCCATTGCTTGGAGAATGGTAAATAGAAGCACAGAGCACTGATCTTCTCGTAGAGACGGTGAACTCGGTTGGAGAAGAAAGACGAGAGAGGCTCTTTTTCATATACTGGAGATAGGAAGGTACTAGACTGGACTGGATTGGGGAGAAAGAAAGAAGATTCTGGAAACATGTTTTTGTCATTCGATGGTTCTCGAAAGACAGCTCATCGAGCAGATATTTCATCATTTCTCCTGTTAACAAACACGACCCTGTTCCCATGGGCTATGCTCGTTTTGTTTGAAAATATTAAAACACAAAATAAAAATTATTTGTGAAATATATATATATATATATATATATATAAAACGTTAATCTTAAAAATAATTTTATAAGAATATTCTATTTAATTTAATGAGAATATTTAAAAAATATCATGTCTCATAATTTTTTTTATTTTGTGTCATTGTTTAAAAATTACTTTATCATAATAAATAGTAATTTTTACCATACATTTTGAAATTTTAATTATTAAAATAATCATTTAAAATTATTTTTACACCTTTTAAAAATTTTTAAATTTTCGCTCATCCTGATATGTCTAAAAATTAACAATTTTTTAACTAAATTTTTATTTAATGAAAAAATGATTGAATTAATTTTTGAAAATTTAATATATATTTAAATAATTATTTTAAATATACACGGTAACATTTTTTATTTTTAATTTTATATTTTATTATATAAAATTAACTTATTATATCATTTGAATTCATATCATAAAATGTGATGAAAATCTTACGCTGATTGTCACATATCGCAAATCTCCTTTTTTATCCGGATTTGGAATCGGTTAAACACAAACTACTTGATCGAAGTTAAAAAAAATTTAACTTATTATATTAAATATTAATTTTTATCTAAATGATTTTAAATTTTAAATATTAAAATTTTATTTCATACAAAAAAGTGAACAATTTTATAAAAAATTTTAAATTCTTAAATTTCTATTCATTATAATATTTCTAAGATTAATTATTTTTAATTAATTTTTTTACTAAATTTGAAAATAGTGAACTATATTTAAAAAAAAAAGTATATATATATATATATTCACTAAAATTATTTATAGAATTTAAGTATTTATTTTTAAAAATATTCCTTATTATATTTAAAATATAATGATTTTAATAGTAATATTTAAAAAATTATCACATTACATGTGTAACTTTTCTCTACATTATTTATTATTTTATTGATATATATACAAAAATTAATTAACTAATTTATTTATTAACACTTAAAATAAAATTATAATTAATTAAAAACTTTATTATTAACATTTTATAATAAGATTATGAAAATATAAAATATAAAAAATATATACTAAATTATATTATTAAAATAAAAAATAATTGCACGAAACAATTAGTAATTAAGTAGATCAAAGCAGAAAAATAAAGACAAATACGACATGTCGTTTGTACTTTGTGGGAATGATAAAGATAAAGCACATGTAAAAGGGAGATGGCCAGTTTAATTAGAAATACCCGATGCACACTGCATAGGATATTAAAATCATGAATTCGCGTTAAGTTAAAAAGTTTTTTTTTTCCCTAAAAATATAAAATTCATTAATATAATAAGGCCCAGGCCATTATTAATAAGAGATCCAGCTAGATGCAGCAATTAACTAGCTAAACTAAATACTAAAGTACACATAAAATTCAAGCTAATAAATGAAGGCCTGGAGAAAATGGACCCTAATAAGGCTAACCCCAGCTACAATCCACCAAGAGCCAAAGGCCCACACTAAACCTGGAAATTTGGGCTTGACCCGAAAGCGGCAGAAACCTGGTTGCAAAGGGGGTGTTGCTGACTCTCCCAACCATAAGTTAAACAAGACTTTCCGAGCAACAAAGAAAACAGTTGAAGCAAAAGGTTGTTCATCACACCGAAAAACCTACACACTGAACTCCAATGAACGCCACCCTAAACGAAGACAAGTCTGATAGAACCCAAAGATCTCCACGGCCGCCCAAACCCTTCTAACATTTTACATATTAGTTGTTTTCGACAACCTTAGGGCTACTTCACACATCAACTTAAAACTTGTTATTTTTAATTTGTAGTTATAAATGTGAATATAATATATATAAAATGTGATAAACATTTAATAATAAATTAAGATTATATTTAGTATAATATAATATAATATAATTAATTATGTAATATAATCAAAATTAAAATATAATATAATTGTTATTACATTTATTTATTTAATTGAAAAAATAGAATATAAGTAGTAGAATGTAATAATAATTTTTATTTTAATATTTAATTTATTTATAATATTAATAATAAGTGATAATGGTCATGGTGATTGGTATTAGAGTAGTATTAGTGGTTAAATAGTAATGGTGATAATAGCAATAATTAGATGATGGTGGCAGTGATAAGTTAAAGTAGTACGATCAAGTGATGGTGATAGCGATGATAGTGAAAGACAGTAAATAGTGGCGATGATAGTGATGACAAAGTAGAAGTAACTGTGGCGATAATAATACTGATAATAAATAAAAAAAAATTAAAATAAATAATTATGATTACATTTATTTTTATATGTAAACAACTATTAGTTACATAATTATCATTTTATTGTATTAAATTTTATTTTATTACGAAATAACATAATCAAATATGTAATATATTTTTTATTATATTAATTACATTCATCAAACATGAACTAAATACATAATAATTGACAAAATAATTATATGTTAAAAAGCAACAATATAAAAAAAAAAAACTTTGTGAACGTAGTTGCAAGTGATTCAAGCATCATTAATGGAAAACTTTGATTATTATGAATTATTTTAACAGAAATAAATAATCAAGGAAAATAAATTGATTTGCTTGTTTAAGATAAATAATTTATTTATTAATTATCTTGTAAATTTATTAATTTTTAAAGAATGTAATTACTGAACAAAAGATTAATAATAAATATTACAAACAAAAATATTAGTATTAATTTTGCGAAGAGGTCTATATCATAACAAATATGAAATTAATAATAAAGATATTGATCTCAATCCAGTTTTAACGCTATCAAATTCTTTACAATACCATGTGGCAATTGTATTTAATAATAAATTTATGTTTTCACTAATTTTTTTTCACTGTTATTATATTTTACCTATTTGAAAATTCTGATGTTATTTTTTTTACCAAATATATCTTTAATAAATTTTTAATTTTTTTAATTTTTATAATTTTTAATACATTGCTATCTTTAATAAGATTAAATCATAGATTAGAGTTAACTTTATAGAAATCCATAAAATTAAATATTAAACAAATAAATTCCTTCAAATAGTTAAAATCCCAAACATTTTAATTTCATTGCAGTTGTGGTTATTATAAATTTAATCTTATGTAAGTATTAAAATAATAATTTGTAATTATATATTTAATTTTTTAAAAAAGAATTAAATATTTATATTAAATTTTATTTTAAAGGAATTTATTATTTTAATTAATTGTACACAATATTGAATTTAAAATTGCATTCCTATATAAATTTGAACTTGATTTTACTCCATTTGCTCCAAAAAGAAACTAAGTGAAGATGATGCTGGATCTAGGTCCCTTCTCGGACGAGAAATTCGATCCGAAGAAATGGATCAATTCAGCTTGCCAGACTCGCCATCCACAGGAATCTCTGGACAAGCACCTGGTGGATCTCGAAATGAAGCTTCAAATGGTGTCAGAGGAGATCGCCGCCTCTCTCGAAGAGCAGAGCGCAGCTTCCCTCCTCCGCGTCCCGCGTGCCACTCGCGATGTCATTCGCCTCCGTGATGATGCCGTCTCCCTTCGCAATTCCATTTCTGCAATCCTCCAGAAGCTCAAGAAGGTTAGCGCTGTATTGTTTAATGGAGATATGTGCAGTATTTTGATTTTCATGTTGGATGGATTTAGTTTGGTTAGTGACTATAAATGCGTCCAAAGAAAAGACTTAAGTTCCTTATCGTGGAAATAGATACAATTAAAATCTGATAAATTAGAACTTTGAGATTCAATGTCTTGTGTGTATAGGAGAATTCGTTCACTAATGGGCCTAAATGAGATATTATCAATTGATTTGCTTTCTTCTTCAGGCTGAGGGATCCTCGGCGGAATCTATAGCTGCACTTTCTAAAGTTGATACCGTCAAACAAAGAATGGAAACCGCTTATGAGACTTTGCAGGTGAATTGTTGCTAATAACCTGAATTGAATTCATATAATGATTTGCTTCTAACTGTTTGCATTTGGTGACAACAGGATGCTGCTGGCTTAACTCAATTAAGTTCGACTGTAGAGGATGTATTTGCCAGTGGTGATCTTCCGCGAGCTGCAGAAACCTTGGCCAACATGAGGCATTGCTTGTCTGCTGTTGGAGAGGTAATAATTTATATGATTGTATATTCTTGCATGCATTGTGTTTGTTTATTCATCAAGTATTGTAGTTTTGTTTATTTATTTTGGATTAACTCTGTGTTTTAGGTTGCTGAATTTGCTAACATTAGGAAGCAACTTGAGGTATTAGAAAGTAGGCTGGATGCAATGGTACAGCCTCGTCTAACAGATGCATTGTCAAATCGCAAGGTCATATTACTCTTGTGAAATCTGGTTTGGCCGTTGGTTGCTTTCAATCCCTTGTGCTTTTCTCTTCTTTGTATGAATACATTGTAAATTGTTTTGTGTGCTCGACCATTTACAATAACACAGATTGATGCTGCCCAAGATTTGCGGGGAATTCTCATTCGAATTGGGAGATTCAAGTCTCTGGAGATGCATTATACGAAAGTTCACCTAGAACCCATAAAGCAGCTCTGGGAAGATTATGACTCTAGACAACGAGCTAGTAAGTTTGCGGGTGAGAAGAATGAATTAGAAAGGCTATCAGGCAATAATGACTTGCCTATGATTTCATTCTCAAGTTGGTTGCCAAGTTTCTATGATGAGTTGCTGCTTTATCTTGAGCAAGAATGGAAGTGGTATCGTTTACATTTTGCCTTTTCCATAATATTTGATTCTTAGAGTTTGTCTATCCAAAGAGATAAAAGCAATAGTAATGCATTTCTCAACCTCAAAAATGTCAGAAAATCACGTGACCCAGGCTGCTATCAGTATTATTCTCCGAAACAAATGTTGAAATTGTTGTATGCTATCACTAAACAAGAGACCTGGATAAAAGTTATTGAAAAAAAGTGGTGTCAATTACTCTGGCTCAAAAAAATATGGTAAATGTCATTATTTTGGCATGTTTTAGTGATATATGGATTAGCGTGTGAAATATCTGATAGTGAATTAAAGAACAGATGGCTGCTTGGTGCTAGAACCTGGTTTTTTAAATCAATCATTTATGTAATGAAAATACTATGTGACTCTAAGAATATATTTGATTCTAGTTCACTCTCATTCCTATTATGTTTGTCAAGCTGCTTAAATATGGTATCTTCAGAATAGATATAGAAATTGGCACATATTGTCCTAAAAATTTTTGTCGCCTCTGATGATATATCAATGCCTTCTCAGTTTTATTAATTCTTGTTGTTGAATGCAATTGCAGGTGTATGGTTGCTTTTCCTGATGATTATAAAATTCTTGTACCAAAACTACTAATTGAGACAATGCAAGCTGTAGGGGCTAGCTTTGTTTCCCGTATCAATCTTGCCACTGGAGATGTTGTTCCTGAAACAAAAGCGCTTGCAAAAGGTTTAATTTCACATCCGTTATGATAATCATATCATTCTGCATTATGTAATGCCAGTAGACCTTGTAATTTTCATTTAATATTGCTGCTACATGATTTTTAGTGCTGATTTAGGCAAAATTCTCCATTTCATTTATCTGAAAAAGCACTATAGTTCATACTTATAATTCTCATTTATCTGATGACCAGATGATCAGTAATATAATGTGGAAGGATGGTTGGACAAACTTTCCTTGAAAATTTTATGCACATTCATATGACTGGTTAAATTGTCAATGCTGTCACAATGAAGTGAAAAACATATCTGTTGGTGGGGTTGGGTCACGAGTTCTTTTTTATTTGTGTTGTAATTCTAGTGTTGTTGAGTGTATAATGTTTGCTGTAAGTTTTATACACAATTTTACATTTTACACTTGCAGTATTGCAATTTGTTTTCATTTACCATTCTAGTTAATTTGAATATATGTTTTGAGCTATTGAATCTTGATTATTGTATCCTTGTGCTTCTTTGCTTAGGCATATTAGATATTTTATCTGGAGATATGCCAAAGGGTATCAAGATTCAGACTAAGCATCTTGAGGCCCTTATTGAATTGCACAACATGATGGGGACATTTGCAAGGAATATTCAGCACCTATATTCAGAATCTGATCTCCGAGTTTTATTGGACACACTGAAGGCAGTTAACCTTCCTTATGAATCATTTAAACAGAGGTGACCAACTGCAAACAGAAATTAGATGCTTCCTTTTGATTAGTTGATTTCGCAGAGAGTGCATGTCATTAAAACTTTGCCTCAATATTAGTTTAATTTGAAGAAGAATTAGTGATGCACCTTCTTTAGTGATGGCCAGCAATTTTTGTTTGTTTGCATAGTATACAGGAATGGAGTGGTATCAAATATGGGAAACATAAATGTGAATGTAGTCTTTCTGTCACATACCACCAAGACAATTAGTAAGTGCACAATTTTGCACCTGCTTTTGCATGCATAAATCTGTTATATAGTTCTCATTGGTTTGTAAAGCGTCTCAGTTCTCTCTGTAAACTTGTAATAATCTGTCTTAACGACTAATTCTTTATATTTAGCTTCTTTTTTTTTATGCATTATATTTAGCTTAATAGTGAAGAATGCAGCTGTCACCTACCATGGACTTTCCATGACCCTTATCACTGTCGTTGAATTGTTCAATGTTTTGGCCATTACATAGGAAAACTTTGCAGGTTGATCTGTTCAGTGTTCTGATATCATAATTAAATGTGGTTGTATGTTTTTGTCTGTTTTTAGTTGGATTGTCTAAAGGTTCGCATACTGGATGCCCATCCTGAGGCTTCTCATTTGAGTTCAGTTAATTTTTTATCTGCCTGTTTTTTCTCTTTCTTGATTATAAACCAAGAATTCATACTGGTTTTCCACTAGTTCACAAAGGACTAAATGTTTTGCAGGTATGGTCAGATGGAACGTGCCATCCTGTCTTCTGAGATTGCAGGGGTTGACCTAAGGGGAGCTGTCACTCGTGGTGTGGGAGCCCAAGGAATTGAACTGAGTGAAACAGTTCGGAGGATGGAAGAATCTATTCCCCAAGTTATCGTACTTCTTGAAGCAGCCGTAGAGAGGTGCATTAACTTCACTGGTGGCTCTGAGGCAGATGAACTAATTCTTGCCCTTGATGACATCATGTTACAGTACATATCTTTCCTGCAAGAAACCCTTAAATCACTGAGAGTTGTCTGTGGAGTGGATAATGTCATTGATCCAAGGAAGGACATGATCTTGGAGAAAAAGGAAGGGAGCCAAAATGTGCGCAGAATAGACTCAGTGTCAAATGAAGAGGAATGGTCCATTGTCCAGGGTGCTTTGCAGATACTAACAGTTGCAGATTGTCTAACGAGCAGATCCTCTGTCTTTGAAGCTTCCTTGAAAGCCACTCTAGCTAGACTGAGCACAAGTTTGTCTCTTTCAGTGTTTGGATTCAATTTGGACCAAAACCAGTCACACATTACTGCAAATGATGGAAATGGGGAACAATCCTTGGGTGGAAGGGCTGCTTTGGATGTGGCAACTGTCAGGCTTGTTGATGCTCCTGAGAAGGCTCGGAAACTATTTAACCTTTTGAATCAGGTATATGACTTTACAATCTCTGTGTTCCTCTCTCTCTCTCTCTAGAAAGTTGAGAGAGGCCATGGTTGTGGCCTTTAAAGTGTGACTGCCCTGCACTGATTCTCTTTTTTTTGAATTTAAATTTGCAAGCCAGTGATGCTTTTTCACTGGTTGCAAAGCCCTTTCATTTTCCTATACTGCTTCAATGATGCTTAGATCATAAGTGACATTTTACATTGTCTTGCAGTCTAAAGATCCTCGGTTTCACGCACTTCCACTAGCATCACAGAGAGTTGCAGCATTTGCTGACACTGTGAATGAACTTGTCTATGATGTGCTAATATCTAAAGTACGGCAACGCCTCAGTGATGTGTCTCATTTACCAATTTGGTCCTCAATGGAGGAACAGAGTGCTTTCCCTCTTCCAACCTTTAGTGCTTACCCACAATCTTATGTAACCAGTGTTGGTGAATATCTTCTTACTTTGCCCCAGCAGTTGGAGCCCCTTGCTGAGGGCATATCTAGCAGTGATGTCAACAATGATGAAGCTCAGTTTTTCGCAACTGAGTGGATGTTCAAGGTAACCAACCTATGCACACTTGAGCATTATGTTTTGCTTTTCATTTTTAGCGTTTGGCTCGCAAATGACTAGTAGATATCCAACACCACATTAATCCTGACTAGAGAACGTATATGCAGTCTGAAAGTCTACAAGCCCAGGCTGCTGAGACCCTGGTAACAGTAAAGTATATAATCTTCTTAGTTTGTATCACTGAGATGATCAGAAAAAATGGTAAAAGTATTTAGTATGGTTGGCTTTCCTCAAAGGCAGGAACAAGTGTGCAAAATGTGCATGAAAAGAGTAGGAAAAAACTCATTAATGCAGCTTGTTCCTCTCTCAGAAATCAGCAGACAGCCTCTCAAAAATTTTAAATGATGGGTTAATTTCGGTAGAAATGCCTTTTGGTTGATAAACGTGTGCATGTGTCTAGTCATGGAGCTTTATATTGTTGATTGATCCCTTTAAAGCTGGGGATTCAAATCAGTAGAAAACACGTCATGATGATCATCTTAATTTCTATTATTGAAAATGATTTAGCACAGCCAATTTGACTAGGATAATTGTTCCTTCTGTGTCTTAGGTTGCAGAGGGTGCCACCGCTCTTTACATGGAGCAGTTGCGGGCTATTCAGTACATAACAGATCGTGGAGCACAGCAGCTGTCTGCTGATATTGAGTACTTGAGTAATGTGCTTTCTGCTCTATCAATGCCGATTCCTCCAATCCTGGCAACTTTCCACACATGCCTCTCAACGCCCAGAGACCAGCTGAAGCATCTTGTGAAATCGGACGCTGGGAACCAGCTTGATCTTCCAACAGCAAATCTGGTGTGTAAAATCCGGCGTATCAGTTTTGATTAGAATTATGCAATAACACTCCTTATAAAACATTTTTTATGTGCTTTCTGTGAAATTTTTTATGTTAAAAGGATAGGTTACTGTTATAATCCTGCCCATTCTTTATTGTGAATGCACTTTAACCTTCTAAATCCTCGCAAGAACACTCCTCACAAAACATTTTTTATGTGCCCTCTGTGAAATTTTTTATGTTAAAAGGATAGGTTACTTTCTTTTTGGGTTAGCAAAGGATAGGTAGCCTACCGTTATAATCCTGACCATTCTTAATTGTGAATGCACTTTACCTTCTAAACATTGTAAAATGTCAACTGGTATTTCTCAATTTTCTTCCAAATCGTTACAAGTACTTTAGTGATCTGTTTACGAGAGAGCCCTAATTCATCAAAATTTGGCCACTACTCTTGAGTGTCAGATCTCCCAAGATGGGATTGGCTCTAATACTAATTGATATGAACCGAACCGAACAAGTTTTTTCCTCAGTAATATAAGATCATAACAATTGGTTGAAATTATGGAGGATCAAGAAGGAAAAGGGAACAAATGATGAGGGGAATGGCTTGTGGGTGATTGCGTGCGAGTAGAAATAGCAAGGCAGTGTTATGCTTTGCTGGGAAAATGGAGAAAACAGGGTGAATAGGTTTCTTCGCTTGATTAGTGAGTGTGAATGGGGTGGAGAAGAATTAATACCAAAGACAACATATAGGCACTTCAAGAAAGATAAAATCAAGTTTAAGACAAAGTAAGATGACCTACCACTTTTCTTCCCCTTGACTATGCAACATTATGACTTTCCTGAAATATTATTCTGCTCTAGCACATCAAAATGCTACCTTGTCATGTTTAACTTCAACAAAGCAGATTTGGCATGCCACGCTGTGAGGTAAGCCATTTATCTTCTCTTCGGCCCTCATCATTCCCTGATCCTATGACCATTGGACCTTCATAATCCAACCATCCTCGTATACACAAAACAGTTCAAAGCCTATATCATTGCACTACAGAAATCATACGCCCTTATGCATATGACATAAACTGCCCTCATGACCATATTCCACATAAAATGACCAAAGTAAAAGCATGGTAATGCAGTAATAACATTATGACAACATTAAAACACAGCTAAAAGAATGCATATTCCAGATGGAACACTAATACCAGCTGCGAATTGCTCATATAAATGTTCTTAAATGCATTACATCTCAGTTAAATTAGAAAATATTTTCCCCTGAATTCCTTATCTGCTCATATAAATGTTCTTAAATGCATTACATCTCAGTTAAATTAGAAAATATTTTCCCCTGAATTCCTTATCATAGCATCAGGGATGCGCTTAACAGCAGCCACTGTGCCATCCAGGTTCACCAGATTACATGCCTTTCCTGCAAAGTGGAATAGAAACAAGCTATTTGACAGATAATATGCATGTTCAAGTTACCTCCAGGCAACCCATAAAATTGCAAGTTACAGGTTTTGTGATGCAGCATAACCTTGCATCCAAGCCAACTGAAGTAGATTTCCAAGCAATTGTAAAAAACAGTATTAAAGCAATTATGCTTTTAAGAAATAGCTAAGATGCTATGGAAATCACTCTGCAAAGAAAAGTAGTTACCTATAATTTGTCTGACCCTGGTTTTGAAATTTTGACTCCAAAAATAACATACTCTGTAAAAAAAGGAAATCCATTTCTGCATGAAGATGAAGTACGGAGCTTTTACACTTGTTACCCTAAAAAACAGAATGTCCATTGGTCTTCACTGCCTGTTCATTTGCATAACCCATGCATCACCCCAATGATTCGTGTTCCGCCCAATAATGGGTTCAGGCAGCAGGTCAAGGAACAATGAGAATACATAACTTGTAGATTGTCAACATGATAACATGCTACATTGAAATCATACTATGAAAATCAAGCATGGTCATCCTGTAAAAAAAAAATATTTATCGAGCATTGTCACCCTGTTAAATAATTTTGAGTTGTACGTGGTTAATACCACAAGATTTTAGAATTGTATACTTTCTTTCACTGTTTAGTGGATGAAGCAGCAGTTAAAAACAATATTACATCAACTTGAATAGAGAAAAATTAAACCTATGATAAATAGGGTAAGTCAAACTACCATAGTGGCCATGATAAAAATAAGAATTATGTGTTACCTCGAAACTGAAACATAACCATCATCCCCATCAGCAGCAGTATCATTCAAGCATACAATTTGATTGTCCTCTTAAATACATGAGAACAGAATAGACATCAATGACCCCAATACAAGGAAATGGACGCTAGACTCAGAAAACCATGTTCCAGAGACAATCGCATAAAGAAATTCAATTCAGCCAGAGCCCAAGATGAATATAAAAGACTTACAACAATATCAAGTCATACCTACCTCAATCCTTTTCTCCTCTATCAATATTGATGAAAGGAAGGTATAGTCTCAACAAAGCTGTGAGATAGCAAGAAAAAATTTACCCACAATTCAGATTGAACTTGAGACTCCAAAAACACATTGTCATAAAACTTTAAGATTGAAAAAGTCTACCTCACGTAATTTAAAAGCTCTGATATCTATCTACACAATCCATTTAATATGGGTGAACTGGACTTTTAGGGGATCTCCTGTGACTGTGTCTAACAGGGGAGGGTGACCTACTCCGGTCACGGTACCTATCTCTGCCACTATCTCGTCCACTCCTGGACCTCCAATCTATTCCCTTTCCTCCACCCCCACTACCTCTACCAGTCCACTTTCGTGACCTTTTATGATCACGTTCACGGTCACGATTACGGTCCCTCTCCCTGTATTGATCTCTATTATGATAATGGTCCATATCATCAGAATCACTCCACCTCCTCTTTTCATATTCCTTCTCCCTTTTCTTCCTCTGTTCTTCAGCTTCTTTCTCCATAGCTAGTCTCTCTTCTTCCTTTGCCTTCTCCTTAGCTGCCTGTTAAATGTATTCCTCATTGTAAAGTGAAAAAGACAAAAACAGATCCCAAATTGCAACTCAGTCTTGGAAATGTAACTCACCTTGTACTCTGTGATGAAGTCTCGGACCATGCCATAACCTATGTGCTGCTTCCCTACAACGTGAGACTGAGTCCTCTCTGCAGCATCATTTGCTACTAGAAAAGAACCGCAGATTTCACATAAGGCCATCTTTTTCTCCTGTGGAGCCATCAATAATTTATCACTCTGGAATTGAATCAAGGCCTTCTCAGCATTGAGTTCATCCACCTGTAAAAGAAACTCCAAAAGTTACAATTATTGATCATGATTGATAAAGTGACGGCTAAAATTTTGGGAACCTTTTCACTTTGGAAAACAAAGTCTGCACCTTAAATGAGGAATATGTAGGAGCTCAAAGCATCTTAACAGCAAATTATCATTTTCTTGAAGTTCAAAGTACTTGTAATTAGTAAGTTCCCATAAATTAATGAAGTTGGCTTTTCTTTTAAATTGTTTTATAATATTTTGTTTTTCCAGGTTATGGAGGATATTGAATGTTGCTAGATACAGTTAAAATAGCAGCACCTTTTTCATAAGAGCTTGAGCTTCATCCACCTTTCCAGCTTCACCAAGTGACTCAACTTGCACCAGCAGGTTCTTTATTTTCTCCTCAACCACAGATAACTGTTCAGACTTTTCAGCTGACAGTGGAGGTGGTGGCATAGGTTCCTCCCCTTGAACTAGGCGTTCTCGTCCACGCCTAACTCTTCTATCCAAATCCATCACCTATAAAAAAAGGGGAATCATGACAGAAAAAGCATGTACTACAGGTCAACCATAACATGTAACCAATAGACAATGGAGCATAGAATCTACCAATTTCTCACAACGCTGAGCAAGTTCAGCTTCAAATTTGAGTAGATATCTGTCGTGTCTTGGGGAATTCTCAAAGCTAGAGTCAGAAATTAATCAGACACCCTTTAAATAGGATTGAATAATACAGTTAGAAAATATCATATGTCCATACTCAGAGACACATGGAGAAACATATGCACAAGCAGAAGATCATTCTAATATTAAAGATGTTAAATGCTGGATCAGATGCTTAGAAGACCACATGATCTATGTTCAAACATGTCCTTCAGACAATCAAAAGAGTGTGAATTAAGAAAAGGCCAAGACATTTAAAAATTTGTTACTCAACAAATGATTCACCCATTTTTGTAATAATCTTACCAGCATCTTTAGATCTGCAGCCCATGAACAAACATCAACAACATCTTAGCATACACAGGATGCATCACAAATTAGAGTTTTATCCTTCATTACACATACTATGCAACTAATTTGATGCCCATAAACAAATTCAATTAGAAGATAATAACAAATCCCAAATACCAATATCAAGAGGAAGCTAATTTAATAGAAAATTTTAAATCCAAAAGATGGTTATATCAATAAACATTCAATGAATATCGCGAGATAACAAAGTTTTTTTCATAAGGAGAGAGCCAAGGAAGCTCAACATTGACAGACAGAACAAACAGCATTTCCCAAGCTCAGGACAATTATGCAAATACTATCCTAGTATTGATTGCAGGCAAAGTGAGCACCTACAACATGGACTCGGTAACAAAACAACAAAACACAAACGATTTCATGACAAAACAAGAAGCTCATACCTTTCTTTTAACTTTGGATCATGAATCCTAGCACATGGCCCTGTCATAGAAACGAGATAACAAAAAGCAACAGTAAAATCTTCAAATCTCTAAACATGCGGAGATACTTAAGTAAATCTGAAGGAAACGAAGATAGAACGCACCTAGATCACTTTTGGTGTTAACAAAGAGGTCATGAGGACAAAATCGAGCCATATAGAATGGACAGACCTCCTTAGAATCCCACGTAATCTCCTTATACTCTTTTTTCTCTTCTTCCGTCAAATTACGATCTGATAACATCACCATTCCAAAATCATTAAGATTCATCTAAAAGGAAAGACGATTATATATCAATAGCAATAAAGCTCATAGACTAATGAACATCTTAATCAGCAGAACACGATAACTAGGAATACCAAATCATGCATATTTTTTAGCAGCCAACAATTTGAGTGTGTGAAGAGAGAGAGAGAGAGAGAGAGAGAGAGAGAGAGAGTTTGTGGATAATACCAGCGCCCATGAGTTCGTCCAGCATAGCTCGCTGCAGGTCCATGGCTGACAATGGAAGCTTTCAAAGGAAATGAGGTTATGAAGACAAGAAGCTAGGGTTTAGAATGTTGGAGATTTTGGTTAGGGCTAGGGTTTGGTTCTCAGGCGCAGGGAGAGACGACAGGCTAAGGGTGAGCTGGAGCAGTATTGCGTAGTCCCTAGGAGGAATTCGGCTTGATGGTTGCTTCCGGCTCATGAACAGAATTTTCCCACGCTAGCGCAACGGGTATCAAATTTGAGGCCCGTGCTAACGACACATTCATTTAGCAACAAATGCTTCTAAACCAAAAAAAAATGTTAAATAACTCTCTATACTTTCGATCGCAAGCTAAATAAACCTAAAAATTTTATTTTGAAATAAATAATTTTTATACATTTTAAATAAGACACAATAAGTCTTTATATAATAAAATATTATTTATTATTTTTAGTTAAAATAAAATTTTTAAAAAATAACACATGATGAATAAAATTTATTTAATATTAAAATTATTTAAAAAATTAGATAAAATAATATTTGTGTTTTTTGAAGAAAAATTTTTTAATCTTAATTGAAAAGTTATATTTTTATTTTGTCCAGAATTTGATTTTAAACTTATTTAATCCTTGACTCAAAATACATAACTTATTTAATTTTTTTTTCAATAAATAATAATCAGTAAAAAGATTTTGAAGTGACGAGAAATAAAACTGTAAACAAATTGAAATAAATTCAATATTCAGAACAATGATTAAAAAACATGATTGCAATTTCATGTTCATGGTTGTAGTGCAATCGATACACTTAAAATTAGTGTAAAACATTGTGGAAATTTAAATATACAATACAAGACTAAAAAAAAATACTTAATAGATAAGAAAATAGTGATTGGAGATCAGGTTAAAAGTCGCAATGCTTGCTTAATCAAATTGAGATTAGATGCAATTCTAAAAAAAATTGAGATTAGATATTTCAAAATCTTTTTTTTTTTTTTTTGAGAAGTAATTTCTTTTGGTTGATTGAATAATTTTATTAAATATTAATAAATTATGTGAAATCTGAGATGAAAAATGTTGTTAAGCGCCGCGCCCGCCTAATGAAGACAAAGTGGGTCACAAACGCTATTGTAAAACATATAAAACAAGAGCGGAAAATGAACTACTGGTAATAAGGAGCAAAACGGGGTCCAACCACACGTTCTGCTTCGGAATTATCCAAAAGAAAAGGCACCTGTGGCTCTCCTCCTTAGTTTAGGATGTATTCAAACTCTCCACAGAGACAAATGAACTCTTCCTCAACCTCATCATCAATACCGATTAACATCAACCATTAACATCTCCCTTCCACCATGAATGACACAGTGGACAAGCTGGTTGTCTTCTTGGCAAAGAGAGATGGCATAGACAAGCTTGTCAAGACTTTCCAGTATGTGTCCAAGCTTGTTCACTGGCGTGTAGAAGCAACTCACCCAGATATTGCACAGAGATTCAAGCAATGGGAAGTTGCCTCGGGTCTTAGCAGGAAAGCCTTCAGAACTGGCAGGTTTCTCACTGGCTTCAATGCCCTGAGAAGGAACCCTGGCTCAACCCCGACTTTTAAGTTCCTAGCTGTTCTTGCTAATGCAGGAGAAATGGTCTATTTCTTTTTTGACCACTTTCTTTGGTTATCAAGAATCGGAACCTTGGACGCAAAATTGGCAAGAAGGATGAGCTTCATCTCAGCGTTTGGTGAGTCTTTTGGCTATATATTTTTCATTATAGCTGATTTTATTATTATCAGAGAGGGAATAAGAGCAGAGAGAAAGCTGCTTGTTTCTTCCAAAGAAGATTCCAAGGGAGCGAAAGACAATATACGAAAGATTAGAGCAGACAGAGTGATGAGGTTCATGTCTATAGCTGCGAATACTGCAGACTTGATTATCGCACTGGCGGATATTGAGCCCAACCCATTTTGTAATCATGCTGTTACTCTTGGTATCAGTGGGTTGGTCTCTGCATGGGCTGGTTGGTATAGAAATTGGCCCTCGTAGATAAAGATCCTAACAACAGTTGCAATCAAATCGTTGTGAGCTCTTGAAAGTGGAAAGGGAAGTATTTCATTGATCATGCAACCATCGAAACTCTGCAATTTGCCTGTGCTTTAAACTATCCATGACCATAATTATTGTATGATGAATCAACTTTACGGTTGGGTAATTTTACTTCTAGCATACTTTCTAGTTTTTCCCCAATAATATACTTTTTTCTTGATATATGTGAGGAATTTTCTTGTCTCGTAGCATTTTATTGATATTAACACTAATAATTTATTAAACATGCATTCATTTCAAGAATATATATATATATATATATATATATATATATATATATATATATATATATAATCATTAATTTAAATATTCAAAATTTCATAGAAATTAGTCCAGTAGATATAATATTAAAAGAAAATTATCTCAAGCAATTAATATGAAGAGTGATACATTTTTTTATATATATATAAGCATGGAGAGTGATACTTGAACTCCATATTCTCAATCTCTGACCGTAAATTTTGGGAGTGGGTGAAATTCAAGTTATTTTGTTAAAAAAAGTTCAGTTATTTTTAAAATTTCACTATAAAATGTGAAATTTTTCTATAAATAATAAAATAAAAAAACAGGCTGCCTAAATTAATTTAGGCGGCATAGATTATTTTAATTGAAGGTATTTATGTAGAAATTCAGGAAGGGGAAAAATGCAAATTGTTGGTTTTGGGCCTTGAAAATGTAAATAGCTTTTTTATGTTTTCATAAAAAAAAAGTCAATTAACTATATATTTATTTTAAAATAACTCATATAAGTTCATAGATAAAAAAAAAAATTAAAAATCAACTGAATTGGTTGTTAATCTATTAAAATCAGTTGCTAATTGATTTAGCAATTGATTCAGTTGGTTACAATGAGTATAGTTATAAATAGTAACTGACAATCAAATTAGTTGCTAAATTAATTAAACTTAAAAAAAAATAAAATTTTTGCTAAAAAACTATCAGTTGCTAGTAGCAATCAATTTAACAACAGAAATCAGTTGTTATTTACAATTAATTTAGTAACCGAAAAATCGGTTACTAATTTTAAAAAATTTATAAAAAAAATTAAATTTTCAAATAAGAAATAAAAAAATTCAAATAAATAAAATTTTTAAAATTTACTAAAATAATAAATTATTGATAAAAAATAGCACTAAAAATTAATATAAAAATATTATAAAAAATTTACTAATAATAACTATTATAAAAAACATTAACAAAAAATTAAATATAAAAATATATTTATAAGACAAATTATTAAAAAAATTACCATATATATATGTATATTAAAACAAAAAATTACTAAAAATTAGTACTACAAATAATTTACTAACAAAAAATATATTCATACAAAAATTTTTATTTTATGCCAAAAAATTTAATTAAATAAAAATGATAAAAAAGAAAAAGAATATGAAGAAAAAAATAGATGAGAAAGAAAAAGATGATAAAAAAAAATAGATGAAAAAGAAAAAGACGATAAAGAAAATAAATAAGAAAAAAAAAAGATGACGAATAAAATAAATGATAAAAAAAAGATGAGAAAGAAAAATAGTGAATAAAATATATAAGAAAAAGAAAAGAAAATTTGATGAATAAAATAGACGATAATAAAAAAATGATGAAAAAAATGAGACAAAAAGAGAATAAATAGAGAAAAATGAGTAGTAAGAAAATAAAATGAGCAGTTTTTTATATAAGCGAATTAGCAACCGATTGTTAGTTGTTAATTTCTTTTAAAAATTGAGCGAAAATTTTTTAAGGAAAATTTCGTAACAAATTCGCAGTTTGTTATAAAATCAGTTATTAATAATAACCGATTTCAATTGATTGCAGAAATCAGTTGTTGTTAGCAATCGATTCGCAAATCAGTTGTAAATTAAAATAAAAAAAATGCGTGGGAACTTTTTAAGAGAAAAAATCAGTTGCAAAATGTCACGACCCAACCTATGGGCCGGACCGGCACTAGGACCTGGGCCAGCCTAAAGCCCCCAAGGCCCGTAGTAAGCCTAACTGTTCATTAACCCATCTCTAAGGCCCATTTGGGCCCAAATTCAAGAAAACAAACGGACAGGGTCCGGCCATAAAATGGACTTTCCAACGGGGAGTTTTCGACTCACCCGACCTGTAAACACAATAAACAATCCATTGGGGAGCTCAGCTCACCCTCCACATACTCATCAGCATAAAAATAAATGGGAGCTCAGCTCCCTCATCCAATCCATCCAACATGCATAGAATATTAAGTTTACAGGTCCAAAAATAATAATTTAGTTTACAGACCCAAATCAAATAAACATTTCTAACACATGCGGAAATTCTAAGATTTAACAAGTTTATACAAACAGTAATAATTGACCTGCGAGGGAGAAAGCAGGTTAACCTCAAAAAATATCTTCCTGTGGCCTGTAAAAATTTTTGAACAGGAGTGAGCGTTCGACTCAGATAGTAAAATATCAATTTTAACCATAATCTCTATAACTATCTAAAACTAATGCACCCTGTAGAGTGAAATACAACATCAACAACATTTTCACATCATAACATCAAAAAGGTAATTTGGAGCACTCATACACCCTATAGTATCAATCATAACATATGGGAGCTGATCCTATCTGACTCTCTTAAATCCAACTTTGGTGCCGGTAATTACTCAGCTCGGACTTCCACTTAATAACCAAATCGAGGGTCCCAGCGAATTACTCAAGCCGTGACTACCCCTCGAAGGATCGGGTCCCAGCGAATTACTCAAGCCGTGACTACCCCGTCCTATCCATAGTCCACACCACATCACACGCACGCCAACGCACGCACACTGCTCCAAATTACCACAACAACATCCATGGCACATCAACAATTATGAATGCAACATAAATCGTGCCTAGAGTTTAATTACATAAATATATGCATATAAGTGATGCATGGGCATGCTTGAACATATAATAATATCGAAATTACAATTAAAATTAATATTCTACTCACAGACTTGACGATGGTCACTGAGGCGGTGGCGGAGGAAGAAAGTCATCGCTCACACGACAATTTTATTACAATCATTTAATAAATTTGACTCAATACAAACAAAGAAAAAGACCAATACGTCCTAAGTCGTAAGAAAATCCGTGAGTCTCCCTATACCTAGGACCTACCCAACTGCAAAATGGCTCAAAACACACTTCTATATTCAAAATCCATATATCCACAGTTCAATCATATCACACATTTCTCCCTGGGCCCATCAAATCGATCATCCATCACAATACGCAAAATTTCAATTTAGTCCTTATTATTGATCATTTTTGTAAAACCGCCCAAACAAGCTCTAAAATTATAAAACTTTGCCCATGTCCTTAGCAATATTACTAAGCTATTGCAAAAAGAATCGTAATTTTCTAAGCTACCACGAATATTTTATGGATTTTTAATCCTATTTAAGCACTAGAAAATTACGAAAAAGCAAGGTTCGGGTTTACCTTTGCCGATTCCGACTTCGAGGATGCACTCGGGACGCCTGACAATGGGGGGGTAGCCAAAACCTCGGTCTAATTCGGAGACTTTTTCGGTAACGGGTCTGTCTGGCCGGAAATTCACAGACCCGATCAACTGTTGAATTTCCGCGAATTGAGGATACCTACACGAAGCCCATAACACGGGGGTTAGTACATAAATTTTTCAGAATTTTCTAAGCTCATTAAATGCTCGGAAAAACACTGCGAAGTTCCGTGGGACCCATCGAAAAACGGTGTCGGAAAAATTCGAAATTTATGTCGCCGCGAAGCTCTCGACGAGTGGAGCATGCTGGTAGCCTCGGTTTTCTCGTGGGATTCACGGTTTTCGAGAAATCTAGCCCAAAAATCGAAATGGGCTAAAAACTTCTCGAGCAAAAATTGGACAAACCGCTAGATGGATTTCGGCATTCTTGGTGTCTATGGAAAGCTCTCGCCGAGTAGATGATTTTAGACACAAGACCCGGTCCAATTGGTGGCCGGATCGGCCGGATTTTGGCCGGAGAAGCCGAAACGCCGCGCGCGCAGGGGAGGGGCGTTCGTGCGCGTTTCCGGCCGTTTGGGGCGGCGGCCGGTCGGCTGGGACAGCTGGGAGGCATCGCAGGCGATGTGGGGACGCAGGGGAGGCGGCTGGCCGGCGGCAGGGGAGGGGAGGAGAGAGAAAAGAGAGAGAAAAGGGAGAGGGAACGTCGCGCGCGGGAGGAAGAAAAAGGGAAGAAGACCGGTCCGATTCGACCGGTCCGATCCGGTCCGGTTCGATTCGGCCGGTTCGATTCGAAATACAAAATTTTGAATTTTTACTCTGTCTCGGGACCGAAAACGAGGTCCAAAAATTCCGAAAAAAATTTCAGAAAACTCAGAAAAATACGTAGACTCCAAATATATTTTTAGTTTTGCCACGTGGTCTTTAAATAAATTTTTAAAATTCACCAAAGTTTATATTTTCAGAAAATCGAACCCGATTTTTAAAATCAGAAAAATCTCAAAAAAATTCCTAAAATTTAAATAAAATTAAAATATCAAAATGCTCATAAAAATTAAAATTTTGGGGTGTTACACAAAATTGGTTATAAGTTTAAAAAAATATATATATTGGGTGAAAAATTATGAAGAAAAAAATTAATTGTAGAAATTGATTGCTGTTAATAACTAATTTGTAAATTGGTTGTTCAAAAAAATAAAAAAATAAAAAATTAGTGGAAATTTTTGTAAAAAAATTTAACAACTGATTCACAATTAGTTATAAAAATCGATTGCTATTAGCAAACAATAATTAATCGATTGTAAATAACAATCAATTTTAATAACTGACTGAAAATCAGTTACTAATTTTTATAATCGATTATAAATCGGTTGCTAATTCTGGAGTCCATTAAAATAATTTTTTAGTTTAACAATCGATTCTCTAAATTTGGAGAAGCATGGAGAGAAACTAGGATATGACTTTCTCGCCCTCGCTCTCTTAATCTATTGGATCAACAAGAGCAAGTTCAAGGCACAGAGATTTTATATATGGATGAGGACACACCCTCTTGTGAATTGTTATTGTCAAATTTCAATGAAAACTTGGAATTGGAAGAAATCAAATCCAAGCAAAATGTTTTTTTTTATTAACCTAAATTCCAAGAAAGTTAGATGTTAATTAAGTGATTTCCTTCTTGAATTTATATATGTCAGTGAATGATTTTGCAGCACTAGCCATGATGCTTCAATTCAAGCCATCTTATCTAGCATAACACTTCGTTCTAATGAATACCAGGCCCTCAGAATTTCCTTATCAATTACAATATGCATTTTCAATCAAAATCTCCTTTTTTTTTTTTTTTACTTATTTGGTTACCTAGGCTTAGCAAATATGTTGCAACACTAGTGATAAGGATGGTGGCCGAACTCGATTATTGGGTAAGTGATTTGAGGACAAGTTACCGTGCCCGACTAACTAGCAAAGATGAGGTCATTAAACTTGAGTTGAGGAGGGTGAGGGAGGCATGAGTTCCACAAGGCTAGGCCTTGTCTTGAAAGAGGAAGGGAGACAAAGTTAAATATCATCACTATCAGTGTGAGGGCTAAAGACAATGGACAAGTTCATAGATTTTTGTATTCTAAGAGTTTCAGAAATAGGAAGAAGATAGAGAAGAAACAGAATCGAGATTGATGAAGAAGATGATTGCTAAGTTTCGATGGAGAATACAGATAAAATGGCTACCAGAAATAATTGTGTTTTCTTCAATTTTTTTGTTTTATTTTATTATTGAGAAAATTAAAGTCTGCTTGAGATTTGAATCCCCAACCTTGCAGAATAAGTACATACATTATTGATTCGGTAAAATTATGTTGAAGTTTATAATTTAAAAGTGTGATATATATATATATATATATATATATATATATATATATATATATATATATATATATATATATATATATATATATATATAATTATAGATATAAAAGCATAAATTTTGATCGGAATTGCATCAAAACTATATATTACATCAGTTGTTCTACGTAAATTAACATACATACACAGCGGGTCCAAAAAAGTTGTAACCATTAACACTGTGTTTGGTTAAATTCTAAAAATTTTTAAATTCATTTGAAATGAATTTTATTATTTACTATTTAGTATAACACAACTTAAAATAGAGAATTTAATTAAAATCCATATAATTCATGTTTAGTATAATTCTATAATTAAAATTTATTTGTCCTTATTTTCTATACTATCCTCATGAGTAAAATTAAAAAATTATAATTTTTGTACATAATTTAAAAAAATCTTATTCCTAATAAATTTATAACAATCAACAAACATATAAATCAACTAACAATATAGTGAAAAATATATAAAAAAAAATCCACATGTTTCATAAGAATTTATGGATGATATTAATGGCACTTCATTATTTTTCCTTAAATATTTGGACCACTTTTACTTTTTTTAATTAATTTATTAATTTTACTTATTTGGTGTAATAAATTATATTGATTACATTAGTGATAAAAATTTCAAATTGAATAATTTTAGCATGTGAGTATATAAAAAGATGAATGATTGAGACGAATTAAAAATCTTTTGATAGGGCATTTTAATAAAAAAAAAACGTCGTTGTATAAATTTTGTGAAATTTATTTCAAATTTCATTAAATTTGATCGGTATTTATTTTAGTTAGGGTTAACTATATAAAAAAAAAATTGAATTTTGTCAATTTTTACAATTAAATACTAAAATTTGTTAATTTTTGTAATTAAATATAAAAAAATTATATAATTGCTAATTAAATCTCACATTTTATTGATACCTTAAATTAACCTAGCCATTAATAAACAGTTAGTATACTTAACGAGAATTCAATGATAGTTGCCATATCATCACTAGATAAACCACATCAAAAGCCTCAAATTAAGATTAATTGCCAAAAAAAAAACTTAAAATTTATCAATTTTTACAATTAAATTCTAAAGTTTACATAATTACTAATTAAATAATCACATTTTATTGATGTCTCAAGCTAATCCGAACGTCAATGAACTG
Source organism: Hevea brasiliensis (assembly GCF_030052815.1). NCBI lineage: Eukaryota > Viridiplantae > Streptophyta > Magnoliopsida > Malpighiales > Euphorbiaceae > Hevea > Hevea brasiliensis. The sequence continues at coordinate 85,627,068 of NC_079505.1, read as the reverse complement.
TTAATATGCGGTGCTTTGAAAATAATTATAATGACTTTTATTTTAACTATTTTTGATTGGGAACAGTATTTTATAAATTTATTGATAATTTATATTAATAGGTAATTGATTCAAGAGGATAACTGTTATTTCTTTTAATAATTTGATCCATCTTGCAATGGGCAATAGAATGAGCTGCTAACACATTTGCTTTGACAAATTAATGCTTTTAAAAAGAAATTTATAGAGTTTTGGAAGATTAACAATAAAATAATTAAGAAATGAATGCTACTCATTGAAAAAGTATGATTAAAATGATACACTAATTAATGATTTGTAGAATAGAGCTAAAGTGTTAACAAAAAAAAAAAAATGAAATAGTTTATTTGAAGAAATAGCTGATTGTGCATTGTAGAAGTAATTTGATTTTATTTTATTTTGCTCTGTTTTTAGAGATGTATAATGCTGTTATGCATATGTATAATGTCAGTAAACAAGTTTTGTCGATATTAACTTAAATGTGTATATTGATTAAAATGGAGTAGTGCAATTATATATTATAATAGAATTTGGCTTATAATTTCTTATTTGATGAAATATACTAACGGTTTATTAGCCGTTAATCAATTTAAGCCATTAATTAAACGTAAGAATTTAATTGATAATTATATAAATTTTTGTATTTAATTGCAAAAATTTGCAAACTGCATTATTTTTTTTAGTAATTAACCTTAATTTAGGATTTCTGAAGTAAAGTGATGACCCGACAAATGACGTGAAACTCTCGTTAAGTATATTAATAATTTTTTTTTTATGATTAAGTTAATTTGAGATATGAGTTTAATTGATAATTATATAAACTTTACGATTTAATTTTTAAAATGACTAAACTTCATGATTTTTTTTAGCAATTAACTCTTTTAATTATAACAATTTTCTATTATTAAATTCATAAATTTTATTTTTTTTTAACCAAACAAGTAAATATAGAATTCAACTGAATTTCAAAAAATTTTGTGTAATGGAATTGAACCAAAAAATTCTAAGTGGCCATTAAAAAAAAAAAAAAAAGTTAACACGCATGAAATGACAAAAACTAATGGTACACATGCATATATATATATATATATATATATATATATATATATATATATATATATATATATATATATATATTAAATTTCAGTAATTATATTTATTTATTTTCTATTTCTCTGTCAATGGCTACATATTATATGATTTAGAGAATAATATATATCTATATAAGAAGGCTTACAAATTTGACATGTGGCACAGTTTTTCATTTTACCTTTATTTTTATATTTTTATATAAATAAATAAATTAACTTAACATATTAAAAATTAATTTTTTATTTAAATATTTTTAATTTTAATTTCTAAATATCATCCTATACTAAAATAATAATTATAAAAAATAATATTTTTTAATTAAATTTTCAGTTAGATTTGAAAGAGGGTGAATTATTTTTAAAAAATTATATTAATATATATATATATTTGAATAATTATTCTAAAAAATATTTATGAATTTAAATATTTATTTTTTAAAAACATTTCAATATTTAAAATTTAAGAATTTTAATAATAATAATAATTTAAAATCATGACATGATTTTTTTAATTTTTTTATATTTTTTTTGGTAAATGAAATAAAATAAACTAATTTTAAATATAATAAAAAAATAATTAATCAACTTAATTCAAAATTTAAAATTAAATAATATATTATTAAATATTAAATTATATTGATTATTATTAAAAAAATTATATATTTAACTCTTAAATAAAATTAATTTTTTCTTTAAATATTTTTATTTCAATTGGTAAAAATTTATCCTATATTAAAAATAATTATAAAAAATAATATTTTTGTATTAAATTTTCAGTTACATTAAAAATTTAATAATAATCATATTTTAAAATAGCTATACATACTTTATTTATCCATTTTATCAGTATATAATAACTAATTTTAAAAAATATAAAATAACTTATTAATTTATTTTAAATTTTAAAATTAAATGATACATTATTAAATACAAATGTTATAAAAAATTATATATTAACCATTAAAATAAAATTAATTGAAAAAATTATTACTAATAAAATTTTATAATATAATTATGAAAATATAAAATATAAAAAATATATATTAAATTATATTATTAAAATAAAATAAATATTTATAAAACGCATAGATAAAAATATTAGTTATTAAATTCTCTTGTATGATAGTCTCTTTCATAGCTATAGCATAACCGCATAAATAGCAGGTCTAATATATATATATATATATATAGCCGTGTTTGGTTCATTAGTTTGAAGAAACCGCATAGACTCCAGTCTACGATAGTAGTTCTGCATATTTGCCTGATTTACACAGTTCATAGCTAGAAGAATTGAAGCCTAAGGTTAGAATTTTCTCAGCTACCCAAGAAAGGAGACTTATTGTTCTGGGGTTTGATCTTCGGTGGTTGAGATCAGCTGGCAGATGCAAGTGGGCACTCACGATATGTGAAGTTGACGAAGGAGCAAACGGCTGTAGAGGACATTAAGCCTGGTAAACTCAATCAGCCCATCGAAGTTCCCCAGGTTTCAATCTCTCTCTCTCTCTCTCAGCCTGTCCATGTTTCTGTTATTCTCTTTTTGTTTCGAGACTCTGAGATTTAATTTTAAAGTGTTTACATTAAGACTCCATTGTTTCTGATTTGCACTTGAGATGGCATTTCTGATTTTCTATCAGCCTAGTTGACTTGGATCAAATTCCATTTACATATTTTGCGTGGGATTTCAGTTTGGGGCAGAACCGTGTAAATGTACCTTTGAAATGTATCATTTTGGCAGTTAGCAGTTCGCAAGTCCAATGCATGTGGGCAGCCCTTGCCCGAAGACTTTGAGCCACCTGCAGATGAACCTTCGACGACTGGCATTTTTGCCTGTGCTGAAGATAATGAAAGTTGTCAACTACCTATCATATATGATGTAAGATGATAAAGTTACATCCCAAATTTAAACCACTATCAAGGAAAGACATCACAAAATATATTACCCATTGGTCAAATTGTTTATATAAGTAGATTACTTTACGCGCAACTTTGCAATACAATTACTTATATTTAGCCTTTGTATTTTCTTAATGTGGGATAAGTATTCCCAACATTACCTCAAAACATGACAAAACCATATGTATGACTCTGTTTCTCATGTTCACCTTCGCTCCAATGCAAAATATGTGTAGCAGTCGGGAATGATGTAATTGGATTATTATTATTCTATTTATCCTTTATACATTGAAACTTGAAAGACGATGCAATATGCTACTTTAAAACTGTCTGAGGGCGTTTGGTTTATGCTGGCTTTTGTAGCTATTGTTACATTTGCCATAATTACAGGCTCTCCCTATTTAAAATTTGTTGAATTTTTTTTTTATTTTATAATTTTGTGTTTTACTTTTTGAAAAGAAGGTATTTAACTTTTCTGAATATTCATGATATTTTTTGTTCTCCTAGTGATGATTGTTGTATCATAGGGAACATAATTTTAGAGTTCACTCTTTATTTCTTGCTGAGGCAGGGAAAGATGGCCCAATCTTTAACTCTTCCTCTGTAAAATGGATGCTATTTTCTACTGTCCTCTTCTATGTGGTTGGCTCTGTTTTATTCTTTGTTCTTTCAACAAGTGTTGTCTCCAGGTCCAATTTCTATGCCGTAATTGGTCATCCATATAAACTGTGATTAACTTTACAATTTCCTTATTCCACAACTCCACAGGCTGGACTGGACTATTTTGTCCTTGTGTTCTATTGGGGCAAAATGTTGAAAGCCATTTGTGTCGAAGGTGGAATGGCACTGGCAGCAGCAACAGCAATCTTCCATGGGGTTGACCCAAGGACATCATTTCTAATTTGTGAGGGTTTACTTTTTGCTTGGTGGATGTGTGGCATATACACTGGTCTTGTTCGGCAATCATTACAGAGGAAATATCAACTCAAGGTAACCCTGGTTTTTCTATAAATAACAAGGCTATGTGGATCCTTAAAATGCTCCTGTGGCTATAAAGAATGGTAGTTGCTCATTTGGTAGATGCACGGACGATTAGTGCCTTATTCTTCCTCCTTGCATACTTAATAGAAGCAGTTTGTTGTTTGAGAGTTGTTAAATATAGGAGTTTTGGGCGTTGGGGAGAGGGGAGAGTTTTGTGGTAGTGCTAAGAACTTAAAAGAATTCCATGTGTACCAATCCATCAGCCTGCAAACGCCACCCACATCATCTCCAAATTCAAATTTACCAAAAAAAAAAAAAAAAAAAAAAAAACTAAGAAAAAAAAGAAAAAAAAAAAAAAATTGACTAAATATATACTAATATCTATAATAATGGCTATGAACAAGGGTAAATTATGTGCAAAAATTACATCTAAATGATGATCTAAAATGCATGCATCACCCACCATGTGGGAGAGAGAGGAAGAGAGTGCCAAGTGGTGTGTGTGTGTATTTTTTTTTTTAAATAGAATGGTGTTGTATTAGTTATGCCATATCCAAGCAAAAGTCTATTGCAACTGTGCTAATGCGATCAACTTCATTCTGCAATTTATAGTTTGCCATTTGATTAGCATGATGTGCTTCAAATTGTTGTAGTGAATGTTACTTCCACAGTCATATTAGCTGTATAAGCTGCCTGTTCAATAAAACACCAATCTGCTGATAGTCATTGGCTGTTGATCAGATTGCATTTGATAAATTTTATATTAATTGCTGTTAGCATAATTATAGTAATGCATAATTATAGCAATTACTGTAATTATGCTAATTGCTATAATTATGCTAATTGCTATAATTATGCCAACAATTGCATTTTATTACGAGGTGCTCTGTATAGTTTAATATTTAACTAGACTATTAATGCACTATGTGCTTACTGGATAGTGGATACCAGATCCTTATTCAATCAAGACCTTTCTTTCTTTCTTTCTGTCCTTCCTTCCTTCCTTGTTTTAGGAGGTGGTGGTTTGGTTTCCCAATGGTTGGGTTATATAATGGGATTCCATCCTTAACCAGGTTTGATCTTAGGTTGAAGTGACATTTCTCACCAGTTAAGCTAGCATACACCTAATAGGTTGTTACTAATTTCGCATGATGTTGCATTTGGTCATTAGTGGAGGCCGAAAACAAAAGTCGTGTCTTTTGAAGGAAAGCTGAGTGTTAAGTATGCTGGGCTTGCAATTTAATAACTCTCCTGTTGACTGCAGAACTCACCGTGTGATCCATGCAGGGTGCACTGCTGCATGCATTGGCGTGCTTTGTGCCAGGAGCATAGGGAGATGAGGGAGCGCCTATCAGATACCTTTGTCATGCCGATGGCCATTGTCAATCCTCCCCCTGCTCAAGACATTAGCTCCGTCAGTGAGCACCGGGATTCTGAACCATCCTCTGAAAAGGGCATCAGCTTAGAGATTCAGGCTTTGTAAATTGGCAGTTACATATACACAAAAGTCGACTAATGAGCAAATTTCATTTGGAAAATGATTTTGATTTACAATATCTTTATACGGGAATGATGAATACGATGATATTTTTGGATAGAGGGAGTTTCACTTTTGACAAGTATTGATGTGTTCATATTTTGAGCCTTCACTACGTTGATCTTGTTGCTCTGTTTTATGTTGTTAAATTTTCAAGCAGATGATGGCTGCATGAATTTTTGATGGACAGGATTCTTTTTTTTTTGGTTTTGGGGGGGGGGGCTACAGTAACTCGGATTCGTACATTCGGTTTATGGACTGACCAATTCTGTAGATTTCTCAATTTGCAAAACAGAAAGAAGAGAAGAAGATAATGATTGGGGGTGGTGAATAATGGGCGGTGGCTAATAATGTTGACGTTGGCCTACAAAATGATAGATCAATCAAGTTGTCTTAGTCTCAGTTCCCGTACCAAAAAGCTAAGGCAGAGAACTGCCTCGAAGCCCCCTCGATACCCCAGTCACGTTCTATTTTTTATTGTGGCTAGACTTCTATTACTGTTGTAGTAGCAGTAGTAGTTGGCAGTCTGAGTCCATACATGCCTGTTCGTATCTTTTACCTCTGTATCACACTTTCTTATTTTTGGTCCAAAACGCTAAAAAAAACGAGTTGTTTCTTATTTGTCTCTTTCACAATCAGAATCAGCGAACGCATGCAAAGCTTGCCCAGTCAAAGTTCTAAGTTGAAACATATCTGCTACCCGCCAAATGCGTCTCTCATAATTTCCCCCTATAAAGCATCTGTTTTCTCTCTGTTTCTCGAAGTCCTGGACTCGTTTCAGTTCATGGAGAGACTACAGTCAGAGCATGGGAGGCGCGGGAGGAGGACGAGACTGGCAAGGAGCAGAGAAATGGTGCAGATGCACTGTCCGCCCGGGCGCATGTTACCAGTGCCCCCCATAATAAGGGTAACACCCAATCAGGCGAAGCTAGCTGCAATAGCCGTTGATTTGAACGTACGGCTGAGATCGGCCGATATGCCCTGTGGAATGCAGGAGCGGGCGTTTCGGTGCACCAGAGGAGTCCTTGACGCAAATCTGGAGAAGAAGCCTAATCCTACTCATATTGCCATGTATCTCAAGAAGGTAAAACAATGGACGCATTAAAGTGAGAAATTTTTTGTTCGAGCTAGTCTCTAACTTTGAAGGCCTTGGCTGCTCCAAAAGCCTTAATAGTGCTCTGTTATAGTAATTTAGAGTCATGGAGATCACAACATTTAATGAATTTGGCTTAATAATAATATAACTTGCTTTTCTTGCAACTCTGTGAATTTGTTTTTAGATCCTTCATTTGTTCTCTGTCCAAATCTAAATATACTATATCTCCAAATTTGAACGTCATGAAACTAGAACCTGTGTTTTGGGACATTGTCAATAGCTTCGCTGGCACACACACTTTTGTTTGAATTGATGAACAAACACAAATTTTCAATTTAGGTGTAATTTATTTTCAAACGGTTTGAAATAATGAAAAGTTTGCTTACTGAAACTGATTTGTCAAAAATCAAATTGACCTCTTGTTTTTTCTCGAAACTCGGTTATTTCCCTTTGTTCCAGGAATTTGATACAGTGTATGGGCCGGCATGGCACTGCGTTGTGGGCCAGAGTTTTGGATCATTTGTTACTCACTCGAGTGGCGGATTTGTGTATTTCTCTGTAGACAAGCTCTCTTTTCTTCTCTTCAAGACGGAGGTCCGACCAGTCAGGAGGTCGCTTCCTCCTCCTCTTTCTCTATTGCAAAAGCTTAATATTAATGCTTAGTTTGAAGTTTGTACTAATGTAACGTGTATTTGATTTACAACTGATCTGGTAACTAATCTGCTTTGGCGGGAAAATTATGCTATAGCCTTTGAAATTTTAGTTGTATTAGAAGTTTTTGAGGTTTTAGAAATGAATCTGTTTCACTTGAGATTTGCTACCAGACTTTGGAAGTGCCTTGTCATTTGGCCACATCAAGTATCTTATTTGACTGATGCTTGCCTTCTTACCAAGATACTATATTCTACATGACACCGAAACCTACATGTGATTTCACTAAAAGTTCCTTCCACATGGTCCCAATTCATCGCAGAAACGACGGCGTTTGAGATGGAACTAATGTCTTGCATGGCACCTTCTTGTCTTTGCCCTCAGTTCACTTGGATTTCCTAAAAAAGGCATAAACAAAAACGCCAAATTCTTCTGCCATTAGAATTTAATTTCACTCATATATACATTTGTATTTTAATACAAGCCTAATTAAATTATGATGTAGCATAAGCATTGGATTAAGAATCAAATTGTTCACTACTTTCATGGCTAAAGAAGGTGCTGACGATGCTGGCGTAAGGCTGTGCAGAAGTAGCACTGCTTCCTTTGATTTAATGGACACTTTACTGATCATTCTTTCAGTCTATCATGCATTTATTCCACCCCTTTGTTGCGTTCTAGAGATGCTAAGCCAGATTAAAAGCTATATGAATTAATAAACGCAATTGCCCTTTGATCTCCAAGTTCATATAGCAATCTCTGAAACTTGGAAATTTCTCCGATTCCTTCACCGAGATCATTTGCTGGGTCATTCCGCAAATTCAGAAGGATGGTCACGACAATAGCTACCAATACCCAAAACTCAAATGCTATGGTGCCGCATGGCATTTAGCGGTTTTACTTCTTAAATTACTTTCAAGCCTTTTCACGAACGGTTGCTTTTCTTGGCGCATATATATATGACGAGAGATTTTGTTCTAATCTATCTGTATAGTTTCTCTCTTAATTCATAAATTCTCTTCAACCATAAAATCCGTTTATTTCTTCTGTTTCGCTGGGCAAAAATGGCCCCATCATCTCTAAATGCCCGATTCAAACAATCTGTTACTCCCGACGCTTTAAGATCATATCTCGCAGAGTTCATCTCCACTTTCTTTTATGTGTTTGCAGTTGTAGGATCTGCAATGGCTGCACGTATGTCCTAAATAACAATTTATAAGCCAACCCATTTATTTTTATCTTTTATGCAATTGGATATTATTGATTTTTCATGTTTCTTGTAGCATGCATGAGCCTCTTGACTCTCAACTTCTTTATGTGAAACTAATTAACATGTAGGGTGGGAATTTCGTGACAGTTTGAAATTTTGATTTTGGTGTTTGTTTCTTTGGTTTGAGGAGTTGGCAAACATTTCTCTTCTTGTCATTAGAGTAATAAATATTCCAAAGAGTTGATATTTGATTCTGTCATTACACAGGGAAATTGATGCCAGGAGCAGATCCATCCAGTTTAGTAATAGTTGCTATTGGGAATTCTTTTGCACTTTCGTCGGCTGTGTACATCGCTGCCAACATCTCCGGTGGACATGTGAATCCTGCCGTCACATTTAGTCTGGCCGTTGGAGGCCACATTAGCGTCCCTACTGCTCTATTCTACTGGATTTCTCAAATGTTAGCCTCTGTCATGGCTTGTCTTCTCTTGAGAGTAGTCATTGTTGGACAGGTAATGAAATCTTTCCACATTTCTACACAAGACATTCATATTGTTGATCCTTTTATCCTAATTGCAGTTGTGGACTGATTTTGTTGTGGACTGATTTTTATGCAATCTACTGTCTCACTTTTGTATTTGAATTTTGCAGAGTCTTCCTACCTACACAATTGCAGAAGAAATGACAGGATTTGGAGCGTCGGTGATAGAAGGTGTGCTAACATTTGGTTTAGTATACACTGTTTATGCCGCAGGGGACCCCAGGCGCAGCCTGCAGGGAGTCACCGGACCCTTGGCAATAGGACTGATGGCAGGAGCCAATGTGTTGGCTGCAGGACCCTTCTCAGGTGGTTCAATGAACCCTGCATGTGCATTTGGTTCTGCAGTCATTGCTGGAAGGTTCAAGAATCAAGCAGTCTATTGGGTTGGACCCTTGATTGGAGGCACATTTGCAGGGCTTCTATATGATAATGCTGTCTTCCCTAATCAAGTTCCTGATTCTATTAGGGGAATTTCAGACGGTGTTGGAGCGTAATTGCAATTTCGTGCAAATGTTCCTCTTTAAGTTTTCTCGTTATGTATTTTTTTTTTTTGGGTTTGTCAGCTTGCGTCTTTTTGTAATTCGAGTAGCAGTGCCATTGCTGGCTAGCATTGCCTGCTTTCTCAATCAGGAGGCGATGTTTTTATGTGCTTTGTATTTAGTTTAATTGGGAAAACAAGTCTGTACATGTGCATGCAGGGTTGTGTGTAATTGAATGGAGTAAATTTATCTATTTATCAAGGGCTTTCAATTGTAGAAAAATATTCGTGCAATCAATATAAATAATTACTTCCGATCTAGTGAAGTCACAATGGACCAAACCATCACCGCCTCATCCATTTATTTTTCTTATTAATGTTAGACTGATGTGAATTGTTGTTATTTAGTGCAACAAGTAGACTGATGGGCTTGTAGAAGAACGAAAAGTGAATTTAGGTTGTGAAACTGACGAGAGATGGGAGGAGAGGGGAAAAGTCTCCTAACTACGATGAAATTGATGATCGCATTGGGAAATATTTTGAGGCTATTTCTGATGAAAGAAATGAATAATTCTGAACATGAAGGGGTAGAAATTCGAGAATTTGAAAATAACTGGATTGCATAGTTTAAATTAAAATTAATAGGATATTGTAAAAAAGAAAAAAAAATTTATATAATAAATTTAAAATATAAATATATAAATAAAATTTATATGTAAAATAAGAAGAATTTATATATGTTCATTTTAAATTTATAATAAATTTATCAAACTCTCTGACCTTTCTTTTAATTTTTAATCGTGTGAAAAATTGGTGTTCCACCGCCAAAAATGAGAAGGGGGAATGGCCGTAGGCCGGTGACATTGGCTTCTGCCAACATATTAATCATAGGCTTTCATATCGTTTAGTATTGTGATGCCCAATTGTCCAAATAATGGGTTAGATAGGTTCCATTAGAAAGAGCCCGGCCCATCTTAATATGAAAAGCAAGCGTCTTCCCGCTTCTGAATTTAGACTTTTGAGGGAATGGCTCTCTGTAATTCAAAAATAATCGAACCCCTCCACTTCCCGAAATCCCCAAGATCACTTCTCCGATTCCTCAGTCTACTTACTGATTGTTGGGTTTCTTATCTCAGAAACCTTCAATTTCTTGAAAATAACATCTCCTACTGCGTCACTTTCTCCACTGTTCACATCCTAGGTTTTTTTATTTTTTATTTTTTTTATCTCTACAAGGTTTTCAATATCCGCAGTTTGAAATCTCAAGGCAAGCTCTATTGGATTGGGATCCTTGGGCTTGGGGCGCCCGTTGTAATTCGGTTGGAAAATTTGGCAGTTTGAATTTGCAATTATCTTTCCTAGGTCTTTGAATTTAAGGGAAGAATGTATATAAAGGAGATATGCTTAGAGGGGTTCAAATCATATGCGACAAGAACGGTGGTCCAGGGTTTCGATCCTTTCTTTAATGCGATAACGGGGTTGAATGGGTCGGGCAAGTCGAACATTCTAGATTCCATTTGCTTTGTGTTGGGTATAACCAATTTGCAGCAGGTTCGCGCAGCGAATCTCCAGGAGCTGGTTTACAAGCAAGGGCAAGCTGGCATTACTAAGGCTACTGTGTCTATCGTGTTTGATAACTCTGATAGGAGCAGGAGTCCCCTAGGATATGAAGATCATTCAGAGATCACGGTAACAAGACAGGTTAGTTAAATGCTTGGTGAAGTTGCTTAATTTCTTTTGTTTAGAAAAAAAAAAAAACGTTAGAAAGGCAGGCGGTCAAGGCTTAAACCTTGTAGTTTGTGCGATGCTCTTCTTTTAACTTCAAAGTCTTGTAGGTGATCAAATTAGCTTCTTGAACGAGTTCACTTTTTTTTTTTTTTTTAACACTTAAATCTAAGGTTGCTTATAGTTTTTATGTTTATTGAAAATTTACGTTTACTAGATTTTCTGATTACTCCATAGTATGAGTGAAACATATGATGTACTATGGACATGATCTTGCCACTATTTCTGCAGTGAAGTTCGAGGCCTATGATATTCATTTGGTTGTCGAACCAAAATCTAAAAATTTGCCTAATACTTTCAAGCTTGTTTGGACTTGGCTTGTTTGCTCAAATGGCTTAGCTGCTTTACTTCAATGGCAACTGAATGTTTGTTAAGGATTTTTCAAATAAGGATTTATTACTTATCCTGCAGATTGTGGTTGGTGGAAGGAACAAGTATCTGATTAATGGAAAGCTTGCGCAGCCTAGTCAAGTTCAAAATCTTTTCCATTCAGTGCAGCTGAATGTGAACAATCCGCATTTTCTCATTATGCAAGGACGCATCACAAAGGTCTTAAATATGAAGCCCCCTGAGATTTTATCCATGCTGGAAGAGGCTGCTGGGACTAGAATGTATGAGACAAAGAAAGATTCTGCACTGAAAACACTTGAGAAGAAGCAGAGTAAGGTTGATGAGATTAATAAGCTTCTTGACCAGGAAATACTTCCTGCTTTGGAGAAATTGAGGAAGGAAAGGATGCAGTATATGCAGTGGGCCAATGGAAATGCTGAATTAGATCGACTCAAAAGATTTTGCATTGCTTATGAATATTTTCAAGCAGAGAAGATTAGGGACTCTGCAGTTGTTGAGGTGGAACAAATAAAAGCCAAGATTTTGGAGATTGATAATGACAAAGAAAGGACACAGGTGGAAATACAGAAAATGGAGACAAAAATATCACAATTGACTGCTGAAAAAGAAGCTAGTATGGGCGGGGAAGTAAAAACTTTGTCAGAGAAAGTACATATGCTCTCTCAAGATCTTGTGCGTGAGATATCTGTGTTGAATAATAAGGACGATACTTTAAGGAGTGAAAATGAGAATGCTCAAAAGGTGACGAGCTATCCTTGCTGACTCAGTTGTTTCTTTTATGTGCTTTATAGCTTTGTGCCCCTACACTAGCATTTTAAATAAACTTTTCTTCTCCTTTGCCACACTCCACTTTTTCTAAACTCCTTGGGACTTGTGATATAAGATTCAGATTTCATTTTTTCATGTTACCAGATAGTCTATAGTGTCGAAGACTTGAAGCAATCTGTGGAAGAGGGGGCTAGTGCTGTGAGAAAGTCTGAAGAAAGAGCAGCTGATCTCAAAAAGAGAGTTGAGAAACTCTCTAAGAATTTGGACGAGCATGAGAAGGATTACCAAGTAAGAAGTACATATAGTTGTCAATCTTGTTAATTTTACTCTGTAAGCATTGGGCATTTTTTTGCATTGATTGCAAAACAAACTTTTCTTTAATAAAGTTTCAGTTGCTATGGATAGGGTGTCTTAGCTGGTAAGAGCAGTGGAAATGAGGAGAAATGCCTTGAAGATCAACTAGCTGAAGCAAAGGTGGCTGTTGGGAGTGCAGAAACTGAATTGAAACAGTTGAAAACAAAACTCAGCCATTGTGAAAAAGAGCTGAAGGAGAAAAGGCGTCAGTTAGTGTCAAAGCGTGAGGAAGCTGTTGCTGTAGAGAATGAGTTTCATGCTAGAAAAAAAGATTTGGAACATGTTAAATTATCATTGGAATCTCTTCCATACAAGGAGGGCCAGATGGAAGCTTTGCAAAAGGTTTGTTTGCTCTGCCTCTTGGGTATTTCTTCTCCAGCACCATGATCATCTATAAATGTCTTTTTCGTTACTCATTTTGTAAACCAAAACTCTTTTTCAGGATTGTACATCTGAAATGGAGTTTGGGCAGAAGTTGAAAGACAAAATACGGGATCTTTCAGCACAACTATCAAATGTCCAGTTCACATACCGAGATCCTGTGAAAAACTTTGATAGGTCAAAAGTAAAAGGTGTTGTAGCAAAGCTTATCAAAGTAAAGGATAGCTCTACAATGACTGGCTTAGAGGTCAGCACTGCATACATCATACACTTCGTTTTACAACTGCAAATTTCTACAAGGGGTGGTGATTCTTATTTTGAGTTGGTATGCAGGTTACTGCAGGTGGCAAGTTATTTAATGTTGTTGTGGACACTGAAAATACTGGAAAGCTACTTCTTCAAAAGGGTGATCTCCGAAGAAGAGTAACAATTATTCCTTTGAACAAAATTCAATCTCATACCGTGCCCCAACGAGTTCAGCAGGCTGCTATTAGATTGGTTAGTTATTATTTTGATCCCATTTCAAAAATTAAATGCCAAACAGCATTTTTCACTTTTGTCCGGTGGTTTCTGATTGTGTGTACAGGTTGGCAAGGGGAATGCAGAACTAGCACTTTCTTTAGTTGGTTACGATGAGGACTTAAGTGTACGCTAACCCTAGGCCTGTTGATTTATTTTCATGGAAATTACAAAAAAAAATCTGTTGAGGCTTGGTCCAATATCTATTTTGACACTTTGAAAAATTTTCTCTCATAGGACTGAGAAATTCTTTGCAATGCTTTTACATATATTTTTATTCTTTTTTTTTGGCTGAATCTAAATGCTTTTATGTTACATTTTCTTTGAAATTGTTTTTCTCTAAGTCTAAAGTTGACTTTTACTGCAGAGTGCTATGGAATATGTATTTGGTTCGACCTTTGTTTGCAAAACCATTGATGCTGCGAAGGAGGTATGTTAGTTTTTGGCAAAACATTCTTAAGTGGTGCATTAGCCAAACAATTAACATTTCCTCTTACACAACTGAGTAACAGTAACCATCGTAACATTCCTTTAAAAAAAAAAAAAAATTTCCGGTGTAATAGTTTCTTATGGTCAGGTCTTTAGTGAGCACACCATGTCGTTATCCTAGTTACTTGAAAGGATGGATTTGCTAATATATGGAATATTTTTTCTCCCTTAGTGTGTATATTTTGAACTATTCTCTATTGGATGTTTCATAGATTGCTTTTAGTCGAGAAATTCGCACTCCCAGTGTCACTCTTGAAGGTGATATATTTCAACCAAGTGGTCTTTTGACTGGTGGAAGTCGCAAGTAAGATGAGTAAATGCTTAATAGAAAATTTTCATTGTTTTCTCAGTTTATTTGTTTGCTTTATTGAGTAAAATGGGGCTATTACTGTTCCAGTTAGCATTAAGTGATGCTTTTAATTTTTTATATGATCTTTTTGGCGGACTGTTGAAATAAGAATTTTTTTTCCTTACAGGGGTGGTGGTGATCTGTTAAGGCAACTTCATGAATTAGCAGAGGCTGAATCAGAGCTTTTACTACATGAAGGAAAATTATCTGGAATTGAAGCAAAGGTAGAGCTTGAACATCATTGTATTTCATTTTCATGCATAAGGAGAGAGATAAAAAGGGGAGAAAGTTCTTCTAGTCATTAGGATTTTTTCTATGTTGAATGCATGGTCAATGCACTTCAATCTATGTTTTACATCTTCTTGTTTATTGAACTTTGATGCTTTTTATTTATCTAATTATTGTTTGTTTGAATTGCATCTTGATACAACCTTTGTACTATTTTGGTGCCTTAAATTTTGTGCATCAAAATTCAAATAACTGCTTATTGCATTTATCCTTTCTTCTTCTTATATGTTACCTTAATCTGTTTTGTAAGCTTTGTGGTCTAATAAGCAACAATAATTGGATGTTTTTTTCTCTTATTTTTCCCTCATTTCCTTGAATTGCCTGCCTTGCTCTTTTAGTTTTTCAGGCACATAATCTTAGAGTTGCAACTTTAAGAGCTGTTGTTTTTTAAATGCTGGTTTCCATTTCTAGAGCTTTTAGGTGCAATAATTTTATTGCTGCTGAATTTTGAAATTGCAGATTACAGAGCTCTTGCCTCTTCATAAAAAGTTCACAGACTTTAAAAAACAGCTAGAGCTTAAACATTATGACCTGTCATTATTTCAAGGCAGGGCTGAGCAAAATGAGCATCACAAGGTTTTTGTACCTTTCCCTTCTTACATAACAGGTTTAACCTCTTTATTTTAATTTGTCATGATGCTGTGTTTTTTTCATACAATAGTGCACTTATGCTGTATTTCTTATTTTGTAAAGCTTGGTGAGTTGGTGAAGAAGATTGAGCAGGAGCTTGAAGAAGCAAATTCTAAAGCCAAAGAAAAGCAAATTTTGTACAAAGAGTGTGTTAGTATGGTCTCGATGCTTGAGAAATCAATAAAAGAGCATGATAATAATCGAGAAGGCAGGCTGAAAGACTTGGAGAAAAAAATTAAGGCTATAAAATCTGAAGTACAATTAGCTTCAAAGGATCTCAAGGTATTTTTTGATATTGCTAAGACTTGCTAGATATCATATGATCGTTTAGATTTTTTAACTGTCACAATTTTTTTTTCAAAAATTCATTCGAGGAGAATGCTAAAAACGTGGAAAGTGTGAAGTTTTTCATGCTTTGAGATTTAGGTTTGTTTGTCTTACCATCTTATCTGTCTCTCAATCTCACAAAGAGCGTCAAAATTGAAAGTCTAAAGATAAATATGGGACAATAATGTATTGCCAGTTTGCCACCCCCTATATTGAGTATTATCCTTTCAAACTATCCTCATTACATTTGGGGATGAGGTTTTGGGACATGAATCGCTTTATAAAAAACCTTGCAAGGTTTTCTGCAAACACACTGCATGTTTGTTTTATCAATAATTCCATTATTATATCATTATTAAATGGCAGAATATATCACATGCCACATGCTCACATCTTATTTGTGAGAAAAATTTTTAAGTAAAGCATTTTCCTTTTGGGACAGCTCAAGGAGTAAAGAACACTCTGTCAAACGGAGGGAAATAGAAAACATTTTTTTTACAACTTTAGTCATATTTGTTGGTTTGATTGATTTTTTTTCTTCAATAGTATTTTAATATTTTGGGCATGGTTTTTGCTGCAAATAGGGGCATGAGAATGAAAGAGAGAGACTTATTATGGAACAGGAAGCTGTCATTAAAGAACAAACATCTTTGGAGAGTCAATTAGGTTCCTTGAGAATGCAAATTAACCATCTCAATTTGGAAATAGAAGAACAAAAAGCCAAGGTAAACTTGGATATAATCTTTGGCAATTTCATTGGTTTGAAGTTATTACAATGCATGCCCCTCTTGCAGGTTGTTTCCATACGTAATAATCATGATCAAGCTCAATTTGAGCTAGATTTGATACGTCAAAAGATGAAGGAATGCGATTCTCAAATTAGCAGCATTCTGAAGGAGCAGCAAAAACTTCAACATAAAGTTGGTGAGACAAAGCTTGAGAGGAAGAAGCTAGAAAATGAGGTATTTTGGTTATAATCTTGTATGCAAAGTGTCCAACACTCCAACTTGAGTTGCTAAAAGATGCACTTTTCAATTGCCGGAATAGGTGAAAAGAATGGAAGTGGAACAAAAAGATTGCTCTATGAAGGTGGACAAATTAATTGAGAAGCATGCCTGGATTGCTTCTGAGAAACAACTATTTGGAAGAAGTGGGACAGATTATGATTTTATGTCCCGTGATGCCTGTAAAGCAAGGAAAGAACTTGAGAAGTTGCAAGCTGAACAATCAGGGTGTGTGACTTAGAAAGCTTTAAATATTTTAATTGCTGTTACTATTACTACTTTTTACACATTTTATTTTTCAGCAATTTCGATTCTCAGACTGAAATGGTTGTCTATGCTTGTGTTCTAGGTATTGTATTGTTAAATTTTATTTTTTGCTGGCATAACACTAGAGCGCTGATTTTTTTTCCCCACTCTTATAAAGCCTTGAGAAAAGGGTGAACAAGAAGGTTATGGCAATGTTTGAGAAAGCTGAAGATGAGTACCATGATTTAATGTCCAAGAAAAACATCATTGAGGTAGTTTACCCCGAATTGGCATGAACATGTTTGTAGCAATGCTTCCCTACACTTGTGCTTTGCTAATTTTGTGTTTAACTAGAATGACAAGTCTAAAATCAAGAAGGTGATTGAGGAGCTTGATGAGAAAAAGAAGGAAACTCTCAAAGTCACTTGGGTTAAAGTTAACAGGTGAGAATGTTATTTTCTTTCTTCATATGTGCTAGATTTTCTACTTCCTTCTTGCCTTTTCTTTTTTAAGTAATCATTCATGTTATTCATGCTTGTGATGCATGCTATGATATTTTATTTAAGAAAACTTGACCATAGTTGCTTTTGCAATTTTTGAACTTTCAGTGACTTTGGATCCATTTTTTCTACCCTATTACCTGGAACCATGGCAAAACTAGAACCTCCTGAAGGTTGCAATTTCCTGGATGGTGTAGAGGTTCGTGTTGCATTTGGAGGTGTTTGGAAACAATCCTTGTCAGAACTAAGTGGAGGTCAACGGTCTCTGCTTGCCCTTTCTCTAATCTTGGCATTGCTTCTCTTCAAGCCAGCTCCACTTTATATCCTGGATGAGGTATGCTTTAGGTGAATTTTCCTTTATTATTTGGGTTTTACAAAATCTGCTTCCAATCCATTTACCCTTTTAGATATTTTGGACTTAATGGTTAAATTATGATTACATTGTTTTTGCAAAATTCAAGCTTAATCCAAGTTCATACATATCGGCACATGAAAAGAAAGGGACAAATGTATGTGCTTTTGAAAGTTTTTATAAAATTCTAAATCGCAGTGTAGGGACATTGTTGAGGGGATTTTAAACGCAATTGAAATATGTGTACACTTTTATACCAGAACTACTTCATCAAATGCTAATTTTGATTTATACACTCAATTGTTTCTCGTTATACCAGAGCTACTTCATCAAACACTAATTTTGATTTCATTTTTGTTTGGTCTCATACTTTACATATTTGGAATAAAACTATCATGGAGTGGATTTGCTAAGAATTTAATTATTGGGACTGTTTACAGGTTGATGCTGCTCTTGATTTAAGCCATACGCAGAACATAGGGAGAATGATCAAAGCTCACTTTCCACATTCCCAGGTCAATGAATTTCTTTTTCCTATTTGTGCATTTAATGGAAAAGGAAGTAGTTTAACAACAAAATATGGAGAGTTGAGGTGGATCAAAATTTGGTGAATGAGGTGGAATAACATAATTTCTTGACATTTCATTTATTTTTAAGCAAAATGTACTTTGCATTTCGTCTTACACTTGTTTTTTTGGTTGTTTTGTAGTTTATTGTGGTTTCGCTGAAAGAAGGCATGTTCAACAATGCAAATGTTCTTTTCCGAACTAAATTTGTGGATGGTGTTTCAACCGTACAGAGGACTGTTGCCGCTAAGCAAAACAAATGATTGCTTTTATATTACCAGGTTCTACTGGTCTACTTTGTTAGGGATTTATTGCTTTCAATCATAAGTTCCATGCATTTATTATTGTTGCTAATGTTTCTCTAGTTCATTAATGCCCCTCTAGTCCATATGCTATTAATATACCACTAATAGTAACACAAAATTCCGATTATTTTAGAATTCATGTTTTCAATTTTTTTATAGTTAATAACATCCCACTATGATTTACAGTGCTCAATGGGTTTCATGACCCTACATTAGCAAATGCTTAAAAGTTGTAAAAGTATTCATGAAAGGGAGTTAGTGTGATGGTGCTGATCATGGCGAGAATGAAATTTTAAATAATTTGACATTTTTGTTAGTCATCTTTGTGCGGCTGCATTATTTTATTGTTGTAGCAATTGGGAAAAATAACTATGCGTTTACCATTTGCATACTTCTCTCCCTGGCTTCGCCTTCCCTTTCTAATTACTTGAAATTTGCTTGGTCAGATTATTTGTTGCAGAGATTGTCAATTGAAAGATTGGGGAGTTTGGCCGGGAATGCTGGACACTGAAAGTGATCCAATACTGGTGCTAATTTATTTGCAATGTGTTGCGCGATGATGTAATGTTAATTGAAAATATGCATGTCAAGCTGTAGAAATTTGTACTAACTTTATTGTATGTTAATGCTGGTAGATATATGAAAAGAAAACATGTAATTCTGTTCAATCAAATTATTTCTGTGATCAAAATTGACATAGTTTAGATGAAAGACATTATGCAATTTGAGGAGTAGTGGAGGCCTACAAATAGTAGGTGAGTTTGCGTCCAGTGGATTGGGTCACTTGAAATCGAGAGCTTGCAGAATTCATAGACTGGGCGTATAGCCTAAATTTGATTAATTTCAAAAATTTAGCATCGGGTCTCATTGGCCACGAAAAAGGAGTTGGTATGCTTGCACTAAGAAAATGCCGTACTGGAGTTAAATGGTGGCATTCACAATTAGAAAGTGCATTGTTCGAACTTAAGTCAAAAGTTATGATGTCTTCCTGTTCATGTACAGTGATGCCTCTCTTTCTAGGGGAATTCGACATGCCTATTACTGGTCAATCGTGGGGGCTCTAATCTAAGAGGAAAACGAAATGGGATATGGTACTATATATTTTGTCCATGACATGGTTATGGTTGTATCAGCTAAGTAAGAAGAAAAACATGGCATTGAAGGAGTACTTCATTACTTTAGTGGTTCTCTTTGTTATGCTTTTGCTTACTTCGCAAGCAGCAACAAGGGAGCTGGGTTTACGTTCTTCTAAGCCTTCAATGCCAAGTAAGTCTATATGCCTCCTGGTCTTTTATATGTTCAAATAAAACGCAATGTACTCCTATCATAGGGCTAGCTGTTTTGGGGTTTTCTTGAGTTTCTTCGAGTATAGTTCATTGAAATAGTTTTCAGTTGGGACTAATCGCTATCAATCAAATAGTGGAGCCAAATGAGCTTCCGGGTAACTTGACTATAATTATTCAAGTCCTCTCTAATTTTATTTAATTAAAATTTAAAGTTTTGTAATTTTAAAAATAATTATAATATTATTAAGCTTAGTTATTTCAAAATAAAAAGAAAAAAGCCAAGATATCTCTAATTTTTAACAAGAAAGAAAAAAAAAACATTTTCAAGTGTATGAAAAAAAAAAAAAACTATTGAAGTTCCTACAGGAATCAGGGCAATATTAGGCTGTTGAGGAAGTCCCTTCGAATATTTAATTAAGGTAGATTATGAACAGTTGCGGATTTTTTGAATTTAGTAAATTTTGTATTTGAATCGTTGCCTTTTAAAAAAAAATAAATTAAATATTCATCAAATTTTTTTTTAAAAAATTAGTACACTTTGATTTTTTTTTTGAATATCATATATTTAAATTTCTAAGTTTTATTTTAAACAGCATTTTGATCTTTTAACTTAAAAATTGAAACAGTTCCTTAATCCCATAAAAAAAAAAAAATAGAAGTTGGAACTTCGAAAGTATTATTTCAATTAAAAGGCCGAAAACCAGATATTAAAATCCAAGATTGAAAAGTTAAGAAACCAAACAAAGCCTTAATTTCTCTAGAATCTATTCTTCTCTCTCTTCTTTCTGTAATTGCACTTTCCTGGCATAGACCACTTGAAATTACATAAAAACTTTTGCTAATACATGCATTAATCTTTCAGATGAAGAGAACAGGGTGCACCTAGTGGAGCTTAAAGTTGGAGGGGCACCTAAACAATCAGATAGTCCTTGGGATGGACACTATTAATCTCCTGTTAGTCAATGAATAAATTATTTGTGATCTTATCCTCTGTAAGAACCATAATGCTTGATGGAAATCTCATACGTAATAAGAGCAAGCAAATGATGCAATAATAATTCTGCCAGGTTCTTGGTTTGTCAGGATCTTCAAATTCTTGTTTATTTGAAGAAGATGTACAGGGGAAAAACCGTATAAGATATTAAATGCATGTCGTCTATTAGGCTGCCATTCACATATACAAACAACTTCAAAGAGTTTAGCAGGCAATCATTAAAAATTCGAAAATGAATTTAGGAAAGCTTTGAAAATCGTAAAATTAATTACTTACTATTACTCAAAGGTTAGTGATGGTGCTGCTTCTCAGGGCAGTAGCCTGAAAACTCGACTTTTCTCATATGGGCCCATATCCTAGCCCAAAAACTTGACTTCAATCGTTGCTTGTGCACCATTTAATTGTTTAGGTTCCACTAATGCCACACAAATGTATAGTTAAGCGAAACTTCAAACATATAATCATTTTGATTGGGAAAATAAAAGCAAATGATAGACTCCAAATGCATTTGCGTTCACTGGTGCTTCTATACCAACCTTAAACCTTCTTCTCGATGGTGAATTTGACAACCACCATTAAGGGACTTAAAACATTTAACTGATATCTCATTGGAATTGGATTTGGACCTTATATTGCATCAACGAGCAGTCCATATTTGGTGCTACAGTCAAATCTTGCTAAGACAATGTGTAATCCAAAAGCAACCTTAATACAATTATTTATCAATGGAAAGCAGCCTTGACACAATTTGACAGAGTTAGTTGGTCCGGTAATGAACAGTAACCCCATATTGTTCTTGGCCTTGTGCCTACAGGATAAGATTCAATGAATGCCGGGGCATATGTGAACGCGGACATAGTTTTGCTACGCGAATTTGGTAGAAACTCTACTTTCTAAGGCGACAATTTTGATACGAATGTAACCCACCAGTATCAGATGCTAGTACTTGCTGCAGGAAATTTGTCCAAATGAATCGAAAGGTAAACCATGAGTGTGCATATGGGATAAATGTCCAGCAACTGGATAGCAGGAAGAGGGAACTTCTCAGTTACTGCTAACCAAGGGAATTGTGTCCCGTGCTCATTTGGTTTCCAGGACAGCATTACTATCTTCCTGTAAAGCAAGCTTTGCTGCAATCGCGGAAGCTCTGACCCTCTTCAAGTGGAAAATCAAGCCTAGGAAATCAGTCAATTCTTTATTCATGGGTACTTTCCCCCCGAAGATGCCTGTTCCAGTAACACAAGTCATTGCAAATGGAGCGGAATAATGTGTGATGATGCAGGAAGTGTTGCTGAAATAAATCTTTCCCATACAGGCTTGACAATAACTCTCCAAGAATTAGATTTCTCTTCCTTTCCAAATCTTCTCCACATAAACCAACTCTCAGGAACCATTCGGTCCGACATTGGCCTACTTTCCAAAATCCAATCCTTGACCTTTCCACCAGATCTCTTAATTAATGGAACTCTGCCTCTTTCTCTTGCCAATCTCATTCAGGTTTATGAGCTTGATATTTCTCGAAAAGACCAGCGCTTGTTCCCTAATGGGACAGGTGCTGCCAATTAGTCTAAAATATTTACTCCTCCAAACTACAGGGCTTGGTGGCAGGATTCCTGAAGAAATAGATAACCTGAAGCATCTGTCTCTTCTAGCGTTAGATGCGAATCATTTTTGTGATCCCATCCCTCGTTCAGTTCTGAGAATTGCTGGGATTATGCTTAGCGGCGAAGTCGCTGTTGAGATTAGTCGGTCGAATTGGCTAGCAGTGCTTGACCTTTCTTCCAATTAAATTTCCAGGCAGATGCCGGCGCAACTTGGAAAATTATCCAAACTGTTGTTTCTAAGCCTGAAAGATAATAGTCCTTCAGGTCAGGTGCCAGCGGAAATTGGAGAACTATACAGCCTGCAGTCTCTAGATTCATCAAATAGGCGACTGTATTAGACTTCAACGGTTAAGCTTGGGCAAGAATATCTTGACCGGGACAATCCCATATCAAATTGGTAATCTTATGGCTTTACAACATTTACTAGATTTGAGCTATAATATGTTTACTGAAGAAACAACTTCTCAGCTTGGGATGCTTACGAGTTCAGAACAGCTGAACCTATCGCAATAATCTTAGTGGTTCAATTCCTGCTTCTCTTAGCAACATGTGGAGTTCGATGGTCCACTTCCTGATAGTAACATCCTCCGTTCAGCCCCAGCCTAGTGCTTACAGCAACAATAAGGACTTATGCAGTGATATGGTGTTGATGATGTTCTAACCGAGGAAGTTTTAATTTATTCAAGTATGCTCCCCGCTGGACAGAAGAATCGTGTACTGAAGAAGATGAGTGAAACACTGTGCTGCAGGTTAAATGAAACGACGCGTTTATTTCTAAGTTAGAAACGGTGCGTTGCATGATGTTGAAGAACAGCAACTTGGAACTGAAATGGCGGGAATTTTAGTTGGCAATCCACTTAGATCTATTTACTTCCTGTATAAGAACAATATAAATATGTGTAGATCTGTTATGAGCGGTTATCGTTGAAAATGAGCTTCATTTTCTCCATTTTTTCTCTTACTTTTTTCTCTGAGCCGTTTGTATTCTTCATTCGATTACTGTTGAAGAATTTGTTCATATGGTCGAAGGTTTGTCATTATTGTTGCTCCAATAGCCGGTGGTTGTTCCTTTCACTTGCGTTTGTTGGTGTTCTTGCATTTCGCATCCCATGGAGCTCAATAAATATGTCAAAAGACGGAAGCCAATCAAGCAGCAGGGAAGATCCATTCTCGATCTGTTATTTTAATGGAAGGATAAAAAGACATCATTAAAGCTACAAGAAACCTCAATGACATCTGCTGCATTGGAGAGGGAGGAACCGGAAAGGTTTACAAAGTGAAAATGTCTGTTCTTTAGTCTTGGCAGTGAAGAAGCTGAATTATCTGGGCAGATAAGGGGAAGTTGAGAGGATAAAATGTTTCAGCGATAAGGCAGCAGCTTTAGCAGATATACGCCATCGTAACATAGTGAAACTCCATGGATTCTGTCCTCGAGGAATGCATACATTTTTAGTTTATGAGTTCATAGAAAGCGCAGCTTCGCTAATATGCTAAACTGCGACAAAGGAGCCAGGGAATTGAACTGGGAAAAGAGGATTAAAATTATCAAAGGTGTAGCTCAAACTCAACATTGCAACAGTGTCCTGTTGAACATTATTAGAAAGTGTGGGGGGTTTATAAGCATGTGCTAAAACTTTTCTCAATTAATAATTATCTGAGTGAGAGTGTTAATACAGTAATTGTTAATACTTTATGGGTATTTTTTATTTAACTGTAAAAAAAATAACTTTTTAATATTAGAGTATTTTAAGATTGTAAAAATTTTCAACTTAAGGGCTAGTGAAATAAATAAAAATAAATAAATCCCAATTTGATGAATGAAAAACCTAAAGCTCCATTTGGTAACTTGCTTATTTAGAAAAATTAAAAAAAAAAAAGAATATTTAGTTACATGTTATAAAACGCTAACATATGTACAATTAATTTGCACGGGGACTCTTGCGAGTGGCCATGACTTCCACGTTTATGAAGTCAAGTCCACAGTTGTAATGATTAGTATCAATTAATGGCTTTCCGCCCATGCCTATATGATAATTACATGATTTAATTTTTTGCACTGAACCAAATCCAAATTAAATGCATCAAAATAATTTTCCAAGTGTGAAATGAGATACATAAATTAAAATAATAGCTATACGCGTACGCATGACAGATTCCTACACACAGACCGTATTAATCAACGCGTTCAGCCGAAAATTTTGTCCATCGAAAGGCAGATGTATATATATATATATAAAATTTTGTCCATTGAAAGGCAGATATATATGTATATATATTCGCGTTCAGCCGAAAATTTTGTCCATCGAAAGGCAGATATATATATATATATATACATATAATATTTTGTCCATTGAAAGGCAGATATATATATATATATATATACACTCAGAATCTCAGATATGTACTCGGTGAACTAGCAAGAATGGCTTCTAAGAAGGTTTTGTATCCCTGGGTGGTTCTGTTCATCCTCATGCTAATGCTCCTGGCCTTTACAGCTGCATCAAGGCATCAGATAAGGAACGCCAGGCTTCTTCTGACAGGTATAATTTTTAATCTGTTAGTGTGCAAAATTAATTATTTAAATGACCTGATATTAATTTTATACTGTTTATATGCAGAGGAGAACGCCAGGATGCTAGTTTCAGATTATATGCCTCAAGATGCCCCTCATGGAGACAATTATGGTCAACAAACCTGATTGGCTCTATTTGTAGGAGAAAATCTAATATGATTCTAGGGTAATAACGAATAAGGAGAGTGGCGTTTCTCTGCTTATACGGTACTGTCTGGTTCTGCAATTCTTGCCAGGCTAAGTGGCTAGCATCCAGCATGCGCTAGCGCAATGTGCATTTTTGTGAAGCATTGAAGCTCATGATAACATTATATATGGATAGTTTTTATATGTAATCTGAGCACTCAAGGACTGTATTTGATTTCTCTATCACGCATGTATCTTTTTATATCCATCAATATTTAATTAACAGTTGACATAAAGATGTGTGTAAACTGTAATGATTTTAGCATGTATTTCCATATACATTTCTAGCTCAAGAGGGCCAGTTTGCCCAAGTGTTACATTTAGCACAATGTTCTTTATTTAAATTAATATTGGATAATATACTATTTATAGTTAGACACATTTAAAACATTAAATTTACAAGTAAACACATTTATGGATGGCTCAACATTAAAATCTAATAGACTATATATTTTAAGAGCTCAAACCAATGTATGACAATAAAGAATGAGTTTAAATCACACCAAGGGAAGCTCTCTCATACTTAAGATAATGCGTTAATTTTTTTTTTTTATGATAACATATTTTGAAACTAATTTTTCATATTAAAATTAAGTTGTTTTTTTGAATGATTTTAAGAATATTTTTTTATATTAATATATTATATTTAAATAAATAATTTTAAAGTATTTTTCTGATTAATAAAAAGGAGAATCTATCATATTGAATTAATCTTATTAAATATAAAAATCATAGAATTTACATTTACCGAAAAGATTAAGTAATTCAATAATAATATGAAAAACATATTTGACATTATTTTTGAAATTATTGTTGAGAAAATTATTTTTTTTAAATATATTAATTAAAAAATATTAAAAAATAAATTAAAATTAAATTTAATAAATTTTAATCATAATAACATTAAAATAATAAAATAATTTTTTCAAATAATTTTTTTAATAGATATAAAATAATATTTTTATTTAAAAATAATTTCAACCCTTTAAAAATAATACTAACCAGGCACGAAATATGATGAATCAATATGTGGATTCTGATCAAATAAATCGAAAATTGGTTAATAGCCCAATTCAATTCGTAATTACTTCCTGTTGCAAATGAATCGAGATGAATAAAAAACTAATAAAATCTTGGTTGTAGGAAATGACATTTTAACAAATCCTGCCGTTGGACCGCAACACCAAATGTGGTAAAGATTAAAGACGACGCGATCAATCAATATAAAATTTTGTCTTTTGATAGACAAATGGCAGACAGGTTTGTGAATACGAGTTTTAATCACCTTCTTTTATGCACATATACAGAGAGAGAGAATCAACACTTTAAAGACTTTTTTTTTTTTTCTCAAATGATTCATTTAAAAAAATAATTCATAAAGTGTAACACGAATTATTTTTTAAAAAAATTATAAAAAATATTACGTGATTCTACTTATTTTTACTTTAAAAGTTTATAATTCATTTTATGATAAAATAGTAATATAAAATTTCACATCATTAATAAACGATAATTTTCTATCTTCTGTCCGTTAAAAGATGTTAACATGAAATAGAAATGTATTAACATAAAAAAAAAATATGTTGTGATATTAAAAAAAGAGTAAAAAT
This sequence comes from Hevea brasiliensis, assembly GCF_030052815.1. Lineage (NCBI taxonomy): Eukaryota > Viridiplantae > Streptophyta > Magnoliopsida > Malpighiales > Euphorbiaceae > Hevea > Hevea brasiliensis. Next base: position 85,600,106 of record NC_079505.1, on the reverse strand, counting down.
TATACAAAAAGTATAATATAATTTCACTTATTTTCATTTTATAGTTTATGATTCATCTAATAATAAAATAATATATTGAAATTTTACATCATTAGCAAATCAAGTGAATTATATAATTCTTGAAAACAACTGAAATCTTATATCTTTACTTTTAATATACCATGTAAAAGTTTATGTGTGTTTCTTTGAAAATTTTAATTTATCAATTCTAATATTTTATAAAGGCCAAGTCTTTTAGACCAAAAGAATTTAACATAATGCTTAGTAGTACTAGAGAGTTCAGGGGTACTTTCAATTGCGAACTCCTCATGGCAATACTGATAAAAGCCATGCTTAAAGTGAAGAAAAGTATCAACTACTTTCTACCTAAATTCTCAATAATATTAATCCAGTAACCCATTTGGAAGTTTATGCTATATCATCCATATTTGATAGTAATTTGAAAAATGAAAGTGCAAACTTCAGTTTTAGAAATTTGGTGATAATGATTTTAAAAGTAAGAGTCATTATGTAAAATTTCATATTAGCATATCTCACTTCCAAAATTATTATGCCCAAAGTGAATAAAATCTCTTTTTTTTTTTTTATAAAATATCTTAGTAGTATGTGAATTATTTTTTTTTAATTTTATTATTAAAAAATTAAAAATATTATTTTAATGTCACGTTACATAAAATTGATAGTGTCAGATAAAATTTTATATTAAAAAAAAGTTATTATTTGCTAATTATACATAACCTTAAGATAATACTTTATTACAAAGTGAATTGAAGTGAAAAATAGGTAAAATCAGATTTTTTTTTTAATGTTTCATATTTTTTTATTTGAAAAATTGGACTAAAATCAAGCAATAAAAGTTAAAATGAAGGACAAATCTGAAATAGAAATCGAACCTTCAGTGACTAAACAAAAAAATACATCTGGAAACATAATTAATAATTCGGTTGAGTAGCAGTGAATATCATAATTACTCATAGAATCCAAATGCCCTTGGTGGGAGCACTGTTGGCATGTCGGGCAGGCAGTGGAATTTGAACTGAACAAGAGAAGATACGTAAAAGTGGCAGGACTCAAAGCCGACAAATAAAATCTTAATAATTTCTCATCAAGAAGAAAATTAAAAAGCATAGCAATTATTTTACAGGGCATTGAGTTCTATATAAAGATAGGAATTTGAAATCATAAATTTAAAAATTGGTGCAATTATATTCATTTGTATTATTTTTGTGGTTTGAATTTTAAATATATTTTTCATGGATTTAAATTGTGATCTGATTTAAAAGTTTCGCGCATCCGACTATGATTAAAAGTGAGATCTGTGGTGGTAGCGGAGGCATTAACATTTGCAATACAGATGTGAGATATTCGGAAAACATATTGAAATTAGGGTTTGAGACTTCTGAGTAATTGTATCTTGTTATTTTCATCATAGTGAAATTTTTTTTCTTGTCTTATTCATTGACATAAACTTTACGATTGAACCACGTTAAATTCTGTGTTCTTCTTCTTCTCTCTTATATACTGTGTGATTATGCGATTTGTATGTGTATCTTAAATTTATGTGCCTATTATAACAATTTACAAAGTTAATAAGAATATAATATGTAAATCGATGAATTGGTCAAATTGAGAAAAAATATCATTTTCCTTGTTTCCCTAACTTCATTATTGCTCTTAAGACTAATCCACTTTAATTTGGAATTGTTGAATTATAGACTTGAAACTTCAAAAAAAAAAAAATCTCATCCTTCAATCATCAGCTTGCTAATTAAATGACACATTTCCTAAGTTTGAGTTCTAGTCAATTAATCTATCAAATACTAATAGAAAAAAAAAGGCTGTTTGTGGTTTAGACAGTGATATATTTATTTATAAATAATTTCCTTAACTAAAATCGACGTGGGACAACGGCTAGAACAGTTTACATTGAAAGCAGATGTCACTAATAGCCTATTCGCGCCTATAAATGTAGAACAGATGAACTCAATTTGTATATTAAGAAAATGGCTATGAGGAAAATTTTATTTCTCTGGGAGGTCGTTCTCTTGATTTTCATGCTCTTCTTGGCCTCTGCAATGGGATTAAGGGACCTGCTAGACTCTTCCAAGCCTAATGCGACTGGTACGTCCCTGCCTCTATTAGCCGCTCAATTAGCTCATAATTATAGCTTTCAGCTTCTGCAGTTTTTCTTTTAAATTCACACTCGTACTAGTTTTTTTTTTTCTTCTTGTTGTAGCTGTGGCGAATGATGCTCCTTGGGAAGGCAACTATAGGGCTACGCCTCCTGCTGCTGTTCATTAATTAGCTTCTTCTAATGCTTAAATCATTAATTAAAAATGAACAATTAATGGAGATCATTTGCTTCGATAATAGTATTAAATCTCTGCATGGTTTTGTCAACTGGAGGTCATCCACTATCGATAATCTTCTAGCTGCTCGCGAAGTTTTGATGATATTAGCCTTGTTTGAACTTGTAATTGTAGCTTCATTACAATAAATACGAAAATGGACAATTTTATTATTTATGATTATTATTATTATTTATTTTTCGTTAAAAAATTACTCACAAAAAGGGTGATTTGCAAATACAATTTATCCCGATTAAAAAAAAAGGTTCAACTCAGAAATGAGAAGCATATAAGCTAGCAGCTCTGGCTAAATTACGAGCCACCATATTAGCTTGCCTCCTAACCCAATGAAGAGAAAAATCCTTCCCCCTTGAAAGTAAAGATCTGCAGTCTGCAACAAGAGTCCCCCATTCAGAAAGATCTACACCAGATGATTGAGCTGCATAGAACAATTCTTGTGAATCAATTTTAACAAGCACCTTCTGATAACTCCTCTGAACCAACCACCTCAACGCCTCCATCGAACCTTTAGCTTCAGCTTTCCTAGATACACTGTTAGCAGGAGGGACCGTGACACCCGACAGACCTGCAGCCACTACACTGAGAGAGTCCCTCAGCATATCCCCATAACCCACATTCAGAGCTGCGTCCACGTTACACTTCGAGAACTCTTCAGGAGGTTTGGACCAGCTTATGACTTCAAGGCTGTTCCCAGCACCCGGATTCTGAGCTGCCCCACCCATCCCTCGACGCTTGTCTTTCCTGCAAGAACTGGTTTGCGAACCTGGTAACCTCTTCCGGAGAATAGTATTTGCCTTGCCAGCGAAACATGTCAAGTGAAGACCTCTCCACTGCCTGCAATCATTGGGGATTCCATAAAGAAATTCAATTTTAACCTTTTGCTAAATAATTAGCATTTATTCGACCAATAATAAATTATTATTCAACCATTCATTCAATCAATTGACGCCATTGCCAAACAAACGGGGATTCACCAAACTCCGTCGTTTCAATATTAAATTAAAAACAAAAATCAATGTACGACTGACAATCTCGATTTTGGTTCCCATTCCCAATTTTCTTTCCCTTCCCTGCTTTCCCATTCAATCCTTTTGTTTTGAGCTTTTGATTCTGCTCCCACAAGCTCCGGCGACTTCGATGGTAGGACATTATGTTTTTCAATTATCCTTCCCCTTCCCTGCTTTCCCTTTTAAGCTTCCACTTTTTGTTTTGAATTTGATTCGGCTCGCTTAATCTTCCGTAGCTTAGACGAGCCAAACAACATTGACGACCCACTTCCTATTTTTGTCTTTTGATTCGGTTCTCTTAAGCGTTCTCAAATCTGGCGGTCGGACAATCGAAGCTCTGGTGTTTTAAGGTACCACTTGATGAGTTGCAGTGATTTTTATTTGTTGATCATAAACGGTAAATGTGTCTTCGTTCTTCAACTTGATGAGTTGCTTGCTGTTTGAGGGGGGAAAAATGATGGCCTTTTGCCACTAATACAGTTGCTTGCTGTTTGGTTAGTGTTTGAGGAACAAAAATTGGAGCTAGAATGTGGCTTGAATTGTATATGCTATATGTTTTGCATATTTCCCATTTTGGCGTACATTTTTTCATGCACATCCTAGAGCGTTCTGTTCTATGTTTCCTTGAGAACTGTAGATTTCCCATTTAATCTCTTTAAGTATTTGAAACTAATATATGTAGTCAAACTCTGGTGCTTTCTTTTTCAGGTGGATAAACGTTTACTAATATGAAAATTATAATTTGGATTGAATTGAACTCCTGTTGTTCTGTTTTTGGGAGATGTCCGAGTTCTTCATGAACACTAATGCTAAAAGGAGTGAAGCTCACAGCTCATGTGGGCAAAACCCTGCATTTTTTGCCTGAAAACCCTTATTTCATCCTTACTCCGTCTGGATTTCTAAGGAGTTATGGTATTGTTAACTCGAAAGATGATGAATCAATACATGAAACTGAATGGGAACGATTACTCAGATAATTTGACATCAAAAAGCTTCAAAAATCTTTTAATCAAATCACCCCATTTCGGCTCTGTAAACTGCTTGATTTGCCACTTGATGTATCCACATCAATGGAAATATTCCAATGGGCAGGTGTTCAGAAGCGTTACTGACACACTTTTAGGGTGTACTATGTGTTAATCAATAAGCATGGGGAAGCCAAAGAGTTTAAAGTTATGGATGGGCTGTTGTTGCAAATGAAAGAGGAAGGGATTGTTTTTAGAGAGTCCACTCACATGTATTATGAAATCTTATGGGAGAGCTAGTTTGCCCAGTCAAGCTACTAGGTTGTTGTTGGATACGAAGGGTGTTTGTTCGTGTGAACCAACATATATCTTATAATGTTGTGTTGGAGATACTGGTAGCCGGTAACTGCCCTAGTGTTGCATTTAGTAGTCTAATATTTGGTTTGTGCATGGTTGATAAGATGGAGGAAACCTTAGGATTTGGACTGTACCGTGATATGTTATTAGAGGGTATTATTGCCAACACTGTAACTTGCAACACATTGATTCATGCTCTTTTAGGGAGAGGTGCAATGCAAGAAGCACCCAAGCTTGTAAATGATATGTTATTTAGAGGATGCCCTCTTGATGAAATCACTTAAAATGGCCTAATAAAATCATTCTGCAATGCTAGGCCCATTGATAAAGGATTAGGATTGTTCGAAGAAATGTTGAGGAAGTATTTGATTCCCTGTAATATTTCATGCAATATATTGATCAAAGAGTGCATAGTTGGCAAAGTACATATTGTGCTTGAGCTTTGTAGAAAGAGATGATTCTCATTGATTTCAATTAATCTGTACATGGGTATTTATATACAATTGATTCCTATAATTGTGTTATACTAATTAGGAAGAAATCCTAAATAAGAAATCCTAAATAGGAATACAGAATACAAAATATACACAGAAATAATATAATGATTGACTTTCCATAACACTCCCCCTCAAGTTGGAGCATAGATGTTAATCATGCCCAACTTGTTACAAATGTAGTCAATCCTAGCTCCATTCAGAGCTTTTGTGAAAATATCTCCTAATGCTCTCCGCTTTGATATGTCCTGTTGAGATGATCTGTTGTTGAATCTTTTCACGAACAAAGTGACAATCAATCTCAATATGTTTGGTCCGCTCATGAAATACCGGATTAGAAGCAATATGGAGAGCAGCTTGATTATCACACCACAATTTCGCAGGCTGGGGGGTCTTAAAACCTGTCTCATCTAGTAATTGAAATATCCACATTACCTCACATACTGAGTGTGCCATGGCTCAGATTCGATTCAAAGACTAGATCGAGAAACTACACTCTGCTTCTAGCTTTTCCAAGACACCAAATTACATCCAACAAAAACGCAATATCCAGAAATTGACATCCTCTCAACCTTATATCAAGCCAATTCGGAATCTCAAAAACATTCAACATTCAAATGCCCAAGAGAACCATATAACAAACCTCTTCCCGAGCTCCCTTCAAATAGCACAAGATTTGTCCCAAGGCTTCCCAATGAGCAACAGTTGGGGAAGACATAAACTGACTTACCACACTAACGGCATAAGCAATGTCAGGACGAGTGACAGTAAGGTAGTTCAATTTTCCTACCAATCTCCTGTATCTCTCTGGATCTTCAAACAACTCACTATCCCCTGCTAACATTTGTAAATTTGGAGTCATTGGTGCACTACAAGGCTTAGCACCTAATTTTCCTGTCTCTGTCAATAGATCGATGACATATTTTCTTTGAGACAAGAAAATACCCTTCTTACTTCTCATAACTTCAATACCCAAAAAATACTTTAATAATCCCAAGTCTTTGGTCTGAAACTGGGTTTGGAGGAAGGTTTTAAGAGATGAAATACCTGCAGAGTCACTCCCAGTGATGATAATGTCATCCACATAGACTACCAGGAGAATTAGACCAGCCTCAGATTGCTTATAAAATACTGAGTGATCACACTTACTCTTTTGCATACCAAATTCCTGTACTGCTTCACTGAATCTCCCAAACCAGGCCCTAGGACTTTGTTTCAAGCCATAAAGAGACTTCCGAAGCCTACAAACTTTACCCAACTCCCCCTGAGCAACAAACCCAGGTGGTTGCTCCATATACACCTCTTCCTGAAGATCACCATGAAGGAAAGCATTGTTGATATCCAATTGGTGCAGGGGCCAATCATATGTAGCTGCTAAAGAGATAAACAAATGAACAGAAGTAAGTTTAGCTACAGGAGAAAAAGTGTCAGAGTAATCAACCCCATGTGTCAGAGTAATCAACCCCATATGTCTGAGCATATCCTTTTGCTACAAGGCGTGCTTTTAACCTAGCCACAGAACCATCAGGATTTACCTTTACTGTAAATACCCATTTGCAACCAATAGCTTTCTTACCAGTGGGCAAAGGCAACAGTTCCCATGTACCATTAGCATCTAAAGCCTCCATTTCCTCTTTCATAGCAAAGACACCAGCCAGATGAGACAAAGGCCTCACCAACAGTATTAGGGATAGGAACAGAGTCTAAAGAAGTAACAAAACACCGAGAACAAGAAGACAATTGATTATAAGAAACAATAGAAGAGATAGGGTAAGTACATGAACGTTTACCTTTACGAAGAGCAATGGGTAAATCTAGATCAGAATCATGATCAGTATGAGGTACAGGATCTCCCAACGAAGTAGCTGGTGGAGGATCTGAGTCAGGAATCTCCAATCTCTGAATAAACATGAACAACGGGAGGCCGAGTAGGTCTAGAGACAGAAGAAACAGTGTGAGAGAGGACTAGACATTGGTTGACAAGATATATTAAGATATCATCCTCCTCCCCGACTCTCATACACAGATGATTGAGAAAAAATGGAGTGGACTCAAAAATGTGACATCTGCAGAAACAAGATAACGATTAAGAGTAGGAGAGAAACAATGTACTTTTTGAACTGGAGTACCCAAGGAAGACACATTTGAGAGACTTTGGATCCAATTTAGTAACCTACTGACGAACATCACGTACAAAACAAGTACAACAAAAATACGGGTTCAACAGAAACAAATATTTTGTAGGAACAAAGCAAGATAAGGAATATCCCCATTAAGGATGTAAGACGGCATACGATTGATAAAAACATGCCGTAGAAACCGCATCCGCCCAAAAGTGTTTAGGAACTTTCATCCAAAAAGAAGAGCACGAGTTACCTCAAGAAGATGCCGATTTTTCTTTCGCCACGCCATTTTGGGATGGGGTATCCACACAGGAAGACTGATGAAGAATGCCATTTTGTGTCATGTAAGACTGAAATTGTGCTGAAAAATATTCTTTAGCATTGTCACTTCTTAATATGCGCACAGAAATATTAAATTGAGTTTTGATTTCATTACAAAAGGCACAAAAGATAGAAAACAACTCAGAACGATTCTTCATTAAATATAACCAAGAAACACGACAGAAAACAACAACAAAAGTAACAAAAAAAAGAAATCCAGCTTTTAGAAGTAATATAACAAGGACCCCAAACATCAGAATGAACTAACTCAAAAGGGGATGAAGCCCGTTTATTGACTCTAGACACAGAAGGCAAACGATGATGTTTTGCAAACTGACACGACTCACATTCTAGTACTGATAAAGACTGAAACTGAGGACACAACTTCTTCATGGTAGACAAAGAAAGATGACCCAATCTACAATGAGCTTCAAGAGGTGTTACAGATCGAGCAAACAAGCGATCGCGTACATGATTTTCCGAATGTAGAGACCACCGACTCACGCCCTCTACCAATAACTGCTTCGTCGTAAGATCCTCAAACAAAAACTTATCAGAAAAAAAATGAAATAGAACAATTTAAGGTACGAGTAAGTTTACTAACAGAAAGTAGATTAAAAGAGAAATTTGGTAGACACAAAACAGATGACAAAGAAATTGACGAAGTCGGATTCGCAGTTCCAGAACCCATGACACAAGAAGTAGAACCATCAGCTAAAGTAACAGTAGAGGAAGTGGGATTAGACTGAAAAGCAGATAGAAGACTAGAATTACCTGTCATGTGATCTGCTGCACCGTAATCAATAACCCATTTGGATGAAGAAGACACAAGGCATGTAGTGGATTTACTCGACTCAATGATCGCAGATGATAGGAACCGGTAGGCTTTAGAGATGCCCGATACTGGAAATCGTGCAAAATCCTCTGCAGATACCAAAACAGCTTTTCTCAGAGGAAGATATCAGAGAATCCTCTCACGCCATATTTGCCATATGTGATCGCTGATTTTTCTCCGGTTGCGACAATTATATTTTGTATGGCTGTGCTCATGACAATAATAACAAATGACTCCTCTTGAGTCCTGATTAGAACTAGCCTCCATTACGCTGACATTTCTATTGCCTGTAATTCCTCCTCTACTTCCTCTTCTATTACCTCGTTGTCCATTTGGATTACGCTAATAAGAGCACTACCGGGCAGTGTGGAAGATTGGGTACTCTCTGCACGAAGGACCCGTGTGAATGTTTCATGCAAAGAGGAAATCTCGTAATCGAAAGAATCGAGATTTAGCGCCTCATACTCAAGGAAGGCTCGCAAGAAAACTCATAATACCAGTTGCTCCGTTGGGCTCTTGAACTTTCACATCGTAACTAAAAGGCAACAATACATTAAGTTCCTCATATACCCGCTTAAAATCCATAAAATAAGCCGTGAGAGAATTATTCTCTTCTCAAAGACGTAGAATGCCTTACAAACATCATAAATACGAGATATTCCTTTACCGTAATACATAAAATCTAAGTAATCCATCAATTCCTTAACAAATTCACAGTGATTAATTAAACTAATTACCTCACTGTGAATCGAGTTCCGAAGCTGCAAAAACAACCGAGCATCCTCCCTTAGCCAAGTTTGTTGTGTATCATCAGTAGGTGGATCTTTAGTAAGGTGATCATCCTTATCAATGCTACGCAAATAGACCCTAACAGTCTTACTCCACTCCAGGTAATTCGAACCATTAAGTTTGTGTTCTGTGATCTTAGTCATCATCGGAATCACATCAGAAATAACATTCTTATTGTCTGCCATTTGTTGAGACAAAGAAAACTAACCGAAACGCTAATCCAAAGTGCTGACAGCAACAAAATAATCCAAAATCACAAATCAAGTAAATACCGAAATAGGATCTGAGAGCCAAACCTCAGAAGTCCTTTAATGGTGTACTGGATCAGGCAACAGCACACAGTGGTGGAATGAGGGGATTGAGGCGACGCTGGCAATGTTGAATCGGAGTCGAAACGGCCGGTCGGCGGCCAAGGTCTCTCCTGAGCAGGGTGGTGAGAACAAATAGTCACCCTAGATGGCCTGCTCTGATACCATGTAGAAAGAGATGATTCTCATTGATTTCAATTAATCTGTACATGGGTATTTATATACAATTGATTCCTATAATTGTGTTATACTAATTAGGAAGAAATCCTAAATAAGAAATCCTAAATAGGAATACAGAATACAAAATATACACAGAAATAATATAATGATTGACTTTCCATAACAAGCTTCTAAGGGATGTGATTCATCGAGGTTTGGCACCTGACATTGTCAGCTACAACAGCCTGATTAGTGGTTTATGCAAGATGGAAGGAATTTGGGAGGCTATCAGTCTCTTTGACAAATTTGCAGGTTGCAGGAATACAATCTGATGCTATTACTTATAACCTGGTGATTTGTTGGCATTGCAGAGAGGGAATGTTTGATTTTGCCTGTTTACTCCTCCATCAAGGTGTCAAGAATGACTTTGTATCTAATGATGTGACATGGTATATTTCGTTCAGCAATTGTTTAGAAGATATTGGCAAGAAGAGTTATCCTATTCTCTGTTTTGAGTCACTGGAAAGAAGCTTCTGATCTTGGAAGATGAAATATGTTAAGCATTGTGAAGTGATCCCTTCCAGCTGAATCCAGATGCAAAATATTTTTCATTGCATTTTCACACTATATGAGCTGCCTGATCCATCTACATGTTCATACTTAATGGTAATTAGTTAGAGATTTACATTTTTTTTTGTTCAATTTTCCATTAATGTTCATTTGATAATTTTGCATATACATTTTCCATTACTTCACCATGTACATTACAGAAGGGGTGCCACTCTAAAAGCTATGCGGATGAAGTTGAACATATCTGAAGTTAATCCTTGTTTGTGGATTAAATGAATGTGTATATCAAAAGGGCCTCTCTGGAAAATGGATTACCGTTGGTTCAATATTCACGCAAGTGAGCCAAGTCAAATCAATACAATGTACTACTCTTAACTCGAGTTGATTAGATAACTTGAGTTTGATCTCATCCTATTTTTTAGTACTTGTAGTCAATTCAATGGAATACCCAAAATACTCAAACTTAGCTTGATTACTATTAATGATTTAGGTTATTTGTTTATTGATCTTGAATTAAGGTTCAAGTTTGAACTCAAACTCAAATTATCATCTAAATATTGTATAATATAAAGTATATTTTAAATACTAGATTAGGCTCGCAAACTACTTAAGTCGAGCATTATCATACTTGAATTTTGCTTGACTGCTATTCGATTTTAAACTCAACTAAGTGAATTTGAATATTATGCTAGCTGAGTTTGCGTAGTTTGACTCATTCATACTCCTAAATATTCTTCCATTCAGTTGTCCTTTTGTTTTCTTTTGCTGCTGGTTATTTTTGTTGACTCTTTCCTCATCCTTTCTTTATTTTTTCATTATTTCTTTATTTTCTTCATTGTATTACTGATATTTTTGTTTATTCCACAGACAAGGCACAGGGGAACTTCATTTTTGTCAGTGTTTATGTAGTAAATTAGTAGACCTAGCCACAGGCAATTCGAACCGTGAACTGGACCAGGTCAACGGTTCTGGTTCATGAACCGGCTCAGAACTGCTTCTTGAACCTGAGTTGGAACTAGCCTATTCACAATTTTTTTTTTTTTAAATTATGTTGAATCCCTTTAATTTTTCACATTAGAACTAGGCCGAACCGTGAACCGGATCGAAAACTCTTTGAACCAAAATAATTTTGAATTGGAACCAGTCTGAACCATCAAGCTGGCTGAACCAACAGTTCTGGCCTGAAACCAACCCATGGCCAGGTCTAGTTATTAGTGCTGCCACAGAATTGATGCAGTGGGGGCTGCTGCCTGTTACAATGTACCATTGATCAACTCTCTTGTGCTGTATGTAGGAATACAGGTAATAGTGTATATCTGGAAGCCGGTATCTGTTTTTAGTGTTGCATTAAGAGAATTAGATTTCAAAAAGGTTCCAACATCTTCCTATTACCTATTTGAAATGTGGAATTGTTTATTCTGTGACTTGTCGGCTTGTATGCTGGAAGTCATTTTCGAGTATTCTTTCTTCATTTGTCTTTCTTCTTTTCAATTTATTTTTAGGGGAGGTGTGAAGAGGATCAATTCTACGCTGCTATACAATCATGTCTTTAGCTGGCTTCGACAAATTTTTAATCAATAGATTACTGTCATATTTGGTGGGAGTTGGTAGCTTTCTGTGAGTAACCGTTCCTGTTATGCTTTTATAGGAAACCATCCAGAGCAGATAACTATTAAGTATTAACTAGGGTTCTATTTGAATGCCTTATAGTTAGCTAACAGGCCTCACTCATGGGGTTTTTTGATAAGCTTCATTGTGCTCGTCGAAGCAAATGACACTACCATTCTTTTTTGGGGCATGTATCATTTTGGTGCTGTGTTTATTCTCTACATGCAGTGTGCTCAGTTTTTGGAGATTGAAACTTGGTGAATCACTGTCGAGTCATGTGGAAGCCCCAAACCTGTAGTTGGTTGAGTCTATTATTTCTGGTGGAATATCTGACAAAACGCTCAAAGCTTTTCATAGTCTGATTTCTGTGATTTATGGGAACAGCTTTACTGCTATGCATTATGATTACTGTTTCAATTGATTCTAGCCACTTTCAAGTGCATAATGTTTTCGTTTCTCCTTTCTCTTTCTTCATTGGTTTTTGGTCGCATTGCGAATATTTTTGGTTGTCAGTGGATCTTATGGTAGTGAAAATTTGCTTGTTAGAAAAATATTGTTTTCAATGTTACAGTTCAGTTGTTTAAGATTAAAATATATTAAATTGAATTTTAAATTAATTTTAATACATTTTAATTAACATACGCATTTAAGAAAATGTTTTTCTCAACATTTTGAATTAAAATTAGTTATCATAAATTTAACCAGATTTATAAAAATGGATGATGCTCATTACTTAATAAGTTGCTACCATAGAGGTGTATGTTTTAGAGCGCCTGTTTTGAAAATAAATTAATTAGATTAAGTGAAATGCGAATCTAAAACTTGACGTTGTTGTAGATGCCAAAAGGATTTGCAACCTACAAATGATCACCAGGAAGTGAGATCCAAATCCCAAGCATTGCTGCTTGATACTGACATAGCTCAGATAGATATGAGCAAGTGTCGACCCAATGCTTGAATATCATGATAAAGATCTTGCCCGTAAAATAATATTACACAAAGCATGACTTGTCTCGTAAAAAAAAACAAGGACTGAAGAGGAAAAGAGAAGAGGCCAGTGAAAGACAAAAAATAAAATCAAGATTCTAAGTGGACCATCATAAAAGCAAAATAGAAATCATCAAAGGAAAATATAGAGGAGGTGGGATATGCCTAAGATTATTAGAACATGAGACGATCCCAAATTCACATGCCAGGATTTTTCAGATTCCTACATCAACAGTGGGGTTGTACTTAAATAATAGAATCCTGTAAGATTACTGGGATTTTTCTTGTTTGCTTTAGTTTCAATTGAAAAATCCTATTTATTTAACTATTTCTTATTTTTCTATGTTTAAACAGATTTTAATTAACAAGAATGTTAATTAATTTGTTTAGAACATTTTAATTATAATCATTTTTGTTATTATATATGTTCAATGTAGCATGAATAATTTCCAGCAAAAGGCATTAATTAGTAATGAATCACTAAAACTTGTATATGTTAAACCAACGTTCAACTTATTGCTTGAAATTGAATGCCATCTCTTGACTATTGGCTTTTCCATATAAATTGCTTATCTCACTGGTCCAGGTTTTTTTTTTTTTAGCCGGCAAAAAAAAAAAATTGCCGACCAAATCCTCTAATAAAATTCATGCATCAGTAGCAAGAAAAGGCAGGTATTTGATGCCTACCCATTTGACCAATTTGAGGAAGTCAACCCACAGACACATCATAAAATTGAGTAATGACATACAAGTAATTTTGACTTTATTATTCTTTTAAAGAACAATCTCTTATAAAAATGGCTTGACTTCTCAGCATGTCAAAATTTTAAATTCGAAAGTCAACAAATACATGAGCAGCTAAGCATGAAGATGAAGGAGTCATTATTAACTATTAATTAGAAATCTGATAAAAAAAAAATGGCAACGCGTAACAGAAATCCAAATGCCCTTTTGCGAAGGTTTAAAGGCGCCTCTCTCTGTCCTGCCTTGAGATAATATATGGACCGGCCCAGTTGATAAAATCCCAAGAGACATGGAGGATCCCTTTCTCTGATACGTGTACCTCATCTTTCAACAATCATATTTAGCCTTCAACACACTTCTTATATTAAACTCCCTCAATTAATATTATAGTAATGTCTTCAGAAAACCGTTAAAGGAAGTTGACTTGAGCTCTGTATATATATATATATATCTATATATATATAGAGGAGGGAGATACAGAGCCATGCTCATCAAATTGTGGGTTCTGTAATCTATAGAGAAAAGAGAGACAGAGTGATATAATGAGGAGCCACCAGGTTCGCCTGAATTGTGGGATTACCATGCCATTACTTGGACTAGGCACTTTTACCTTCCAAAATGATAGGGAGACAACAGAACTTGCCACCCATATGGCACTCAAGGTATATTTTTTGTACATGCTTTGTCCTTTAATTTGTCTATATATATGCTACGTATTTTTTCGTTTTATGGGATCTGGGCTAGGGTTATTTGATTAAAATAACCTTTCAAGGGTATTGCAGAGCTAGACTAGCAACAACCTTGAGTTACATTATATGAATTTCTGCCTTGCCATCTAAACCTACTTCAAGACCTATTAAAGTATAGTGCAGTTGCATATATACCGGTAGCTGGCGAAGGGACTTCCCTTTGCCCTCCCTTGCTTGAACCAACATATATGGTTTTTGATAACTAGCTAGCATTTTCATGCAATTAATACCAATTGGTTTTGTTAGACATTACACATCTTGGAGTTCATAGGTCTTGACCCAAACGTAAAAGTTGCCTGCGCGTACTATATCTCTGCTGTTTTTTCTGCATGAAAATATGAACGTGGTTAATTTTGTGGCTTTCAGATGGGTTACAGGCACTTCGACACTGCAAAGGTATATGGTTCAGAGGCAGCCTTAGGGAACGCTTTAACAGAGGCAATTCTTGATCAAACAGTGAACAGAGAGGACATTTTTGTTACATCTAAACTATGGGGGTCCGATCACCATGATCCAGTTTCAGCTCTCAAACAAACTCTTAAGTAAGCATTTATGTATTATATATATGTTTATGCTTTGTTATTTTTCTCTTTTATTGGTTATTGGATGAAAGCATCAGCTTAAAGCCCCCCTTGACATAAGTTTTTGGATACATCATGTTCTCAACTCTTTACTTGTCAAGTACACTCTAGTACTTACGGAAAGGTTCCCAATTTCCATTATTTAAAAAAAAAAGTATTATTGAGAATATAACCAAATCTTTTTCATATGATTGCTGTGGCTTTAGGTGCATGTGGGTGTGGTATCTTTTGGTTTTAAAACCATGATTACTTTATATTTGGTTTGATCAGATCTCCCATTTTGTACCTCTAACCTACTCAAGATGCTAAAATGAAAATTCTCCACACAAACTTTGATGAAGATGTGTACGATTAAATCTAATTATATTAATAAAATAAATCTCATAAGATAATATTTCATATATAAACAAGAATGTGTCTACAAAAGTAATATTTTATATAATAAAAATTAATATCATATACGTATATATTTCTCCCAATAAGTAGTGACCTAGGGAAAGTAGGAGGATCTTGAAAATATTCCAATAAGATCTTCTTGGGTAGTAGAAAGATTGAGTTGAGACGTGTTTTGTTTTTGTGTGTTATAGGAACTTGGGGATGGAGTATCTGGATATGTATCTGGTGCACTGGCCAGTGAAGCTGAAGCCTTGGGTTTGTTATCCTGTGCCCTGCGAAGATGACTTTGAGAAGTTAGACCTCGAGTCCACATGGGCTGGAATGGAGAGATGCTTGGATTTGGGATTGTGTAGGTGCATTGGAGTCAGCAATTTCTCCAGCACAAAGATCGTACGGTTATTGGATTTTGCTTCTGTACCTCCAGCTGTCAATCAGGTACTCTACTATTACAATTAAACATAGAACTAGTCCTCATATGACATATTGACATGTGAATTTATACATATATAATTCTCAGTTTCTATATAAAAAATTATTTTAATTTTTTTAAAAAATAAAAATTCGATACAAACAATGCTAATAAACCCAATGTTGAAATGGATTTAAATCACTACTTTGGGCAAAAAAAAAAAAAGCATTTTAGGTTGGAGTGGCGACCCAATTTTGTATTAAGTAGTGTTTAATATTAGGCATCATTAAAAGTCAAATATACGTGTCATTTTCGGGTTCCCGTCGAAGCAAAAGAAGTCAAATGTCGTGAACAAATTAATGACAATAGAAAATAATTAAAATAAAATAAAAATTGCAAGAAAGGAAAGTCAACAGAAAGCCCCAGATCAAGCCTCCCGTTATTGTTTACACTCCACGTAGAACAGAAACAGAAATATCTTCCAGGAGAGTTTTACTTGGTCGTGAATTTCTAATTATAATTTCCTTAAAGAATGTACAAATTCAATGTATGAGATTGAGAAAAACAATTCATATTTGTGTAGTGAAAAGCATAAAAGATCTCTCCCTGAACTCAAAAATGGGAAAAAAAAAATGCTTAAATTATGTATGAAGGGCATTGGTAACTGGTGATTACATATTGAACCCTGAATTGTATGGTGATTGGTGCAGGTGGAAATGCATCCAATGTGGCGGCAAGCCAAGCTTCGAGGGGTCTGTGCAGATCACAAAATCCATGTAAGCGCTTATTCACCACTTGGTGGGCCTGGGAATTCATGGGGAACGACTGCTGTGGTTGAAAGCCCAATCATAAAATCCATTGCTCTCAAACACCAAGCAACTCCAGCTCAGGTAAACATGATCGCATTTATATTTACTTGTATCATCCACCAAATTCAAAGAGCAAACCCATGTAACTAGTCAATTAGGCTTTCAATCTTTAACTATAGGCAATGTTAAAGCCTGACTTTAACGAAATTTCATAGGTTGCTTTGAAGTGGGGATTATCTAAAGAGGCTAGCGTGATTGTGAAGAGCTTCAATCAGAACAGGTTGAAGGAAAACATGGAGGCATTGGATATCAAATTGGACGATCAAGATCTCGTTGACATTGACAAATTGGAGGAGAGGAAGATCATGAGAGGTGAGGTTTACGTTAACGAGACAACAAGTCCATACAAGACGATTGAAGATCTTTGGGACGATGAAATTTAATGGACCTACAATGTTCTAGTACCTGGTTGGCTATTTCCCGTTGTCAATGTATCAGCTACCAAGGATCCGTCTGTATCTTTTCACCTTCCTGTTGCCCCTTCTCATCTCTTATCATGTCAGAACGGCAAATCAGGCAAGGTAGCTGTTCTAGGGTAGTACAGAGTTACATAATACCACCAAGTGGAACATTCGTGCACCCTTGCCCCTCCCTTATTTGAAAGAAAACATGTATGCTAAAGAGTGTATTCGATTATTCTGTCTATAAAGGTATCTTTTGTATTGCTCAACCAAAAAAAGTATTTCCCACATACCATGCAGAAGTTTAATCCAGAAAAAAGTTAGATATTTCCCAGTAAAATTGAAAGGGGGGAAAAAAAAAAGGGAAAGAACACAGCTAAAACAAGATAGCATGCCAGCACCACACATACACTTGCAAAGTATGCGCAATTTCTCTGTAAACACTAGAAGTAGAAAGGGCAAAAACCATTTCAAAATTGCTGACATTTTATTGTCGAAATCAGCCTGCCTTTATAATGTTTACAAATGCATGGTGAATATAAAGTATACATCAGCAGCGAAGCAAACTGAAAATCATTCCTTCCTGAACCCTCTTATCTACCCGCATGATCATCAGTAATATAATGCCTTGATACGATAAATGATCTGCTAGGCACTTCTCCAAAGCCCAAAATTTGGTCCATCAGATGGGGCAAGTGAATTATGGATAAATGCAGGTTCTGCCATTGCAAGAAGCTGTGATTGGTTAGTCTGATAAGCAATGGTAGAACTCCACATCCAATGGCTAGGAAATGGCTACTATTAAAAATTCATTTAGATACATTTAACTTTACAAAGCTTTTTATACCTACATGAATGGCTGAAGGTTCAGTTTGTACCTGCCAGTGCCCCAGCAAGCATCTGCATCTAATCTAATTTTCAGCTGGCTGTCGACCAATTTCACTGGACACTGATGAAATGCCTTGTTCAATGCACTGGATAGTGGAAGGAAATGACAGTATTTAGAAAAACAGGATAAGAAGCTCAAGATGAAACCACATCTACAACTGCTGATATGATAAAGAGGCATCACTTCATAAGAAGAAACCCAGAAACTAATATTTTTAATAAGTTAGCTCTAGTAGATGAAGCATTAAAAATAAAAATAAAGAATACATTGCCCAGTGACAAATGCTTCCCAAATTGGCATCCATATTTTTGGCAAAAATAGTTTAACTCTTAAGTACATGACATAGGAGAGAGAAGAAATAAAGAAAAATTAGCATAGTGAGAAATAAAGAAATGAGAAAGAAGAATGAAAGGAAAAGAGCTATTAGAAGGGACAAGAAACAAGAAATCTCTCTCATTCTGCTGCAGTAGCTTCTAAGTGCATGCTGCTTGTCAACGCAAAAGAACTAATATGACTAGGAACCAACCATTGGACTTCAAGGCGTCCAAGTTTTGTAAGGGATCAACATAGTCAGTGTCCAGCAAAATTCATAATATGATGATACTGATTAGAAAAAGTCTACCTGAAGAAGATATCCATGCAGCCAATCAAGCGTTTGAGGGAATGTTGTTGCTGATATATTGGCAACAGTCAAACCCTGTTCCATAAAAAATAAAAAAAAAAGAAGGAAAATCAAACAATAGGTTAAAAATACCTTTATTTCTTTCAAACAACTAAAAAAAGAGGCAATTTGAAATGCAATGGACTGGTATGATACAAGTACTCCTACAATTATACAAGTTGACACAATCCTGTAATTTCTTTGAGAATTTACTTGTTAGATTTTTTTTTTTTAATTTAATGGCCTCAGAAATAACAGCAAATTTCAACCTAATTTTGGAATTGGACTTGTACGCTGCCAAACAGGAAAAGTCCGAAAAATACACATTTAGCATATCCACAAGCCCTATTGATGCCTCCTCAATTTATATCATCCATCTTAGATGTTCACCAACACAAATCAAAGCTCAGATACCCAAAGCATCATTCACGTGCAAGAAATCAAAGCATAACTTGTCTTTCTTCTTGTAACCTTTTCTTTTCTCCCCTTTTTTTTTTCCCTTTTATAATGTGTTCTAGGATCCAAGAATGATATTGTTAAAATAGTATTCTACTTTGATAAGGTGTTTTCACAAATTATATACCTCATCCCTTATAATCTATTCAACACAATCACCTTAGAAACAAGCCTGATTAAACTGATTCCTTGTTGACTGAGGTCCCTCTTTATGAACACAATATTTCAGCAAAATGAGTAACTATTTCATATTTCAAATTGATCATTCTGAATTTTGCTAAAGGAGGATGTAAATTTGGCTTCATGCTGTTTAGTGAGAGAATCAAACTTGAATGAGCAAACCTGTGACTTAAACGAGCAAAGGTAGTCCTGAATGATTTTCAGATTGGTAATTAGCCTATCTTTATCCTGAAAGGAGAACAAAATAAAATAATAGATCTCAAAATCAAGTAATGAATAATGACATTTATGAAAAATGATATTGATTCCTTCCTTTTTCAATTCTTGTACTTCCAGGGAAAAACAGTGTTTCTTTTACTGTTTCACTTTTTTTTTTTTGGTAAGATTATTGTTTGACTATTTACTTCTTCACTAACCATATGAACCGATGAAACCTTAGTGAACTTAATCCTCAAGTTTGACATTTATAAATCAC
Source organism: Hevea brasiliensis (assembly GCF_030052815.1). NCBI lineage: Eukaryota > Viridiplantae > Streptophyta > Magnoliopsida > Malpighiales > Euphorbiaceae > Hevea > Hevea brasiliensis. The sequence continues at coordinate 85,580,404 of NC_079505.1, read as the reverse complement.
AATAAAATCTTTGCAGTTTTCAACACCTGGACTGGGCATTTATCACTAAATGTGCGAGTCACTATCCACTCCTCAAGTAATGCCTGCACATGAGAGGAAAAGAATGAGAAAAGAGAAATTAAATATGGGAAATTCAGAGAACAGATGAATAATTAAGAGACAATATAATACTAACAAAGGAATTACTACTACGCATTTGCATTAAATCCATGGTAGGATCTCATGATATTTAGACTTGAGTGAGAGTAGACATACCTTGTGATCAAATTCAGCCATTTTCAGAACTATGGGTATAATTATTGGTTTAGGACCCAATTTTTCTTTCCTAACAGAAGAATCTCTCTCTCTCCTAGTATCTGTAACAATTTCAGCTGCATGACCAAAACAGAAGTTTCAAAGTTACACTTTATGCATTCATTCAAGATTGATGTTATGGACACCTGTACTTGGAAGAGACTGAACAAAGCAATGGACTTATCATCAAAACCCAGGGCAAGAGTTACCTCTATTATCAGAAATACAGCCTGCTGTGGAAACAGATTCCTGTGAATCTGGGACATTATTCACCTGATCATCAGATATCCCCTCTTCCAAACTCACATTCCCAGAAATGGAGTTGCTATTATCAGTATGACTTACACTAACACTTGCAGGATTATTTTCCACCTGTTTTGCAGGATCATTATCAATCACAGATACAGGGTTTGCTTCCTTAGTTTTTTCTGGCACATTAGCCGGTGACTTATTTTCTTCATCCATTAAATAAATGCTTGGATCCAAATGTATCCCCTGCCATTATTTTCAGAAACAACAGAGATTAGACAAGAGAGTGCAGAAGAATTATCATGCTCCTCAGTCCAAGAATAAGATAAAATAAATGAAGTATAATCGACAACATGCTGTTTTAAATTTTTAATGTCCACATCATGCCAAAAGCAGACGCAATGACACAGTTTGCATTTAGGGGAAGCATTCAATTTCTTCATCTTGGCTTGGTTCACAATATGGTAAACCCTTTCCATTTCTAAATTAAAATCTTGCTTTTTTACGCAATACCAATGTTTATGCTTGATTAACAAGTCCCTTCTAAAGGCTTTTTCAGCTTTTGATTTGGTAACACAGTTGCAATAGATCTAAAACCCAACACAAAAATCCCCTTCTTGCATCTCCATGACCTTTGCAACATAATAATCCCCCTAACATACTCTTTCTCTGATGCACATACACAGAAATCCAGATACAGAAGGTGTAATCATGCACCCCATCAGCATTATACTAAATTTCAGAAGGGGGAATTTTAGAAAGTAAATCACAGTCACTTGTGAATTTTGAAGGTATTCTCTCTCTCTTTCTCTCCTGTAAATATAATTTGGATGATATACACAAAAAAATGTCGAAAGATGTTAGGTACAGACTATAACCTATAATTCTACAAACTACATTAACACAAATATTATTCACACCTCAATTATAATTGGCTTTCCATCTTTCATTGCTTTCTTCAAATCACCAGCCAAACCTACGTAACAAACATTATATTGACAGCTCTGAAATAATATATCTTTCATGAATATCAAATATTTGAAAGGAAAAAAAAATCTCTGCAAATAGGAAAGCAAATTGCAAAAGTAAACCCAGCAAACTAACCTTTACGAACAATTCGACATTCTCTACAAAATTCAGTAATTAGCTCCTCAGAGGAACTGAAGTCTCGTGCCCATACAGGAGTAGATGCCAATGGTGCACTATATTAGATATAAGAAAATGAGAATTTTAATGTGGTCCATCAAAACAAAAGGCTGAGCATTGTCTAGAATGAATAATCATTTTAACCATAGAAATATGCATCTTGATATGGGACAATATTGGGGCAGGCAGCAAAATAAAAGGTATGGCAAGTAAAGAATACTAAAGAAAATAATATAGCATCAGCCACCGTAAGGAGGCCATTAGTACTTCTTTGATAATAGTTTTCCAATCCTCAGAATCCTAGTTAACACATGAAAACTTCCCCATTGATATATTTTTTTTCTCTCGCTATTTTAATATTCTGAGCATCTTTCAGCAATAAACCTATATTCTAAATGCTCCAGGCAAAAAAACCTTCTAGTATTGGAGAGAAAACTGCATAAGATCAGAAATAGAAATACAATCAAATGGTTCTCATTTTCATACTCTGTTGATGTCCGTAGCAATTCATACACCATATCTGTCTGTAACAATAGAAACATATATGTCAGAAGGCATCAATCTGCAACCCAAAAAGAATTAGCACACCAAACACAATAAGTTCTTCAAGGCAAGGTGGAAAGCAAAACCTGCAAGACATTAGGCAAATTCAGCCTTTGTGCGAGTTGGGTAGCTATAGTAGACTTCCCAACACATGCAGTTCCACAAACAAGAATTACCAATGGCACTCTTTGATGATGAAATCTAAAAGGAGAGGATGAGGAAATAGATTACTTTAGAAAACAATCCAATCAGCAAAAAATGAATTATCTCAGAGCAGCCAATCATCAAAAGAATACCAATGTCACAATCCAGGTGAATGTGCCAGTTATTAATATACAAAACAAAATAAAAGTTTGAGAGAGAGAGAGAGAGAGAGAGAGAGAGAGAGAGAAGTTTATTCACCTTGTCATCATCTTGTAGCGATTGATGTACTCTTCCCCATACCCCCGCCGCTCCATGAGCTGCATATACAATCTTATAATAATGATTTATAAGGCAAATCCATTTTTTTCTCAAAAGTAATTAGTTTCGACACAATCACCCCACTACAACCATTAAAAGAAAATGAAATGGCATGCATTCCTAACATATAGAAGATTGTGCCTTTTTATTTTCTATAACCATTTGGGGATTCCGACATTGAAGATGAAAGGGAAATACCTTAAATAGGTTAGCTTCAAGATCAGACTGAGAACTGCAAAAGTAATATGAGAAATTAACCATTACTTGAAAATTTTAAATCAATAAACAAAGACCAAAAAAAAAAAAAAAGATAACCTGACAATAACTGTTAAATTATTCTAAAAAATTTAGGGGAAAAAAATAAAGGAAAGAAGAAATAGCATACACATCTAGAAGACTGTTATCTATGAGCAGCTTCTTGAGTTCAAGAGCTATTTTAATAGCTACATGATTTGGGATCTGAAATCATCAAGTCAAAAAAAATAAACAAAACCCCAATTCAGATTACCTGTTCAAACTCACTTTTTTCAAATGAACAGTTAAAATGATGACATAAAAGAAATGCACATATATAATGCTGCGCTAGGAGAACATTTCAGATGAAGACTCAGGGTAAACTAAAGTTGCAACTAGCAAAAAAATTGTCGCTCTTGATGAAAGAAACATTTGACCATCATCATTTGGTAACATTGGCAACACTAAATACAGTGACAGCAAATATAAAAGGACAACAAGCAACAGTAAGAGCTCCAGCCAATTCAATCATCATAAAAAATTTAAGAAACAAAATAAGCAATGTAATTGAGACCTTAGTGACAGTCAACATTCTGCTGAGCAAGAACCTAGACAGAACGTAGTAATGATCAGCGTGATCGCCCAGCCACACCTTAACCTGTAAAATAAACAACAATCAACTGAGAATCGAGACTCTGATGGGTTGCTGGGAAAAAAACAAATATCGCAGAAAAAGAGAGAAGGGGGCAACTTTGACAAAGTCGTATTTGGAGGAAGCATTTCGAGAAGAGAAATTGACGGTGGGGAAAGAAGGATTCTTCGTGGGATCGGAATCATCTTCGCCGCTGTTATTGTTAGAGTGGGTAATAGGGTTTGAAGAGGAAGCTGCGAATTCCTTGTCCTTGCCCATCGGCTTCACTTATCTATCCTCACTTTTTGGGTGCAATATTATAACTGGAAAAGAGTATACGGTTTCTTTTTCTGGTTGCAGAGTTAGTAGTGGAGTGTTTGGTACGGAATAGTACACACACTACGCATCGCGAATTCCATCTCCTTTAGTAGCAATCCATTTTAGCCCCCGAAACTTTCCACCTCTGCATTCGATTTATTTATTTATTTTCCTTGGAGAATTTTTTTTTTTTTTTTTTTACTATCTGATATAATATATCGCTAATCTAAACAATTCAAAGACTTCCTTCATTGAGCTCAGTTCTACTACAGTATTTTTAAAAAAAAAACCCATATAAATAATGTGTATTAATTGAATAATTTGATTATCCAGGCAAATTGGTTCACTGTGGCTTATAGTGGCAACAGCAAAATCCTTTCCCTCCCGCAAAGTAACCTATCCTCATCTCAATTTAGCAAAACTATTCAAGGGAAATCCTTCATTCTTGATCCAACAAATGGATTTAGATCAGTCCATGATCATAAATTACCAGCAGTAACAAATGTTTTCGAGTTATTTAACAAAACCAGCTGCATCTAACGTCTAATAATTTTGATTGTTTCCCCAGCAAAAATAGCAACATTCAGCGTGCTAAAAATCAACAAGGTGAAGGATGATACAACCAGCCGTATATCAAATATATATGTATTATTTTGACAGTTGCGATAATCTGATCTGTTATCTTGGTCTAATTACATATAGGAAGGACTGGCAGATACAACATGTCAAAAGCATGTTCTTCGCCTCAACAATTTGCCATCGAATTGGACACAGGGCACCTGATGTGCACTGAAGGGGCTGCAGAGGGTCTGAAAGACCTAAACTTTCCCAAGCTTTTATCCATCAGCTTGCTCCTCCATGCAAATGAAGATGAAAGAAGAATAATCTCCGTAGGATCCATGCCAGCCTGTTAAATGAACAATAAAATGATCCCTATAAGAAAGTACAGTATTTTCAGCAGCAGCCTGGATCATCCAGGGATGGTCAAATTGCAGATGCTAATCATCAGACTGCAACTTCAGGGCTTATGACTTCTTGAAAAATTTACCACCTTTCTTTCCCATGCCAGTCCCCACAAGACTAGACACAAGAAGAGATTTGGTATCTGGTCTCCATTTGAACTCTTTAAGACTAGAGAATAATGTTGAAAGTGTAACAGAGACTTCACAATCTTTTATGTGCTTACAGGACTGTACTCTAAGATGTTGAAGTTCATTAGAGGTAAGAAGTATAGACTCCAGTCCCTGTGTTGTTAGCAAGGAGCATCCTTCTAGAGATAGTAACTTTACCCTCCTGTAAAGAAAGGACAACCCGTTATCTCCTAGTATTGCAAATTTTAACTATTTGAAGTTTTGGACCCTAGATATCATTTCTATTTTCTAACTCCCTGTTATAAATTGATGGCATCAACTGACTAAAGCATGGTACAAATTAAAGAACTTTACTGTGTAAATTATTTCATACCAAGTAAGAATTTGTCAGATGTCATGTCAGCCACTTGTCAAAAAGAAATTGTCAAATGTCAGTCGATCAGCTATAGAAAAATGTTCCCAATAGAATTATAGGCTTCCTTTCTTGTCTAGATGAACCAAAGAATACTACACTTTTATTATCTTGGTCAATGGAATTAATAACCACTGAATTTTTCTCTAGTGTAATTAAAATACCCTACGAGTGTAACAGCAGTCTAATAGGTGTAATATGCACCGTGTGAAGTGGTAGAATCTATCATACAGCTGGCTCCCATGGTATCTAAAGCCAATGTCTATTAACTAGCTCGAAACACAGCAGGCAAAAGTTATATTCCAGCCACGCAAAAAATAAGCTAATTCGCTAGCATCTTTACCACATTTAGTTAAGCATATCAATTATGAAAATTATTGCAGTATGCAGTAACTAACTATAGAAATTCATAACATTTGTATGACAATGACAGAGTTCATATGAAATAGTATAACTTGAACATTACCAAGCAAAAAAAGTAACCAAAGAAAGCAGAAAAGCCCATTACCTGCAAATACTTGCCGAGCTAAACATATCATTGTCCAATCCCCAGCAGTCCTTAACAACAATTTCCCTAACAGCTTCACACACCTTAAACAAAGCTCTAACACTCTTTTTGTCTCTGAACTGACATTTCTGCAAATGCAGCTTTTCAAGGGCTGGACACGAAACCAAATACTCATCTGGCCCTGGATTAGGATCAATCTTCATGCATGACAGAAACCTCAAAGTTTTCAAATTCTCACAATATGAAAGTGCAGCCAACCACCCATCATCCATCCTATGATCACAAAGTGTAAATTCCTCAAGCATTTGGCAACACTGCCCAATTGCTTTAATGCCATCAAAGCTACCCTCACATCCACTAAGCTCAAGCTTCACTAACCTCTTGCACCCTTGCGCCAAAATTGTCAACCCAATATCCGAAACCAGAGATCTATAAAGGCCATCCACATTTCCTACAAGTTTCAATATCTGCAAGTTGTCGCATGCTGCAATCCCACGCAAGACGTTATCATTGCACTTGTGCAACTCCAGTTCTTGCAAAGTTAGACACTCCTCAGCTACACTCAACAAACCTAACTCACTAGCACCAATCACTATGAGCTTGCGCAAATTAGGACAAGCACTGGCCAATGCTTGAAGCCCTCTATCAACTACCTCAACAGGCAACAAATTTTCCTCACAAATACGCCAATTTGGAACAAACCCAGATATCTCAAAATTGATATTCATAGAAAGAAACCTGTGGTTTAACCAAATGCTAGAATTATGAGGCGTAACAATACAACCGTTAATCAAATCCACATTGGTCAGATTTGGGAATCTTGCAATTAAGCGACCAGACTCAATAAACTCCCAATCTAACACCTTCAAGGACCGTACAAGGCGGCCTTGGAGATTAAGCCACCGCTTGCAAACGAGGAAGTTATGGTTTCTGTGCGAATCGGTTAGTTTGGAGAGGATTTTAAGTAGAAGCTCGTCGCTTAAGAGAAGTGTACGGTCGATTTTGGAGAATTTGGGGATTAGGGTTTGGGTTTTGGTTTTGGATTCTTTGTTTGGAGTGGGGCTAGAGAGAGACTGGAGTTGCATAGCAAAGATGACATGTTTTAAGGGTTTGGTATTCTTGAGCCAGAGGTCTGACCAGCTTGGTGACCTCTTCTTCAATGGTTGGTTAGTGTCTGTAGTTGGTTCCTCTGCTGAAAATGACATTGTGATCTTGAGGAGACAGTGGTGGCGCTGCTGCTGCTGCTGCTGCTCTGTTTTAGCTCTGCTTCCAGTGGACAGAGCAGATATCCATCCTTTGTTTTTCTCTCTCTACAGTATTTTCTCAGCTAAATGCCTAAATCCCTCTCTCTACCTGCTGTGACTACTAACAGGAATCGCATTTCTGTCTGAAGAAACTAAGTTGGATGTTTCCTCTTGGTTTTCTTTGAGCTCTAGATTTTCCACATCCAAGCCAGACACTAGATACTCTCCCTCCCTCTGCAAATTTTGTTACTGTATTACCTCTTATATTTCTCTGGGTCTCTCTCTCTCTCTCTCTGGACTTTCTGGTTACAGAATATGAATGGGTGCAACTGGTGGTGGATTTTTTTTTTTTTTTTTTTAAAGAATGGCGCTTTTTGTTCTTATCTGAAAATTTGAAATTTGAGACTCTACCGTTTGCTATGACCCGTGCCGATTGACCCACTGGTTTCCAAAATTCACCCGCAGACACCGTAGGAAAAATAGGTCTGGATTTGGAAATTTATGGGATGGAAAAGCATTGTAATTTATTATTATTATTATTATTATTATTATTTTAAGGACAAGGAAGCAACCATTAGAGTTACTTCGAATGGAAATAGTCTCTTGAAAGTTGCATAAACCGTTTTAGGAAAATTAAGTTGTCATTTGCAGACAAGAAATAAATAGAAATGAGATTTGCATTATATTGTATTAGATTTTTACAACAATTAAATTTAATAATTTTTTTTATTGATTTTCACGTTTAAAAAAAATTTTAAAAAAATTATTTTAAAAGAAAAAAATTAAATATAATTGTATAAAATTTAATTAATATTTTTTTATAAATAATTTATTTCGAAAGAAGTTATTGGTTGATGAGTTATGTGAAAGGAAACTTTTAGTTTAGTAATTGAAATTTGATGATGATATGTCTATTTAGGAAAAAGGATGAAATTAAATTTGTCAAAAATCAAGTTTTTAGTTAAATAAATTTTTACATTTTATAATTAAGGTCAAACAAATTCAAATTTAATAAAATATTATTCTTCTAATAATAAAATATTATTTTTTGTTTTTTAAATAACAAAATATTAAAATAATAATTTTGATATTAAATGATTCTTGTTTACCATTTTTTTAATTTTTTTAATTTTCTTTTAATTAAAACTAATAAATAACTTTTAATATTTAAAATTAGAAAAATAATATTTTATTATTAAAAAAAATATTTTATTAGATATAAACTTATTTGACCATATTAAAAAAGTATAAAGACTTATTTAGCCTAAACTTAAATTTAAACTTATTTAATCTCTCTCAAAAGTATAAGGATTTATTTGATCTTTTTTCCTATTTATTTATTTCATAGCAATTTTAAATTGAAGTTATAAGTTCACCATTCAATTTTCTTTTCAGAAAAGAAAAAAAAATAAAAGGAAGTAGGTAAGTTTTATAAGAAAACAAAACTGGTGATGATGGGCTTAGGCCTTAGAGCAGTTTGGTTACATGCATATTTTTGGTTTTTAAATCTGTTGAGATTTTTCAATTATTTATTTTATATAAACTTTTTGTTTCAATTAAATAACTATGAATAATTCAATCTTTCATAGCCAAAAGTCTTGTTTTACAATCTTTGGATAGATAATAGAATAGAGAGTCCAGTGAAAATAGCCATTGTAAATAGCCTTTTGAAGGTTTAAGACTCCATTGGAAATGAGGATAGAAGTCTGTGTGACAATGGACGCTTATTAAAACTATGTCAATTTTAATAAAGTTATTATTCTGATATAAGTTACACACACTACCAATCACACCAAAACACTCAGCCTTACTTTTTATTTTCGCTCAAAAGACACCTTTTTTTTTTCTCAATAGATAAACAAATACACACACTACTCAATTATGAAAATGAACATTTATTAAAATCACGACAATTTTAAAAAGACCCTTATTTTCATATAAGCTACACACGCACGTTGTCCACAACCGATGTGAGATCCCGAAGGACCAATCGTGGCTCAAGATGAAAGCGCACAATTAAAGAGAAAAAAAAAAAATCTCATGTTTTAATCTTCTTTTGAGTCGAAACTTCCTAAAAGAAAATATGGAGCAAGCAATTACTGGATACACACTTAAATTTAGACCATATGCCTGCACCATTCTAATCTTCTGAAAGGTTAATCAAAAGGGATGTATCTGAGACATTTTGAGAATTCAACAACATTTTTAGTGAACCTGTTCGATAAGATGGGGTAATATTATGTTCAAAGTTTATACTAAAGTTAGACGTCCACAATCTAATAATTGAATTAACGAATATTTATAGATTGATATGAACCATTTCCACATACAATATTCAAATAAATGAACGTACAGATTTAAGGTGTCCTGGGCATGTCATGGTACAATAATGTCTTTCAAAGTTAATGTGATCTAAAAAAGTGATGCATTGGAACTAGTGAACAATACAAGACGAGATTCCCACACTAATCTTAGCTGGAATTCTTCGGGAAATTCAAAACACGGCCAGCATCCTATATAATAAGGAAGAACTCATCACCCATGGAAAGATCAGTGCCCATTTCTTGCCCAACAAATATGGGACATGTCAATAAATGGAGGCAAGGCAACGGATTCAACCACGTTCGGATCTAACTTATACACTAGATCCATCAGCCCTAACCTTTAGCACAAATTTATTTTTTAAATGAATCCATACAAGTGTAGAAAGATATAAAAAAATATACCATTCAACTACCCTCCCACCCTTTAACAACAATAACAACAATTGAGCCATAATGCCAAACTAGTACTCCTCCCACCTGTTAACATTCAAAGACCTAAAAAGAAAAAGAAAACTAATTAGATGATTTCACCTTGTTGCAATTGGATATTGTTCTCCAGTAGGCAAATATTTTTAATAAAGGTTTGACCCAAAAATTAAGGTAACGGAATCCACGAGCGGGCACCAAATAAAGAAACAAATATGACGAGGTGGGAAACCTATAATTGATGGCTAGGCTCTGTTTTCATAAATGATGCAACTGAAACAGAGTGACACACGCGGAACATATGGCAGTTAATACACCTGCTCAGTAATTCCAAGTTGCCTTCTCACTTCAGTTAGCACGAGAAGATACAAAGCACAACAAAATGTGCGGTCATAGAGAAGCACATTGGCATGCCTGAGTTATAGAAACAATCACATCATGTTCATAGGGATGTAAATTTACCGAACTTCTGTGCCATGCTTCAAATGTTTTGTTTACTTCAATTATGTTCTACGTACTACTACAATGAGTCAGCATTTTCCATACATGGGTTTTACACATTCTAAAATTTCAACTTAGGCTATGTTTGGTAAGGCATAATGGAATGTAATATAGTCAAATATTCCATTCTAATACAGTGAAATATTTGACTATACCCTTCCAAATGTAGTCTAAAGTGATGAATCCAATCATCTACAGAATGTACTTGAATTGTTCAGTACAAAGTGAAAAAGGAGAAATAACTAATCAGCAGCTTTTAGATGATGAGCAACATAGCCCATACTAACATAAAAATAAATTAAGAGGATAGCCTGATTTTGAATAAATGATGCCTGTAAGAATACATAAAATCTTACCAGCCAAGCACAATGAGCACAGCATTTTAACTTGTATAATTCGGAAGTAGATCTTGCATTGGTACAATCAAGAACGAGGAGCTGCTAGTTGCTGCTTCTTTATCCTCTCCCCATGTTTTACCATACTGTATAAACGCAAAACAAGCAGCATCTATCATCACAATTCTCCAAATACCTTTTTTCAGCTTAGATACAATCTAATCATAGTTATCATATAAATATATATCTCAACTTAGGACATTATGGCATGGGAATTACTTATCTAGAAGATGGTTTTACTAGAAATAGAACTGGAATATTAAACATAATTAAACACCTATTCCTCCAATACATTATTCTAGAATTAGAGTTGATTGGATTCACATTCAAAGACAAATTAAATTAGTTGACATAACACTCACAGAATCACATTACGTAAAAGCAACTATTAACAAGATGATGCTACTGGAAAATACAAAAACTGCACAACTAGATCACAAATCAAACCTGCATCCATGACCAGATTTGGTCACACGTAAGACAGAATCTCATGTAAATAATTACCTTTTGAACCACATGCATCTAGTTTTCCACAAACATGAGTGTTGAGTTATTATAAAAAATTTAGTATAAAGCTAAGTCCAAGTAAATTAAAGAATACAAGTTTCTGAATCTCAAACATGGAGAAGTTTGGATCAAAATTTTTGAAGGTTTTACTTGTACACATGGCGCATGCATGAAGTCTACACAGACAAAAAGTCTCTAGTTAAGCTACTTGCGGGCTTTTTCCAAGAGAACACAAATTTACTCATACCTTTCTCATCAATAACTTTCTTTAGGACCTAAGATATACTGTTCACATCAAGAAATTTTGCTGGACATTGGAGAAATTTACCTAAACAGATTCCTAGATTTGACTTTGATTTAAGAATCCTAGGCCCTATTTTGCAACTCCAGTATGCTCAAAAAGTTTGTTCTTAAACAGTCCGAAATTTTAATATCATGTGAACATAATCTCCACAAGAAAGAAGATGTAGGAATGTAAACCTGGGAAGTCAATACAACTATCACAAAATAAACAACAAAATAAAAAGCATTGTAATAAATACTTCTACTGTCCGCTGTGGACCCAAAATTATATCATTTTCTTACAATTCCAGAATCCCAATACCACAGAATGTCCAATTTATGCACACTCTGCTTCTAATTTATAAGGAGCATATTTATACAAAGAAAAATGGACATCAGATCCCCACCCCCACCCCCCCCCACCCCCCAAAAAAAAATGAAGAAAAAAAAGAAAGAAAGAAAATAGAGAGAGAGAGAGAGAGAGAGATTTTGAAATTTTGCAGCCAGCAGCATGCAACACCCCCCCCCCCCCCCAAAAAAAAAAAAAAAAAAAAAAGGAAGAAGGAAAGAAAATAGAGAGAGAGAGAGAGAGAGAGATTTTGAAATTTTGCAACCAGTAGCATACAAGATTTCAGAGCACTTTTTACATCATATATTCAAGCACAAGTTGAAACCTGATATCATGAGGGGTGATAAATATCCATTGGGATCCTTGTGCCAATGCAAAGTCCACTAAAGTATCTAAGCTTATCTTCCGGCTAACTGCATCCTGGACATCCGTGCAAGCAAGAAATCAAATTTATCGGGAACTGCATCCTCAAAGAGATAATATTTTGAAAGGGACATAATGCATCCTCTGTACCCTATCATAGTGTGTAAATTAGGAATTTCACACCCAGCAGTAAGAATTCAAACACCAGGCCACCTTTTAGCAAACCCTTAATGCACATTCAAATATATGCGATAACTTGCCATTAATACAGCAAACTCATCAATACACATTCAAATATATGCAATACTTACCATAAATACATCAAACTCATCCATTGCTCGGAATGGAGATTCTGTCATCTCATGAAGAGCTAATGCAAAGCACAGCGTTGAAAAAGAGCGTTCACCACCTAAATACAACAAACAATTACAAAAAGATATGCAGTTAACAATGGTAAAAAAATAAAATAAAATCCTATTTCTTATAATAATTCATAGAATCAGACAAGCATTGGAGATGAGCAAACCTGAAAGCCCTCTAGTGTCGTGGACGGTGCTGCTTGATGCATCTTGGGGCATCTTTACCTAACAGGGAAAAAGATGCAACATAAGGTAAAAGGCAATAAATAAACATAAATGGACACAAGATGTCCATATCCAGAAGAAATTGTAGAGTGGCATAAGAGGGTAGGCTTATTAATCTAATGTATAGAAGTAAAGCTTATAACCATTGTATAAGAATCTGAGAACATTTTGCTTACCTCTACTCTAAGGGCTTTTCCTTCATAATCAACTTTGATATTCCCGCTAATCCCTTTCTTTCCTAAATGACCATTAAAACTAATTGCAAAAATACATAGCTCAGAAAAAAAAATGACAGTACTTTTGGAATGATAAAAAGAAAATCAATCACTCTTAAAGTTAAAAGGGGCAAGGGGGAGGGAGGAAGAAAAAGAAAGTGTTTTCACTTAAGGAAAAAAACCATGCATACTTCCAAGTCAGCTGCCGCTTCAGAAGAGCACTGTTCCTCTGAAACTTGTTCCGACGCAAATCTAGGGCTTCCTGACAAGCCTGCAATTCAAAAATGGATGGAAAAGAGAAGATGGGGAAAAAAGAACAAAGAAATAAGAAAGCATGAACTTTAACATTGTTCAAATATTAATTTAGTGTCTATGCTCAATTGGTTGAAAAATGAAGAAAGGTAAGAGAAAAAAACAATGAGAAAAGATGTAAGACAAATTAGATGAAAAAAGAAAAAAAAAAAAAAAAGCAGCAAGACTGGCACAGAACCTTGCATATAGTGCCCACTACTTGTAATTGCTTCATTCATTTTTCCCTTTATTTTTTTTGCCTCCACAAACTTTGATCACATAAGTGTTTTTCCCCCTTTTCAAGCGCATTGCAAATAATTTAAGAAACTGGATATTGCCTTTAATTAAAAATAAAGCAAGACACAGAGCTTAGCTTTTAAGCATAGATCCAAATAACATGGTCTATGCATACAAGGAGAAAGTAAATTAGGTAATAATGTAAAACAAAAGTGTGGCTTATTTTTGACAAAAGAGATAGTGCGCTTGGAATAAATTAACACTTTCACTCGTATATAAATCTAACCTAGATAGATTTAGTGTCCAAACCTAAATAAAAAATGAAAACTAGATAACATATGACTTACCTTCAACTTTTCTCGAAACCCTTGGTACATTTGTTGTTTTCTTAATATTTTACGCTGTTTTTTCTCATACAACATTCTCAGGTCATCAATAGAGTCAGAGTACCTACCACAATAAATAAATTAAAGAAAAACTTATTATTTGGAAAAATAAGATTGTTGACTATTGTTTCAAGTGATGCAAGAAGACAGATCATGACTATACAACTGGCTCTCATGCTGTAGTCTCTGACTCAATCTATATAATTTGGCACTGAGTTGCTCTGGGGTGCTCCCATCCCAACCTCCTAAAGCTTCAATATCAGTTTCAGGACAGATAATAGAAGCCTTTCTGGAACTCTCCTACAGTTAAACAAAACATAAAATAAGGTCCAGCTTGATGCTACAGCAATAACTTATGTTTAAATAAATTCACCATGGGCAAAGGGAGGATATAAAGAAGCCAAACCAACTTTAAATTAACACTGAAAATAACAAAATGGAGACAGTAATGGCACCTAGTTTTTGGCTTCAAAAATACCACACTAAGAATATGCAAAAACAAGAGTGTGACATGTGCCAGGCGCAGAAGGCCTGAATACCACCCACAACAACCCACACACCCCCCCCCCCCCCCCCAACAACAAAAAGGTCAGAGAAGTATGTATGTAGTAAATATAACTTATGTAGCAATCCAGACACGCATGAATACACTACTAGAAGCAAATTTCAGCTAACTTGCGTTAGCTCAATGGATTTTATTTTAGTAGGTTTTTTCTCCCTCAATTAAGAGTTTGGCCAACTCCATATACAGAGCACAAAAATGTACCTTTCGGTTCTCTTCAAGCTCTTGATAATGTGCCTCTGCTGCTTTGATATCAGGAAGGACCTTGTTAGTCATTATATTTTCATAATGGGCCTTCTCCTGAGATAAAATTTTATTCTTGAACAAGCTTCCACAAACAATAATTAAAACAAAATTCAGTAATCACAAACAGGAGATGAGTATTAGGATAGGTAACCGCTTCTGCAGCTTGTAAATCTTTTTCAATCTTCATTAGCTCACCCTCTGCTTCTTCAAATGCATCAAGTTCTTCTTTTGCTGACTCTACATTTTTTTCCCAATTAGGATAAATCATAATTGGAGATATTTTTAACTGAACATTAAACTATAAGCAATTAGTATATACCACATAAATTCTCAAATGATAACTTGAGGTCCAGAGCCTTTGCCTCAGCTTCATCCCTTCTGACTCGAAGCGTCTCCAGAAAATTTTTTCTTTCTTGTATCTCCTCATGGAGTTTCTGGAAAACATTTACAAAGGAGATTTTATATGGGAAAAAGAAAACATGTACCCCTTACTGAAAGGAGAAATTGCAAATCTAGGTAATATCAGCTTCATATGCAACCCCCACTCAAATACAAGGGTAAGAAATGGAACAAGGAACAAACTGAAATTTCTTGATGAAGCTCGTCAACAGTTGATGCAGCTGGTGAACTCCTTTCAGTAACGTATGACTTTTTCAAATCTCTTAGTGCTAGTGTCTTAGTGGCCAGAGCCCGCTCAGCGACCAAGCATCTCTCCTACACCAAGCAAAGTAAATGGTATTTATACACACATAAGCATGCCTACATGACATCAGAAATGAATCTTCAATTACTGATGGCATTCAAAAAGAAATCCAAAACTGAACCTAAAAAGTCAATGAAAATAGGATATTCCAAACTGAAAAAAGCAGAATCAATTTTTGAGTTTTTTTTCCAGTTTCAGTTCTTTTTTAGCATCCTTAACAAAAAGAGTTTTTGCTGGTGAATCAACAACTTGAATAGAAGCATGCATCATATCATATCAGAAGTGCTCTCACTTCACCTATTTTTGCATGAAGTCTAGTTGTATATATGGGCCGTTAGAAGCACATGCACAGTGAATAAAAAACACTATGTTGGTTTACTCACCACTTTAGTAGAAGCATAGGCATTTGTGAGAATGCACACATATAAAAGGCTAAAAGAAGAAAATTACAGCTTCGAGTACAAAACAGCAAAATGAAAATTATTGAGCAGATTAAAATATTACAGAAAAGCTTATAACAATGTATTATCACCTTTGCATTCTTCAGATCACCTTCAAGATCCTGAAGATTTGCCTCCCTAGCCCTTTTCCTTTTCCTGCATTCCTCAGCATTCATTTTAAAATCTGATATACGTTGTTCAAGATTCTTAATTTGATGATCATAAGAGCTACACAGACGGCCTGTTCTAAATTTCTTATTCGGAGGAAGAACTGTCTGGACTGACCCACGAGAAAACCTAAGAAGGAAAAAGTGATAAGTACTTGTAAAACCAGCAATATGTTGCTCATCCAGTGCATAGAAACTGCAAATAGAAATAAAATCTACAAGAGCAGAACAAACATGCATCCCAAACTGACATAAATAGCAAGGGATTGAATTTAGGTGCCAATTTTCCTGTCCATCAGGATAAATTGATGAACATGTTAAAATTTTCAATGATCTTTAGATACTAGCTGAAGTAGCATAGGGAAACTACTACTATTTAGGGCTGAGCTGAAATAACATAGGGGAACTGTTACTATTTAGGGGTTAGCAATATCGGTTCTAACCAATTAACTGAACCAATTTGGTTTTTCGGTCTGGTTTTTGAAAAAATTCAGTTTGGTTGCAGTTAGTAAATATTTAAAAATGGGTTTTCCAGTTCAATTAGGGGGAAAAAATTAACAAAACTGATTTATCCTACCCCTAGTATAAAACTAAAATTTTCCTATAAAACTAAAATTTTCCCCTTCCACCCTCATTTTCTCTTCCCTTTTCTCCGTCACAAGCAGCCACAACCCACAGTTCCAATTCCCTTCTCGATTCTTCGTTCTTCCCTTATTTGCTTCTTGTTTCACCATTCCTCTACCATCGTCATCTGCAGTGCAGTCCACCCAGCTCAACCTGTTGACAGTTGTTTGCCCATTTCCATATGTTGGAGCCCTCAGCCTCACCGTCCTTTCTCTTCCATTCCCTTTCCCCTCTTTTCTTCCCTCTTCCCTCTCCCCCATGTATTGAATAGGACTCTGCTACCACTGTTGCTTTTGATGACATACCAGAACAGAAGAGGGTTTAAATAGTCCCCTATGTTTGGAGAAAGTGGCAAATGAGGTAGAGTTCAAATTTTCTTGGTTCCATTCTACAATTTCATTTTCCTGTTGATGTCCAACAGCAGCATTTGGTTTTTTTTTCTGTTGAGTTCAAATTTTCTTGGTTCCATTCTACAATGCATTAATCCCTGCTTTCTTTCTGATAAAGAAGAAGGTTGCCTTGTAGATAGAGGGGTTTGTATCTTTCTCCTTAACTTCATTTAGGCATTCTTGAATGGTTGGGCTTGATTTGAGCCAAGAGAACAGCATGCAGAAAGCAGAAATGGGTTTTGTATTTGGGCTATACAGATTTTAGTTTACAAATTTATGTGTTGACTTGTTTGGGTGATTTTATCTATTAATTAAGGACTAATTTATGTTCAATTTATGCTTTTGTATTTTGTTGAACTGCTGTATTAAGGTTTATGTTTTGACTTTGAGCATGTTGTTGAGGCTCTGTCTTTCTCTATGGAACCAACAAACCAAACTGGCTTGGTTCAATTCAATTCCTCTCAATTTGGTTCAATTTTCAAGTTTCGTTCGATTTGGAACTGAACTAACCAAATGCTCACCCCTGGTATTATTGTTTGAATGAGTACATCATTAAACCCTTTCATGCATGCTTGGTGAACCTATTGGAGCGTGATGCAATGAAACAAAATTTCGACTCATTGTTCTATTGAATTTTTGTTTCATCATATTCTATCAAACATACTCTCTGGCGAGTATGCTTGCTAGAATATAATTTTTGCTTTTAGAGCATGTTTGACAAAATGTAATGTAGCATAATGAAATAAATAACAGCTTACATTTTATATCCATCTAAGGTGTAAACCTCCTTTAGATGTGGGATCTTCTTGTCAAAAGCAACAGCTTTCCCCAAATCGTAATTTTCTACAAGCACTAACCTCTCAGCACTGCCCTGGAAACATAAGCAAAACAACAACAAAAATATTAAGGTGTGCCAAAAAGAAACCCAAACATCATGGAGGAAAGTAAAAAACTTCAAAAAAAAAAAATCAATAAAGTTAAATAAGAGAGAACAAATGACAAACAAAATAAATTACCATATCCACCAACACATTTAACACAGTATCATTTTCAGAATGTATAACAGAAAGTGCAGTTGGGTTATTTGTTTGGGGAAGCATGCTAGACGGTATGTTCAACCTACACAGGAAAGTAGGTTGGTCAAACAGTAAAAGTAGGATAACAATCCAACTGAAGAGACTGGTAAGCAAACAATAAAAGTAATCAGTAAACTACCTTGGTCTTGAGAAGTCATATATGATAATTTGAAGGTTATTATATTTTGCCTCTCTTGCACAATCTCTCAAAAGATTCATATCCCTATGGTTTGTCACAATAAAAGCATTGAGCAACCTCCCAATGGCATTTTCAACAGCAGGAGCCCATGTATCACCATTGACCAGTGTCTGCAGTGCATAATCATTAATCAAGATGCTTTAGTAGGCAATCGGAAGAATGCCAGAGTAGTTCATCCAGAATGTAAAACACATTTTATTAAAAGGGAAGATGAAAGACTCAGTTACCTCCAAAAGGGTATCAAAATATCAAGAAAAGAGAACAACTGAACTCAATCAACCTAAATTCCAAAGTAGTTAGGATCAACTACATCAATCCTTTTCCTCCTCCTAATTTATATACTTGACACCATTCATAAATTAGCGCACAAATAAATTAGTGGTTATGCTCACCAGGTGGGCACCAATTGGACCTATAGGCGGCTTATTGAACTTATGGTGAAATCTTTCAATAATATGAAGAAGATGAATCACCTTATCTCCCCCAAAGGCTGTAACCTGCCAAGGGAACTTTCTATTGAGCAATATTGTCATAATCAACTTTATGTTATAAGCAGAACCTACATTTACACAAATCAAAAAAGTTGCACAAACCTTGTTAGTTTTGTGTTGCCGGAGCTGTTGAATGGTTCCACGAATCTCACGTTCCTCTTTTTCATAATTTTGAATCTAAACAACCAAACACTTGGATCATTTGACCATATGTATCATATTACAGGAGAAAACATTAAACTATTTTGAACTCTCAACAGATTAATATAATATGCATAGATCAGGAGCCATCATTCCTGGCAAAGCTTCCATAAGAGAAATAAATTTTCACAATATGACCATCGACCTGACATTGAATGCTCTCACAAGTCACAATACTCAACTCAAATAGAAGTCTGAAATTACCACTATATAGTGTTTCAAATTAGGTCAGTACAGTCCTTCCTTTACATAACTCAAATCAGAATGGATCGATATTTCTTGCCATTCCTTAGTGGTAAAAAGGTTGATTCCACAACACATCAGCAATTAAATTTTATGTAGACCACCACAGTAAATGACAAGTATGAAAACTAAATGAAAAGCTTCCAAAAAAGATCAAATAAAACAACAAGAATAACTTTTCCTAATCATATTCCACAACAAACCAACAATTAAATTTTATGCAGACCACCACCGTAAATGACAAGTATGAAAACTAAATGAAAAGCTTCAAACAAAGATCAAATAAAACAACAGCAATAACTTTTCATGATTATTTCCAATTTTAGGAGTCACTTTGACCAATAAATAATGCCCGTGCCAAAGCAAAAATCTAATGGTTATGACTGCTAACTACAGGACTCGAGGCATTCAACTCAACAGATTTAAAATTCTAGAAATTTCTTCAACCTAAAAATAGACTTGACAAGAGAAGAAAACTATATAGCCAAGATCAACAGCACATTACATTTAACTATGTTAAGCATCTCTATAAGACTATACCTCTTCGCTTATCTTTCTGATTTCATTCATTCCCTTGGACACACTTTCTGATAAGACCCTTTCATCTTCCTTTAACCTGAATTGTTATTTAATTTAACAGTCAAGTAAATTATAACTTGAGACGGATGAAATATAAGCGCATTAAATGGAAAGGTTTAACCAAAAAGAGTAACCTTAATAGTGTGGAATTAGCATCATCAACCTTGTACTGGAGTTCCTTTAACTTCTCCTCTATTTCAGATTCCTCAGCCTACAGGGAAACCAACATTGGAAGAAAGAAAATAAAAAGCTCGTCATCATGAACATTATCACCACAAATCAAACCCCTGATATCTTCCTTTAGTTCCCTAGCATTTCAAAAGAACAGAGGATAGGGGAATTTCATTTCATAAGCACAATAAACCATGGAGACTCAAAAAGAACCAAAACATGAGGATTAGACAGATTAAATAAACCAATAATCCTTACTGAAAGCAAACAGAAAAACCTGAGTATTTTTAACATGTTGTTCCTGAATATCCTGGACTTCTTGTTGAAGCGAGCTTGCACGCTTCAGTATGCTCTGAATGCGCTTGGTTTCACGGCCATGCTGCTCTTCTAGCTCAAGTTTCTGTTTTGTTGCCTAAAAAATAGTCTTCACATCAACAAGGCATGTGAAATTATTGAAACTCAAACAAACAAAGAAAAACTGTTGAAGAAAACATGTAACCAGTACGGAGGCTTGCAAAATAATCACATGGGTGCGCCATGCACGCGAACTAAGACTGAATTTTTACTTTGAATTCACTAAAAATCCTTAGTCTAGTGCAACAGACACATTAATTTGTTTCTTTGCTGTTCTTCTCTTTTAACACATCTATAAGAGGGAGAAAAGGAAACAGAAAGAAAATAAACTAAGAAAAAATTATGCCTCCATCACAATTTTATGTTAGTCCAGTTTCTTGCCCTTAGAAATGAATAGATAAACCGAGTTCCTACATACCGAGGAAATAGAATGTCGCAAATCATCCTGCTTTCTCCTCACTTCTGACGTCTTCTGCATCATGTGTGCAATTTGTGCCTTCTTTTTTGTGAAGAGGTCCCTCAATGACTCCACCTTTCCCTGCAAAATAAATATGTGGTGTGCTTTAACTAAATCTTATTCCAATAATTTATGATAATATCTTTATAAAAAAAAAAAAAAGGATTATTAAAGAAGACATCACTCACAGACTATAATAGCGGAGAAAATCTGTAGCGCATTGGACTTAACCATATTCAGAGAAAAACAATGTCATCATGCCAAATGCTAAACAGTTAGGGTTAAAGAGAAACAAACCAATGTCAAGATTCAAGAATAAAGCAAGATTGGGGTTCAGTGTAATTTTCTCTGGTACAGACTGCCCAGTAAAAATGCTGGGAATTTTTTAGGAATTTCATATTGAACAAACAAAGAACTTCAGAATGAAAAGAACGGGGAGAGTGGAGGCACAGCTTTCTATTGGAATAGTAAAAACTAGGATATTCATGAAAAGAATGGAGTGTATAAATGATGCATCTAAAAAGAAATAACCAGCTACTTTCAGCGAATTAACAGATTTGGCGATTTTGCATTTATCTTGTGCAGGAACCTAACTCCGCCTAAGTAGTTTGTGCTTAGCCGGTCCCAAGCCCAGATAAAGGAGGAGAGTTACAGTAAGTGACAACTAGCGTAAAAATTTCGTCACACCTTATGATATGGATTCAAATGATATAAACGTTGGGGAGTCCTCTACTTACGACGCACTACATCGGAGCCCGGGTGCAGTGAGAAATATGCAAGGGTGTAAGGGGTTCACCGAACGCAACGCGCCATGCCAGCGCCCGAGTGTGGTGTTAAATGAGCAAGGATTCCCACATCATGGAAGGGTGTGGGTAAAGAAGTTAGTCCATAGGACAAATAGCAGAACAGATAATAGAACAGAACACAAGATAGGCATAGAGAATAATAGAAGATATCATAGAATGAGGTCAAATAGGAAGGAACATGATAGGAGGAGAATCAGGGTTGGTACTTGGAATGTTGGATCACTTACAGGAAGATTAATTGAGCTTGTGGATACTTTGGAAAGAAGAAGGGTAAATATTGCTTGCATTCAGAAGACTAAATGGGTAGAAGAGAAAAACAAGGAAGTGGATAATTCAGGGTACAAACTGTGGTTTACCGGAAAGGAGAGGAACAAGAACGGAGTGGGCATAATTATAGATAGGATATTGAATGATGCTGTAATAGCTGTGAAAAAAGTAGGAGATAGAATTATACTAGCAAAGCTAGTACTAGAAAGAGAAACAATAAATGTAATTAGTGCTTATACCCCACAAATAGGACTAAATAGTGAGAGTAAGTAAAGGTTCTAGGAAGATATGGATGATTTAATGCAAAGCATACCGAACGAAGAAAATGTTTTCATTGGTGGAGATTTGAATGGACATGTAGGAAGTGATAGGCAAGATTATGAGAATGTTCATAGAGATTTTGGTTTTGGCAGCCAAAATGAGGAGGGAAAAAGCATCCTAAATTTTGCTATGGCATACGACCTAATATTAACAAATACCTACTTTATAAAAAGATAGTCACATTTAGTGACTTTCAAAAGTGGGTAACATAAAAGCCAAATTGACTTCCTCTTAACCAGGAAGACAAATAGAACTCCATGCAAGAATTACAATGTCATTCCAAGATAGGTTTTAACAAGTCAACATCGATTAGTGGTCTTAGATGTCAAGTTTAGGAACAATTCAAATAAGGTCAGAAGAATAAGTGTAGCTCGAACAAAGTAGTAGGAGTTCAAAAGAGTAAAGCAAGTGAAGTTCAAAAATGAGCTTCTCGAGTCTGAAGCATATAAGCTGGATATGGAGGCCAATGGTATGTGGATACAGATGGCATCAAAGATTAGAAAAGTAGCTAGAAAAAGTACTTGGAGAGTCTAGAGGACATGGACCACCATCAAAAGAGAGATGGCGGTGGAATGAAGAAGTACAAAAGGCAATAAAGAGAAAGAATGAATGGTATAAGAAATTACCTAAGTGTGATAATAATGAGACATTTGAACAGTACAAGATAGCAAAGAAAGAGGCAAAAAAAGCAGTTAGTCAAGTAAGAGTGCAGACCTTTGAAAAGTTATATGAGAAACTTGGAAATAAAGAAGGGAAGAAAGATATTTATAGATTAGCAAGGAGGAGAGAAAATAAATGTCAAGATCTCAATCAAGTTAGGTGCATTAAGGATAAAGAAGAAAAAGTGTTAGTGAAAAATAAGGACATTAAAGAAAGATGGATAAATTATTTTGATGATCTCTTTAATAATAGTCAAAATGATAATTGCGTGAATATAGACTACAGAGCAATAGAAAAGAATGTGAATTATACTAGAAAGATTAGATCTTTAGAAGTAAAGGAAGCACTTAAGGGAATAAAAGTAAGTAAAGCCTGTGGACTCGATGGAATACCAATTGAAGTGTGGAAGTATTTGGGAAATATGGGAGTGGCATGGTTAACTAAATTGTTTAATAAGATTCTAAACTCAAAGAAAATGCCTCATGAATAGAGGAGTATTTTAGTACTTATTTTTAAAAATAAGGGAGACATACGGAGTTGCTCAAACTATAGGGGAATTAAACTCATGAGCCATATTATGAAGTTATGGGAGAGAGTTGTGGAACATCGACTACGTCATGATACTTCTATCTCTCCCAATCAATTTGACTTCATGCCCGGTCGTTCAACTATGGAAGCGATCTTTCTCATTAGAAGGTTGATGGAGAAATATAAAGATGCAAAGAAAGATCTGCACATAGTTTTTATCGATTTGGAGAAGGCTTATTTTAGTGTTTTAAGAGATGTCTTATGGAGAACATTATAACAAAAGAGGGTATCTATTAGGTCTATACAAGTGTTGAAAGATATGTATGAAGGAACAACTACTATTGTGCGCACAATAGGAGGGGATACAAGAGATTTTCCTATCTCAATTGGATTACACCAAGGTTTAACTGCAAGTCCTTACCTTTTCACATTAGTTTTAGATGAATTGACGAAACACATGCAAGAGAGTATCCC
This sequence comes from Hevea brasiliensis, assembly GCF_030052815.1. NCBI lineage: Eukaryota > Viridiplantae > Streptophyta > Magnoliopsida > Malpighiales > Euphorbiaceae > Hevea > Hevea brasiliensis. The sequence goes on along the minus strand of NC_079505.1, from coordinate 85,556,454 downwards.
TTGGTGCATGATGTTTGCAGATGATATAATTCTGATAGATGAGACGCGAGAATGAGTCAATAGAAAGCCACAGTTTTGGAGAAATACTCTAAAGTCAAAGGGCTTTAAGTTAAGTAGAACGAAAACAGAATACATGAATTGCAAGTTCAATGAAGGCCGAACTGGTGACAGGGAAGGAGTTAGGTTAGATGGAGTGGTACTGTCCCAAAGTAATCACTTTAAATATCTCGGCTCAGTCCTTCAAGTAGATGGGGGATTTGAGAAGGATATTAGTCATAGGATTAAAGCCGGATGGTTGAAGTGGAGACGTGTCACGGAAGTTTTATGTGATCGCAACATTCCCAATAAGTTGAAAGAAAAAGTTTACCATAGATCCATACGACCAACCATATTATATGATAATGATTGTTGGGCACTGAAGGAGTCGTATGTGTCTAAGATAAGAGTTGCGGAGATGAGAATATTAAGGTGAATGAGTGGCCATACTAGACTAGATAAAGTCCGTAATGAGAGTATTAGAGAAAAGGTAGGAGTGGTGCCAATTGAGAATAAGTTGAGAGAAGGAAGATTGAGGTGGTTTGATAATGTTAAGCGTAGACATACGAAGGCTCCAATTAGACAAGTAGAACACATTAGGTTAGAGGATAGAAAGAAAAGAAGGAGTAGACCTAAACTGAGTTGGAGGAGAGTAGTACAACATGACCTAAAAGCATTACACATTTTCGAGGATTTAACCCAAAATCGTTTAGAGTGGAAAAAGAGAATCCATATAACCAATCCCAAATTTTTGAGATAAAGGTTGAGTTGAGTTGAGTTGTGCAAGAACCTCATGCAACATTAAAATTAACCCAAACTGTGGAAAGAAGCCATGTCATTTGATTGGCTGAAAATTCAACTTGCAGACAAAAGTTTTCAGGAATGTGAATTTCACTCACTAGTTTCTGCTCAATTTTCTCTTGGCAAGCGGGTATTCGATCTTTAAGCTTTCCAATCTTCAAACTTTGATCTTCAAGTTGCTTATCAACATAATAAACCCAGGACCAAGCAAGCTTCTTTTTTAATTGTTGTACCTGCTGAGATATTTCTTCTATATGTTCCATGTTTTTTATTTTCACTTGCAACTCACTGAGTTCCTTTTCTATGGGTTTTATTGTAGCCTCCAATTCATCAACGAGTGCATTTGCAGACCTCAGTTGTTCATATATACTTTGTAACAGATCATTAACTTGCTGCAGAAGAGTCGCCTTGAAAAAAAACTGAGCGGTGAAAGTGTCAATGGAGAACCTACATACTTTCTCTTCAAATCACATACACACACAGGGAGAAATTACCTTGAATTTATCTTTGTCATTTCCAGAATGCAAAAACTCTCTGCTTTTGTCTTGACTCATTATCACACAAGGATTCTCAACATCAATCTGCAGATTATTCATAAAATGCATTCAAGATTCAATGTAAAGAATAACTTCTAAAAGAACAAAATGAAAAAGTATATGAAAGTAAACAGGTCAAAAATTTTTCAGTTCATTGAATGGAAGAAGAGAAAACAAGGAACGTCTTCACTCAATGCTAATCAAGATAACAGGAGAAAATGGGATCAACAAAAGCTACAAGGATAAAAAGAATTATCTGTAGGAAGTTCCATTCAGGATATTCATACTTTTGATTTCCACAATTCCACTTGTTTTAGATGATTTTCGAACATCAATTTGGCCATGAAATATAATGAGTGGCATCAAATAGGCAATCATAACTTTGCCTCAGCTTGGTTTTAGTTCAGGTTTGGAAGACCATTAGAGGGAATTTTAAAAACTAGGTGACTGAAAACAATTGGTAATAAATAAAAAAAAAATTCTCATTTCTTACGAAAGTGAAATTAAGCAAACACTCACATTAAAATGTTCAATGAGCTCCCGAAGTTCCTCTTTTCGACTAGCAACCTTTCTACCTGTCAAATAACTCAGACGAAAAGAACAAGTGAATACAAAAGCTTTCTGCAGTCATGAAGCACTACAGCTTGAAGTTTTGTTTATTTTCAGGTCCTTAGGTTGGATTCAGAGGACTACAAGGACTTGAAATCATCCATATCTAAAATCGAAGCAAGATTCCAAGATTCTTCGTACAAAGGATATCGGGTCATCCTATGATTTCAAATTTATGCTAGTGTCTTCCCAGGTAGATAAAACTAAGGGGGTTAGAAAATTCAGTGAGCAGAGATACCAAAACATATTTTTAAGCACTAATTTGTGAAACCTTCAAAAAGTGAGTTATGAGCCTTTTAACATGCTCAACCATCTATTAGTTTCCTGATGAGACAAAATATAATCATTCAAAAGATGCAAATAATGGATTCAATAAAGTAACATCCATAGGTAATATCCTTCCAGTAGAATCAATGAATCCATTTGGTCAATGGTTCTTAATGAAAGGCAAGTAGATAAATAGCATGATAGCTCTCTGTCTAATACAGTCTAACAGAAATTTTTAATTGTTTTTGCCATTTGCATCTCTTACCAGGATCTGAAAGAACTTGAAGATTTTAAAATGAATTAAAATATTTATTATCAGAAAATTATTTAGACCTTGGAAATCCTTTAGAACTGTGGAGCTTGTAGATTGATTAATTCTGCGCTCTATAATAATGGCATCACCATAGACTTCATGCTTGAAAGCATCCTCTCCTTGATTTTTCACTTCCACTTCAACAACAGCATAACTGTTAAGAAACAATGCCAGAAAAATGTAAGTGGGCAGAAGAATATAATTTCTTTAAAAAAAGGAAAATGACTACATTAGGAATTAAAAGAAAATATTTATGGTGCATATCTGAAAACCAAGCAAAGACAAAATAAAGGAACAACTAAAATGCCTCAAATATCATTATATCCTCTTTTAAACTTCCGCAGCACTCTAGTCTGTAGTATTCCGTAATTTGATAAGTAATTATGCCTTCTGATTCCTCAAAAGTCCATACACACACATCATTCTTGCCATGCTCTATCCTCAAAAGCAAATATAAACAGGCAAAGAACATAAACCTGCAACCAGTTTTGATAAAATCCTTCAAAGTAGATGCCCTCTGAGTCCCTTTGGCTCTGCTTCCGAATGCAATACACAAAGCAGTCAGTATTGCACTTTTGCCGCCTGCAAACACCAAAACGACAACATTCCAACACAATCTATTCATTATCTCCATAATTATCACCACCAATTTAATATAAATTTCTACCAAGTTCAGAAACCTAATCAAGATTTTCAGTTTATAACATAAATTGAATAGAGGGAGAGAAGGCGACTCACTCCCATTTTGACCGGTAATGAAATTGACCCAGGGGCAGAGCTCGATTTGGAGGTTGCTATGGCACATGAAGTTCTCTAATCGGATCCTAGAAACGGTACCCGCTCCGGATCGTGTTGCTGTGGGATTGTAATCGGAGAAAACCCTAGAATCTCCCATTGCACGGGTCTACGGTTTCCTCCTTCCTTGCGAGCCCTACTGCCCTATAAACTGAAGAGACGGAGTCGGGAAATGTCAGTTTGAACGGCTGAGGAGCAAGTACACCGAGCCTAGAAGTGGAAAGAGTGACTCTGTATATGTGGCGGGAACAGGGATTTATAATGTATGACTCGAATCTATGAGGGGCTATTTCGGGTCGTGATAAAATGCGTCCTCTGAATTGGGCCTAACAGGACGCCCAATATCTTTTTTTTCTCAATTAAAAAATCTGAATATTTACTGACATATCATCAGGTAGGCGGTTAACCATATATGGAAACCATTGAAAGATGTATACGTTTACCGAGCAAAGACGAGGGCCTTTCGTATGGATTTAATTTTTACCCATGTGAACTACTTTATCTTCATGCAGACCGAACGTTTTCCCATTCAGGCTTTAGCTTGACAAATGCCGTAATAGCGTTTGGATTTGCATGCCGACAGTGCGTGTTGTTTAATTGCGATATAAGCCTTAGAATAACAGTCTATTCAGCTTCATTTTCTGCTCTAAAATGGTAATTAAGAATTAATTTTAATTAAAATTTCATCGTTGACTTTCTTTCTTTATACCATATATAAGAGTTATTCTACTATTTTCATAAAAAAAAAAATAGTTTACATATTTTCATCTCATCTAGCAAGTTTTAAATATATAATATTTTGATTGTGACTGTAAAATCTTAGTACTGAATTATTTATTTAACTTGTATTTGGGGAAAGTGGTGAACGATAATAATGATAAAATAATAATAATAAAAATATGGGAAATATAATTAATTATGGTACATGGTGATATTAATTTTTATGCTTTTGGGGGTTATTATTTTTACAATAAGAAAAATATTCTACAGTCAAATGAAATGAAATGATTATGGCAATGCATGTTAATAAAAGGTTTAAAAATTTAAAAAGTTGCCCATAATTTTGATAATATGAATTTTTGTTTTTTTTTCAGTAGATGGAGATTTGGATTTGGGCCTAATACAAGGAAGAGTCCATAAAAACAATTAACACCAACCAAAGCCTATCCAAATAAGGCCCATCCAAGAAGAAGTAACCACGGATGGTGCTGCTTACCAAGGCACTTCTGTCACTCACAAAAAATATCAACCCAAGCCAAGTTTGGCGAAGAAAACAGACAACCTCCCGCCCATAGTTGCCATGCATAAAAGAGAGCTTCAAAAATCACTAGCGTCTTCTAGATCTCTATGGTTCCTAGATCTCCATGGTTTCACGAACCCCAGAACAAGTGAAAGCAAAACCTCTCATAACATCCCAAAAATTAACTGAGGAAAGAAGTAGTAGAAATTGGCAACTTACTCGCGCCTTTCAAGCCTAAACAAAACCCAATGCGATGCCAGCCTCAATATAGACAACCTCTTGCCATCATCAACTAAGGAACCGCACTGATACTTGATCTGCCATAAACCTATAAGATATAACCAAGAAGAAACATAGAAAAAAAAAATACACAAAGTAACGCCAATAACCCTCGACATGATCATCCAGCTGCTTGAAAACAAACCAAAATCAATATTTATATTTTAACACAAGAAGTAAGGAGGGAACCCAAGACCGGGTCAAGGGAAAGAAGCCCTCCCCTGCTTCTTTGAGCCAGGGAAGACCAACGAAACAACCGAAAACGAGAGCCGAGCCATAGGGAGAAGAAAAAAATATAAGAGAAAACTCTCCCTCCAAATGGTAGAGAGAGAAAGGGCTTTATAATATGGAGATATCCATACCACCCTAATGTAAAATCTTATTCTTCACCGAGATGCTTATTTCCTTCATACATTCCAGATAATTGACATAGCTTGAGTGAAAAAGAAAATAGAAAAAAATAATATAAAATGATAAGAACAAATAAATAATATTTTTATTTAATAGTTACATGAAGTGAAAAAAAAAAAGAAAAAAAGATAAATTAAATATCTCTTCAAATTTATTTTACCTTTCCACCAAAAATTAAGGTGATAAGAGTTATTTTTCATAACATTAATTAAAACATTTTTTACTATTACATTGTCAATGTGCAAATTACTTTTATTTATTCTTTAAAACTTCCACACATGAAAAAAAAAATTAGGCTTTATTTATTTAATAAAAAATAATTTAAATAGAGGAAATATTTTTAATAAGAATTTTTTTAAAAATATTTTTCACAAAAATATTTTCAATTGTTTAGTGGTAATATTAAAATAATATGTATATATTTATATTATATATTTATAAATACTTTTACATTTTAATAATATTATTATAGTTCAAAAAATAATTTTATTTTTTTTGTTTTCCTTAAAAATAAGTTAACTTTTTCATTGGGTCAGTAAAATATTTTCCGATCATTTTTTTAGCATCCCAAATATTAGAAAATATTAAAAATAATTAGAAAAATACTTTATACAAAACAAATAGATCATCAATTTTTTTTATTTATGAAATAAGAATTTCTCTTATTTATTTTCGGTTCACTATAAATTCAAGATACAAGAAATATGATGAATCCAATTATTAAATATATGTATTCACATATTTATATATTAGATTCATGATAGAATAAGTTTAAATAAAAATTTTTCATAGATGACTCAAGACATGGAAAAATTTGTAGCACTCGTGATTGCAAATTTCCAATAAATAAAACGTGTGCGATTTGGCGGCTGTTAGCCGAAAGACGATTGCAAAAAATGCAATTCAACATTTGTATTTGACAGCGTTCTGTTAATTAAACACATTCTCTATCACTTCAAAATTCTAATAAGTACATTGAATTTATAATATTTTCAATAATTATATATATATTTGCCATTAAACAACACATTCATTGATCTGGAGTTCAATCGACTTGGTTCATGAAAAAAAAATGAACACGGGATCAATTGGATAAAAATTATACTCAAAATCTGAAATTTGTCATTTTCTCAGGTTTGATGGACCCATTTTGTTTAATAAAACAATATTTATGCTTATATTGTTTTAAACAATTTATATATAAAAATTGAAAGTTTATCGTACCCAATGCATATGGTTCTAAGTTATAACGTGAATGATCATAAAAATTTGATTGTATTTGCTGGCATGTGGTATTGCGATTGGCTTGCTAAACATGGGCATGGTAATTAATTAAGACATAATTTAAAATATAAAAATTAAAAATATATAAGAAGTTTGAGCAAAGAAAGTAAGTAATTCTCCATTTGAGGAATGTTGCGTCGGTACATTCAATTAAAAAATTGCCAGCCAATATCAATGTCAAGTGAGTCTGGCAAACGGGCATTCTATTTATTCAGCTCCACCAAGTAATTAAGATAATAGTAGTATTAGATTAATCTTTATAGTCATGAGTTTTTGAATTTGAAGCTGTTTGGCATTTAGAGGGCTCAAATTATTTTTTTAAATAAATGTATGATTTTAAATACTGTTAAAAAATTAATTTAGAAAATTTTTTTTATTGTTTTAATATTTTTATGATTACAATTTATAAAATTTAATTTTAAAATATTTTTTAATTTATATATTTAAAAAATATTTTTTTCAATAGTAATTCTAATAATAATGGCAAACAAACTCTAAAATTATAAAGCTTTTCTCCTGTTTTTATTCATGTTTTCAATATGACCTTAAAGAGATTTTATATTAGAAAAAGAATTTTTTTTCCTGAAAATTTATTTTTGAAAAATAAATATTTTTGTTTATTTTAGTATTTATTTTTGGCAAGGATCGTAATCAGTGTGCACTTTCTCTCATTCTGTGCAAAATGTGACGATTTTTTCTGTCACTTCCTTTATAAGTTCCACCACGTTGTATATATTCGGTAACCCTCCTCCTCTAGTGATAAAGCGGAGGTAAAGGAGAGGGCTTTAATTTATTCTTATCAATGGAGAAGAACAGAATCTGCAAGATCTGTAACAGACGTTTTGCTAATGGCAAAGCCATGGGAGGACACATGAGATCTCACTTGGTCAAACTTCCTCTTCCTCCAAAACCCATCTCATCTCATCAAGCCGAGGCTCCATCTTCAAAATCACCATCCCCATCCTTATCAGCTTCATCTTTAAACTATCCTTTCAGTGAAACCCCCATGCAATCCTATCGATCCGTCAATCATCAGCTCTCTTCGATTTCAAAACCTAATTTTGCTACTCTTCAGGATGGTGAGAGTGAGACAGAGTCACCAAAGAACGCAACCCGGAGAAGATCTAAACGGCCGCGCAAATCAGTAGAGAAAGTGGCTGAATCAGTCGTGAACGTAACCGAGTTAACTGAACAGGTAAGTTCTATATCAGATGTAGCTATGTGTCTTTTAATGCTTTCAAGGGATAAACGTACCACAAAAGAAGTGGTGGGTCATTACATGGAAGATGAAGCCGATGATGAGTATGAGGATGAGTCATTTGGTACTATTCGGTTAGGATCTAAAACTAAAGGAAAGTATTGGTGTGACGCATGCAAGAGAAGTTTTCGATCTTATCAAGCCTTAGGAGGGCACAAGGCTAGTCACAAGAAGATCAAAACTCATCTCAAAGGTGAATATGAGGAAGAGGAAGGGAATAGGAGTGGGCGCGTTAATGACAACAATGATGGTGTTGTAGGCATTGAACGGAGAATGTTTAAATGCCCGTTTTGTGATAAAATATTCGAGTCTGGACAAGCACTAGGTGGGCACAAAAAAGTGCACTTTTCCTACCTAGGCAATGCTAAAATTTCAATTAAATCTGCTGATAATTTGTTAGATTTGAATTTACCAGCAGCTGAAGATGATGGTGAAGTTAGTCAAGATGAGCTTTCAGTAGTCTCCAATCCAAAGACACAGAGAAATTGAGGTAGTGGAATGGCAAGTGAGATTTATGCTTGGAAAAACAGTTTTAAGTTCAGTGAAAAACACTTTTTTTCATGGCTGTGCATATGTTTTTTTTTATATATATATTTTTAACAGTTTGATACAAATGGATTGTTTAGAAATTTGAATAATTTTTTTTTATTTTTTTTCAGAGATTGCCTTTGCAAGTTCCATGGTGAATGGCTCTGCATTTTCAACTTTTCCCAGTCAAAAAGACTTTGTTTGATATTTTTGAATGGGAATATATAACAAAAAAATTCCATTTTATTATTGTATTAATTCTATTAAATATTAAGAGTTTGGAGTTTCATATAAAGAAGTTACAATAGAGCTATCCTTTTTAGCTTAGCTGTTTTTAGCTAACTATTTTCCCAAATTTCACTCAGTAAAAAATTTACAGAGGAAGTCCACGTCCATCGAGGCCTAAGTCCATGTCCATCAAGACCTTTCTGTTGTTGTTTGGATATTAGGATTAGCTTCTTCCTATCATCATCAATTTGCTCTTCATATGGTTTGTACAGTTGGTGAAGAAGTCAAGAAAAACACATCTCCTTCCCTATCTTCTCCATCTTGGTTTCTCCTCAGGGTTTTGCGCTTGTGAAGTGCAGCCATTCTCAAATAAAAACCGATACCCAATTAGGCAATGCCATTGCATATATAGTTGAATATATCCTGATTTTGAATTTTTTTTATGTTTATCCTAATATAACCTCCAATTCAATCTGTTTTGGCTGTGTGTTCAAATTTAGCCAAATAGAGTGCGGATAAAGATAATAAAATCTATGCTAGATAATTAACGATTTCCAAGAAAGAGCATTGACCATTGCACAGCAAACTTCTTACTTTTCTTTTTTTTTTTTTCCTAATGCATATTAGCATTTTTTGGACATTTGTTTAGAGATAGGTTGCTTTTTGTTCCATTTGAGAGCTGCGCGTCTGGTTTGGTCCGCAGTAGAGCGCACTCATTTTTAAATATTCTAGTTAATTAAAGGTCCAATCAAGCATGATTCATAGAAAATTCAACCATATGAAATTGTTTTGCTTTGTCCTGGTAATTGACATTTATTTTGGCAAGCAAACAAGCATCACCCTCCGAAAACTATTGGCAAAATAGTGTTTCATAAATTTTGGCCTTTTAGGGTTTTTTCTTTTTTGAGCTTGGCTGTAACCCATTACTAAATGCAACCTATATACATTTTGTTTGTAATATTTTCAAATCAATTTTCACCCATTAAGGTTCTATTTTTTATTTTAATTAAAATATCATCTCTCTTATTTATATTATTTGACATCATAGTATTTATACTAATATTTAAAAATTAAAGAAACGTTATACAATTATTTTTATATTTAATAGTTAATTTAATAATTAGTTTTATCAAATACTTCAACTTTAAATCATTACTTACGCATAACTAATATCTAATCGTTGACGGTTAATAAAACAACTAACGACTATTAAAATAATTAATATTGTCGAACAATACATAAAATTAAAGTTTTTTTTTAACTATTTTAAAAATGCATTCCTTTATATCCATTCAAAATAAATAATTATGGAGATTCTAATATATAATTATGAAATGTTCTCTAGCAAAATTAAATCCTAATTAAAACAATGAAACTTTTGTTCTTATTAACCGAATAAATTTTGATTGATTTTGTCAATTTAATTTCTAAAATGATTCCTTCAATCTATCTAATCAAGTTTCACTATAACGGGTTAAATATTTATGGGTACTCGATCTGATCAAATCTTAATAAAATAGGTTTTGTTAATATATATATAAAATTGGGTTTGGGACATATTAGAATTGAGAAATAATATTCATATCAGATTTAGATTTTATAGGTTAAGTATCAGTTATCCGAATTCATTTATATAAATAATTAATTAATTATAAAAAAATATATTTTTTTATAATAATATTTATCATTTTTTATATATTATATTTTAAATAAATAAATTTTAAATATTTTATATAATTATTAAAATTTTAAAATATAAATTATTAATATTTTTATATTAATAATTAATACATATAAAATTAAACAAATTTAAATATTTATCGATTTAAAATAAATTTAAATATTGATAATATTAATTAGATCCGAATATAATAATTTTCGTAGGTAGGGTAACTTAATCCAAAAGCAGCTAAGCCTCCCATATTGGCACATTAAAGAGGAGGAAAATTTTTTGAACAAAGAAAGGAAGATTCAGTGCATTAGATGATAATATACATTGACATATTTATGCATAATATATGATACATGCATATTATTATTTACATAATAATTATCGAGCTTTCATAATTTATTTTAATTATGACTCATAAGGAGGTTCAATGAAATTGAGATTGTTGGATGACAGAGGCGAAGAGGGGCAATTGCCTCTCTTACCTTTTTACGAAAAATAACATGTTAATATTAATAAAAATATTAAAATTTAAATATGCCCTCCTTAAAATTTAATTTTTATAATTTAAAAATCTAATTTTTATATTTGGGTTTTTTTAGCTATATTTTTCTTTTGTTATGCTTGTAATTTATTATATTATCTATGATTCCATCATATCAAATTAATGTTTAATTTAATAGTTAAATCAATAGTCAAACAATTTGAATAAAAAGATATTAATTTACTAATGATAGCATTTGAAAAACTAAGGGAAAATGAACTTTTAAATGTGAATTTATATGGGTAAATTTCACTCGTGGTACATGAACTTTAAGGTTGATAACATTATGATATATAAATTTTAAAATTTAACTTAAAACCTCATAAACTATCATAAATATCACTTTCAACCCCATACAACCTGCAACAACCGGTATAAGGGTTAAAGGATGACGTAGCAGTCCAGACAAGATTAAAAATTATCTTTCCTTCTTTTCTCTCTCCTCCATGTAATATCTAACTCTTACTTTTTTAACTTTATTTATCTTGAATATCTTGCCCTTCGCATCTCTCTCTTTTTGATAAAAGATAAATCAAGCTTCCTTTTGCTCTCTTTTTTTCTTCAGGTTTATAGTTGAAGAATATTTTTGTGCTTTTCTTTTTCTTTTTTTCATTGACCAATGCACACCCAGGAAGAAGTTCTATGGCTGTACAAACTATGGAATAAGTAGAAATGAAATTTTCATATAGATCTATACTTGGGTAAAATTTTTTCTATGGTAGCATGATATGTGTCTTTTAAGTGGTGGATCAGTACATGGAAGATGAAGCCGATGATGACCCTGAGTATGAGGATGAGTCATTTGGTACGATTCGGGTAGGATCTAAAACTAAAGGAAAGTATTGGTGTGATGCATGCAAGAGAAGTTTTCAATCTTATCAAGCCTTAAGAGGGCACAAGGCTAGTCACAAGAAGATCAAAACTCATCTCAAAGGTGAATATGAGGAAGAGGAAGGGAGTAGGAGTGGGCGCGTTAATGACAACAATGGTGGTGTTGTGGGCATTCAACAGAGAATGTTTAAGTGCCGTTTTGTGATAAAATATTCGAGTATGGACAAGCACTAGGTGGGCACAAAAAAGTGCACTTTTCCTACCCAGGCAATGCTAAAATTTCAATTAAATCTGCTGATAATTTGTTAGATTTGAATTTACCAGCACCTGAAGATGATGGTGAAGTTAGTCAAGATGAGCTTTCAATAGTCTCCAATCCAAAGACATATCAGAGAAATTGAGGTAGTGGATTGGCAAGTGAGATTTATGCTTGGAATTAGTTTTTTTTTATATATATATATTTTTAACAGTTTGATACAAATGGATTGTTTAGAAATTTGAATAATATTCTTTGTGTCTTTTTTTAGAACTTGCCTTTGCAAGTTCCATGGTGAATGGCTCTGCATTTTAAACTTTTCCCAGTCAAAAAGACTTTGTTTGATATTTTTGAATGGGGATATATAACAAAAAAAATTTCCACTTTATTATTATATTAATTCTATTAAATATTAAGAGTTTGGAGTTTCATATAAAGAAGTTAGAAAAAATTTACAGAGAGAGAGAGAGGAAGTCCATGTCTATCAAGACCTTTTTGTTGTTGTTTGGATATTAGGATTAGCTTCTACCTATCATCATCAATTTGCTTTCCTTCTTTTCTCTCTCCTCCATGTAATATCTAACTCTTACTTTCTCAACTTTATTTATCTTGAATATCTTGCTCTTCGCATCTCTCTCTCTTTTTGATAAAAGGTGAAATCGAGTTTCCTTTTGCTCTCTCTTTTTTCTTCAGGTTTATAGTTGAAGGATATTTTTGTACTTTTTTTTTCTTTCTTTCATTGATGATGTCTCAGTTTAATGGGAGAAGGTTATCACCCGATGACATTCCTCTTTGCCGATGTGCAGAAGAAGTGAAATTAACAATATCATGGACCAATGCACACTCAGGAAGAAGGTTCTATAGCTGTACAAACTATGGGATAAGTAGAAATGAAATTTTTATTTAGATCTATACTTGGGTAAAATTTTTTCTATGGTAGCATGATATAGGCAGTCATGATTTTTGTTTTAGAGTAAGAGAATATATTTATAATAATATAGGTTATGGGTTTTTTTATATGAATAATGCTATCATATATGTTTTTTTTTTAAATTTTTTGCAGAGAAGTAATTGTTGTTATTATTTTGAGTGGATTGATCCAAAATTTCAAAGGCAAGCAAATGTTGTCATAGTTGGGCTGCTGAATCGAATCAAAAGGATGGAGCTTGAGAGAGATGTGGAAAAGAAAGATATTGAAAAAAATTATAGGAGATGGAAAATGATTGTGGCATGTTTCTTGTTGTGTGTGATTGGAAGAATTTTCTTTTGTGCTTAGTATAAAAGCTGATTAGTAATGTTGGGTTCTGGGCCAAAATTTTGTTAATATTTTATAGTTGTTTCTGAGCCAAAATTTTGTTAATATTTTATAGTTGGCTCTTTTGTGTATTTTGATAGAACTTTATGTGTAATATAATTTGGGTTAAGATATTACTGCTTTGTATTGTTTAATATATTTAATCAATTATGTAATTTTAATCATTTGGAATGCTAAATCATTATGATATTTGATAACTCTTGTTTGGGTTGACATTGCATAATTTTTTTGTACTATATTATTTTTTATAGTAATTTCAATCTATTATGTAATTTCAATACATTTGAACTGAAATATTTAGAAAATAACTTAAAGTCATCAAATTTCAATTTTACTCTATAAATGAGAGGGTATAAAAATTCATTAAATCATTCACAATATCAACAAAATCTAAAGTAAATAATAATAAAAATTAATATGAAATAAATTATATTTATATATTCATATAAACAATTAATGTTCAATAACAATCATGTTCCACATATCTAAGATATGCTTCAACATTGAATCAATAATATATTCATTTGATTCAATATTTGAAACACAAAAATTATTACTTTACAAAATCAAGACATGTTAATATACCAACTCTGCCAAAATATATACCCAAATATGATATATACTTGTGGTATTACTAAAACCACAGTAAAAAGCAATCAACTAAGATATCTCACTAATAGATCATTGAAAAACTCCTGCTAAATATTAAAAAAAAAATTCTAAATTACCCAAAATAAGTTAAAACAAACCATTATCAAACACATGAAAAAAAGACTCAAAATAGGACATCAATCCTCAGTTGACTTTATCTTTTTTTGTATATGTGCTCCATTTGCCTTTGCCTCCTCTCACTTTAAGTTCTCTTGCTGCATTCGACCTTCCTTTTACCTTAGCTGTGTGAGATGCAAAATAAAAAAAATAAATAATAAATAAATTTTAACAATTCCTTCAACTTAGTAAATAAGTGTTTGTGTGTATTTTTAAGATGTAGTTGCATACCAAATGTTTGCCCAGTTCCATCATCCTCAACATTAGGAATTTGGCTCTCATTATCATTCCTTACATCAGTATCATGTTGAAATTCAACCTCAGACCTATTACCAACTCTTTGCCCTATTCCATCATCCTTAGCATTAGGCATTTGGCTTTCATTGTCATGCCTAATTATATCTTCACCAATATCATCCCCATTTGCCCTTGTATGCAGATAGTCATTATTTGTTATGGTGTCTTCATTCATGTTAAAAAAACAATCTGCAAAACCACAATAACTAGCTTGTCCAAATTCATATGTGCATGCATTACTAATCCCATCAAACCTCTGAAGGAGTGGAAGCGTAATTATTGGACATTAGAATCTTGAATTTCAAAAATTATTTCTAAAGTTACATGCACTATACCAAGTTTCTTATGGACCTAATCAATTTCCAATGTCCAATAGATATCAAAAGATATTTTAGCATGCATTAAAATTTCATTTACCATTAAAGATTATAAATTAACATTTAATTCAATCAAACCCTAACTAAAAGAGGGATTTTTAGATACTAACCTGTTGATGCACAATTGATGCAATCTTAGGATGCTTTTAGAACCCCAAATGTTGTCCCTCTAGCTTGTCCACCATAAGCACACTAAGAAGCAACTATGGCAGCCCCAAATATTGCCTCTCAAGCTTTGCTAACCACTTAAAGATGGGGTTTAGTGCTTTAGTGAAGGTTAATGGGTATTTAGGACACTAGAAACCTTTTATAGCAATTTTAATTCAAAGAAACCAAGGGATTTTTCTTTAAATCAAGTGAGAAAAGAAGAGAGGAGAGGCAGACTTCTTGTTGCCGTCCCATATGAGAGAAAAGAGAGAGTGGGCTGATTTTTCTTTATAACCTCTCTTTATATACTTAGGTCAAACCCTAATTCCCTTACCACATGTTACCACAAGATCCCATCTTCTTATTATTTGATTTAATCCTATGAAGCCATGTGTCAAGCTCCATTTAAATCATAACATGTGGTCTTCCATCATAGGAAGACAAGTGGCAATATCATATGGTGCCATGTGTCACCATCTTATGGTGCCACATGTGACCATGTGAAAAGACCAATTTGCCCTTACTCAAAATTATAATTTCTCCTCTTTAAATTAATTTATATCAAATATAAATAAATAAATTAATTAATATCTATTAATTAATTTCTCATAATTAAATTCATATTTAATCAAATTAAATATAATTTAATTTATACTATACATCCAATAACCTAGATTTGGTTTCAAGTCATGCTAGGGAGTTTGAAATCTTATTGCAAACCAAACCTCTTTAATTAATTAATTAAACTATTTAATTAATAAATTAAATCACATTTTAAATGGTGATTAGATTGTGTAGATGTGTGACTTACTAGGCTCATTACTTATTGGCAATGAGAAATGATATTAACTCTTAATATCATTAAAACTTTTTTTTATCATAAATGATTTCTCTAAATCATTTCAGGCATCTCATAGACTATGGTTGACACTTAGCATAGTATGCCATGGCCACCTAATCAGTAATAAGGAATACCTTAAATGAACCTTTAATCATATGTTACTATGTACTAGAATCTCTCCGTTATAAAATCTCAATTCGAGCTGGAGTCATGATTAATGTCAAACCCCAATTGCTATGAACATTATGTTTTCTTTTAATTCCAATTCTTGATTAATTAGATTTTCTTATCAGAAACTCTTTTCTGACTAAATCTGTCTATCCTGGCTAGGAACTTGAAACATGAAGAATAATTAAATGAACATAGGATTTTATCCATATCTACTTAGGGTAACGGATTCTATCTTGATCAACACCTATCTCCATATATAACTAATAGGAGCCAACACATGCCCATATACCCATACACAGTACAAGTATGAAAACAGTATCAAACTCAAACCACCCACATACAAGATAATTGTGTTATCTCAGGTCTAAATGTTATATGCACTGATATTATATATGACAATACATTGATAAGAGTAAACTCCATGTGCTTGTCATAAGTGTCACTGGTTCAGCCTACTTATCATGTATAAGTGCCTATCATGTTTGTTATGTGGCATGAGACTCACCACTCCATCTTATTTATATCTCATATAAATACCTTGGGAACAAATATGATTACAATCTTTCTAGATATGTAAAGTATCCTCGATTGTGAACCAATTTATGATACTTTGTACTAAAAATACTGTAACACCCTCACTGTAACCATTCCGTACATTCTACTGTTTCGATGACCGGTGTAGGTCCGGACAGCTAGAACGTCTGGAAAAAAATATTTAAACTAAAGTGATGAACCATAATTAACTCAAATATTAACAAGAAAAATGTAGGAAAAATTTTAGAAATAAAATACAACCAAGTTAAATGAGCCGGTACCCTAGCGATGGGTAACCCCGTGAGAAATTGCGGTTTTCGCAGCTAGAAGTCCTAAACTCAGGAGAAAATTCATAAAATAATTTTTGGGACTCCAGAGAAGTCATTTAGGTTTTTATGACATTAAAATACCAAAAAAATATTTAGAAAAATTTTTCAATCGATACAGACAATTTTGGTCTATTAAGCTAAACGGAGGGTATTTTGGTCATTTCACCTCCAGAGGTGATTTTTGACCGACTTGTCCAGTTAAGTAAATAATTATTATGATCTAAAATATGAATAAATATTGTTAAAAATTGAATTGAAAATAAGTAGCAAAGAAAAGAAAAGAAAAGAAAATGAATTAAAATTACAATTTTGACCTCATGCTTATGTCACTAAGCACTCTCACCCAATCACATTATGACACATGTCTTTAAACCACTTAAAATGAGCAAAATGGGCAGAAAAATTGAAGAAACAATCTGCTTCTTCTTCACAAACGAACCAGCTCTCTCTCTTCTACCATTGAAGCTTCACCCAAGCTTCCAAACCTCTACCAAAACCACCTCAAAACCTCATATTCCCTTCACAAAAATTTGTCTCTACCACTAGAGCTAGACTTAGGCAGCCATTAGAAGAGGAGAAAGTGTAACACCCCTATTGGTATAGCCTGGTATATTTCACTGTTCCGGTGACCGGTGTCGGTTCGGATAATTAAGGGGACTAGAACCATACTTAAGACAACTTGAGAAGCCATAAACACAAATAATTAGTAATGTTTAATTAGTTAACTATAAATAAGAAAAACAGAACATAAGAGGTTAAACGAGCCGAGAGTCACAGCGATGAGTGACCTCATCGGGAACGACTGTGAAGTCGTTTTAAACTCAAATTTCGAACCGTAAAAAGTGACGTTGCGGTCCTTAGGACCCTTATAAACATAGTGGAAAAAAGAAAATCATGAAAAAGAACTGTTAAGTCAGTCAAATAATTAGGTCAGGAAGCCAGAAGAAATATGGAATTATTTGCAAACCGGGATGAACCGGCGAGGGGCAATTTGGTCAATTGACCCCGAGAGCTGACTCCTGACCTAACTGTCAAATAAAATTGGAGAAAAGAAAATTTCAGAATCGAGAATTAAATTAAAGAACTAATAGAAAAAAATAAATAGAAAAAAAAATAAAGAAGATGGAAAAGTCAAAGGTGATGACATCATGAATGATGTCATAAAGAAATTAATTAGTTGAATTATTAATTTGGGATGTGTGGTCTTCCATAAGATAAAGATAAGAAAAGAAAAAAAAAATTAAAAACCTCATTTCCTTCTTCCATTGTGCCGCCCCATTTTCTTCCCAAAAACCTCCATGAATTCTCTTCATCTAAGCTTACATCTAAGCTTGAATTCCTTCACCCAATTTACATAACTTCCCTAAAAACTCTACTAAAGTTTGTTATTACTACTTAAGAAGGAGATTACAAGAAGAAAGAAGAGCAAAAGTTAGGATTTTGAAGATTTAAGAAAGGTTAGTGTGCTAACTTATTATTTTACTTCTTTAAATGCATATGCAATGGTTGAAATGAACTTAGGATTAAGGAAATGAAATAAAAATATGGGGGAAGGACAAACTGAATTTTTGGCCAGCTTTAAGGGAGTATGAATTGCATGAATTTAAAGGGTTTGAATGAGTATAAAAACCTTAATTAGTTGAATGATGATAGTTTAGAACTTTGAAATTGTTAATGGTAACAAAGTTGTGAGTTTAGGGTTTGAATGTTAGGGTTTGTGAACCAAATTTTGGAGAAATGCATAAATAATATCTTTGACCAATTGTGGACTGAAAAATGTTCAATAATGACCAAAGGAAATGTATGGGAATTGTTAGAATGGAAGACAAATTCGTAGGTCAATTGGTCATGCTGCTGGCAGCATGACCAAACCTACTTTGAAGGACCAAAACGGGAATTTTACAAGCCCAATTGATATGCCACCAACTGGAGATGAAAATAGACATAAAATAACACAATTTTCATTAAGGAACCATGGCCAAAAACTGACTAAAACTTGGTGAACCAATTGACCAAAGTGAAATGAGAGTAGGCTGCCATCAGATTAAATCGACCAAATGAACAGTAACTGTTCATTTGGTCATAACTCGAGTTAGGAAGGTCAAATTGACCTGAAATTTTACCAAAAATTAGATAAGATATAGACCTAAAACTTTTATGAATAACACCACCCCAAATTATTCCATTAACCTAGTCAAATTATTGAGCAAAGTTGAATTATTGAACCTGCAACTCTGCAAAATTGCCATTGAGCAGTAAAGTTCCAATGGCTATAACTCTCTCTAGAAAACTCCGATTTAGGCGATTCTTGAACCGATGGAAACCTAAGACATAGTAGAACATTTCGTATGAAGGAAATTAGACCAAATTATGGACTTAACTTGATCAAATTATTGAATGAAGTTGGACCAAAAATCTGCCAGAACCAAAATAGCAGTATGAACAGTGCACGTGAACAGTAATTGTATTTTGGCTATAACTTGAGCTACAAAACTCCAATTGGGGTGATCCAAAAATGAGAATACACTTAAGACAATAAGGAACATTTTCTATGAAGGAAGGTTTGCCAAATTCTAACAGTAGATTGACCAATGGAATAGTGCAACTAAGAGCACCAAAACTAAAATTTGACAATTTTGCCAAAATGACCTAAGCTTTGAGAAAATGACCAAAACCAACAAGTTTAGTGACCAAAATGTGGTATGTGGGTGAAGTTGGAATTCCCATACCTATTAAGCCTTAGAAAGTTAACTATTTGACTTGAATAGTGCAGTGAATAGTAACCCGAAACACAAAATTTAAAGAACGTCGAATTTAGCACGTTAGAGCTAGGTAATTGTGAAGCTAAATTTATTTTGGATTTATGTTAAGTTCTAGTACTGAAACATTGTAAAATTGTGTGTTTCAGTTGAAAAGAATATCGGGAAGGAACCCAAGGAACCGAGTCGAGGCTAAGGGATGACTCGCTTGAGGTTTGTGCACAATAAACCCTATTTAAGCATTTTATCCTTGAAAATTTGATTTAGTACGCATTATGAATTTATGAACTTTTGTGTTGCCACCTTGTGACCAAATTGTAACTTTGGAAATTGATTTGATTTTTGTATGCAATATTTGAATGAAATGTTTGAAATGGATTTTTGATTCACACTTAGCATGACAGTTACTTATTATTCCTCCTCCATTTATGGGGTTGAGATCGTTTATTTTCCTCCCTCTCTGGCTTACCAGTTGAGGTTGTAGATCGAATGAGTACTCATTAGCTAGCTAGCCACCTCCCTCATTGATTTTCATTAATGGGGTTGAGATTGCTTTGTCGTGGTGTACAACGCGGCATTGATCGGAAATTTTGTGTCATGGCTTAAGTGGTGTATGACTTTGGCAACACTGTGTTTATGAAATTGTTTGACTAAACTGTGTTTAATAGATTATTTGACAAAATGGTGTTATTAGGAACTTTGATAATTGTTGAAATGTGTTTGAGAAACATTTAAATTGTGTTTGGCAATGAATGATTTATTTATTGCATTTTAAATTTTTATTGTGCACCACTGAGTATTTTTATACTCAGCGATAGCTTATTTTACTGTCGCAGATAAGAGCAAGGAGAAAGCAGCAGAGTGAGCTGCTGTTAAATCGAGGACTACTCTGACCATTTTGTACGGGTATTATTTTATACCCTTGTAGATAATCTTGATGTAAATATAAAAATGTTATATGTATCAATGTAGTTGAGCAGTTGTAAATAAATTGTAACAATATTATTTTGGATTCTCTTCTGTAAATTTAATATTTGTTCATATGAATTTTCTGCTTTATGCTTTGTGAATGGAAATATTAAATATTTTGAGATGATTGAGTCATTGAAGGTTGGGAGTTGTGAAATATTTTTGGAAGTCCTTTTTTACAGGTCTTTGAAGAACTGGTTTTTCAAAATACAGAGGGAACTCTGTCAAAATTTTTATAAAATTTGCGGCAAAATTAAAATGGACAAAATTTTTTATTAGTATTTAAACTTGAATAAATGATTTTAAATTCTTATCAAAATGCTCACCACTTCCAAAATATAAGAAAATTGTTTTAAAATCCCTTGTAGGGTACTTAATGAGTTATCGGTAGGTGAAGTTCGGTAGTTCATTAAGTATTCTACGGGATCATGTTATGCCTTACAGAGGGGTAAGGTGTGACAGAAAGTAAAAGAAAGTAAGGTGTGAATAAGCTTAGAAAATCACCAAAGAGGTTAGTGCCATATTCTTTGCTTTTACATCTTTCTAAACATGAATTTAAGCTAAGTTAAGTTGAGAATTTAATAAAAATTGAATTAATGAGGCATGATTATGTTCCATGAAATTCTGGTAGCCTTGACATGAGTTAGGGTTAGGAGAATTCTTTGATTTAAAGTGACATATTAGCTGCCCCTACTATAAATTATATGATTAGTATAGCAAATTAGGGGTTAGATGCATGAATTGGAGGCTTGGTCAATTAGGGTTAGGGTTTTGAAATTTAATTTTAGTGGTGGATGAAAATGGACATAAACCAAAGTTGTAATGGTCAATTAGTGACCATTTGGCTATGTTTTATTAGGAAATGAAGTGATTTGTGCCACGGGAATTGAAGTTAGGTATGCTGCCCTTGAGTGCCCTGCAGGTCTGGATGTGAGTCCAGCAAGTTTGGGTAGCTATAAATGGAGTTGTAGAGGTTCAATTGGTGCAAGGCTAATTGGACATGAAACTAGACATATATTGGCACAACTTTGGTGAAGAAACCCTGCCCAGAAAACTAAACCAAGTTGACCTAAAAATTACCCTAATCCGGGTGACTTGCATTCTACCTGGGCAAAATGATCAAATGAACAGTGTTTATTTATTTGGTCATAACTCAGTGTAGAAAGGTCCAATTGACCTAAAATTTTACCATCAGAAATCTAAGACATAGATCTACAACTTTCATGAAGAACACAAATCCAAATTCTGACCATAACCTAGTCAAGTTGCTAACCAAACTTAGGTTACCAAATCTGGCAGAACCAGTTTTGCCCAGAATTTTGGATTCTGTCCAATCCGGCCAGTTATAGTATTTAGGCCATAACTTGAGCTAAAAAACTCCAAATGGAGTGATTCAAAAAAGGAAATGTAACTAGACACAATAAGGAACAACTTTTATGAAGAAAATTTTGCCAAATTCCTATTGTACAAATGACCAATGGAACAGTAAACATGAGGCTTGAAATCTAAAAATTGTGAATAACTAACACTAAGCTTTGAAATGGAATTGGCAACTAATGCCAACAACTTTAGAATGCAAAATGTGATATGTTGATAATATTTGAACCAATATACCTATTATTTATTAAAAAGTCAACATTTTAGTTGACTAATGAAATGAATAGTAACCTTACACATAAAGTATAAATATTCAAGAAATAACTTTGTAATATACCCTAGTAGGCCTAACGTGATTGGTTTGGATAGGTTGGCATACTAATAGGATTCTGATAGCAGTACTGCGTATGATGTATGGCTTCATTGCCATTCTGTGATGTGATAGCCTATGGCTAGACTGATTATTATGTTTTACTTGGCTTTATGCCTTATTGCTTTTATGGCTCATTAGCCATTCTGTTTGCACACCGGAAGACACATTATGACCGATGGTGTGATGGCCCGAGGTGCCTGGAATCCAGTGCTAGTTTACCCGTTTATCCAGTTCGGTCAACTTGTATAGGTTACTTGGGCATGGAAAAGTATAACTGTAATTGAACTGATTATTAAAGAAAATACGGAAATTAAATATCAAGAATGATTACAATAAAATACAAAGAAGCTCAAAATCATCAAGAAAATAATTAACAAAATGCATAAAGAAGTTAATATCATAAAATGTAATTAGCCCTCGACTAAATAATAAGTTAGTAATTATTTATTTCTTATGAACACAATAACTAGAAAATTATTACTTTTATTTGCATATTATATTTTCTTGTATTATTCGCACCACTAAGCTTTATGCTTAGCGCGTCGCTTTTGTAACGCGTAGGTATTAAAGATTTGGACAGAGGGCCCAGTAGACCACAGATTGGGTAAGGCTGTTCACAGTTCTGCATAGTATCCGTGTCACCTCACAAGCTACAGTGCATTGGTAGGACACTAGGTCCCATTTTGTATTTTGTGATTTTTGTAAGTTTTATAATTAAATTTTTATTTTATCATGTATATTTGAAACTTATGTAATTTAATTTTGTATTAATGTAAGTATTTGTAACTTTGTGTTTATAAATAATATATGAGAATTTATTTATGATTTGAGCTTGATGATGATGTGAAATGAATGAATGACAAATGGAGGAATTGTTAAGAAATTGTTGTAAATTGATGTGATACAAATGGAGTTTGAGAATGATTGGAAATTATTAGAAGTGTTTTTCACAGGTTCCGAAGAACCGTTTTCTCCATTTTTAGCCGACACTCTGCTGAATTTTCTATAAAATTTTCAGAGCCACAAATTAATTTATAATTTCAATAAATGATCTAAATGAGATCAATTTCATAAATTTCACTTAATAACTATAATAAATAAATTAAGAACTAATAAATATCAATGAGATAAATTATGGTGTTTCGGTACACTGTGTGGCATATCTTGCTAGACTACACTGTAGACGGGTAAGGGGTGTCACATTTAGTGGTATCAGAGCACGGTTTAGGCGTTTCTGGGTCAAGATAGAGTCCATACCATGCATTGCATTTGTAAATGTCGAGGTGACACTAATGCAGATCTGTTTGTCTTTCTTATTTTGATTAGGATATGGACCCCACGTCACAGAGAGCACTAGATGAGGAAGTGAAGAGTCGTGCTCTACCTGTAGCTGAGATTGGGGGCCAGGGAGAACCTGCTCCACCGGCACCAGCAGTGCCCGCACAGCCTCCACCGGCTATATTTCAGCAAATGGCAGAATTCTTCAGACAGATGGCTGGGGTTATGCCACCACCATTACCTCCACAGTAGAAATCCCATCTGGAAAAACTGAGAAAATTTAGGGCTGTGGACTTCATTGGTAAGAAAGAAGATGACTTGATGGCGGCTGAGAATTGGCTAGACCGTACCATAAGGGTATTGAAGCAACTACATTGCACCCCAGAGCAGAACTTGGAGGGTGCTTTGTCCCTACTTCAAGATGATGTCTATCAGTGGTGGGACACTATATCTAGTGAGGTCCGGCCAGAGTTGATAACTTGGGATTTCTTCCTCGCTGAATTTAAGAAGAAGTATGTGGGAAGTGTGTACCTGGAAGACAGAAGAAGAGAGCTTATTAATCTGAGGCAGAGGCAGCTATCAGTAGCGAAGTATGAGAAGGAGTTTGTCAGACTAAGCCGCTACGGAAGAGAGATAGTCCCCACAGAAGCAGAGAGGTGCAGAAGGTTTGAAGAGGGGCTAAATGACAATATTAAAATAATGATCACTGCCTTGGGGATTACGAACTTCACGAAATTAGTTGAAGACGCACTGAAAGTGGAAAGGGTCAGAGTAAGTGAACAGAATAGGAAAGATAGGCAGCATAAGAGGGAATTTGGACCAGGGCAGTCAAGTATACTGACTGATAGTAAGAAGTTTAAAGGTTTTGGTTCACAAGATCAGACACAGGGCTAGAGAGGCCAGATTGGGATATCTATAGCTAGTTCCCCAGGCACAATAATAAGGGGATTTGCCCCAGTGCCTGAATGTATGCACTGTGATAGGAGACACAGAAGGGAGTGTCGACTGTTAACTGGAGAGTGTTTCAAGTGTGGGGCTACGGATCATTTCATAAGAGATTGCCCTCAGAGGAGTGGTTCAATAGCTCCAGTATAAGTTGATAGACCTGCCCCTACAGTTCAAAGGGGTAAAAGATTGGGTAGAGCAGATTATTTTCTGAGACAGTTGAAAGGCCCGAAGTTAGGGTGGCACCATAGGTATATGCTATAGAAGCTCAGGAGGAGCCAAACCCAGACATTAATGAGGCAATATAAGGAAGTGAAGAAGCAAGAAGGTAGCAACTGCATGATTACTTAAGTCAGGTAAATTTTGAGGATGAAATTTAAATTAGAGGAGAAGAGTTGTAGCACTCTCATTGTAACCATTCCGTACATTCTACTGTTTCGGTGACCGGTGTCGATCCGGACAGCTAAAACGTCTGAAAAAAATATTTAAACTAAAGTGAGGAACTATAATTAACTCAAATATTAACAAGAAAAATGTAGAAAAAATTTTAGAAATAAAATACAACCAACTTAAATGAGCTGGTGCCCCAGCGATGGGTAACCCCGTGAGAAGTTGCAATTTTCGCAGCTAGAAGCCCTAAACCCAGGGGAAAATTCATAAAATAATTTTTGAGACTCTAAAGAAGAGTCATTGAGGTTTTTATGGCATTAAAATATCAAAAAAATATTTAGAAAATTTTTTCAATCGGTACAGACAATTTTGGTCTGTTAAGCCAAACGAAAGGCATTTTAGTCATTTCACCTTCAGAGGTGATTTTTGACCGACTTATCCAGCTAAGTAAATAATTATTATAATCTAAAATATGAATAAATATTGTTAAAAATTGAATTGAAAATGAGTAGCAAAGAAAAGAAAAGAAAATGAATTAAAATTGCAATTTTGACCTTATACTTATGTCACTAAGCACTCTCACCCAATCACATTGTGACACATGTCTTTAAACCACTTCAAATGAGCAAAATGGGCAGAAAAATTGAAGAAAAAATCTGCTTCTTCTTCACAAACGAACCAGCTCCCTCTCTTCTACCATTGAAGCTTCACCCAAGCTTCCAAACCTCTACCAAAACCGCCTCAAAACCTCATCTTCCCTTCACAAAAATTTGTCTCTACCACTAGAGCTAGACTTGGGCAGCCATTAGAAGAGGAGAAAGTGGAAGAAAGTGTGGTGTGAATAAGCTTAGAAAATCACCAAAGAGGTTAGTGCCATATTCTTTGTTTTTACATCTTTCTAAACATGAATTTAAGCTAAGTTAAGTTGAGAATTTCATAAAAATTGAATTAATGAGGCATGATTATATTCCATGAAATTTTGGCAGCCTTGACATGAGTTAGGGTTAGGAGAATTCTTTGATTTAAAGTGACATATTAGCTGTCCTTAGTATAAATTATATGATTACTATAGCAAATTAGGGGTTAGATGCATGAATTGGAGGCTTGGTCAATTAGGGTTAGGGTTTTGAAATTTAATTTTAGTGGTAGATGAAAATGGACATAAACCAAAGTTGTAATGGCAATTAGTGACCATTTGGCTATGTTTGATTAGGAAATGAAGTGATTTGTTCCATGGGAATTGAAGTTAGGTGTGCTGCCCTTGAGTGTCTTGCAGGTCTGGATATGAGTCCAGCATGTTTGGGCAGCTATAAATGGAGTTGTAGAGGTTCAATTGGTGCAAGTCTAATTGGACATGAAAGTAGACACATAATAACACAACTTTGGTGAAGAAACCCAGCCCAGAAAACCAAACCAAGTTGACCTAAAAATTGCCCTAATCCGAGTAACTTGCATTCTGCCTGGGCAAAACAACCAAATGAATAGTGTTTATTCATTTGGTCATAACTCAGTGTAGAAAGGTCCAATTGACCTGAAATTTTACCATCAGAAATCTGAGACATAGATCTACAACTTTCATGAAGAACACAAATCCAAATTCTGATCATAACCTAGTCAAATTGCTAACCAAACTTAGGTTACCAAATCTGGCATAACCAGTTTTGCCCAGAATTTTGGATTCTGTCCAATCCGGCCAGTTATGGTGTTTAGGCCATAACTTGAGCTAAAAAATTCCAAATGGAGTGATTCAAAAAAGGAAATGTAACTAGACACAATAAGGAACAACTTTCATGAAGACAATTTTTCCAAATTCCTACTGTACAAATGACCAATGGAACAGTAAACATGAGGCTTGAAATCTGAAAATTGTGAATAACTAACACTAAGCTTTGAAATGGAATTGGCAACTAATGCCAACAACTTTAGAATGCAAAATGTAGTATGTTGATGATATTTTAACCAATATACCTATTATCTATGAAAAAGTCAACATTTTAGTTGACTAATGAAATGAATAGTAGCCTTACACATAAAGTATAAATATTTAAGAAATGACTTTTAATATGCCCTAGTAGGCCTAATGTGATTGGTTTGGATAGGTTGGCATGCCAATAGGGTTCTGATAACAGTACTGCGTATGATGTATGGCTTCATCGCCATTCTGTGATGTGATAGCCTATGGCTATACTAATTATGATGTTTTACTTGGCTTTATGCCTTATTGTTTTTATGGCTTATTAGTCATTCTGTTTGCATACCGGGAGACACATTGTGACCGATGGTGTGACGGCCCGAGATACCTGGTACCCAGTGCTAGTTTGCCCGTTTATCCAGTCCGGTCAACTTGTATAGGTTACTTACACATGGAAAAGTATAACTGTAATTGAACTGATTATTAAAGAAAATACGGAAATTAAATATCAAGAATGATTACAATAAAATACAAAGAAGCTCAAAATCATCAAGAAAATAATTAACAAAATGCATGAAGAAGTTAATATCATAAAATGTAATTAGCCCTCGACTAAATAATAAGTTAGTAATTATTCATTTTTTATAAAACACAATAACTAGGAAATTATTACTTTTATTTGCATATTATATTTTCTTGTATTATTGGCACCACTAAGCTTTATGCTTAGCGCATCGCTTTTACAATGCGTAGGTACTGAAGATTTGGACAGAGGGTCCAGTAGACCACAAATTGGGTAAGGCCGTTCACAGTTCTGCATAGTATCCATGTCACCTCACAAGCTACAGTGCATTGGTAGGACACTAGGTTCCATTTTGTATTTTGTGATTTTTGTAAGTTTTGTAATTAAACTTTTATTTTATCATGTATATTTGAAACCTATGTAATTTAATTTTATATTAATGTAAGTATTTATAACTTTGTGTTTATAAATAACATATGAGAATTTATTTATGATTTGAGCCTGATGATGATGTGAAATGAATGAATGACAAATGGAGGAATTGTTAAGAAATTGTTGTAAATTGATGTGATACAAATGGAGTTTGAGAATGATTGGAAATTATTGGAAGTGTTTTTCACATGTTCTGAAGAAATGTTTTCTCCATTTTTAGCTGGCACTCTGCTGGATTTTCTATAAAATTTTCAGAGCAGCAAATTAATTTATAATTTCAATAAATTATCTAAATGAGATCAATTTCATAAATTTCACTTAATAACTATAATAAATAAATTAAGAACTGATAAATATCAATGAGATAAATTATGGTGTTCCGGTACACTGTGTGGCATATCTTGCTCGACTACACTGTAGACGGGTAAGGGGTGTCACAAATACTGTTACTCATATTCTTAACAACTTAAGAATAGAATTTCTAACAAAATATCAATGGACCTTTTTTATTACACATAAATATATTATGTAAAAGGAAAAGTGACATTGCCTTTTATTAATAAAATATGTACTAGATACATACAAAATGATATGCTCTAGGGCATACTACTAACAATCTCTCACTAGCACTAGAGCTATTCATTACAGTATCTTAGACCTATCTTCTCAAGATGTCGGTCTAACTGAGCTTGTAACATAGGCTTTATGAATGGATCAGTTGGATTTTCAGCTGATGCTATTTTTTGTATGGCTGCATCGCCTCACCCAACTATCTCTGTAATAATGTAGTAGTGCCTTTCTATGTGTTTGGATTTCAGTTGAGACTGGGGTTCCTTAGCCTGTATGACCGCTCCATTGTTGTCACAGTAGAGAGGAACTGTTGACTCAATGGAAGGAACTACTGCAAGTTCTATCATGAACTTCTTTATTCAAACAGCCTCTTTTGCAGCATCTGATGCAGCAATATACTCAGTCTCTATAGTGGAATCAGCAGTCGTACTCTGTTTGGAACTCTTTCAACTAACTGCAGCTCCATTACAAATGAACACAAACCCAGAGGTATACTTTCTATCATCGATATCTAATTGGAAATCAGAATCAGTATAACCATCCAATTGCAAGTCACCACCTCCATAAATCAAGAATAAATCCTTAGTTCTTCTCAAGTACTTAAGGACATTCTTGACAGCTATCCAGTATTCCAAACCTGGATTGGATTGAAACCTGATAGTCAAATTAACAGCATATGCGATATCCAGCTTAGTACACATCATTGCATACATTAAACTTCTAATAGCCGAAACATATGGAATCCTGGCCATTTTATCTCTTTCTTCAGGTGACTTTGGAGATATCTCTTTAGAAAGGTGGATACCATATCTCAATGGTAACAATCCTCTCTTGGAATCAAGCATGTTAAACCTCTTTAACACCTTTTCCAAGTATAGACTTTGGGATAAACTAATTATTCTTTTCGCTCTATCTCTATAGATGCAAATTCCAAGAATATAGGTTATCTCTCCTAAGTCTTTCATGGAGAATGTATTTGACAACCATACCTTGACAGTTGTCAACATACCTATGTCATTACCTATCAACAGAATGTCATCCATATATAAGATAAGAAAAGTGATAGCACTATCACTAACCTTCTTATATACATATGGTTCATCCACATTTTTTATAAAACCAAATGACTTAATGGCTTAATCAAAATAGATGTTCCAACTCTTTGAAGCTTGTTTTAACCCATAAATGGATCGCTTTAGCTTACACACCTTGGAACTATCCTGTGATTCAAAATCCCTAGGTTATTCCATGAAAATGTTTTCATCAATGAATCTATTGAGAAAAGTTGTTTTGACATCCATTTGTCAAATCTCATAATCATAGTATGTAGTTATTGATAATAGAATCCTAATAGATTTTAGCATGGCAACAGGCGAGAAAGTCTCCTCATAGTCGATTCCTTGCCTTTGGCGAAACCCTTTCGCTACTAGCCTTGATTTATAGGTCTCTACCTTTCTATCAGAACCAATTTTCTTCTTGAAAATCTATTTATTCCCTATAGGTACAATACCTTCAGGTGGGTCAATAAGGTCCCAAACTTGGTTCTTATACATGGAATCAATTTCAGATTTCATAGCTTCAATCCAATTTGAAGAGTCTATATCTGATATAGCTTCTTCATAGGTAAGAGGATCATCTCCATAATCTATTTATTCACGAGTAAACAACTCTTATTCATCTTCATGAAGAAAACTATATCTCTTTAGTGGGTGAGATATCCTGGTCAATCTGTGAGGAATTACTGTAGATGTTTCATCAATAGGTGTAGGTTGACTAGATGGATCTATATTCATTTGATCTATTGGCTGGTCAGAATTCTCCAATTCTAACTCTATTTACCTTCATTTGCCACCTTCTTGAATAAACTGTTATTTAAGAAATATGGCATCTCTGCTTACCACAACCTTTTATGATGTAGGAAAATAAAAATAATATCTAAAACTTTCTTTTGGATATCTAATAAATCGACATTTTTCTGATCTGGTTTCCAATTTATCAGTGTTCAGCTTTTTAATATAAGCTGGACAACCCCAAATCTTAGCATGCTTAAGACTCGATTTTCTTTCATGCCGTATCTCATAAGGTGTGGAAGAGACTAATTTTGATGGAATCCTATTCAGAATATGCAATGCTGATTCTAGTGCAAATCCCCAAAAGGAATTTGGCATATCAGTATAGCTCATCATACTGCGTACCATATCTAATAGGGTACGATTTCTCCTTTCAGATACACCATTTAGTTGTGGCATTCCTGGAGGAGTCAGTTGGAAGACAATGCCATGCTCTTTCAGGTATTCATCAAATTCAGTACTTAAGTATTCACCTCCACGATCTGATCGAAGAGTTTTAATCGAAGAGTTTTAATACTTTTTCCTGTTTGATTTTCTACTTCACATTTAAATTCTTTGAACTTTTCAAATGATTCATGTCTGTATTTCATCAAATACAAATACCCAAACCTTAGTTTATCATTAGTAAAGGTAATAAAGTAATGAAAACTGCCTCTAGTCATTTTCTTAAATGGACCACATATATCACTATGTATCAATTCTAAAATATTTTTAGCTCTTAACCCTTGTCCAACAAAAGGTGATCTAGTCATTTTGCCTTGAAGGTAGGATTCACAAGTTGGAGTGGGTTCAGAACCTAATGAGGATAAAATCCCCATTTTCTCCAGCTTTGTAATCCTATCTTCTACAACATGACCTAATCTTAAGTGCTAAATATATTTTTGAACTTGAGTTGATTTTCATCATGGCATTACATTCATTTAGATTACTTGCATTAGATTTATATTTAACATTATTATCCAAATAATAAAGTCCATCATGCATATAACGCGAACCAACATATTTATTTCTAAAATAAATATTGCAAACATCATTTGTGAACTAAAATTCATAACCATTTATAGTCAAACTAGATATAGAAATGATGTTCTTAAAAGCATCAGGTACATGCAAAACATTATTTAAATACAAAATATATCCACACATGTATAAAGATTTAAATCCTATGGCTAAAGCTTCAACAGTTGAGCCATTGCCAACCCGGAGTCTAATATCTGGTAACTGCAAGTTGCTACTACTTGCTAGTTCCTGCATATCAAAAGTAATGTGAGAACTAGCACCAGTATCTAAAATCCAAGCTGTAGATGAACTATGAGTATCATCAGAATCTAAATAACAAGACACAGACATACCTTCTGAAGGTTTATCCTTCTTGTCCTTCAGAGAAGCAAGATACTCTGGACAGTTTCTTTTTCAGTGCCCATCCTTCTGGCAGTAGAAACACTTTCCCTTGCCTTTGTCAGCTTCAGTCTTGCCCTTCTGTTTGGCTATCTTCTTGGAAGGTCCAGGAATTTGAGATTTTTTATTCTTATTGCCCTTCTTCCTTTTGAACTTTCCAGCAGAAGAAGAAGATACAATCAAAGCCACCTCTTTTCCTTTGTTGCTCGGCATATTTCATTTGGGCAATAACCAGCATGTTAAGCAACCCAGCCAAAGTATACTCTTGCTTTATCATATAGAAATTTATCACAAAATTCCCAAATGACTCAGGCAGGGACTAAAGGATCAAATCCGTCTGCAGTTGGAAATCCATGTGAAAATCAAGATGTTCCAGCTGCTCAATAAGTCGAATCATCTTGTGGACATGATCTCCTACATTCTATCCCTCAGACATCCTCATGTGGAATAGCTGTCTAGATATCTCATACCTAGCATTGCTGCTGTGCTCATCATACAACTCTTGCAGGTGAAGGAGGATCTCACTTGCATTTTGCGTATTTTCATGCTGCTTCTGTAACTCATTACTCATAGAAGCAAGCATGTAATATTTAGCTCTCATATCATGCTCCTTCCATTTGTCCAAAGTATCTTGTTCCTCTTGAGTCGCCTTTGGAGGTAAGGGACAAGAACCTTTGAGTCTAAAATATATCCAATGCGTTCTAGGTTCAGGACAAGTTTTAAATTTCTTAGCCAATCAGAAAGATTAGGTCCCATCAACCTATTGTGATCAAGTATGCTCGTAAGAATATTGGATGGTGGTGGTTGTTGTGTGCTCATTATTATCAGAAAATTAACTGCAGAAAATAACTAGATTAATTAGTAAATGTTTCAAGTAATTAACTAAAATGATTATGGTCTTTTAATCAAATTGGTCCTCCCACTAACTTGGTGAATCCTACACTCCCAAAGTAGGAAACAAAAATCCTAGTTGGATGGATTTCTAGTGCGCTATTGAATTCTTATAGTCTTATTAATCATCTTCAGGCACATCCATTATTGGAATTACAATAAACTATAAGCGAGCAACTCCTTGCCTATCACATCTCATGTGAGGTTCAATTATTTATCTAGCCCCTAATGCTCAAAATCTCAGACACATCCATTATTGATTTATCTTGCATTAGTTTAGTTGATCCCATTGAGCCAGTAAACATGCAAATAATTTTAATGTCCTCAGGCACATCCATTATTGGCCATCAACTATTTACATATTTACAACATCTCATACTTAACAATTATTCTTAAGAAAATCTCTTAAATTAAATGTATCACATGCAAGTATTTAATATTTCTTAAAATAATTGCCTCAATGGAGGGCTATGACATAATTACTTTAATTATACAATTTCCAACTTAATCATTTGTTTGAAAGATTTAGTGGTCGGCTTAATTACTATTATGGTCTCACTTTGCTAATTATCCAATTGGCATGCATATATCATATATTTGCATACATTCCCATACATCTCATGCATACATGGATAAACAAATAATATGGTATGATCATGGATTTTCTAAGGGATTCAATTTTGAGCCACCAAGAATTGAATCAGGACATTCTTAGGTGTATTTCATTTATTCATTTTACAAGAGTTGCTGAAGGAGTACATAATCAACACTTGATCTTGATTTCCTCCCACTGATCCCACCAATGCTCTTGACCTCTTTGATCTTCTTGCAACCCAATTACATTGTAATCCTTGGCATTCCAAGGTGAATTTACAAGAATATAGACTTTGAAGTCCTCAAATAAATAAAATTATAACCCAAATTATTACAACATTTATAATACATGCCACTAAAATAAAATTAATTATTTTACAATCCAAAGAAAAATAAAAGAAATAAATCTAATCACATTGGTGTTTTATTGTCTATGATCATCCATCATGCATATTAAAATTTAACAATTAAATAAAATATACATACTAAAAAATTAAATTGAATATCATATATTCAACAAAAAAATTCTGATTTGAATCTCATTCAAATAAATTTAAATTTAGAAATCCTTTCCAAATTTAATACCTTGAAAACATTTTTCAAAAATTAATTTTGTGATTAAAATTCTTAATTAAACAATTTAATTAGGTATGGGCCTAATTATGGGCCTTAAGATATACAAAAATTGTGTAAAGAAGCCCAAAACCCAAGCCCAAAATCAAAACGCACCCTTTGGGTGTGCATCTCAACCGTGCCACCACTCATGAGCACCATCACATTCATGCCGCCACACTTGAGCACCCAAACAGCTTTAGATCAATCCAAATTTGATCCAATCACACAATTAAACCTCATATTCAATCATAATGGCAAATATAGTGGCTCTGATATCAATTTGAAGGAGTGAAAATGTGATTATTGGACATTAGAACCTTGAATTTCAAAAATTATTTCTAAGATTACATGCACCATACCAAGTTTCTTATGAACTTAATCAATTTTTAATGTCTAATTGCATACCAAAACATATTTTAGCATGCATTAAAATTTTATTTGCCATTAAAGATTATGAATTAACATTTAATTCAATCAAACCCTAACCAAAAGAGGGATTTTTAAATACTAACCTGTTGATGCACAATTAATGCAATCTTAGGATGCTTTTAGGACCCCAAATGTTGTCCCTCTAGCTTGTCCACTACAAGCACATCAAGAAGCAACTATGGCAGCCCCCAAATATTGCCTCTCAAGCTTTGCCAACCACTTGAAGATAGGGTTTAGTGCTTTAGTGAAGGTTAATGGGTATTTAGGATATTAGAAACCTTTTCTAGCAATTTTAATTCAAAGAAACCAAGGGATTTTTCTTTGAATCAAGTGAGAAAAGAAGAGAGGAGAAAAAGACTTCTTGTTGCCGCCCCATATGAGAGAAAAGAGAGAGTGGGCTGATTTTTCTTTATAACCTCTCTTTATATACTTAGGTCAAACCCTAATTCCCTTATCACATGTCACTATAAGATCTCATCTTCTTATTATTTGATTTAATCCTATGAAGCCATGTGTCGAGCTCCATTTAAATCATAACATGTGGTCTTCCATCATAGGAAGACAAGTGGCAAGATCATATGGTGCCATGTATCACCATCTCATGGTGCCACATGTCACAATGTGAAAAGACCAATTTTCCCTTACTCTTTAATTTGAGTTCTCAATCCAAAATTATAATTTCTCCTCTTCAATTCAATTTATATCAAATATAAATTAATTAATTAATTAATATCTATTAATTAATTTCTCATAATTAAATTCATATTTAATCAAATTAAATATAAATTTAATTTATATTATACATCCAATAACCTAGATTTGGTTTCAAGTCATGCTAGGGAGTTTACAATGTTATTGCAAACCAAACCTCTTTAATTAATTAATTAAACTATTTAATTAATAAATTAAATCACATTTTAAATGGTGATTAGCTTATGTAGATGTGTGACTTACTAGGCTCATTACTTATTGGCAATGAGAAATGATATTAACTCTTAAAATCATTAGAACTCTTTCTTATCGCAAATGATTTCTCTAAATCATTTCAGGCATCTCATAAAGCATGGTTGACACCTAGAATAGTATGCCATAGCAACCCAATCAGTAATAAGGAATACCTTAAATGAACCTTTAATCATATGTTACCATGCACTAGAATCTCTCCGTTACAAATTCCCAATTCGAGCTGGAGTCATGGTTAATATCAAACCCCATTTGCTATGAATATTATGTTCTCTTTTAATTCCAGTTCATGATTAATTAGATTTTCTTATCAGAAACTCTTTTCTGACTAAATCTGTCTGTCCTGGCCACGAACTTGAAACATCAAGAAAAATTAAATGAACATAGGATTTTATCCCTATTTACTTAGGGTAATGGATTCCATCTTGATCAACACCTATCTCCATATATAACTATTAGGAGCCAACACATGCCCATATACCTATACACAGTACAAGTATAAAAGCAGTATCAAACTCAAACCACCCATATATAAGATAACTGTGTTATCTCGGGTCTAAAGATTATATGCACTGATATGATATATGACAATGCATTGACAAGAATAAACTTCATGTGCTTGTCATAAGCGTCACTGGTTCGGCCTACTTATCATTTATAAGTGCCTATCATGTTTGTTATGTGGCATGATACTCACCACTCCATCTTATTTATATCTTATATAAGTACCTTGGGAACAAACATTATTACAATCATGTCCTTTGTAAAGTATCCTCGATTGTAAACCTCTTTATGATACTTTGTACTAGAAATATTGTCACTCATATTCTTAACAACTTAAAAATAGAATTTCTAACAAAATATCAATAGACATTTTCTATTACATATAAATATATTATGTAAACGGAAAAGTGAAATTGCCTTTTATTAATAAAATATGTATTAGATACATACAAAATGATATACTCTAGGGTATACTACTAACAATCTCTCAGTATTTAAAGACCCTAAATCATCAAATATCCCTTGCACATGAAACTCCTGACTCCCCCCCTCAAGTTGGTTCTCTACATTGCTAGTAACTTCTCGGTTACCATCCTTTAAAAGCAAAGGCATTAATGAATTACCCTTGTATGAACTATCACTACTTTCCTTAACCCCCACACCTCTCATCAATCTCCTCAAGAATCAATTTAGACTTTTTAGTAACTTCCTGCTGCCTAAACTCCTTCCTTAGATCATCAACAGTCAAGTGTTGCACATATAGATCAATAATACCTTCAATCTCAGCTTGTCTACACATTTCAAGGATGTTTGTATCATTAGATAATGGTCTTAAACCCTTCTGATAATCTATCCCTGATTGCCTCCAAAAATACCTAAGCATTCCTTCAATCTTCAAAACTTGACACATTCGATCAATCCTCACCATGGACATGGTATCCCATGTTAGACCATGGACTGTCCATGTCTTCCCATCATAATACCCCCATTCTCAAAGTGTACCATTATGATGAATGCATAAACTAAATGAAATTTCATCATGCACCCCTGTAAGAAATAATATAATTTAATAATATTCAAGTTATCAAACATAACTTTGTCAGTGCACACATATCAATTAAAAATAACATTACTTGTTGGAGAAATATAATATAATATAACAATAAACAATACATAAGGTAACATATTTAATGCATATAAGCTTTCATTATAAAAGCATGATTAACACATTACATAGGGTATATAATGTCTTTCTATAATGGGTCATTCATCAAAGCACCTGACAGAAAACAAATTGACACTAAACACTAAGAGAAAGATTTTGCAAACAATGAGCCACACACATTATTCATTATAAAAGCAACATATTTAATACAGAGAAGCTTTTCCAAGTCAAATATCACTATTCAAACATACATCGTTAAAGCAATCAGTTTGTAGCTAACCTTGATTGTGGGCCATGTTTGCTTCCATAGTTGCGAAACTGATAGTAGTCCTTCTTCAAAGTCAGAAAAAAAAACACATGCTATCAAATGGGCTCTCAAATATTTTCCTTCGAATCAACTGATAATAAAAAATAATGTACCCAAAATGGTTGCTTTATAATGGACCACATTAAAACTTTCTAACAAAATCTAAACAAAATAATATTGAATCAAACATACCCATTGAAAAAACCTATAACAAATAACGTACCTTAACTGAATCGGGAGAAAACAGTAAGGAAAGTCCCAAACAGTGAACTTGATAGTAATTTGTG
This sequence comes from Hevea brasiliensis, assembly GCF_030052815.1. Lineage (NCBI taxonomy): Eukaryota > Viridiplantae > Streptophyta > Magnoliopsida > Malpighiales > Euphorbiaceae > Hevea > Hevea brasiliensis. Next base: position 85,519,259 of record NC_079505.1, on the reverse strand, counting down.
AGGTAATGGCAAATTCGTAAGAAAAACAACGACCAAACTCACAATCCTTCAAGGGAATAACAAGCAAACTGACGAATTGAGAGAACAACAAGAAAGAGAGAGAGAATAAAGATGAGAAAAATAATATGCAAGCGAACAGTGACAAAAGAAGCTGCGTTCTATGTGTCAGATAAAATCCTTGGTCGACAATGAAGAATGAGTCATGGAAAGAAATAATCGATGGATTTCAAGTAACGATTTGCGATGAAGAATGAGCCTGATGATGAAGAAATTGAAGGGACACAACCTGCTATATCGAAAAAAGAGAAAATGTAGATGAAAGAGTGAGAGAGTGAAGTAACACACGTTGGAGGAGAGACAAAAAGGGATAGATGATTCTTAATATTACCTGGACATGCCACATATCTTTTTACTTTTAAACCAGTTATTGTAGGTTATATGAGGTTTAAAGTGACATTTACTATAGTTTATGAGGTTTTAAGTGAAATTTTAAAATTCATGTACCGTAGTGTTACCGACCCTAAAATTCATGTACCATTGATGAAATTTACCCAAATTTATATATATCAAATATGAATTATATGAATAAAATAGTGTATGATTTTAAGATCTAAAAATGCAGAAATTCAAACCCACGTCGTGGAAGCCTTGACGTGAATCTATGAAAGAGAGTCCTTCCTTCGTCGGTTCCATTGACATGCACCTTACTCCTTCCCCTTCGACGTGCCATCGACTTCTCATTATTAATTAGTATAAATTAAGGCCATTGTATTTTCAATTTGTTTCATGTAACTAAGATCTCAATTCTTCAAGTCAATCCTCGAATAGCGCAAGAAAATGGAATACCCTCTCGCACGCCGCCACCCACCCACGCCAAGCCCGCTATCGCCTTGCCTTTTTCGAAGCAGAAGTGGAGCTGAAAATAATTCAACCTCGACAAACACCAGCCAAAGATTCACTAGCCGCTCAAAATCTACCACGAGGTCAAGAAACATCCCAAACGAGGAGAATATAATTCCTTCGTCAACTGGGCACAAGAAGGATACTAATCATGACAATTGTAGCAGAGATGGGTTTGTTAGGTTCTTGCAGCGTGGCAGTCCAACTCCCCGTGATTCCCCAGCAACTAATAGACCAAAGTCCGCATCAAGATCTCCTTCAGCTTGGGCTTTGTCTCCGGGAAGGTCTTTGTTTAATATGTTTCCACCGGAGTTGCCAGCTGCAACTGGAGGAGGAGAGAGAGGGAAAGCCAAAGGTGGACGTGGGGCAGTAAGAGGTGTTTTGAAGTATTTTAGGCAAAAGAAAATGTCTCCACTACAGGAAGAAGAGTATCATAGGTGTAGGGTTTTGCATAATAGGCTATTGCAGTGGAGGTTTGCCAATTCTAGGGCTGAGGCTGTTATGGCTTCTGTGAGGATAGCTGCAGAAGTAAGCTTCCTTTTTCTTCTTCTTTGCATATATAATTAAGATGGTCAAGTTCTTACAGTTTTCTGTTCTTTCTTTTTTCAGGATAGATTATTTCATGTCTGGCTGAGAATCTTCAATGCAAGAAACATCATACTAGAAAAGAGAATGGAAATTCTAAAAATGAAGCACCAGATGAAATTATGTCAAATTATTAACCCACAAATGAGTCTGCTCAATGAGTGGGCGAAAATGGAGAGAAAAAATTGTGAAGCAGTGGGCAGGCTGACAAGAAAACTGTCAGCTTTGTCTGTCAAACTCCCTTTAGCAGAGGAGGTCAAGGTATTTAATAATTTGTTACTCCATTTCTAGTATCACTTTTTTTTATTTTCATTGATTTTTCTCTCTTTATTCTTCTTCTTTGTAAATTTCCTTGAGCTCTTGACAATGGCATATATCAAGGGAATGGAGAAAAAAAATCTCATCTTGATTGTCTTTACAGGGAGATGTGGAATCTATCTACAGAGCCATGAGCACAGCAGTGGAAGTCATGGATAGTATAGAGGCCACAATCACAAAATTTATCTCACAGGTTAATTTCTAAATTATGTATTTTTTAGGTACTATATAATTTTTCATGATTGTGAGTGTAAATTATCCTAAACTAATTAAATAATGTCGAGAAAATAACATAATTAATTAATTAATTCTATGACTTACCCAGCAGGTGGAAAAAATTCTTTATCTGCTTACAGAGCTTACGAGCACACTTGAACATCAAAAGGAGAGCTTGGGGGATATGGAGAAGATAGTCACGATGGTTGCTGAGCTATTGGTGAGCTAATTATAACTGTTTCCTTCGATTTTCCATCACATATTCAGTCCTTTCTCCTCTTCTTGCTTCATATATATATTTTTTGGCAAAATTTGTCAAATCAATATTGCTATTTGCATGAGACCAACCAAGATCTTATTATGTGGCCCATAATCTTCAGCAGAGCCCAACTCCAAATTTAATTTGTATCATTGCTCAGCTTGCAGGGCTAAAGAAATTTTCATGTTGGATCTAATAATGAGAGGCTCGCTATCGTGATCGGCCCAAACAAGATTTCATGTTGATCCTTCTTATGAAATTTATTATTTTACCAAAACGGCTAAAAAAAACACCTCTTTTCTCTTCTTTTGTGTAATATTTATGAATCTTCCTCCTACAGGCACGGGAGAGTAGTATGAGAGCACAGCTCATGCAAGTGGTCGAGGAATCAAGAAGCAATGGTTTCTGAAAAATAATACTACTTTTGTAGTTTGTAAAATGAAATCAATGCAGGATACGAAATTCCGTGCAAGAATTTGTACAGATTTTCCTATGTATTTTGTACCTTTTCTTATAATAAAGTATCAAGTCATTTCGATTACATTTTATATCTTTTAGAATCAAGTAGAAGATGGGTCAGCCACAACCCAAATCCGGCAAGCCATGCAGCCCTGGGTCCCAAGCGCAGGCTGTAGACTGTTGCGTGATGTCAAATGGGCCCTTGAGGTTTAGGGCCACCCTGCCAGCCAACCAGAAATCCAATCTGGGGGAGTCAGATCAGGGATTCCATTGCAAAAGGAATTATTGAAAAGTTTGTAACTGAATATTGTTCTACTGTTAGTGTACTGGAACTCACAAAATAGTTGAACCTTAAATTTAAAAATAGAATCCAAACATTGTCTGCAAAATTAGACTATAATATTTGAGAGGGCCAAATAATTTATATTATAAATTTTAGGACTGTAAAATTATCTCAATCATAATTAATTATAAAAAAAATAATGTATTATAAAATATATTTTATTTAACTTATTGTATTTTAAAATAATAATAAAATCACCAAAGTATTAATTAAGTCTATTATTCAATATTTAAAAAAAGTTAATACAACATAAGCATAATGTAAAAAAAAAAATTATATTCTTTATTTTAAATTGGGAATGGTTGTTAAATATAGATATTCTTAAATTAACATAAAATAACACAAATTGCTTAATTTTCACTTATACTTACTGTTAAAATAGATTTATATTAAATGTAATTAAGATTTTTTTTTTAATGAAAGTATTGAGAGGGACTCATGGGGAGCCATGAGCTAGGGGGCCATGGCTTGAATATGAACATGCACTTAATGTATCAAATAATTTATCATTAATATTTTGAAAATGCACCTTTTAGAACAATGCCACTTGTTTATAACTCATATTTTGTTTCTGTTTTCATGTGTAAGAATCCATCATAAAATTTTGAAAAATAACCCTGAGGTGTTCTGTTTGCAGTCTCAGTTCTTGAATGTTCAGGGTCAGGATATATCACATAGAGAACAAAAAGCATATCTGCAAGCATATGCAGAACTTGTTAATTGTTAATTTCCTTTTGAGATGATATCCAACAACAAGGACAGATGGGTTAAGTGCTGATTTGGATAGCAAATCCACTGTTTGTAAATGTATCGATAGATTCAAGTGGACACCTGAGACTTCTTTGTGTGTAGTCTTTGCTGGCCTTTTTGGCAATTTCGGTCCAACAAGGTATTTTCTTTTCATGATTGCAAATCTTCACACTTTTGGCCCACTCACCATTTCATATTCCATGCTAAAACATCATTAACACTCCAATTTATGTGTCGATATCAAAAGATAAGTACCAATTTAACACAAGAATTTAGGACAAGAACACTTGAAATTTTCATTCGAAATAAAGTAAGAAAAATCACTTCTTCTATACCAATCCCCCACCGTTTGAAAAATAACATAAAAGAAATATTTAAAAAAAAAAAGATGAAGCCAGTAAATGTAAAATAATCATATTAATATTCCACAGCAGGCTTTTGTGCAATAGCACCAGCGCCAGTAACTAAGTTATCACCAACCCCAACTCCACCGCTAACTACACTTGCAGGCAATTTCCTCTTAGGCTTGGCTTCTTGCAGCATCAAGACAACATCCCTCATCGAGGGTCGGTCCGCCGGATTCCGGCTAGTGCATAGAAGTGCAATTCTAAGCATTTGCATCATTTCCTCCCTCACGGATGCTATAGATGCCCCAGCGTTTTTGTCCAAAATGTCATTGATACCATCCTTAGTCTTGATCTTAGACCTTACCCAATCCACAATGCTGTTACCATCCCCAAACTCAGCATCAACTGATCTTTTCCCGCTAATAATCTCCATTAACACCACTCCATAACTATAAATATCACTCTTCTCATCTACTTGTAGAGTATAAGCATATTCTGCAAAAGAACACAACCATCAATTAATGATCCAACACAATGCATTATCATGAAATCAAAACTGCAATCGATTAAAGGATCTAACATTTTTCTTGGGTAGGGTCCATTTGTATTTATTAGATGTAACAAAATAGAAAAGGAATAGAAGAGAAATAAAAAGAAGAAGAAAGACACAGTTCACGCCCAATGGTGCGCCATGCACAAAAACAGTTGAAGAATTCGCGGCGCCAAAAAGCAGAGATGACGTCCACTATAACTGTAGTATTAGCCAATTCTTCGCAACGAAAAAAAATCAAAATGTGCTTGCTTTACCAAAGATAAAAGGGAAATCAATGCTTGGCTTGTCTTCATTATTTATTTTAACCAAGAAATAACCCATCAGAACAATGTTTGGATAGTACCCACATAATTCCAGGTGATGCACTATAGTTAGTGGTGGTGGATTTGATCGCCCAACAAAAAGAATTAACTAAAACAAACAGAAGCAAAGAAAAGGTATCCAAGAACAAAAACGCGACCAACCCTGGGATTACTGTTTCCAAACAAGCCAAGATTTGACTGAAAGGACAGAAAAGCAAAGCATATACATTGAAGAACTCCCAAAGAGAAAATTTTATACTTTCGGCCCTGGCTAAAACGTTCCGCCCTATCTAATAAACATACCATGTTGTCAATTTCACACCTTTTTTTTGTTAAAGAGAACAAAACCTATGGTCACACCTTATAACACATCTTTCTTTCCTCTTTTATACAGTAAGATTGATTACATATTTTATAATCGTACACTAATATTCTCAAATAGAAATATTGTGAGGAGGGTCATTAAGATTTAAACTCTGCAGCATACTCTAACGCTGATTATACCATCTCAATATATGACAAAGAAAGAGACAAGGAAAATATATGCACAATTGCAAGATGTAAACCTGTGATAATAATAAGAAAGAAAGCAAACAACTCACCTGGAGCAATGTAACCATAAGATCCGGCAATTACAGACATGGACTCGTCGCTTTGTATCAACTTGGCCACACCAAAATCTGCCACTCTAGCCTCCATCTCACCGTCCAATAGAATGTTACTAGGCTTTAGATCACGATGTACTATCACAGGATCACAGTCATGGTGGAGATAACATATCCCCTGAGCCACCCCAAGAGCAATCTTGTGCCTTGTAAACCAGTCAGCCACTAGATTTTCTCCCTTATTTTTTCCATGCAATAAATCTTCTAAATTTCCATTTGGCATGTACTCGTAAAGAAGCATAGTGCACTCCCTGTTGCTGCAGCACCCTAACAATCTCACTATATTCCTATGCCTCACATTCCCCAATACATCCACCTCTGCTAGAACCCCTCTCCTCCGTCGGATATTTTCCTTGTGCTTGCCCCACAGCTTTTTGACCGCTATGATCTCGCCACCTGGCATCTCAGCCTTGTACACTGTGCCAGTTGATCCCATTCCTATAATCTTATCGGTCATGGACAAGCACTCCAGCACATCGTCAGCCGTGAAATTCAAACGTTGGAATGCCGTTAATTTCCACGGTCCGATCTCGCGATCGTTGTTGAACTTGCGGTTATAATTGGCGTGGAAGCACCTGGTTCCGGCAACCAGCACGAATAGCCCAATACCAAACGCGGCAGCCATGATCCATACGATCGCCCCTGCGGTCTTCTTCGGCTGCTGCCGCCTGTGGACTTCGACCTCGCCGACTGATAGCGTGTCTGCTGCGCAAGGCTTGGCTAAAATGCGGCCGCAGATCCCGTCGTTGCCTAAAAAGGACGACGGATGCAAGTTTGGAAATATACCAGAGCCCGGAATTGGTCCCCTTAAACGATTATAGGACACATTGAAGTTCTCTAAAGTGGTGCAGTTCTCGAAATTTGAAGGGATTGAGCCCGTGAGAAAGTTATAAGAAATGTCGACATCAGTGATCGCTGGAAGCGTAGAAATTTCCCACGGGATTATGCCGGTGAGGGAATTGCGGCTCAAATTCAAGTTAATAAGCTTCTCGCAGTGTCCAATGTCCCAAGGAATGCCACCGTTGAACGAATTATCCTGCAATTCGATCTTATACACGCTGCTACACCCGATAAAATCAGGGATTTTTCCGGTGAGTTTACTTGAACTGGCCGAAAATATTTGTAAATTCGGTGCGCTCCATATGTTACTTGGCAATTTGCTGTGCAAAGAGTTCTCGGAGATGTTTAAGTACTGTAGCTGCGGTGCATTGCCAAGGTCGTGAGGAATTTCGCCCGAGAGGCTATTCTTGCTCAGGTCCATGTAGGTTAGATTCCGCAAGTGCCCGAAGCCGTATGGGATTGAACCGTTAAGTTGATTGTCTTGGATTCGGACCCTGCACAAAGACGTACAGTTTGCTAGCGATTCTGGCAGACCTCCAATAAACTTGTTGGAGAAGAGTATGAGCTTTAATAGCTTGTTTCCTTGACAAAGACTTGGAGGGATTGGACCATGTAGAGAGTTGGAGGACACGTCCAGCCACTGTAACTTGCAGTTCGAGCCGAGTTTTTGCGGGAGAATTCCCGTGAGAGAGTTGTTCCAGAGATACAGAGCGTTAAGATTTGGCAGCTCACCAATTCCTTCCGGTATTTCGCCACTGAATTGATTTTTCATCAAGCTCACTCTTGTTAGCTCTTTCAAAGAAGAAATTTCTACTGGAATCTTGCCCGTAAGTCGATTATCAGACAAATCAAGAACCTTTAGAGCTTTGAAATTTGAAAAACTCACCGGGATTTCACCAGTAAACTGGTTTTGGAAAAGTAACAGCATTTCGAGTTTCGTTAGATTTCCAAGTTCCTGTGTGAGATTACCCGAGAGAGAACATCCTGAGATATCCAGGTACTGGAGATTGGATAACAATGCAAGCTCCTCTGGTACTTTTCCTGTTAACATACTGTTGTATCCAATCTCCATCCGCTCAAGCAGGCTCAAGGATCCTAATTGGGGTGGGACGGGCCCTTCTAACAAATTTCCAGCTAAGCCCAGAAACTTCAATCTTGGAAAACTACCATATTCCGTGGGAATCTCTCCTTGAAAAAAGCTTCCGGTGAGGTTGAGCCGCTCCAAGAAGCGAAGCGAGCTGAACTCTTTTGGCAATGGACCGGTGAAATTGTTGCTGTATGCATGGAAGACTCTTAGGGACTTGAGCTTGGAAATCCCAGGTGGAAATGTGGAATTGAAATTGTTGTGGCTGATATCAATAGTTCTGAGCTCAGTCAGTTCAAAGATGACTGGTTGTAGAGGCCCCATAAAAGCATTTAAGCTCAAATTCAAGTGAATTAAGCTGTTTAAGTGCCGGATTTCATCAGGAATCACACCAGAAAGACTTCGGCAAGAGAGATCAAGCGTTATGATTTGAGCAGTTCCAGGGTCGCATTTGATGCCAGACCAGGAACACCAAACTGGGCCTCGGAAACTAGGCTTGGAAGATGGTCGGGTGGGATCCCAGTCATGGAAGGTATCAAGAGGATCTCGGAGGGATAATTTGAGGGAAAGTAGAGCGCGGAGTTGAAGAGGCAGAGCTGTGGCAGAGAGGACTAGTAGGAATGTTTGAAGTAAGTAGAAGAAGGAAAATGTTAGACGGAAAAGGAAAGGAGGTTTCATGGTTATGGGGATGTGGGGATTCTGGTTGAGAGATATGTGATGTTAAGAGAGGTAAATTTAAGGGAAGGAAGGTTTTGATGGAGAGAGATAATACTTTTTGAGAGTGCTGGGTGCAGAGGGTGTTTCATGATGATTAGTGGCTTCAGTGGGTTTTCCTGGTGGGCATGTAAGAATGAGCTCGAGAGAGAGAGAAACTACTCCTCTGTTCTCTCTCTGCTCCTACTATTAATATCCCCTTCTCTTCCTCTACAGGCAACACCTACAGCTCCCATATCCTTTATTTGCATTTTTCTTTCTTTCTCTGGCTTCCACAGTATTTTTCCTTTGTCTGGCTCTCCCCTGTACCTTTTGTTTTCTTGGATTTCTTTTTCCTTTCTTTTGTTTCCACTTTTCATCATTCCTTATTTCCTTTATCTTGGCTAACAAATTTGTAAAATACGTGTAAGTTAACAGCGACAATGGTCCCTCCCAGGGTCCAAGAAAGTCATTTCTATTTATTCCCACCATTTTCTCAAAACTATTTAAAAAAAAAATAAATTATTTTTCTATTTTTCTTTCTCTGTTTTTCCCACTTGGGATTTTCAGGTGAATCTGTAGAGTGAGAACCTTCCATAAGGCGGGTGGACCACCATCCTTGCGAGGGCCATCAATCATTTTTTAACCGGTTGTGATAAAATATTCTGAGTGATTTAGCTGTTAAATATAATTAATAATTAATAATAATTAATTTATATTTAATATTTAATAAAATTATATTTAATTATTATTAATGATATATAAAATAATTAATAAATATATATGTTATATAATTTATTTTATTATTAAAATAAATATAAAATTATAAATTTATTATATTATATTATTTATTTTATTATTATTAAATTAATATATTATATTATTTATTATATTATTAAAATAAATATAAAATTATTAATTTATTATATTATTTATTTTATTATTAAAATAAAAAATAATTAAATTTTTTTAAAAAATAATTAAATAACTTTAAAAATATAAATAAAATAATAAAATAATTATTATTATTGATAAAGAAAAAAATTTATAATTAATTTTAAATTTTTAGATATAAATAAGTATTTTATATTTTATGTTATTAATAAAAATTATTATAATAAAATTAAAATGTATTAAATAAAATGTTAAAATTATAAATAAAAAATATAAAAATATTAATAATATTAATTTTTAAATTAAATAAAAAAAATAATATGATTAAAATAAAAAATAAAATCAAATCAGCTATTAATTGAAAAAAATAATTTTAAAAATAGAATTGATATAAATTATAGTTGATAGAGTATAATATTAATTATTCATAAGATATTAATTTTATTGTTTTAAATTTATTAAATATCATAATTTATCTATTTGAGTATTTATTAATTATATTTAATAAATAAATTAAATATTCTTTAAAATACATAATAATATTATTATTTATAAAAATTAAAATAAATAAAATTAAAAAAAAAAAAGAAAATGAAAGGATTTGATTTAAAATATGGTTTTTAAATGCAACTATTTTAATATTTGAAACGAGCTTTAAGAAATAAATAAATAAAAAAAAAAAAAAAAACAAAAGGACATTGTAGACAAAGAAGTGGGTTGTCAGAATATATGTTAAAGAAGAACGTCATTCTATGATTTCACATCTCGGGATCGTAAATTTTCTAACAATTTGGCGCGGGGCGTTTGAAAGTCCTGAAATTGCCGAAACTGTCCCTTAAATTGACAGACGGCAAATAACATTCTCTGGGCATTAAATTTCAATTAAATTAAGGCACAGAATATACAATGGCAAGTGGATGCCGGTTTGCTTTTTTAGCAGCTGCGATCACTCAGTTTCACTTGTGCGAAAGCCTTTGGAAATACCATGATGACCATTTTCTTTGTATTAATTAATGTTGGCATTAAAGTATTTCTTTAGATAAGGACAATTCTTCAAGCACAATTATCCTCTCAAACCTTTTCTTGTTCTTCTTCTTATTCTTCTTATGTCTTCCCTTTTATTAAAAATAAATAAATAAAATTTAAATTTTAGCATACCCCATCCAACATCTTTTTTCCATCCCTATTTGTGATATATTTATTTATCCTTTTAAAGTATCATTTTTATTGTTGAGATAGTAGGTGTACAATTGGCTTTGAAACGTGATAAATTATTATCTTTAAGATATTAATTGTCTCACTATATTACTGCAGAGTTATGACAATATATCTCCAGGATATAACAAAGTCTGAAATCTACAGACAGCAACTCCTAAAGATTTCCCTTAAAAATTCTTTATAAAAATCCAATTTAGAGAGACTAGAAGAAAAGAAGAAGAAGAAGAAGTAGAAGTATTATATTTCTGGATTGAAAAACTCATCCATATTTATAAAGAATGAAAAGTCATGGCACCTTTACTAGATAGACACATCTGTCTATCTTTAATAGATACAACTATTTGTGCAATAGATATATCTGTTTATTGACAGACACTTGTACAAATAGTTGTAATTTTTTGTATAAAATAGATATGTCTGTTTATTAACAGACACTTATACAAGCAGTTGTGACTGTTTGTATAGAATAGACATGTCTGTTTATTAATAAACATATATCTGTTTTTAATTTATTTACGAAAATTATAATAAGATAATTATTTTATTTCACACATATACGTGTCAAGTGTCATAATAGAATAATATATATTAAATTATATATATATATATATATATATATATATATATATATATATATATATATATATATAATTCTATACATATTTAACTCTTGACATTCCTTCACTTTCTTATATTTTAACAATATAGAAATTCTTTCTCTCTATACTGTCTAACATACAAGTTATTTATAACAATCCCTCACTTAGCTTGTATTGTTAGATCCCATTGTTTCATACATAATGAAAAGTATCTTTCGATTTAAACTTTTCCTTAGTGTAAATATTTCAAAGTTCTAAAGAAATCATGGTAGTCTTAGCTTAAACCTAGATTCCTATTAAATAGAACTGGAAATACTACACACGAATCAATTAGTTCGACTTAAAAAGTTCACCAAAAATTTAGCACGAATATGGCCTTGTGCTACCTCCTGTTTTCATGAACATTTATAAAAGTTATTCTCACTTTTGTTGAAGCGGCACCACTTCCTATGTTCATATAGGTGAAGTTTTTTTTGTATTAATATTAAACTTCATTAAGAGTATAAATACCCATCTTCATTCCATTAACTTAGTACACTAAGTACTTAATTACAATATTTACTAATGACTTGTTGTTATCCTTTAAATTTTATTTAGTAATAATACTACAAAAGTAGAGTTTCCATCAGTAGTAAATTTAATGGAATATTTTAAATCCTAATCAGCACATGTACTTATGATCATAACTCTCGAGAGCCCTTTTATTAAAGGATTTGTTAGATTCTTATAGGATTTAACATAAACATGGTAATAACACCATTAGAGACTAATTGTCTTATATTTTTATGTCTTAAGCTTATATGTATATACTTTCAATTGTATATTTTACTATAAGCTTTAGCCATCATGATTTGACTATCACAATATAAAGAAATAGATGGCACAGGTTGTAGCCATAACTTAATATCCGATAACAAATTTCTCAGCCATTCTGCTTCTTCGTCAACATTCGCCAAAGTTATCAATTTGGATTCCACCGTAGAATGAGTTATACAAGTTTATTTCTTTTATGTCCAAAAATAAAACCTCTACCTAAAGTGGACACCCAACCAAAGGTTGACTTATTATCGTTAGTACTACTTATCCAATTGGCATTTGTATAACCTTAAGATCTCCATCATATTTGTTTCACTAGTCAACCATATAATCATATATTTATAACATGAACTACATAAATAATTCATAGTCTAGATATGTACCTTACTTGTAGAAATAAATTGCTCCATAACTTGTTTAAAATGAAAGCATCCAAAAATAAAAAACCAAGCTAAACTTGCACACACACACACAAATGCATACTCATTTTGAAGGAGCGGAAGCATAAAAATTATTAGATTAAAACATTGAATTCAAAAATTTTCTTCTAGGGTCTCATGCATCATGCAATATTCATTATGTACCTAATTGATTTCAATGTTCAATTGCATATTAAAATAATTTTAATATGTATTTGGATCTACATTTACCATTTAAGATTTTAGAATTAATAAATTAATTCATTAGAACCCTAGATTAATACAAGAACATGTGCACTAATCTTTTGATGCATTGTAGATGTGTTTGGTACCTTTGTGAAGCACTTAGGACTCCGGATGTTGTCCCTCTAGCTTGTCCACACTAAGATCACCAATGATAGTCCCTTGAATAACTTCTCAAGCTTTTCCAACCAATTAGAAAATAGGGATTTACTTTTAGAGAGGTTGTAGATGTATATAGGACACTAGAAATAATTTCTAGCAATTTTAATTCAAGAGAATATAGGCAATTCTCTTTGAATTGATGAGAGACGAAGAAGAAGAGAGAAAGAAGGATTCAAGGGTGGCGGCACCTCTTTAATAAAAATCAGAATGTATTTTATTCTTTCATCCTTTTACTTTTATAATTAGATCACCACTTAAAACCGTTGCCACATGTTATCTTCTGATTGCATCTTAGTTTAATTGACCCAATCACATTATGTCAAGTGTCAAAGCTAAATTTAATCTTGACTTTGATCATCTTACATGATTAGAAGACAAATGGCAAGTTTATATGGTGCCATGTGTTACCATCTCATAGTGCCACATGTCACCCTGTGAAATGACCAAATTACCCTTGTATTTCAATTTTGAGTTCTCAATCTAAAATAATTATTTCTTATCTTCTAATCAATTTATATTAAATATAAATTAATTAATTAATCTCTATTAATCAATTTCTCATAATTAAATTCATATTTAAACACTTTAAATATAAATTTAACTTATACTATACATCTAATAACCTAGATTTGATTTCAAGTCATGTTAGGGACTTTGCAGTCTTATTGCAAACCAAACCTATTTAATTAATTAATTAAACTCTTTAATTAATTAATTAAATCACATTTAACTTGGTGATTACTTGTGTATGTGTGTGACTCACTAGCCCATCACTAATTGGCAATGAGATATGATATTAACTCTTAATATCATCAGAACTCTTTCTTACTATAAATGATTTCTCTAGGTCATTTTAGGCATCTCATAGACCATGGTTAACACTTAGCATAGCATGCCATGACCACCCAATCAGTAATAAGGAATACCTTAAATGAACCTATAATCATATGTTATCATGCACTAGAATCTCTTTGTTACAAAATCCCAATTCGAGTTGGAGTCATGGTTTATGTCAAACCCCATTTGCTATGAATATTATATTCTCTTTTAATTCTAATTCTTGATTAAAAAGATTTTCTCATCAGAAACTCTTTTTTGATTAAATCTGTCTGTCCTGGCTAGGAACTTGAAACATCAAGATTAAATGAATATAGAATTTTATCCCTATTTACTTAGGGTAACAGATTCCATCTTGATCAATACCTATCTCCATACATAACTAGTAGGAGCCAACACATGCCCATATACCCATACACAGTACAAGTATGAAAGCAGTATCAAACTCAAACCACCTATATACAAGATAACTGTGCTATCTCAGGTCTAAAAACTATATACACTGATATGATTTATGACAATATATTGAAAAGAGTAAACTCCACGTGCTTGTCATAAGTGTCACTAGTTCGACCTACTTATCATGCATAAGTGCCTATCATGTTTGTTATATGGCATGAAACTCACCATTCTATCTTATTTACATCTCATATAAATAACTTGGGAACAAATATGATTACAATCTTTCTGGATAAGTCATGTCCTTATTGTGAAGTATCATTGATTGTGAATCAATTTATGATACTTTGTGCTAGAAATACTGTCACTCATATTCTTAACAACTTAAAAATAAAATTTTTAATAAAATATCAATGGACCTTTTCTATTACACATAAATATATTATGTAAACAGAAAAGTGAAAATGCCTTTTTATTAATAAAATATGAACAAGATACATACTAAATGATATGCTCTAGGGCATACTACTAACAATCTCCCACTAGCACTAGAGCCATTCATTACAATATCTTAGACCCATCTTCTCAAGATGTCGGTCTAACTGAGCTTGTGACATAGGCTTAGTGAATGGATCAACTGGATTTTCAGCTGATGCTATTTTCTGCATGGCTACATCGCCTCGCTCAACTATCTCTCTGATAATGTGGTAGCGCCTTTTTATGTGTTTGGATTTCTGGTGAGACCGAGGTTTCTTAGCCTGTATGGCTGCTCCATTGTTATCACAGTAGAGTGAAACTGCTGACTCAATGGAAGGAACTACTGCAAGTTTTGTCACGAACTTCTTTATCCAAACAACTTCCTTTGCAGCATCTAATGCAGCAATATACTCAGCCTCTGTAGTTGAATCTGCAATCGTACTCTGTTTGAAACTCTTCTAACTAATTGTACCTCCATTACAAATGAACACATACTCAGAGGTAGACTTTCTATCATCGATTTTTGATTGGAAATCAGAATCAGTATAACCATCCAATTGTAAGTCACCACCTCCATATATCAAGAATAAATCCTTAGTTCTTCTCAAGTACTTAAGGATATTCTTGACAGCTATCCAGTATTTCAAACTTAGATTGGATTGAAACTTGCTAGTCAAACTAACAGCATATGCGATATCCGGCCTAGTACAGAATATTTCATACATCAAACTTTTAATAGCCGAAGTATATGGAATTATGGCCATTTTATCTCTTTCTTCAGGTGTCTTTAGAGATATCTCTTTAAAAGGTGGATACCATGTCTCACTGATAACAATCATCTCTTGGAATCAAGCATATTAAACCTTTTTAACACCTTTTCGAAGTATAGACTTTGGGGTAAATCAATTATTCTTTTTGCTCTATCTTTATAGATGCGAATCCTAGGAATATAGATTGCCTCCCCTAAGCCTTTCATGGAGAATGTATTTGACAATCATACCTTTACAGCTATCAACATACCTGTGTCATTACCCATCAACAAAATGTCATCCGCATATAAGATAAGGAAAGTGATAGCACTATCACTAACCTTCTTATATACACATGGTTCATCCTTATTTTTGATAAAACCAAATGACTTAATGGCTTCATCAAAATGGATGTTCCAACTCCTTGAATCTTGTTTCAACCCATAAATGGATCGCTTTAGCTTGCATACTTTGGAATCATCTTAGGATTCAAAACCCCTAGGTTGTTGGATGAATATGTTTTCTTCAATGTATCCATTGAGAAAAGCTGTTTTGACATCCATTTGCCAAATCTCATAATCATAGTATGCAGGTATTACTAATAGAATCCTAATTGATTTAAGCATGGCAACAGGCGAGAAAGTCTCCTCATAGTCGATTCCTTGCCTTTAGCGAAACCCTTTCGCTACTAGCCTTGCTTTATAGCCTCTACCTTTCTATTAGAACCAATTTTCTTCTTGAAAACCCATTTGTTTCCTATAGGTCCAATACCTTCAGGTGGGTCAATAAGATCCCAAACTTGATTCTTATACATGGAATCAATCTCGGATTTCATAGCATCAATCCATTTTGAAGAGTCTATATCTGATATAGCTTCTTCATAGGTAAGTGGATCATCTCCATAATCTACTTCTTCATGAGTAAACAACTCTTGTTCTTCTTCATGAAGAAAACCATATCTCACTGGTGGGTGAGATATCCTAGTTGATCTGTGAGGAATTACAATAGATGTTTCATCAACAGGTGTAGGTTGACTAGATGGATCTATATCTATCTGATCTGTTGGTTGGTCAGAATTCTCCAATTTTAACTCTATTTGCCTTCCTTTGCCTCCTTCTTGAATAAACTATTGTTCAAGAAATATGGCATCTCTACTTACTACAATCTTTTGTGATGTAGGCAAATAAAAATAATATCCAAAACTCTCTTTTAGATATCCAACAAATCGATATTTTTCTGATCTGGTTTCCAATTTATCAGTGTTCAGCTTTTTGATATAAACTGGACAACCCCAAATCTTAACATGCTTAAGATTTGATTTTTTTCCATGCCATACCTCATAAGGTGTGGAAGATACTAATTTTGATGGAATCCTATTCAGAATATGCAAAGCTGATTCTAATGCAAATCCCCAAAAGGAAATTGGCATATCAGTATAGCTCATCATACTACGTACCATATCCAATAGGGTACGATTTCTCCTTTAAGATACACCATTCAGCTGTGGTGTTCCTGGAGGAGTTAGTTGGGAAATAATTCCATGCTCTTTCAAGTATTCATCAAATTCAGTACTCAAGTATTCACCTCCACGATCTGATCGAAGAGCATTAATACTTTTTCCTGTTTGATTTTCTACTTCAGATTTAAATTCTTTGAACTTTTCAAAGGTGTAACACCCCAAAATTTTTAATTTTATGAGCATTTTTAGTATTTTAATTTTATTAAATTTTTGGAATTTTTTTGAGATTTTTCGGATTTTAAAAATCGGGTTCGATTTTCCGAAAATATAAACTTTGATGATTTTTAAAAATTAATTTAAAGACCACGTGGCAAAACTAAAAATATATTTGGAGTCTACGTATTTTTATGAGTTTTTCGAAATTTTTGGAATTTTCCTCTCCCTTTCCTCTCTCTTCTCTCTCCTCCCCCCCACCACCACCCCCACCCGCCCCTTCCCCGCGGCACAGCCCTACCTCCCGGCCCCCTAGCCCGCCCCCACGCGCGGAACGGAAAAATGCGGGGCAAAGCCTGCGGCGCGCGGCGCGCGCCGACTTCCCAACAATCCGGCCGATCCGCCACCAATTGACCCGTGTCTCAAAATTATATATCTACCGAGCTTTCTTTCAGACACCCAAGAACGCGAAATCCATCGAGCGGATTGTCAAGATTTTAGCCCATTTTTAGATTTTCGCAAGAAAATCACGAGAAAACCGAGGCCACCAGCCGCTCCCATAAATTTCAAATTTTGTTTTTCCGAGCATTTAATGAGCTTAGAAAATTCTGAAAAATTTATGTACTAACCCCGTGTTATGGGGTAGGTATCCTCGAAAAAGTCTCGAATTGGACCGAGGTTTTGCTAGCCCCCATTATAACCTTGCTTTTTCGTAATTTTCTAGTGCTTAAATAGGATTAAAAATCCATAAAATATTCGTGGTAGCTTGGAAAATTACGATTCTTTTGCAATAGCTTAGTAATATTAAAACACATCATAGGCAAAGTTTTATAATTTTTAGAGCTTGTTGCAAAAATGATCAATAATAAGGACTAAATTGAAATTTGTGATATGATTTATATGGATTGTGAGTATAGAAGTGTGTTTAATTGGTCTTTTCTTTATTTGTATCGAGTCGATTGTATTAAATAATTGTAATATAATTGTAGTAAAATATTAATTTTAATTGTAATATTATTATATGTTATGCCCATGCAACACTTATATGCATATATTTATGTAGATAAACTCTAGGCACGATATTATGATGCATTGAGAAATGATAAATTGCCATGTATGTTGTTGTGGTAATTTGGGTGATGTGGTGTGGACTATGGATAGACACGGCTTGAGTTCTTGGGACCTCGATTTGGTATTTAAGTGGAAGTCGTTCTTGTTGGATTTAAGAGATATATTATGATTGATGTTTCGGCGTGAGTGCTCCAAATTACTTTTTGATGTTATGATGTGAAAATGATGTGGATGTTGCATTTCACTGTGCATTAGATTTAGATAGTTATAGAGATTATGGTTAAAATTGATATTTTACTCTCAATATTTTTGAGGATTTTATTTTTAACCTTTTCTCCCTCGCAGTCAATTATTTTGTATAAACTTGTTAAATCTTAGAATTTCCGCATGTGTTAGAAATGTTTATTTGATTTGGGTCTGTAAACTAAATTATTATTTTGGGACCTGTAAACTTAATATGCTATGCATGTTTGATAGATTGGATGAGGGAGCTGAGCTCCCATTTATTATTATGTTGATGAGTATGTGGAGGGTGAGCTGAGCTCCCCAAATGACTATATATTGTGTTTGAGTCAAAACTCCTGGTAAGTCCATTTATATGGCTTGTTTTCTTGAAATTGGGCCCAAATGGGCCTTAGAGTTGGGTTAATGAACAGTTAGGCTTACTACGGGCCTCGGGGGCTTTAGGCTGGCCTAGGTCCTAGTGCCGGTCCGGCCCATAGGTTGGGTCGTGACAAAAGGATTCATATTTGTATTTCATCAAGTACAAATACCCAAACCTTGATTTATCATCAGTAAAGATAATAAAGTAATGAAAACGCCTCTAGCCATTTCTTTAAATGGACTACATATATCACTATGTATTAGCTCCAAAATATTTTCAGCTCTTAGCCCTTGTCCAACAAAGGGTGATCTAGTCATTTTGCCCTGAAGGTAGGATTCACAAGTTGGAGTTATTCAGAACCCAATGAGGATAGAATCCTTATTTTCTCCAGTTTTGCAATCCTATCTTCTGCAATATGACCTAATCTTATGTGCCAAATATATTTTGAACTTGAGTTGATTTTCATCATGGCATTGCATTCTTTTAGATTGCTTGCATTCATTTTTTGTTTATCATTATTATCCAAATAATAAAGACCATCATGCATATAACCCGAGTCAACATATTTATTTCTAAAATAAATATTGCAAACATCATCTGTGAACTGAAATTCATAGCCATTTCTAGTCAAACTAGATATAGAAATGATGTTCTTAAAAGTATCAGGTACATATAAGATATTATTCAAACATAAAACATGTCCAGACATGTAAAAAGATTTAGATTCTATGGCTAAAGTTTCAACAGTTGAGCTATCGCCACTCTGGAGTCTAACATCTCGAGAATATCATAAGAAATGTGAGAACTAGCACCAGTATCTAAAACCCAAGCTGTAGATGAACTATGAGCATCATCAACATCTAAATAACAAGATATAGACATACCTTCTGAAGGTGTATCCTTTTTGTCCTTCAGAGAAACAAGATACTCTGGGCAGTTCCTTTTCTAGTGCCCATCCTTCTGGCAGTAGAAACACTTTCCTTTGCCTCCATCAACTTTGGTCTTCCCTTTCTGTTTAGTTATCTTTTTGGAAGGACCAGGAATTTGAGGTTTCTTTTTCTTATTGCCCTTCTTCTTGTTGGACTTTCCAGCAGAAAAAGATGCAATCAAAGCTACCTCTTTTCCTTTATTACCCAGCATATTCTTTTAGGCAATTACTAGCATGTTAAGTAAACTAGCCAAGGTGTATTTCTACTTAGTCATATGAAAATTTGTCACAAAATTTCCAAATGACTCAGGAAGGGACTGAAGGATCAAATTTGTCTGCAGTTGGAAATCCATGTTAAAGTCAAGATTTTCCAGCTGCTCAATATGCCGAATCATCTTGTGAATATGATCCCCAACATTCTATCCCTCAGACATCCTCGTACGAAATAGCTTCCTAGATATCTCATATCTGGCATTCCTGCTATGTTCACCATACAACTCTTGTAGGTGAAAGAGGATCTCAATTGCATATTGCATGTTCTCATATTGCTTCTGTAACTCATTACTCATAGAAGCAAGCATGTAACACTTGGCTCTCATATCATGCTCCTTCCACTTATCCAAAGTTTCATGTTCTTCTTGAGTGGCCTCTGGAGGTAAGAGACCAGGAACCTTTGAGTCTAGAACATATCCTATATGTTCAAGGTTTAAAACAAGTTTCAAATTTCTTAACCAATCAGAAAGATTAGGTCCTGTCAACCTATTGTGATCAAGTATGCTCATAAGGATATTGGATGGTAGTGGTTGTGGTGTGCTCATTATTATCAAAAAATTAACTGCAGAAAATAACCAGATTAATTAGTAAATGTATCATGTATTTAACCAAAATAATTATGATCTTTTAATCAAATTGGTCCTCCCACTAACTTAGCGAATCCTACACTTTCAAAGTAGAAAACGAAAATCCTAGTTGGATGGATTTCTAGTGGGTGATTGAATTCTTATAGTCTTATTGATCATCCTCAGGCACATCCATTATTGGAATTACAATAAACTGTAAGTGAGCAGCTCCTTGCCCATCACATCTCATGTGAGGTTCAATCATTTAGCTAGCCCCTAATGCTCAAAATTTCAGGCACATCCATTATTGACTTATCTTGCATTAGTTAAGTTAATCCCATTGAGCTAGTAAACATGCAAATAATTTTAATGTCCTCAGGCACATCCATTATTGGCCACCAAACTATTTACATATTTACAACATCTCATGCTTAATAATTATTCTTAAGAAAATCTCTTAAATTAATTGCATCATATGCAAGTATTTAAAATTTTTTAAAATAATTGCCTCAATGGAGGGCCCATGATATAATTACTTTTAATTATACCATTTTCAACTTAATCATTTGTTTGGAAGATTTAGTGGTCGACCTAATTGCTATTATGGTCTCACTTTGCACATTATCCAATTGGCATGCATATATCATATACTTACATACATTCCCATACACCTCATGCATTCATGAATAAACATATAAATATGATATGATCATGGACTTTCTAAGGGATTCAATTCTGAGCCACCAAGAACTGAATCAGGGCTTTCCTAGGTGCATTTCATTCATTCATATTACAAGAGTTGCTGAATGAGTACATAATCAACACTTGATCTTGAATTCCTCCTACCGGTCCCACCAATGCTCTTGACCTCCTTGATCTTCTTGTAATCCAATTACATAGTAATCCTTGGCATACCAAGATGAATTTACAAGAACCAAATAAATGAAATTACAACTCAAAATTATTACAACCTTTATAATATATGCCACTAAAATAAATAAATTAATTTACAACCCAAAGAAACATAAAAGAAATAAATCCAATCACATTGGCCTTTTATTGTACATGATCATCCATCGTGCATATTACTATTTAACAATTAAATAAAATATACATACTAATATTAAATTAAATATCTCATATTTAACTAAAAAATTCAGATTTGAATATCATTCAAATAAATTTAAAAATTCAGATTTGAATCACATTCAAACAAATTTAAAAATTAAGATTTGAATCACATTCAAACAAATTTAATTGTGTGACAATAATTCCTAATTAAACAATTTAATTAGTCATAGGCATAATTATGGGCATCAAAGCATACAACAATTGCACAATTGAAGTCCATACCATGTGCACCATTGAGGTGCTCTTGAATCCGCCACCTATGGTGACTCCACCATGTGTGTCACCACACGTGAACATCCACCCAGCAATGAGCAATCAAATTTTTTATCAAATCACACAATTAAGTCAAATATTAAACAATCTAAATGGCAAATATAGTGGCTCTGATACCAACTGCAGGAGCAAAAGCATGAAAATTGTTAGATTAGAATATTGAATTCAAAAATTTTCTTCTAGAGTCTCATGCATCATGCAATATTCATTATGTACCTAATTGATTTCAATGTTCAATTGCATATTAAAACACTTTTAATATGTATTTGGACCTACATTTTCTATTTAAGATTTTAGAATTAACAAATTAATTCATTAGAACCCTAGATTAATACAAGAACATATGCATTAACCTTTTGATGCACTATAGATGTGTTTGGTACCTTTGTGAAGCACCTAGGACCCCAGATATTGTCCCTCTAGCTTGTCCACACTAAGATCACCAATGCAGCCCCTTGAACAGCTTCTCAAGCCTTTTCAACCAATTAGAAAATAGGGATTTGCCTTTAGAGGGGTTGTAGATGGATATAGGACACTAGAAATAATTTCTAGCAATTTTAATTCAAGAGAATATGGGCAATTCTCTTTGAATTGATGAGAGATGAAGAAGAAGAGAGGAAGAAGGATTCAAGGGTGGTGGCACCTGTTTGATAAAAATCAGAATGTGTTTTATTCTTTCATCCTTTCACTTTTATAATTAGATCACCACTTAAAACCCTTACCACATATCATTTTCTGATTGCATCTTAGTTTAATTGACCCAATCACATTATGCCAAGTGTCAAAGCTATATTTAATCTTGACTTTGATCATCTTACAAGATTGGAAGACAAATGGCAAGCTTATATGGTGCCATGTGTCACCATCTCATGGTGTCACATGTCACCCTGTGAAATGACCAAATTACCTTTGTGTTTCAATTTTGAGTTCTCAACCCAAAATAATTATTTCTTCTCTTCTAATCAATTTATATCAAATATATATTAATTAATTAATATCTATTAATTAATTTTTCATAATTAAATTCATATTTAAATACTTTAAATATAAATTTAACTTATACTATACATCCAATAAATCTAGATTTGGTTTCAAGTCATGCTAGAGACTTTAATATCATCAGAACTCTTTCTTACCATAAATGATTTCTCTAAGTCATTTTAGGCATCTCATAAACCATGGTTAACAGCTAGCATAGCATGCCATGGTCACCCAATTAGTAATAAGGAATACCTTAAATGAACCTATAATCATATGTTACCATGCACTAAAATTTCTCTGTTACAAAATCCCAATTCGAGCTGGAGTCATGGTTTATGTCAAACCCCATTTGCTATGAATATTATGTTCTCTTTTAATTCTAATTATTGATTAAAAAGATTTTCTCATCAGAAACTCTTTTTTGATTAAATCTATCTGTCCTAGCCAGAAACTTGAAACATCAAGAACAATTAAATGAACATAGAATTTTATCCCTATTTACTTAGAGTAACATATTTCATCTTGATCAACGCCTATCTCTATACATAACTAGTAGGAGCCAACACATGTCCATATACCCATACACAGTATAAGTATGAAAGCAGTATCAAACTCAAATCACCTATATACAAGATAATTGTGCTATCTCAGGTCTAAAGACTATATGCACTGATATAATTTATGACAATGCATTGACAAGAGTAAACTTCACGCGATTGTCATAAGTGTCACTGGTTCGGCCTACTTATCATGCATAAATGCCTGTCATGTTTGTTATATGGCATGAGACTCACCATTCCATCTTATTTATATCTCATATAAATAACTTGGGAACAAACATGATTACAATCTTTCTGGATAAGTCATGTCCTTATTGTGAAGTATCCTCGATTGTGAACTAATTTATGATACTTTGTGCTAGAAATATTGTCACTCATATTCTTAATAACTTAAGAATAGAATTTATAATAAAATATGAATGGACCTTTTCTATTACACATAAATATATTATGTAAATGGAAAAGTGAAAATGTCTTTTTATTAATAAAACATGAACAAGATACATACTAAATGATATACTCTAGGGCATACTACTAACACATTTGTCCTTTTATCACTTATTACAAATGACTTATAAGACTCTTATTTTTACTACTCATAAAGTAGCAACTTTTTGGCCAATAAATTAATCTTTTCATGTATGTAACTATTAAGAAGAATAGCATCTTTTAATTTGGTTATATCTTTTGGCCAAGAGACACAACTCTTTACATGGATACCACTCTTTATATGGTTTTAACAAAATTGAAAAATTATCGCAGAATAATCTATAGTTTATAATTCATTTTTTAAATATCCAAAAACCGTTGAAATTTCTTTCTAATATTTCACACTAGGATTATTAGTATATCTTAACAGTTTACATATTGCAAAAATAATATCAGGAGTAGTGCAATGCATAGCATACATTAAGCTACTAATAGCACTAGCACACTCAATTTGAGTAATTATTCTACCGAAATTTCCAGTCAATTTGTAATAAATATCATATAGAGTATTTGCTTCCCTCAATATAATGAAATTGATAAAGAGTAAAACCCCCACTATGTTACAGCTAGGTAGCTTTAGGCAGATCCCTCAAGGATAATAACCAAAATATAAATCTATATAGCAATTTTAAAATTCTCCCAAGAATAAATTAACGAATAATAATGTTGGTTGTAGGTAAAAATGAAGAGAAAAGAAAAAAAGAAACGTTAATAGATTTTTGTTTCAAACTGCTATTTATAAAGTATTTGCATCTCTTCGAATATATGCAACAGTTCACTTTGTATCTATTAGAATAATTACATTTATTCACTTACACCTTTTAGAATAAATACAATTATTCACTTTGTATCTCTTAGAACAATTACATTTGTTCACTTATACCTTTTACAACAGATACAACTGTTCACTTTGTATCTCTTAGAACAATTACATCTGTTCACTTATGCCTCTTAGAACATATACAACCGTTCACTTTGTATCTCTTAGAACAATTACATCTGTTCACTTATGCCTCTTAGAACATATACAACCGTTCACTTATACCTCTTAGAACAGATACAACCATTCACTTATACCTCTTAGAACAGATACAACCATTCACTTTGTATCTCTTATAATAATTATATTTGTTTACTTATATCTTTTACAACAGATACAACATTTCACTTTATATCTCTTAGAAAAATTACATCTGTTTACTTAAACCTCTTAGAACATATACAACCGTTCACTTATACCTCTTAGAATAGATACAACCATTCACTTATACTTCTTAGAACAATTATATTTGTTCATTTACACCTTTTAAAACAGATATAACTATCAGTAATAAATAGTTCATTTTGATGCCTTTTAATGAACAGACATAACTCTTTCAAAATGAGACAAATTTTATTATCACTAATATTTTTAACAATATTCCCACCTAGTTAGTGATAGACACAATTAATATAAATTAGGATTTATGCATATAAAAGTGTTTTTCGACTTATGCACATAAATTTTATTACCTTATTTAACACATTCACCATGAGTTTTAGCATCATAATATAACCTTATACTTCTTCTAATTATAAGCATGTCATCAACATAAAACAAATTATCACATAAAAAACTTTTTAATGTGTAAGTGTTTCTGAATCTGTTTAAGAGAAAAGTCATATGTGGCATACAGTAATTTCTTCCTATAATCATTCAAACTAGAAGTATGATGTGCTATTATTCCTCGTAATTGCAATGATTTAGGAACTATCACTTTCAAATCCTTAAACTTTGAAACAAAGATATGCAACTCATGGACTTATCCATAACAGGCATATTATCAAGTATTTAGAATTCAAAATATTTCATAATAAGAAATTTATCCATACCTTTTTTTTCTGTATTATATTCGAATTCTAACGAATTCCAGATTTCCTTTGGAGGCTTGACAGAGGTAAATAAATCTTATAGCCTATCTGATGAGTTATTGAGAATATAACCTCTGTATGGCAATTCCTTTTCTTTTCCTGATTTGCTTTCACCTTCTCAGTGAACATAATTTGTTCCTTAAAATGATCAAGTTTCACGAACTCTTGATTCATCACAGAAACAGCTTTAGACTCCATTGCGATTAATATCTTAAAATTGTTGAGGCAGTAGATGTAGAATAGACTTTGAGGCGTGATGAATCACTATCTTTAAGGTATTAATTGCCCCTACTAGATTGCTGCAAGGTTATGGCAATATACCTCCAGGATACAACAAAGTCTGAAATCTGCAGACAGCAACTCCTGAAAATTTCCCTTAATAACTCTTTATAAAAACCGAATTTAGAGAGACTAGAAGAAAATAAGAAGAAGTAGAAGTAATATATTTCTGGATTGAAAAGCTCATCCATATTTATAAAGAATGAAAAGTCATAGCATCTTTACTAGATAGACACATCTGTCTATCTCCAATAGATACAACTGTTTGTGCAATAGATATGTCTGTTTATTAACAGACACTTATATAAATAATTGTGACTTTTTGTATAAAATAGATATGTCTGTTTATTAACGGACACATATATAAACAGTTGTGACTGTTTGTATAAAATAGACATATCTGTTTATTAATAGACATATTTACTTGTTAATAAACACATCTGTTTATAATTCATTTACGAAAATTATAATAAGATAATTATTTTATTTCACACATATACGTACCAAACGCTATAATAGAATAATATATATTGAATTATATATATATATATATATAATTCTATACATATTTCACTCTTGACATTCCTTCACTTTCTTATATTTTAACAATATAAAAATTCTCTCTCTATACCATCTAACATACAAACTATTTATAATACTTATAAATTAAATTAATTTTGCTAAATATTATAATTATTCAATGATACAATAGAAGTGCAGTTGGCAATACAATCATAAGGCTGATTTTATAAGCGTAATCGATATCAAATTATTATACATATTTGAAAGTTGGTGTTGGAGTTATCTTGAATTCTCAATTAAATTTGTCTTTTCGGATCATACTAATGAATTGAAGTTTAATAGTCCAAGAACATTGGTTATGCTAGTAGTAGAGTAAAAAATTTGTGGGCATAAGAGGAGCAGGATAAGTCAACGAAATGAAAATTAATAACCTTCCGATCATAATCTAACGGCCGTTGACAGGGGGAAACAAACGAACAAACGCAATCCATGCGATGACTGATGAAGACAGTTCCGTAGTTCCAGAACCACAAGCAAAGCTTTAGCTCTCGTCAACTAACACTAAATCACCTTTTCCAACGGAATGTATTTATTACCTAATTAAATATTATATTATTTATCATAAATATTAATAAAAAAAATGAAAACTAATTCTCTTTTGTCAGTATTTTTATTTTTATTTTTTTAAGTTAAAAAAGTTGAAGCGTACGTCCCGTGTAGTCGCCTTCGTCGTTGGCATTACTAGCATTAGAATGCATCACTTTGCTTTGGGCGTGCTTCTACTGAATTTTTTTAGTAATGGGCCATATGGTAAAGTACCAAATTAAAAAACCATTCAAAGACTGTACTGTGCAAGAATACTGTATAGTATTACATTTGCAAGTGACAACTCTCTCTTTATCCTTCGTTTTATTTTCTTTTTTCTTTAACCGCGTAAATAGTAGAGAAGAGCAACCCAGGAGGGGGTCCCAGAATGCATTGTCCCCTTCATACCCTTCAGTCGCAACAGCCATGGAAGAGAAGTGCATGTGTAAGTGAGTGGTTTAAGCGATGGCACTCATGCTTAGGGTGATATCGCGTGACAATCGTGGCCCTACAACCCCCAACATCTTTGATGATGATGGTGATGGTGATGGTGATGGTGGCGGTGGTCGCTCATGAAATGGGGCGTGCCCCCTATGCCACGCCTCATTTTGTCTCAATTTACGCCCTTAACGGTTGCTCTTCCTGTCTTTCTACTTTTTCCTTGACGGTTTTGCCCTCCATCTTTTCCTGTAAATACAAGAATGTCCGGCTCTAGCTCTCTTTATATAAATCTTTACTTTTGGTGCTAATTAAATTAATTTAAACATATTAATGACTTAATGATCATTAAATATCTAAAACTCGCTGATAATTTACATAATGCAAATCTTGTGTCACATAAGTCGTTAAAGATTCATGTCGAGCAGGGCAGCTTGCCATAAAGTACTGAAGAAAGGAAGGGTGCTGCCTCCCATAAGCATGCAAAGAGAGAAACCACAAGGCTTTTGTGATACTGAAATGTACAGAAGCTGCTATAGTTCTAAGAAGCTTTGTCGGTTGCATTTGAACAAAATATGTGTGGTCCTAAATAAAAAAAAAATCTCTTTTACAATCCACCAAGAGATTCACAAACATATATGAAATTATCATCTTGGACTTCCTCGATATCCCAAGTTGTGGAAAATTTTTGGACCATTTGTCTTAGTAAAGCAATGAATTGGATCGAAATTAATTTTCCTAAGTTTAGAAAGCAATAGAGACCAAACAAAGCTTGGAGGAAAAAAGAC
This sequence comes from Hevea brasiliensis, assembly GCF_030052815.1. Classification (NCBI taxonomy): domain Eukaryota; kingdom Viridiplantae; phylum Streptophyta; class Magnoliopsida; order Malpighiales; family Euphorbiaceae; genus Hevea; species Hevea brasiliensis. Next base: position 85,491,061 of record NC_079505.1, on the reverse strand, counting down.
TTAGAAATATATTAATCCATAGGCATAGCACTCATCATCTCATTGTAAGCTCGTGGCATGGCTTGCCACAAACCTAATCATTTTTCCTGATATAGGGGTACTAAACTTGCCACCCATGCAAAAAAAGGGGCAAAATTTGAAGAAACATATTGCATGATTGCTATAGCTTCTGCTCATTTGTTTCAATAGCTAGCTAGCTAGCTAGCTAGTATATATATGTATATATAGCATTTCCGTTTCAAGGAATTAAAATTGAGATGGGAATAAGAACCCTAATTAATTTTGATCCTCTATTTCATGTTAAATTAATGTTCTTCACTTTATTTTTTTTTACTTATGATAAATATTAGCTTCTGAATCCAACTAGAGAGTGGACTTTTTTAAAATTTGCTCATCATTTCATTAACGAACTAATAAAAATTATTAGCTTTAAGTACAAGATCAAAGATGTTAAATAATGCAAATATATTTACCTCAACACAGCTAATTAACATACAATTAGTTGAAATGGAGAAAGCTGATGAGTGATGAGGTGAGGGCTGGGTGGTTGGCTGCTGCGCTCTGTAAACGTCCCCTGTTGAATTAACAGTCAATCTCACAAGCCTTTGTGACCTCACAGGTAACTGTAGTCGATATATATCAGTAACATGTGAAGGGTGGGGTTTGTGTATTTCTGATAGGTAAGCAGTGTTACATCCTTGTAGATAGTAACCTTACATAACATCAAACATCAGTTTCTAAAGTCATAAATTGCCATAAAATACATCAATCTTCTAAATGTTACAATGTGGGTTCCTCTTTTACTGCCTCGATATTGTTGGGCCTAGCTATGTAGACACCAGTTTAAAGCCGCGTGGCACTGCAGTTCATGATCTTATGCTTGTCATCATCTTTTTCCAAATTAACTTAGTGGGAATATTATTGACTAATCAAATGGAAATGGGGGTTTGGTGAAATTAGTGTTTTGAATGCCTTGCTTTGCTTGGTTAATTAACTTGGCTGCCTTTACTTAGATAACGCGTAATTGTATTAATAATTAATCCAACTTTTCTCCACAAGGTTTTGTTAATCATAATAAAGGTTTCTTTTTGGGGTACTAATTAGTTCTTAGTATTATTGATGAAAAAAGAACTCATAATTTTTTTTAATCACTATGCATCTGCAAATTAATATCCATAATTATGAGACAATGCTTATAACCCTTGTTACAATAATTGTTGGATATATATGCAGCGGTTGCTTCAAGCAAAAACCTAAGAAGCAATCGTTATGAATTCTTTAAAAATCAAAATTGATATAATACACATCAAAATGTTGAATATTATGGTTCAAACATAAAGATGTTCGCTCAAATCGAACGATAAGAATTATAACTAATTTTATCTGCTAAGGACAAGCATACCACAGATTTTAAATCTCATTTTATAGGATTTCCTAATTTCACATTTAAAAATCTTCTAAGATCACACTCTTAATTCTAATAGGATTCTATTCGATGCTTATATAAGGTTTTAAATATGTCATTCTCTTTAATCAGTTTCATTATCTACTATTGATTTAAGCATCCGAGATGTTATTTGATGTTTTTTATCTTATTTTACAGGTCTATACTTAAAAGAAAAATTTACAAAGTGCATCAAAACTCAACCACTATTTTAAAATAATCTCATTTTTCTCTATTATCGACAAGATTAAAACTTCAATCTCAACAAAAAAAGAGGCGTAAGTTGGCAAAAGAAAGACAAATAATCCTGAAAGACTTTCCAGTAAATGTTTGCAAGGCAAGGAATGAAACTCTTTAACACAACCAAAATAAACCTTTTAGATCACAAGAGTAAACTAAGAGCATTTAGTTAAGCAACAAGCACTACATAAAAATGGGTCCAAGAACATAGCAAAACAAACAAGATTATAAAACTGACAAGTTTTAAAAGTAGAAGAGATCCAAGATGATGTAATACAAAGGTGAAAAAGTTGAAGTTGTGGCTCCACAACAGAATGATGAAAGAATTGAACATACTCGAGAACAAGTTGAGCAAGAAAAGAAAAGAGAGAGGTCCCGTGTGTGACCCATTACCAGTTTTTTTCAAAAAAAAAAAAAATACAACTGTGCTTTGCTTCCTTAATTAGTGTTTGACTTCACAGTTCACACAGACCAAACCCATCAACAGTTTCTTCCTCATGACTACTAAATATATATAACCCTCTTTTTTCCACTCACATTATAACATATCTAATCTCTAATCTTTAAGTGGAGAACAAAATTATTAGAGTTTGAAGGTGGATGTAATGGGGCATGCGAGAGACCTCTTCTAAGTCAAGACTTAACATAGACTTGAGTCCTCCAAAAAAACAGTATTAATCTTGAGATGGGTACGTATAGTTTAGCTCCCATTTCAATTATCATGATTGAGAACCATATAATTAGGATTGGCCTACGTCTATCTATTTACCATCTCCTCAAATGACAATCAAAATAAACTTTAATGTAAGATGACAATCAGATAATTTGCTTAGGTTTTATTTATCTTTAATGGTGAAAGAAATAAGAAGAAGTCTCAAATTCGAATTTTATTATTATTTTTATATTGATTCTTATTTTATAATTTATTGATTATTATTTAATTTATTAGATCTTTATTGAATAGAAGTTATGAATAAATATAAAATTCCTTGGAAGAATAGCTTCTAATTTATTGCCACACGAAAAATTTTCGGTTTTGCAAGTAATTAAGTCACTACATGAAAAATTTTTGGTTTTGCAAGTAACTAGTCACTATCTAAAGAGATTCTCCATATATTCTCCAATTATAAATTTTAGAGTCAATTTTTGCTTAATAAGTCACAACAAAATTACCCATTCAAAATGCTTTTTTTTTTTCCTTTAAATTAGAGTTAATTTTTTTTTTCTTTAAAATGTAGAGAGTGGATAGATTTTAAGTTCATAGTGTTTGATAGTAATGGGGCTATTAAGCAGAAAAAAAGGTGCTCTCAGACAAACGTTATAAGCCAAAACACGAAGAAAGTAAGAATGGGTAATGGATTATGATTTTTATTGTTTATGATGAAAACTTGAAAAAATTAATGAAGCTTTTTGGTGAATTAGAAAGGTAAAAGAGGATAAAATTAAGAGAGATGCAAGTGATCACGGAACTAATCAAATAATAATAATCATACATTTGAAATCTTTAATTGTTGGTCATGAATCTTTAAGAGGATTTTAACAAATGTAGCAATTAAGATGATGATTTCAACAAGATAGGGTCCCATGTTATCATTACATGTCATGTTCTATAATTTGGTGTTTGTAAAAAAAGATGCTTTTAACATCAAGATATGAATTTATATATATTTATATGAGAGGGCACCGTCACTTATTTTGAGAGTATGTGAGGAATTGAGAATATTATGAATAAATTTCAAGAGTAGTCTTTGAATTTTAGGTGTTGTAATAAAATTGTCCTTAAATTTAAAAATATAACATAAAATTTTTTAAATTTTAAAATTTTGCATAATAAAATTCTTATAATCCTAATAGCTAGTTTATGTAATCCAAAATAATATGATATGAATAATTCTTTCTCCTCTACGTGATACCGATAAAACCAATTGTGATTTTCTTCACACATTAATCATAAAAGAATTTCAGTTGTATGAAATAATAAAACATTAGATATATAACAACAGATTAGAGGGACTCTGCCTTAAAAAAATAACAGCAATCATTAATGTTATCGCTACTTTAAATTGTAATCATTAATGTTATAACTACTTTGAATTGTCCATACTAACATGTTACTTATAAATCGATTATTAGGTACTGTACAAAATTTCAAAATTCAATGAGTTTTATGTTACATTTTTAAGTTCAAGTATGACTCTATTATAACCCCTAAAGTTTAAGAACGACTATTGAAATTTATTCAAAATATTAATGACTAAATATATATCACTCACTCTTACAGTCACTCTGACAATATCAAATTCAAATAACTATTTCTTCAGTCCTCTTAAAAAAATAAAATTAGACAACCAAATGATTTAGACCTTCTAAAGTAAAGGGACATTTTGGGAAGAAAAAAAGTGTTTATCTGAAGTGGGTTTTTGGGGAGTTGCCCTAATAGCCATTTTTGAATTAGAGAGAGAGCTAAGTGTTAAGCAATCCCTTTCTCTTCCATGATTATATTTTTAAGCCAAAGAAAAAGACCCAAAATGGATATTATAAGAACTAATGCATGCATGCATGCCCTTACTAAAGTGTAATTTATTGAAACTTGAAATGAATTTAAGATGAACACAGAGTTGTCAGTTGTTAGAGAGATTCATCAGCATTTGGCAATTAAAGGCATGGTCAAATTAGGGTTTCAACCGGGACAGGTTTCATGAGTTTTTCCTTTTCTTTTTCTCTGGGATTCGTGAATGAGAACATCAACATGTTTCTGGAAATTTTTCTTTCAACAATTATGTCTCGACACACAGTGAAACATGTAGATGACCAAAGGTAAGGAAAGTAAAGCTTTGCAGTTGCAGAGAAGGATCGATAATTGCAAAAGTAATACTTTTGTTGCTTTTCTAACCAACCTGACTCATGGAATTCACAAGTATTATTACTATTCGAGCAAATATTCGATTGGAAAAATAGAATTAAAGTCTTAAACATATTAAATATCAATTTGAATCGGTAATTGCGACAAGCTGCTTGCAAATTGAGACTTAAACTGTTAATTATTAGATTTTAAAATTCGTCTAAAGTGCTGCCTGCAATTTGAAGCAAAGGGTTTTGTCATTTAATCCACTACCATTCTACTAGTAGGAATGAAGACAAAGCTCATAAAAATGCAATGCACTTTCCACTAGGAATCCAACCTCTTAAGCAAAACTCAAACTACCATCATTTTGTTTTAGAAGATGGAAGCCACTTTATGTTCATGTGTTTGTTGGATACTCGTCTAAACTCTAAACCCTAGTCTACATCTTAATCATAAGTTCTTTTTTTTCCCCCACTTTTATCTACTTTTTCTTTCTCAACCTTTCAAACCTTATAATTACTTACTGCTGCTACAGTAGCGACATTGGAGTACAACCCATACGTCCGTGGGATTCCTATGAATCATCACTTTGTTTCCTGTGGCCCTCTGCTCCTGTATCATTCATCACCTATGTTTTTTTGCTTTTGGAGCCCAAATTGAAATCCCCACCTAGTTCCCCTTGCTACAGCATACAAATTTTTCTTCTTATGGATATCATCTCAACCATTTTGTGGTTACTATGTTTAAATTGTTCCTCTTGATAGTAGGAAACAAATATAATGAACAAAATTAACTTTTCCATATAACAATGGGGCCATTGACCAAAAACCCATTATAGTGGCTATTATGCCTGTTTAAACGTTTGCATAACTTTATTATATTAATGCAGGGAAAAAAAAAATACTACTATCATATAGAAATTGGGACGGTAAACTTTGCAATAGGTTATTTTTTACAGTAACCAAGTGATTGTCACTCGTATAGCTATCGCTCTATAATGCAAAAGCGAGAAGATAGTATTACTGAAAGTGGGTAAGGATTAATAATACAACCGTGCTAGATTGGTGTTTGGTGCTATTGTTGTGAGAGCGTATCATTTAAATTCCATTTTTGACCTCGTATAAGACTCAAATAAACCACTGGTGAGTGTCCAGAGTTCCCAGTCCATCCCCACACTACCTTTCCCTCCCTCATCAAAGGAAATAAGAGACCCAACATAGAATCTGTTGCGGTTGCACTTTCATCTACTGCAAATGCAAATGCTGCAATTTCTTTATTTTTTACATTCAGAATAATTTTCAGATTTCACTTCAACTTCAGTTATATTATTATTCAATTGTCATATGTTGAAGATTAATTGAGAATTGGAACTGCAGATGTCCTTCAAAATTTCCCAACATTCTCATACAGAGTGAGTTATCATTGTGCCAGCAAACACAAGTAATAGATAAAATTGGAAGAAAAAAGAACTATAACTAGATTAATTGCTTACCAAAAAGACATAACTCCATTTAGATTCTCTGAGAGATGGGAAGAAGGAATTGGGTTGGGTTATAAAACTAAATGGTATCTGGTGGCAAAATTATAACTTGTTATATTGTTAATTATATTGCTACTAATCCTAACCACTTCCAGTGTATCATATTCCTAAAGGAAATATTAATTATCATGTACCCCTTGAATAAATAAATGGCTTGTAGCTCCCTAGTCTTCATTGTTTCGGGCTGCATCAAAAGCCCTCTATTGTTAATTATATATCCAAATAAGGAGCAATGAAAAATTAAAATATCAAACCGCAAAAGAGTATATAGCCAATGATTAGAGTGGTACCAAAGAAAAGTAATTCCATCTTTCAGAGCTCTTGGGGCAGTTGGCTGCTCTTCAGTCCACATGATCATGAAAACGGATAATTTTGTTGATAAAAGTTCTTTCCCGCCGATAACTATTTATGAAAATACAATCAGTGGTAAACATTTCATATCAAAAGCACAATTAAAGAAATTAAAAGAAGAAAATATAAAATAAGCTATCAACACTTGCAAGTAAAATCCAGTTTTCAGAAGTCACACAAAGTAACACAAGAAAATACTCACATGACAACAGAGGATATGCCAAAGCAAGTAAACCCAATGGAAAAGTGAACTAAAAACGTCGGCCAGAAATTTTTGTGGTCTAGAAATACTCTCTCAGAAATGAGAGTAGTTGCACCAGAAAACAACAGAACTGTCCAACCTGAAGGCAAGCAGCCGCGGAAAGTAAATGCAGAAGAGTCCTGTAGATGTAGAGGAAAAATTTCTATTGTAAGGTCAATATGAATGATCAAAATATGCAAAGCCAAAGGTTGCATCATCAAAGTCATACCTTGAAATAATGCTTGATGAATACTGCAGAGTATATAATCCTCAAAATCATATCTTCACAAAAGTCAAGAAACTTGACATCAACGTAAAGAACTTTTATCATGCTAAGAAGTTGAATTCTGGAATCAACAACTGAAGCACCATTTTGTACCAAAAATCCAATAAGGAAATTTTCTCACGAAAGACTATCAATTACAGGTTTCAACAAATTTTGTTTTAAGTCAACAGAAGATAGTCTTATACCTCATACCATAGTTTACAATATGTATAATTGTATATGATGCATCTAGTATAATTGGGCTCTTAGCCGAAATAATGACCAATGCCAAAACTAAAAACACAGAGGATACTTAATGAATTCGCCAGAATCAAGCCAACTGAACCAGCTGACCGTATCAGTAGGACATTCAGCACTACATATAGCAGTGAGAAAACAAGCAATGAATCGTTTGAACGTTTGAGTTGGCTCTCTGTTGCAACAGCGTGTAGAAATGCTTCAGAAGTTCCTGATACAAAAACAAAAATAAGGATCAAAATCTCCATGATATTATCTCAAGGATAGCTGTAACACATGTATTATTTGTATAATAATTAAGTGGTTCATTGTTGTGTTTACATGTTCGGAGACATGTAAGCAGAATTTACAGTTTTGCAAAAATAATTTCTTAATCCATAGAATATATGACACAAGGAGCAGCATTGTCACCTATACGGACAGGAACCAACAAGAACCAAAGAAGGAATTGTACAAAAATGTCGTGGAGTGCATTGTGATACATAATGGTTGTTGTTATTACATAACAACTATAACTGGGAGTGATGATGACAAGTAGTACTCACCATTCATAGCCAAAACAATGATATAAAGGCAATAATACCGAAGAGCTGTTGATGCTTCCCCATCACTCCATTTATGGCCATACAATAATCTGATTAGACAGTAAGAGTAACTTGGGCCAAATGCCATGAACACAAGACCTGAAACATATGAGGACTGTTCAAAAGATGGAATTGGTCATTTATTGTCATAAAGTTCAACTGTTCAGCAGGAAATCAGGAAGTTGGTACAGAGAGAATGTGCCAATTTTCAGCACTTCTTGACATATCAGTATAAAATTAAATGCTACAGCAATTTTCATTATGGAATACAACAATAATAAGATGAAAATTTGAAACCTAACTTGATTAAATGGACTAAGAGACTAATCAATAACAAAGGAAAGACCTAAGCAACTGGAAATACCAATTAACAAAACAAGCTTCAGGGCCTCAGTAAGGTAGCTTGCCAGCTTCCTGCTTTTGTGTGGATCTTCTCCTGTCAACAGAGGGACAAACGTTTAGGTGCTAATGAAGAGAATTAGAGAATCAAGAAATCATGATTTTACATTGAAATGAAGACAACTGAATGTTTCAAAATATGAAGCCTTTCATTCCAAAAGCCGATAATGTTAGCTGTAAGTATAATGAAACAGAACAGAAGCAAGTACTAAATTAAACAAGTTATGAACTACCAAAGTATATTGAAAGAGATTTAGGCCTTAAACATATTACTGATACCAGTAAATGTAAGAGTTTAATGGCATAGAATAGAAGCAAATGGTAAGACAAAAAAAAATTATGAAAAACCAAAGAATATTGGGAGAAAATTTAGGCCTTAGACATATTCCCATTAAAAACTAATCACCAGAACCAAAGCCTGTGCAAAGAGACGGCAAAAGAGAGAAATTTTGTCTCTGCCTTCTTTTCTTTTCTTTTTCTTTTTTTTTTTTTTTTGTGTGGGGGTGGATGGTGGACAAGCATAGAGGACATAAAAAAGCACCATCCAGTTTTGTTGTTGCACTCAATGAATCTATAATATGATAACAATGCTCCTTAAGTCGACCTATGTTTCCTGTGGGCTGATTCCATAGAAGCCAATTTTTCATGCTTCCTCATGGGCAACAAAAAAGTGGATAACTAATGCGATACACTAACGCTCTATTTGGAAGGTGGTAGAGCAATGTAAGGGTTTTTAAAGAAAGGTTTTTTAAAAATAAGGTTTCTCATGGTTTTTGAACCATTATAATTTCTGGTTGTTTGAGAGGAAGTGAAGGTTTTGAAGAGAAAAACTTTTCAACCCACCAATTGGAAGATGGAGGTTTTTGGAGGTTTTCAAAAACCTCCAAGAACCTTACTTTAAAAAATCATGGTTTCTCCCAAATACAAATCTACGGCTTCAAAACTTTATAAAATCTCCAATTACTTCATAAAACCTCCTCCCAAACAGTGTAAATTCAAATGGATTGCTAAAAAAAGAAATCACCGAGAAAGAAAATGCAGTAGCAATAGACACAGAATTGCATAATCCAGATGAAATGAAGTTTATCAAAAACAAAACACTGTTATGAACAATGAATAAGGAGAGAGTTGAACCTGATGAGGACCTAGCAAATGTAGCATATGAACTTTCCTCAAATGGCAGAAACACCAACCTCACTACTAAGCTTCCTGGAATAAATAATTTAATAATTAAACATGCTCTGAACTTCAAACATGGAAGATTAATCCCATTTTTCTCAACTGAAATGGTAAAGCATGTGATTGTTTTATTCAAGAAAAAACTCATTAAGGCTCAGGATACTAGGCAAGCCACATACCTAATTTGTCAACAAGTCCATATATAGCCTGGTTATATGGGCTATCCAACCACACAAGGACCATCTTTTCCCCTTCCTGAAGGATTAGCTTTCGAAAGGATTGAAGAGTAAACAGCATACACATGTTTGCGAGTTGTTTATCATAATCCATTTTCGTTTCTAGGCTGTGAAAGAACATGGATTAAATAAAATAATTGGATAAAAACAGGAAAATGCAAGCAGGTATGAGCAACTTTAGCATATAATTAATAATAAAGTAATACAGCCAAATTTGGGAGACCATCATTTTTAACAGCTTAAACAGAATATGAGCCGCAAATCAAACAGATGAGCCCTTCCCATTGAAACTTGGAAGTTCAGCAGACCATTGAAGGAGGCATTGCCCATAAAGGTGATGTCTCAGTATTCAAATCATTACTATTTAATGTTCATACACATCTTGTAATCAATCTCAACAATTTTTGTACCCCTTTTTCCCTTCTCTTTTGAAGGGCAAGGAGTGACAAACAAAACATATTGAAAAAAAAATTGCGTATGATAGAATAAAAATCTATACCTGAAAGGGAGAAGATCAGAACTTCTAAATGCACGGATAAGAAGAAAATAACTCCAATATCCTATGAATAAGCAAGCTCCATATGCAGTCTGCGACAATGCAAAAATGATCCCTTTCTCCTACAACAATCAGGGAAATTTATATATTAGCAACCGTCACCATGCAAAACCATAGAGTAGGCCAACATAAATTACAAGAAAATAAGCAGGTTTTGCCACAATTACAAATTAAGATCTAGAATGTTACTTAGGTGAATAGACACTGAGACAGACCTGAGGAAATGCCTCTAACCATAATCTTAGCGACCCTTACTGCAAAATACCTTATTAAGAACTAGTTATGCTTTCCAAACATTTAACTGGAATACTAAAAAGATTTTTTTTTTTTTTTTTTAAATGCAAACCATATGCTCAAAATAACTCAAAACAACCTCTTGGATTAAAAATTGGCCCCTACTCCTACAAGTAACGGAAAAATGAAAGATCCCTAAGACAAAGAAGAGATGGTGAAGTGTAATGCCACAAAAGCAATAGAATATCCACAAGATAGGATGAGAGATTCTCCTCTAAGATTTGAGTACAGTATGCCTTACTGCAGGCACATTTACAAGTAGAATAGAAAGGAATGTAATAAATATTACATGTGCACTTCACGAACTTTTGAAACTGGGATTTACATATTGAAGAACCATCATAGGACATCTTTGAACTAGCTCAACAACAGATAACAACATTCAATCTAAGATTTTAAATCCATGTATTCCATTGGAACATCCCATTAATAGATTGAAAACATGCAACTAAAAAGATTAGACGATTAAGACTTTTACCATGCTGGGTTGTTTGACAATAAGGATATACATGATCAGACAGCGCGAAAAGGTAGCAATTGTTTCAATCATTAACCGCAGTTTAAGCAGGAGTAAATTCTGAGAAAGGATATACAATGGTTCGGCTAATAGCTCCAGTATACATGCACAGCCTGCAACATGAAGTCAACTGATATGATGTTTAACTTCACTTAAGACAAATGAGGATTTTATATAAGGTGCCAAGGACAAGAGGGGAAAGAAAAATGAAAACCACTTGAATAAAGAGAGAAAATGAGTAGAGACATAATGCATTTTTAACTACAATGAAGGTAAACATCATAAAGCTCTGATGAAGGACAATGAAACTAATGAAAGTTATAGAGTTGTTGTGTATATTATCTAATTAAAATAATGCATACTGCTTCAGTTTATGGGCATTATCCGTTAGTTGATCAATTATCCTTCGGATTGGCACTCTTCACTTCCTCTCCTAAATTTTATCCTCAATATTACTATGTTTCCTAAGATAAGCTGTAACTTTTGAGGTATTCCCAAAATTCTCAAGCATCCATAAGCAAGTTGTGTTCCAGAAGGTACAGAAACAGAAGTTAAAAGCTCAAATATCACGTTTAAAGAACATGTACATGAGAGGCAGTCATAAAAAATTACCATTAATCAAGATTGCTTGTGCATATGGATCAGAATGGCTTAGTCCTTGCCACCAAAAGACAAAAATGCACATGGCAACTGTGATAACTATCCCAAGAGGGAGAGTCATCCAAGCTACTTTTAATAGCTTTGCTGCATATTCTTCGGTTGACGTACCATCACTGTGGCATGAGACAATTGTGAGGTCATTAGATCAGATGATACCTCACCTCTAGGCCAAAAAAATGTCATCATGAAATAAATATCCTGTCCTAACAAAGAAACAGTTCAAAAGTTGTCTAGAACTGCACCTTAGATCAAATTGCAGGCATTATAGAATTTCAAAAATCATGCACTCCTCTCACAAATCCATATTACAATAACTTGTTAAGCTTCAGTTCTAATGTGGCCTATAAAATGATAAAAAGAAGTGACATGAATTAAGACCATATACTATCACATAGCACCACAGAAAATAACACTTCTAGGCATAATGAGCAAGGTATAACCTTATAAATTACACAGTGATGCATATTTAAAACCGGACTTCTATGGCAATTTTTATGCAAAACAGTATGCCCAATAAACGAATGAATAACTAGAGCAGCTAGAGATGCAATTTAAATTCATGATGTCAAGAACGCACACTAGATTGATTAAGACAGGCAGAGGGGATATTAATACCATTTAATTTCAGCCCTCATGCAAGCTCGCCGAAATCCCTCCCTACTAAGAAACAAGACACAGGTGACAAACAAATGAAACTGAACTGCGTAAACCTGAATTTAAAGGGGAAAAAAGAGAATTAACAAAAGAATTTCGTTTCAGATCACAACCACGAATGAACAATTTTTTTAAGTAAAATAAACAAGAAAAGAACAAAAAACAGAAAGCTGCCAACAGTTCATAGAAATTATACCGCATAGTCCTCTTCTGTGAGGTGCCTGACAATCCACGAATTGAAAATAAATGGAATTCCTCTTGACAAGAACTGTGTAGCTATACCTCGCCAAGATTACCCAATACTTTATAAACAGCAAGTCCCAAACTGTATACCCTTAATTTTGGAGGGGAGAATTAGAAAGAAGTAGAGGAAGCAAAACTAACCCAATAAGTACTTAAAAGTGCGAGATAGACTGGCATCGCTGGCCATCTGAGGCTTGATTACTGATGCCTTTGATCTATGAAAAAAGAGAAAATGGTTAGTATCAATAAACTTTCAGAGAGTTTTAGAAATGGGTACTTGTAAATTAAGGGAACAGAAGGAAAACAGAGCCATGAAATCTGTTTTTGGCTTTGACAATTGAAAAAAAAAAATCTGGAAAATGATAGAACTCACTCCCAGTAAGAAAGACATGGAAAATGAGCTCTACTCCGGAGAAAACTCACCAGCGATAGAACAGAATTAAATTGTTTCGAAGATAACGCGGTGAAGGAATTTTTAGACCTGAAACCGAGCGCGAAGCCCGAAAGGAGAGTTGTTACCGCCACCAGCGACCACCTCCGTCAGTAGGTCAAGGATGTGCTCTTGGGCCGCATTCGGTAGGTTCGGTTCTAAATCGAACCGATAAAATGAAATAACAGAACTTCCTGGAAATATAAATTGAATCGAACCGTGATTATAAAAGAACCGAATCAAATCGGTACGGTACAGTTTGTTTTTCTCGGGTTTGGCTTAGAGAAATGAGATAAGAGAAAAATTCGAGCCTAAAGAATTTTAACAACAAAAAAAAAGGAAAAAAAAGGGGAAGAAACAAAGAACCTGTTGTTTTCTTATAAGCAGCATGAACTGAAAATTTTAATGGCAAAAAGTTGTCCCTATAAATCATCAATTTGATATGTTAATAGTAGAAGTCAAGAGGAGAAAACAATGAAACCAACATACTAGTTAAAACAAAGATATGAAACTTTCAAAATTTATACAATTAGGATTTTTATATAAGAAAGAAAATTTTTAAATGTAAATTTTTATATGTACTCTGTATATATATATATATATATATATATATATATATAATTAATAAAAAATTAATAAATTATTATTTTAAGTATATTTTATTATGAATTTAGACAAAATCATGATAAATTATCATGATTTGTGTTTAAATTGATTGAATATATATACTAAAATGTACGTAAGACTACTAAAAAAAATTATATAGTTCCTTCACGCGTATAGCATAATAAATGCTTTCTATGCATATTTTCCTTATTGTTTCAATTAAAACGAGGTCGTTGGATGTCCCCATTCCCCATTGACCCATTCTTCGTTTTCTTCTCTGCCTTGCCACCCTCTCACTTAGTCCGTCATTTTCTCTCCCAGACAGGCTCCTTTATTCCTCTTCCAGACTTCGTTTTCTCTGCCTCAACCTTTACTCCTTTTGCTTCTGTCCTTCAGGCCGTCTTCTAATCGCCATCTATTGTTGGCCATGTTCTCCATCTTGTTAAAAAGCATCTCGAGTCTTCGACTTCCGTTTGCAGCTACCGGCCGTCAATGAGAAGTATTTTCTGCTATTGTAAAAGGGGTGTATTTCAGTTTTTTTTGATGTTGTGAGCATTACTTTGTGTATTACTTTTACTGTGATATCGAGAACTTGTCTTTACGTTCAAAATTGTTATAGTACTGTTATATTCAAATTTGTGTTCAAAATTTTGGTTTTGATGTTGTTGGAAGAGTGAGTTTTACCTATACTATACACCCAATTAATTTAAATATGACACATTATATAAAATTATAGTAATTTTATTTAAATTCATAATAAAATTTACTTAAAATAATAATTTATTAATCGATTGAGTGTGTATACATTTGAGTGTATATAATAATTTTTTTTAATTTTAATTTTTAATATAAAATATGTTTTTTAATTTATTAATTAATTTAAAAAATAAATAAATAATTATTTAACAAAATAATTTTAAATTAAAATAAATTAATTTATCACAATAATAAAATATATATATAATTAAATATTATAACTATTAAAATGAATGTTATGTCAATATTTTTAAAAATTATTAACATAATATAATTTTTAATTAATTAAAAAATTATTTTAAATAATTTTACTTTTAAATTATAAATTCAACTAAATGCCTTCCGATTTTTAAATAAATTTAATAAATTTACAAATTAAACTAAAAACTTTATCACCCTAAAAAATTAGCTACTTCAATCAAATCCAAGTTGACAGGACTCTGAAACGAGCCTTGAAAAGCATTAGCAAAAAATTTGCTCAAAACTAATGATGTTTTGCAAAACAAAAACAGTATAGGTATACATCTTTTTTTTTTTTTTTCCTTTGAAATTAATCTACAGGCTACAGTCCACTTAAAGACGATTCACTTTGTGTTATGATAGAACCAAGCTCCAGATGCACGGTAGGAGCAGATTTATCTGAAATTACCAGAACATTCCAACGAGCGCAGCAACTTTGAGCATCATCATATTCATGTCTTCTTGGATCTTGGTTACCAATTATGAATCTCTCTTGACGGCTCTGCCAAACCACAATTTGGCTTTATTTATATTGGAAAACCCAAAACATTTCATAATATGAACAATCAAACATCCAACAGACTTCGAAGTAAATCATCATAAGCTGAAAATACCAAAGCAGTTCCACAAAAATGAAACTCAGTAAGCCTCAAAGAACTTGTTCAACAAAAGTAGCAAAAAACAATTGTATCAAAATAGGCAAATCTTACAATAGAAAATAAAATTTGGATGATAGAAACGACAAACTATGTCAAAAAGATCAACGGTAGCGTCGGAGAGAAAGTGTGTTGTTCCTCTTCCAGGTTGCCCTTCTTGAAGGCCGTGCTTTGTGGTGCAAGTGCCCCTTGCCACGCAGACCTCTGTACTTCTTCCCTGCAGAAGTAAGCCCACGAAGCTCCCTGTGCTTGTGGACAGGATTGCAGATCCAGTTGATCCTTGGATCATTGCGGATCGCATTGTGTGCAGGATCAACCAAGATAACCTCATAGTACTTGTATGTTGAATCCTGCATGACAGAATTACATAGATATTTTATAATAGCTAGGATCAGGATCCCTATCACAAATCACAGGCTCTCAACTTCTGCACATGCAAATTGCCACAACACTAAGTCTCCGATGAGAATGTTTTGGAAAATCCTCTACCGAATAATTAGCTTGTTCAAGATTCCCCATCGTCTCAATATTACCAACACATTCATTGAATTCAAACCAATAAAACATTCATAGACACCTTAGCGGTTTCCCATCATTAGCACCAGGACAAATGCTATAAGAATTGACAATTGAAATCTATACAAATAAGGCTTAACAAAAGTTCAACCAATGCACACACCTCGTTGAGCCAATAAGAGTTAAGAACCTTAAGGCCACCCAGCTTCCTACCAGCACGCTCCTCTGCAACTGAACGCTTGCTGCGTTGAAATTTCAGTTGAGTAACACCCTGATTTGTGGGCTTCCCATAGACAATACCCTTGGGTACTGGTCTCTTCCTTCCACCACGCCTCACACGCACACGATATATCACATAACCCTGGAAAGTATATCAGTCAGGGCATGTGTATCAGTTAACTGAAAGAGAACCAAAAAAGAAAAACAGCATAGAACTAGTTGCCATATCCATTAGCATTGCAGAAAAACACTTAACACGAAAACAACTAGTTGTTGAATTGACAACAATGACAAATTCCGATACATCTATTTTCAAATTGGTAGATATCCATCGTATCACTAGTGCACAAGCCCTCAATAGATAATAAAATGGCTACAACAGTAAATGACGATCAAGTAAATTAGATTAATTTGAGGTCCAATGATTAAAGGATCAGTCATCCCTACGTGATGGGGACAGACACAGTACACGCATTGGGGATCAAGCAGATCCACAATGTGAATTCATGATACATGACAACGATCATCTCAAAAACATGATAAAGAATCCGTGTGTTTCAATCTAAAAAACGTAACTCAACATAAAAAAGGAAGAGAGAGAATATTGGTTCAAAAATAAAAGGTTTGTTTTTACCTGCTTGGCCTTGTAACCCAAGCGGCGTGCCTTGTCAGGGCGGGTGGGGTGCGTGACACGCACAATGGAAGGATGCTGGCGATACTCCCAGCACCTCACCCTCTGCAGGAACCGCATCACATCCGATTGTTTCTTCCTCCATAGCTCCGACACGTACTTGTACGCACCTAATTCCACAATAAACACCAGAATTAACCCCAGAAACTACGTTATAAGTGATTAAGGAAAATTTCAAGGGGCAAAAAAAAAGCACCATCGTAACCTTTTCATGACATTAGATTCAATAATAAAGAGCCTAGTTAAGGAGCAAAGGATTACAAATAGCGTAATTTGAACATGTTAAATCTCAGAAATGCGAGAAACGTAGAGATATTGGCAAGAGATTAAAATATGCATACCCATTATTTTTTCTTTGAGATTCCTTTGCTCTCTGGTTTCGGCTCGGAGGGAAGCTGACCACGGATATAATAAGATCGATTAGGGTTTTAGCTGGTAGAGCAAAAGGACCAATTTACCCTTAAATATTGTACATTTTCCTATGTTTATGGGCTCTCAATGGGCATACCTTGCTTTTCTATTGGATTGGTTCGCTTGATTTTGGGTTGAAGTTTCACACATGGTTAGCCCCAAGTCCCAACCCATCTATGTACAATACTCATGTCCAGCCTTGAATAATTAAGCGTTGATGTTGTAATAATAATAATAATAATAATAATAATAATAATAATAATAATAATAAACCTAGGTCGATTTAAGAATTTGAAGTGGTCAAGAACAATTTATATTTTAAAATATAATTACACTATCTTGCATTTAAATATGTCATGTTAAATATAAGATTCAAATCATTTTTTTAAATAAAAATTATATAATAATTGCAGTTTTAGAGTTATACGAAAAGGTTCTTTTAAGTTTTATTATAATTGATAGCAATGTGAAATATTCATATGAAAATAATTATATTCTGTTATGATTTTGATTTTTCAAGTGTTGCTAATTTTTCATGTCAATATTATATTAAGATCATCGTTAATTGAGAAAACTCAACAAAATACGCAATCAATTATAATAATTTGGCTTTTTCGTAATAAATAGATTTTGGAATTTCAGAGCATGTGTGGTTGACATATTGGAATTGGAATAGAATTAAAAACTGGTATAAGAAATAAAATGATAACTTTTTATTTATATTTGTTTTATTGTAAAATTAGGATCAAATTCGTTTTCAAAGTGTTTAGTTTATAAATATAAGTTGCATTATCGAAATCAAATTTATTTTATACTCAAATAAAAATTATTTTTTAAAATTATTTTTTTTATGTTTTATATTTTAATTTTAATTATTATATGAGAATATAAAAATAATACTTTTTATTTTAATTAATTATAATTATATTCATAATTTTCAATTTTATTTTACTATAAGTAAAAATAAAAATAATTTATCTTTTTACTTTAAAAAATTAAAATTAATTATATTTAAAATTTTTTATTTTAATTAATTTTATGAAATTATATAAAAATTATATTTTTACTGTTTTTATTCTAATGAGGTATAATTAATTATCATTATAATTTTTAATTTTAATCATTTATATGAAAATATAAAAATAATCGTTTTATATTTGAATTATTATTTCAATTTTTAATTTAGTTTTAATTATTTCAATAATTATAATCATGTTAATTATAAAATATTTATAATTATAATTTTAAATTAATTATTTGAAATATAAAAATTTTTTAATTATTGTAATGATTATAATTATTATAATTATAATTTTTAATTAATAATATGCAAATATAGAAACTAAAACATTTCAATAAGTAAATGAGCAAGATTTAGGATTTATTATTTAATAAGATAATCATTCTAATTTCTTTCTATGTTTTAATTCTCACGAAAATTATGATTTTCTTAATTATAAAATTAGATTTTCTAATTTATGAGAATAAAAAAAAAACTTTCAAATGCCCGCAAAGGAAATTATTTACATTCATTCTTATTTTTTAGTATTTTTTTATCAACTAAACGGACCCTAAATCTATAGCATCATTTCAACGGCTACTTTATTATAGGATTGAAACGTCGTTTTGATCCCAAGAAGAGCATTGGCTTTTCAGTTGGTAAAAAAAAAAGAAAAAAAAGAAAAAAAATAAAAGATGTCTACATCGGAGTTTCCTTGACTGAAACGGAACGTTTTGTAAATGACAATCCAATGCCATTTTATACATTTTTAATTGATGATTTCTCATTCATATATACCATGCTAATATTCAAACCCCAAATTCTCAGTGCAAACCATATTGTTATACACCATTCAATGTCTTGCAATATATAAATTTATTTACTTTTCATAATTTTTTTAATGTCGATAAGTTACATCCATAAAATTTAAAATATAAATATAAAAATTTATATATATTGAGATTCATCGATAAATAATTTTTAATTATTTAAAAATTAACTGTATCTAATTAATATATATATTTTTAAAAATATAAATAACGAGTTCATTGTCATGTAGAAGGCTCGATTTTTTTTTATTATTATTATTAATTTTTTATTATTAATTATATAATGTGATATTATTTTAATTATCGATAAAAATAATTTAAAAAATGTTAACAATAATTACGTAGGATAGTATTTATTATATTAATTGGTAATTTGTCACCTATTATTAAGGTAACTCAAAGAGAAATTAACTCTTTTTTTTTCTCTATTCCATAATTAATTATTGTTTTATCTCTATGATTAATCCTATTTTAACTCTCGTATTTTCCTTGTTCTGCTACTTACCTTATTTATCTCACCATTTTTTTTAGCTTTTTTTTTTCTTAAAATTTTTATTGCTTGAAATTGCCATCAATTAAATGTGAAAAAATAAATTAATATAAAAAAAATTAACGAATTAGCTATTTAAAAAGTTATCTTACTAGTTTAAATTTAAAACATCATAATTACTAAATGATATAAGGAAAAATATAAAAAAAATACTTTTAAAATTTAAATATTATTATAAAAAATAATATCAAATAATTATGAAAAATTATATCAATTATTGCTTCATTCTATTAAAGTCTTTAATAGCATAAACAAAAAAAGAATTCGCAGTCTTTAAATCTTCATTTCGATTACTTCACTTCCTACATCAAC
The DNA here is from genome assembly GCF_030052815.1 of Hevea brasiliensis. NCBI lineage: Eukaryota > Viridiplantae > Streptophyta > Magnoliopsida > Malpighiales > Euphorbiaceae > Hevea > Hevea brasiliensis. The sequence goes on along the minus strand of NC_079505.1, from coordinate 85,471,338 downwards.
CAAGTAGCATCTAAAAAAAAAAAAAAAAAAAAATCTTTCGTATACAAATTTGAATAATCTCGCTATGCCATCAATTAAAAAAAAATTACATTAATATAAGAATAAATAAATAAATAATAAGACAATAAAAAGGAAAAATTGTACAAAAGAATTAAATTACTGAGTATTACCTTTAAATACCTATGTTTTATGAGATATCAATCAATTGATAAATGAGGTATAAAAATACAAGAGTAAAAAGAGGAATTATTTATAGGATAGAGAAAATAATAATTAATTATAAGAAAAAAACAATAAATTATTTTTTTGAATTATTTTGACAATAAATAAAATAATAATTAATTATAAAAGAATAAAAAGAAATTACCTTAACAATAGAGGATAAATTACATAATAATATGATAAATACTTTTAAAATAATAGGAAGGAGAGTGAAAAGAGAAATTATTTATAAAAGGAAGGAGATAATAATTAATTATAAATTAATTTCTTTTAGATTATCTTGATAATAAATAAAAATAATAATTTTTTTTTGAATTGCAAAAATAAATTAATTTTTTTTGAATTGCCTTGTCAAGGAGTAGGAAGTAGAGTATTATACAGTGACTTTCAAATGGTAGCATTCCTCAAACAATTTTTATTTCGTTAAGAATTCTAAATTGGTACACGGGTATAATCTCTGCTGGATTCTCTTTACACAGAGAGACAGAGACATCAGCAGAGCATTCATGTTTGGTGGAGGCAAAGGGATGGGCGGTGGAGGCGGCAGCATGTTAAAGGTGGTTGGTAGGGCAGTTACTCGCGCTGGTGTCACCAACCTCCAAGAAACCATTTCTTCTTCTTCTTCTTCTTGTGGCACTGCTACTTCCCCTACTGCTATTTCTAGGTCAACCCACGGGCTCAATTCTTCCAATAATAATCTTAGTTTGTCTTCTGCTTCTGCTTGCAATGTTCCCGTATCTGCTAATTATGGGAGTCCCGACGCCTCTTCCTGGCCTTCTTTTGCTCCTTCTGATGATTCTTATAGTGATGAGTATGAGTGGGTGTATATGGATGGGAGTGAATATAAGAGCACAATTGGAGTTTCTGATGATTTTGTTCTGGGACCTGTTCCTTCCATGGACGAAGTTCATAGCGCTGTCTCTGCCCTTACACAGTGAGATTTTTCTCCTTTTTTAAAGAAAATTATTCATTCCATTGTTTTGAAGTTCAATTATATGTTTGCTATCGTTGGCTTCGATTTCTGCGTATTTGATAAAATTGAAAGAAAATTCGGTTCTATTTTTTATTTTTATTATTTAATCATATTATTATTTCTGCTTTGTTGTCTTTAGAAGAAATTGTTGTTTTCCTGTTATGATTGGTTTGTTCTGGGTAGTTTATTGTGGGAAAAATAAATTTACGGGTTAATACTCAATTTCATTAAGTAAGAGGTTCAATTTACTGATTTCGACTTTTTGTTGAAATTACTAAAAATTTTAATTTAAATAAAGAAAATACAAAAATTGAGTTTTTTATTTTTAAATTTTGGTCTATCAAGAAATTTAGCTAATTTGATTTTTGGTATAAATTAAAGAATTAAGAAATTTATCGCAAAAAAATTATTTTTTTTTTATTAAATCGAGTATAAATTGAAATATAATGAAAGAATCGCTTTGCAGTTACAAATACATGAGTTTCATTTTTATATATGGACCCATCATGACAAGAATTTCCTTATTTTGAGACACACTAACAAAACAGATTATTTTAGAATTTGCTGCCGTTGTTCTTGATGTTGTTGCTATTCTAGACAATTACTATTCACTACTATACTAGAGATAGTTGCTGTTTTTGAGGCTGGACTAGCGGTTATGTATTGGGTGCTGTTTGGGATGGTGATGGTGGAGTGTTTTGCACGAAAATGCTGATAGTATGACACGTTCTTGCCTTACCCTAACAAGTAAAATACCATAATTAAAAAGCAAGTCATGATTATCTCAAGTTTAATCTTACAATCAATGCTTTTATAATGAGAATGATGGTGACAGACCGACAGTGATGTTTACTTGCATATATCAGGTTATCTTCACCTTAGATTTTCTATTTCCAACAAAGGAAGTCTTGAAAATGAATATGGTTTATGTAGAATAGCAGAGGCAAAGAAAATATGTGATTTTGAACAGCGGTTGCTACTAAGCATGTCTGCAATTTTGAACAGTGGGAACTGCTAAATGTTTCTAACTTAATTTTGGTTTTACTCAATTACTTCAATCCTCGTTATTCTGCAAGAAAATGAACATTTAGTTGTTACTGACAGTGACACTTCGTTTTATGAGCTAAACAAAGGCAGTTTTGGTTTGAGAAATGAGAATTAGGCTCAATGAATGTGAGAATGTTGGTGGAAAAAAAAAAAAAGAAAAAGAAATAATAGAACTTCCCAAAAACGTGATATGTTATGATAAGACGGGAATTCCATGTAGATGGGGTGAGATGATTTCCTCTTGATTTCTAAAATTGTAACATTGTGAATGGGTTTCTTGATGCTTACATATTTCCCATGTAAAAGCCTACTGTTCTGGAATTTTCACTTGCAGGATATATGATGCTGCTTCGCATCCCCAGTCCATTACAGATAAATTTACTTATAATGTGGACAAAGATGTAGCAGATCAAATTTTGAGTTCAACAGGCATGCTGCACCATGTTTCTCCAGCTGGGTCAGATTTAGATTGGGGGGAGTCTTCTCCACATCTGTGTAACTCAAGAATGTTACGCCCTTATGGACCTGACAGTGTTTATGATGCTTTCCATTTATTGCAGACTGAGCCATCTGTTCAGGTGACTACTGTTAATGATAATTACATGCGAAAAGTTTAGTTAGATAGAACCTCTTTCCTGTAAATCAATTTATGTAACTTTTAAAAGCCCACATCTATGTATCTTTTTTTTTCACTGAAGAAATGACCCAGCTCTGGTTATTAGTTTTCCCCTTATCAAAGGCTATAACCTTTATGTGCAGAGAATGGTCATCTCATTGTCTTCTGATAAAGCTGTTTGGGATGCTGTTTTGAACAATGAGGTAGTCCGCGAGCTGCGTGAGACCTACTGTGCAGGTTAGTGTGAAGTACATTACATTAACACTGAACATCTATGAGGAAGTTATTTTTTACACCTCTAATATTAGGAGGAAAAAAAGATGTTCCTTTCATATATTTTCATCAGTGTTGAAGTTGATCTTGATAAATTAGGTGGTCTTGTTTGTGTCATCTGCAAATCTTTGAGATGCGCCCCTGTATTCTTTGCTTGGGTAAAGGATGTTTATTGCTTGAGAAGATAGACTCTCAGGCTCTTTGTTGTGGACTTAGAATCATCTTTTTTTCTAGTTTAGTCTTCACTTCAAAAGAGTCTAATCCTGTTTCTAAACTACTGCTACTAGTGTTGTACTTTCAACCAGTTTCAAGCGGACTCATAATCTGACTTATATATTACCCCTCATCAAGTTCTTGCTTAAAATCAATTGATGATCAGTTTTTGATACTTGAATCTTTGAATCTCAATTCTATAGTCTACGAAGCCATTCCTGAACTTCACCTTAGAATTTGTCAGAGCTTCACTTTTTTGAGTCATTCTTCAAAATGTTTCCCAAATATAAGATGCTGTTTGACCCTCTATCTTCCGAAATTGGAGACACATGATGCACCTATCATAAATCACAAAGTCAGGAGTTTAATTTATATTTTGTTTATTCACCTTTTTATCTTTTGCACATTTTTGGGTTAGTTTGGAATAACCAATGATCCTTGCTAATGTCACTGATTATCTTCAAACAATATCTAGCCAGCATGCAATTCACTGATCATATGTTCTTATCATCCATGCTTTATTGTCATTTCTCTTAGTTCTTTCAGAAAGGCATATAGTTGGCTTGTATGTACTCTGGCCTAGTCTCTAATGAAAGCATTTACCATCATCGATAAATTTCCCTGTACTATGTTTCATGTGTTTTTCATGTTTATCATTATTTGGATAAATTTCTCACACATAATACTGAATTTTGACATGGCCTTGCCATGATATATGCAGAAGAAAAGATTAGTTCACTAACCACAGAGAGTTCAGATGAGACTGGCGATGACTCCAGTCCTGCTTTGAATGCTGTAAAGTGGATATTTGAAAACACAAAAGCAAAATTCACGGAAGCAATTGAGAAAATAACGAAGCTGATGAATGAGTTGTTCAAAGCACCTAATAATGAGAAGAAAACAACAGAAGCCGCAGATCCATTTGAGGAAAAGCTGAGAACATCCTTCCTGCTATCCGTGGTGGTCCTGCTGGTTGTGGTTGTGACTCGAGCCCACAGGGCTTGACCATAATTTGTCGACATAACAAGTTGTACCCTTCCCACTGGGTTGTTTTACTTGAGTCTTTCAGCTCAAGATGAAGTTATGCGTTAACACTATATTTGTCTTATGGCTATGTGATTATTTAAGTCCTTTCTGTCAAAAACATCACTCTGGGTAGTCTTAATTTATGCGGACTTGTTGTGCACAATCTTTTGGTATTTCTGTTAATTAAGAAAGGTGCTTTCAGCTTGTGATTTGGATTCGGAGCCTTTAAACTGGGAGGATTTATCAAATTTAAGTTGCATGGAATGTGTTTCATTTTTGCGCTGTATAAAAGAAAATAGCTGTATTGATAAGGGGAAAAGAAGACCAGGCAACTATGCGTTATGCAATGTCCTTGAGGTAAAATTAAACACGATACTCTTTACGAATCAGCTTCGATTTAGTTTTTTCTGCCAAGCATGATTAGTAGGAGAAAAATTATATTTCTCGATTAAATTGAGAGTATAGCTCAAGAATGAATAACATCTTGCAAATGCCCAAATCAAATTCGCCTGCTATCTACTCAACATTGTTAGATTTCTACTGAACTATTTCCCCATTGTATTGCTGTGTTTCATGCTCTATGGACACTGATTACCTACTGAATCTATTGCTGTGCATTTAGCTCCTCAAGTTAATCACAGAATTCAGGAGAGAATCGACATCAAGATGTACAAACAACTCGTTTCCCAAGTTCTCCAACAGTGCAACAGTGTTTGGCTGCAGTGTTGATGGTCATAACATGTTGAGCAAATGTTTAATCTGAACCTGTTGAAACCTTCCGATGGCCATGCAAAACAAAAATTACAGTTTCCAAAATTCACCAAATTAAGTATCAAACTAAATCTCTTCATTTCCAACCTCAATAAGAACATATTTACTAATAGGATGGGGTTTTTATAAAGAAAAATCATCTGATGCTAAGGCCTCAAAAATGAAAAAAGAACATAAAGGATGAGAAGCAACACAAGTTTCTGTTGGAATTGAGAGTTTTCTTAATGAAGGTTCCAGAATAATTGGAAGATTAATTATATTTTGTATAATCTAGCTGAATTAGAGAAAATTCTAGATAAATTAGTGGTGTCTTATCAGCCACTCTTTTGTTAACAAATGTAAGGCTCTGATTTGTTAGTTAAATCTCCTGGAATCTTTAGAAGTTGTTTTTGTAAATATAAATAGATATATGATGCTGGAAATGTAAGAAGTGTGTGTTTATGTGTGAAATAAACCAGAGAAAGATTCACTTCTAGCAGATTTGATTATCTCTTCTTTCTTCTATGTTGATGATATGCTCCTCACAGGAAGCTCTACTGAATTGATAAAAGATTTTAAGCTCCAAATGCAAATGGAGTTTGAGATGTCTGATTTGGGCTTAATGACTTATTTTCTGGGCATGGAGATTGAGCAATTTAATTCTGGAATTTTTGTTTCACAAAGAAAATATGCAATTGATGTTCTTAAAAGATTTAATTTGGATCAGTGCAAGGCTGTGGCAACTCCTCTTGATCCAAATGTGAAACTCAGCAAAGAAAATGGTGATTCCATAGTAGATGTTACAAGTTATAGAAGTTTAATAGGAAGCTTGCTATATTTAACAGCAACAAGGCCTGATCTTATGTTTACAGCAAGTCTTTTGTTCAGGTTTATGAACTCTCCAAGTAATTCTCATTTTATGGCTGCCAAGAGAGTTCTAAAATATTTAAAAGGCACCTCTGATTACAGTGTTTTGTATTTGAAGAATGAAAATGCAAAGCTTGAAGGATATGTTGATAGTGATTGGGCTGGTAATGCTGAGGACATGAAGAGCACCTCTGGTTACCTATTTTTTCTTGGATCAGGTCCATTTTCTTGGATTTCAAAGAAGCAGGAAGTTGTTGCTCAGTCTACTGCTGAGGCAGAGTATATAGCAGCTGCTGCAGCCTCTAATCAAGCCATTTGGCTTCGTAGATTGCTTGCTGATTTTGGAAAAGATCAATCTGAAGCTACTTTTCTTTGGTGTGATAACAAATCAGCTATTGCTATTGCAAATAACCCAGTGCAGCATGGCAGAACCAAGCACATTTTAGTCAAGTTTCATGCAATTAGAGAGGCTGAAAGGAATCATGAAGTGAAGCTTGTGCATTGTAAGTCTGAGCAGCAAGTTGCTGATATTCTCACAAAGGGACTTTCAAGAGGTAGATTTGAATATCTTAGAAACAAGCTGGTAGTTTCTAAGAAAACTCTCAAGGAGGAGTGTTGGAATTGAGAGTTTTCTTAACGAAGGTTCCAGAATAATTGGAATATTAATTATATTTTGTATAATCCAGCTGAATTAGAGAACATTCTAGATAAGTTAGTGGTGTCTTATCAGCCACTCTTTTGTTAACAAATGTAAGACTGTGATTTGTTAGTTAAATCTTCTGGAATCTTTATAAGTTGTTTTTGTAAATATAAATAGATGTATGATGCTGGAAATGTAAGAAGTGTGTGTTTATGTGTGAAATAAACCAGAGAAAGATTAACTTCTAGCAGATTTGATTATCTCTTCTTTCTTCTATGTTGATGTTATGCTCATTTCTGGTTTATTAATTCTGTTTATGTTTGATCTTCTCATCTCCAACAGTTTCTTATGAAATGGTAAGATCTCATTAGTGTGTAAAGGAAACATGCGATGACTTACATCATATAGTGTATCACGTAGCTTATGTAAACTAGCATTTTCCCCATGTATCGCCCTGATAACTCTTCCAGACGGCTTTCCTTCTCTGAAACATTCTTGCCTTGTGATTGAGTTGAGCCTTCAGCTTTTTCTTTTCCCTTTACACTAGCTGATCGTTTAACAATTGGGGGGAAGTTGAAAGAAAAACATCCTTTCCTTGTCGCATTCCTCCTGTCACCAACCACCAGTTTAGTTTTAACAACAAAGTCTTTCATATGCATAAAAAAGGTGGAGTTTCAAAATTATCTAATTTATTAAGCCAAACACCAACCTATAGTCCAAGATCTGAAGCGGGATTAATAGTTTTTCATCATACCCCAATTTCCTTGCAGCCTCCCCAAACTCAGCCCAAGGAGGATTGCTTCCAGATCTACATGAACCCAAAGATGAAGTAGAGGTTAGTTTGATTGATATTTTTGGCGTAGTCCCTCCTAACTCAGCCAGAATGTAGATCCTTATTTTATGAAGAATATGTGTATTGAGGTGGTGGGAAACAGATGATGAAAAATTATATGACTGGAAGATGTAATTGGAGGTATTAATTTCGTAGCATGATCTTGAAAAAAATAAAAATAATAATAAAGTTTTTGGGAAATTAATTTAATTAAATTTAAATAAAATTTTATTTTGTTTAAATTTAATATGGATAGTTCTTAAATGGATCTAATTAAATTTAATTAGGCTTCATGGGCCTAAGAAAGTCTAATTATGAATTTTAAATGGGACTCGTTTAATTATTTTTTAAAAATTAAAATAACAAAATATCTCTCTCCTCCTTGGCCCTACTCTCTTCCTCACTCCCTATTGGTGTTACCCCCTTTTCCTCTCTTTTTATTAGTTGGAACACCTCACCCATATTCCAGTCTCGTCCAAATTCATCAATCCTAGTTATTTAAGTTATCTGAACTTTATCAAACTAGGACTCCAAACCCTACCACACCTCTTTCTCACTCCCTATTGGTGTCTTCCATTTTTTTTTGTCTTCCTATTGGTTGAAACTCCTCACCCATATCTTATTGCAATCGTAGTTGTTTAAGTTATCTAAACTTTATCACCCTAAAACTCCAAACCCTATCATACCTCTCTCCTAAAACCCTATAAACACCCTATTAGAGAAGGAAAGAGAGGAGGATGGGAGAAAAGAGGAAGAAAAAATTCAGAGTTGAAATTTAGAGATATTTAAGACTCTTTGAGTTCTTCCTTATTATTTTTTTTCTTCAAGAAGATTTTCATACAAGATTTCTGGAAGTTTCTTTATTTTTTATTACAAACAAAATTGGTAAGTAGCCCTAAGGTAAGTACCAAAGAGGGCATTTGCGTGGAGCTTATGTGGAGCTAAACGGGAGTAAGCCAGGGATATCGTTGTCATACTAGAAGAGAAGATCCTTTTTTAAGGGTAGCTTACCCTAATAGCAACTGCATTTACTAACAGGTAAGTAGCTCTAAACTTCTCGAATAACCATTGGCATGAAATTGTAGTAATAATAGAGCTTTTATTTGGCAAATTAAAATTAACTTTATTTTTAATTTAATTGACTTTTGCATGTAATTAATTTAAATAAATACTTTGTAAATTAAAATTAATCCTGTTTGTAAATTAAACTAACATTGGCATGTAAAATAAATTTAATTTAATACTTGGTAATTGTAAAATAAATTTGCATGTTATAAATCTTTATTAGGTTGTGATTGTTTGGGCCTTATGTGATATTAGAATAAATTACACATGTACATAATTAACTTAGTTCAATTATCCTTAGGGTAACTTGGTAAAAATTAATTAATTAGGTTAAATAGAAACGTAGAGTTATTTGAAATTGAGTTCTTTTGTAAATTAAATTCTCAATAATAAATTAATTTTAGTCATCTGGTAAATATCATTTAAATAATTAGCAACCCCATAGATAGGAATTACTTGTGCATGAAAATTGTGTGTAAACAACAACCATTTTATGAATTACTTGCGTGTGTAGGATTAGAATTGCATTTTTTAGGATAAAGGAATAATAAATAAGACTTCTAGAAACATTAGTAGAGGACTGGCACTCGAATCAACGAGGTTAGACCAGGCATAAGGGGTACCTAACACCTTCCCCTTACGTACCCACTATCCCGAACCTAGACATTGGGCTATGGTAATGACGGTTGTGGAAACTCTGCAAGGAGTAAGTTGCCATCCATGACCCTCGGAAGAAACACTGAATATGTCCTGGTTATTACCCGAGTGGCGACTCCTGTTTATCTATGCCTTCGTGACATAAATCCTTAGTACCGTGGTAGTGTTATGGGAAGACGGTACTTACCAGTGGTTTGATTCTATTAGGGTTGTATGAAGTGCATGTCTAAGAAATGATGTCTAAGGAGGTGGTACTTAAGTGAGACCATTGTAACTCTACCATCTTTCCTGGGCATTACTTGGTGCATTTTATATAATTCCAATAGATGATATTTCGCCTCACGCCCCACCCTTACTCTCTTCGGGACTCTTTGGGGACTAAATGGATAGTTACTCCAACATGTTTTTATTAGTCTAATATTATTTCTCTGTTAAACTTTTTGCATTGCACTACACTATCACATGGATTACCCTTACCCTTTTTAGCCCCGTTAGTACTAGCCAAGGAGACCATAGTTCTAATCGAGCTATGACGAATTAGTGAATGCTAGCACCTCATGCCCGTACCTTCGAGTATATAAAAGAGCCACAGCTTCGGCCGTTGTGCTTAATGGATAAGCTCTCGCATGGGTGACCATTTTCCTACCCAATGAAGCCCATGAGCCATAGATTTCAATCCAAGGTACCCCGTAGATTTTTGTTGTGCTGGATTTATAACCTTACTGTTTAAACCATAAGTTCTAGTGGTAGTTGAAATGAACCTAGGCCTATGCATAAACCCAATGTGTGTATAGGCCCAAGTTCATTTCAAAACCCACGTTAAGTAAGAGGATGCTTACTTATGGTTAAACTTTAAGGATATAAATCTTTTATTTATGAGGGAAGGATCGTCCTGGACCACCCCCTATTGGTGTGTCCAGTGTACCATAGCCTAGGATAGAATTTTTTCTTACCCTGCACGTGAGAGTTGAAGGTATAAGGGGGTGAAGATTCGGTTCTAGAGATATATATATATATATTTATTCAGTCTTTGGTCTGATTTTAGTTCAGTTTATATGGTCTGGTTTTGATTCTATTGGTACAGTTCGGTTTTGGTTTTGTAAAAGTAAAGGAAAAAAAAAAGAAAAAAAATGATCCATTCATGCATTGCATTCATGTACATAGCATGCTTAGGTTAACCCTTAAATCCTTTTTTTTTTTTAGTAAATATAGCCTCAAAACACACCAAAGAGACTTCCAATTAAGTCATTTAGGTTAGGGAAGGAAAGAGACTAGTAAGGATTTCACTTGCACTACTTAAGATGGAAGAAACTATAGCCGTACTTGATGAAATATTGAATGCCACGATGTTTGAGCTAGAAGAGAAAATTATTGAGGTTTAAATTGTGTCTCACACCCCAAGGAGATTTTTTCCAAATCAGCCAACCCTTATCTGAAGTTTTGGAGCGTCTCAAAGTTCAAGACCTCCTATAGCTCTTAGTACCCAGACCACTACCAAATTCACTCCCACCTAGCTATGATATCAACTAATGTTGCCGGTTCTACCAAGCTCACAGTCATGACACCGACTGATACTTTCAACTTAAGCATGATATCTAAGACCTAATTGATGCCAAAAGGATAATTGACCTAGAAAATCAACCTAAAAGCCCCATGCCTAGCCAAAATTTCCACCTATGCCAGGTCTCTACATGATCTCCATCACCCCAAATAACCCTAACAGAATTATTGACTTTATCCAACCCATCCAAAAGCCCAATGAACTTATCCAACCCATCCAAAAGCCCAGTGAATCTATCCAACCCATCCAAAAGCCCAATGAACCTCAGTCTACAATGGTTGTTGACATTTGTGATAATTCTAGCTATGATAAGGGTCCTTTGGATGTCTGGACTAATTCTGATGAGGAGATAATTACATTACAACTAGATGGTTCAGTTCCACTAGTGTCTGATTTTCAAGTTGTTGGGATCTATGAAAACTAGATGGATATAAAAGTGGCTATTATGAAGAAAGGGATGAAGTATTTTCCTAGCATAGGCCTAGGAGAAAGTATAGATGGCCTAGTGGCTTTTCTTGAGATGAAGGGGTAGATCACAAGGTATGGTTTGGGCTATGAGCCAACTAAAGAGGAAAAAGAGTCAAAACCTCCTAAGTTCTTGAAAGAGAGGGGCAATTACCTTGACATATGATTAGGGGTTACTACATGTAAAATAATTAGAGCAGAAAATCAGCACTATTGATCTAAAGACTGCATGGAAGCCAAGAACCTAAAGTTACACTCCTAAGTTTGAGTTTGTCTTTTGTAATGCTCACAGTAGTGATATTAATGTTTCCATTTCTGATGTACTTGATGAAGTTTTCGAGGCAAAAATTACTAATATGACTAGTCTTTTTGCTTACTTATTTGATGTTTATTCTAATAGGCATATGCATGGCATTTATAATCATTTAGAATCAGTTTCTATTAATGCATCAAAATCGATCTCTATTAATTTAGGTACATCAAATAATCCTAAAGACATTAAGTTAGCTGAAGATTTAACCCAAGAAGAAAGAAATAAAGTTATAGCCTTGTTAAAATCAGGTGACCGATTCTCAAGCCACACTGATGTCCGCATAGAAAAAGAGTGATCAAAAGTTAACTTAGCTAGTTATCCTAATGAGGAGTAAAATTTCATGCTATGAAGGATTAATAGTAGCACATGTAGACCTATAGGGAGAAAGAAAATGGTATGAAGACATAAGAAGGTCTCTGGAAGTGAGAGAATACTCACAATAAACCTACAAAAGAGATAGAACAACAATTCATTGATTAACCACTCAACTTACTTTAGTTGGGGGGCAATTCTACAAACTCTTTTGTGTGATAGAAAAATAGGCTGAGCAAATACTGAAAGAAGTACATGCAGGAATGTGTGGTCCCTATATGAATGAAAAGGTTCTAGTTGGGAAAAAAGTGTTCAAAACATATAAGGATTGGCCTGAAAAATTCCTTATGTTCTTTAAGGTTATCGTAGTACTGCAAGGACATCCACGGGGGCAACCCATTCTCTTTAGTAGATGGGACTAAAACAATGCTATCCATTAGTAAGAGGTCAAATCCTTGAGGGTGATACTAGAAGCTAAGATCTAGGAAAATGAATGGGCCCAGAAAATATATGAAGAGCTAGTTTTGATTGATGAGAAGAGGATGCGAGCCTTGTATCATATGCAGACTTATCAAAGGAGATAGTTGAGGCCTTTAATAAGGAGGTGAAGCCAAGAAAGATTAAAGAGGGAGACATGGTTTTGAAACAAGCTCAGCCCATCTCTTTTGATCCAAGAGGAAAGTTTAAGCCAAATTGGGATGGTCCATACATAGTCAAAAAGATCTTGCCAGGAGGTGTTGTAATAATATCAGACCTGGATGGGAATGAATTTCAAGAAACAGTCAATTTAGACATGCTCAAATGGTACTTTGTGTGAGATAGGCCCGCTAGGCTGAAAACCTATAAAAGTCGGTCTAGGCAAAAGTAAGGGTCAAAAGAAAAAAAAAAGAAAAAAAATGCTAGATTGAAAATCTGCAAAAGGTGGCCTAGGTAAAAGGAGAGATGAGAGAAGATCTGGATGGAAAACCTGAAAAGGCCATTCAGCAGGTTATAAATCTTATTTCTAACTTTGGAATGTTGAAAATTTGGTAAAACTAAATGTAAGAGGGAATAATGGTGTACCTGAATAAATAAAGAATTTTTTATTGCATTAACTAGAAATGGATTTTATTTAATTATGATCGCGAATGTTTGTGTCTTGAGGGATACATCAAATGATTAAGTAATTGAACTGCATTGTTTTGATTTAATATATGCCTTCTGAGTATGACAAGATAGGTGCTTGATATGAATGCCCTGATGTAATGGCCCGGCCCACTAGTGATATTGTCCGCTCTGGGCTGAAGTCCTCACGGTTTTAAAACGCGTCAATAGGGGTTACGAACCGCCAACTTATAAACCCAGCATCTCTCCCGTGTTTTTCCGATATGAGATTTGCCTAGGGTGTTACACCTGATAATTATCTAAAAAAAAAAAAAAAGGAGCTTGCTAGGTGGAAAACCCGAAAGGGTCGCTTAGACAAAGTTAGAGCAAGCCCGTTGAGATGAAAATCCAAAAGGACATTTCAGGCAAAAGTTAGGGCACAGAGAATGGAGTTCATGAAAGAGAAATGAGTCAAGGCAGAAACCATGGGGGGAGAGAAGAAAAAGAAAAATCAGAGGGAAATTGTATTGTGACCTTAAGGAAGTCTTTTTTGATGAACAATTCTTCTAAAAAACTTTAAGGCTATAAGAAAGTTTTTATAAAAAGAGGTCCCCCAGAGGACTAAGTTTTTTTTAGAATCTCTAGCAAAATCAGCATGCCCATGATAGGAAGCAGCATACAAGAAGCACAAAAATCACAAAAAGAGTTTTGAGACCCTGTCATCTCAATTTTTTCAAATCATGAAATAGATATTTTTTGGTAAGTCCTTAGACGTTGTTTAAGGCGCATGATATAGTTGTGTAAGGCATAGAAGAACATGCATCAACATGTCACCTGTAGGTGTGTAAGGCGTAGAATAACATGCATCACCACAATTTCAAATGTCGAACTACGAGGGGGTCTGATTCTTCCTCAGGATAGCGAGCGGGATACGTAAGTAGTTTAGGACCGCGGTCCTAAATACGAACCCACAACATTTCATGACAGATATTTTTTGGTAAGTCCTTAGACATTGTTTAGGGCATATGGCATAGTTGTGTAAGGCATATAAGAACACGCATCAACATATCACCTGTAGGTGTGTAAGGCGTAGAAGAACATACATCACCACAGTTTCAAGTGTCGAACTACGAGTGGGTCTGATTCTTCCTCAGGATAGCGAGGGGGATACGTAGGTAGTTTAGGACTGCAGTCCTAAATACGAATCCACAACATTTCAAATCACACAGTTGCTATTGTTAGGAGATCGTAGCTAGTCTCATAACATAGAGTGTATCGATAGAGCAAGGTACACTCAATTTTCACATGACACGGTTATCACTGTTATGAAACCGTAGCTAGTCTCATGACGCAGAGTGTATCGACAGAGCAAGATACACTCATTTTTCACATGACACAGTTATTACTGTTATGAGACCGTAGCTAGTCTCATAACATAGAGTATGTCGACCGAGCAAGATATACTTGATCCTCATAGCCAATGTTTCATAATTATTAGAAATTTGAGTTTCACTTTGACGAAACTTGAGCAATATTTTCGCATTGATTTCAACTTTCGCCAAAGTGGGGGGCAGACTGTAGACCCTTATTTTGTGATGAATATGTGCATTGAGGCCGTGGAAACCCGATGATGAAAAATTATATGACTGTAAGATGTAATTGAAGGCATGGAGCTGAATTATTAATTCCGTGGCATGATCTTGAAAAAAATAAAAATAATAATAAAGTTTTGGGAAAATTAATTTAATTAAATTTAATAAAATTTTATTTTGTTTAAATTTAATATGGATAGTTCTTAAATGGATCTAATTAAATTTAATTGGGCTCCATGAGCCTAAGAAAGCCTAGTTATGAATTTTAAATAGGACCCATTTAATTATTTTCTAAAAATTAAAATAACAAAATATCTCTCTCCTCCTTGGCCCCACTCTCTTCCTCACTCCCTATTGGTGTCACCCCATTTCCCTCTCTTTCTATTGGTTGGAACATCTCACCCATATTCCAGTCTCATTCAAATTCATCAATCCTAGTCATTTAAGTTATCTGAACTTTATCACACTAGGACTCCAAACCCTACCATACCTCTTCCTCACTCCCTATTGGTGCCTTTCATTTTTTTCTGTCTTCCTATTGGTTGAAACATCTCGCTCATATCTTAGTCATATTCGAATTCTGCAATCGTAGTTGTTTAAGTCATCTAAACTTTATCACCCTAAGACTCCAAACCCTATCACACCTCTCTTCCAAAACCCTATAAATACCCTACTAGAGAAGGGAAGAGAGGAGGATGGGAGGAAAGAGGAAGAGAAAATTCAGAGCTATAGGAAATTTAGAGATATTCAAGACTCTTTGAGTTCTTCCTTATTTTTTCTTTTCTTCAAGAAGATTTTCATACAAGATTTCTGGAAGTTTCTTTATGTTTTATTACAAATAAAATTGGTAAGTAGCCCTAAAGTAAGTACCAAAGAGGGCATTTGCGTGGAGCTTATGTAGAGCTAAACAGGAGTAAGCCAAGGATATCGTTGTCATACTAGAAGAGAAGATCCTTTTTTAAGGGTAGCTTGACTTAATGACAACTGCATTTACTAACAGGTAAGTAGCTCTAAACTTCTCGAATAACCATTGGCATGAAATTGTAGTAATAATAAAACTTTTATTTGGCAAATTAAAATTAACTTTATTTTTAATTTAACTAACTTTTGCATGTAATTAATTTAAATAAATACTTTGTAAATTAAAATTAATCCTGTTTGTAAATTAAACTAACAGTGGCATTTAAAATAAATTTAATTTAATACATGGTAATTGTAAAATAAATTTGCATGTTAGAAATCTTTATTAGGTTATGATTGTTTGGGCCTTATGTGATATTAGAATAAATTACACATGTACATAATTAACTTAGTTTAATTATCCTTAGGGTAACTTGGTGAAAATTAATTAATTAGGTTAAATAGAAATGTAGGATTATTTGAAATTGAATTTATTTGTAAATTAAATTCTCAATAATAAATTAATTTTAGTCATCTGGTAAATATCATTTAAATAATTAGCAACCCCATGGATAGGAATTACTTATGCATGAAAATTGTGTGTAAACAATAACTCTTTTGTGAATTACTTGTGTGTGTAGGATTAGAATTGCATTTTTTAGGATAAAGGAATAATAAATAAGACTTCTAGAAACATTAGTAGAGGACTGACACTCGAATCAACGAGGTTAAACCAGGCATAAGGGGTGCCTAACACCTTCCCCTTACGTACCCACTATCCCGAACCTAGATATTGGGCTATGATAATGACGGTTGTGGAAACTCTGCAAGGAGTAAGTTGCCATCCATGACCCTCGGAAGAAACACTGAATATGTCCCGGTTATTACCCGGGTGGCGACTCCTGTTTATTTATGTCTTCGTGGCATAAATCCTTAGTACCGTGGTAGTGTTATAGGAAGACAGTACTTACCAGTGGTTTGATTCTATTAGGGTTGTATGAATTGCATGTCTAGGAAATGTTGTCTAAGGAGGTGGTACTTTAGTGAGACTATTGTGACTTCACCATCTTTCCTGGGCATTACCTGGTACATTTTATATAATTCCAATAGATGATATTTCGCCTCACGCCCCCCACCCTTACACAGAACAGTCTGATATTCATCATCCATTTTCTTTGCTGTTGTTCCCTTCAGAGGAAAATCTGTAGTTGGATGTCCACCATCGCCACAAATCTTGCGAAGCCCATCACTTTTAAATGTAGTATTACGCGAAGGACACGCACACTGCCTATGGCCTGGCTCACCACACAACCTACAATACTCATCTCTGATTGTCCCATTCAAATCAGCAAGTTCCTGGCGCCGTTGCCTCTTATCTTCCCTCATCTGCAGGATGCAACAACTTCTCAATCATCCCTCCAGCAGCATCCGATGCCTTCTGTGTTTCTGCTTCGACTAAAACGTGCAAATCCTCGTTCTCGGATGGGTCCGGCTTCAGATTCCTCTTTTGCTGCGACATCCCCCTCCTTTACCCTTTGTTTGGATCGAGAGAAACGGAGAGAAAGAGAAAACAAAAAAAGAAATTTGATTGCTTTAGACATCAGTCAGAACGCAGAATTAAAAAGAAAGGAAGATAAAGGAGCAACGAATAAAAATTTTAACTCAAAATATTTTATTTTTAATTTATGAAAAATAAAAAAAAAATCTCTAAATTAATAAAAAATGAAAAGAAATAATAATTAAAATATCTAAATTTTTTTATAATATAAATAAAAAAATAAAGATATAATAATTATTTTTTTATTAAAAAAATTATATTTTTTTAATATTTTAATAATCTATTTAAATAATATAGAGTAAATTAAATTTATTTTTTCTTCTCTCTAATCACAATTTTCTCTATTATCTCTATTAAGTTAAAGATTCAAACAAAGGTTACTGACCTTTGCCTCTAATCACAATTTTCTCTCTTTAATTTCTTTTCATTGCCCTGTCAAGTTATGCATGGATCCAAACAAAGGTACAATTTGAGGATAAGTTTTTGGAGGTAAATGTGTTTTGGGTTTTTGGAGGTAAATATGGGTTTTTGTTTGGAAGGAAAGTTTATTGAGTCGAGGATTCTAGAGGCTTTGTTTTTGAAGGTTTTAAAACTTCATTCTTTCATTATCTTAATTTAAAGGCCCACAAAGGTAGAATTTTTCTTGATAATCTGATATGCGATTTCTTAGACTCTCTTTGTTCAATCTCTCTTGCCCTATAATCTCTAGCGTTAATTCTAGTGATAATACGGTGTGGGAGATCTAGCTCCCTCAGGCCCATCATCGAGGGGCAAACCAGATTGCAACATTCGACTAACGCCACGAAGCCTAGAATTCAAATTCTGAATTAAAAATGTCGAACTCAATACCTTCAGTGGAGTCTTTCATAAAATCAGGTCATCGCGATTTTCGCTTTCATGTGCCGCCACCGGAATCATTGTTACAAGTGTGAGTGGACTGATTATTGGTGGTGGAATCAGCCGGTGGATCCCATCGGCTGAGCGACGTCGATGGCTTCTTATTTCCTCTTCGCTTCCATAGTAATCAGTGGACATTGGTGATACCATTTTCGGATACTAGGAATCTAGATATTTCGAGTTTCGGAGTGGTCTCGGCAGCGATCTGAGGATTATATCGGTGGATAAAGTCCATTGAAACTGGGAGAGGTAGGATTTCAGAGAGCGAGGGATTTGCATAAATATTGTGTGGCATTGCTTTTGGTGATTCAGAATGGTTTATTCCTACTCACTTTCGGATCGAATAAGGCTTTTACAAGCTCTTAACTGGGAGTCTGAGACAGCTTTCGGGCTTTGAGCTTCATATATTTTATTCTGCGACATTAGATTAGAGTTATTTTTCATCAGTGATTATAGTATTTGTAGTATCGTCTGTGACATTCGTCTATTGCCGGAGAAAAATGATTTGGTTGAGGTGTAAGATGATCGAATTGGAAGATGAAGAGAAATTATCATTATTAATACTCTTCAGAAAATCCAAACTAGCTAAAACGGATTCTCAACAAAGTGAAAACACCAATGGATTATAGTTGATAAAATGATCCCTTTTCAAGTGGCTGCAAATCCTCTGCGATTTCCAACAACAAACCTCTCCTTCACCGCCTGCTTCGCATGTTGATCCCACAAGCTACATCCATCAAGTTGAACCGTTAACTTGAAGGGTGCAACATCGGTAGCCAGCCACTGATTAACGTAGAAGATGGTCTGGCTGCACTCCTTGTGAGGCCCAGTGGAGGTGACCTCGATGTAATCACAGTACCAGCCATGGTGCGACCCTGAGCCATCAGAGGTCAAGTTGAGGCGGCAGACGGGTGAGCCGATGCAGGGGCCGCGGCCGCTAAAGATATCGAGGTTACCACGCTCATAGTAGTCGTGGGAGGGTCCCATTAGGCCCCAGGATTGAAGGTCTGGGACCCAAACAGAGCGGCCTTGTGGATCACCGAGGGCCAGGCTGATCTTGGAATCGGTTCCAGCCTTGATGATGGATCCGGTCTTGACGTAGAGGGTGTAAACGCATTCGTCGCTCTGCACGAAAGATGAGAATATTATTACATTATTGATAACAAAGTAAGAACATAAGCATTAAAAAGTACAGAAGATAAGGGTGGTTTAGTTGATTACATGATCTCCAGCAGCAGCAGAGATGAGCGCGATCAAGAGTATTGTGGTGTAGAGACTCTTCTTCATTTCTTTATCTGCCTCACAGCTTTGGACTTTGTGAACTATGAGTAGATTTTGGGGCGTGATTTGAAGGCTTAATTTCATGTGAATATATATATATATATAGGGCTGCCACTACCATACAAGGAGTATGGGACCAAAGCATTATCGATGCTACTATTTTTTCTTTTTTGACCATTTCCTTTTTTTTTTTTTTTTTAACAACGGAAAGAAACCAGTTCCATTGATTGATTTGCCTAAACTAACCATTCTGCACAAGGCATGTGAGGTGGAATCCACAAAGATAGCCACGTGAAGAAAGCATGGCGCCCCGACTCTGCATCTGCACCACCGATATGTTGATTTTTTTTTTTTTTTTAATCAAGGATATGTGAAATTTTTTTTGCAAGATTTGAGATGTACCATTGAACGGCAGGGCAAATAATAAATGCCAGGACAAATTGATTAAAAGTTAATTATCATTCAACATTTTCTGCAGAAAGTATTTTCTTGGTCCCAATAAACGTGGTCTGTGGATCAATAAGAATTATTTTCTATTATTCCCTCTTTATTTTCTCAAAGAAACTATCTCCTTCCGACTTCCTCTCTTTTATCTCCTTGAAATTTATTTAAGAAAAGAAAACGTAATTAATTTTTCAATCTATAGTTAAAAGATTACAGAAGCTTGGATAGAAATAGGATAACAACAAGAAAACTATTCATTATTACATCCAATCAAAACGCAAATTAAGCAACGATTTTTATAATCCAATTTAGCCCAACTATTAAAGCCTATATTTTCAATGTTAATTCTAAGCTGGGCCATCATGGACAAACCACAACTAGACTTACACAACTATGATTACACACTAAAAATATAACTACCATACAATTTTTTTTTTATTATTATTAAATTTATATTAAATTGTAATGTAACTAGTAGACATGAAATAACATAATTACTCCTCACCTAGAGACAACATTAGTTCGAGCCTTGTATCGACGACATACGGAGTTATGACTGCTATCGAATTTAAAATTTTATCTATTAATGTTTCCCATGCATTTGACTAAAATTTACAAGTCCCATGCCATTCCATGAAAAAATAAGTAAAAAGGGCAATGCGAAATGTTGTATCACATAGACCGATGTAGAATGCCACACCTCAAGCTTATTGACAATGGCATGCCAAACTAAATAATCTTGAGTAGAGTTTATCTTCCCCCTTTACAATTTATAAACGCATGACATCATGAACACATTCACAAGCTTAAGTCTCTCTCTTAAATAGACATTTTAACAAGTTTCTTCTAGAGATTTTAGTAAAGTAACACGTAGAAAGCACATCAGTAGAGAATGCACCAGAAGATAAATTTTTGAATTTACAGCCGATTCCACCTGGCAAAATCAAATATCATTTAATTCATCACCAAATTCAATATATATACATATGTGTGTGTGTGTGTCCAAATTAGCATGCATGAGACCATCCTTCATTATCATTTATCATATAGGATATTCAGAATATTAAAATAAATAATTAAAAAAAATTACAAGAGATGTTAAGGTTTGGGATGCAATCAAAGGAAGTTGCTAGATATGTGATTAGAATCTGGAGATTGCAAATAGGTAGTAATGGTAAGTATACAAATCCATAAGAAGCCAGAGGCAGTGTGTTAGTGACCCAAAAATAGGGGTTAATGATGTATGGGAAGTGAGCTAACAGTAAAAGTAGGGGAGTAAACGAACCAAACTGTTCGCAGGCTACTCGAGGTTCAACTCGATAAAAACTCAGTTTGATTCAATTTGTTTTTTAAACAAGTCGAATTCGAGCTCGAGCTCGAATTTTAGGCTCGTTTGATAAATGAACCAAACTCGAGTCAGCTTATTGAACAAGCTAGTGAATAAGCTCATTTAATAGGTTCGTAAATAAGCTCGTAAGCTGGCTCGTTTACAAAAACATTTATATTAATAATTACATTTCTTAATGTTATAAATATATTTATTTTATTTATAATTGTTGTATAAATAATATATTATTTAAAATTATAATATAATCAATATATAAAATATAGTTATTTGTATTTTAATTTTTTAATAAAAATTAACTTAATTTATATATCAAAATAAAATTAACATGTTAAATATGTGCTCTCAATATAAAATAATATATTATTAAATATTATATTATTATATACAATTATGAAATAATCAAAATAAAAAGTGTATTTATAAAATATATTTTTTAATATAAATTTAATTTTTTATGAAAATTAAAGTTAATTTTTATATGAAAAATAAATTTAAAAAATTAGGCTATGTAGTTTGGTGGTAGCTATATGACTTAAAAATATGAACCCATCTCTCTCTCTCCTTTTTTCCTTCTCTCTAAATTTTGAAATTTTAAAAGATTAAACTTCAAGTTTGATACTAATTATCTAACCATTATTATTACTCGCTCTCTCTTTCTCCACAATCTCCCCCCTATTTCTTTCTATTAATACTGACTAATCTATCTATCTATTATTATTACTCGATATTATCCCTCACCCAGTCTCTGTATCTATAAACACCTTCTTTCAACTTTATCCAACCAATTTAATGCAGAAACATTAACCGATACTCTCTCTCTCTCTCATATATATATATATATATATATATATATATATATATATACACATATATATATAAGCGTATTAGTCTATTATATAATATACATTCCAATTTTCAATTATATAGTCCTTAAAAACTAATTAAACTATACTGGAATAAATTATACAAGGCATTAAGTGTGTATTGATTGTTAATACTACAACTAATATTTAAAAATTAAACATGTAATATGCACACACATACACACATATACTTCTTTTGTATTATTGTAATATAATTATAAAGTTTAAATCAAATAAAAAGATTTAATCATAGAGTGATATATTATAAGTACTTGGAGTGTTATACATATAATTAAAGGTTCTAATTAGCATTTGAGTCAATAAGAGTTAACATTTAAAGTTATAATTAATAACAATAATAATAATAATAATAATAATAATAATAATAATAATAATAATAATGATAATGATAATAATAATAATAAATTATGATAATATTGAAACCTTAAAAGTATTTTAAATAATTTACATATTTATATTATATAGTAAATTTTTAAATTAAATTTTATTAAAAAAGAATAAAAATAGAACTCAAGAATTTATTGACACGTACTTCAACAAAGAAACTAAAAGAATATGAAAGGGAAGGAAACTAAGAAAACATAAAAAAATAAATAAAAAGGATGGAAATTAAAAAAAATGAAAATAAAAAAAAGCAAAAAAAAAAAAACCGAAGGTAGGATTCAATCCTTAGGAAGGGATCCTGGTTACTTCATCCTCTGCCACTCGACCGCAGCTAATTTTCAGTGGAAACTAATCACGCTTAAGATATATATAATCATTTCAAATATTGAAGTAAAAGTCTCTTGTCCCACATCAGAAGTTTTGGTGAAGTAGAAGGAATTGGCTTCATTATAAAAGAAGAACCCCTTTTAAGTTTTAATATGGTTTAAAAACTGAAATTAGTCTTAATGAAACTTTAATTAAATTAAAATTAGAAGTCTTTATAATGACTTTTTTAATACTTTTTTTTATTTAAAAATAAGCTTGTTTATCATAAACAAGCCGAGCTTGAGCTTAGCTCGTTTATTATTTAAGCGAGCCAGGAGTTAGCCAAGCTCGCCGAGCTCTATTTTAATAAAATTTAAACAAAACGAGCTCGAACCTTAATATTAAAGTTCAAATCAAGCTTGAGCTTGAAACATATTCTTGCTAGCTAAGCCTGAACAAGCCAAAGTTGGACTCGGTTCGATTACACCCCTAAGTAAAAGCGACTCGATTCACAGACAAAGAAAAGTTAAAGTTGAGGCCTTAACAAATAAATCAACAATAAATAATTCAAGCAGTAGTTCCAAAAAAAAAAATATTTCAAAAAAGAATGCATACTTTTGACTCCCAGACATACCTTTTTGAGTTCTACCTACAGAACGTATGTTCTTTCATTAGAAAATAGATGAAAAATATATAAAAGCATGGCACAGTGAATTGTAATTGTCACATGCTACCAAGCATATTCAATGCAAAAGCAATTGCGATGGACAAATAAGTATCATGTGCAGTATCAATGATCAATTGCTTTCTCTTTTAAAATTTCAGCAATGCTCAGAGCAAGAATGAGAGTGAGCAATATACTGACGATGGCAATTACCTTAGATTAGTTGCTTGAGCTGCCAAGATCGAAGTCCATTGTGTAATCATATTCAATAGTTGGAATTACAGAGGCTACAAATTTCAAGAATAGGAAAAGATACCTACAAAGTATGTATTTGCAATCATGAGATAGACTGAGATAGAACAAAAAGAAATCAGCAGAAACAAAAGATACTTCAGTATTTGTTAAAATTCAAAAATACATAAAGAAAACAGGGAGATTTGAAATCAAAAATGGAAAACTCACTTGTCAACTTCTGGTTCAACTCCACGTGACATTAAGACATCAATAATTTTCTTCATGACAGCCCCATGTCGGCATGGATGTACAGAAGCATGCTTTCCAGGCAAGTGAGGATGGTCTTCAATAGTTACCTGCATGTAATTAAACTTGGAATGTAAAAAGGAAAATTCTGAGAACATATGACGTGATATATAAATCATATCTACATAAACCAACACTTGAGAAAGCCATCACTTTGAACAGAAAGATAATCTGTAGAAAACTTGACTTTAAACTTTTCTCAATTGCCATCTGAAGTTTATAAACATGAATTTCCCTTATAAAGTTCCCTAAGTTTCATAATAAAGTTCCTAGTAAACAGTAAATCAATTCTTCACACCAAACCCACCCCCCCCCCCCCCCCCCCCCGCGCTTCTTTTTAGATCTCTCTCTTACACACAAACACATACATGTCCCCACACAGATACAAAACTTTCCTCAACCTCTTGGAATCTCAAAAAATAGTGGTTTCTTTTGTTTATTGAATTCCAGTTCTTCGAACAGGGCTAGAAACTACAACTATAAAACAGAGTTTGAACAAATTTATTATGCCAGTGCTCGCTCATTATCATTTTGTAGATTTGAAATAATATCTCAATTCTCACCGTTTTGCGTGCATGGTCTTGACTAACATCTTCAAGTACAAGTTCTGGTTGCAGAAGCATCCTCGACTGCCATTAAAAAAAAAAAAGAAATAGCCAATACATTTAACTTTGCTGAACAAGATATCATTTGACATATTGAACCAGTTAAATCCTTTCAAATGTTGATACCAGCCTATAGATTTCAGCAATCGACTCCACAAATTATTAATACCAACAAATCATAACCTGTAGCCAGGTGAATTTTTATTTGCTGTCTCATTGGTTTAAAATAATTTTTCCCCCCAATAATTATTAAGCAACAAATAAAAGCAACAAAAATCTCATCAACACAAACCTCATCATATCCAGTGAGCCATACACGAGGAGTTTGATAATATTTATCATACCTGGAAATATGAAAAACCATGTTATACTGGGCTAAACAACACCATGGATTTCAAAAGGCACACTTCTTTCCAAACATTATCACAATACAATTACGGAATTTAAAAGTGTAACGATAACAACTATGATAAATTAGAGAAATGCTTGCAGTGTGTCTAACGCTATAGGGGCAGTTAATTTTGTAATTAACTAGTATTTTGAGTACCAAAATAAATCTTACGTGATGCTGACATCATATGTTCGAGTACGTAAAATATTGTCATCATCAGGTTCATGAGCTACAAGATAAGTAGACTGAAGTGTTGCCTGCACCATGTAGATATACAACTATCATAATCTCAACTTCCTAATAAGACTGCAATAATGATGTCAAGAGAGACAACATACAGGATCTGTTTCAATTAGATTGTTAGTGCCTTCATAGTCAGCCATGTCTGGAATATCTTCTTCCTCTTCACCCCCAAAGTATGAGGATATTGATTGAATATGATTCTTTTTGCTGATCTCTAGGGCCTCCATCGATGGTACATTATCATCCTCATCACCTTTTGTTTCTAGAAGAAATATTGGAACATGAAGTCAAAGAATTAAACATAAATTATCAAATATCCAGCTTTTTGGAAAGAAATATACCTTTTGGTTTCCCATGAGTTGCCAGCCAGCCATCATTATCTTCATTATCAAGTAGAACTTCACCGCCAGCAGCTTCATATTCTTCTTCAACAGAAGCAGCTCTTCGTAGGCAGGGAACTAAAGGGAAGTTAATAGCTTGTCATGAACTTACATGGTGATTGTAGAAATTTTCTAGAGCTAAAAAAAGAACTGCTTGACGTCCATATTTATTCTCCTTGAGTTATGGGTATATTTTCAGTAGTTTCACATAAATATAGCTTGTACTTTGTTTTACATTCAAAACAATGAGACTTGCAATTTCCCTAAACCATATTTTCTCTTGTAAGAATAACAATAGCTACCAGTCCTCACAATTGCCATAGATGTATACTAACATTTTTGACGATTCCCAAAATTGCATAACAAAATAGAGATTGAGAAGAAGAAAAAGTGGTGGAAGATGGCACCGTTACCATTCCGAGTGATCAAGAACTGTTTTTCTGGAGGCAAGTAAGACTTCCTCTTGCTTGGTTCGCCTGATTCCCTATTAAAAGGGCAGAAAAGAATAACAGATAGGAAATAGCAACATAAAACCTCATCTATGCAAAAAGGCCAATCCTTTAGAAAAAATTGTAACAAAAGGGCATGCTAAAACAAGGAACAGAAGAAAATAGAAAAAAAAAAAACCAGTAAAAGATCCAATTATATCCTTCACAAAACAAACAGCAATTCAAATTCCATTATTTCCAAATCAGGAACAATTGTAATTTAGTTAAGAGAAAGGAAGAACGGTTATAAGATTGAGGCTAGAGCTCATATAACAGTAAAAGAAAGCTTTAAAATAACCTAACTATTAATTTGGATTATATCCAGTAAATTCCATGCCAAAATACCCATGATCATTAAAAATCCATATATGAAACTAATATTGCAAGACATGACTTCACTCACTAATAATGCCTTCTCAACAAAACCCAAAATCCTTAACCTCTAAAATCCAGTTCACTACAACTAGAATTATGTGCCCACAGAAAACTGAGCAATAATCACAACAAAAAAAATATAAATTGAAATACGTAAAACATTGGGGATGGGAAAGAGGCAGATTACCAGGACCAGGTGGGGCATTTAGAGACGAGATTGTCACCAGCAATAATGAATTCGCTGACGCTAAGAACGCCTTTCTCTTTGAAGGCAGAGACCGTCCGCGGCCCTGTGATTCTCTCTACTGTGCCTTTGAATGCTTCGTGAAGCTTCTGTGACAGTACCATCTCTGGATATGCAGATAAAATAACAATTAAGTTCTGGCAAACCCTAGAAATTGCAGAGAGAGAGAAAGAGAACCGAGAGGGGTGGGAAGGGTGAGAGAGAGAACGGCGTGGTTGTCCCGTTAACTTTGCTGCGATGGTTGGCTTTCCCTCTTAGTTTTGGTTTTATTTATTATTTTCCTTTATAATTAAATTCTCACACATATATTTTTTTAATTTAAAATTACCTATTCCATCACTTTTTTTTTTTTACTTTTTTAAATTGCAGGCTGTCTTTTGTTTTGAAATAATAATTTATTTATTAATTTATTAACGTTTATATTTAACATATATTGAAAATAATATTAATTATTTATTTTTTTAATTAAATAATATAATTATTTAATTTTAATGAATTCGATCCTTTATTGGAAGTAGATTAATTAAAAGTTAGTTAGGATAAACAATTATGTTTATCAAAAACAATAAACAATTATAGACTTTCAAAATTACCCTTTTAACGCTCTCACCTTTTCTATTCTTACACTAACAAAGCTCTCACTTCCTCTTCTGAATTTTACTGTGCTCACACCACAAAGAGTAAACGTTTTTGTCAATTAGTTTTTGACTAATATTTAATAACCACTCTGTTATCAACTCCTTTACGTAATAGGAGATTTTTTTTTTTTTTTTTATCTAAGACGTAATAGGAGTTCATGTTGCACTCTTAGTGCCACTCTTATTGTATTCAAAAACTTTATTCTGAATGGGCTTTAGTTTCTCAAGGCTCTAAGCATCTTTCTTTTGGGCCTTCATGTCATGGACATAAGCCCTTCCTTCAAAAACAACAGGATTCCTATAGCTACTACTGGTCGATGGGCAGCTGTATCTAATAAACTCCAATCCAATAGAACTAACTAACTCATTCATCGAGTAAAGCCTGAATATCAGCAGGCTTCTGTTTTTGACATCTCTCATCCCTTTAGCCCATCCTCCCCCTCTCCCATCTCTGCTGCATGCAATAATGGGGTTTCTTCCATGTAATCGACCATGGAGTTTCCAAACATCTTAACAGGAAACTCTATTCCCTCTTCATTTATATCTATCTTATGCGTCCAAAATCAAGCTTGGCCCTTCATCCTCTCTCAAATCGTACACTCCTCGTTTCATTGCATCTCCCTAATTTCTTTGAAAGTCTTAAAGAGTGTATGGACCTGACCTGGATTCATGTAACATACAACTCTGACTGTCATTTTTATTTAATCTCTGGAAAAGCTAGTTTCTTATAGATGTATGCATCTGGTTTTTAATTTGTGCTTGAATAATGGCAGTAACGACACAGTAAAAGAATATGGGAACAAGATGTCTGAGCTACTAAAAAGAATATTCAAGGTGGTACTAATGATCTTGGTTAGTGAATGTTGGGGATGCTTGGAGAAATGGCAAGTTGAGATCAGCTGAGCAACAGGAAGTGGTTAGAGAAGAAAGTTTCAGGATGTTCAAGCCTTTTGTTTGCAGGGATTATTTTGAAATTCAGAAAAAGCTTGAGAAAGGCAAGTTTGATAAAGTTGGATTCACTATCAAAGATTTTGCTGGAAATGAAATTTGTGTTTCAGCATTGCATTCCTTTTGCTGTGAGCGTGTTTGTGTTGAGAGATTAGAAATATTTGATGGTGTTATGGATTTGTTAAGATTTTAATATTTCACCATAATCAATAATTTTAGAAGTAAATTTATTATAATTTATTGTTAAAATGAATAAAAATTTATGAGACAAATTGCACTCTTATCTTTTATATCAAAATTTTAATTTGCAGAGATCTCCTTAATTACTTGAGGCCTTTTTAGTAAAAGCAGTATGTAATAAACACATTTTATTTCTGCTGGAACTATAGTAAACAAATATAGATTCCTATCCACGAGAAATTTCATGACGCAAGGAAACTTTTTCCCAAGAGTTTCAAAAACATTTTGTGTAAAGAAAAATTGGTGACAGATGGTATCATTTGCGGAAAATAATAAATAAATATTTAAAAAAAAAGAGAATAAAAGATAAATTATTAAATACTGTTACATTATCACTCATAAAATTGTGGGCTTTACATTTTAAAATTTAAAAAATAATTATTATTTTGTAAATAATAAATGCATTACTTTTAGTGTACCAAATATACTTATAATTTATTTAATTTTTAAATTATAATAGGATTAGAATTTATATATAGGAAAACTTATTGTAAATAAATGATGAATTTTATTAATAATTACAACTCTTTAGTTATAAATGTAATGACCTGAATTTTTGAAATGTAATTATATTTTTATGTATAGTATTTTAATATTATCTAACTGATTTATAATTTGTGTAAAACTTTCATTTATATGTTTTAATGTTACTTCTAAACATATTTTATAAATCATATAATAGACCAATTTTTAATTGAAATAGTTAGTTTTATAAAGTAATGTTAAATCAATTATCAAGATATATTATTTCATTATTTTCAATCTTAATTTTTAAGGTTTGATTTATTATTATTATTATTATTATTATTATTATTATTATTATTATTATTATTATTTCTTTATTGTTTAAATTATACACAAAAAATTTCATTCTTGGACTTGATTGAAAAACATGAAAAAGTTTAAGGACCAATTATGTAATTAAAAAAATTTAAAAAAAAAAAATCACAACGCAGCGTCTCCCCCCACCCCTCAGTGTTCCCTCTCTCTCTCTCTCTCCCCGATTTCCCTCTCTTCTTTTTTTTTTCTTTCTTTTTTTTTTTCCGACCACCCACCATCCTAGCGTCGGCGATGACCATTCCAAACGATTAGTTGTGACTAGCGACCCTCCATGGATGGCGAGCCATTGCCAGCAGCGAAAGAGAGCATCCACGACAAGGAGAGAGAAAACCATCGGCCAAAGCTTCTCTCCTCCATTTTTCGACAACTCTGCTCCCTTCCCACCACTCCAATTAGTCTGGCTCAGCGTCCTTCTGTCCAAGGAAAAGGTTTCTAGCCAACTATACTAATTTTAATGGAGTTTCTCGCGAGCTCAAAAAGAGAGAGAAATTGATGAGTAGCAAGCTTTTTGGCCATTTTTTCAGCGATCCGACCGTCGAATTGAAAAACTGAGGCCACCAATGAACTTAGGCCGATGAAACTTTCGAGATGGGACCAACCCTGCTCCGATCAGATAATGTTTGAAAAAAATAATCATCGGATGATCCAGATCACCTGGTGATATTTTTTTTTACTTTTTCGATTAATAAAAATTAAAAATAATTTTATGATAATTATTGACAATTTTTTAGCTTCATTTAAGTGTGATAGGATCGATAATAGCTCAACGGCATCGAGAATGAGTTTTCGGCCAAATCCTACTGCCCCGCAGCTGGTCCCAAAACACGATCAATATTATAGTCGATGTTAACGTTTTCAAACACCCCAAATGCGTTCCAAGCATCGAAATTGGCGTAGGTAAACCCGAAATCTAAGTTTTCTTATTTACTTAGTATTGGGTTTAGAATGAAAATTCATAAAATATTCATGGGTAATTAGAAAATTATAATTATTATTGCCATAGTTTTATAACCTTATTAAGGATCGCGAGGCAAAATTTTATAATTTTTAGAGCTTGTTTAAGTAATTTTTGTAAAATATTAGTTTTAGGGACTAAAATATAATTTTTCAATTTTGTGAGTATTACCTGGTTTGGAGGGCCCATATGATGTTGATGAGATGTGGATATAGGAGATGTGATTTAGAGGTATTGTTTAAATCATTTTACAAGTTGGGTAGGTCCCACGTATAGAGGAAACTCTGCTAGATTTTTAGCAAAACATAGAATGTCTTTTGATTCTTTAAAGTTTTACTTTAAGTAAATATTGATAAATTTGTAATGTAATTGTCTAGGTGAGCCGGGCCAGCCTTCCTCCTCTGCCCAGCTACCGCAGTGACTTGTGAAGTACTGTGAGTAGATATTGATTTTATTTATAATTTCAATATTATTATATATTTAAGGCATGCTCATGCATCACTTGTAGATATATGTACATAGTTAATTATTAGGCACACTTTGTTTTGCATATAATATTAATGACTTGCTGTATATGTTGCTCTGTGGCAATTTGGAGCTGTGTGCATGAGTTTGGTGTGCATGTGGTATGTATATGGATATGGGTAGGACGGATAGTCGATGCTGGAGCTTAACTTGTTGGGACCCGATCCTTATTATGGATAAGTCGGGATAGGCACGACTCGAGTTGATCTTGCTGGCCCCCGCATTTAGATATTAAGAGAAAGTCCGACTTTGAGTTGATCTCGCTGGCAGAGGTAGGAACTAAGAGAGCTGTATAGGGAATCAACTCCTATATATATATGTGTGAGTATGGATTTGACACATGGGTGTGTGAGTGCTCCAGATTACCTTTGGTGTGATTATGACTTGACTTGTTTGAATTGTGTGAAGATGTTGCATTTCATTCTTAGGGATGCACTATGTAACACCCCTATATGCATAGCCTGGTATATTTCACTGTTCCGGTGATCGGTGTCAGTCCGGACAATTAAGGGGATTAGAACTACATTTAAGAAACTTGGAAAAACCCTGAATGAAAATAAATAGTGATTGCTAGGTAGTTAAGTATAAATAAGAAAAACAAAACATAAAAGGTTAAATGAGCCGGGAGTCACAGCAATGGGTGACCTTCCTGGGAAATGACTGCGAGGTCAGTTCTAACCCTACTTTTGAACTGGAAAATGTGACGCCGCGGTCCTAAGGACTATTGCGAACCTAGTGGAAAAGAGAAACTCACAGAAAAGGGTTGATAAGTAGGTCAAATAATTAGGTCAGAGTTCTGAAAGAAACATTGGATTATGTGTAAACCGGGTCAAATCGGTGAGAAACAATTTGATCAATTCACCCCTGGAGGTGACTCTTGACCTAACTGTCCAATAAAATCGGAAAAATAAAAATTTTGGAATAGCAAATTAAATTAAAAAACTATTGAAAATTTAAAGGAAAAGGAAAAATAATGAAAAGGGAATTATTACATCATTTAGGTGCCATCATGTATGATGTCAATTAAATGGAAAATTTGACCAAGTCAATCTTAACTTATTCAGACGTAAAAATAAGAAAAAAAATTAAAAGAAATTACACCCATCTTCTTCTTCCCATCAGCCAGCTGAGACCTCCTCTACTCCCATCTCCATCACCTTCCTCCATTAAAGCATGATTCAAGCTTTTAATCCCTCACTTAACCCCAATTTCCCCAAAATTACCCCATAAAATCTTGCTATCTCAACTAGAAAATAAGATTGAAGAAGTAAAAGAAAGGAGAAAAGTGAAGAATTGGAGAATTAGAAATCAAAGTTGAGGTTAGTAAGTAAACTTGAATTTTGTTGTTTAATTTCTATATTTTTAGTTCACTTAACTTGGAATTTAACTTAAAATCAAACAAAAACCATTATGGGACTAAAGGGAAATTTCGGCCAATAATAGAGGGAAATGGAATTGCAAGAATTTGATGGAATTAAAGTGTTAATTTAGTTGAATTAAGCATGTAAACAAGATCTATGCACTTTAATTTCATTAGATTACATAATTGAGGAATTAGGGTTCTTAAGCCTCTTGAAATTGGGAGAGAAATTGAAGGAAATAGTCAATTGATGCAAATGACCTCAATTGAGATTAGAAATGATCACTTGGGACCAATTGTGATGTGTTGGAATTGGTAGAATTAAAATGCAATTCGGATTGGGTAGGGTTCCTAATCTGGCAACTTGACCTAGGTCCCTTTCAATGACCAAAATTGAAACTTTACTAACCCAATTGGTGTAAGGCCAATTGAGAATGAAATTAGACACATAAAGACACAATTTTCATTTAGAGACCATGCCTAGAAAATGACATTTAGATAGTGAACATTTAGAAATAAGTAGATGTAAATTTATTGTTGAATTTATTATAAGTTGTGATACTAAAACACTGCAAATTGTGTGTTTCAATTGAAAAGAATATGGAGAAAAGAAAGGAAACATCGAGTCAAGACCTAGAGGCGACTCACACGAGATTTGTGCACAACATAGAATTTTTCTATAAATTTTATTTGGCAAATTGTTTTGAATGAATAAATTGTGACTTATTTGTATTGGAAATTGTGATTTAAAGGAACAATATGCTTTTGACCTAAATTGTTGGAAAATTTAATGGTATGTGATGAATTGCAAATAAATGTTTAGAAAATTGTTAAGATAATTTTGAAACGACAGTGTCATGACCATATATCTGAATGCCTCACTAGCATGACTAGTGGGAGAAAATAGTTTTGAATTCCCTCTCTGGCTGAAGTGTTGAGGTGTGTGCCAGTAGAGGAAGAAATTTGAATGGGTACCCATAGTTTGAGCTAGCTAGCCTTGGTATGCCTTATAAGCCTCTGGCTATTGAGATGAACAATATATTAATGGCATGATATGACTGTGTGTTTTTGTAAAATTTGTTTTGTGACTTCTGAAGTGAAAAATTATTTGACTAAAATTTTAAATTGTGTTTTGTATCTGTGTAACATTTTCAGTACCATATTTGGATAAGTGTGATTTAATTTATGCTTAAATTAGTATTTTTAGTATGTTGTGCACCACTGAGTCATTTTACTCAGCGATGGCTTTTTATTGCTATCACAAGTAGATAGACTAGTAAAGCAGCCGAGTGAGCTGCCGAGGATCATAGTATTACCTTCGGATCTTTTGTCGGGTATTACATTATACCCTTATTGTACAAATTTATTTTGATATATGTGACTGTATGTACATGTTGTAAATTGTTCTTAAGCAGTTGTGCAAAACTTGTAATAAAATATTTTGGATTTTCTGATGTAAATTTAGATTGATGAATGTAAATCAATTTTCCTTT
Source organism: Hevea brasiliensis (assembly GCF_030052815.1). Classification (NCBI taxonomy): domain Eukaryota; kingdom Viridiplantae; phylum Streptophyta; class Magnoliopsida; order Malpighiales; family Euphorbiaceae; genus Hevea; species Hevea brasiliensis. Next base: position 85,437,900 of record NC_079505.1, on the reverse strand, counting down.
ACTAGAATGTAAATGAAATTATTTAATATTATTTTTGAAAATATTTGAGTTGAGAATTATGAATTGTGGAAATTTGCATTGAATTGTGGAGATAGAGTAAATTTGTATTGAATTGAGTTGTGTTGGTGGTTGATTTTGATGAAGTGAAATATTTGGAAGTGTTTTCTACAGGTCAAAATTTTTTGTTTTCTCAATTACAGCTGGCACTCTGCCGAAATTTTTCCAAAATTTGCTGAAAAATAAAAATGGACAAAAATTTTATTTAACTTTTAAACTTCAATTAAATATTTTTAATACCTGCTAGAAATGCTCACCACCTTCAAAAAGTAAGAAAATTATTTTAAAATCCCTTGTAGTGTATTTAATGGGTTATCGGTAGGTGAAGTTCGGTAATTCATTAAGTATACTACGGGAACATGTTATACTTTACACAAAGGTAAGGTGTGACATGTTTTAGTGGTATCAGAGCAAATTTTTAAAGTATATTTTAACTTGTGAATTTGTATATTTTCTTTGACAAGTACAACTACTCAATGTTCTTATTTGATACATACAGTGCATTACATTATAAATATGAACTAACGGAGGAAAATCTCCTTGTGTTATTTGTTCTTGAGATATTCTACCCCAAATTGTAATGAAAGAAGGGGACCGCTCATTTGAGCAATCGGTAGAGGTTGAGGCACAAGGGGAAGCCTCAGCCCTTCAAAATGTAAGTGGATCAGTGGCACCAGCCCCACCAATGTTGCAATTTCCTGCACAATTTGCCCAACAGATGGCTACGATGTTTCAACAAATGGCCGGAAGTATGCCTGCTCAAGCTCCACTTCAGACACCGGTGGTGCAACCTTAGGCTCCAGCTAGACAGTATGATAAATTACTTAAGTACAGGGCTACAGAGTTTAAGGATACAGTGAACCCTTTAGACGCAGAGCAGTGGCTAGAGAGAATAGACAAAGTGTTCAAGAAACTACACTGCACGGATGAATTAAAATTCGAGTATTCGGTGTCACTGCCACAAGGGGATGTGTATGATTGGTGGAAAACCATCCCCCATAGCTTGCTGGAACCTCCAGTACTGACATGAGAAGATTTTCTCAGAGAGTTCAGACAAAAATATGTCCCAGATGCTTATATGGATCAGAAGCTACAGGAATTTTTTTAAGTCTGAAACAAGGAAGCATATCAGTGGCAGAATATGAAAGGGAGTTCTCCCGCCTGAGCCACTATGCAGGGAGTTTTCTTTCTACCAGCAGAGAAAGATGTAAGAGGTTTGAAACCGGCTTGAAGTCCAGTCTGAGGATGCAAGTGGTTAGATTCAGACATAATAACTTCTCTGAACTTATTTCTCAAGAACTTGAATTAGAAAGAGTTTAGTCATAATGGGCACCAATGAAAGAGAAAACAGAGAAGACAAAGAAATCAGAAAAAGAGAAAAGTGGAAAATCAGCAGATCAAAGTTCCAGTGGTAATACTGGAAAAAGAAAAAATTTGGGGGATCAAGCAGAGGTGGAAGGTCTAGTAGGGGTAGATTTTCTGGGCAGAAACCCTCTTAGTCTAGTCAGCAGACGACTAGGAGTTCTCACCCTCCCCGCCCTTGTGAGACATGTGGTAAGACCCATGGTGGGATATGTTATTGGGCTTCGGGAGTCTGTTTTAACTGCGGGGGTACGGGGCATCTTGCTAAAGACTGTACCAGTGCCCGTAGATTTGGGCCGCCTCCTACTACTACAGAAGGGTCTATTCAGAGTTCTGCTACCAGAGGTTCAAAACTAGTTAGCAGAGGTAGAGGCAGAGGTCGGGGTAGCACTTCAGGCAGTCAGGGTACAGTAAACCAATCAGAACAAGGTAGTGCTCCGGCTAGAGTCTACACGATGAGATAGAGGGAAGAAGCTGAGACTTCTGACATTTTGGTCGGTACATTCTCTATCTCTGATCAAGATGTATTTCTACTATTTGATCCGGGCTCTACTCATTCGTATGTCAGTGCTAGCATCGTTAGTTCCCTTGTTATTCCGTGTGTCAAAATGGATTTTGAGGTGCTAGTAACTAGTCCATTAGGACAAGAGGTCATGGTCAACATAATGTATAGAGATTATCCTTTGGTGATCCAAGGACATGTTTTTCTGTCCGATTTGATTGAAATGCCCTTCAGAGATTATGACATTATCTTGGGCATGGATTAGTTAGCCAGGCATCACTCTATGATTGACTGTAGACTGAAGACAGTCACTTTTGATCTCCCTCTGTACGGTGATGTGGTAATATACGAGGAGAGGCAGTTATTGCCATCAAACATCATTTTGGCTGCACTAGCCAGGAAGATGATCAGAAAAGTGTGTGAAGTATACTTGGCACATGTGATAGACACCCAAGTGGGGAGTCTAGCATTGGGGGACATCCCTACAGTATGTGACTTTCCGGATGTGTTACCTGATGAGTTGCCAGGATTACCTCCGGAAAGAGAGGTGCAGTTTGGGATTGATGTTATGCCTGGTGTGGACCCAATCTCCATAACACCATACAAAATGGCACCAGCAGAATTGAAAGAATTGAAAGTGCAGTTGCAAGAATTGCTTGACAAGGGCTTTATTCGCCCTAGTGTGTCACATTGGGGAGCGCCAGTGCTATTTGTTAAGAAGAAAGATGGCACTCTCCGCTTATGTATTGACTATCGACAATTGAATAAGGTGACAATAAAGAACATATATCCATTGCCCCGCATTGATAACTTGTTTGATCAGTTAGGGGGTGCAGCTGTGTTCTCCAAAATTGACCTGAGATCGGGTTATTATCAGCTGAAAGTACAAGAGCAGAGTATTCCTAAAACTGCCTTTAGAACTCGATATGGCCATTATGAGTTCTTGGTTATGTCATTCAAGTTAACTAATGCTCCAGCTGCATTTATGGATCTGATGAACACTATCTTTAGACCATACCTCTACCAGTTTGTGGTAGTATTCATTGATGATATATTGGTTTATTCGAGGAGTGCAGAAGAGCATGATAAACATTTGCGAATTGTACTACAACTTTAAGGGAGAAACAACTATATGCAAAATTGTCAAAGTGTGAATTTTGGCTGAAGGAAATATCTTTCTTGGGGCACATAGTATCGACAGAAGGCATTAAGGTAGATTCCAGCAAGATTGAAGCTATCCTTAATTGGAAGCCACCCAGGAATATCACAAAAATTCACAATTTTCTGGGTTTTGTTGGATACTACCGTCGATTTATGAAGAGGTTCTCTATGTTAGCTTTTCCACTGACCAAGCTGCTTCGAAAAGATGTGAAATTTCAGTGTACGGATAAATGCTAGCAGAGTTTTGATGAACTGAAGCGATGTTTGACGGAAGCTCCAGTCCTAACTTTACTTACCCCGAGTAAAGAATACACAGTTTATAGTGATGCTTCTTATAACGGGTTAGGCTATATACTGATGAAAGATCGGAATGTTATTGTATATGCATCACGCCAGCTGAAACCGCATGAGAGGAATTATCCAACACATGACTTGGAGCTTGCAGCTATTGTATTTGCTCTTAAGATCTGGAGACACTACTTATATGGGGAAAAGTGCTACATCTACACAGATCATAAGAGTTTGAAGTATCTGGGCACCCAGAAAGAGCTGAATTTGAGACAGAGGAGATGGTTAGAACTGATTAAAGACTATGATTGTCTGATAGACTATCAGCCAGGGAAAACTAATGTGGTGGCTGACGCCTTAAGTCGCAAGACTATGGCAAGTCTAAGAGTTTCTCCTTTGTCTATGGTACATGAGTTGAGAGCATTGCATGCTAGCTTACAGATTAATGATGAGGGGCAGACAGTAATTGCATGTTATGTACAATCAGTGTTGATCGATCATGTTAGAATGGCTGCTCAGAATGATGAGAAATATCAGAAGCTACTGGAAGAAGTCTGGTAAGGTAAGAGAACTGAATTCTCAGTGAGAGGTGATGACCTACTGCTACACCAGGGCAGAATGTGCATTCCTAATGACGTTAACTTGAGACAGATCATTATGAAGGAAGCACATGAGTCTCCTTTTGCTATGCACCCTAGTGGCACTAAAATGCATAGAGGGCTAAAAGAGCATTACTGGTGGATGGGTATGAAAAGAGATGTAGCTGATTTTGTCTCTAAATGCCTAACTTGTCAGTAAGTGAAGGCAGAGCATCAAGTACCAGCTGGTTTACTACATCCATTACCAGTACTTGAGTGAAAATGGGAACGGATAACTATGGATTTTGTGATGGGACTTTTGAGGACACAGAAGAACCATGATGCAGTATGGGTCATAGTTAACAAACTGACCAAGTTTGCTAATTTTCTGCCAGTCCGGATGGACTACATCCTGGAGAGATTGGCCAAATTGTACATAGATGAGGTTGTAAGATTACATGAAGTGCCAATATTGATTGTATCTAACAGAGATCCTAGGTTCACTTCTAGATTCTGGGGTAGTCTTTAGAGAGCCTTAGGAACTAGATTGAACTTCAGCACAACATTCCACCCACAGACAGATAGCCAGTCTGAGAGTGTAATTCAGATATTGGAGGATATGCTACGGGCTTGTGTGATTGAGTTTGAGGGCAGCTGGGATACACACTTGCCTTTGATTGAGTTTGCTTATAACAATAGCTACCAATCAAGCATTGGGATGCCTCCATATGAAGCTTTGTATGGCAGAAAGTGCAGAACTCTCCTGTGCTGGGATGAAGTAGGTGAAAGAAAGATGATTGGGCCAGAAATTGTTCAGCAGATAGAAGAGAAGATCAGGCTGATCAGAGATCAACTTAAGGTTGCATCAGACCGTCAAAAGTCCTATATTGATTTGAAGAGAAGGGATATTGAATATGCAGTAGGTGATAAAGTATTCCTCAAGGTTTCCCCTTTGAAGAAAATTAGGATATTTGGCAGAAAGGGGAAATTGAATCCTCGTTTCATTGGACCATATGAGGTCCTCTTGCATACCGTTTGGCATTACCTCCAGAGTTAGAGAAAATACATAACGTCTTCCATGTGTCCATATTGAGGAGGTATAGATCAGACTCATCTCATATACTACCATTAGAAGAGATTGAGGTGAATTCAGATGTAACACCCCTATTTGTATAGCCTGGTATATTTCACTGTTCCGGTGACCAGTGTCGGTTCAGACAATTAAGGGGATTAGAACCATACTTAAGACAACTAGAGAAGCCATAAATACAAATAATTAGTAATGTTCAATTAGTTAACTATAAATAAGAAAAACAGAACATAAGAGGTTAAACGAGCCGAGAGTCACAGCGATGGGTGACCTCCTCGGGAACGACTGCGAAATCGTTTTAAACTCAAATTTCGAATCGTAAAATGTGACGCCGCGGTCCTTAGGACCCTTATGAACACAGTGGAAAAGGGAAAATCACGAAAAAGAACTATTAAGCCAGTCAAATAATTAGGTCAGGGAGTCGGAAAAAATATGAAATTATTTGCAAACCGGGATGAACTGGCGAGGGGCAATTTGGTCAATTGACTCCGAGAGCTGACTCCTGATCTAACTGTCAAATAAAATCGGAGAAAAGAAAATTTCGGGATCGAGAATTAAATTAAAGAACTAATAGAAAAATAGAAAAAAAAAAGAAAAAAAAAGAGGAAAATGAAAAAGTAAAAAGGTAATGACATCATGCATGACCTCATGCATGATGTCATAAAATAATCAATTAAATTATTTATTAAATTAGATTTTTATGGTCTTCCATAGCAAAATAAATAAAAGAAAACAAAAGAAAAAAAATTAGAAAAATCACTTTTCTTCTCCCTTGGTTGCTGCCTCACCATCTCCACACTTCTCCCATGAAAATTCTCTATTAAAGCTTGCACTTAAGCTTTAATTCCTCCACTCAACCTTAATAAATTCCCTAAAAACTTCACTAGGCCTTGCAATCTCAACTTAAGAATAAGAAAGAAAGAAGAAAGGAGGAGAGAAATTGAAGAATTGGCATTATAGTTGAGGTTAGTATGTTAACTTGTTAGTTTTCCATTTTAAATGCATATGTAATGGTTGAAATGAGCTTAGAATTAATGAAATGAAATAAAAATATGGGGGAAGGACCATTGCTGAATTTCGGCCAACTTGAAGAAGGAACATAAATTGTATGGTTTGATGCATTAGAATGAGTTTAAAAGTCTTAATTAGTTGAATGATTATAGATTGGAACTTTAAAATTGCTAATGGTAATTAAGTAGTGAGATTAGGGTTTGGAGGCCTAGGGTTTTGAGGCAAATTTTGGAGAAATGCATAAATGATGACTTTGACCTATTGTGAAGAGAAAAATGGTCAATAATGACCAAAGGAGATGTGTGGGAATTGTTGGAATGGAAGTCAAATTCGTAGGGTAAATGCAGCATAACCAAACTAACTTTAAAGGACCAAAACGGAAATTTTACAAGTCCAATTGATATGCCATCAATTGGAGATGAGAATAGACATAAAATGACACAATTTTCATTTAGTAACCATGCCCAAAAAGTGACCAAAACTTAGTGAACCAATTGACCAAAATTGAATAAGAGCAGGCTGCCACTGTACAAACTAACAAAATGAACAGTGTTTGTTCATTTGGTCATAACTCGAGCTAGGCAGATCAAATTGACCTGAAATTTTACCGGTGGTTAGATGAGATATAGACCTAAAACTTTTATGAAGAACACAAACCCAAATTATGCCATTAACCCAATCAAATTATTGAGCAAAGTTGAGTTACTGAACCTGCAAAACTGCAGAATTGCCATTTGAGCAGTAAAGTTTGAATGGCTATAACTCTCACTAGAAAACTCCGATTTAGGTGATTCTTAAACCAATGGAAACCTAAGACATAGTAGAACATTTCATATGAAGAAAGTTAGACCAAATTATGGACTTAACTTGATCAAATTGCTGAACGAAATTGGATCAACAAATCTGCAGAACCAAATTCTGCAGCATGAACAGTAAATGTAATTTGCTTATAACATGAGCTACAAAACTCCAATTGGGGTGATCCAAAAATGAGAATAAACTTAAGACAATAAGGAACATTTTCTATGAAGGAAGTTTTGTCAAATTCCAACAGTAGATTGACCAATGGAACAGTGCAACTAGGAGCACCAAAACTGAAAATTTGACAATTTGGCCAAAAGAACTTAAACTTTGAGAAAATGACCAAAACCAACAAATTTAATGACCAAAATGTGGTATATGGGTGAAGTTGGAGTTCCCATACCTATTAAGCCTTAAAAAGTCAACAAATTGACTTGAATAGTGTAGTGAATAGTAACTCGAAACACAAAAACTTTGAAAACGTCGAATTTAGCACATTAAAGCTAGGTAAAAGTGAAGTTAAATTTATTTTTGGACTTATATTAAGTTATGGTACTGAAATACTATGAAATTGTGTGTTTCAGCTGAAATAAACTTGGAAGCTCTGAGAGACTGAGTCAAGGCTTAGAGGCGACTCACGTCAGGTCTGTGCACAATAATACTTGTTTAAATATTTTATTCTAAAAAATTTGACTTCTTTGATTAATTATGTACTGTGTTGCCATTTTATAATCGTAAATGTGACTTTGAAAATTGATCAGATTTTTCATAAATTATTTGAATAAATTATTTTGAATTGATTTTATGTTTACACTTAGCATGACAGTATCACATTATTCCTCCTCCATTTGTGGGGTTGAGATCGTTTATTTTCCTCCCTCTCTGGCTTGCCAGTTGAGGTTGAGATCGGATGAGTACTCATTAGCTAGCTAGCCATCTCCCTCATTGATTTCGGTTAATGGGGTTGAGATTGCTTTGTCGTGGTGTACAACACGGCATTGATCGGAAATTTTGTGTCATGGCTTAAGTTGTGTATGATTTTGGCAACACTGTGTTTAATAAATTATTTGACTAAATGGAATTGTTATGAGCTTTGATATTTGTGAAATATGATTGAGAAGTATTCAAATTGTGTTTCATCAATGAATGATTTATGTATTGCATTTTAAATTTTTATTGTGCACCACTGAGTATGTTTATACTCAGCGATAGCTTATTTTGCTGTCGCAGATAAGAGCAAGTAGAAAGCAGCAGAGTGAGCTGCTATCGAATTGTGGACCACATCGATCATTTTGTACGGGTATTATTTTATACCCTTGTAGAAAATTTTGATGTAAATATAGAAATGTTGTATGTATCAATGTAAGTTGAGCAGTTGTAAATAAATTGTAATAATATTATTTTGGATTTCCTTTTGTAAATTTAATATCCGTATATATGAATTTCATGTTTTATGCCTTGTGAATGAAGTATTAAATATTTTGAGATGATGAATTTTGATTTGTATTGTGGAATTACTTTGAAGTGATTTGAATTGAGTTGATTGAGATTTATTGGAAGTTGGGAGTTGTGAAAATTTTTTTGGAAGTGTTTTTCTCAGGTATTTGAAGAACTATTTTCTCTAATTACAAACGGAACTCTGTCAAAATTTTTATAAAATTTGCGGCAAAATTAAAATGGACAAAAATTTTTACTAGTATTTAAACTTTGAATAAATGGTTTTTAATTCTTACCAAAATGCTCACCACTTCCAAAATGTAAGAAAATTGTTTTAAAATCCCTTGTAGTGTACTTAGTGAATTATCGGTTGGTGAAGTTCGGTAGTTCATTAAGTATTCTACGGGAACATGTTATGCCTTACAGAGGGGTAAGGTGTGACATCAGACCTCACATATGAGGAAGAACCCGTAGAGATTCTGGCATATGAGGTGACGCAGCTACGGAACAAGCAGATAACATTGGTTAAAGTGTTGTGGAACCATCATTCAGGCCAGGAAGCTACTTGGGAGCGTGAAGATGACATGAGGAGACAGCACCCACAGCTGTTCAGAGACTAAGACCAGGTAAAATTTTGATATCAGAGCCGCTCCGTGTGCAACCTTGAACGATGGTGGGGCAAACCTCAGCGAGGACGCTGAGTCCCATAAGGGGGGTGGATTGTAACACCCTAGGCAAATCCCACATCGACAAAACACGGGAGAGATGCTGGGTTCATAAGATGGAGGTTCCTAACCCCTATTGACGCGTTTTAAAACCGTGAGGGCTTCGGCCCAGAGCGGACAATATCACTAGTGGGCCGGGCCGTTACACGAAATTTATTTTAAGGGGGGGAGAATTGTAACACCCCTATATGCATAGCCTAGTATATTTCACTGTTTCGGTGACCGGTGTCGATCCGGACAATTAAGGAGATTAGAATCACATTTAAGACACTTAGAAAAATCCTGAATGAAAATAAATAGTGATTGCCAGGTAGTTAAGTATAAATAAGAAAAACAGAACATAAAAGGTTAAATGAGCCGGTTTTGAACCGAAAAATGTGACGCTGTTGTCCTAAGGACTATTACAAACCTAGTGGAAAAGAGAAACTCACAAAAAAGGGTTGATAAGTAGGTCAAATAATTAGGTCAAAGTTCCGGAAGAAACACTAGATTATGTGTAAACCGAGTTAAACCGGCGAGAGACAATTTGATCAATTCACCCCTAAAGGTGACTCCTGACCTAACTATCCAATAAAATCAGAAAAATGAAAATTTTGGAATAGCAAATTAAATTAAAGAACTATTAAAAATTTAAAGGAAAAGGAAAAAGAATGAAAAGGGAATTATTACATCATTTAGGTGACATCATGTATGATGTCAATTAAATGGAAAATTTGACCAAGTCAATTTTAACTTATTTAGACATAAAAATACAAAAAATTAAAAGAAATTACACCCATCTTCTTCTTCCCATCAGCCAGCCGAGACCTCCTCTACTCCCATCTCCATCACCTTCCTCCATTAAAGCTTGACTCAAGCTTTTAATCCCTCACTTAACCCTAATTTTCTCAAAATTACCCCATAAAACCTTACTATCTCAACTAGAAAAGAAGATTGAAGAAGTAAAAGAAAGGAGAAAAGTGAAGAATTGGAGAATTAGAAATCAAAGTTGAGGTTAGTAAGTAAACTTGAATTTTGTTGTTTAATTTCTATGTTTTTAGTTAACTTAACTTAGAATTTAACTTAAAATCAAACAAAAACCATTATAGGGGACTAAAGGGAAATTTCGGCCAGCAATAGAGAGAAATGAAATTGCAAGAATTTGATGGAATTAAAGTGTTAATTTAGTTGAATTAAGTATGTAAACAAGATCTATGCACTTTAATTTTATTAGATTACACAACTGAGGAATTAGGGTTCTTAAGCCTCTTGAAATTGGGAGAAAAATTGAAAAAAAAATGATCAATTGATGCAAATGACCTTAATTGAGATTAGAAATAGTCACTTGGGACCAATTGTGATGTGTTGGAATTAGTAGAATTAAAATGCAATTCGGATTGGGTAGGGTTCCTAATCTGGCAGCTTGACCTAGGTCATTTTCAAGGACCAAAACTGAAAATTTACCAACCTAATTGGTGTGAGGCTAATTGAAAATGAAATTAGATACATAAAGACACAATTTTCATTTAGAGATCATGCCCAGAAAATGACATTTAGATAGTGAACAATTAGGTCAAATCTGGGTAATGTGTACTGCCACTGTACAAAAATGATCAAATGAATAGTATTTGTTTATTTGGCCATAACTTGGGCTAGACAGGTCCAAATGACCTGATTTTTGTGGCATTGGAAAGGTATGACATAGTACTACAACTTTCATGGGAAGATTAACCCAAATTATGCCCATAATCAAGTCATTTTGCCACCCAAAATTAATTGTCCAAAACTGCCAGAACCTAAACAAGCCCAGAATTCTGGGTTAAAAACCAATCCGACCAGCCTTATTCAAATTGCCATATCTTGGGCTACAAAACTCCAAATGGAGTGATTCAAAAAGGAAATTAAAGATAAGACAATAAGAAACAACTTTGATGCGGGACACTTAGCCAAATTCTCACAGTAACCAGACCAATGGAATAGTGAAAAACATGACACAAAGACTGAAAATTTGAAATTGTCATTAGGAGACAAAAAAAAAATTGAAGGGGCAACCAAAACCAACAAATTAGGCACCCAAAATATGGTATGTGGGTGTAATTGAAATTTCCATACCTATTAGGTATAAGAAAGTCAACATTTTGACATGAATAGTAACCCCGAAATACAAATTTTAAAGAACGTTAATTTAAACATATTAGGACTAGAAATAAGTAGATGTAAATTTATTGTTGAATTTATTATAAGTTGTGATACTAAAACACTGTAAATTGTGTGTTTCAGTTGAAAAGAATACAGAGAAAAGAAATAAAACATCGAGTCAAGGCTTAGAGGCGACTCGCACGAGATTTGTGCACAATATAGAATTTTTCTGTAAATTTTATTTGGCAAATTGTTTTGAATGAATAAATCGTGACTTATTTGTATTGGAAATTGTGATTTAATGGAACAATATGCTTTTGACTTAAATTGTTGGAAAACTTAGTGGTATGTGATGAATTGCAAATAAATGTTTAGAAAATTGTTAAGATAGTTTTGAAACGACAGTGTTATGACCATATATCTAAATGCCTCCCTAGCATGATTAGTGAGAGGATATAGTTTTGAATTTCCTCTCTGGCTGAAGTGTTGAGGTGTGTGCCAGTAGAGGAAGAAATTTGAATGGGTACCCATAGTTTGAGCTAGCTAGCCTTGGTATGCCTCATAAACCTCTGGCTATTGAGATGAACAATATATTAATGGCATGATATGTCTGTGCGTTTTTATAAAATTTGTTTTGTGACTTCTGAAGTGAAAAATTATTTGAGTAAAATTTTAAATTGTGTTTTGTATCTGTGTACCATTTTCAGTACCATGTTTGGATAAGTGTGATTTAATTTATGCTTAAATTAGTATTTTTAGTATGTTGTGCACCACTGAGTCATTGTACTCAGCGATGACTTTTTATTGCTGTCGCAGGTAGAGAGACTAGTAAAGCAGTCGAGTAAGCTGCCGAGGATCATAGTACTATCTTTGGATATTTTGTCGGGTATTATATTATACCCTTATTGTACATATTTATTTTGATATATGTGACTGTATATACATGTTGTAAATTGGTCTTGAGCAGTTGTACAAAACTTGTAATAAAATATTTTGAATTTTCTGATGTAAATTTAGATTGATGAATGTAAATCAATTTTTCTTTACTGGAATGTAAATGAAATTGTTTAATATTATTTTTGAAAATATTTGAGTTGAGAATTATGAATTGTGAAAATTTGCATTGAATGGTGGAGATGGAGTACATTTGTATTGAATTGAGTTGTGTTAATGGTTGATTTTGATGAAGTGAAATATTTGGAAGTATTTTCTCCAGGTCAAAATTTTTTATTTTCTCAATTATAACCGACATTCTGCCAAAATTTTTTCAAAATTTACTGAAAAATAAAATGGACAAAAATTTTACCTAACTTTTAAACTTTAATTAAACATTGTTAATATTTGTTAGAAATGCTCACCACCTTCAAAAGGTAAGAAAATTATTTTAAAATCCCTATTTAATGGGTTATCAGTAAATGAAGTTCGGTAATTCATTGGGTATATTATGGAATCATGTTATACCTTACAGAGGGGTAAGGTGTGACACACTAGACTTAGATAGTTATAGAAATTGTATGTGAAATCAATATCTTACTCTATGAGTCGAACGCTCAATCCTATTCAACATATTTTTTCATGTTATAGGATGAGTTTTTTTTTTTTTTTCAGAATAACCTGCTTTATTCTTTACAGACTTATTAGCAGTTATTTATTTGTATTATTATTTTTTAAAATTGTAATTTAGAATTTTACATGTGTTAGCAGTAGTAATAATCTTGTCAGGTACTACGTAAATTTAAGTTTTGATGTTTTAATAAATGTAAATTTTTATGATATTTAAAATGTTTGAAAAAGATAGTATCAGGATTGAGCCGTACTCCTTTGATTTTAATTTTTTATGATTATCGGATTAAGTTGACTCGAATAAAAATATAATATTTTATTTTATTTTATTTTATTCATATATTAGGCCTTAATTTTTTACATTGGTTATGAATCTAGGAATAATAAAATTTGTTACGAACTTTTATGAATTTATACTAATTTAAATTTTAGTGTTGATTCAGCTCATGTGAATTGTGACAATAAATGCGTATAATATTTTGGATATAGAAAAAATATCCCAGCCCCCTTAATCATCATGTACGATTGCGAAACAATCACGTATATGTAAACTAATCCAAAGGACGGCTACCGAGCTACCCTATGGCCAATACGTCACTTTTTGAGGCACTGGCTCCAGCAACGAAGGTCACCATTATTTGGCTGTAATAAATAAAAATAGATAAAGTGAATCAAATTAATGATATATTTCGATTTTTTAAAAATTTTAATACGAATTTTTTTTTGAAAAAATAGAAACTCAAATTTAATTTTAGTAAGTAAATAATATACTTTTAATTATTAAGTTAAATCAGGCAAGGCTAATATGAATTAATTAATTTTTTAATAATAAATTTATCTTTTTATAGTTTTCATTGTTTATCTTTTCTATTAGGGGTTTCTCCTATTTCTGCAAAATTCATGCAAAACATTGTACAACCGTGTAAGATCAAAGTCTTCTTGCTTTCTATTTCTTTCAAAACAATCAATGTCTTCTAAAATGAAGATCTCTGGCCTGATGCCCTCATCTTTGCCTCTTTTAAATTTAAACTAACAGTGACAAGTGACAACTCGTTTCGAAATTTGTTGAATTTCAATTTTATCTCTGTTAGTGTGTGAGTGGAGTTGGATTTTGGCACATCATTTTTCAACACGATTTAGATGCTTTTCACATGTGTGACGACTAGAGTTTTGGATTTATGATAGCCAAAGAGTGGGATTGAAAAGAGTAATTTTTACTTATATTCAGCTGTATACACTCAATTAATCACCAATTATCATTTTAATTAAACTTATAATGGATCTCATATAACAATACAGGTATGATTTTCTACTACCATGAATGAAACAGAATCATTACTATTTATTTATAACGATTATATGAATATCATAATCCCCATTAATCATGCTTAAATCAAATCCTACTAAGCATGCATCAAGTATATGTAAAGCCATATATCTCTCTATAACCGATACCAAAATATAAAGTTTTCCATAATTAGTACTTTTTAACCTGTTTAGAATTATTATCCAATGGTGGGTTAGAAGTAGAAAGAGCCAGCCACGCTTCTACTTCCACTGACAAGCACGGAGATGTGGAAGAGCAGCATCCTTGTTGGTGCTGTTCACGGTACCTTGTCATTTCCTGTCCTTGATCATCACCTCCGTCCCATTGGTTCATCTCTTTCTTTGCAGGTGCCAACTGTGAAAAAAATGCAGAAAATGAAAAGGGCTCACAATATAACTTCAGTATCACAAAAATGAATCTGAGATTGAGATTTAATTTCTTCGTTACATACGCACGGCAAGGCAGCAATGGCTGTCACAGTATGGTGGCCTCGTCTTTGGTAGGTGAAGTTGGTCTGACCATGTGAGTCAGACCCAAAAAGACCATTGTCATTTTGATTGCTAGGCCTAGGAGGCTCATTGAGGTTGATCAGGGAAGTTTTGATTGTGGTTGTGGTGCTAGTAGAAGATGTAGTACTAATGCTGCTATTTTCATACTGAGTGCTGTTGACCTCACGGGGAGGATGAATTTGTCTGGTGATAGCTGTGGATGGAGCAATGGTGACAGGTCTTTTTTCAGCTAATGGTTTCACAAGGAAATTAGGAATGGGGCCTTGGTGTTCAGAAGGAGGAGTGGGGAAGAGGCGGTGTTGTGTTGCTGACGTGGAAGAGACAGAGGGCGGTGTAGGGACTGAAAATAGGTCCTCAAGCTGGACCACAACCTGAGGAGATGAGATCACCATGTTTGGCCACAGGAAAGTTCCCTGGGGCTTGCATATCCTGAACCCACTCTTCAGTCTTTCTATCTTTGCTGCTTTGTCCTCTGTTGGTGCTGGCAATTTTGTTGTTGGTGGTGCTTTATTGCTTCCTGCCTTACCGTGCTCTTGTCCAAATTCCCTTGAGACCGTTGTTTCTTTCTTCCGTTGCACTACTGCTGCTTTTCTCTCTCTTTGTGCAGTGCCTGCTGTTGATGTTGATTCTGGTAATCCCATTAATGTAGGTCTTTCAGACGATTCTGTCCTGTTTGCTTCTTCCACCGTTGTTTTAACCTTCCCCATTTCTTCCTGCATTAAATTCAGCCCATAAAATCACCATTTTCTCCTCATCACTAAAAAAATTCAATTAACATTCTGTTGACAGTATCATTTATAACCAATAGTGTCGAAAAGGACAGTACAAATTATTCACCATGCATTCATTATGCAACTATTTATGATGTTTTTAAACCTTGAAATTGAGCATAATAGATAGCAAAATCCATCCTGCACATTAACTAATATCAGTATCCCCATGGCTATACTATTTTGAAATAAACAACAAAGTAGCATCCAAATAGGTAATCTACAATGTTAACAGGTTGATGTGATAAATCTGATTGCTAGACAATTCATCATTTGGCAGATTTGGGTTATAATGATCCTTTACATTATTTAAAAGAACATGGAGAACTAAATGATCATGCTTATATACCTCCATCCCACACAAGGATTGTGAAATTTCCATCAATTGTTCCTCAATCTTAGCCTTCTTATTCACCAAATCAATATACATTTCCTGCAAAAAATAAAAAACAGATGGTCAAGAGAAATATTTTTTTGGTCAAAATCTGGTCCAACTTTCAGATTTACCTTTAGTGGAGTTAACAAGTTGTCATGCTCTAGGTAGTGACTAGTAACAGAAGAAACTGTGGTGCTCATAATAGCTAGTTCTTCCTCATCCTTCTTGGATAACAGCTCCTCCATGTCCCTGTTCATCCAGCAATTGAAAAAAAAAATCATAAGTACACAGCATACAAACAAAGTATAAATACCATATAAAAGAGCACTTATTGAGGAAATTTCTTACCTACATCAAGTCATATAAACACGTAGCTAATAAAAAATTATCTATGTATATTTTAAAATAAGACCTCCAATTATTTTAACTAAAATAATAATTACTAATTAATCGAGTGTATACACTAAATTTCTTATCTACATCAAGTCATATATACACGTAGCTAATAAAAAATTATCTATGTATATTTTAAAATAAGACCTCCAATGATTTTAACTAAAATAATAATTACTAATTAATCGAGTGTATACACTAACTTAGTTGAACAAAAAAAAAAATTCCTTAATTACCTTTTCAATTTAGCAATCTCTTCCTTGAGATCCCTGATCTCCCTGGAACAAATAGGATCCTGAGTAGGATTATCACCAGGCTTCCACCCAGGTGGCGGAGTCCAATATGGATCCTGCACCCCAGCCTCCCTTCTTATATCAACCAAATCAGCTTTCTCCAGCCAATACTCCATTGCCCCTTCTGCATTGTGCCGCCTCCTAAATCTCTCTTCATTACCTGGCGCCACCTTCCCTGCCATATGTTTCAGCAAATGGTCTAGCAGACCTGTATCCCCAATTAGCTTCCTTGCCTGAGCTCTCAGTTCTGGCCTTAGAATTGGTTTCCCAAACACTGCACCTTGTTCTTTCATTATCTTTAACATGTTCACCTCAGCTAATTTATACCTTCATAAACAGTCATTCATCGCTGAGTTGACTTTTCTGACTGGAAAAACAAATTAATATGCTAAGAATAAAGTAGTTAACTAAACTTTATTATTAGTCCTCACCTCTCAACGGACCATCTGTCAATAGAGGTTTTGAGAACTTTGTTTTTGTTCTGTTTGTAAGCTACAATTTGATTCTTCTTTTCGCGTTTTGTCCTTTCGTCATTCTCGATCTTGCAGCTAGACCCACGATGCTTTCTCTTGCTATTGGTCTTGGCCGTGTCCCCTGATTTATCCACCTTCACGGTATCTTTCTCGTCATCACTTTTTTGCTCTTCTTCATCCTCGTTACTTACCACCTCTGGTTCGTTCTCTTCTTCCTCTCCTGCCTCTTCTTCTTCTTTGTCCGTAACGTTGCATGACAACATCAGTTCAGACTTATCTTCCTCGTGCCGAGCCAAGTATCTGACGTGTCGGCGCTGGCCCCATTTGGGCATCGCGGTGCCCTTGAGCTCAGACCAAAGAGAACCCTTCTTCGAGACAATAATACTTCCAGGCCTAGAATTTAAAGGTGAGCTTAACACTTTCTGGGATGGAATTGAAGGAACCGCCCAGAAATGCCACAAATTTCTCTTATCGGTGATTTCATGAGGAGGGATTCGCCGATAAAGAGCTTCAGCTGCTATTTCTGATCCGACAATGTACTTTTCGTCCAGTGCTGGCAGCTTCTTTACATCCGGTTTAGTACAGTTAGTCTCACTGAAGTAGGCCCGGAGAGAGTAGATGCTTGGGAATCTGAGCGAAACCCTCATTCTGGTCTTCTCCTTCACCTGATCAAAATAGAACTCAAAACAACTCAAAAGTTGAATCGCATAAACACAAACATCCAACAAAAATAGAGAAGATAAAAAAACAAATGGATCAATGTAAAGGGTTGTATTAATTTACCATGACAATCCGGATTGAGTTTAGTTGATCTGGGAATTTAGGAGGGAGCTTGGAATGAACAACTTCATAGAAAGAACCCACTTTAATATGCTCAGCAGGATCTGCAAGCATGTAACTACACTGATAGGAAGGGCTTTGAGGTTGAAGAAGAGACCCTGATGGAAGGGACATAATGCTGAGTGAAAATGAAGTGAAAGAGAGGGAAAGTATTGACAAGAAAAGTTTGATGATTCAAATCAGGTGATCAGAGGAAAAGGTACCAATTGGTGAAGATATCGGCAGGAGTTGTCCGCCCAAATATGTTTCTTTTGCGGCGTCCTCGGGGCTTTGTTGCTGCCTTTTCAAGAAAATTATTTCCTGCATGCACATGCACGCAACATATAAACCCAGTAACCAACCACAACCGTTTTTACTCACACACACACGCACACCTTAAGGTTTACAGCCTCTCGTGTATCGTATAACGGTGATATATGCGTGCCATCCGGTCACGCGCTCTAATCATTACATAGGGAAGAAGGGAAATTTTTGTTTGGGTGGTGGTTTCGCGGCGACTTGCTAAACCAGCGAGACGTGTGAGTTTTTTACTTGCCTCATGCACGCGTGAAACCAACTGCAGCACTAAAGTGAATGTATGACGTCTGGTTGTGGTTGGCTGGGTGATGCCATTTAAGCATTGAGGTTGTGGCGCGTGGGTTGGAGTTAGAGAAAATGAGCGTGAAGCAGAATGAACAGATGAGTAACAGAAAAATGGAATCGTTAGAGAGAGAGAGAGTTACATAGAAATTATTAGATACACGTACTTATAAGGAGAGTTTATTCTTTGTGAAAGATTAAACATCATTTTTAATAATTACCCATTACAGTGAAGCTTTTAAAACTAAAAGTAACGCATTAAATAAATAAAGAACCATAAAAATATTCAAATAATGTTGTGAAATTATTCATGTACATTTGTCTGAGCGGAGAATTGAAAGAGTGAATATTGGAATTTGAAATTATTGGATAAATTATATGTCTTTACTTACTCGACTAAGCTAGATTCTGTGAAAATTATTCATATTCTTGACTGTTTATAGTTGTAGATATAAGAGCTAAAGTTTACTTTCCAAAGCACAAAACCTCCTCCCGTTAATTGCATCTCTAAAACACTAAATAAACGAACCTGTGATCATCTAAATCAGATTATCATTTTGGAAATTTGAACCCAAAAAGTCAGTTTTCAAGTTTCATCAATCTGTGTATTTGTAACGAAAAGAAAATGGCACGGAGGGTAGATTTTTTGGGGGGCGAGAAATCCAAATGAAAGTTCAAGGCTTTGTAAAAAGTGATTCAAACGCTAAAATGGCAATACTTGCAGAACTGAACTTATTATAGAGGCAGAACAGGGAACTGAAATGGGAAGCAATTGCGGGGTTTGACCATAATAAAAAGAAAGGGATAGAGGTCAAGCATGAATGAGGTCTAAGTCCATCTGTTTGTCCACTGAGAGTGAGCCAGGAATAGAGGGAAAAGACATGAGAAAGTTTTTTCTGACTAGCCAAAAATGGAAAACCAAGTAAGAGACGTTTTATTTTTGGAGGGAGACGCATTGTAAATAGCAGAGTACCACAACATAGAAACTGGACAAAGCTCATACCTTTCCTCGATGAGGATCGATCCTGGCTAGCTCAAGACCTGATCAAGCACTCAGTGTGAAAGAGCATAAATAAGCAAAGAATTAAGAGGGACATTATTATTTAAACCTAGTCTATCGTAATATAAAATAGGTGAATATTTTTAAATTCATGGTGGATGTGGATATATACATCAAAATTCAAGGAGAGAGCAGGTCTTTTCCTTTTTGGTTAAAAACGCTTCTTATCAAACTGGTGCTTTGTGATTGTGAATGAGTGTTTGTAAAGCAAGGAAATATGAGAGAGCTGTAATGTTCTGTTATAAACCAAACCGAGAGAGTATATGGCAATAACCGTAGTTTTCAAATTACGCTTCTGCCCTCTATGGTCCCCATACTGTGAGAAATTAGGAAAATGAACTGAATAGAGTTCTCTATTGATCAACTAAACTGAGAAAAGTATTTATACAAGTAACACACACGTCAGCTGGCACAGTAAGTTAACTAACTAGCTCATCTCTACAGATACAACACAACATGCTATTTATATACCTACATGTTTAACAAACAACAGAGAGTTCAGTATAGCTGGTAACTATACATTTGCTTCACCGTATCAATACAATGACCCAGATGTTTTTTGACTCTAAGTTCTGCATGTGCTTGTGCTGCCTCAGACAGAGGGTATGTATGGTTTACTCGAACTCGCAAGACACCTGATACAATGTTGGCAAATACCTCTGCAGCAGTTTCAAGCAGCTCCTCTCGAGTTTCAGTATAGAACATGAGGGAAGGCCTAGTCAAGAACAGTGCTTTCGGCGCAAGACCTGACAATGGAAGTGGATCCGGTGTACCTGATGACCGCCCAAAACTCACTGTGTACCCACGAGTCTTCAGGCATGCCAGTGATCCCTGAATATCATGATTTGCCCATAAGAAATCTTGACCGTTCAAATTTGAAGAAAGCAAAGTGCAACTTGGCTCTGTGCCTTTGTGATTATAACTACTAGGCCAATCAGTTACTTTTAACCAATATGGAACTATGGTGTTTTATAACCTTCTCAAACAAAGCCGAATAAAAAACATGATTTTGGCCTTGCAGAGAGAAATTAACTATAAGATTAGGTGAAACCTTTGTGACTATAACTGCAATGGTCCTTGGGTTTGATAATCTAAACCATTTGATGGCATAACATGATGGAAAACTGAACATACTCAAGGTGTAGTTCTGCCATATGGCTAGTAAAATGTGATAACATAGAAAGCATACAGAATAAAATAAATATGAATCATCAATCCACAAATAACTGATTTAGAACATTAATGTTACTGTTTTGCACAAAACCACCTTGTATGAGAATATATAGAGCATAAATTACCTGAAAGGTGTCTTTGCCCACACAATCATAGACAACATCGAACCCCTGCCTGATGTGAACCCATTGATGCGGAGAAAAAAATCTTCTTCTTTATAGTTTATGACATGGTGACATCCATCATCCTTGGCTTGTGCTGCCTTCTCCTTGGTTGAGACAGTGGCACCCAGGGTATTTGCCCACTGGCATAAGAGAGACCCAACTCCACCAGCTGCAGCATGAACAAGGATGGTGTGCCCAGGTTCAACCTATAATAAAATAAGAACTCGGAAATACGTTCCTACAGAAAAGAACAAACAATTAACTAATGTAAATAATTATTAGCAAGATGTGTGTTCAGAGAGTGTCTAATCAAAAGAAATTCCATGCAGCTGAAATCCAAAGGTAGTTTGGAGAAAAAGTTGAACACTTGAAACATGATAATGATTATTACACAAACTTGTATTCTAACTCCTACATGTGTAAGCACACATACACATATTTACAAAATTAGCACTACATATTCACTGGAAATGAATTGCATATTCAGTGGTGATGCTTTAGTAACAATAGAACACCTATGCATTTATGCAAGAGTGATTCATCATTAATATACAAAATAAGGGATATCAATGGGCATATTATTAACTTTCCTGATACAAAAACATCATGGATTTTGTTATTATGACATCATTTGACCTGTTTTTAAATTTAAAATGATTTCATGACTGCATAATCACAGTATTATGAATTATGAAGACTCGTTATACAACATACCTTAAAGCAACGGCGGACTAGGAACTGAGCAGTCATGCCCTTAGTCATAACAGATGCTGCAATAACAGGACTGATGGAGGAAGGAACAGGCACAACCTTGTTTGCAAGAAGGATCTGCTCTTCAGTGAATGAGTCCATAGAAATGCCAGCATAGACTACAATATCTCCAGCTTTCCTACCAGTAAGTCCAGGACCCACAGCCACCCCTTCTCCAACAGCCTCCATACCTACAAGAAAGAATTGTTTTCTATTACTCCAAGAAAGACTTATCTTTACAATGCTTATAGACCCAACATCAACAGGTAAAATATAAAAATAGATGAGAACACTTGGACACCTTTACAATGTCTACAGACCTAGCAAACACCAAATCAATTTGATATCTCAAGATTCCAGATTTCACGCATCAATCTTTTATTCTTCAAATATTGATGTCTCAATAAATTCTTTATGGATTACATCATTCTTCGAATAAAACCCACTAAAAGAATACAAACTCTTTTTCTTCATGTATGACATATAAAATTCAGAGATAGGTAGAATTCCTAAAGTTTATAGTTCAAAATCAACAGCATATGAATCACAAAAGTTATGTTAACGACTTTTATGACAAATTGGCAATAAGCCTTTGTGATTGCAATCATTAACAAAGACCCTATGACATTTTATATCCAACTAAAATCACATTCCACATTAATCGGACAGCAGGTATCACTAGCAAAACCCAATTCAAGAACAACTACAAATTAATTTCAGAGGAATTTTCCATTAGAGCTTTATTTTTTTTTGGTTGGTTACCTCTCTAAGCAAGCAAGACTTGAGTTCACTTTCACAATCAAGAACACTCCCTTCCCCTCCACCCCCCAGTCCAAATTCATCCTGTTTCAGTTTGATTGAACAAGTATCTCATTCAAAAATATAAAATTCATTATGTTCAATTAGTTCAAACAAAGACCACACAGCATAAATATGTTTTCTTTTCTTTAACACTATATCCAAATTCATGAATAATTATGAACACCAAACCTATAATCACATAGACAGCTTTCCCAGCTGATTGCTTCAGAGATGAATGTTACATTAATAGCTTTTCAAGATTGGTTATTTCCCACACAACTAAGTACCATGTAAGAAGAACCACAGAAGAAGATAAAGTTCACCTTATCATGTGATTGCATTTATAAATGAACTCTAAGATAGCCATAACTAAGAGTACACAAAAATTCATGCCTTGTTTTCATTTTTAAGGCGAACAAAATCCATTGAAAAAACAATAATAAATTCATTTGGCATTCAAATAAACCCAGGCAGTCAGGACCTAAGCAAACTGTAACTGTAAGCACACTCCAAGACCAAGAGCACAGAGTGAAATCTCCGTTTGGAGCCTTTATTACTGATAATATGTTCTCTTATAAAAGTATAAATAAATAAATAATGATAAGTAGAATCCATTCCCGGCAGAAATATATATGTAGGTGTTGAATGGCAAATTTATGCGGTGAACAGAGAGAGCAAAACCTGGAGTGAAGGGCATTGAAGGAGCCTTATCATAAACTCCTTTTCTGAAGTACACATCAAAGAAGTTAAGCCCAGTGGCTTTGTTTTTCACACGTATCTAGCCCTCACCTGGCTCTCCTATCTCCACATCCTCCCACTTGAGGACCTAGTGTCATCATGTATACAAATAACTGAAAAAGACTGACTTAAGAACAAGAAGAACAGCCGCTGTTCTTCTAAATGAAAGTTCTAAAATAGTTATATGCAGACAAAACCCAGATATGAAATTTGTTGAGGTGAAACCAAAACCAAATCAAGAAAATTAAATTCTAGAATACACATAAGTGAAAATGTTGTAAGCCGATACATTGTACGCCAGCATAACTGAAATATGATTTGGGAGTGCCTATCAAACCCAATCAAATTTAACATGAAATGTTATGGATTGAAGAAAGTGACAGAGAAACAGACCTCAGGTCCATCAAGCTCATGAACCCTAATAGATTTGACCATTTTGGCTGGTGATGCTGTGGCAAGCGCTCTAACGAGTGGTTTTGCGTGGGTTGGTAAACTGTGAACAGAAATTGATGATTTGGGAAGAGAATGGGATGAAAGAAGCAGTTGTTTAGGTATAAAAAGAGAGATGTGGTTCCAGAACTTGACTCCTAATCCCATTTACAATTACTATGCGTTGCCGTTACCAAACAAATTGACACTTGCTTTGTTGTTTTGCTGTTCTATCTTATTTCTCTCAAATCTCAATTGTCCACGGATGGAACTTGAGAAAGGTGACGAGGACTAAACAGTGAAGGTTGATATTGAGCAGACACTAGCTGTGATGGGTGGGACCATCCAATTAGGTCCTGTGTATCTTTGGAGGAAATTCGGTTATATTTAATAGGTCAATCAGCGGAGTAGGCGATGTCATCTAGTTGAGGTCCCAGACGTGTCAAAGGTAATATTTTCGAATTGTGAAAATGTATATATGTGAATTTATAGGCATATATTAATATTTTGTCCAATTAATTATTGTCTAAATATGAATGTTAATATAATAATTTTTATATTTTTTATATGTATTTGTGTGTGTATTTTTCTTTGTCACAAAAAAAATCAGCCACATACTTTGTGTGATACATTAAAATGTATACAGCATAACTAAAACTTTATGTCAACATTTTAACATGGAATGACACTCAAAATTTCTTACTTTTAATACGCATCAAAGTTCAAAAAGGTTTTTTTTAGCTAATTTTCAATATTAAAATTAAATAATATAAAATCATTTACTTTTTTTAAATATTTTTTTATAAATAAATTATTTTTAGTAAAACAAACCGACCTTTCAAATTCAAAATGAAAATTTTACTGGGCTCCAACGCTCCCTTTCCTGTCCCAAACGTTCTTACAAAACCATATGTTACAAGGTACGGTGGTGGGAAATGGACACTCTTTGTTCATGGGCTTTGTCTATTGGGCAAAGTTGTTGGTCCAGATATACAATGTCCATGGATTAATATATTATATTTTGGATACCCTTTAAGCTTTAGGGGAAATTAACCACTGATTTATACATTGAGCCGGGCTTCCATCCATCAGGAATCACATCCTTTGCCGCTAGCGTTTCGCCTGAATATCGTGAGGTCAATTGGATAGAAAATGGGGGACGCAATGCTACTCCTGCATCAAGCTTCCAAATTGCACCCCACGATTGTTGCATTGGCCTCCATTCATCCGATGAGGCTTCCTTCAGATAAACGCTAGCAAGATCACCATCTCCCTCTTCAAACTCTATTAGGACAGCAAAGTAGTTAGGATTTGATCCTTGATCAACATGGAAGGCTATGGTTTTTCCTGAATAATCACATGCAACCCTGAAAAAATCACAATTATAAGTTAATACACAGAATAAGTTAATTCCTGTTAATAAATATATTGAACACTAATTGTAAATGCCTTGCATATCGAATTTCCAGGATTCCAGCATCGCGAAGAGTGTCTTCTTCACTGGAAATTGCCATGGCACCGAAAGCGGTAAAACTAAGATCAAAATGAGCAGAATCAGATGCACAGAGACCTCCTGGGCAAAAATCTGTTATCACCACTCTAACTGGTTTTCCAGAGCAGGAGGGATGCTTGGTACATTTGACCTGAAAATAATTAAGACAATATTAGTGTTATTGAATTAATAAGCACCTTTTCTTATTAAAGAATCCTGAAAAAAAAAATATATTTAATCATTTTCTAGAAAAGCAAAATGCAACTACTCTAAAGTTTTAATGTATTTATTAGCTTCCCTTGTTTTACCTGGTAACAGGCTCCACATTCCTTGCCCGACTTGTAGAGAGATGGACCTATTCCGGTAACCAAAGAAGAGAAAGGAGGTTCTGAAACTGCATTCCCATATCCGCAAGAACCTCCTGCATGTGCATTCATATATAGATTAATTTGTTAGTTCATTAATTAAAGCTAATAATTACTATAACAATAAGTCATCTCTCTCTTTCTCTCTACGTTACCGTCACTTCCAGCACCGTCAGGGCTACCATACCAAGTAGCTCCGGCAGATGACCAGTGGATACCATCCCTCCCAGACAGGTTAAAATTTTTGGAACTGAAGCAAAAGCTGAGCTTAAAGTGGCCAACGAAAACTAGCAAGTATGAAGCTAACAAACCATACAAGGATATGTACTTATCAGTAGCCATAGCTACTCACAAGCTACTTTCAAAGTCTCCTAGTGGCTGATGCAATCCTCTTACGTAGATATTGACTGTGATATTTCACATCTATCTTGCTGCTATTTATAGAACAAAGGCATGTGCATTTTTACCATCTATGCATTTCTTGAAACACAATTGGATATAAAAGGCTAAATGTTTACGATGATTTACAATTAGAGCTAAAAGCTCTTATTTTAAATTATAAATCCCAACTTTGAAATTTAGCTGCAATTATGACTTGGCTCTTAATTGCAAATTAACTTGCTTATTAAGCATGATTTCCCATAATAATAAGCAAGCTAATATGCTTTTTAAACCGATAATATATAGTATATTCTTCTCATTTTATATATTTTGATATATAATTTACAAAATTTCAACTAAAGTAATTAGTAATTGAGGCTTCATCATATATTATACAACAGATTACCTTAAACAATAAATTTTAATAAAATTAAATCATTTTACTATTTTTTTAAAATAAAATTATTTATAAATATCTCTCTATGCCTTTATCATTAATTTATTAACTATTTATTATTTATCGGTATAATTCAATGATAACTGCATATATCTTAAAACTTATTCTCCATGCATATAATATATATATATATGTATATATATATATAATTACTATATGCAAGGCTTCATTTAGTCGGTATAATACAATCCAAATTAAAGAGCCCTGTCGGTTGAAGCGGGGCCATGCATGCATGTTGATAATTAACAATTTTTGTCTTTGATCATAAAAGAAAATTTCCTTGGATTTTGCCGTTGATGTTGGTTGCTGGTCGTTAATTAATCTCCTAATATAATGCTTGCAATTCATCCTATTTCTATCTTCATCTGCAAATCCTACAAATGAGATTACTTTGATTAAAATCCAGGGCCCCCCTAATTGTTAATGTTTTAAGGTTGATGGACTTGGTATTATATTATACTCCTAAATGTCGAAGACGTTTCTGCTTTTGTATTTTTAATTATGATTTAATGATGTCAGATTTTTGGATTTATTTGTACAAATCATAGTGGCAGAAGCATATATATAGATTTTCAAAAGATTTCAATGAGTATGAAATCTCAACCACCGTATCCTTTTCATGAGACGGTAATAAAAGCGGACAAAATGCCTAAAACCATTCCAAAGCTTATTTTAGAATTAATTTATTAAGTCTATAAATAAATTAATTTAAAAATAATAAAATCTATTTAATAATATATATTTTAAAAAATAAAATTTGTTGATCTCCAAAGCCCATTGCCATGCTAGCAACGTTAGAATTATGGACTCTAATCCTCTAAGGTTTTGGGCTTTTTTGGCCTTTTTCGTCCAAAAAACTGGGTGTTGAGAATTAGGCCGAAAAGTTTGCAGCCAATAATTAGCCCACATCTCATGATGGACTAAGATGGCCCAGGCGTGAAAAACTACTTATGTTTTTGAGAATCATGCTCACAATTTTTAACTTGCCTGAATTTGACTACAAGTTGAACCCATGTAACGCTTTTTGATCATCATACGTGGGTTTTCCTTTTTATCATCATTCTTGCATTGATCAACATTTTACACTGAAATTGAACTATATTGTGCAGTGCTCTTTCTTTTTTTGTCAAGTGCAGTGCTCTTTCTTTTTTTGTCAAGTGCAGTGCTCTTTCTAGGCTTCTTTTTGCCATTGGCATATTGCCTGCTTTAAAAAAAGTATGTTTTTGCTGAGAAATAAGAAGTCACATAAGATGTGAATAATTAAAGATTTTGAGTGGAAGAATCATATTAGTATTTGCCTAATTAATTGTCTATTGATGGAGCTTATGACTCTGTATTAGAATGTTAAATTAGATTGTGCTAGTTTAGTATTGTTAATTTTCTAGTTTTTTTACCTCTAGTGATTAAGGTACAATATGACTAATAATGAGCAAGACTTGCAAATTCAAAGAAAATGTGCAAGAGAAGAGAAGAAAATGTTTGAGGAGGAAGAAGTGGCGGAAGTTTTTATGTTGGCAATAAGTTATCTTGTAATGGTTGTTGGAGCATTCTATCATCATAAATATAGAGTGAGGGAAATTTCACGGGATGAGAATGGAGAAACTATCAATAGACAATTTCATATTGTTCTAAAGGCAGTAATGAAAATAGAAAAAATACTGTATTAAAGAGGTTAATCCAAATAGAGAATGCCAAGACAATAGTGGAAATGGTTTCAGGTAACACACTTATGCATAAATGGTTCTTTTTTTCATTTATATTCATTCTTTTTCATTATCATAATTTGTGGCAGGAAAATACACCAACAAAAGGGCTTTTTAATTTTCGATATTCATCAGCAAGAAATAACATTGAAAGAGCGTTTGAGTTATTGAAAAAGCGATACGCTATATTACCAACTCTTTAACTTTTTTGATCATAAGACTCAAGTTAGAATCATCAATGTTTATTTTATTCTTAATAACTTTGTAAAAGAAGAGATGTCTGAAGAAACTTTACTAAGAGAAGTGGATCAAGAATTAGAAGAAAATGTTCTGGAAGCTGATAATGAAAATGGAGATAAAGAAATCATTAAAACTGTTCGGCTGACACAAGAATGAACCACATTGAGAAATACTTTGGCTATATCAAGTCCAAATATCACCTAGAGAAAAATAAATAAATAAATAAATATATATATATATATATATATATATATATATATATTTCGAGGGATTAGGTTTGGACTGTAGTTAACAACTTGAAATGAAAATTCATACGGTGTCGTTTTCGATAAAAGCACTGTGAGAAACTAAAAAAATAAACAGATAAGAACCAAAAATGCGATGCTCCTGCAGCTCTGCGAACTACGATGTTATAATTTTGGAAGGAGATTCTGATTCTCTAGCATCCTCTGCAATTGCGCCTAACGAATCTGCCGAATATTTTATTCTAAGCTGTCATTTTCTTATAAAAAAGATAATTAAATATTTGTCTTTTAAATTTAATTAATTCTCTTAAAATACTGAGCAGCCTGTATCGTATTGGTTATCCGTGGATACACGTAACACATTTGGTCTTCTCCAACAGTCTACATTTATGTATTTATAAAAAAAATTATGGTAAAAAAAAGAGCCCTGCTTCCAGAATGATTTTACGAGTTTATCCTCCAATAATTGGGGACTGTGGCGAGTGGTCCATCGCGCTTTTCTTGTCCATACAAGTACTGCAAAATTATTCAGACAACCAATGGCGTAGTTATGACTTATGAAGGGAACGGAGGGTTTATTCAATTTAAAAAAATTATATAAATTAAAATTTTTAACAAATTAAAAAAATTAAATCAATAAATCAAATTGAATTAAATAAATTAAAATTTTTAATAAAATGAATCAAATTAAAAAAAAACCAACTTAATTAATATAATTCATTTTTTTTAATTTATATTAAATTAATTTCAGACCCAATTTTTATTTTATTTCCTTTTTTAATAATAATTTGAAACTTAATAATAATTAACTAAAAAACTAAAATATTTTTACTGTAATTATACTACATAAATCTCCTATAATCATGCTAATTGCTGTAATTATGCTAATAAATTTAATTTTTTTTTATAAATCGGACTGAATAGATAAAATTTCTTAAAATTAAAGGTAAAACAAATCAAATTATCGAATGAATTAAAATGAATTTTTAAATTAAATTAATTTAATTAAATTTTTTTTATTTGAGCTAAAATTTACTCACCCTGAAAGAGTCATAATCCCCTAAATTTTCTCAACATTCTTTTTATATATGTTTTTATTTAAGTAATTATGGAAACATTAGGATAATTTTACTGTAATAGCCTTTAATACCATAATTTCCTTATAATTTTTATATTTTTTGATAAATTTTCTATTAAATCAAAATCTTACTGTAATTACTTTAAATAAATATAATATCATATACTTTTATTATAAAATAGTGATATAATTATTTTCTTATTAACAGACCCCGCTGGCTTGTCCTCCTGATAGTGAAATCCACACGATGCCAAACCGGTGACTTCCAAGTTCGAATATTTTGACCTACCCACTTGCTCCCAAAAAGTCCAAGTTTACATTAAACTAAATTTATTTTGCTCCCAACACTTGATTTACTTGATGTTGACATCTACAAGTCAAGGAAGACTGCTCTTTCTATTATTACATCCATCTATATCCATTCAAGTTTGAACTCTCCTCTTACTCTGGGTCTCCCCATCTCTTACTGACATTGGTGATTGAGCCTGGGATTGGAAGCTTAACCCATGGCAGTGGGATTGGCCATTTCAAGTGAAGGGAGCCAATACAATGGCAGGATGACTTCCTTCGTTGTTCTATCTTGTATGATGGCTGCCATGGGAGGAGTCATTTTTGGTTACGATATCGGAATTTCAGGTCTGTCTTTATCTCAAATTCTAATTAAAATGAATTAGTGATGGAATAATTTTTCATTTTCAGTCACGTTTATAGTTCAAGATTAACTTATGCAAGTCAATATGAAGGTGGCGTGACATCAATGGAATCATTCTTGAAAAAATTCTTCCCGGAAGTGTACAGAAAGATGAAAGAAGACACAGAGATAAGCAATTACTGTAAATTCGATAGCCAACTGCTCACCTCCTTCACATCCTCACTATATCTTGCTGGCCTTGTTGCTTCCTTCTTCGCCTCTTCGGTCACCAGAGCGTTTGGGCGAAAGCCATCAATCCTTTTAGGAGGTGTTGCCTTCCTTGCTGGAGCTGCCCTCGGTGGTGCTGCTTCTAATGTCTACATGTTAATATTTGGTCGTGTCTTGCTTGGGGTTGGTGTTGGTTTTGCGAATCAGGTAATCTACTTGATTCTTTTAAAGTTATTTCGTTTCTTTAGCACCTCAAATGCTCTTAAGAATAGCGTTAGTCTTTAAAAAATAAATGTTGCTTAGTTTCCTCAAGAAGTTCAATTCATCTCAATTTGTCAGGTTATGAATGGTAGTATGCTCATTTTTAATAGCTAGTAGTCTTTATCTCAGATAATGTTGACAATTAATATACGCTTCTTCTGCGCTCCGCAGTCGGTTCCACTATATCTCTCTGAAATGGCACCACCAAGATATAGAGGGGCAGTGAACAATGGCTTTCAATTTAGTGTTGGCATCGGGGCACTGTCCGCCAACCTCATAAACTATGGGACTCAAAAGATAAAAGGAGGTTGGGGATGGCGAATCTCCCTAGCCATGGCAGCGGTTCCCGCCTCAATCCTAACTCTAGGTGCACTTTTCCTCCCAGAGACACCCAACAGCCTGATTCAGCGTGCCAATAACCATGAAAGGGCCAAAGATATGCTGCAACGGGTTCGAGGCATCACCGATGTCCAAGCAGAATTTGATGATCTCATCAAAGCTAGCTCAATATCAAAGACTATTGAGCACCCATTTAAGAATATTATTAGAAGAAAGTATAGGCCTCAACTAGCAATGGCAATAGCCATTCCATTTTTTCAGCAAGTTACAGGCATCAATGTCATTGCATTTTATGCTCCAATACTTTTCAGGACAATTGGACTAGGTGAAAGTGCATCCCTCTTGTCTTCGATTGTGACAGGGGTTGTGGGTACTGCATCCACATTCATATCAATGCTTATTGTCGATAAACTTGGTAGAAGAGCATTGTTCATATTTGGGGGTGTACAAATGTTTGTGTCACAGGTAATGGTTGGAGGTATTATGGCAGCTCAGCTGGGTGATCAAGGCGGCATAGGCAAAGGGTATGCTTATATAGTTCTGATTTTGATCTGCATTTATGTGGCTGGATTTGGGTGGTCATGGGGTCCTCTGGGATGGTTGGTTCCTAGTGAGATTTTCCCACTAGAGATTCGATCAGCAGGGCAAAGTATTGTAGTAGCAGTTAGCTTTATCTTCACTTTCATTGTTGCACAAACTTTCCTATCTATGCTTTGTCACTTAAAGTCTGGAATTTTCTTCTTTTTTGGGGTTTGGGTTGTAATTATGACTGCTTTTGTGTACTTATTGCTGCCAGAGACAAAGAATATGCCCATTGAGAAAATGGATATAGTGTGGAGAGACCACTGGTTCTGGAAGAGAATTGTAGGGGAAGCTGTTGAGGACAGTAAAATAGAAATAGCTTGAATTAATTTTCAAACTTTGTTTATGTACAAATTCATTTGAGAACAAGAATAATAGAATTTACTTATGTTCAACTTGCTTGATCTGTCTTCATGGGGTAAAAGATGAAATGTTGTTGGGGACAATGAACCTCCCTAGCCAGAGAAGCAGAATTCGATTAATATTTTTAAAATCTAAAACCATCTCAAATTCAATTAAAATTTATTATCAATTACCTAAATTCATTTTAAACCCGATTATTATTACTCAATAAATATCCGAATCCATTTAATTTTATATATTTTAATTAATAATCTATATAAAAAATAAATTTTATTTTAAAAATTTAATAATTTCATAAAATATTTCAATTTTATTTTACATAAAATAAAATATATAAAAATTTATAAATATTATTATAAAAATATATATTTTATATTTAATCAAATATTTATATAAACAGGTTTGGATAATGAATACCCAATA
Source organism: Hevea brasiliensis (assembly GCF_030052815.1). Taxonomy (NCBI): domain Eukaryota; kingdom Viridiplantae; phylum Streptophyta; class Magnoliopsida; order Malpighiales; family Euphorbiaceae; genus Hevea; species Hevea brasiliensis. The sequence continues at coordinate 85,405,744 of NC_079505.1, read as the reverse complement.
TGTAAAACTGGAACTCATCACGAGTATTAAATTTCAAACTCAATCTGTCTTAAACCCGATTATGTATCATCCAAATTAGTTAGATTGGGGATACTCGCAAAAATCCAATCGGTTGCCATCTCTAGGCTCAATCCTAAAACCAGGTGAAGAGACCAAGAGCACAAAAATGTTAATTTAAATGGAATTCGAACAATATATTACAAAAAATTTATTACATGAATAAATATATTGTTATAACAAGCATGTAAATCTAAGGCACACATATAAATCATACAATCACACAGTATAGAGAAGAGAAAAAGAATAATGCAGGATTTAACATAGTTCAACCGTAAGGTTTACGTCCACGGGCAAGACAAGAGAAAAAAGTTCCACTATGATGAAAAGAGCAAGATACAATCACTCATAACTCTCAAACCCTAACCCTAGTGTGTTTCCCGAATATCTCACAACTCTACTTTAAAGGTAGAATATTACAATATTTATACTGGTCCATACCGCAGGGGCATTGCTAGCGCACCTCCAAGGAGATCAGTGGTGGCTTCGGGCCCGAGTCTATCAGCCTGTGCCCTCCGTCACTATCACAGATCTCACTTTTTATCCCAATCAGGTCGCAACGCGAAACTTTCGAGTAAGGTCACAATTTAGTGCCATAAAAAAATATATCCCAAATTTCAAAGCCATGAAAAATACCAATTCTTCCCCTTGGCTTGAATTTTCTTTATCATCAACAAAATAACCACAAAAACACTCTGTCTTGCCATATGCTCTCACAAGGGCATTACTGAGCACTACAAACACCAACTAAGTCTAGGCAATGCCTAAACTTGCTGACTAGGACTCCCTTGGTCATCATATCTGCTCGATTATCATGTGTATAAACTTTTTGCATAATTATAATCCCCTGAGATACAATGTAAAGATCGGGCTCCAACCACTAGAAGAATTATCCGCTTTGGCCATAAGCCTCACGGTTTTGTCCCATAGGTGGAATGGAGAATTTTCCAGGAGTTCACCCATCCTAGGATTTCTTTTAAGTTAGCATGCTTAACCCTGGATTTCTCTTAAGCGTCCTCGCTGAGGTTTGCCCCACCATCTCCCAAGAGGACACGCGAGCGGCTCTGATACTAATTGTAATGATTGGGCTCCAACTACTAGAGGAATTGTCCGTTTTGGCCGTAAGCCTCACGGTTTTGTCCCATAGGTGGAATGGAGAACTTTCCAGGGGGTCACCCATCTTAGGATTTCTCTTAAGTGAGCACGCTTAACCCTGGAGTTCTTCAAACTCTCTGGGCCATTTGACCGAAAAGCGCCTCTAGTCTTTAGTTCCCCCATTTTATATATCATTACTTTTTGAACCCAAGACTCTTAAGCGAGCACGCTTAACCCTGGAGTTCTTCCAACTCTCCAGGCCATTTGACTAAAAGGCGCCTCTAGTCATTAGTTCCCCTATTTTCTATATCATTACTTTTTGAACCCAAGGACTAGAGGCGCCTTTTGGTCAAATGGCCTGGAGAGTTGGAAGAACTCCAGGGTTAAGCGTGCTTGCTTAAGAGAAATCCTAGGATGGGTGACGTCCTGGGAAGTTTTCCATTTCACCTATGGGACAAAACCGTGAGGTTTACGGCCAAAGCGGACAATTCCTCTAGTGGTTGGAGCCCGATCATTACAATTGGTATCAGAGCTGCTCGCGTGTCCTCTTGGGCGATGATGGGGCAAACCTCAGTGAGGACGCTGAGTCCCGAAAGGGGGAGAGAAAGGTCCCTTAGGCAAATCCCATATCGACAAAGCATGGATATGGTATTGGGTTCAAAAAGTAATGATATATAAAATAGGGAAAATAATCACTAAAGGCGCATTTTGGTGGAATGGCCTGGAGAGTTGGAAGAACTCCAGGGTTAAGCGTGCTCGCTTGAGAGAAATCCTATGATGGGTGACCTCCTGGAAAGTTCTTCATTCCACCTATAGGACAAAACCGTGAGGCTTATGGCCAAAGCGGACAATTCCTCTAGTGGTTGGAGTCCAATCGTTACATACAATGTCCCGAATGAAGTGATATCTAACATCAATGTGCTTTGTTCGCTCATAGTATATCTGATTCTTTGTGAGATGTATTGCACTCTGACTGTCACAAAATACTGTTGCCTTGTTTTGTATCAACCCAAGATCACCCACCAAACCTTATAACCATAAAACTTCCTTTACTGCCTCTGCTAAGGCCATATATTTAGCTTTTGTGGTTGACAAAGCAACTGTAGCTTGCAATGTTGCCTTCCAACTGATAGCACTTCCAGAAAGAGTAAACAAATAACCAGTCAAAGATCTCCTCTTGTCTAAGTGCCTTGCAAAATCTGAATCCACATAGCTAATAACTGAATCACTTATCTTGGCCTGTCAAATGTCAGACCAACATCTATAGTACCCTTCAAATACCTTAAAATCCATTTCACTGCCTGCTAATGCTCTTTCCCAGGACACACCATGTATCTACTCACAACACTAACTACATGTGAAATGTTAGGTCGGGTGCATACCATAGCATACATGATGCTACCAATAGCACTCGAATAGGGAACACTGGACATGTGCTCCATCTCTTCATCTGTTTTGAGTGACATGTCTGCAGATAACTTGAAATGAGCAACAAAAGAAACAGTCACAAGTTTAGCATTATTCATGTTGAAACGCTTAAGCACTTTCTCAACATAGGCCTGTTGAGACAAGAAAAGTTTCCCAACACTTCTATCCCTGGTAATTTCCATTCCCAATATCTTCTTTGTAGCACCCAAATCCTTCATCTCAAACTCTTCACTCAACTGCTTTTTCACAATGTTAATTTGTGACATGCTTTTAGCAGCAATAAGCATGTCATCCACATACAGCAGCAAATAAATAAAGGAATCACCTGAAAGCTTTTTATGATACACACAACTGTCATATGAACTACGATTAAAGCTATTACGAATCATGAATGTATCAAATCTTTTATATCACTGTCTAGGAGACTGTTTCAGACCATATAAAGATTTCTTAAGCAAGCAAACATGATTTTTCATACCTAGAATGACAAATCTCTCAGGCTGACTCATATAAATTTGCTTCTCCAACTCACCATGCAAAAATGTTGTCTTCACATCTAGTTGCTCAAGCTCTAGATTATGAAGAGCAACCATAGCAAGTAAGACTCTGATAGAATTGTGCTTCACAATTGGAGAAAACACTTCATTAAAGTCAATTCCCTCCCTCTGAGTAAAGCCTTTTACTACCAACCGCCTTATATCGAAGTGCTTCAACCCCTGGAGTGCCTTCCTTTTTCTTGAACACCCATTTGCAACCTACCACTTTTTGTCCCTTAGGCAATGTTACAAGCTACCAAGTCTGATTCTTGTAAAGAGATTCAATTTCTTCACTCATAGCACCGACCTACTGATCTGCATCTGAACAAGAAATAGCTTATCTATAATTGTTGGGTTCATGCACATCAACTGTTTCAGCAACTGACTAGGCAAACGCAATTAGATCTGCATATGCATATCTCTGTGGTGGTCTAATCTGTCTTCTCTCTCTACCAGTTGCAATGCTATATGGTTCCTGTTGTGTTGCTGTTGCTCATGTACATCCTCTTGTTGATCAAAATCTTGCACCTCATCCTCTGAATCATTGGACTGAACTGCTGAAGAATCAATATCAAGCTCCACCTGTTCTCTAACATCGTGATCTGATTCTGTTATTGACTTCTCCCTCTGACTATCCAATGAAGCAGACTCATTAAATGTCACATCCCTGCTAATAATTAATCCTGGAGACTTTGGATCATTGCACCACAACCTGTAGCCTTTTACTCCAGATGCATACCCTAGAAATATGCATTTTCTTACCCTCGACTCAAGCTTACCATCTCTCACATGAGCATAAGCAGGGCAACCAAATACTCTCAGCTGAGAGTAATCAGTAGGTGAACCGAACTAGATCTCAAAAGGAGCTTTGCACTTAATAGTTGTAGATAGAGATCTATTAACCAAGAAACAGGTTGTATTAATTGCTTCAGTCCAAAAATCGTTTCCCAATCCTTAATGTGAGAGCATGCTTCGTGCTTTGTCACAAAACGTTCTGTTCATGCATTCTGCAATACCATTCTATTGTGGTGTCCTTGTACAAGTGCGATATCTCACTATACCTTCATTGTTGCAGAATGCATCGAACTCACAATTACAAAATTCCAACTCGTTATCAGTTTTAAGACGCTTGACCTTTTTTTTGTCTACTTCTCAATCATCGTCTTCCATTTTACAAAGGTTGAAAATGCCTCATCTTTTGTTTTTAGAAAATATACCCACACCATCCGAGAGTAATCATCAATCAAGGTCATGAAGCACCTGGCACCGTTCTTAGTAGGAATTCTGTTGGGACCCCATAGATCTGAGTGGATATAATCCACCGTTCCTCTAGTCTTGCACACTGCCTTTTTATCGAACTTCACCCTGGTCTGTTTGCTAAACACACAGTGTTCACAAAAGTCCATAGATTCTGTTTTTTGCCCGTCTAACAAATCCCTCTTGCTTAACACAGATAATCCTCTTTCACTCATATGACCAAGACGCATATGCCACAATTGAGTCTGATTCTGATTATTGCTTCCGGATGCTATTGCAGCTTCCCCTAAAATGTACTGCCCTGAAGAAAATACAATCTTGAAACCAAACTGATCTTCATGAGTACCATAGAGCCCTTGCACACTTTAAGAACTCCATTCTCTGCATGGTATCTGAATCCATGAGAGCCAAGTGTCCCAAGAGAAATCAGGTATCTCTTTAGTCCTGGAACATGCCAACACTCTATAGTTTTGACAACGTTATCAAACATCCTCAATCTGATGTTACAAATTCCTTCAATAGATAATGCATGATCATTGCCCAGAAACACCTTGCCTCTCATCTGTTTATAAGTGACAAACCAGTTTCTGTGTGGACACATGTTATAAGTAGCACCAGTATCAAGAATCCAAGAATTTCATCCCTGATCTAAACTCACAGATAAAATTTCTCTAGCACTATCATCACCATCAAAATCAACAAAAATATCAACCACATTCGCAGAACTTTCTAGTTGCTTTCCCTTTTTATTTTTCAACTTGGGACAGTCTCTCCTGTAATGACCTTGTTCCCTGCACTCAAAACAATTAGCATTTTTCATTCTTGACTTAGATCTGGCCTTAGATTTCTTCCTGCTTGAAGAACCCTCTCTTGAATGTGTTCTTCCCCTGCTCACCAAACCTTCCCCCTCAAATCTTTTTCTACTATCTAGAAATTTCTTTTTCAACTCCTTCGATTTTAGAGAATTACTAACATCGTTTAGTGAAATACTGTTTTTCCTATACAACAGAGTATCAACAAAAGTTTCATAGGAGGGTGGCAAAGAACATAACATAATAAAAGCCTAATCCTCACTATCAATCTCAATATCAATATTCTTCAGGTCTATAATGATTGAATTGAATTCATCCAGATGTTCTTTAATGGGCATACCTTCGCTCATTCTCAGATTGTAAAGCATTTTCTTCAGATACAGGCGGTTGGTCAGCGATTTGGCAGAGTACAACTCAACTAATTTCTTCCACGCCGCAGATGCTGAGCTTTCACCAGTAATCTCGCATAGGACATTATCAGTTACGCTTATGAAAATTGCACTCAAGTCTTTCTCCTTTAGATTAGCCTTCTCCGCCTCTTTCATCCCTTCTGAAAAGTTATCCTCGATTGCCTTCTATAGACCTTGTAGGATCAAGGAAAATTTAATTTTAATATTCCACAGATTGAAACTCGATCCACCATCAAACTTCTTCATCTCATACTTCGTTGAAGACAACGTCATCTGTAAACCCTAGATTTTGCGCACAAAGCTCTGATACCAGTTTGTTATAACAAGCACGTAAATCTAAGACACACACACAAGTTGCACAATCACACAGTATAGAGAAAAGAGGAAGAATAACATAGGATTTAACGTGGTTCAACCGTAAGGTCTATGTCCACGGGCAAGACAAGAGGAAAAAGTTTCAATTTGATAAAAAGAGCAAGATACAATCACTTAGAACTCTCAAACCCTAACCCCAGTGTGTTTCACAAATATTTCACAACTCTACTTCAAAGGTAGAATATTACAATATTTATACTGGTCCATGCCGCGAGGGCGTTGCCCTCGCACCTCCAAGGAGATCAGTGGTGGGTTCGGGTCCGAGCCTATCGCCCCGTGCCCTCCGCTACTACCACATATCTTACTTTTTATCCCAATCGAGTTGCAGTACAAAAAACTTTTGGGTCGGGTCATAATTCAGGTTTATGAAAAAAACATATCCCAATTTTCAAAAGCCACAAAAAATAACAATTATAAATTCATTATTTTAGTTCCTTGAATATACCCTGATAACTAGTTAAAAATCACACTGTTTGAGCTCAATTGAAGTTGAACGAATTTCTAACATTGTTCCTATTCTCCAGTTGGATGTGGAACAAACTCTCACGACAGAGGAAGTTTCCCAAGATCAGCTTCTCTAGCTTCGTTAGACGATATTTGAGTTGGCTTGTGTGATCAAGAAACCCAGTAAAATCCAATCCTCCAACTTCAATAGTCAAACCAACGTGCTCCTATCAAGTCTACGGTATAGATGCTGGTTTTGTTTGACTATCCTATAGTGATCTCTATCAGTCAAGGAAGACTGCTGCGGTTTCCTATCTTAAGCTTGGAATGCTATTTTGTTCTCTACCATCTACAATTTGGACTCTCTGTGTGTGAGCTCCGAGGATTAAGCTATGGCAGTAGGATTAGCCATGCAAAGAGAAGGTGGGCCTTATAATGGCAGGATCACCTCGTTTGTTGTCCTATCCTGTATGGTAGCTGCTATGGGGGGACTTATTTTTGGCTATGATATTGGAATTTCAGGTCTGTCCCGCTAAATCCTGTCTTGTTCTTTTCCAATGTTTGGGACTTTTTTTTTTCCTGTTGCCTGCATGCTGTGCAAATCCACCAGGTTCTCTTACTGTCATTTCATGCACTTTTTCTATGCTAGAAGAGCGCCCGATTATTACCTTTTCTTTTCTTGGTAACAATTCTGGTACTTCACATATATAAATTGTCCATCACATATCTCATAACGGAGTCAGGTGCCAGAATTTGTATGTCCTGACAGGCCAAGAAGTCAATATATTGTTGAATGAATGCGAATTACAATTATTAAGATTAAAACTAATTCGTTAAGTTTATGGAACTAACAAATGTCAAGGTGGAGTGACCTCTATGGAGCCATTTCTCAGAAAGTTTTTCCCAGAAGTCTACACTAAAATGAAGGAAGATACTGAGATTAGCAACTATTGCAAATTTGATAGCCAACTTCTGACCTCCTTCACATCATCACTTTATGTGGCTGGTCTCGTGGCTTCTTTCTTTGCCTCATCAGTCACTAGATACTTTGGGCGCAAGCCGTCAATCCTTGCAGGAGGTGCTGCATTCCTTTCTGGTTCAGCCCTCAATGGGGCAGCATCAAACCTGTTCATGCTCATATTCGGTCGTGTCCTGCTTGGAGTTGGGGTTGGGTTTGCAAACCAGGTACTCTGTCCTGACTCTTTAAACAATTTCATTCAGATCATGCGTTATTACTTTATATGTTCTGTTGGCTTCATTAATTACTCCATAATTTACTTGTTCTGCGCAGTCAGTTCCCTTGTACCTCTCTGAAATGGCACCACCACAATACAGAGGAGCAATCAGCAATGGCTTCCAACTCTGTGTTGGAATTGGGGTACTTTCAGCTAACTCTATAAACTTCGGTACTGAAAAGATTGAAGGTGGTTGGGGTTGGCGAATCTCCCTAGCAATGGCAGCAGTTCCAGCTGCGATCCTAACTGTAGGAGCATTTTTCCTTCCGGAAACACCCAACAGCTTAATTCAGCGTCACAACGACCACCAAAAGGCTAAAGCTATGCTACAACGCATACGAGGCACAACTGATGTCCAAGCAGAACTTGAAGATCTCACTAAAGCAAGTTCAGTTTCAATTAAACACCCATTCAAGAACATCCTCCAAAGAAAATATAGGCCACAACTAGTAATGGCAATAGCAATACCATTTTTTCAACAGGTTACAGGCATCAATGTCATTTCTTTTTACGCTCCCATACTATTCAGGACTATTGGCCTAAGCGAAAGTGTTTCCCTGATCATGTCCGCGCTGATAGCTGGGGTTGTAGGTACAGCTGCAACATTTATATCGATGCTCATAGTAGACAAACTCGGTCGAAGGGTAATGCTCATATTTGGGGGTGTACAAATGTTGCTGTCGCAAACTGTGATTGGATGCGTTATGGCATCTGAACTAGGTGATCATGGCAGCATAGGCAAAGGGTATGCTTATTTGGTTTTGACTATGATATGCATATATGTGGCTGGTTTTGCATGGTCATGGGGTCCATTGGGATGGTTAGTTCCTAGCGAGATTTTCCCCTTGGAGATTCGATCCGCAGGGCAAAGTATAGTGGTGGCAGTGAACTTCCTTTTCACTTTCATTATTGCTCAGACCTTTCTGGCTATGCTCTGCCACTTCAAGTCTGGTATTTTCTTCTTTTTTGGTGGATGGGTTGCAGTGATGACTGCATTTGTGTATTTCCTGTTGCCTGAGACTAAAAACAAGCCCATTGAACTCATGGATAGAGTGTGGAAAGATCATTGGTTTTGGAAGAGAATCACAGGGGAATTGGATGAGAATTGCGAGCCCCAATTTGCCTGATGGCAGACTGTATTTCGTATTCCAAAATGTCGTCTTGGTAAAGCTTGCACAGGAAGAGCAAACTATTACGGTAAATAAACCAGAAGGAATTGCATGATATATTTGTCAATTAATTTGCTGAAAATGAAAAGCATGAATTTGTGCTTTTCTTTTTAGAGAGTTATTAAGAAAAATCAAAAAACAAAATGAAAAATAGAACAATAAATCTCAGAGTTAGATCTTAACCAGTCAAACAAAGCATGCCTTTTCATGATTAAAGGACGGGGGAGAAAAAGAAAAGCTTAAAAGAAAATTACAAAGAAGACTGGTGAATCATTGCTAAGTTTTTTTTTTTTTTTTTTTTTTTTTCCTTAAAAGATGTGGCGCAACTGCTGAGCATGGCACCCAGTTTCCAATGTGACTTTATATATATATATATATATATATAATAAGGGATTAAATCAGTGGAGATTTGAAATAATATCAGCAATAAATTATAGGAGGATTAAATCCTTTAACCTTGGCACCTTTTTTTCCTTCTAATATAGAAAATAAAAAAGAGAAAATTCAACCGTATGAATCAACTATTCAATTAGTAAAATTGGACGTTGGATGCTTACGAAATCAACCATATCCTCACAAAGCTCAGTCCCGCATTAGCAGAGGAGACAATGGCGGGTACAGCCATGGTGGCGGCCATAGTGGTGGTGGATATTATCTTGATATAGATTTTTTTTTTTTTATTTTATTTTATGTTCTATGAGAAATTTCAGTTTATTATATATATATAAACTTGTCACATCCCAAGAAGCTCAACATGTAATTAAATCAATTTGGACTGCTGCCACTCTCAATTTATATCATTAAAAAGTCGACTTGCAATTTTAGTTAAAAAAAAAAATCTAAGTTGCCAAAAATGACTTATCTTTATCTAAATATGTTCAAATTAATTCAAAATAGTTTATTTATTAAAAAGCATATTAAATTATAAATAAATATTGATATTATAATATTTTAAATTATAAAATTTCCCATTAAAATATATTAGGTGTGTTTTTAAAAATCTAAAAATAAAAAATTCAATTTAATTGATTTTTTTTAAAATTAATTATATTTTTGAAAAGCTTAAAATTATTAAAAGAAAATAATTCTTTTAATTAAAAAAATAAATCATTTCAAAAGAAATGGATTCATTCTAAAAGTTACATAATTTTGCAATAATATAATTTATTTAATAAAGTTTTTAATTAAATACTCAAAGTACCCACATATAAATTATATTTATTTTTTTGTATAAATAATAAATAAAATATAAAAATAAATATATTTATTTTACTTATTAATTATTTCAACAATAAAATTTAAATAAATTATATTATTTTCAAAAATATTCTAAACATCTGTATTTTGTTATAAAATCATTTGAATTCAATTTTTATAACAAAATTAAATTAAATTTTATTATAAAAATATTCAAAATAGAGGTGATAATCTTGTGTTAAGATTAAATGAGTTCATTTGACTGTTTAATTTTTGTCTAATATTCTCTCTCTCTCAAAAAAAAAAAAGAAGTGGGAGAGCCGTTATATCTGTTGGGAGTGTCAGGAAACAAAACACAGCACCGCCGATTGTCCACGTGTCATACTCGTGGCAATACCTAATTTGGGAATGACCTCAACTGACTCGCTGACCAGTAAATATAAAAGTCGTATAATATTGAAATACCTAAAAACAGCACACTCTCTCTCTCTCCCGTCTCCACCAAAGAATAAACGACTTTCATGTTTTCAACTTTTGAACTCTCTCATCTCTCGCGATTGGACTCATCAAACCCCCCCTCCTCTCTCTCCTTCTCCTTTACCTTTCCCTGGAATCTGCTTTTCATTTTCCCTCACATCCCTTTATCCTTCTGAATAGGTAACTATTCGTTTTCTTTTTCTCCCTTGAGGTTTTGTGTGTTCTTTTCTTCTTCTTCTTTTTTTTTTTTTAATCTGGTTCGTCAATCAGTTCCTTTTCCTTTTTGGTTTATAGCTTAATATGATTGTGGAGGATTAAATGTTTGTAAAAATTAGGTTTTCTGCTTCGTTATGTATTCCTTTCATTAATTGATCTTTGATTTTTTTTTTTTCTGTTATTGTTTTGTTTTTGTTAACGTTTGGTTGTTGGGAACTGAAATTCGTGATTTTGAGCTTAGACGCAGATTTATATAATCTAATTTTTATTTTATTCTGTTATCAAAGCAAATGAAATTTGAAACTGAAAACGTTCAGAGATCGATTGGTTGATTGATTTTAGCTGTAGAAACTTATGGTTATCACCACAGAGCAAGAACCCATATAAGCGATATTGTCAAGGGTTTTTCTTCAAAATTTTAATGATTATGAGACATGTGTAGTATGTATATGTTGTTTTTCTGTTTTTCCCGTTACGATTTGTTAGAAGTTTGTCTTTATTTTAATTTTAATATTACGACAATAATGGATTTTGGATGCATCGAATTTGTTTGGCTGCTTAAGAGGGTGAGACAGAAAATGATAGTGAACATCACCAAACTGTTTTTGTTCTTATTTACTTTTTAAATTTGTGGAGAATTTAGCTATTGGTATTGACGGTCACTTCTTACACTCATTTTTGTTTCTGCTTGGAAACAGAAATTTTGTATAAATTTTGGATTCAACATCTGCTTTCATAGTTGGATCAATGCCTTCCGCTGGCTCTCCACAATGGCAAGAGAAGGCTAATGTTTTCTTTTCTTCCTCAGGTATCCTCTGATATATGGACTTTATCATCTGCCCTCTCTTATTTTGTTGTTTTGTGCTTTAATTATGGCTCTAAACTTTCAATGCAGGAGCAAAGCTCAAAGAAGCTGGGAAATCAGCTGGAACATTTGTGGGAGAAGTTGCTAAGGATGCAAAAGGTAATGTCACTGATGTAGCAGAACGGTTTGGGTCAGCAGTTAAAAGTCGATGGGCATTTCTTCGGGAGCCAGCAACCAGGCATGTTTTGCAGGAACATTTGATAACTGCAGCTGCTACAACTGGCATGTTCTTGAGGAAGGGCATGTCAGATACAAAGGAGAAAGTTGCTGTTGGGAAGACAAAAGTTGAAGAGGTAATTCTGCTAGAAAATTGAATTTTGAAATTTGGTATGTATTTAGATGATTCAATTGAAATATTCCAGTTTAAGGTTTAAGGTTGTCTGATTGATTTTTACATGGTTGAGCTTTTCTTATCACTTTGACAAGATAATGCTGGATAATATGAAAAAGAATACAACAAATTATGATGACAGAAACAGAATTCCAAGAAAGAGAAATATGAATTGTATTGTTCCTTTTATTAGGTTACTTCTTGTTTATTTTAGCAAAATTTGAGGATGTTACGTAGGTATTTCCTTTTTGAATCTTAATGCACTCAAGCCTCAAAGTAGCTTGAAGCATGCTATTATAGAGGTTTTCTAACACTTCTCATATATAGGACCACAGGCCATGTTTATGTGTTAGATTGGAGGGAATGAGTATGTGATATCTTATCCACAAAATCCCTTGTTTTGGATATTGTTGCACACTTGTATAGTTTATTATTCTCTATAACATTATGAACTTATAATACATGATATGATACAGTATACAATACTTAAAGTAAAGATGATAGGAAAGCCAATCATCAGGGATGCTTATCTTTGTTCACAACAGCATAACACTTAAGATTGGTTTATACAGCAAGCATTGGTGATTGAGACATCTGAGATGGTGAATTTCTTGCAGGTGGCAAAAAAGACCGCTCTAAAGAGTAAGACCATTTTGACTGATATTGAAAGATGGCAAAAGGTATAATATTCCGACTTTCTGAGGCTGCTTTCTATTTTATTTTTGCATGCGCTTATATGTTTTGATATTCTCCCTTTGTTGTCCATTTCCAGGGAGTTGCGAGCACTGATGGTAAGATTACCAAACTTTAAACACCTTGGCTATTTAATGAGAATTTCTACTGTTTTCCCCTTTTCTGCTTCTTCAACTTCAAAGTTGAATCTGTTTGTATCCAATTCTTGTTGGAACTTTGTTCAGACCAAGGAAAATTTTATTTGTGGGGTGCATACAGTTACTACCATCAGGAACTAACTATTTGTTTGTAGACCAAAATTTGTTTCGGTGGATCTAATTTTATTCTTTATATTTTGGAAAATCTTGTCCTGCTTCTTGTATGTTCCAGTAAAAATAACTATCCTTAGTAGTAGTAGATATATTGACAGCTGCTTATTACTATTTATCTTCAGTATTTGGAGTTCCAATTGAGGTCACTGTACAACGACAACAGTCCAGCAGGCTTGTTCCCCATATTTTGGTCAAATGTGCAGATTATCTTATATTATCAGGTTATTGATATGAAAATCAGATGGGAACTTGGTACTTATCCATTACTTTGCTGCTTGTTGTAGACTGAGATTAATCATTATTGCTTTCCTTGCTAGGATTAAACTCAATGTACTTGTTTAAAGAGGAAGGAGATATAAGAGTTATTCAGCAATTGTTTTCTTTATACAACCAAGGTATTTAAACTGGTTTGTGCTCAGAATTGACGATAATTTGATTCAGTACGGTGATACTATATTTTAATGTTGTTATAAATATGTTCTAGATTCCAATGCTTCATTGCCAGAAGGTGTGAATCCACTTGATGTGGCAGCTCTGATAAAATATTACCTTGCAAGCCTTCCGGAACCCCTAACAACATTTGAGCTCTACAATGGGATTAAAAGTGCTCATTCTAGCATACATGCAGTGAAAAACATCCTGAAGAAACTTCCTACTGTAAACTATATGACTTTGGAATTAATCACTGCGCTGCTGCTCTATGTCAGCCAGAAGTCATCTCTTAACAAGGCAAGGCACAATGCCCGCCCCAAAAAAAATTGTTGGGTTTCTCTCTCCCTATATATTTGTGTATATGCGTGTGGAACTGTGGAACATATGAGCTGTGTCCCCGCTCCTAGTCCCACTGAGGGTACTGGTGATTGCATAAGAAAGGGCTCATGTTGAGATGTTTTTCAGTGATTTCAAAGCCCAAATATTTCATGGAACAAATGGCATGTTCTTTTTCTGCTTTATCATATATGGTGCTCTTCTGAAGCATACATAATGGATTAATAATATATGCACTGTTTAAGAATGCATGCTCACATTATTCTGTGTTTTATGGTAAGTTGTATTTTTATGTGGCATTATTGATTTTTTGCAGCTTAGTTTCTTGTTTGTGTGTGGTGCTGCATGACCACGCGCATATGTCTATATGTCTTTCATTTATCTGCTGGTTGACATGTTTCTGCAGTTAGATTATATAGGTAAGGATTTATGATTATTTACCTTCACAACATGCACTGTCATCATGCATTGGCATTTGGCAACCATTTTAATGCATCTCGAACCAATAATTTGTTTCCCAACTTTAGATAACCGATAAGCCAAACAATGAGCTGGTGAGAGGACTTTGCAGATGGTATCTCTTTATTGGTTGTGTGATTCATCAAGTGACAAGTGTTTTAAATATAACCTGCTCTGTTTTTTCCTTGTGACTTGCTTAATAAATAAAATTTTTTAAGTATCCTACAAAATGATCATCTAGGCCCTTTTGCCTTTTCCTCTTTGAATAACTTTTAGAGCATGTACGTGAAATCCATCGAGGTATTTCATCATTGGCTAGAATTGTTAGGTATTGGATGGTTGTATGATAAACACACTGCATGGTTTGTTGTCTTCTGCAGATGGATGCGCGAAGCCTTGCCATGGAAATAGCCCCTGTCATTATGTGGCAGAAAGAGCAGAAGCCAGATTCTTACAGGCAATATTGGAGTCCCACATCAAAAAGTCCTTCCAAGAAGAGCATGGCTCCAGCACCTACTTACAGTGCATGGGACATGCTTTCTGGTGTGTCGCTTTAAACAATTCCTGTATAGCACAGAAAAAAAAATACATAAAAGGCATCATGTTCCCCATGAAATGGCATTATTTTATATGCGATTAACAATCAATCCATCAGATATCTAGGCTTTTATTTCAGTGGATGACACTTTTAATGTGCTTACTTCCATTTTCTTCACGCCAAGTAGAAATACTGTGATGGATCTATTAGTGGGGATTTAATTCTTCTCTTTTATGGCTACAGAAGAAGGTGAAGGCACGGATGTTTCATCTCCCATTCCCCTGGATGATGATGGTACACCAGTGGATTTTGGCGCTATTGAGGTTGTTCAATGCCTCATAGAACAGCACAATACAATTTTCACGGATGCAAATGAGACGGTTTGGAGGTGACTTGAAATTTCTGAGAACACCTGTTTCCAGGATTTTCCTCATGTGACTTATTATCCATCCAGTTGGACATTGAGTGTAGTATGCTTGATGTAGTCAGGTTAATCATTGCTCAATAGCCGTTATTACAGTTTTAGCCAACCCTGAGACTATTGGATGTGGTTCTGTAAATGTTTGGGTTAGGAAGTTTTATGTTAAAAACTATTAGTATATGAAAGAGCATTATTTTGCCCAATCAAATTTGTTTGGGAAAGGAAGATCAATAAGATATGTAATGTTCAACAGTTGCATTCTACAGAAACTCTTTTTTTTTTTTTAGAAATATTTTCAGGAAAGAAGTTAAACTGATTTTTGACTAAATGTAGGTTAATTTTCCATGGTTGCTGTAGCATTCTGTTACATCTCCATTTCAACTCTCTTGGATTCAAAGCTGAAATTCCCTAACCCTAATACAAATATTGAAGCTTTTTAAATCAATATAAATATATATTGAAGCTTTTATCCTCCTATTCTTTTTCTAATGATACAAATATATATTAATTCACATTGGAACAAACGGCTGGTTTTTTTTTTCTTTTTCCCTTTTTTTTTTTTTTCCAATTGAGATGAGGAATATAAAGTATCTTCTTTTGATTTTAATTCCCTTTGTATATTTCACAATTAAATTAAAATTTTAATTGTTCATCTAATGGTAGATATTGATAAAGTAAGATAAAACTTTGTAAGAAACATAATTACTATAGAAATTTCCCATATATAATGACTAATCATATCATATAGCTTCACTTATCCAAATTATTAATCAGGAGAAATTCTACAATACATAAGTAATTTCATATAAACAGTCTATATAAAATAAAATGGTATTCTTTCATGGATACGTTTTAAAAAATTAATAATTATTAAATAATTTTTTAATAATTGTAATTATCTATGTATTAACTTTTATTCTTTTACCATTCCATATAAAACGGTTACATGCGTACATCTTCACTGTATTAATAAGAGACTCTTTCTTTTTTTTAAAAAAAAAAGTGAATTAGATTAAAAATGTCAAACTTTTACATCATCAAATATTATATTTAAAATATTTGCCAAACTTTTTAAATTTTTATAATTATATCTAAAATGATAAAATTAAATTTGAAAAGTTAATGATAAATTACATGTGAAAATTTTATTTGATTAATTAATAAAATTTTAGATATAATAATAATTTAATGTAAATATTTGATATTTTTAATTCGTTGATTAAATTTTATATTTAAAAAGAAAGTATATTTTATATTTATTTTTAATTAAAATTTATAATAAGAAATATTTTTATTAATTTTAATTAATATAATTATCTTTAATCAATCCAAACAAATCTATATATTAAAATATGAAATATAAAAATAAATTTATATATTTTTACAAAGTAATTTTCAAAATAATATATAATTGAAAAAATATATCTCACATAAATTATAACATTCTTTAAATAAAATTTGTATTTTATATATAGTTTAACTTAATTAAGATAGTGTATTTTATTTAATTGATACTATAATTCATAATAAATAAAGTTTAAATATACATTTTTTTACTACTTTTTTTTTCTTTGTAAAGAGACTATTAGATTTGTAAAAACATGTATATTATTGCATTGAATTTTTTTTTAATTAGAATTCAAACTCATTGATGAGTTTTTCAAGGAATTAAAACTCATCAATGAGTAATAATTAGAAAAAAAATTATATATAAACTCAATTTATCATGTAGATTAAAATATATGATATATAATGTTAAAATATGTAAATTTTATATAATTTATATGAATTTTTCACATTATAAATTTCATGAAAATAAAAAATATATATATAAATTATTCATAAAGTTTTATAAATTTTTTTTTTGAAAAGAAGAATAAAATTATAGAACTAGACATACTATTGCATTAAATTTCTTTCTTTAATTTTTTAAATTAAAAGTTATACTCATTAATAGATTTATAAAAAATTTAATTAAAAAAATTTATATTTAAATTCAATTTATTATAAATTATAGCATCAATTAGATAATATTAGTTCAAAATTGGGACCAAAACGCTGACGTCTTAAAAATAGAATTGGGCTTGGGCTAAGACGGTAAACGGGTTACAGATTGCCGTGAGACCAGCCTTACTTCGTCACCTGTAAGTCAAAACTGAAGGAAAAGCGTATTTACGGTTCCAACATTCCGTCCAACGGAGCAGAACAGACGCCATGGCCATCGGAAGTCTATCCACAACTGTTCTCTTCCTCTCCACCATCTTCTACATGGTAAGAATAACGATATCAGTTGTCCAACAGCATTCTGTTTTCTCAGTTGCTTTCTGATCGAATGATGTTAAAATGGAGGAATAAAAACCAAACTTAGCATCCCTTTTTTTTTTTTTCCTTCCGGAACTTAGCATCCCTGTTCAGTTCCGTATTTGTCTTGATTTTGTTATCAAATTTGTCATGTGGGTATTTGTTCTTTCTTCTCTAACTATTTCTTGCTTTTCAGGTATTAGGAGATGATGCGGTTGGGAATTCAGGGCAGTACCCTCTAGTCGTGAGCACCTGGCCCTTCATAGAAGCTGTTAAAGCTGCATGGCGGGCTGTTGATGGTGGGCTTTCTGCCGTGGACGCTGTTGTGGAGGGATGTTCGACTTGTGAGGAGCTCAGATGTGATGGTACAGGTAGTGATTTCGTAAAGCCTTGGAAACGGTTTTTTCCATTTATTTTTGTTGTCTTATACCCCTTAACATTTATGTGCAAGTGTTATCAGCATTTTCAGATTCCAATTCTCACAAATGCATTTCAAGAAACTTCCTGGATGCTTGTAATTGCAAATTGGGAAACAACTCAATTTAATGCCCATTCTTTCATACAGTAGTTCTACTTGTTTATACGAGTACTTCTGAAAGTTGATTTATATGACAGATGCATGATCTTCTGGAAATTGCATATTAATGTTTATTATATGATCATAAGAAGAAAATATTATGATGTAGCCTTGGAATTTGTTCTTGTAGATGCTCATTATTGTAGCTTTTCTAAGATGGCTAACGTCTTCAGTGACTTTAATCTGTATTGAACAGTAGGACCTGGTGGAAGTCCAGATGAGAATGGAGAAACTACAATTGATGCCATGGTCATGAATGGGGTAACCACCTTTCTCGGATTCCTTTAATCAACATTGTGTCAGTGTTCATTCTTAATTTTGTCCTTGTTGTTTCACTTATATTAAAAAAATGGTTAAGATCATCTATTTTGCCAAGGATTTATAGGTGACAATGGAGGTTGGGGCTGTTGCTGCAATGAGATATGTGAAAGATGGCATCAGAGCTGCAAGATTAGTGATGCAGCATACAGAGCACACTTTGCTTGTTGGGGAGCAAGCATCAGTCTTTGCCATTTCAATGGGTCTCCCTGGACCTACAAATCTTAGTTCATCAGATTCCTTGGAGAAATGGACTAAATGGAAAGCAAATCACTGCCAACCGAACTTTCGGAAAAATGTTGTGCCTGTTGATAGCTGTGGCCCTTATCATCCAAAGGGCATAATGGATGTCAATGAGGGGGAATGTTCCAAAACCAACCTGATGGGAGTTGCTGAACCAAGATCATCTCATATTGGTCCTCACAACCATGACACCATATCGATGGCTGTTATTGATAAAGTAAGTTGATGAAATAGTGAGTTCAATTTTACTGACGCACAGTAACCACATATATATATTTGCAAACAAACTTAGTTTTGTATGTAGATGGGGCGTGTAGCTGTTGGTGCATCAACTAATGGAGCCACATATAAGATCCCTGGCAGGTAAGGAGAATACATGGTCTGTAGACTGTAGAGTAAACTTCATTGCTTCGTGATTTGTATTGTTTGCCTTGTGAAATTTGGATTGTGACAAACAAGATTCTGCTTCTATGGTAATGAATCAGAAATTCAGGCTAATGTTCATTTTTCATGCTCCTTTTGTTAGATCTAACAATGTTAGTTGCAGATGGAGTAAGAAGCCATAAAAAAAATTGGCATAATGTAACTGACTACCAAAATTGTTTGCCATAATCAGCAGCATCTTTCAGTATCAATTTTGATTGTTGAAGTTTTGGGGCACCTTTCTTTATGGAAAAAGTGATGATAATGCACTTATCCTTCTGGTGTGGATTTTCCCTGTCTTCGGGGCCTCTTTACTTCAACTTTTCGGTTCAGGGTAATTTAGGATGCAAATATTTTCCTGTTCTTTCTGTGCAAGTGAATCAGAAGCCAATCAGATACAACTTTTGTGCAGTGCAGGCATTCGTAATATGGGTAGCATATAATGCAATCTTTTCTTTGACTGCAGAGTGGGTGATGGACCAATTGCAGGATCTTCAGCATATGCTGACAGTGATGTTGGTGCTTGTGGTGCAACCGGGGATGGTGACATCATGATGCGCTTCCTTCCATGGTATTGTCCTAAATATCCTTATTTCTGATTTCTGAATGTAAAGTTATTTTTTGTCCTAGTTGAAGTTGGATGAAAAAAGTATTTTCTTTTAAATTTCTGTATTAGAATTTGACTGAAGAAACATTTTTTTTTTGGGGATTTTTTAGAATTCCATAGTTGGGTTAATGTCTACTAATACCAATAACCTTAGTGATTCAAGAAAGTAAGTGAGCCTACCTGACTAAAGATGTCCTCAGCTTCGATTCCTCATGTACTAGGAGCTTAGTATTTTAAACGATTCCATTTTGGTTTTCTTTTGTTGGTTTAATTCCAAGGATATACAATACTGTAACTTTTCCAAACCTTATGTTCTGATTTATTTTGCTTGAATTTAAGTTGCCCTCTCTCTTTCTTTTTTCCAGCTATCAGGTTGTGGAGAGTATGAGATTGGGCGTGGAGCCAAGAATTGCTGCCAAGGATGCAATATCTCGGATTGCAAGAAAATTTCCAGATTTTGTGGGAGCTGTGTTTGCCGTGAATAAGAGTGGCGTGCATGCTGGTGCTTGTCATGGATGGACATTTCAGTACTCGGTGAGGAGTCCAGAAATGGATGATGTGGAGGTTTTCACTGTATTCCCCTGAACCAAAAGTAGGAACTCATTGCAAACTAATTTAATTCTTCTGGAGATCCAATACCATAAATTTTGTCCAATGTCATTGTCTCGGTGCTTCTTTTTCAGAAATTATTTTGATAATTTTGTGCGCATGTATGATGTTTCCATACTTTTGACAATTGGGAGAATGTTGTGCAAAGGTCGTTAGCATATATAAGAAATGATTGTAATATTGAATTGTATCCATGAATTGGGTAATATCAACACTTCCACATATCAACACTTCCACACACACACACACACACACACACACACACACACACACACACACACACACACACACACACAATGAATGAATGATATCGAACAAGGCTAAAGCAATAAAGCAGGCATCAGAATTCAGTGCACATTTTGTAGTATTAAAGACTTGTTTGATTGATGGAATGGATTAATTATTCTTTACTTAATTTTAGGCTTTGACAATATAACACGTACTATTAATTTAACATTGTAACTAAATAATAAAAAATATTTAATATTATAATTAAATAATAAAAAATATTTTTCATACAAATATTTTTATGTATAAATTATTTTTTACGAAACAAATGAAATTTTAAATTTAAATCAAAACATCTGTAAAAGTTTCTTATTAAAAAAATTGAGAAAAAAATTAATTGTGATAAAAGAATTTAATTTAATTTGCACATAATCATATTACTTTGACTTAATTTTTATTTTTATTAAATAATTTTTTTTAAATTACAAAGAATTTAATAAAGAATTAATAAAAAAATAATTAAATTAAATTTTTATAAAATTTTAGTTTTCAAAACAGAATAAGAGCATTAAAAATTTTTTTTATATTCTTTACTGTTTAGAAAATAGAATTTTATAAAAATTTAATTTAATTAAAATTTTAAATTTTTATATTTAAAATGAAAAAAATAATTTAATTTAAAAAAAATTAAAATAAATAAAAATCAAACGTGCAAAAATTTAATTAAATTGTGGACATAATTTTTTTTTTTTTAAAGAAGGCATGCATTGATAACAGTGAGAGTCCTTTTTATAGTACAAATGTAATTAAATTATAACAAATGAATGTGAAAGACAATTAGAAAAATAGATAATCAAAATTAGATCTAAAGAATTCATCAATTAAATCGCGATTAAGTAAAACATTGAGAGAGGAGTTCGAGAGCAACAGATCGTTAGGTTAAAATTAAGTAAATAAAAATCTACTGCCCACCTGTAGCGGGTTGGAGGCAAAATCAGTGGATCCGAGTCTTACGATCCGTTTTTTCTTTTTGAGCAGAAGCAGTGGAATTGCGGGGGCGAATGTCAAATTCGTAGCCCAACAAAAATAAATATCTACGACCTTTTTTCTGACGCCGTCTCTCCAATTTGGATGATTCTTTGCTTTGTGTGATAAATCAGATAACCTGATTTGGATAAAGGAATTGCGGAATTCCCTTTTCCATTTTCAAATCAGGTGAGTTCATCGCAAGATAACTCAGATTTTGTTAGATTCTAAAAATAATACAAGTTCAAGTTATTTCATTTTTGAATCTGGCTTGATGGAAATTCGGGGAGATGATGAGGCTAGTATTAGTGTTGGTGGAGATAAATCTCCTTTGGATAATGTAGAGGTAGAAGGTGGGGAAGCATCATCGGTTTTGAGGTCGACCCTTTTCTTGGATAATGTTGGGGAAGTTGTTCTAACTCTCGATTCTGATGGTTTGTCTTGGGAATTGCTTGATTCCTTCGAAACTGTAAGTACCTTTATCACATATTATATCTTTGATCCAATAATATATGCGCAAAATGCACCTAAATTTAATGTCTTTCTTTTTTTTTTAAAAAAGAAGGTTTGTGGGTTTGCCATATTTCACCATATTCTGTTCTCAAATGAAACATGAATTGATCGGTAATGTAGTTTGTTTTTTTTTTTTTTTTCAGTGATTGCAACAGCCTCCTTTTTTTTTTTTTGGGGGGGGGGGGGGGGGTGTGGGTGTGGGTTGTGTGGGAGATAATTGGAAGATGCCTAAGCTCAGGATTATTTTGCTTTCGTGTGTGCATTGATTATGTGGGAATGATCTTATACGTAATGAGTAAATTGTGTTTGTACTAGGGTTTGCTTTGACTTTTGATAACAATGAGGAACAAATTACAAATTGAGGGATGTTCATTGACTTTGTGGGCCTCAGTTTATTGATATCAAGATGGAACAAGGAGATTTGATAATATAGGCCTGCGTATTCTGAGGGTAACTGCAATTAGCAGAAATAGAATTTTCGGGCTTCCTGTTTTGGGCAAAGGGGAAAACTTTGAACATCTTTGACCATAGAATTAGTTGTTAATACACCAATCAGTCCCAAATCTAGAATCTCTTGGATAAGACCTCAGGCTTTTTCTTCTTACACTGAACTTTGTAGGTTCACTCACTCCCTCGAGGGATAAAGAAGATTGGCTGGCTCTCCTAGGAAAGGCTGTTGGATTTTAATGCGGATGTTGTTTTTTAGAGTTTATATGTTGTTTCCTATAACTTGGTTTTCATATGGTATAAAATGAGGTTGCATGCACTAGTCCTTTTTTTTTTTTTTTTTTTTTATAGGTGGCTTGGAGATTAATACTGGTCCACCCCCCCTCCCCTCTTTTTTTTTTTTTTTACTCTGATATGGCCTATGGCAGTCATCAAACTGACCACGAACCTAGGTATGGTTTTGCATAATGATTTCTGATGCACTCTTTTGACATCCATTTTCTGCATTTCCCCCTTTTTCTTTCTGAAAATAATTAGAAACTAAACCTAACTAATGATGTGTCGATGTGTTCTCTAGTTAATAGCTTTTAAGTATTATGGTACATTAGATACTTAAAGTTTCTGTTTCTGATGCTTTTCACATTTTCTGTAACAGGATGAATCAATTTGTTTGGGAATTAAATTTGTTCCCAAAGTTGCAACAGAGATCAAATTTTTTGATGTGTATGGTGTGGAGTTTGTTAAATATGGTTTCAACCATGGATCAAATCACCCTAATGCTGGGAAGTATTTTTTGAGTCGCAAGTCTTACGACTCTGAGGTTCGTTTTCATTTCTGTTGTTAGTGATGCACTGTTTGTTAGTCATATGGGGAGTACATTTATGATATATACATCCTTTTAAATAAAACTATCGCAGATGTATCGCTTTTCAGTGCATGGTGTTCAAAAGTCTCAGACTCAGCCTTGTCTGTGGGTCCTGACCACATACACTTTTGGTCACAAGGATTTGCGGACATGTCAGTTATGGGTTAATCGAATTAATGCTTCACTGAAAATAGAAGTTGAGAGACCAAAGAATCTTCTGGTTTGTTCTGCAATTAGTTAATTGCTATGCCATTTATGTTTTTCAATAGATTTTCAGTTGGTGAAGTCATAAACTAGTGGTAAAAATGCTTCCAGACTTTTATTTCCTATTGACTAGGTTTTCGTTAATCCAAGGAGTGGGAAAGCAAATGGCTGTAGGACTTGGGAAACTGTGGCTCCCATTTTCTCACGCGCTGATGTAGAAGCAAAGGTATTGTCATGCTTCATGAATCTCTGAACAGATGTTCCTAAGTTATGATCATTGTGCTATACTGTTATACTGGCTTTTCCTGCACTGTTACTTTGATTGTGATTGCAATGAAGGTTGCACCAATGCCAAATTACTAAATGTCCAAGGAAATTGCATTGTTGCGTCACATGCAACTGATATGCTCATGATCTATGAATTGCTTATGCCACCTGGAAAACATAATTAAATGTTATATTTCCTGAAATTAACATTTTTCATGATGCAAGTTAATGCTGCCCTTTTTGTGAATTTCTTTCCATTACAGAATTACTTGCAAGTTGCACACACTTACTATTTCTTTTGAATCTCTTCTTCAGGTTGTTGTAACTGAGAGGGCGGGACATGCATTTGATGTGATGGCATCTCTTGCCAACAAGGAACTCAATTCATATGATGGTGTCATAGCTGTCGTAAGCATGAGGATCCTTTCATTTTCCTCACTTTTTGCTTCTTTTTTTCTGTTTAGTAGTAGGAAATAGTAAATCATGGGATTTCGAGGTCAATTAAACAATGGTTGATGCCATTAGTTAGTTTATAAAGAAAACCTCAATGCTGCCAACAGTGAACTTTCTGCGTAACTGCACATATGTAGATCCTAATGTAACTGGGGATGAATGCTTGACAGCTGTGAATTTCATGTGGACCAGTCCTGCTTATATCCTTGGTTTTATGGGCTTTGACCTGTGCATTGGTTTCAATCTCTGATCTGTTTCTGCACTATGCTAAGTTACAAGAGGTCTTGTGACTATTTTTCTGATTATTGCTTATTGCTTTTTGATATGGTTCCAGGGCGGTGATGGCTTCTTCAATGAAATCCTTAATGGGTTTCTTCTTCCTAGGTATAGAGCTCCTCACCCTCCATCTCCTTCAGATTTCATTCATTCTGATGGAAGCAAGGGCAGTGCTTTAGTTCCCAAGTCAAATGAGACGGTTCCAGAAACTGCTCACAAAAACGAAGATAATTCTCCTCTTATTTCAAGTTCTATATGTAACGGTTCTGGATTAGGAGATTTCAGTATGTACCATAGTATCTTGACATCTATACAAGCACATATCTGGATTTCAATTGTAATTGAAGCTAGTGGTTATCTAACGTATTACTTCATGTATCTGAAATTACAGGAACAGAAGATGGTCCTTCCTTCACAGGTTAGTAAGCTCCAGAATTTAGGTGATTTTAGTTAACTAAGATATCTTATGCTTAATTGTATCTCATAATCCAATGGCCATCATAATAATAACCAGATGAAGCCAGCAGGAGTATGCATCTGCCATTTCACGTCTATTGGCACCTGATAATGCATAATATCTAATAGTGGTTCTTTTGCTGCTCTGGATACTGACAGATCAAGATCTAGAGTTCCCTCGACTCAAAGAACGGTTTAGATTTGGAATTATTCCTGCTGGTTCAACTGATGCCATTGTGATGTGGTATTGTCTTCTTGTTATATATTTTATCCATATAGGCATACTAATTTTTGTCTCTTTAAGTTCATTTGCTAGAGTTTGGTTGTGAGATTGTTATCAGGAATAAGGTTTTGCAATTTTCTTCTTTATGTGATTCATGTAAAAGTTATTAACAAGATTGTAAATCACACACACACACACTTATCTAACACAATCTTTCATTATATTAAAATTTTCTTTTGCAGTACAACTGGAATACGAGATCCCATAACATCTGCATTGCACATTGTCTTGGGTAAAAGGGTGTACCTTGATATAGCTCAAGTTGTGAGATGGAAAACGTCGTCCACATCAAATGTTGAACCATGCGTACGCTATGCAGCTTCTTTTGCTGGGTAGTTTCTCATTTTTACTGATGTCGTGATTCTGAGAAAGTATCTCATATATTAAGTTGCCCCATTTTTTTTTCTTTTTTTTCCCCTGCAATTTCTCTTTATGCTTTTGTCCTGAGCTTATTTATGTGGCTGTAAAGGCACGCTTATGGTAGAACAAGGATGATAACAAGGATGATTTTGATTGATAACTTTATATTTTTTTATGCTAGATCTTACGTAGGGACAGGAAAGAATGTCTTTCATCTCATAAGTAAGCAGGGACTTGGTTTAATAACATGCTGTCATAAATGTTAAAGGTTGTCTAATGCATTAGCATTTGTCAGTTGTCTTTGAAACTGACACTATTGCTGAGCAGGAGATCCAACTTGCTGTTACTTTATTGTGCTGTTTTATGTTTTTTTGTAAAATTTTCTCTTTTTCTATTTATTAAGTGACAATCTTTTTTTGCCTTATTTTACCATATAAGCAATGTTACAAATTCTAAATGGAGAGACCACTAGGAAGTCTGGACAATCAATAAATGAAATAAACATTAATGAATCATGGTTTTATAAATTGCATTAGCTGTCTATAACAAGTGCCATTCCATCCTTATGCTTATCTTCCCAGATAAACATGTACTGAAGTTTATCAATTCACCAAATTGTTCTCTTTCTTACCTTTTTTCGGTTAGGGAAAAAATTAAGCCTTTATAGTTCTAATAGTTCTAAATTGCGTATTTGATACTATCGTATAAATTTTGTCCATGCTTTCTCTAAGATAATGAAGCTCCCAAAATACTTGACCCCTTTGCTTCTTTTTTCTCCGCTATTTTGGTGAAGGTCAGCCTTGGTGGTTGGCCTGTGTATGATCTTACTCAAGTGTAGCTAATTTAACTAGTGTTGTGTTGTCTTCTATATTTCCTTAACATTTGTGTGTATATCTTCTAAACCAGTGGTGGCTGGACAGTGATAGAATAAATATGCTTTATTAAGATGCTTTTTGGAGTTTCTCCTGCATTCATCATTCATTGTTTTCAGGTATGGATTTTATGGAGATGTTATTACGGAGAGTGAAAAATACCGTTGGATGGGCCCTAAACGTTATGATTATGCTGGAACAAAGGTGTTTTTGAGACACAGGTAATTCTTCTCCTTCTTCCCCTTTTTTCCCCCCTCCCTCCTATTTTCCTTGAAGTTTTCCCAATTCTGAAGAACTGGATCTTCTTATGACATTGTGTTTGGCATAGAGGTCTTCCTGTTTCTTCGGCTCTTAATTAGAAACTGAAGTAATTACTGGAATTCTGAAGGATTTGAAACCACTGCCTTTAGCTGCATCATATGCATACAGTTGGTTGCGATTATGTGGACTTCAATCTTGCTGATGTCATGTTCTAGCTAAAAAGTATCACTCCTAATTACATGAGATGCTTTTGATTAAAAAAAAAAAAAAATAGGGACTGGAAGATTAACATAGTAGGTAGCTGTTAAATTGGCTAATATATATATATATATATATATATATATATATATATATATATATTTATACATATATATTTATTTATTCATTTATTTTTTATTCCTTCCTAATCCAAGGTCTGGTTTCTGCTACGGCCCCATGGCAGCGAAGCCATGCAAGGTGGATTTTACCCTTGAAAAAAAAAAATCAGTGGGATTTTCTTGGTCTTCAATACATGTTTTTGACTTTTTGTACATGGTTTCTGAACACAGGGTGCTTATCTGCCTTACAGATATGCTGGTTGCGATCAGTTTTTGTACCAGTGTGTTTGATATCCATAATTTCTTTGTACTTTTTCTCATTGAAATTATCTTTAAGCTTTTAGGTCATATGAGGCAGAAGTAGCATACATGGAAACTGAACCAGAAAAAACAAATTCAGCTGCTGGGAAAGGTCATCCACTTAGCAGAATGAGAGCAGTATGGGGTCCTGAAAAATCAGAAAGAGCAATTTGTCGCATGAACTGTGGTGTCTGTAAAACGAAGCCTGTTTACATGTCCACAAGAAGTCCCCGTGCAACACCCTATTCGCGCCCAGAAGAAACTAGATGGCGGAGATGCAGAGGACATTTTCTTAGTGTTGGTGCTGCTGTAATTTCTAACAGAAATGAAAGAGCACCTGATGGCTTGGTGGCTGATGCTCACCTTTCTGATGGTTTCCTGCATCTTCTGTTGATTAGAGATTGTCCTCGTGCTTTGTATTTATGGTAATGAAATCTTCTCTGGGCACTTTCTTTTTGGCTTGGCTGATTTTTGTTAGAAAGTTTTTCAATTTCCTTGACCGGCATGGATGTTTCATGTTTGTTCTGTTTATTTAGAAGTACCTTTTCACTTGAGATGCAGTAATGTTCAGTAAGGCAGCTCATTGCAATGTGGAGTGTACTCTTGTCATCTGTTGTATTTTACTTAGGCATGTGAACCAAAGTACAGATTGAGTTCTTTAATGTTGTGTTGTAGCAAGTGGCAATTATGAAACTATCATTGCCACAGCAAAGTCTACATTGCTTCAAGGTATTTATGGGCAAAAAAAAAAAAAAAAAAGAGAGAAGCGATAAATATGGGAGTGCCTTGCTGCCACTAATGCACTTTACCAAGCACAAGAGAAAATGTACTTGCTTTCCCTTTTGTCATGTCCTCCTATTGATCCCTTAATTTCTTTCTAGTTCAGATCATCCATAAATGTATTTTATTAAGTAACATGCCTCATAATTGTTGTCTCTGCTGTGTGTCAAGACATTTCAGGGGGAGAGAAAAAGCTACTTATACTTCATATTCCTGAGTTTCAACATTCTTTCCCTTTCTATCATCTTATGTCCAATTTGTAATAAAATAAGGATGGCTTGTACCTTACTGGATAATTTCAATGCTTTTTTGCCATTAATCGTGATCAAAACGTGCAGGCACCTTACCCAGCTTGCAAAGAGAGGTGGAAAACCCCTGAATTTTGAGTTTGTAGAACACCATAAGGTACGTTTCTTTTGGTCCATAAAATCTATCTCATGTTTGTGAAAATCTCCTAATTATTTTGTTTGTTGTTCACAGACCCCAGCTTTTACATTTACTTCGTTTGGCAATGAGAGCGTCTGGAATTTGGATGGCGAGCTCTTTCCAGCACACCAACTCTCAGCACAAGTATTTCAAGGGCTTATTAGCTTATTTGCTTCTGGTCCTGAAGTTTAGTAGTACTGTCCATCAGATGGATTTCTTTATGTAATCAAGCTGTTCAATGACTAAGTCTTTTATCAATCACAGATCAGTTTAATGATATCTGGAGAGCTATACAGGCGGCTTTAGTTCCAGAGGTTGTGAATTTTAAGTCACTGTATACTATTTTGGAGAAAGATCAAAGATTAGTTGTAGGATTAGGGATGATTTAACGTTCCATCTTATGTATACGGTAGAACCGAGAGCAAAAGGAGAAAAAACAACAAAATGTTCTGTAAGCACATAGTTTTATTGTCAACATTATTGAGTAAAGGTTACTTTTTCCCTTTTATTATGCTTAGTCTTGGATGGGGTCTTTAATCTTACAAAGATCACCGCTAAATAGTAAATAACTAAATACTGAGAAATTTCTATTAATGCTAGCCTCTGCTTTCTCTCATCTCTGAGATTTGAAGTGCCCCTGGTACATAATTGATGCATTTTAGAAGCTCATTCCGCACTTGAGATCCTTCAGACCCACCATTATGGATTTTTGGAGCGTGTATATGAAACTGTGAATCGGCGTTTGAATAGTTGATCACAATTCTCATCTCACAAATCCATAGTTTTAGAACAAATGAGTTTGGCAAAGGGACATTTATGCGTGTGTTACCAATCACTGTCAACTTAAACTGTACGTCGATGGTTTTGCTCAAGACGTGAGAAAGGCCACAAGGGTCAAAGTCTTCTCTTTCGGAACGTCCAATGCCTCCTCCACTGAAGACGTCAAACACTATGAAATTTTGCTTCTTTCTCTCGCACCATCTACCACCACTACCATTAGTTTTTGCAACATGTCTACGCCGGCAGAGTAATCTCTCTTTCCCTCTCTACATCACTCAAACTTGAATCATCTCATGTTTGCATTTTACATATTGTTATTATGTGAACCGAATCCTTTACATAGTCTCTTGCTGAAATTTTTTTTTCTCTTAATTCTGCTTGTTCCGTTCTATATGTAATTTTGATAGCAAAGAAACATATAAATTGACTAATTCCTTATACATTGGAATCATCAGATACTATCGTTCTTTACCACCGGTGAGCAAGACCTATGGGGTGGCTTGTTTGATGACCACAGCTGCCTACTATCTGCATCTTTACAACGTCAGGAATATAGCACTCTTTTATGAGGATGTAATTAAACGTTTCCAGGTAAAATTCTACTAGTTATATAGGGTTTTTTTATTATCAAGTGTTTAGATATCCAGAAGCTTAGTTCTGGTTGATGTTGAATGCAGGTTTGGAGGCTGATTACCAATTTCTTTTTTCTGGGGCCATTTTCATTTCCTTTTGCATTTCGTCTTATAATGATGTGAGTAATTCATCTCATATATTACAATTATAGTTAATATGTGATTTAGCTCTGCAGTTCAGCCAATCTGCTTCTTTTAGCAAATAGTTTTGTTTCTATGTTTCTTAAATTAAATTTCATAGAGCAAGGTATGGGGTTTCTTTGGAAAGAGGACCTTTTGACAAGAGGACTGCAGACTTTGTGTGGATGTTCTTCTTTGGAGCACTTTCACTTCTTGTAAGTTGGAATAATTATGATTCAGATCGTACCAAAAATATAAAATGCTATAATTGAGAATTTGTCATGAGTTCATACAAGCCTTCAGATGCAAACTCTTATATTGCCGTTGTTTGTTTAGTACTAAACTACATAGAAATAGGACAATGATAAAGTGCTACTGTTCGATCATAGGTGATGGCAGCTGTTCCAATGCTCTGGTCTCCTTTCATGGGAGTTTCCTTGGTTTTTATGATCGTCTATGTCTGGGCACGTGAATTCCCAAATGCACGTATCAACATATATGGACTTGTGTCGTTGAAGGTAGGTTAAGAATTAATTACAGTTCTTGTTTTAATCATACCATTTTGGTGGTTCATTTGAGCTAAAATTACATGCTTAAGTACATGTATGTGTATACTTACATCCAGTAATTCATTATGAAATGAAGGGATTCTATCTTCCATGGGCAATGCTAGCCCTGGATCTGATTTTCGGGAATCCATTGATGCCAGATATTCTGGGGATGGTTGCTGGACATCTATATTATTTCCTGACAGTGCTTCATCCTCTTTCTGGTGGAAATTTCGTCCTGAGGACTCCTCTCTGGGTGTATCCTATCTTTTGTTTTCCTCAAAAATTATTCCTGATATCTATTATAGTGCATGCCTGGCAGATGAAGTAATCTCCAATTTAGTTTCTTGGGGAAAACTACGGTAGGATTTCATAAGCATAGAGGATATGCATTAGAGCAAAATGAACATATAGTACACAACCAATGCTAATGATTTGAGAAATTGTTTAAGCACTTAAGCTTTCATGAACTTTTTTGCATAGTCCTTAATGATGTGATTCCCAGTCACAAACTGGTAGCATTTTGGGGTGAAGGGACACAAGTAAATGCCCCAGTGCAGCGTGATCCCTCCGCAGGAGTTGCTTTCCGAGGAAGAAGCTACCGTCTCAATGGTACCAGAACCAGGCCTTCAGAAGACTCTCAGGGAACCACTCCAGCACAGCAGCCAAATAATTCCGCTGGTGGAGTGGCTTTTCAGGGAAGAAGTTATCGTCTTGGTGTCCGTTAGGTACATTACTGTTGTAACCAGTGCTTTCTGCATCATATTATAGGTGCAAATTAATGTATTACTGCATTTAGACCCATAATAGCAACCAAGCCTACAAGGTGACAAATGCTACCCAATCAGATTTTCATATTGTTAAAGGATTGCAAGGATGGACCGTTCCCGGTATCATATTTAAGCAACCAAGGTAATTCAGTTGTATGTTTGCAATGTAGACCCTGTGTTTGAGCTCTAAAAGGCAGATGCAGCAGTCAAGCATGGTTCTGAATTAGTACTGTATTAGTGAGTTCTGAATTAGTTCTGAAATAGTACTGTATTACCATGGGAGGTCGAGAATGATTGCTGATGGCTTCGCTAATTTAGCTGTTCAAGGAGAAGAAGGTTATCACCAGAAGAATTTGTTCAATTCCTTCTGTGTGATGTACAATGGGTGGCATGGCCAAGATTAGTCTCTGATCAGGATTTGATTATTTGGGTTTGCACCCTCTATATTTCTCCTCTTCCCCGCGGCGCTCCACACCCCCAAAACAAAACCCAACCCAACAAAAAAAAAAAATCTAATAAAATTAATTCAGGTGATAAAAATAATAATTTTTAATCGATTTTGTTAGAGAATAATTTAAAAAATACACTTCAAAATTTTAATAAAAATGGATCTGATTTATCATTAATAAAAATAATTATTTTATTATTTTATTTTAAAAATATATTAATTAATTATTATATTTTTATTTCATCTACACTTCCCTTTCTCTATCCATATAAATTAACTTTTTTTAATTAATATATTAAAAGTAAATAAATCATTATTATTATTATTATTATTATTATTATTATTATTATAAGGACTAAATATTATAAAGATTAAAAAATAAAGAAATTATATAATTATACTTTTTAAATTTTAAGAATTTAAATAAAATTGAAATTAATATAAAAAAGAATTAGAGAGATTAAAAAGTAAAAAAAAGTTAATAAATATAATTTTTAAAGTAAAATAATAAATTGGAATAGTAAAATTAAAAATATTGGATTCGGATCCCTTAAAATAAAAAAATAAAAATGTGTGGTCTCCGTTGGCAGTGGGCCATTACAGATCAGCCTCAATGCATGATACTAACAGGTCAATGGCGACTGGGTTTTGTTATAAAAAAAAAAAAAAAGAAAAAGTAAAAAATGGCGACTGCCAGGCTGCCAACATTAGAAACGGCTGAACCCCAAGGTAAAGGTTAGCCGTTTGCCTAACCATAAGTGGATTCTTAATTTATTTAAATAATTTATATTATCATGTATGAACAATATAAACATTTATTGCTGCGGGTGACTGGTTATTGGGTTGGATGTCTCTCACCTGACCTTGCTGAGGCTATGAGCCTAAGGGAAGCCTTGTCTTGGCTGTTAAAAGCATGATGTGCATGCGCTAAATATTCGGTTCAAATCGAATTAAATTAAATAAAATTATTAAAATTAAATTAAATTTTAAAAATTAAATTAAATTAAAATAAATAAAAAATTAAATCGAATCACTCTATTTTGATTTAGTTTTGTTTAAAATTATTAATTTTTAAATTTTAATTATTTTTTAATTTAGACTTAATTTTTAAATTATTTAATTTAATTTTAATTTTAATTTAAAATCTATTTACTATTAATCAATAAAATTAAATAATTTATACATATAAAATTATATATAATTTATACATTTCATATAAAAATAAATATAATAAAGTTATTCAGTTCAATCGATTTTTTTTTTAAATTAAATTGTATTAAAATAAATAAAAATTTTAAAATATAAAATTAAATTAAATTGATTTATCTTAAAAATTAAATTAAATTAATGAATTAAAATAATTTAATTTAATTTATTTAATTCAATAGCACTCACCCCTAGATCCAGCGGACATTGAGAGGTAGATGACTTTTCGAGTTTGGCAGTGTTATTCTTGGTTGTTAAAAACTGTTTCAACAACGGGCTTTTTTTCTCTTAGGCTTGTCAGTAGAGCAGTTCATGCTATTGTTAGAGATCCTTTGAACCATGACAGATTTTTTTATTACTGTATTATTCACGAATATTCCTTTAAATAAAGCTTTATGATTCTTAAAATATATATAAATATTTAAAATTATTCATAAAATCGAGTTTAAAAATGGTAAATTATATAATCAAGTAAAATTTAAAAAGTTATATAATTTTTTTACTATTTTTTTTCCTTGAATAGGATTTTTGTGTCAATAAAGTTTTGATTTTCATTATCTTTTTTCAAGATAATAGCTACTTTTGCTTGGATAGAATCTATTTAAGAAAAATATTATATATATATATATAAAATGATTTTTTTTATGTATTTTCATAATTTTCAATTTAAATATTTAATTTATTTTTTTAATTTTTTTGTATTATTATACTTATTTGAATAAATTTTTTTTATGAATTTAAAAGTTTATTAATTAATTAACATGAATTTTTTTTTAAATTTTATATAAAAAATAAGTTATAAATATATATAATAAATATAAATAATATGTAATACACATAAAAAAATACTAATATTTATATAAATTTATGTAAATATATAGATTGGATAGTTAGAGGAGAAAAGGAAAAGTCTTCCAAGCTTTGGCCTAAACTTGCGAATCAAATCAAAGATTATTTAGTATCTTAGCCGGATAAAAGAGGAATCTTGATCTTTGCGACGACTTTGACCACGTCTCCTCCAGGTCTGGGTTCTGGAAACCTAGGTGCTACAAGTACACTGCACTATGCCCTACATAGTTCATTGCACAGCTAATAAATTTGAGCCCCCAAAGTCAACAAATTCACATCATCTTTCTCATTTGACTCCGCGGAAAATAAATTAATAAAATTCTTCTTCCAGGAAATTAAAACCGCGTTGGACCTTTGCTTAAATGTGATATATGCTCGTGCCCTGTCTTTTGTTTGAATGCATTTTATACTTCCAAATCGTACTGGTTACCTTCGTGGAAGGGAGTGAAAAAGCTGTGTACTTCTGTGATTGCTTTATTATTGGATTTATTAGATAAAGAGACGGACAGGTTCACGTGGGACAAGTTTCTCCCTCATTTCGTAGATAGATGCTTTAAATATTTCCTTGGCAGGTAATGACAGGGGTCGTTGGAAGGTGTTAATCTTTTTTAGTTTCTTGCGGAGAACACTGAGTCTGGTCCCAGCCAACTCTCTTGAATCTTAACTGCTAATACAGTGGTACCAAGCGTAAAAGAAACAATCTTCTTTGTTGCTTCTTAAAATAATCACCCTATGCTAAGGAAAAGATAAAAAAATTTTGGTCTTGTTAAGAGCCAAACAACAATCGCTTGGGTGGCAACAAAAATTCCACAAGTAAAACAAAGAAACCAGGACATTTTGCCCCTTTGACAATAATCATTTCATTGCATCAATAGAAATTGTGATAACACAGTTTAATTTAAAAATATAGATTGATAGAGAATGATGGTTATTGTCAGAGATGAGCAAATGCCTCACGGCTCGGTTGCCTTCATTTTTTAGAGGCAATTTATCCTTCCTTGTTGGGTACTCTGTTTTGCGTCATCTACCTTCCCTAAACTAACCATAATTTCTTTATTTCCACTTGTAGTATATAAAAGCCTCGAAACGTCAGAGTTCAAGTTTATTCAAAAGTTTGAATTGGATATGAATGATGGGTTTCTATTCTACAATCCGAAACGAGCCCCAGACAGACAAGGGTTCGACGTTCTGAACTACTGGTATGTACAATTTCCGTCTGTCTCTTGTTTTGAGACTTCCTCTGCTCTTCTTCTTCTGTATGTATTTCTGGGTTTTCACGTTTTTTTTTTCCCTTGGAGTCGAATGTTGTCTGTGTTTAAACGCGTTTGATTTTGTATAGTTCCCAGTCCACTACTGCGTTTTCTGGAAAAATCCTTCAAAATTTAAGATTTTTTGCCCTTTGCAAAGCAAGGATGTTTTGACATGATATCTGATTCTAATTTCTAATTCTTCATCTCTCTCTCTAGCCATTATCTTCAACCTTTTTTTTTTTTTTTTTTGCAGTGTCTGTTGAAAGTAATTGGTTCTGTAATTTCTTCCCGGTAGGTTAAGCTTTATATCATTTTTGAGTTACATGAGTAAATTTGGGGTAAAATTCAAATTTTATTGGCGTGCTTCAAAGTCTCCAATTGGTTTTGAATATTGTCCAGTTTTGTG
This sequence comes from Hevea brasiliensis, assembly GCF_030052815.1. Lineage (NCBI taxonomy): Eukaryota > Viridiplantae > Streptophyta > Magnoliopsida > Malpighiales > Euphorbiaceae > Hevea > Hevea brasiliensis. Next base: position 85,370,229 of record NC_079505.1, on the reverse strand, counting down.
TTACTAATTACTAACTTCAATTATGGTTTTTATTCTAGTGGCATAGACAATTGGGTGTCATAAAGCAGTGGCTGAGTAATGGAGGGAAGTGAAATAATTGAGGCTCAAAAAGTACTTGGGTTGCCTCCACCACTGTCTTTAACTGTTGGGATGGCTATCAATGGAAAAACCAAAAGCAAACATGTTGTGAAATGGGCATTGGAAAAGTTCATTCAAGAGGAAAAGGTTTTGTTCAAGTTGTTGCATGTTTGCCCCAAGATTACTAGTGTCCCTACGCCAAGTAAGCTACTTCTCTTCTGTTTGTTTTTCCCCCCCAAGAAAGGGAGAAAACCACGCTAACTAATTCTAGATTGATGTTAATGTTTTTGCAAAAAGGGGGAAAACCACGCTAACTAATTCTAGATTGATGTTAATGTTTTTGCAAATGATTGTAGATTTGAATAGACTGGAAGGATGCGTGTTCTCGTATCAGAATGTTGGAAAAAGGGATACAGATGGTTATGTTTGGGGGTTTATTTTCATGGGAATATCGTCTGAAAAACTATTTGAGACATCAACTTTGATAAAGAGAAAGATGAAGAGATTCATAATCAAAATTAACTCGGTTATCTTTTTCTGACCATCTGATTTTATTTTCTTGTCAGTGGGAAATTTGATTCCTATATCACAAGTACGAGAGGATGTAGCAGCAGCTTATAAGAAGGAAAAGGAATGGCAGGCAAATCAAATGCTTCTTCCTTATAAAAACATGTGTACTCAGAGAAAGGTCCCTCTCTCTCTGTCTCTCTCCCCTGGGTGTTAGGTGGTAGGGTTGAGTTTTGTAAGTGAATGTTGAAAAACTAGAACTTAAAAGCCTCCCTTCTGGATATAGGTGCAAGTAGATGTTATCGTGATTGAATCAGATGATGTGGCTAATGCAATAGCAGAGGAAGTTGCTAAGTGCACTATCAAGAAGCTTGTTATTGGAGCTTCTTCTCGTGGCATGTTTACAAGGTACATAGATGGTGTAAAATCCAATTATTGTGCTAGCATTCTTTAATTATGTTCAACTTGAATGCTAGAATGCCTGTTATATCTGCCCATTTTCTACAAATATCTAGTGCTGCTTTGAAATATAATTTGTTATGTAACAGTCACATAACCAGTGACAACTGGATTAGAAAAAGATCTAAGCCTCACATCATTGTTGGTTTATAAGTCTGTTCAGAAAGTCTCCAAAAGTAGAGAAGGTTTCATGATTTGTGCAAACTGAAGTATAATTTCATCATACAAAATCCTGATGTTAATGGAAATTAAAGTGATAATATCAATTAATGATGACTGAACAATTCCAGATTGTATGCGGCAGTGCTATACCAAGTATCTTACTTTCGATATTTGGAAACAGAATGCCTATGGATACAAGAAGATGAAGGAACATAGAGCTGTTTACTTTTTGTGGTAATTGTGGAGAACAGAAATACTGCAAGATGAAAGAACACTGACCATAATCATATCATAGTTCTTTTGCTGTGGATTCTCATTTTCAAGAAACTCTTGTTGACAAGATATTTTTTTCAGGAAACTCAAAGGAAATGATCTGTCCTCTAGAATCTCCACGTGCACCCCAAATTTTTGTACAGTCTATGCTGTTTCAAAAGGAAAATTGTCATCCATCCGGCCATCAGATTTGGAGACAAATGGAAGCATTAGAGATGACAGCAGTGTTACAAGTTCTACTAATAGCTCATCAAGTCACACTTTGAGCTTACAAACAGGTAATTGTACCTACAATTTGAGCCGGATGTTATGAACAAATAAAATAATTTCACCTGCATGCATAAGGAGTTTTTTGGGGAATGATTAACATATAAAGATTGAAGCGTCTATCAACTGTAGCCCATGATAACCTTGAACAAAATCTTTTTTTGTTTCTTCCAGCCTTTTGTTACTGTGATATTTAATATTTGATAATTAAATTGTCTACGTAATCTATTTATTAGCATCTTAGAAAGTGATGTGGCCATGTTTCTGCACTCCAAGACTGCAACTTATGTTGTACAGCATATAGAAATATATTTCTCACACTCATAATAGAATGGAAACGATAAATTATTGCTGCATCCATTATGCTTTACATTAAATGATCACTTAATTCTCATATTCACTCTTCTATACATTCATTTTTGCTTTTTTCTTTACGGTCATAGCATTGCTAGATTTTTCATATATTCAGGTTTATTTATAGCCGGCTGAGAATTAACTATGTATCAACTGTAAACTTCGTATCTGGTAAAAAAAAAAAAAAAAAAAAACTATAAACTTCATAATTTTTTTCGCTGCATTGTCAGCCTCTGCTAAGACTTCCAGCATAACTTACATGATAAGAAACTTAAGCAACTTTGTTTGGCTTCTTGAAATATACAAATATCTATTATAAAATAAGATGGATTAAAATCTAATGGTGTTGCGGAGCTTTCAGTTTTCTGGCTGACAATTTTTTCTTTGTGTAGGCCAATGAAAGTTTTACCACATCTTTTTTTTGGTTTTCTGTAATGTGCAGATGCTGTTTCAATTGCATGCAACTGATATGCTCATGATCTATGAATTGCTTATGCCACCTGGAAAACATAATTAAATGTTATATTTCCTGAAATTAACATTTTTCATGATGCAAGTTAATGCTGCCCTTTTTGTGAATTTCTTTCCATTACAGAATTACTTGCAAGTTGCACACACTTACTATTTCTTTTGAATCTCTTCTTCAGGTGGTTGTAACTGAGAGGGCGGGACATGCATTTGATGTGATGGCATCTCTTGCCAACAAGGAACTCAATTCATATGATGGTGTCATAGCTGTCGTAAGCATGAGGATCCTTTCATTTTCCTCACTTTTTGCTTCTTTTTTTCTGTTTAGTAGTAGGAAATAGTAAATCATGGGATTTCGAGGTCAATTAAACAATGGTTGATGCCATTAGTTAGTTTATAAAGAAAACCTCAATGCTGCCAACAGTGAACTTTCTGCGTAACTGCACATATGTAGATCCTAATGTAACTGGGGATGAATGCTTGACAGCTGTGAATTTCATGTGGACCAGTCCTGCTCATATCCTTGGTTTTATGGGCCTTGACCTGTGCATTGGTTTCAATCTCTGATCTGTTTCTGCACTATGCTAAGTTACAAGAGGTCTTGTGACTATTTTTCTGATTATTGCTTATTGCTTTTTGATATGGCTCCAGGGCGGTGATGGCTTCTTCAATGAAATCCTTAATGGGTTTCTTCTTCCTAGGTATAGAGCTCCTCACCCTCCATCTCCTTCAGATTTCATTCATTCTGATGGAAGCAAGGGCAGTGCTTTAGTTCCCAAGTCAAATGAGACGGTTCCAGAAACTGCTCACAAAAACGAAGATAATTCTCCTCTTATTTCAAGTTCTATATGTAACGGTTCTGGATTAGGAGATTTCAGTATGTACCATAGTATCTTGACATCTATACAAGCACATATCTGGATTTCAATTGTAATTGAAGCTAGTGGTTATCTAACGTATTACTTCATGTATCTGAAATTACAGGAACAGAAGATGGTCCTTCCTTCACAGGTTAGTAAGCTCCAGAATTTAGGTGATTTTAGTTAACTAAGATATCTTATGCTTAATTGTATCTCATAATCCAATGGCCATCATAATAATAACCAGATGAAGCCAGTAGGAGTATGCATCTGCCATTTCACGTCTATTGGCACCTGATAATGCATAATATCTAATAGTGGTTCTTTTGCTGCTCTGGATACTGACAGATCAAGATCTAGAGTTCCCTCGACTCAAAGAACGGTTTAGATTTGGAATTATTCCTGCTGGTTCAACTGATGCCATTGTGATGTGGTATTGTCTTCTTGTTATATATTTTATCCATATAGGCATACTAATTTTTGTCTCTTTAAGTTCATTTGCTAGAGTTTGGTTGTGAGGTTGTTATCAGGAATAAGGTTTTGCAATTTTCTTCTTTATGTGATTCATGTAAAAGTTATTAACAAGATTGTAAATCACACACACACACACTTATCTAACACAATCTTTCATTATATTAAAATTTTCTTTTGCAGTACAACTGGAATACGAGATCCCATAACATCTGCATTGCACATTGTCTTGGGTAAAAGGGTGTACCTTGATATAGCTCAAGTTGTGAGATGGAAAACGTCATCCACATCAAATGTTGAACCATGCGTACGCTATGCAGCTTCTTTTGCTGGGTAGTTTCTCATTTTTACTGATGTCATGATTCTGAGAAAGTATCTCATATATTAAGTTGCCCCATTTTTTTTTTCTTTTTTTTCCCCTGCAATTTCTCTTTATGCTTTTGTCCTGAGCTTATTTATGTGGCTGTAAAGGCACGCTTATGGTAGAACAAGGATGATAACAAGGATGATTTTGATTGATAACTTTATATTTTTTTATGCTAGATCTTACATAGGGACAGGAAAGAATGTCTTTCATCTCATAAGTAAGCAGGGACTTGGTTTAATAACATGCTGTCATAAATGTTAAAGGTTGTCTAATGCATTAGCATTTGTCAGTTGTCTTTGAAACTGACACTATTGCTGAGCAGGAGATCCAACTTGCTGTTACTTTATTGCGCTGTTTTATGTTTTTTTGTAAAATTTTCTCTTTTTCTATTTATTAAGTGACAATCTTTTTTTGCCTTATTTTACCATATAAGCAATGTTACAAATTCTAAATGGAGAGACCACTAGGAAGTCTGGACAATCAATAAATGAAATAAACATTAATGAATCATGGTTTTATAAATTGCATTAGCTGTCTATAACAAGTGCCATTCCATCCTTATGCTTATCTTCCCAGATCAAGTTTAATAAACATGTACTGAAGTTTATCAATTCACCAAATTGTTCTCTTTCTTACCTTTTTTCGGTTAGGGAAAAAATTAAGCCTTTATAGTTCTAATAGTTCTAAATTGCGTATTTGATACTATCGTATAAATTTTGTCCATGCTTTCTCTAAGATAATGAAGCTCCCAAAATACTTGACCCCTTTGCTTCTTTTTTCTCCGCTATTTTGGTGAAGGTCAGCCTTGGTGGTTGGCCTGTGTATGATCTTACTCAAGTGTAGCTAATTTAACTAGTGTTGTGTTGTCTTCTATATTTCCTTAACATTTGTGTGTATATCTTCTAAACCAGTGGTGGCTGGACAGTGATAGAATAAATATGCTTTATTAAGATGCTTTTTGGAGTTTCTCCTGCATTCATCATTCATTGTTTTCAGGTATGGATTTTATGGAGATGTTATTACGGAGAGTGAAAAATACCGTTGGATGGGCCCTAAACGTTATGATTATGCTGGAACAAAGGTGTTTTTGAGACACAGGTAATTCTTCTCCTTCTTCCCCTTTTTTTCCCCCTCCCTCGTATTTTCCTTGAAGTTTTCCCAATTCTGAAGAACTGGATCTTCTTATGACATTGTGTTTGGCATAGAGGTCTTCCTGTTTCTTCGGCTCTTAATTAGAAACTGAAGTAATTACTGGAATTCTGAAGGATTTGAAACCACTGCCTTTAGCTGCATCATATGCATACAGTTGGTTGCGATTATGTGGACTTCAATCTTGCTGATGTCATGTTCTAGCTAAAAAGTATCACTCCTAATTACATGAGATGCTTTTGATTAAAAAAAAAAAAAAAAAAAGAGGGACTGGAAGATTAACATAGTAGGTAGCTGTTAAATTGGCTAATATATATATATATATATATATATATATATATATATATATATATATATATATATTTTATACATATATATTTATTTATTCATTTATTTTTTATTCCTTCCTAATCCAAGGTCTGGTTTCTGCTATGGCCCCATGGCAGCGAAGCCATGCAAGGTGGATTTTACCCTTGAAAAAAAAAAATCAGTGGGATTTTCTTGGTCTTCAATACGTGTTTTTGTACATGGTTTCTGAACACAGGGTGCATATCTGCCTTACAGATATGCTGGTTGCGATCAGTTTTTGTACCAGTGTGTTTGATATCCATAATTTCTTTGTACTTTTTCTCATTGAAATTATCTTTAAGCTTTTAGGTCATATGAGGCAGAAGTAGCATACATGGAAACTGAACCAGAAAAAACAAATTCAGCTGCTGGGAAAGGTCATCCACTTAGCAGAATGAGAGCAGTATGGGGTCCTGAAAAATCAGAAAGAGCAATTTGTCGCATGAACTGTGGTGTCTGTAAAACGAAGCCTGTTTACATGTCCACAAGAAGTCCCCGTGCAACACCCTATTCGCGCCCAGAAGAAACTAGATGGCGGAGATGCAGAGGACATTTTCTTAGTGTTGGTGCTGCTGTAATTTCTAACAGAAATGAAAGAGCACCTGATGGCTTGGTGGCTGATGCTCACCTTTCTGATGGTTTCCTGCATCTTCTGTTGATTAGAGATTGTCCTCGTGCTTTGTATTTATGGTAATGAAATCTTCTCTGGGCACTTTCTTTTTGGCTTGGCTGATTTTTGTTAGAAAGTTTTTCAATTTCCTTGACCGGCATGGATGTTTCATGTTTGTTCTGTTTATTTAGAAGTACCTTTTCACTTGAGATGCAGTAATCTTCAGTAAGGCAGCTCATTGCAATGTGGAGTGTACTCTTGTCATCTGTTGTATTTTACTTAGGCATGTGAACCAAAGTACAGATTGAGTTCTTTAATGTTGTGTTGTAGCAAGTGGCAATTATGAAACTATCATTGCCACAGCAAAGTCTACATTGCTTCAAGGTATTTATGGGCAAAAAAAAAAAAAAAAAGAGAGAAGCGATAAATATGGGAGTGCCTTGCTGCCACTAATGCACTTTACCAAGCACAAGAGAAAATGTACTTGCTTTCCCTTTTGTCATGTCCTCCTATTGATCCCTTAATTTCTTTCTAGTTCAGATCATCCATAAATGTATTTTATTAAGTAACATGCCTCATAATTGTTGTCTCTGCTGTATGTCAAGACATTTCAGGGGGAGAGAAAAAGCTACTTATACTTCATATTCCTGAGTTTCAACATTCTTTCCCTTTCTATCATCTTATGTCCAATTTGTAATAAAATAAGGATTGCTTGTACCTTACTGGATAATTTCAATGCTTTTTTTCCATTAATCGTGATCAAAATGTGCAGGCACCTTACCCAGCTTGCAAAGAGAGGTGGAAAACCCCTGAATTTTGAGTTTGTAGAACACCATAAGGTACGTTTCTTTTGGTCCATAACATCTATCTCATGTTTGTGAAAATCTCCTAATTATTTTGTTTGTTGTTCACAGACCCCAGCTTTTACATTTACTTCGTTTGGCAATGAGAGCGTCTGGAATTTGGATGGCGAGCTCTTTCCAGCACACCAACTCTCAGCACAAGTATTTCAAGGGCTTATTAGCTTATTTGCTTCTGGTCCTGAAGTTTAGTAGTACTGTCCATCAGATGGATTTCTTTATGTAATCAAGCTGTTCAATGACTAAGTCTTTTATCAATCACAGATCAGTTTAATGATATCTGGAGAGCTGTACAGGCGGCTTTAGTTCCAGAGGTTGTGAATTTTAAGTCACTGTATACTATTTTGGAGAAAGATCAAAGATTAGTTGTAGGATTAGGGATGATTTAACGTTCCATCTTATGTATACGGTAGAACCGAGAGCAAAAGGAGAAAAAATAACAAAATGTTCTGTAACCACATAGTTTTATTGTCAACATTATTGAGTAAAGGTTACTTTTTCCCTTTTATTATGCTTGGTCTTGGATGGGGTCTTTTATCTTACAAAGGTCACCGCTAAATAGTAAATAACTAAATACTGAGAAATTTCTATTAATGCTAGCCTCTGCTTTCTCTCATCTCTGAGATTTGAGGTGCCCCTAGTACATAATTGATGCATTTTAGAAGCTCATTCCGCACTTGAGATCCTTCAGACCCACCATTATGGATTTTTGGAGCGTGTATATGAAACTGTGAATCAGCGTTTGAATAGTTGATCACAATTCTCATCTCACAAATCCATAGTTTTGGAACAAATGAGTTTGGCAAAGGGACATTTATGCGTGTGTTACCAATCACTGTCAACTTAAACTGTACGTCGATGGTTTTGCTCAAGACGTGAGAAAGGCCACAAGGGTCAAAGTCTTCTCTTTCGGAACGTCCAATGCCTCCTCCACTGAAGACGTCAAACACTATGAAATTTTGCTTCTTCTCTCGCACCATCTACCACCACTACCATTAGTTTTTGCAACATGTCTACGCCGGCAGAGTAATCTCTCTTTCCCTCTCTACATCACTCAAACTTGAATCATCTCATGTTTGCATTTTACATATTGTTATTATGTGAACCGAATCCTTTACATAGTCTCTTGCTGATATTTTTTATTCTCTTAATTCTGCTTGTTCCGTTCTATATGTAATTTTGATAGCAAAGAAACATATAAATTGACTAATTCCTTATACATTGGAATCATCAGATACTATCGTTCTTTACCACCGGTGAGCAAGACCTATGGGGTGGCTTGTTTGATGACCACAGCTGCCTACTATCTGCATCTTTACAACGTCAGGAATATAGCACTCTTTTATGAGGATGTAATTAAACGTTTCCAGGTAAAATTCTACTAGTTATATAGGGTTTTTTTTATTATCAAGTGTTTAGATATCCAGAAGCTTAGTTCTGGTTGATGTTGAGTGCAGGTATGGAGGCTGATTACCAATTTCTTTTTTCTGGGGCCATTTTCATTTCCTTTTGCATTTCGTCTTATAATGATGTGAGTAATTCATCTCATATATTACAATTATAGTTAATATGTGATTTAGCTCTGCAGTTCAGCCAATCTGCTTCTTTTAGCAAATAGTTTTGTTTCTATGTTTCTTAACTTAAATTTCATAGAGCAAGGTATGGGGTTTCTTTGGAAAGAGGACCTTTTGACAAGAGGACTGCAGACTTTGTGTGGATGTTCTTCTTTGGAGCACTTTCACTTCTTGTAAGTTGGAATAATTATGATTCAGATCGTACCAAAAATATAAAATGGTATAATTGAGAATTTGTCATGAGTTCATACAAGCCTTCAGATGCAAACTCTTATATTGCCGTTGTTTGTTTAGTACTAAACTACATAGAAATCGGACAATGATAAAGTGCTACTGTTCGATCATAGGTGATGGCAGCCGTTCCAATGCTCTGGTCTCCTTTCATGGGAGTTTCCTTGGTTTTTATGATCGTCTATGTCTGGGCACGTGAATTCCCAAATGCACGTATCAACATATATGGACTTGTGTCGTTGAAGGTAGGTTAAGAATTAATTACAGTTCTTGTTTTAATCATACCACATTTTGGTGGTTCATTTGAGCTAAAATTACATGCTTAAGTACATGTATGTGTATGCTTACATCCAGTAATTCATTATGAAATGAAGGGATTCTATCTTCCATGGGCAATGCTAGCCCTGGATCTGATTTTCGGAAATCCATTGATGCCAGATATTCTGGGGATGGTTGCTGGACATCTATATTATTTCCTGACAGTGCTTCATCCTCTTTCTGGTGGAAATTTCGTCCTGAGGACTCCTCTCTGGGTGTATCCTATCTTTTGTTTTCCTCAAAAATTATTCCTGATATCTATTATAGTGCATGCCTGGCAGATGAAGTAATCTCCAATTTAGTTTCTTGGGGAAAACTACTGTAGGATTTCATAAGCATAGAGGATATGCATTAGAGCAAAATGAACATATAGTACACAACCAATGCTAATGATTTGAGAAATTGTTTAAGCACTTAAGCTTTCATGAACTTGTTTGCATAGTCCTTAATGATGTGATTCCCAGTCACAAACTGGTTGCATTTTGGGGTGAAGGGACACAAGTAAATGCCCCAGTGCAGCGTGATCCCTCCGCAGGAGTTGCTTTCCGAGGAAGAAGCTACCGTCTCAATGGTACCAGAACCAGGCCTTCAGAAGACTCTCAGGGAACCACTCCAGCACAGCAGCCAAATAATTCCGCTGGTGGAGTGGCTTTTCAGGGAAGAAGTTATCGTCTTGGTGTCCGTTAGGTACCTTACTGTTGTAACCAGTGCTTTCTGCATCAAATTATAGGTGCAAATTAATGTATTACTGCATTTAGAACCATAATAGCAACCAAGCCTACAAGGTGACAAATGCTACCCAATCAGATTTTCATATTGTTAAAGGATTGCAAGGATGGACCGTTCCCGGTATCATATTTAAGCAACCAAGGTAATTCAGTTGTATGTTTGCAATGTAGACCCTGTGTTTGAGCTCTAAAAGGCAGATGCAGCAGTCAAGCATGGTTCTGAATTAGTTCTGAATTAGTGAGTTCTGAATTAGTTCTGAAATAGTACTGTATTACCATGGGAGGTCGAGAATGATTGCTGATGGCTTCGCTAATTTAGCTGTTCAAGGAGAAGAAGGTTATCACCAGAAGAATTTGTTCAATTCCTTCTGTGTGATGTACAATGGGCGGCATGGCCAAGATTAGTCTCTGATCAGGATTGATTATTTGGGTTTGCACCCTCTATATTCCTCCTCTTCCCCGCGGCGCTCCACACCCCCAAAACAAAACCCAACCCAACAAAAAAAAAATCTAATAAAATTAACTCAGGTGATAAAAATAATATTTTTTAATCGATTTTGTTAGAGAATAATTTAAAAAATACACTTCAAAATTTTAATAAAAATGGATCTGATTTATCATTAATAAAAATAATTATTTAATTATTTTATTTTAAAAATATATTAATTAATTATTATATTTTTATTTCATCTACACTTCACTTTCTCTATCCATATAAATTAAGCTTTTTTAATTAATATATTAAAAGTAAATAAATAATAATAATAATAATTATTATTATTATTATTATAAGGACCAAATATTATAAAGATTAAAAAATAAAGAAATTATATAATTATACTTTTTAAATTATAAGAATTTGAATAAAATTGAAATTAATATATAAAAAAATTAAAGAGATTAAAAAGTAAAAAAAAAGTTAATAAATATAATTTTTAAAGTAAAATAATAAATTGGAATAGTAAAATTAAAAATATTGGATTCGGGTCCCTTAAAATAAAAAAATAAAAATGTGTGGTCTCCGTTGCCAGTGGGCCCATTCCAGATCAGCCTCAATGCATGATACTAACAGGTCAATGGCGACTGGGTTTTGTTATAAAAAATAATAAAAAAAAAAAAAGTAAAAAATGGCGACTACCAGGTAAAGGTTAGCCGTTTGCCTAACCATAAGTGGATTCTTAATTTATTTAAATAATTTATATTATCATGTATGAACAATATAAAAATTTATTGCTGCGGGTGACTGGTTATTGGGTTGGATGTCTCTCACCTGACCTTGCTGAGGCTATGAGCCTAAGGAAAGCGTTGTCTTGGCTGTTAAAAGCATGATGCGGACCTAGTTAGGGTTAAGTATTCGGTTCAAATCGAATCGAATTAGATAAAATTATTAAAATTAAATTAAATTTTAAAAATCAAATCGAATTGAAATGAATGAAAAATTGAATTGAATCGCTCTATTTTAATTCAATTCTATTTAAACATATCAATTTTTGAATTTTAATTATTTTTTAATTTAAATTTAATTTTCAAATTATTTAATTTAATTTTAAACTTAATTTAAAACCTAATAATTATTAATTAATAAAATTAAATAATTTATACATATAAAATTACATATATTTCATATAAAAATAAATAAATTTAAAAATAATAAAACTATCCAATTCAATTTGATTCAATCAATTTTTTTCTCTTTAAAATTGAATCATATCAAAATAAATAAAATTTTTAAAATATAAAATTAAATTAAATTAATTTAATTTAAAAATAAATTAAATTAATAAATTAAAATAATTTAATTTAATTTATTCCGTTGAAAATAAATAGTACCCACTCCTAGATCCAACGAACATCGATGTAGATGACTTTTCGAGTTTGGCAGTGTTATTCTTGGTTGTTAAAAACTGTTTCAACAACGGGCTTTTTTTTCTCTTAGGCTTGTCAGTAGAGCAGTTCATGCTATTGCTAGAGATACTTTGAACCATGACAGATTTTCTTATTACTGTATTATTCACGAATATTCCTTTAAATAAAGCTTTATGATTCTTAAAATATATATAAATATTTAAAATTATTCATAAAATCGAGTTTAAAGATGGTAAATTATATAATCAAGTAAAATTTAAAAAGTTATATAATTTTTTTACTATTTTTTTTCCTTGAATAGGATTTTTGTGTCAATAAAGTTTTGATTTTCATTATCTTTTTTCAAGATAATAGCTACTTTTGCTTGGATAGAATCTATTTAAGAAAAATATTATATATATATATATAAAATGATTTTTTTTATGTATTTTCATAATTTTCAATTTAAATATTTAATTTATTTTTTTAATTTTTTTGTATTATTATACTTATTTGAATAAATTTTTTTTATGAATTTAAAAGTTTATTAATTAATTAACATGAATTTTTTTTTAAATTTTATATAAAAAATAAGTTATAAATATATATAATAAATATAAATAATATGTAATACACATAAAAAAATACTAATATTTATATAAATTTATGTAAATATATAGATTGGATAGTTAGAGGAGAAAAGGAAAAGTCTTCCAAGCTTTGGCCTAAACTTGCGAATCAAATCAAAAGATTATTTAGTATCTTAGCCGGATAAAAGAGGAATCTTGATCTTTGCGACGACTTTGACCACGTCTCCTCCAGGTCTGGGTTCTGGAAACCTAGGTGCTACAAGTACACTGCACTATGCCCTACATAGTTCATTGCACACCTAATAAATTTCAGCCCCCAAAGTCAACAAATTCACATCATCTTTCTCATTTGACTCCGCCGAAAATAAATTAATAAAATTCTTCTTCCAGGAAATTAAAACCGCGTTGGACCTTTGCTTAAATGTGATATATGCTCGTGCCCTGTCTTTTGTTTGAATGCATTTTATACTTCCAAATCGTACTGGTTACCTTCGTGGAAGGGAGTGAAAAAGCTGTGTACTTCTGTGATTGCTTTATTATTGGATTTATTAGATAAAGAGACGGACAGGTTCACGTGGGACAAGTTTCTCCCTCATTTCGTAGATAGATGCTTTAAATATTTCCTTGGCAGGTAATGACAGGGGTCGTTGGAAGGTGTTAATCTTTTTTAGTTTCTTGCGGAGAACACTGAGTCTGGTCCCAGCCAACTCTCTTGAATCTTAACTGCTAATACAGTGGTACCAAGCGTAAAAGAAACAATCTTCTTTGTTGCTTCTTAAAATAATCACCCTATGCTAAGGAAAAGATAAAAAAATTTTGGTCTTGTTAAGAGCCAAACAACAATCGCTTGGGTGGCAACAAAAATTCCACAAGTAAAACAAAGAAACCAGGACATTTTGCCCCTTTGACAATAATCATTTCATTGCATCAATAGAAATTGTGATAACACAGTTTAATTTAAAAATATAGATTGATAGAGAATGATGGTTATTGTCAGAGATGAGCAAATGCCTCACGGCTCGGTTGCCTTCATTTTTTAGAGGCAATTTATCCTTCCTTGTTGGGTACTCTGTTTTGCGTCATCTACCTTCCCTAAACTAACCATAATTTCTTTATTTCCAGTTGTAGTATATAAAAGCCTCGAAACGTCAGAGTTCAAGTTTATTCAAAAGTTTGAATTGGATATGAATGATGGGTTTCTATTCTACAATCCGAAACGAGCTCCAGACAGACAAGGGTTCGACGTTCTGAACTACTGGTATGTACAATTTCCGTCTGTCTCTTGTTTTGAGACTTCCTCTGCTCTTCTTCTTCTGTATGTATTTCTGGGTTTTCACGTATTTTTTTCCCTTGGAGTCGAATGTTGTCTGTGTTTAAACGCGTTTGATTTTGTATAGTTCCCAGTCCACTACTGCGTTTTCTGGAAAAATCCTTCAAAATTTAAGATTTTTTGCCCTTTGCAAAGCAAGGATGTTTTGACATGATATCTGATTCTAATTTCTAATTCTTCATCTCTCTCTCTAGCCATTATCTTCAACCTTTTTTTTTTTTTTTTTTTTTTGCAGTGTCTGTTGAAAGTAATTGGTTCTGTAATTTCTTCCCGGTAGGTTAAGCTTTATATCATTTTTGAGTTACATGAGTAAATTTGGGGTAAAATTCAAATTTTATTGGCGTGCTTCAAAGTCTCCAATTGGTTTTGAATGTTGTCCAGTTTTGTGTTACTAATTACTAACTTCAATTATGGTTTTTATTCTAGTGGCATAGACAATTGGGTGTCATAAAGCAGTGGCTGAGTAATGGAGGGAAGTGAAATAATTGAGGCTCAAAAAGTACTTGGGTTGCCTCCACCACTGTCTTTAACTGTTGGGATGGCTATCAATGGAAAAACCAAAAGCAAACATGTTGTGAAATGGGCATTGGAAAAGTTCATTCAAGAGGAAAAGGTTTTGTTCAAGTTGTTGCATGTTTGCCCCAAGATTACTAGTGTCCCTACGCCAAGTAAGCTACTTCTCTTCTGTTTGTTTCCCAAGAAAGGGGGAAAACCACGCTAACTAATTCTAGATTGATGTTAATGTTTTTGCAAAATGGGGGAAAACCACGCTAACTAATTCTAGATTGATGTTAATGTTTTTGCAAATGATTGTAGATTTGAATAGACTGGAAGGATGCGTGTTCTCGTATCAGAATGTTGGAAAAAGGGATACAGATGGTTATGTTTGGGGGTTTATTTTCATGGGAATATCGTCTGAAAAACTATTTGAGACATCAACTTTGATAAAGAGAAAGATGAAGAGATTCATAATCAAAATTAACTCGGTTATCTTTTTCTGACCATCTGATTTTATTTTCTTGTCAGTGGGAAATTCGATTCCTATATCACAAGTACGAGAGGATGTAGCAGCAGCTTATAAGAAGGAAAAGGAGTGGCAGGCAAATCAAATGCTTCTTCCTTATAAAAACATGTGTACTCAGAGAAAGGTCCCTCTCTCTCTCTCTCTCTCTCCCCTGGGTGTTAGGTGGTAGGGTTGAGTTTTGTAAGTGAATGTTGAAAAACTAGAACTTAAAAGCCTCCCTTCTGGATATAGGTGCAAGTAGATGTTATCGTGATTGAATCAGATGATGTGGCTAATGCAATAGCAGAGGAAGTTGCTAAGTGCACTATCAAGAAGCTTGTTATTGGAGCTTCTTCTTGTGGCATGTTTACAAGGTACATAGATGGTGTAAAATCCAATTATTGTGCTAGCATTCCTTAATTATGTTCAAACTTGAATGCTAGAATGCCTGTTATATCTGCCCATTTTCTACGAATATCTAGTGCTGCTTTGAATTATAATTTGTTATGTAACAGTCACATAACCAGTGACAACTGGATTAGAAAAAGATCTAAGCCTCACATCATTGTTGGTTTATAAGTCTGTTCAGAAAGTCTCCAAAAGTAGAGAAGGTTTCATGATTTGTGCAAACAGAAGTATAATTTCATCATACAAAATCCTGATGTTAATGGAAATTAAAGTGATAATATCAATTAATGATGACTGAACAATTCCAGATTGTATGCGGCAGTGCTATACCAAGTATCTTACTTTCGATATTTGGAAACAGAATGCCTATGGATACAAGAAGATGAAGGAACATAGAGCTGTTTACTTTTTGTGGTAATTGTGGAGAACAGAAATACTGCAAGATGAAAGAACACTGACCATAATCATATCATAGTTCTTTTGCTGTGGATTCTCATTTTCAAGAAACTCTTGTTGACAAGATATTTTTTTCAGGAAACTCAAAGGAAATGATCTGTCCTCTAGAATCTCCACATGCACCCCAAATTTTTGTACAGTCTATGCTGTTTCAAAAGGAAAATTGTCATCCATCCGGCCATCAGATTTGGAGACAAATGGAAGCATTAGAGATGACAGCAGTGTTACAAGTTCTACTAATAGCTCATCAAGTCACACTTTGAGCTTACAAACAGGTAATTGTACCTACAATTTGAGCCGGATGTTATGAACAAATAAAATAATTTCACCTGCATGCATAAGGAGTTTTTTGGGGAATGATTAACATATAAAGATTCAAGCGTCTATCAACTGTAGCCCATGATAACCTTGAACAGAATCTTTTTTTGTTTCTTCCAGCCTTTTGTTACTGTGATATTTAATATTTGATAATTAAATTGTCTACGTAATCTATTTATTAGCATCTTAGAAAGTGATGTGGCCATGTTTCTGCACTCCAAGACTGCAACTTATGTTGTACAGCATATAGAAATATATTTCTCACACTCATAATAGAATGGAAACGATAAATTATTGCTGCATCCATTATGCTTTACATTAAATGATCACTTAATTCTCATATTCACTCTTCTATACATTCATTTTTGCTTTTTTCTTTACGGTCATAGCATTGCTAGATTTTTCATATATTCAGGTTTATTTATAGCCGACTGAGAATTAACTATGTAATCAACTGTAAACTTCATATCTGGTAAAAAAAAAAAAAAAAAACTATAGACTTCATAATTTTTTTCGCTGCATTGTCAGCCTCTGCTAAGACTTCCAGCATAACTTACATGATAAGAAACTTAAGCAACTTTGTTTGGCTTCTTGAAATATACAAATATTTATTATAAAATAAGATCGATTAAAATCTAATGGCGTTGCGGAGCTTTCAGTTTTCTGGCTGACAATTTTTTCTTTGTGTAGGCCAATGAAAGTTTTACCACATCTTTTATTTGGTTTTCTGTAATGTGCAGATGCTGTTTCAATTGCATCATATTCTCAATTCCATTCTCCTTCCCTGCCAATGCAGCGATTTCAAGCTCTTTCAACTATAAACCAGGGTCTTCTTGACACAAGAACAAATTCCATTGAGACCAATCATTCGAGATGCCAGTCTCTGGACGTTGAAGTTCAAGCCATTTCAACTATAAACCAGGGCCTTCTCCATACAAGAACAAATTCTATCGAGACCAATCATTCAAGGTGCCGTTCTCTGGATATTGAGGAAGGGAATTATGCAGTGAGTTCTTGGCCTAGTACTTCAGAAAATGGACATCCAACCAGTCAGAGTTCTAGTTGCAAAAGCTTCCCAACTGATTACCAATCATGGGCGTCTGATCAAGCTTCCACCTCAGATATGCTCACAGATTACTCTTCATCTGAAAGCCAGGTAACTATAGCATTTTCTTTTGGCTTGGTCATCGGATACATATCAGAGGACATCCATTTGGGGCATATTTTATACTACTTGAATCTGATTCTCGGAAAAATAGCTCACATGCTGGTAGTTAATTTTATAGATGCACGAATGTGTTCTTTTATATTATTGGAATAAAGCTTTAAATCTTCTATTTAAAATTGATTTCACTTTATATGAAAATTACATTGCAATGTGCTATATATTAAAGTTTAGTGATTATGCAGGTCCAAATATTTTTATGAGAATTTATTCATCCTATGCTATGTGGTAAATTTTATGAAATTATTCACTTCTAAATTATTTCTGCTAAAACTCTGTTGAACTTGAAGATGTGGTATTTTGTTAGTGCCCAGAAGTTTGGTTTAAAATATTTGATTGTAGAAATGCATTTATGTTAATCTTTAAACAACATTTACTATTTTGAATAGATATTAATCTGGAATAAGCGAATTCAGAACATCTAGTTCAATGTAGATTGTATTTGTATGACCACTGAAGTTATATCTTGCTTTTCAATCAGCAGGCAGTTATTAACTTTGAGCTAGAAAAGCTGAGGATTGAACTTAGACACGTTCGAGGAATATATGCCATGGCTCAAAGTGAGGCTATTGATGCTTCTCGGAAGGTTAGTTCTGGCATCATACTGGTCATTTTGGCTGACAGGACTTGTTCTGGTTTTCTATCAGTTCTGTATCCTTGTCTTTTCATTTAAATTGATGTGTTCCATTACATTTTTCTCAGTTGAATGATCTTAGTACACGTCGTTTGGAAGAAGCAATAAAGCTCAAGGAAATAAACTTTAGAGAGGAGAAGGCTAAAGAATTAGCAAGACAGGAGAAGGAAAGGAGTAAAGCTGCACTAAGGGAAGCTGAATACACAAGGACATGTGCTGAGAGAGAAGCTTCACGAAGGCAAGAAGCTGAGCTTAAAGCCATGCGTGATGCCAAAGAAAAAGAGAAGCTTCAGAATGCTCTTGTGGGTCCAGTGCAGCAATACCAGAAATTCACATGGGAAGAGATTGTGTCTGCAACCTCATCATTCTCAGACGATCTTAAAATTGGAATGGGAGCATATGGAACTGTGTATAAGTGCAGTTTGCATCACACAACTGCAGCAGTGAAAGTCCTCCATTCAATAGAGAATCAAAATTCTAAGCAATTTCAGCAGGAGGTATGGAAGTTTCATGTTTTCTTACAAACATATATCTTCATTAATAATAAAACAAAACTACATAACAAAATGTGCAGTGAACTTGATTTGCTTTTAGTTTTGGAGTAATTATGTGCTCTTGGTGCTTCAAGGGCATTATTTCTAATATGAAATTTCTTGAAGTAATTTATGGTTTCTGCTTATTCAGGGTATGAAACTTTCCTTTCTTGTTCAATTGATTAATTTTGAACCTTCTACCTAAGGACTTGTTTGGGAGGGAGGTTTTATAGGAAAGGTAAGGTTTTTGGAGGTTTTGAAAACCTCCAAAACCCTCAGTTTCTCAACTCACCAAATTGGAGTGTTGTGAAGGTTTTTATAAATTAAACATTAGTTATTATTAATACTTACCTTCCCATGCCTTTGGATAGGATAATAAACCATCATTTACCTTACCTTCCTCCCAAACAATATAATATTGAAAAACCTTCCCTTACCTTCCATTACTTTTCCTTGCCTTTAAAAAACCTTACCTTACCTCCTTACACTCCTCCCAAACGAAGTGTAAGCTTCCCTGAATATTTTCTCACGGGAAAGCTTTTTTCTTGCTCAAAGTTTTATTGGCCTCTGGTTTTATGCACTATAATAGAAAAGGGACAATATGACTTTTTTCTAGAAATGGTATGTGAAAATCCTTTGTCCTCCTGCAGCGTTGACATACCAGAACAAACTCTTTTATAATTGTGGGAGGAGGTATTCTGAACCTGAATTTTAAGTTGATATGTTGTTTTGCTTTCTCTTGGATTTCAGCTTGAGATCTTAAGTAAAATTCGTCACCCACATTTGCTTATCCTTCTTGGTGCTTGTTCGGATCACGGTTGCCTAGTTTATGAGTATATGGAGAATGGTAGCTTGGAGGATAGGCTACTCAGGGTGAACAATACACCACCAATCCCATGGTTTGAAAGGTACCGAATAGCTTGGGAAGTGGCCTCAGCTCTTGTTTTTCTTCACAACTCTAAGCCAAAGCCAATTATTCATCGTGATATGAAACCAGCTAACATCTTACTTGATCACAACCTTGTGAGCAAGATTGGTGATGTTGGCCTTTCAACGGTGCTCAATACAGATGCTTCCTTTGCAACCACAACGTACAAGGACACAGGGCTAGTAGGGACACTCTGCTACATAGATCCTGAATATCAAAGAACTGGGCTGGTTTCTCCAAAATCAGATGTTTATGCCTTTGGGATGGTAATTTTGCAGTTGCTGACTGCAAAACCAGCAAAAGCATTGACACACATAATGGAAACAGCAATTGATGATGGTCGTTTATTGGAGATTTTAGATTCAGAAGCTGGGAATTGGCCACATGAAGAGACAAAAGAATTGGCTTTACTGGGACTAAGATGTGCCGAGTTGCGTCGAAGGGACAGACCTGATTTGAAAGATCAAGTACTTCCTGCACTAGAGAGATTGAAGGAGATTGCTGATAAGGCCCGAGATACAACTTCCAGTATTCACCCCACACCTCCTAGCCACTTCATCTGCCCGATATTAAAGGTACGACCTCATAATTTTCTAGCACTGCTATGCAATCCTTCAAACAAAGAAAAGGTCTTATTATTTGCTTCTTTTTACAGGATATAATGATTGACCCTTGTGTTGCTTCGGATGGATACACTTATGACCGCAAAGCAATTGAGAAATGGCTTGAAGAGAATGATAAATCACCAATGACAAATTTGCCTTTGCCAAATAAGAATCTCTTACCAAACTATACACTTCTGTCTGCAATCATGGAGTGGAAGTCTAATAAGCAATGACAGATTGCCTTCTGTTCATTGTCAGGTTAACACACCAGGGAATTTTTTTTTATAGAGGTCCTTAGAATGAATGGGTGTTGTGTAAATAGAATTGAGAGCATAAATTATCGTTGTCGTATATAATTCATGATGCTATTTTTGGGTGATTATAAAGATGAACATATGGCACAGAACACACCTGTAATTCCTATTTTTTGTCTAATTCTTCTTCTTCTTCTTCTTCTTCTCCTCTCTCTCTGGTTAAATGCTTGTTATGTGTTCCCGCCACAGTTTTGGTTTGTTGCATGTTTATTGGTTCAGGCCTTGATCCAGTTGAGGGATCGAGTCTGGGCTATTGGTTCAAGTTCAACCAATTAGTCTAACAGTTCAATGGGTAAGTTAGAAAAAAAAATATTAAATATAAATTAATTAAATATCATATCTATTAATATAAATAAATAAGTTTGATTAATTAACTTTTAAAATTAAAATTTTAACAATCATTAAATTATTTAATAAGTAAATTATTAAGTAGTGGAAAATTGAATAAAATATATTTATTTTTATAAAAATTTTAAATAGTTATTAATATTTAAAATTATTAGTGTGGTATAATATAAGAATTAATTAATTAATTATATTTATTATAAAAATAAAAGTAATTTTTTTATTATTTAGTGGTCGGACAAATCTTTTAATAAAATTATGAAAATTTTACTAAGACATATTAATTTATATAAATTATAAATATACATCATCCGTAATAAATGTGAGATTTCGAATGACCAGTCTTTCATGTCAGGCATAAGTGATAATTTAATTTATATAAAATAATTTTATAACTATTACAGAATAACAAATATATATTTTTTATAATAAAAATTATATAATTATACAATCATTTCATTTGGCTTTGACTTCAAAAAGCCAAGAGTTCTGAGAACAAGTCTCTATGTCAATAAAAAAATAAAGAGACAGACACTGTGAAAGCAAGTTGCTTTTCATAAGAAAATTACAAAACTACCTTTTTCGTTTTTTAAAAATACGTAACATAAATTTATATATTTGTCATAATTTTCTTTTTTTTCTTATTTTTATTTCCATAAAAATAATATATATTTTAATTTTTTTTTTTCAAATAAACAGACAACCTTTATTTTTTATTTTCCTTTCTTTCAATATATATTTTTATTTTTAACTTTATTTCATGCTAGTTGCCTTTAATTTACATAAGCCCATTTTTCTCCATCAATATATATATATATATATATATATATATATATATATATATATATATATATATATATATAAAGATAAAGACAAGGTAACCTCCTCTTAAGTATTTGAGATGTAGTCATTTTACCTACACCTACAACATTAAACAGAATAAATAAACAATTTAAAAATTAAAATTAACAATAAATACAAATATAAATTAATAAATACTAAATGATAAAATACGTTTTCTCTCGACAACACTTGGGACTCCACATGTCAATTTATAAATGGAGCTTTTATTGGAATAAAAATAATTTTATGCTTTCCACGCTTAACATCAACCAATCAGGTTCAGCCACATATGAGAATCCGCATCACGGAAAAACCCACCCGGCCCATTTCTGCCTCTGACTTTCCCTCCAGATCCGAAAGCAAAAAATGAAAAAAGAACAAAAAAAAAACCGAATATTCAAAACCCAAATCCGTTACTCTTCTTCTTCGTTTTGCCAACACGTTACTTCGCTCCTTCCTCTCCATTTCTCTGTAGCTGCAGAAAACAGGAAAGGAAGGTTACTGTTTTAAAGGGTCTTCCTCTTTTCTTATCCTTCACCAAGAAAAGGATTTTCTTTTTATCTAATCTATTCATCCACTCACCTTTTGCTTTTTTCTCCTTCCCCAGAAAAAAAAAAAAAAGAAACCAGAGAGGATTCTTAAGATTCAATTTTTTACAGATTCCCTTCTATAATAATCGGAGTCAAAATCCCATTTCCTCAATTCCCATCATTTGATACATTCTCCCAATTCCCAAATCAAAATCCTCATAATGCTTTTGCCAGGGTTGTTCCTTTTCTTTTCCTTGTTTTCCCTCGCTTTCTCTAATGAACCGTTAAATTCTCACCTTCTACCTCGGCCTTTGATCCTTGAATACCCGGAGAACATAATCGAAACTACCCAATTCAAGCAATTGGACAATGAGCTCCAATTGCAGTGTACCAGCTGGAGATTTGCGGCGGAGGCTAACAATTTGAATCCGTGGAAAACGATTCCGCAGGAGTGTGCAGAGTATGTCAGAGATTACGTGATGGGAAGGGGTTATCGACTCGATCTCGAGAGGGTGTCGAATGAGGCTGGAGTTTATGCCAAGAGTGTCCAAATGAGTGGGGATGGCCAGGATGCTTGGGTGTTCGATGTTGACGAAACTTTGCTCTCCAATCTCCCTTACTATGCTGACCATGGTTATGGGTAAGGACTATTATAGGGTTTTGGATTTTGTTGAATGTTGATTGATTTTTTGGTTGCAGATAAATGTAGGAAACATATTGCGAAATGGAATCTTAGATTTAAAACTTACGTTTCAAGTAATGTCAAGCCTGAAGAAACTGCTAGTTTGAATTTCTCTTTCAATATTGCGTATATTGTGTTTAAATTCTATTTAGTTGCTGTGAAAATATGAGGAAGAAAATGGTGAATATAAAATTGGTAATTAAAATCTTCCATATTTGGGACTTGAGAAAGCCAAAACATGTAAGAAATCGGATCTATTGCAACTTTGCGTAAGTTGAATTTTAACTGTTATTGTGAGGAAACTGAACGCTGCAGAGCATAAGATTCATTAGTAATTTTCTCTGAATTTATTTGTACCATAGTGACCAAAAAGGATGAAGAATCTAATAGCTTTCTATTGACTTTGAATCAGCGCATTGGGTATTTTGCAACAAATAATTAATTCTTTTTTAATTTTGGCAAATTGTAGCTTGGAGATTTTTGATCCAGTGGAGTTTGATAAGTGGGTTGGGAAGGCTGTGGCACCGGCTATAGAGCCCAGTTTAAAACTCTATAAGGAGGTTCTGGGTTTAGGCTTCAAGGTTTTCTTGCTAACAGGACGCAGTGAGAAGCAAAGGAGTGTCACTGAGGAGAACTTGATCAATGCAGGTTTTCAGGATTGGGACAAGCTTATTTTGAGGTGAGCATGGAAACTTTGTGATTGACGAAAGATGGAATTTTGATTTTTTTTTTTTTTTTTTTTTTTTTTTTAATGTTTTAAGTGTGACAATAGATAAATATGCCTGTCTGTTACGGCATTTTCCATGGGTTTTGCTTATATATACAGCAGTCTTATATGCACATATATGCATACATTATTACATTGATAATCACAAGTCAAAATATATGGAGACAGTTTAGAATGATTGGTAAAACTTAGCATCTCTGTTCAAATTCTATCTTCTTATGCAATTTCTTTAGAGGGAGATTTCTTTCCATTCATCTTTTTTGTTTGAACATTCTCTGTGTGTGCTATTGCACTGTGATGGCTGTCAAAATATAATAATATTTTAAAAGTGGATGGCCCAGTGTTCCTTTACTTAGATATCCTGACACTAGATGTTAGATCCTTTCATATCTTCTATTCCCATGAGTGCGATAGCTCTTCCTTTGGTGAAATTGTGTCTCTGGGTTACTGGGTGATAACTCTGGTGAATATTCATTCTTTTGATGCGCTTCAAATAGATAATCTGTAATCATATCTCGTTTTCCTTTTTGTGTTAATGAGTTTATTCAAAATGTCAGAAATGGTAAGCACCTGCTAGTATTAGTTGTTCCATACCTTGTTGAATGCATTATTTTCTAGTGAGTGCCTTCTTATTTGGTTATGGAAGGATAGAGTTATTTCGAGGTTTGCTAACTTAGCAATTTGGTATGTGTTGGAACAGATTTCTGAAGATAGAATGAAAATGATTTCTTTTGGGAGTAGGGTTTCTATTGCTGTTTTATGAGCAATTGCAAAGCTGTGTAATTTCTGTTTGTATCTGATTCTTTGGGAAGCATATAAAAAATCCTACTTGAAAGAAAGCAAAACTTAATATTTGGTAGAGGCCTAAGGGATCTTGGGAGAATCCAAGCTGGTGGCATTTATGGGATTATTCAGAGTGTTAATTTGGTGCCAATAATGGAAAACACTGACATGAAACGTTGCCAAGTACTAGTCTTTTAAGAGATTAAAACAGTCTTAATAGGGCTTTCCAGCTGATCCTGTAGGATTAATTCTGAAACATGCTTTCCTTTGATAAGAACATGAGAATATGCACATCTTTTTTGAAAAGATTAAAACAGTCTTAATAGGGCTTTTCAGCTAAGCCTGTAGGATTAATTCTGAAACATGCTTTCCTTTGATAAGAACATGAGAATATACACGGAAGATGTGATTTTGTTTTCTTCTCTGTGGAATGGAAATGGTTAACTGTGAGGGTGAAAAAAAAAATTGTTTAGCTGTTCCCTGAAATTGTGCTTTTTCTAAGCAATGTTGCTGACAACAGTTTCTAAGATGCTGGATTCATGCTGATCTGAGAACAAAAAACTGTTTTTGAAGACTGAGTCAACCAGGCCTGAACTTTTTGGGGCATTAATCCAGGCCAGCCCTTTTGTTATTTCTTTGGCTAGAGATGGTTGAATTACCATGAAAGGTGCAAAATTTTATCGCTTGATTTTTGGCTAAAGAAACAGTAAGTTTTACTGTTGAACAGAGGACCCACAATATGAGATACTATTTTACAATCGGTTTTCCATGTGATCATCATCAGTGCTCCTTTCCTCTTAGGAATTGAGTTAATAATTGTGTTTGTAAATGAATTTCATGCCGAATGATTAAGGACAAGTGAAAAAAATGAGGAAACTTTGGTAACTGTCATAAAAAATCCATAATGATAGTTTGAAATTTTGTTTTGTTAGTTTTCTGCTGCTTTCATTTACTTCCTGTTATTTTGTCCTCTCAATCATGATGGATGTTCATTTCTAGTGTGAAGAAGCCTATACAAATTTTACTATTGAACTTGTAATAATTTTTCTACATTACCATCCTGATTGCCTACTCTTTCTTGGTCTCTCATTCTGTGCAGGGCTTCTGATGATCATGGGAAACTAGCGACAATATACAAGTCAGAGAAAAGAAGTGAAATGGTGAAAGAAGGATATCGAATTCTAGGAAACTCTGGTGACCAATGGAGCGATTTACTGGGTTCTCCTACGTCAAATCGCTCATTCAAGCTTCCAAATCCTATGTATTACATTCCTTGAAAGTGAAAAATTCTTTGAATTGTTTCTCTAAGTAATTGTGCATTATATAGGGATCTCAATATTGTTGAATGTAAAGGCATCTAATCTACTGAAGTATTATTATACTGAGAAAACTTATGATGCCATACAAAATGCTTATAGTATATTATTTTGCACAAGCTTCTTACTTTGTGGAAACACCAATTAATTTGGCTTCTGGTGTTAGAGACACCTTATGTGTGAAAAATAAAGTTGCTTTCCTGGTGAATCTGGCCCTTGTAATCACACCACTTATTTTATACCCTTTTTTATGTGATATGGAGAAAGCTATCCCCTGTTTCAGTTTGAGAGACTGCTAGGTTTTCCTGTTCATATCAAGTGCCACCCTCATGGGGGTGACACCTTTCCATCTACACATGCCTACTCGAACCTAATGAAGGTGGTTTTCGTGGCATTTTCTGCAGCACTGCAGATTATTCAAACCTGTGCATTATTAAATAGGACCACTTTATAGTATCATGCCCACTTTCTCCACCATTATCTACGTTGTTCCCTGGCTGGCTCTTTCTTTTGGTAGCTGTAGCACACGGATGAGTTTACTAGTTAAAGGTCACTATCTGCAATCAGTGATTTAGAGAATTGAATCTAAAATGTTGGGTGGACTTGATTGTGATTTACGTTTTCCTTTCTTGCAATTGCATATAGTGAGTTTGTGACATTTTCTTCCGTTTCCCACTCTTCTTTATTAAAAATAAAATAAAATGTGGTGGCATATGATCCCCACTCATCATGGCTAAGTGGAAATCCAAACCCACCAAACTGGCTTCTATTTTAAAATTATTATAATTTGATTATAATCAAGAATATTTCTCCCACAACTGTAACTTAAGCTAATTGGAAAACAACATTCAATTACAACAATTTGTGCAAAATAAGAGAAAAAGGAAACAAGTCTACTCTCCTTGTCTTTTATGATAGTGGACTCGTAGGACATGATTCTTTCATATTGTGGTTGTGATTATACAGATATTAAACTAGACAACACATAAAGTTGAGCGGTAGGGTTCTTAATTGCTTACTTGAGTAGGATATATCTCAAGGAAGAATTGACTTGGATGGTTCGTCCCATTGCATGTGATTTTCATATTGTATAGTCATTACCATATATTTAATGATATTAACTATCGTGTATAGATTTCTTTTATTCGATAGAGATTTAACGTAGTGAGTAATAATTAAAGAATTATATAATAGTGTCTAATTATTTTCGTAAATGTTATTTTTTTTTATTGTGAAATTCAAATGTAATTACCTAAAGCAAAATAGAAAAAGGTCTCTGTGGGGTCACGGTGGGGTATGTTTGTCTTTCTCTTTTGAGAAGACCATGATCTCTCGCGAGGTGAAGAAGGTCCCTCTCCCTCCCCGCGCATCCGATTTGGTTGAAGTCTGTGAGAAGATCGGAAGATGAGCTTTGAGTACTGTGGGGTCTACCTTACCTAACTTACACCCCATCAATCTCCGCCGTTGATTTGCATTACCTTTTTCCTTCCAGTCCCGTCTCAACCACCTTCTTCAGCGTTTCAGTCTGTCCTCACATGGCTGATGTCCCAGAGCTGTAACCGGCGCATATTCATTT
The DNA here is from genome assembly GCF_030052815.1 of Hevea brasiliensis. Taxonomy (NCBI): domain Eukaryota; kingdom Viridiplantae; phylum Streptophyta; class Magnoliopsida; order Malpighiales; family Euphorbiaceae; genus Hevea; species Hevea brasiliensis. Next base: position 85,343,154 of record NC_079505.1, on the reverse strand, counting down.
CAACACGTCTAGAAACCGGATTGGTTTGTTCTTTATTTCAGGAGGATAACACCAAACCGTCATCTGGCCGGTGAAGATCAGCCTACGTAATGTCTAGAGTCAATGTTATTATCTGTACGATTATGTTCTCCAGTTGAAAAGTCTTTACATATTACGGTCATCCTTGTGAATGGCAGCCATGTGGTATACAAATCATCCTGGGAATCATCTTGACGTGGCAAAAGCGACCTTGGATTTCTTTTACTTAAAAAATAAATTATTCTGGGTAAATCTTATATATATATTTTTTAAAAGCATCAAAACGTTGTTATTATTAGTTGAATTGGAATAATTATAATGAGTTGATGATTCAGAAATTCAATTCTCTTCCACCTAAATATTTAATTGGAAGTCTTACAATTATGAATTATTGCTAAAAAGAACATTTAAAAATATATTGAAGGGAGGATGCATTGCCATTTTTACAGAGCTTGAATAGTAGCTCACAATCCAAAGAATAATGTCTAAAAAAAAATAAAAATTCTGCATCAAAGAGACGGTGCCTATCATTGTCAAAAAAAAGAAAACCCTCTAATGGTGTAGCAGAACTTTCACAACAGCAGTCCAAGCAAAATAGTGAAAATAATATAAAATAAAATAAAACATCACATGGCTAGATCTGTCCTTGCCAACAAGATTTAGCCTGCATAATTGCACTGTTTCTTCCCTCCTCATTCTCCATATACAATTATACAATACCCTCCTCTATCATATTCATAATCCAAAGCCCATTTTCCTTTTTTTTTTTTATTCTTTTTCTTGCAAATAAACCACATAAATCTTGGTTTCCACACCCCTCCCAGAAAGTTTTCTATCTTCATCTTCTTGTCTTCTCCCCTCACACTTTTGCAGGCAAATCCTAAACTCGGCTTTCATTAAACCCAACAATATTTGGAAAAAAAAAAAACCCAACAATATTCACCGTCTCTCTCACACTGTACCTAGATCTTACTTCTCTGTTCTTTGTCTCTCCTACACTTTTAAAAGTTCTTCTTGATATCTTATCTTTTCTCACTGCTCTAATCTAATAGGGATCACAAGTCACTAGAAATGAATAACACCCATTTGCTAAAACTCCTTCTTGGACTAACTTCGGCTACCATTTTCATTAGTCTCATACTTGTCGTCTTTCTTTACTTCAAAAGAAGGGCAGGAAATGGCCAAAATGACGTAGAAAGCCCTGAACTCAAGCATAGGGATGACACAGACAGGGAGGACTTGTTGACATTCCAAGGTGGGCAAGACCTTACAATCAGTGACATTCTTGATGCTCCAGGAGAGGTGATAGGAAAATCCAACTATGGTACCTTATACAAGGCCTTGTTGTACAGGAGCAACTGTTTGAGGCTGCTTAGGTTCTTGAGGCCAGTTTGCATCGCAAGGGCTAAAGATTTTGGGGAAGTGATACAGCTGCTGGGCAGCATTAGACATCCTAATTTAGTCCCTCTTTTGGGGTTCTATGCAGGGCCAAGTGGGGAAAAGCTTCTTGTTCATCCGTTTTTCAGACGTGGCAGTTTGGCTCAGTTCATCAGAGGTAAGTGGATTAGTTTATTATTATTATTTTTTTTGGTTTGGTTGCTGAGAAAATGTCTACATATAAATTTCATAAAATGAGTTAGTTTTTTCCTGACATTTCTACATAGTTAAGTATTTGCTGACTTCACCTGAGCGGAAAAATGAAACTATAAGATTCATAATTTTTCTGTTAGTCCTCTGCTTTCTAATTCTCCTTTCAGCTGATTGATATTTGCGTTAAATTGGTTTTTGCTATTTTTTTTTTCACAAGTAACTAAAAAAATAAAGAAAAGAAAAGAAGGAATGAGCAATAATGGAAACAGGGTAACAAACCTTTATCTTGACAGAGTCTTAGAACCGAGATGGAAGGAATGGCTGATTTTTTCCCGTGTTTTCTTCAATTTCCTGATGTTTAGTTCCCCTACAACATAAATGGACTCATAAATTAGAACATGTATAGCCACTTTGTTTTCGTATTTCATCTTTCTACTGATTTTTCATTTCTAACTGATTTTGCATCATCAAATTTCTATTTTATTGCGTATATAATCTATTAATAGAGTTGTCCATAATTTGGCTTGGCATGTTCAGACTTGCATAGATCTTGGTCAATCAGATCAAGTGTAGATTTTTTTTTTCCTTTTTAATCTCCGAAGTTCCAATTATGTTCATTTATTTTATCTATTCTTTCTTGGGGATTAAGTGGTTGGGGTGTGAGTTTCAGTGAGACCCTTTACCTGGATTTAGACTCAAAATCTTGTTTTGCCTGCATTATTTTAGAACTCTTATTGGGCAACTAGTCAATTTTTTGGGTTTCTCCACTCCTTATTTTATATCTGTCGGCACCCACCTTTTGTCATTTTCCCTTCCTTTCCACGTCTCCCAAAAAAAGATAATGTTGGTTTACCTTTCATAACCTTCATGAAATAACCTTGCTTTTAATGTTGCTTTGTGTGACTGTGTTCCAACTTGGACACCAAGTTTCTAGCTGTTTCAGGTAAATTCTTGTACTTGAAGTACTCTTAAGTGGCAATAAATCTTGAATGGTCCAACAATGTTCTTTATGGGCAGATGGAAATGCTGAGTCTCACAAATGGACCATCATTTATAGGATATCTGTTGGTATAGCCAAAGGATTAGATCATCTTCACACAGGATTACAGAAGCCTGTAATTCATGGGAATCTCAAGTCAAAAAACATACTGTTGGATCGCAATTACCAACCATACATATCGGACTTTGGCCTACATCTCCTTTTGAATCCTACTGCTGGCCAGGAAATGCTTGAAGCTTCTGCAGCTGATGGATACAAAGCTCCTGAGCTTATCAAAATGAAAGATGCAAGTGAACAGACTGATATGTACAGCCTTGGGATAATCTTGCTCGAACTACTTTCAGGGAAGGAACCAATCAATGAGAATCCAACCCCTGATGATGATTTTCATCTGCCAACTTTCATGAGAAATGCAGTCCTTGATCGGAGAATCGCAGATTTATACCATCCAGACATACTTCTCAGCAATCACTGTCATAATGAAAGTCCTGTTACTGAGGAATGTGTGCTCAAATTCTTTCAGCTTGCCATGGCTTGTTGTTCTCCTTCTCCTTCTCTTAGGCCAACCATTAGGCAAATACTGTGGAAGCTTGAAGAAATGGGAAGATGATCTCATCTGTTTTGTGGGAAGCGCTGAACTTGGTTCTGGTGGTAGTTCATTGTGCAGTTAATTAGGGGTTAAGTTCTTCACTTTGATTTTCTAAAGTGGTGTTTTGATGATGGCAGCAGTGACTAAAATGACAAGATTGGCCCTGTGCAGGGAGAGCGCAATTACTTAATTTAACAGTAATTGTGGAAATTAATGGTGATGTATACATTTAAGGAGAAGGTTCCAACCAAGCCAGGGTTGATACTGATTTGAAGCTGAAGTTGCACGCTTCAACCATCCAACAAGAATAGTGCAATTGCGATTGACATTGTCGGAATTTTGGGAATTCTTTATTGCCAAAAAGTATCTGCAACAAAAGATTGTGGATCATATATGGTCCCAGCTTCGTTCTGTGCAGGCATATAAGGTTTATTAGAAACAGCCAATTATTAACAAAGTGCCAGTGTTTCTTTCAGCTGCCTGAGATGTACCTCTAAAAACGTTTCGGACATTCATGAAAGATAAAACAAAATGGGATGATTCAGCATTTGGATTGTTGTTTGTTCTCACTTAATAAGGCCAAACAGGCGAGTTGCCAAACCTCCCTGGCATCCTATGTCATCTTCCTCTTGACCTTGCAGTGAGGTAATTCTGCAGTTCTGGTTAATGGTGCATAATTTTTTCTGGTGAAGCTTTTGGCAATAGTTAATTAGTCATAGAACTCAAATTGTCAAATGTATATTGAACCAAAATAGACATGGAAAATTATACAAAGTAGTATTTAATTATTCTACCATTGTTCTATGGCGTTCAGGGTTCTTTGTTATCATTCTTTAGTTGGCCCAACGGCATCAGTTCCAAAGTCCAATATTTTATAATAATGCTGTTAATGATCCTCGCAGCTTTCCAAAGCTGTGAAATAATATTATGGGTTTTCTTATATGGCTCTCTAAACACTTCTCTTTTTCTCCGAAAACTTTTGAACGTGTATCATACTCTTATAATCAGAGATACGTATGCTCTATACTTGCCTCTTTAGAGGATCCTGTGTATCAGAAATATCTTTGTTATGATATTATGTGCGACGGTCCCATTACCATACTTATAATGTACAAAAGGGCACAGCCAAAGAGTACTTCTGGAGAAGGAAGAGGCATAGCATGAGTACATTATATGTATGGTAAGGGCTTCCGGCTTATCTTGGTATCAGAGCCTGGTTATGCTTGTATTATACATACTTCATCGGTGAGTAGGGAGAAAAACTTTCAACCTTTGATACTTCACTAAACTACTGTCTCTATCTTTCATTAATTGGTATATCGGCTGGAAACTAGTAACTGCTTGAATCCTTCCTAGAAGGTAGAGCGACCTTTAGGCACAACGCCACGTACCTATCATGGCTTGTCAAACACCCAATCCTGCTACCGAAACTCTTTTTCAGTCCCCTTCTCCTTTTGAAATTGTTAATCTCACCTTATCTCTTTCATTCTCTTCACCCTTAAGAAGAACTCTGTCTTCTCGAATCGATAACCTCATAGAAATATCCACTCTACCTAAAGATGCTCAGGTTGGAGAATCTCTCTTACCCCTTCTTAGCCCTTACAACATTTACAGACGATCTGGATCTCTAATCAGATCTATCAGATATCTTATTTCTTCCAGAAGGTCCTTATCCAAAAAATATGTTCAAGCTTCCGGAATGGATCAGTGCTCTCTTCAGAGTTCATCAGCTGAACAATATGTGACCTTAGAAATTTCACCTCAGTTAATTCCAAGATGGAGACAGGAGGGCTTTTCTCATCTCCACTTTGGAGCTGTGAGGCTCATTCTCAGCCTACATGGAAGGCGTGGGCTTCCAGTTACAGCTAGAATGTCTCTCCTTGACACAAGATTCTTATAGTATGAGCATGCGGTAATAGGAACATGTCTTACTACTTTACATACTGTGAGTGTGGTATTGACGTTCTTCCCTAACTACAATCTCTCACTAAGAGATCCGTATCTTAGCACCGCCCTGAAGGTCCAAGTTCAACTCACTGATGCAGCTCAAGTAACATCATCTATGATGGCTACTTTACACCACCAGATCATCTATAGACTGCAAGACCATGCAGTAGATCTATCTCAGCCATCCGTATCGAATGATGCTTTGCTCGTCTTGGCAGACACTGAGACCACCCCAACAATAGTCCAAATACCTAGGCAATTGCCTAGAAGTGAGCTCGAGCAGCTCATTCCAAAGGATTGGTTAACTAATTATGAAAGGCTTCATTCGATCTCTCAACCGATCGAGATTACAGAATTTTCTTTCAGAAGAAATCCTGATGGCACAGTACAGACCTCCTTTCAGCCACCTCGGCATTCCACAGGATCTTTACCTGTGTTCTAAACCATGATGGTCCAGCCATTAGAAAAAGAATAAGAAGATTTTCCCATCGGAGCGGTAACCCCTAATAATCACTATATCTGTCCTCAAAAGATAGATGGCCACTGCCCCTGGGATCTCCCAGGATCTAGAATGTGTGATGAAGACTGTGACTATTGTGATAACTACTGGGAAAATGAATACGACCATCTTTTGTCTGATAAAAACTGGAGGAAGCTTACTAAGAAGACCAAGAAGGCCTCTTGCAAACCTCAGCAAGTTCTCAGAAGAGATTATCCAGATAATAGCCCATGGATTGGTATCCATGAAGAAACTAGACAAAAGAAACCTCTTCCCATCTATGAGCTTGCCCTCAAAATCATTAAGAAAGAAGAAAGGAAACAAACTCCTCCTAAACCAGTTTCTTCTCTTCCCCCTGCCTTGCCTCTAGTGCAGCCCTGTATGATGTTCTCTCCTGCCTCTTATGAAGTAGATTTCCCTCCATTAGCTCAACAACTAGACCAGCAGACAAAGATCTCTACCAGACCTTTCATTCATTCAACCAAAGTTGATAGTGAAGGTCAAATAGCCCCGATTACTCAAGCTGAAGAAGTTCTGAATTGGCAAACAAAAAATGCAACTGTCCAAAACAAGACATTATAATGGATTGACTCTAAAATTGATCAAGTCCTCACTAGAACTCAACATATTGATCAAAAGGTCGATTCTTTCACTGCATTCACTTAGAACATGTATATAGATTTACAAGGGAAGATTGCATAGCTTGATAAGGATTTGAGATCCTTAATCCAACAACGGAGATTTGGCGTAGAGTTCAACCAGAAGGAACAGGAAATCAGAAGGCTAAGAAAACAGCTAGCCCAAGTTGAAGCAGACGTACACAAACCAACAGATGCTCCTATTTCTTACAGCCCATTTTTCACTCAAATGTCTCATAACCCTTTCCTTCCCACTCCTGAACCTACTTACTTGCCCTTCGGTCCTTTCAATTATTCCTATGAACCACCTCCAACAACATACAATCCATCTCCCTTGTTTAGACCAATCCCAACACCTACCAGATATGAACCAAAGAGCCCATCTTCTTCGGAAGAATCTCATCCTCCAAAAAGGAAGATTGATAAAGGCAAGGACAAGATGTAACCTGATCCTCCTCCTCAGCATATGGTATCTTTACCTTCTGAACCAGAAAAAAACTCTTCGGATGATCCATCTGATGATGATAGTGAGGATGGACAAATGGACATTACAACGCTACTCACGGCTGATATGCCACTAACTCCGTCTCAAACAGGTCCTTCGCCAACCACGGACTCTACTAGCGGCACTACAGGCCCTGCTACTAGACCTCCTCAAGCCCAGGATCCACATGTGGAGATGCCTGAAGATTATCCAATCTTGGATTTTAATTTCCAAGGAGCCCAACAGCAATCTAGGCCCAGCTCAGGCCCATGGTTCACACTAGACGATGTTCCCTCATCAAAATGGAGAGATCATCTCGCAGAATTCAAAGCTTGGCTTGATGTTCAGATGCTTTGAGAAGGTGTCGATTCTCATGTTGTTCTTAAAGAATTTATACCTCGGACTGTTGGCACATTACAAGACTGGTTTGCCTCCATTGGAGAATATCATAAAGCTCAGTTTTGTCATTTAATCACTGTGTAAGCTGTCAATGCTATCTTTGCTGAATTCCTTGGGGATGCCTCTCTGTACAGCAAGCAGTTACGCCAAGAGTACTTTGATATGCATTGCTGCTCTTTGAACAGAACAGATATTGAAAGACATTACCAGCGTATGGCTCAGCGCTATTATTTACTGAATGGCTATAATGATGTCAATCTCAGGCACACATACATTGCCTCTCTCCCGGAAGCATTACAACCTGAACTACACAAAAGCATTGCTGCTACTAGAAGAGCAATGAATGCCATCAATATCGGAGAAATCCATCAGATGACTCTGACTTGCTTAGACAAGATGTGTGAACAGCAAAAGTTATTCAAGGATATCATTGACAACAGTAAAGCCTTGAAGAACGTTTATCAGAAGTCCCACTTTGCTATCAAATGCAAGGAGAAGAATTGTGAATGTAAGCCCAAGAAGAAGGGACACTACAAAAAGTATTCTTCTGGATTCAAACCCCCTTTCAAAAAGAAAAAGGGAAAAAAGCCGGTCAGGTATTTTTGAAAAGAAAAGAACGGGTACAAGAAAGTCTGATCGATGCTACATCTGTGGCAATCGGGGTCACTATGACAAGAATTGCCCCAAAAACCCTAACAAAGTTGTTAAGCTTTTGCAACATATTCAGCAGGCTTCTCACATCTCCCTGGAGTATGATGATGTTGAATCTTTGTTCTCTGAACAAGATGAACCAGATGAAGAGACTGTTTTTGCCCTTGGAGCAGATACTGATTCGGGCCAAGACCATTCTCTGTCCTCAGAAGAATCAGAGTCAGATTCTGAGGCCCATTACCCTTCTTACCTGGCCCAACTTATCCAATCCTCACATCCAGCTCATAGCCCAGACACCATTCCAATCCCCCTAGTTTCACTTCACATCCTTCCTAGTAAATATGAACGACCCATCAGTGTTATTGGTTTTCTTGATACCGAGGCTCACAAAAGGATGATGAACCCAGCCATTTTACCTTCGGAATACTGGGTCCCTCATACAGAATATTTCAAAGCAGCAGATGAAAATATTTTCAAGATCAGTCTCATCACCAAACAACCCATTGGGATTCAGTTCTTCCCCACCTATATCCTCTGGACCAGGGTCATCAGGTCAGATCTTCCTGACAAGGATTTTCTGATAGGCTTTGACTTATATTAGCAAGCGAAGCATTTGAAGATTCTACCAACAGGATTAAAATATAAAAGGAGTTTTCAGCCATTCACCTCTCTCCCAAGGTTATACTCTTTGGCTGATGCCTCAGCTGAGTTCCAAGAACACAAAGAACTCCTCCTAAGATGCTGTGCTGATTCTCATGCTCATTTTCATCATCACCACCCTTTGTGGTAAAACCCAGAGTTCTTTGTCAACCTTCCGTTCAAGCTCAATGAGGATACAAACCCGAAAAAAGCATCACACCCGAGGATGAATCCTACAGACTTGGCTCTAGCCCAGAAAGAATGCAAACAACTTCTCCAACAAGGTCTCATAGAACCCACATCTTCTTAGTGGGCTTGCCAGGCCTTTTACATGGAAAAAGGTCTGAACAACTAAGGGGAAAGAAAAGACTTATCATTGATTACAAGCCTCTCAACCACTTCCTTCAAGATGACAAGTTCCCATTATCAAAACCCGAAGCCCTGTTCACCTAACTCCATGAGGCCCATGTCTTTTCAAAATTCGATCTTAAAGCCGGATTTTGGCAATTGGGTGTTAACCCCTCTGATAGGCCCAAAACTGCTTTCTGCATCCTTACGGCTCAATATCAGTGGACTGTTCTCCCATTCGGCCTTAAAACGACCCCATCTGTTTTTCAGAAGGCCATGATAAAAATATTCGAGCCCATAATCTACAATGCTCTCATCTATATAGATGGCATCCTCCTCTTTTCTAAAGATGTTACGGCCCATAAGGAACTCCTTCCAACATTAAGTAGATTCCTATGGGATTATGTTGTAAGAGAAGAAGAGCTCTTTGGCCCAGACTGATATTGACTTCCTTGGAATGAAATTCAAAGATGGGAAATACCAACCGGGACCTCACATTGCAGAAGAACTACTGAAGTTCCCTGATAAGGACTTATCAGTAAAACAAATACAACAGTTCCTTGGTATTATCAACTACATCAGGAAGTTTATTCCCCATGTGGCAACCCACACTAGCCAATTGTCAAAAATGCTTAGGAAGACTGCACCACCTTGGAAGAAAGAACAGACAGATGCAGTCAATGCATTAAAAGAAGTGGCTTTGAGTCCGTCACCTCTAAAGATTCTCAGCATAGGACATCGAATCCTTCAGACTGATGCTAGCGACACGCACTGGGGTGCAGTCCTCATCGAAGAAATACAAGGAGAAAAGCATATCTGCGAACATGCTAGTGGAGAATTCCCAGAGCCTCAGAAGTACTACCATTCGGTCTATAAAGAAATATTAGCTGTCAAAAATAGGATAAAGGTTCGAATTTCATCTCATTGGCCACCATTTTACTGTGGTCATGGACAACTCATCCTTCCCAAAAGTTATAGACTTTAAAAATAAGTCTCTCCCTGAACCACAACTACTGAGGCTAAAGGACTGGTTCGCTAAGTATAAATTTACGGTCCAACACATCAAAGGGAAGTATAACCTAGTTCCTGACCTACTATCTAGACCCAAGGAACTTCACCTCATAAGATCTTGCTCTGCACTCCCTCTGATCCTCATGGCATCATCATCTTCTCCACATACTCTTGGTTTCCTTGTCCCTACCTCAGACAGTTTCCCTCCAGGATGCTCACCTAACCAGCCTATCCCAAAGATAGCTCAGTTCGCAAAAGACCATCTGTTCCATTATCTAAGTGCGAGGAATACCCTAAAGGGATTGCTCCCATCTTCATCCATCTTCATTCCTAACAATCCTTTGCTCACATGTTTCAGCATCCATCCTGACAAGGATCTCATCCTGGAAGAATTATGGCTCCTCTGGTGCATGGTTACTCTGTACTCTACGGGAATAGAATTCCCACTCATGGCCCTGTACCAACATACTCTGAATAGAACAAACAGGACTTTCCTGTTTAGGTTCCTAGAATGGTTCAAGCCCATCTCCGCATGGCAGTACAGTCTGAAACGACTCATAAACACACATGTGATTGAAGACAGGCCCATCAGGACTCAGCCTAACATCAGAACCATGTTCATCATGCATAGGCCTTTCTCCAGAAGGCCCGATAGACTTCTCTGGATCCAAAACACTGAATATGAATGGAGGACCTATGAAGGGTCCATCACCAAAAAGGACGCTATGGGACCACTAAGGAAGCAACTGGCAGAACATCTCTGTGAAATCAATGGCTACCAGCCTCTGTCACTTCCTCACATGAATTGTACGTCCCTTGGACCCATCCGGTCTCTCACTGATGAAATAGACTGGACCCATCCCATCTGGCAAGATTCCCAGGACCCAATGGACAATGAAATATAAGCAGCTATTGAGAGTGCTGGCCCACCATCACATGTACACCGACAATGGCCAAAGGACTTTTTTGGAATTGATGACTCGGACGATTCTGATTATGATACACTCAACCTGTCAATAACTCCATGATAAAAGTTAAAGCTTGTCGGTCAAATATGTAATAAGTGTGTCCTTTGCTTTAATATCTTTTGCTTTATTACTTTAGGGTGTCGGTAGCCAGTTTCTAACAGGTTGCTTGTAACAGCTAGAGTCTCCATGCCTATAAAAGGAGACATTCTATCTCATTGTAAGCAGACCTAAATTTTCTGTGAAATAATATTCTGGGTTTTCTTATATGGCTCTCTAAACACTTCTCTTTCCCTTTTTATGTTTGAAAGGGGGTTTGAATCGAGAAGAATATTTTTTGTAGTGTCCCTTCTTCTTGGGCTTACATTCACAATTCTTCTCCTTGCATTTGATAGCAAGGTGGGACTTCTGATAAACGTTCTTCAAAGCTTAACTGTTGTCAATGATATCCTTGAATAACTTTTGCTGTTCACACATCTTGTCTAAGCAAGTCAGAGTCATCTGATGGATTTCTCCGATAGTGATGGCATTCATTGCTCTTCTAGTAGCAGCAATGCTTCTGTGAAGTTCAGGTTGTAATGCTTTCGGGAGAGAGGCAATGTATGTGTGCCTGAGATTGACATCATTATAGTAGCGCTGAGCATTGCGCTGGTAATGTCTTTCAATATCTGTTCTCTTCAAAAAGCAGCAACGCATATCAAAGTACTCTTGGCGTAACTGCTTGCTGTACAGAGAGGCATCCCCAATGAATTTAGCAAAGATAGCATTGAAAGCTTGCACAGTGTTTAAATGACAAAAATGAGCTTTATGATATTCTCCAATGGAGGCAAACCAGTCTTGTAATGTGCCAACAGTCCAGGATATAAAGTCTTTAAGAACAGCATGAGAATCGACACCTTCTCGAAGCATCTGAACATCAAGCCAAGCTTTGAATTTTGCGAGACGATCTCTCCATTTTGATGGGGGAACATCGTCTAGTGTGAACCATGGGCCTAAGCTGGGCCTGGATTGCTGTTGGGCTCCGTGGAAATTAAAATCCAAGATTGGATCATCTTCAGGTATCTCCATATGTGGATCCTAGGCTTGAGGAGGTCCAGTAGCAGGGCCTGTAGTGCCACTGGTAGAGTCCGTAGTTGGCGAAGGACCTATTTGAGACGGAGTTGGTGGCAGATCAGCCATGAGTAGCGTTGTAATGTCCATTTGTCCATCCTCACTATCATCATCAAATGGATCATCCGAAGAGTTTTCTTCTGGTTCAGAAGGTAAAGATACCATATGCTGAGGAGGAGGATCAGGGTACATCTTGTCCTTGCCTTTATCAATCTTCCTTTTTGGAGGATGAGATTCTTTCGAAGAAGATGGGCTCTTTGGTTCATATCTGATAGGTGTTGGGATTGGTCTGAACAAGGGAGATGGATTGTATGTGGTTGGAGGTGATTCATAGGAATAATTGAAAGGACCGAAGGGCGAGTAAGCAGGTTCAGGAGTGGGAAGGAAAGGGTTATGAGACATTTGAGTGGAAAATGGGCCGTAAGAAACAGGAGCCTCTGTTGGTTTGTGTAGGTCTGCTTCAACTTGGGCTAGCTGTTTTCTTAGCCTTCTGATTTCCTGTTCCTTCTGGTTGAACTCTACGCCAAACCTCCGTTGTTGGATTGAGGATCTCAAATCCTTATCAAGCTGTGCAATCTTCCCTTGTAAATCTCTATATATGTTCTGAGCGAATGCAGTGAAAGAATCGACCTTTTGATCAATATATTGAGTTCTAGTGAGGACTTGATCAATTTTAGAGTCAATCCATTATAATGTCTTATTTTGGACAGCTGCATTTTTTGTTTGCCAATTCAGAACTTCTTTAGTTTGAGTAATTGGGGTTATTTGACCTTCACTATCAACTTTGGTTGAATGAATAAAAGGTCTGGTAGAGATCTTTGTCTGCTGGTTTGTTTATTGAGCTAGTGGAGGGAAATCTGCTTCATAAGAGGCAGGAGAGAACATCATACAGGGCTGCACTAGGGGCAATGTAGGGGGAAGAGAAGAAACTGGTTTAGGAGGAGTTTGTTTCCTTTCTTCTTTCCTAATGATCTCGAGGGCAAGCTCATAGATGGGAAGAGGTTTCTTCTGTTTGGTTTCTTCATGGATACCAATCCATAGGCTATTTTCTGGATAATCTCTTCTGAGAACTTGCTAAGGTTTGCAAGAGGCCTTCTTGGTCTTCTTAGTAAGCTTCCTCCCATTTTTATGAGACAAATGATGGTCGTATTCATTTTCCCCAGTAGTTATCACAACAGTCACAGTTTTCATCACACATTCCAAATCCTGGGAGATCCCAGGGGCAGTAGTCATCTATCTTTTGAGGATAGATATAGTGATTATTAGGGGTTACCGCTCCGATGGGAAAATCTTCTTGTTCTTTTTCTAATGGCTGGACTATCATAGTTTGGAACACAAGCAAAGATTCTGTGGAATGCCGAGGTGGCTGAAAGGAGGTCTGTGCTGTGCCATCAGGATTTCTTCTAAAAAGAAGATTCTGTAATCTAGATCGTTTGAGAGGTCGAATGAAGCCTTTCATAATTAGTTAACCAATTCTTTGGAATGAGCTGCTCGAGCTCACTTCTAGGCAATTGCCTAGGTATTTGGACTATTGTTGGGGTGGTCTCAGTGTCTGCCAAGATGAGTAAAGCATCATTCGATACGGATGGCTAAGATAGATCTATTGCATGGTCTTACAGTCTATAGATGATCTGGTGGTGTAAAGTAGCCATCATAGATGATGTTACTTGAGCTGCACCAGTGAGTTGAACTTGGACCTTCAGGGCGGTGCTAAGATGCGGATCTCTTAGTGAGAGATTGTAGTTAGGGAAGAACGTCAATACCACGTTCCCAGCATGTAAGGTGGTAAGACGTGTTCCTATTACCGCATGCTCATACTGTAAGAATCTTGTGTCAAGGAGAGACACTCTAGCTGTAACTGGAAGCCCACGCTTAATGAGCCTCACAGCTCCAAAGTGGAGATGAGAAAATCCCTCCTGTCTCCATCTTGGAATTAACTGAGGTGGAATTTCTAAGGTCACATATTGTTCAGCTGATGAACTCTGAAGAGAGCATTGATCCATTATGGAAGCTTGAACGTATTCTTTGGATAAGGACCTTTTGGAAGAAATAAGAGATCTGATAGATCTGGTTAGAGATCCAGATCGTCTGTAAATGTTGTAAGGGCTGAGAGGGGGTAAGAGAGATTCTCCAACCTGAGCATCTTCAGGCAGAGTGGATATTTTTATGAGGTTGTCGATTCGAAAAGACAGAGTTCTTCTTAAGGGTGAAGATAATGAAAGAGATGAGGGAGATTAACAATTTCGGAAGGAGAAAGGGACTGAAGAAGAGTTTCGGTAGCAGGATTGGGTGTTTAACAAGCCATGATAGGTACGTGGCATTGTGCCTAGAGGTCGCTCTACCGTCAAGGAAGGATTCAAGCAGTTACTAGTTTCCAGCCGATATACCAATTAATGAAAGAAGATGGCAGAAAATAGAGACAGTAGTTTAGTGAAGTATCAAAGGTTAAAAGTTTTTCTCCCTACTCACTGATGAAGTATGTATAATACAAGCATAACTATGCTCTGATATCAAGATAAGCTAGGAGCCCTTACCATACATATAATGTACAAAAGGGCACAGCCAGAGAGAACTTCTGGAGAAGGAAGAGGCATAGCATGAGCTAAATGGGGAACGAGTGGCATATTCTCGGAACCGAATAGGACTGTAACTCATCATATTAGTAAGGCAAAAATGTGTGTTGAATTTATTTGCTTAATTATGATGGCTTCTCACCGTCATTTATTTATTGAAACGGAAAATAGAAAATATCAATTGAGAGGAAAAATTATGTACATTAGTAAGTAAGAGAGACACTAAATCCATTGGAGGCTTTTCAAAGCATGATTAGACAAAAATGCTGCCAGAGGGTCCACTTTATCAGCTACTGCGTTTGCTACAAAACTGCAGCAACAAGAAGCAAACTGTTTAAGCAAAATTTGAGCATCTTCAATAATCCTGCCTTAAAGGGAACCTAAACCTAACAAAAAAGCAATAGAATTAGCAGAGTTTCCTTCTAAAATAATATTCAGCATCCAAATTAGTTAACACAATGCTTCTCATTCTTGAGCTGCAGGAACACCCATTATTGCTGGATCAGAGACATTAGGAAAACACTAATAGGCCTGCCATAGAGCACCACAATAGTCCCTAGCTCCAACGCCCATACCACAGAATTGGTTTTTGCAAATAGAGCACCATCAAAACTCACCCCATAACAGCCGATAGGAGGAATGACCCAAGGACTAGAAACTGCAGAAGTTGAGTTTAAAGATAAAGCTCACAGGCTCTCTCAGATCCTGATACTTGGATAGAACAGAAAAATCACAATTGCGCAGAAATATTAGATGAAGGATTCTTACATAAGCTTGGGATTCAAAGAACTTTATAATCTTTAGCCAAGTCCATTTGTGAAAATTGATGTGCAGCAACTTGATTATTATCATTAATAATAATAATAATAATAATAATAATAATAATAAATGAAATTTAAATCCTGGGATCTTATGAAATTGGAAATAATATTAGCAAAAAAGTCATCAAATCATTTTGTTGAATTTTGGAAGTTAACAGGCAGAAGTAAAACATTTGAGAATAATACTTGGTCTGTTTATTCCAAACACTAGGAGCAAACAAGACAAGCCTCCGAACTAATAAACCCCAAGAACAAGAACACCCCTCCAAATTAGAGATTGCCTACTGCAAATCTATCATCAGACACAAGCAAGACTCTGAATGTACTCATAGGCATTACAATATCCAAAATTGGAGGCATCCTCACGCTTATAATTTGGAGCAAAATCACAAAGCTTTCTAAAACTTCCATCCTTCAAGTTATACCTTACGATTTGTGCAGGTATATGCAACACCAAATAGTCGCCCTCGTTGGTTTCTTCCCTTTCAATACCCATTATTTGATAAACATAATAATTCAACATCGAAGGATTAAGATAGGATTTTATCATCCCAGGAAATGCACTTACAACTCCATCAAGATTAACACGGTACTTGACTGACCATCCTGAGTGGTCTCTCTCCATCTCACACACATTGAATTGCGTGGAGGATCGACTATGAATCTCAACCAGGCACAAATGGCCTCTAGATTCGCCAAAATATGCTACCCTTCTCCGATAACAACCATCTGGCATTGAAGGCATTGGCATTTTTTTGACTTTTTCTTGATTTATATCAAAACGTATAGAAGGACCTGCATCAGTATACCAGTGAATAGAATCATTCCAAAAAACCCCTCCATGGAATCCAATACCCAAGGGTAGAATAAAAGTCGCAGTTGATGAGACCCTCCAGCAGCCAGTTTCCGGCGAGTAAATCTGTATTCTGTATGCTGATTGTGAAATGTCGCATTGACGTACACAAATTACTTTGTAGTAAGGTGACTTCCTAGGATCAAAAGCTAAATAAAGACCGTAAGTTTTACCAGCTTGACTCAGTGCAGGAAGTATTTTCCTTTGCTTAGTAGTGGGATTGTAAACGTAATAGTTTAGCTTCCGTGAATTTTTGGAAAAACTATTACACAATAGTAATCCATTACAGGACTGAATGATTTTGATAACTGATGCGTCATTAATAAAATTCAGAGTTTTGAAGGGAGGAACTGAATGATTGGAACCAAGCTTGATGAAGTCGAATTCAGGGTTGTCCAAACGTGGCCACTTATGCACCATGAGAGCACAAGGAGAGTTGGAGGGGTTAAGGCAAAGATAGAAGAGAGGATCCGAGATGAGAGACAGCCAGTGTTTAGATACGCACTTGAATTTAAGGAGAGATTTGATGGGCAGACGGAGAAGGATTTCGGTTAAGAGATCATCATTATTGGCAATTGTCTCCGCCGATGAAGGGGAAGGGGAAGATGTTTTGATTTTGTTTCCTTTAGCAGAGAACATGATCATTCTTTTGTGAGCGAAATAGTTTCTCAGGCCTGCAAACAAGAATGTGGTATTTAAGCCAATAGCCAATCGTGGTTGATTCTCTTAAAGTTAAAAATGATTTTCTTTATTATTGTTTTGGTGCAGAAGATGAGGAACAACACGTGAGATTTAAAGGACCATTAGCTTGTTAGGAACTCTGGCAAAACAGAACCTAGCAGAAACTGGACTAGACGACATTGTAAAATATGATGATTCGACTTGTTTAACAGAAAAACGTGTTAATTTAATGCTTATTAGTATAAAGAAAACTCCATTTTCCGAGGTTGTGGTTGAAGGGAAGCAGTTGATTTACTCTTACATACAAGTTTCATAAATCATAACCTTTAAACTAATTTTAATTAATTATGAAATTTTAGTTATTATTCCATGATGATTATAGACCCAGAGTTTCAGTGTTTAGGGTCCGTTTGTTATCATTTCATTGATCTTGTTTCTTGTTTTTTTACTAAGAAACCTTTTCTCCTTGTTTGTTTCTATTAACTTTTTTTTTTTAACAGATTTTAGGTTAAATCCTAAAATAACTAATCGAAAACTCATGCATTGCACGATATGCTTTTTTATAGTATGTATCAAACTTTTGTAAGAAAACATAAATAAAAATAATAATCTTTTAAATTATTTGATATTTTAAATAAATTAAAAATAAATGTATTTAAAATATATACAATTCAAATAAAGAAATTTATAGTGCTGTATGGAAATTTAATTAAAAAATATATATACAATTTAATTAAAAAAAAAAAAAAAGAGTACTACAAGAAAATTCGATCTATAGGTTTCTTACATATATTTATGCAAACTATAATGAACAAATTATAAACTCTCTCAATACTTGCAGCAGGTGAAATGGTCGCCTCCGTGTGCAGTAGAGTAAAATGCAACTTTGACGCTGCTATTTGCAACTAGCGAAACAGGGTGGGTCATGGTTGGATTCTGAGAAACGAAGTTGGGCAGATGACTGTGGCTAAGATGTGTCCTGCGTCGAGCAACCTGAATTCCTTCAAGCTGAGGCTTTGAGTTTTTGGGAGGCCGTCAGTTGGATCAAGCTGCACAACTAGAGGGCTGTGGATTTTGAATCAGATTCCTTGGTTTTGGTCCAAGCAGTTTCTAAAAGTGAGTTTGATTGATTATATGCTGGTGTATGGTTTGGAAGATGGCCAGTTTATTTTGCAGGAAATTCCATTTTATTCTCTGCATTTTATAAGGAAATCATTGCTCATCCAGTTAGTGTACTAGAGCCTCTGATTCTTTTGAATGGGGCTCTTTGGCTCCTTTTCTTAAGGATGTAATCAAGTTGATTTGCTTTTCTAATAAAAATCCTGTCTTCTTATTTTATCTAATCTAAAATTTATCACCTTTATGATGAGAATGGGTGAAAGCTCATACCATCTCAAAAACTTTAGCTTTATAATATTTATATAGAGATTTATATGGAGAGATATATATAGATAAGCTACAAATAAGATAACAAGCAATACAACACATTTATAGATTGTTTGTAACCATGAGCTCATGTCCATGGGTTATTACAAATTACTTTATTTCAAAATAATACGCATGATATTGTTAATTATTCACAAAGTGCTAGCGCACTTTATGAGAAATGGCTGCAGAGGAGGGTAAGAGGCCCTTTGTAGAACTAACATTTCTATGTTAGTTCAATTCTACTGCATATCCATTGCATAAAATCAAGCACCATCTTGTCCAAGGCCAGACATTTCAAGAAGGCAGCTAACAATATGCAACTTCCTATGAAGAAAACTGTGACAACTTCATGAGGTGATACAGCCATTATTGAACACATGTAAGCTCCAATTGTTGAAGTTACAGAAATTAGGAGCCAAGGCATGAGAGGAAGTTCATGTGTGAGGAGTGTAATCAATGCCATTGAAGTGAAAAAGGCGATTGAATTAAACAAAATGAAAAGATGATTGATTTCTGCATCTTGTTTCTCCAATGGGAAGGTCCTGCTAGACTCATTATGAAAAACTTCTGACATAACTGTGGGAGGTCTTAATGCAGCATGGAAAGTGAGAGTTGCCAACAGAGTCGATGTAATTAACAACCCATGATACTTACTGATAAGGAATTCTGACCTGGTTGCTTGTTTCGGGAATAAGCGCTGCCACTGCTTCCCAACTTCAATATAAACCTCATGGTTGCTACTGTCAGCTATGTCCCTGCCTCTCGAAGCTCCTGCTCTTACAAGAATTTCTTTTATCGCCACATCAACCTCCTCATTTTCTGGTATGGCTTCCAAGATGTCCAGTGCTGTAAAGCCTCCATTGTTTTTGGCATTTACCTCAACCATGCCACTATGAGTAGGACTATCTTCCAGCATTAGTTTTAGGGTCTGCAAATTAGAAAAACAAGATGGGTGGCATGGTCCATGAAAAGAAACTTAAAATAAAATAAAATTAACTAGAATAAAATTAGTAAAAAAAAAAAATCATTCCTATTTTTTTAAAGAAATAAACTAAAATCAAATTAAGTCGAAAAAAAAATTCCTTTAATGACATCTCTGTAAGTTGTTTTCTCTAGCATAATAAAGGAACAGGGGCGAAACAGAGTCTTACTGGAAGTTGTTTCCTGCAGGTTGCAAGATGCAAAACTGTATCGCCGCCGCAATCCTTCCTATTAATGACATCTCTGTAACAGGTTGTCCGTCTAAGCGTCTCCACCAACCACCTGACAACATCACAGTGACCGTGCCTCACTGCAAGGTGAAGCGGTGTCTCTCTAGTCATTGGCGTGACATCCATCACAGACTCAGGGTAACGAATCAACAGTTCCCTCATCGAACTGACCCTCCCTTCCCTCGCTGCCTCGCTCCATTGAATACAAGATGAAGCAGAAACACGCCCCCAGTGCTCCTGACCCTGGCTATCCTCATGCTGAAATTCATTCGCATTCCCATTACAAGCAGCGCGCTCAATGTTTAAGAGCTCGTGATACTCTATGGCACCACCGTCATCACCAGGTGAAAATATCCTAGAATCCATTTTCGATAGTGGGAGTTCCAAACACCGCAGAAAACAAAATGAACACAGATGATTAGATGAACCTGCAAGGTATTATATTCTAGGTTACTACGAAAGTGCTCAGCAAGTCCTTCAAGAAACCAAAAAAAAAAAAAGGTGACAGCGTTTGGCTTCAAATATAAGCCCGTCTGGCATCGAGTTAAAACACTATTTCGTATGGCGTTAAAAAAATAGTTTGAAAAAAATTATTTTATTATTTTAATATTTTTATAATTAAAATTAATTAAATTTAATTTTTAATTATTTTTTAATATTATCTGATTAATATATTTTAAAAAGTAATTTTTTTAATAATAATTTTAATGACAATGCAAAATAAGCATAATCGCTTCCAAAGTCAAAGAACATTTTTCTTTAAGGTAAACGCAGAATAAAGAAATTTCCAATGTGCAATTGTGTGAATGGAAATTTCTTGCTTATTTACCGGCTTCTTTCGTAAGATTTTAAGTTTTTGTATTTCAATATTGAAAAATTCTCATGGATCAGTTACCTGGCAACTTCAAATTATATGAGTTGTGGCAAAGGCACTTGGTGGGCCTTTAACTTATTTCATACGATGTTAGGAATTAAAAAATTTTTAGAAGAATTTGGCTCTTCTAATCATTTTTATAAATAAACTTTAGTTATTTTTGTTTTATATGGAAAATTGTTCCTATGCTTAAAGTTTTTATTTTTGGTTTTGCACTGCTGGCACAAATTTTATTGTGAACATGTCTTATGTTTATCAAATTGCTAATATTTTCATTGTGAATTTACTGGTCAATGACTTCTCAGTTCGTATAATTTTGAACTTTTCAGGAAATTGTCATGAAAGAACTTTTATTTTTCTCAATGCTTACACGGGTAATTAGTCTAAGTGTTTTTTTTTTTTTTAATTGATTCACGGAGGTTAAAAAAAAAAAAACGCATGGAGTTTCCCCGGATCTTCCTGCCTAACTTCGGAGTAACTGAAACTTTCACCACCTAATGGCTGCATCTCTTCCCAGCATCTGTTGGTTGAAATCTTCTCATTTGAGTGTTCGTATTGCCAATGATATGTTGTCAAAATGCATGAAATATAAGAGTCGCCTTGTATAATTTTATTGATATTATGCATATTAATATTAGTTTCATAATATTTTTATATTGATTAGTTTTTTTTATTATTATTATTTTAATGCTTTAAATGGTGTTTTGATGAAATTAAGTTACGATGGGAGTAAAATGTGTTATTAAATTGGGTGCTCGAAGAGTCTGAAGAAAATTTTTCTTAATGGATTTCGTGAAAAACATATTCATGGATGGTAATGAGATTATAGATCCTTCCATCATTCTCACTTGTATTTCATTTATTTATCTCATCTCTTTTCAATCATCTCTTTTCAATGTAAAAATTTTAACACTTGAATATTTTCAACAATCATCTTTTTAAATGTATATTTCTTTCATACTGAGCTTATTGGGCCTATTACCCCCCCAAATGAAAACTTTTTTCTTAACTCGAGTATTACGGTATCACTAAGAATCCAATTACTTCATAAAATCCCTTATTAGCTAGCCACAATCACGAGTCAATTTCTGTTGGATTTTGAGTCAAAATCAGTGGTTTTGGTTTGTGGAGCCTAATGCTCTAAATCGAACTGTAAAGTTCTAATTTTAGTTTTGAATCTAATTCTATTTTAGTTCAATTCGGTTTGATTTATTTCATTTTTTCTTTGTTAAAAAAAAACACTAAACTATGATTTGAGCCAAACCAAATAGGAACTACTAGGTCTGGTCCAATTCAAAATGGATAAAGACAGTTCTAATTTGGTTTGGGCTCATGAACTGTAATTCACCGTCGTCATCTAGTGTTTACCTAAGTCCAATTTTGGTAACTGAGGTTAATTCAAAGATGGTTGAAAATTATCGTTTAAGTCCAAATCTAATTCTAATTCTCATTTGGTATAGTTTGATTTAAATTTGATGTAATCTAATGGTTATTTTTCAATTTTTTCATTAAAAAAAAAAGCATTTCGACTTGAGTTAGACTATCAATTGAATCATTATTTTCAATTCAATTCAACTTAAAAGGGATGAACAGTCCTCCCCTAAAATAGATTTTGGTTTAGATTTTGATTTTAAGTTTGACTAAGTCGTTTCGAATCCAATTTTGAGTTCAACTTAGATCATGGTTAAGTCTACAGTAGTTGTGGCCAATTCAGTTTTAGCTCATCATCGGACTGATCTAACCCAAAACTAAAATCGGTAATCAAAATTAAATTATGCTAGAACTGATTGATTAAGTTTGATTTTGAGTTAAAATCATGCTAATGGCCATGACTAGTCTATGACACCATCCGGCCATCTATCATCACAATAGTTGCCACTCACTTGTTGTTAGCACCATAAAATAAATATTGAAACAAAAATATTACATTACTTATATATTTATTTTATAATTAAATATAAGAATGGAATGATATTACATGATCAATTAAATTAAATTAAATTAAATTACATTACGTCCAATCACATATATGCTTAAGGTTTTGTCTTTTAATATTGGAAAATTCTCACAGATCAGTTGCCTGGCATTACCAAATATACTTGGTGGGACTTTAGCTTATTATAGACGAATGAAAAATGAACTATAAAATATATTTAAAAGAATATTTCTCTTCTTATCATTTACATTAATAGACTTTTATTTTTTTATATATATATTTACTTTTTAAATTTTATATAGAAAATTGTTCCTATGCTCAAAGTTCAGAATTTTTTTTTTCACTATTAAAATTTTAATTTTAAAAGAATTTGCCTCTTCTTAAAAATTATTTTAATTTCTTTTTCTTTTTCTTTTTCTTTTCTTGCTTGCCCGTCAAGGTTATGCGTGCATTCCCATCACAGAGAAAAATAGCACGGAGCTTCCCCAGATCTTCCTGCCTAACTTCCTAGTAACTCTCTGAAAATTTCACCACCTAATATAGCAGCATCTCTTCCCAGCATATCTGTTGGCCTTTGAACTCTTCTTGTTCGTATTGCCGATGATTTGTTGTCAAAATGCATTAAATATTATAATTATCTTGCATAATTTTATTATGAACATGTCTTATGTTTATCAAATTGTTAATATTTTCATTTTCAATTTACCAATCGATGAATTCTCAGCTCGTATAATTTTGAACTTTAAGGAAATTGCCATGAAAGAACTTTTATTTTTCTCAATGCTTACACGGGTAACTAGTCTAAGGTTTTTCTTCTTCTTCTTCTTGTTCTTCCTCTTTTTTTCGTTTTCTTTTCTTCTCTTGCTTGCTTGCTCGTCAAGGTTATGCGTGCATTCACGGAGAAAAAAGGCATGGAGCTTCCCCGGACTTTCTGCGTAACTTCCCAGTAACTCTCTGAAACTTTCACCACCAAATATCTGCATCTCCTCCCAGCTTATGTTTTTTTTTTTTTTTTTTTATTCATACACTGAAGGTTTAGATGTGATTTTATTCAAATCAATTTATATTGTCTTCAATCGGTTTTGATTTTGAGTTAGACTAGTCTAATTCTTTTTTATAGAAAAAAAATTATTAAATAAAAATAGAGTACAAAAGAAAATTATAATCTAATATATTATATATTTACACTAATGAAATTAACCACTCACACAGAAATAATAAAAGTATCTACATCTCATAGAGTACTCTTCAAAAAAAAAATAATACATTTCAATGACAAAAAAAATCACAAAATCTCAAGATCTATCAACAAGGACAGATCTAAAAATTTAATCACTCTAAATCTATCAACAATGATAAATCTGAAAAGATACATTCAAAATATGTTCAAATCGTACACAGATCTAGAAATTATTAGAAAAAAAAATAATAAAAAAGAAAGGGGAAAGGATTCTCACCAACAAAAATACTCACTAGTGACTACCCAAACGGAAGATTAAAAAGAGAAAACAAGAGAAAAATGGAAGAGAAAAAGAGTTTTCTTGAGAGAAGCTAATCCAATTCTAGCCATACTTAATTGCAACAATTAACTAACCACAACCACGAGTCAATTTCCGTTCAATTTCAAGTCGAAACTGGTGGTTCTGGTTTGTAAAGCCTAGTACTCTAAATCGAACTATAGGGTTCTAATTTTAGTTTTGATTCTAATTATATTATAGTTCAATTCAATTTGAGTCAATTCATTTATTTATTTCATTTTTCTTTGTTGAAAAAAAAAATATTTGAACCATACTTAATTGGAACCACCAGGTCTGGTCCAATTCAAAAACGATAAAGACAGTTCTTGTTCAATTTAGACTCATGAACTATAATTCACCGCCACCGCCTAGTGTCCGCCTATGTACAATTTTGAGATATAAGCTTGACTCAAAGACCATCATTTTTTGTCTAATTCTAATTCTAATTTTGCTTCGTTTCGGTTTTGATGCAATCTAATTGTTTTTTTTTTTTTTATTAACAGATCAGCTCTCTAAAGACAATTCTAGTTGGATTTTAACTCATAAAATATTGATCAATTTTGATTTTAAATTTGACTGAGTTGATTCCGATCTAGTTTTGGGTTCAACTTGGGTCGTGATCGAGTCTATGTTAGTCGTGCCCACATTTTGGTTCTAGCTCATAACTGGACTAATTTAACCCAAAACCAAAATTAATAATTGACTTTGAATTAAACTAGAATTAATTAATTCGATCTGATTTCGAGTTAAAACCATACTAGTAGTTATGACTAATCTATGACACCACCCGACCATCTATCATCACAATAGTTGCACTCGCTTATTATTATCACTAAAAGTAAATATTAAAATGAAAATATTATATTTTTTATATTTTTATTTTATAATTAAATAAAAATGAAATAATAATTATATTACATTGTAGTATACATTCATTATATTACATGATTAATTAAAGTAAATTATATTACATTCCGTCCAACCACATACATATGCTTAAGGTTTTGTATTTTAATATTGAAAATTCTCACTGATCGGAGCCTGACGACTTAAAATCATATTTGTGCCAAATATACTTAGTGGGACTTTAGCTTATTACATACAAACGAAAAGTTAACTATAAAATGTTTTCAAATTTGATGTAATCTAATGGTTATTTTTCAATTTTTTCATTAAAAAAAAAAAAGCATTTCGACTTGAGTTAGACTATTAACTGAATCATTATTTTCAATTCAATTCAACTTAAAAGGGATGAACAGTCCTCCCCTAAAATAGATTTTGGTTTTAAGTTTGACTAAGTCGTTTCGAATCCAATTTTGAGTTCAACTTAGATCATGGTTAAGTCTACAGTAGTTGTGGCCAATTCAGTTTTAGCTCATCATCGGACTGATCTAACCCAAAACTAAAATCGATAATCAAAATTAAATTAGGCTAGAACTGACTAATTAAGTTTGATTTTAAGCTAAAATCATGCTAATGGCCATGACTGTCTATGACACCATCCGACCATCTATCATCACAATAGTTGCCACTCACTTGTTGTTAGCACCATAAAATAAATATTGAAACAAAAATATTACATTACTTATATATTTATTTTATAATTAAAAATAAGAATGGAATGATATTACATGATCAATTAAATTAAATTAAATTAAATTACATTACGTCCAATCACATATATGCTTAAGGTTTTGTCTTTTAATATTGGAAAATTCTCACAGATCAGTTGCCTGGCATTACCAAATATACTTGGTGGGACTTTAGCTTATTATAGACGAATGAAAAATGAACTATAAAATATATTTAAAAGAATATTTCTCTTCTTATCATTTACATTAATAAACTTTTGTTTTTTTTTTATATATTTACTTTTTAAATTTTATATAGAAAATTGTTCCTATGCTCAAAGTTCAGATTTTTTTTTTCACTATTAAAAATTTAATTTTAAAAGAATTTGCCTCTTCTTAAAAATTATTTTAATTTCTTTTTCTTTTTCTTTTTCTTTTCTTGCTTGCCCGTCAAGGTTATGCGTGCATTCCCATCACAGAGAAAAATAGCACGGAGCTTCCCCAGATCTTCCTGCCTAACTTCCTAGTAACTCTCTGAAAATTTCACCACCTAATATAGCAGCATCTCTTCCCAGCATATCTGTTGGCCTTTGAACTCTTCTTGTTCGTATTGCCGATGATTTGTTGTGAAAATGCATTAAATATTATAATTATCTTGCATAATTTTATTATGAACATGTCTTATGTTTATCAAATTGTTAATATTTTCATTTTCAATTTACCAATGGATGAATTCTCAGCTCGTATAATTTTGAACTTTAAGGAAATTGCCATGAAAGAACTTTTATTTTTCTCAATGCTTACACGGGTAACTAGTCTAAGGTTTTTCTTCTTCTTCTTCTTGTTCTTCCTCTTTTTTTCGTTTTCTTTTCTTCTCTTGCTTGCTTGCTCGTCAAGGTTATGCGTGCATTCACGGAGAAAAAAGGCATGGAGCTTCCCCGGACTTTCTGCGTAACTTCCCAGTAACTCTCTGAAACTTTCACCACCAAATATCTGCATCTCCTCCCAGCTTATATATATATATTTTTTTTTATTCATACACTGAAGGTTTAGATGTGATTTTATTCAAATCAATTTATATTGTCTTCAATCGGTTTTGATTTTGAGTTAGACTAGTCTAATTCTTTTTTATAGAAAAAAAAATATTAAATAAAAATAGAGTACAAAAGAAAATTATAATCTAATATATTATATATTTACACTAATGAAATTAACCACTCACACGGAAATAATAAAAGTATCTACATCTCATAGAGTACTCTTCAAAAAAAAATAATACATTTCAATGACAAAAAAAATCATAAAATCTCAAGATCTATCAACAAGGACAGATCTAAAAATTTAATCACTCTAAATCTATCAACAATGATAAATCTGAAAAGATACATTCAAAATATGTTCAAATCGTACACATATCTAGGAATTATTAAAAAATAAAAATAAAAAAAGAAAGGGGAAAGGATTCTCACCAACAAAAATACTCACTAGTGACTACCCAAATGGAAGATTAAAAAGAGAAAACAAGAGAAAAATGGAAGAGAAAAAGAGTTTTCTTGAGAGAAGCTAATCCAATTCTAGCCATACTTAATTGCAACTATTAACTAACCACAACCACGAGTCAATTTCCGTTCAATTTCAAGTCGAAACTGGTGGTTCTGGTTTGTAAAGCCTAGTACTCTAAATCGAACTATAGGGTTCTAATTTTAGTTTTGATTCTAATTATATTATAGTTCAATTCAATTTGAGTCAATTCATTTATTTATTTCATTTTTCTTTGTTGAAAAAAAAATATTTGAACTATACTTAATAGGAACCACCAGGTCTGGTCCAATTCAAAAAGGATAAAGACAGTTCTTGTACTCATGAACTATAATTCACCGCCACCGCCTAGTGTCCGCCTATGTACAATTTTGAGATATAAGCTTGATTCAAAGATGGTTCAAAGTCATCATTTTTTGTCTAATTCTAATTCTAATTTTGGTTCATTTCGGTTTTGATGCAATTTAATTTTTTTTTTTATTAACAGATCAGCTCTCTAAAGACAATTATAGTTGGATTTTAACTCATAAAATATTGATCAATTTTGATTTTAAATTTGACTGAGTTGATTCCGATCTAGTTTTGGGTTCAACTTGGGTCGTGATCGAGTCTATGTTAGTCGTGCCCACATTTTGGTTCTAGCTCAAAACTGGACTAATTTAACCCAAAACCAAAATTAATAATTGACTTTGAATTAAACTAGAATTAATTAATTCGATCTGATTTCGAGTTAAAACCATACTAGTAGCTATGACTAATCTATGACACCACGCGACCATCTATCATCACAATAGTTGCACTCGCTTATTATTATCACTAAAAGTAAATATTAAAATAAAAATATTATATTTTTTATATTTTTATTTTATAATTAAATAAAAATGAAATAATAATTATATTACATTATAGTATACATTCATTATATTACATGATTAATTAAAGTAAATTATATTACATTCCGTCCAACCACATACATATGCTTAAGGTTTTGTATTTTAATATTGAAAATTCTCACTGATCGGAGCCTGACGACTTAAAATCATATTTGTGCCAAATATACTTAGTGGGACTTTAGCTTATTACATACAAATGAAAAGTTAACTATAAAATGTTTTTAAATTTGATGTAATCTAATGGTTATTTTTCAATTTTTTCATTAAAAAAAAAAATCATTTCGACTTGAGTTAGACTATCAACTGAATCATTATTTTCAATTCAATTCAACTTAAAAGGGATGAACAGTCCTCCCCTAAAATAGATTTTGGTTTAGATTTTGGTTTTAAGTTTGACTAAGTCGTTTCGAATCCAATTTTGAGTTCAACTTAGATCATGGTTAAGTCTACAGTAGTTGTGGCCAATTCAGTTTTAGCTCATCATCAGACTGATCTAACCCAAAACTAAAATCGATAATCAAAATTAAATTAGGCTAGAACTGACTAATTAAGTTTGATTTTGAGCTAAAATCATGCTAATGGCCATGACTGTCTATGACACCATCCGACCATCTATCATCACAATAGTTGCCACTCTCTTGCTGTTAGCATCATAAAATAAATATTGAAACAAAAATATTACATTACTTATATATTTATTTTATAATTAAAAATAAGAATGGAATGATATTACATGATCAATTAAATTAAATTAAATTAAATTACATTACGTCCAATCACATATATGCTTAAGGTTTTGTCTTTTAATATTGGAAAATTCTCACAGATCAGTTGCCTGGCATTACCAAATATACTTGGTGGGACTTTAGCTTATTATAGACGAATGAAAAATGAATTATAAAATATATTTAAAAGAATATTTCTCTTCTTATCATTTACATTAATAAACTTTTATTTTTTTTATATATTTACTTTTTAAATTTTATATAGAAAATTGTTCCTATGCTCAAAGTTCAGAATTTTTTTTTTCACTATTAAAAATTTAATTTTAAAAGAATTTGCCTCTTCTTAAAAATTATTTTAATTTCTTTTTCTTTTTCTTTTTCTTTTTCTTTTCTTGCTTGCCCGTCAAGGTTATGCGTGCATTCCCATCACAGAGAAAAATAGCACGGAGCTTCCCCAGATCTTCCTGCCTAACTTCCTAGTAACTCTCTGAAAATTTCACCACCTAATATAGCAGCATCTCTTCCCAGCATATCTGTTGGCCTTTGAACTCTTCTTGTTCGTATTGCGGATGATTTGTTGTCAAAATGCATTAAATATTATAATTATCTTGCATAATTTTATTATGAACATGTCTTATGTTTATCAAATTGTTAATATTTTCATTTTCAATTTACCAATCGATGAATTCTCAGCTCGTATAATTTTGAACTTTAAGGAAATTGCCATGAAAGAACTTTTATTTTTCTCAATGCTTACACGGGTAACTAGTCTAAGGTTTTTCTTCTTCTTCTTCTTCTTGTTCTTCCTCTTTTTTTCGTTTTCTTTTCTTCTCTTGCTTGCTTGCTCGTCAAGGTTATGTGTGCATTCATGGAGAAAAAAGGCATGGAGCTTCCCCGGACTTTCTGCGTAACTTCCCAGTAACTCTCTGAAACTTTCACCACCAAATATCTGCATCTCTTCCCAGCTTATGTTTTTTTATTTTTTTTATTTTTTTTATTTTTATTCATACACTGAAGGTTTAGATGTGATTTTATTCAAATCAATTTATATTGTCTTCAATCGTTTTTGATTTTGAGTTAGACTAGTCTAATTCTTTTTTATAGAAAAAAAAATTATTAATTAAAAATAGAGTATAAAAGAAAATTATTAGCTAATATATTATATATTTACACGAATGAAATTAACCACTCACACAGAAATAGTAAAAGTATCTACATCTCATAGAGTACTCTTCAAAAAAAAAAAAAATACATTTCAATGACAAAAAAAAATCACAAAATCTCAAGATCTATCAACAAGGACAGATCTAAAAATTTATTCACTCTAAATCTATCAACAATGATAAATCTGAAAAGATACATTCAAAATATGTTCAAATCGTACACAGATCTAGAAATTATTAGAAAAAAAAATAATAAAAAAGAAAGGGAAAGGATTCTTACCAACAAAAATACTTACTAGTGACTACCCAAACGGAAGATTAAAAAGAGAAAATAAGAGAAAAATAGAAGAGAAAAAGAGTTTTCTTGAGAGAAGCTAATTCAATTCTAGCCATACTTAATTGCAACTATTAACTAACCACAACCATGAGTCAATTTCCGTTCAATTTCAAGTCCAAACTGGTGGTTCTGGTTTGTAAAGCCTAGCAGTCTAAATCGAACTATAGGGTTCTAATTTTAGTTTTGATTCTAATTATATTATAGTTCAATTCAATTTGAGTCAATTCATTTATTTATTTCATTTTTCTTTGTTGAAAAAAAAAATATTTGAACCATACTTAATAGGAACCACCAGGTCTGGTCCAATTCAAAAAGGATAAAGACAGTTCTTGTTTGATTTAGACTCATGAACTATAATTCACCACCACCGCCTAGTGTCCGCCTAGGTACAATTTTGAGATATAAGCCTGATTCAAAGATGGTTCAAAGTCATCATTTTTTGTCTAATTCTAATTCTAATTCTAATTTTAGTTCGTTTCGGTTTTGATGCAATCTAATTGTTTTTTTTTTTATTAACAAATCTGTCACGACCCAACCTATGGGCCGGACCGGCACTAGGACCTGGGCCAGCTTAAAGCCCCCGAGGCCCGTAGTAAGCCTAACTGTTCATTAACCCAACTCTAAGGCCCATTTGGGCCCAATATCAAGAAAACAAACGGACAGAGTCCGGCCATAAAATGGACTTTCCAACGGGGAGTTTTCGACTCACCCGACCTGTAAACACAATATATAGTCAATTGGGGAGCTCAGCTCACCCTCCACATACTCATCAACATAAAAATAAATGGGAGCTCAGCTCCCTCATCCAATCCATCAAGCATGCATAGCATATTTAGTTTACAGGTCCCAAAATAATAATTTAGTTTACAGACCCAAATCAAATAAACATTTCTAACACATGCGAAAATTCTAAGATTTAACAAGTTTATACAAACAGTAATAATTGACCTGCGAGAGAGAAAGCAGGTTAACCTCAAAAATATCCTCCTGTGGCCTGTAAAAATTTTTGAACAGGAGTGAGCGTTCGACTCAGAGAGTAAAATATCAATTTTAACCATAATCTCTATAACTATCTAAAACTCATGCAACCTGTGGAATGAAATGCAACATCAGCAATAAATTCACATCATAGCATCAAAAAGGTAATTTGGAGCACTCACGCACCCTGTAGCATCAATCATAACATATGGGAGCTGATCCTATCTGACTCTCTTAAATCCAACTGGTGCAGTGAAGAACTCAAGCCGGACTTTCGCTTAATAAACCAAATCGAGGGTCCCAGCGAAGAACTCAAGCCGTGACTACCCCTCGAAGGATCGGGTCCCAGCGAAGAACTCAAGCCGTGACTACCCGTCCTATCCATAGTCCACACCACATCACACGCACGCCAACGCACGCACACTGCTCCAAATTACCACAACAACACTCATGGCACGTTAACAGTTATGAATGCGACATAAATCGTGCCTAGAGTTTAACTACATAAATATATGCATATAAGTGATGCATGGGCATGCTGAACATATAATAATAGTGAAATTACAATTAAAATTAATATTTTACTCACAGACTTGACGACAATCATCGTGGTTGGGCGGAGAAAGAAGGTCATCCGCTCACCTGACAATCATATTACATTTATTTAATACAATCTGACTCAATACAAACAAAGAAAAGACCAATTACGTCCTAAGTCGTGCCGAAAATTCGGCAGTGTCTCCCCTATACCTAGGACCTACCCAACATGCAAAAGGGTTCAAAACACACTTCTATACTCACAATCCATATATCCACAGTTCAATCATATCACACAGCCCCTCCTGGGCCCATCAAATCAATCATCCATCACAATATGCAAAAATTTCAATTTAGTCCTTATTATTGACCATTTTTGCAAAAACTGCCCAAACAAGCTCTAAAAATTATAAAACTTTGCCCCGCGGTCCTTAGCAATATTACTAAGCTATTGCAAAAAGAATCGTAATTTTCTAAGCTACCACGAATATCTTAC
The DNA here is from genome assembly GCF_030052815.1 of Hevea brasiliensis. Taxonomy (NCBI): domain Eukaryota; kingdom Viridiplantae; phylum Streptophyta; class Magnoliopsida; order Malpighiales; family Euphorbiaceae; genus Hevea; species Hevea brasiliensis. The sequence goes on along the minus strand of NC_079505.1, from coordinate 85,311,133 downwards.
GGATTTTTAATCCTATTTAAGCACTAGAAAATTACGTAAAAATAAGGTTCGGGTTTACCTTTGCCGATTCCGACTTCGGGAACGCGCTCGGAACGTCTGACAATGGGGGGCTAGCCAAAACCTCGATCCAATTCGGAGACTTTTCCGGTAGTGCATGCGGCGGAAATTCACAGATCCGGACAACTGTCGAATTTTCGCGAATTGAGGATACCTACACGAAGCCCAATAATAATATATAAAAAAAATCAGGGGTGTTACATTCTTCCCCCCTTACAGAAAATTCGTCCTCGAATTTTACACAAGGCAGAATAAAGTACATGATTACACATTGAACAGATAAGGGTACTTGCTACGCATGTCCCGTTCTGACTCCCAGGTGCACTCTTCCACTGACTGGCTCCTCCACAAAACCTTAACTATAGGGATCTGGTTTGATCTTAGCTGTCTCACTTGGTAGTCCACTATGGCTACAGGTTGCTCCTCAAATGTCAAGTTCTCCTTTAGTTCTATTACATCCTACTGAAAGCTGTTTTCAGTCGTTCCCTGATTAAAGGAACTATCTCTGAAGTGTACTGCACTAGGTCTACATCATGCACCTTCGCTTCCCCCATTTTCATCCAACACAGAGGAGACCTACACTTTTTTCCATATAGTGCCTCATAGGGTGGCATCCCTATGCTGGAGTGATAACTGTTGTTGTAGGCAAACTCCACCAAAGCTAGCTGCTCATCCCATTGACCTCCAAAATCCAAAACACTCATGCGAAGCATGTCTTCCAGTGTTTGGATTGTCCTTTCGGACTGTCCGTCTGTCTGAGGGTGGAAAGCCGTACTGAAGTTCAACTGTGTGCCAAGTGCCTCCTGCAACTTTCTCCAAAACCGAGAAGTGAACTGGGGCCCTCTGTCAGATATTATGGAAGCCGAAACTCCATGCAATCTGACTATTTCTCGAATGTAGAGACGAGCGTACTGTGCTACAGAATATGTAGTCTTCACAGGCAAGAAGTGAGTTGATTTGGTTAGGCGGTCTACAATTACCCATATCGAATCATATCCTCGCGTGGTACGAGGCAACCCAGTCACAAAATCCATAGAAATCATTTCCCACTTTCATTCTGGGATAGGGAGCTCTTGCAACTTCCCTGACGGTCTCTGGTGTTCAAACTTCACCTTCTGACAAGTCAAGCACTTGGACACAAAGTTTGTTATGTCTCTCTTCATGCCATTCCACCAATAGCTATCTTTCACATCATGGTACACCTTGGTGGAACCTGGGTGGACATTGTACAGTGTATAGTGTGCCTCTCGCATGATTTCATCTCTGAGATTGTCCACATCGGGCACATACATCCTAGAACCTTGCACTAGGGCACCATCATTGGCAAATCCAAACTAACAACATTCCCCTTTATGTACTCTTAATATGATCTTCATTAATTGTTGGTCTCTGTATTGGGAAACTCTAACTCTATCTCGCAAGTCTGGCCTCACTGAAAAATGAGCCAACAAGACCCCCTCATCTGAAAGATCTAGGATTAAACCTTGATCCATTAACTCATGTACTTCCTGAATCAACGGTCTCTTCTCTGCTGAAATGTGCGCCAAACTGCCAGAAGATTTTCTGCTTAAAGCATCTGCTACTACATTGGCCTTCCCAGGGTGGTACTGGATGGTGCAATCATAGTTTTCCAGAAGCTCCATCCATCTCCTCTGTCTCAAGTTTAAATCCCTCTGTTGGAAGATGTACTTCAAACTCTTATGGTCGGTGTATATCTCGCACACTTCACCATACAAGTAGTGTCTCCAGATTTTTAGTGCAAAGACTACAGTCGCCATTTCCAAATCATGGGTGGGATAGTTCTGCTCATGCCTCTTCAGCTGCCTTGAAGCATAAGCCACTACTTTTCCATTCTGCATCAAAACACACCCTAGGCCAACTCTGAATGCGTCACAGTACACGGTGTATCCTTCACCGCTCATAGGTAGTGTTAACACAGGGGCAGTGGTTAGACACTCCTTATCCTCATCATTATAACTGACTCTATCTAGCTCTCTTCCTGTCCTTTGCATCTTATCCACTTCCCTTTTCCTATTTTTGGTATTGTTGGTATCTTTTCAACCTGCTGTACTTATTCCTTAATTTTAGTCCTATCTCATCCTTACACCTTTTCCTTCAAAGATGTCTATCCCATCATCAACTTTAACTTTCTTTTTATTTCTTAGTCTTATCTTGATTACTAGTTTCATTACTTCGAGAATTCTAACCCTATGATTTACTCCTAACAGCAAATTCGTCACATTATGTAACACTTATAATTACCCATAGAAAATTTTTCTTGTATCCCCTTTTTTCCAACTTAACTATCAGAACATTATCATTCCCTACCAGCCTTAGTAGGAAATTGCTTATCCTGGATGAATATGAGCCCCATAAATTATAAGTTCCATCTGAACTAACACGGCTGTAGGAAATATGTGTCATGCCTTAATTCCAAACAAGATACTTCACGTGTTCATTCTCCTTAATATAATCATATATACTGCCCATAGCTTTCTAAACTTCAACCTCAAATTACCCATCAGCAACAATTTCATCTATTGAAACTCATCGATAAATAGTACTTCATCTAGCTCATAGTTTAAAACAGTCGCAAGCCTTAGTAGCTAACTCAATTTAACTCCTGTCATTACTCTGATCGTCCTTTCATACTTAACACTAGGTATGCACTTACTGTCATTCTCATATCAGGAAATTGTATATGAATTGGTGCCTATCAAAATCTCAAATAACTAGGTCTCCTTGCCTCAGTCTCTGCTACTTATATAACGCTCTGAAATCAAAAACACGAGCTAAACTTGAAAAGAAAGAAAAATATCCTTTATATTCAACTACGCCCGATTGTCCATATAATAACGTTTAACCTATGTTTCTTAGTCTTTCTCTTCAAATTTCATCATCTCCTAGCACAATTGTGCTCTACCTATAAGGTATCATCTACATGAACCCTTTACTGTACCATCGTCCTTCCTGACATAATATTTTATAATTTATTAACTTTACTTATACTCGACCTATAATTCATATCTATCATCGTTTATATTGTGCCCTCAACCCTTGTTGAATTCTGAAAGATTTCTCTCGCTAATAGATTCTTCCAACACTAATTCCACCCTTATCTATGGTCATTAATTTGATCCTTAAACTTTCTAGTGATTTATTACCATCCATACTTGTCACTTTTTATTCTACCCCTACTGTTGCTCTGTCGTTATTGCTTCACTGCAAAGTGATTCTGTTGATCACACTAAAAATGTTTGCCTGACATTCATAACGAACCTCTAACTACCTTCTCACTATCTCAAAAGTCTAACCTAAAACCTATGTGTCATTATCTATCATTCTTTTCCTCTCATCATACCTATTTGATCCCTTAGACTGACTTTTATTCAACTTACTGCTTACTAACTTCTCTTTCTCTACCTATTTAGGTAGTCCGCAATACCATCGCACACCTTCTAACATTTACTCATTATTATTGTATTCCATACCTCCATCACTTTTCTCACTAATGTGGTCCCATTTTGGATTTTCCATCCTTGTTATTCTCCTTGCCAAGAATAACACTTAGCATATCCTATATCTTAACTTTGTTCCTTTTATTATGCGCTCTTTAGGTTGTCCTTTCATTTATTTCCTTTGTCTTACCCAAAATAGAACTTGACTATTCTATCCCTGGTTCCATTCTTCTTCCTAACATAACAATTTGCTAACTATATCTTTCAGAGTCTCTATCGCGTTATCATATGTCTGTGCTACTCAGATTTGGTCCTTTGACCACTCTAGCTAGTACTCCCACTGGCACTTAGATTATATTGCATCTGTAATCAATTATCCCAATTTTCATTCTACACTTTCTCTATCTACTGGCCTTCTGTGATTTATCTTCGCTAATTTATTACTCTTAACACTATTATAATTAGATTATACTACTGTTTGAACAATATGAAGTCAGAAAGGAACTCAGGAAATTGCAGTCATACCTTTATCGTATGATTTCTATTCTTATCCTTTAGCTTACATAATACCCTTACTACCTCGAGAACTGATTCTGCAGTAATTTTATTTATTATTATTTTTATTATTATTATTATTATTTTCCATGTTTACTCAATTCCAAAACTTAAGATTTCGGGCACCCAAACCCGTCATCCAATTCAAAGGATTTACATCCATCGTGATCTGATTATATATGATTCCTATAATGGAACTTGTATCCTCTCCAGGATACCCGAGCCAACTACTCTCTACCACACTCTACAGTCCCATCTGGGGCACTATTTTGTGGGTCACCATTATTAGTAATAACTTTCGATCCCTTCTGAAAAGATAGGACTATACCCTAACTTGCTGCAACAAAGGTACTACATTTACCACCTTGCCCAAAACCATGTCAAACTAATGTCTCTCTTATCATATCATAGCTCTGTAAATCATATATTCATAGTTTCGACCTTCTCTAGGTAGTAGGGTTGTACTTTATTCCATACTGATACACACAAGGTATACTATTCTCACTAAGCTCTAAGCAAAATGTTTGTCATACTGCAAAAACCATCCAAAATTCCATACCGAAGACTAGATGGTCTCACTCTATAGGTGTCACCTTTACTTTGCAACTCTTACTGTAACTCTAGCTCATGCTAGGGTAACTGGGTCACTGACTCTAGTTACCACCCAACTGTGACCTTCGATATTCTAGCTCTAGATCCCTAACCAGGAGTTCCCAACTCCTTTGCAGATATAGAACTCTGTTCTGGCATTACTGTACCAAAACAGAGACTGCCTGCAACATCCTCATCATAAGCACTACAGGGAAGTACGCAGCTCTACACAATAATCTCATGTCGGTACTGTAATCTGCAGCTTACAGAACAGACATCGAGAATATTGTATAGTTACTACGATACGTCCTGGCAGACTAGGTCTCTTAATCTCTTATCTCTCTTGAATCTTCTATTATCATAAATTTATTCATGCTGGTCATCCACCGATGACCGCCAAAGAATGGTATCCTCATCCTTATCTAGGGCAACTGTACTTTCAAGACTCACTTTTATGTACTCGTGCCTTGCACGAAATGGGCACACCATTTAAACCCATACTGACGAAAATATAGTATTTATTGGAGTACGTGTTTCCAACGTAGACCTCAATAAGTTTGCTAAATCTATTTCATGTTTCTATGTACTCCACGAAAATCAAGACACTAACTGAGGTAATCTTATATTTCCCGAGGTATAACGTAGAATCTAGAAACAAAGAATTACAGGAAAAGACGAAACAGAATCCTATACTCCGCATGTGACTCCTAGTAGACTGTTCCCAACACTTAGATAATTTTTCCCTATGAATCTGGAGCCTAAGCTCTGATACCACATTTGTCACGACCCAACCTATGGGCCGGACCGGCACTAGGACCTGGGCCAGCTTAAAGCCCCCGAGGCCCGTAGTAAGCCTAACTGTTCATTAACCCAACTCTAAGGCCCATTTGGGCCCAATATCAAGAAAACAAACGGACAGAGTCCGGCCATAAAATGGACTTTCCAACGGGGAGTTTTCGACTCACCCGACCTGTAAACACAATATATAGTCAATTGGGGAGCTCAGCTCACCCTCCACATACTCATCAACATAAAAATAAATGGGAGCTCAGCTCCCTCATCCAATCCATCAAGCATGCATAGCATATTTAGTTTACAGGTCCCAAAATAATAATTTAGTTTACAGACCCAAATCAAATAAACATTTCTAACACATGCGGAAATTCTAAGATTTAACAAGTTTATACAAACAGTAATAATTGACCTGCGAGGGAGAAAGCAGGTTAACCTCAAAAATATCCTCCTGTGGCCTGTAAAAATTTTTGAACAGGAGTGAGCGTTCGACTCAGAGAGTAAAATATCAATTTTAACCATAATCTCTATAACTATCTAAACTCATGCAACCTGTGGAATGAAATGCAACATCAGCAATAAATTCACATCATAGCATCAAAAAGGTAATTTGGAGCACTCACGCACCCTGTAGCATCAATCATAACATATGGGAGCTGATCCCCTATACAGCTCTCTTAAATCCAACTCGGTGCAGTGAAGAACTCAAGCCGGACTTTCGCTTAATAAACCAAATCGAGGGTCCCAGCGAAGAACTCAAGCCGTGACTACCCCTCGAAGGATCGGGTCCCAGCGAAGAACTCAAGCCGTGACTACCCGTCCTATCCATAGTCCACACCACATCACACGCACGCCAACGCACGCACACTGCTCCAAATTACCACAACAACACTCATGGCACGTTAACAGTTATGAATGCGACATAAATCGTGCCTAGAGTTTAACTACATAAATATATGCATATAAGTGATGCATGGGCATGCTGAACATATAATAATAGTGAAATTACAATTAAAATTAATATTTTACTCACAGACTTGACGACAATCACTGTGGCGGCTGGGCGGAGGAAGAAGGCTGTCCCGGCTCACCTGACAATCATATTACATTTATTTAATACAATCTGACTCAATACAAACAAAGAAAAGACCAATTACGTCCTAAGTCGTGCCGAAAATTCGGCAGTGTCTCCCCTATACCTAGGACCTACCCAACATGCAAAAGGGTTCAAAACACACTTCTATACTCACAATCCATATATCCACAGTTCAATCATATCACACAGCCCCTCCTGGGCCCATCAAATCAATCATCCATCACAATATGCAAAAATTTCAATTTAGTCCTTATTATTGACCATTTTTGCAAAAACTGCCCAAACAAGCTCTAAAAATTATAAAACTTTGCCCCGCGGTCCTTAGCAATATTACTAAGCTATTGCAAAAAGAATCGTAATTTTCTAAGCTACCACGAATATCTTACGGATTTTTAATCCTATTTAAGCACTAGAAAATTACGTAAAAATAAGGTTCGGGTTTAGCTTTGCCGATTCCGACTTCGGGAACGCGCTCGGAACGTCTGACAATGGGGGGCTAGCCAAAACCTCGATCCAATTCGGAGACTTTTCCTAGTAGTGCATGTTCGGCGAGAAATTCACAGATCCGGACAACTGTCGAATTTCCGCGAATTGAGGATACCTACACGAAGCCCAATAATAATATATAAAAAAAATCAGGGGTGTTACAAAATCAGCTCTCTAAAGACAATTCTAATTGGTTTTAACTCATAAAATATTGATCAATTTTGATTTTGAATTTGACTGAGTTGATTCCGATCTAGTTTTGGGTTCAACTTGGGTCGTGATTGAGTCTATGTTAGTCGTGCCCACATTTTGTTTCTGGCTCATAACTGGACTAATTTAACCCAAAACCAAAATCAATAATTGACTTTGAATTAAACTAGAATTAATTAATTCGATCTGATTTCGAGTTAAAACCATACTAGCAGCTATGACTAATCTATGACACCACTCGACTATCTATCATCACAATAGTTGCACTCGCTTATTATTATCACTAAAAATAAATATTAAAATGAAAATATTATATTTTTTTATATTTTTATTTTATAATTAAATAAAAATAAAATAATAATTATATTACATTATAGTATACATTCATTATATTACATGATTAATTAAAGTAAATTATATTACATTCCGTCCAACTACATACATATGCTTGAGGTTTTGTATTTTAATATTGAAAATTCTCACTGATCGGAGCCTGACGACTTAAAATCTTATTTGTGCCAAATATACTTAGTGGGACTTTAGCTTATTACATACAAATGAAATATTAACTATAAAATGTTTTTAAAGTAATTTGCCTTTTCTTATCATTTATATTAATAACTTTCATTATTTTTGTTTTATATTTACTTTTAAAATTTCATATGGAAAATTATTCCTATGCTCAAAATTTATAAATTTTTTTTTTCACTATTGGCCCAAAATTTTATTATGAACATGTATTGTGTTTATCAAATTATTATATATATGATTTGTAGCAAAGAAACTTGGTGGGCCGTTAACTTATTTCACACGAAACATTAACCATAAAAAAATTTTTAAAAGAATTTGCCACTTTTTATTATTTATTTAAAAAAAGTATTATTTAATTTCTACGTTTTAATAAAGCTAATTATTTAATTTATATATTTTAAAAAATTATATATTATTTAATCTTGTATTTTACTTTTTTTAAATTATTTAGTCTTTTTATCACATTTTTTGTTAGTCATTGCCTATCAAACTACTATTTAGTTATTTTATTTTAACGAAACTAATTGATCTTTTATATTTTTAAAAATACTACTCTTTAGTCTATCTATTATAGTAAAATTAATTAATTAATTCTTATATTTTAAAAAACATATTCCTAAATAGAATATAAAAATTTTTCTGTATAAAAATTAAATATTAATTTATACATTTTTAATTATTCAAGTATTTTTATTTAATTTTTTGGACATCATTTTTGTGTTTTTTCTATTGAAAAACAATTTTTCAAAATTATTATCTTGATTAGTTAAAGATATAAGAAAATTGATTAATTTTTTTATACATATAATTTGTATCGATTTTTATCAAAAGATTGAAAATGGAGAGAGAATGAGGTGGAGAAGGACGTGATTGTAGAAGGGAAAAAAGAAAGAAATAAGGGAAGAGGGTAATGATAGTTTGAATATAAAAAATAATATAAAATACTAAAAGGTTAATAGAATTAAATTATATAAACTAATTAATATATTTTTTAAAATATAAAAATTAATTAATTTTACTAAAATAAAAAAATTAAATAATAGTTTAATTATAAAATTAAATAATTTAAAAAAATAAAATATAAAGAATAAATAAAATATTTTAAAATTATAAATATTAAATAATTAATTTTATTAAAATATAGAGACTAAATAATAATTTTTTTATTTTAATTTCTTTTTCTTTTTTGCCCGTTAAGGTTATGCGTCCATTTACAGAGGAAAAAAGCTTGAAAATTCTCCAGATCTTCTTGCCCAACTTCCCAGTAACTCATAAACTTTTACCACCAAATCGCTGCATCTCTTCCCAGCATCTCTGTTGGTCTTCAAAGTCTCTCTCTTTTTTTTTTTTTTTGTGGTATTCGTACATTTCAGATTTCATATTACAAGTTAAAACTTTACGCGGTTTCATACATATAGACTTTATGTTAATGTTGCCTTGTTACTCTCTGTTTTCCCCTTGCCCTTGCCATAAGATAAAAAGTTGATAGTAAATAACAATCATCAACTGAAAATGAATAGCATATACATATTTGTTAACAACTAGTTTATTTAAATGATTATTAATCTCAAAATTAATTGAGATTGATTATATATATAAATCCTTTTTTATTGTAGAATATTACAAATTAAAAAAATAAAATAAAATATTAAATATTGCTCCCAAGCTTTATCTACTCATAAGTCATTCGCATATTCCTTCACCTATATATATATGAAATGTTTTCCTCTATATACATAATTCGATTTTATCACGTTAAAATTTATTAAAAGCCTCTTATTATTATTTAAAAAAAAAAATAATTATAAAGTCACGGTGTCTCAAGCTTTGTTTAATGATCAAATTAACCTTAAGCAAATAGGCACACCATGCTTGCTATATTTATTGACCTAATCATCACTTAATTAACATTTTGATTCTCTTATAAGATTTTTTTTATTTAAACTCAATACAAAAGATATGCTAAAATTTACTTATTAAATATATAAATATTACTTGTCTATATTTTATGCCTATAATGAACTAAATCTAGATAAGAATTTTCCTTAAATTTGTTTCTCAAATGCATTTATATACAATGCCACTAAGATGGATATTGCTATAGAATTTTATTTAAATTTTATATAATAATCATATAAAATATTTTTAATATATTCAAAATATGTTAACTTTATTCAACAATATATACATTAGAAATTTGACAAAAAAAAGTTTTAAGTAGAAATTTATAAATTAATGGTCGATCTTATTAATTAAAGTATAGTAACGATTATAATACTAAAATTTACTGATTAGCGGAGCGATCATAAGAGAGGGAAGAAAAGTCTATCAGATGCGAATATAAAAAACAAAAATGGTGAAATATGAAATTTTAGGAGGAAACATCCACGAAAAAGTTCGGCTATTTTGCCTTTGAAAAGATGGTGAAATTTAGATTAATTTCAGGTTAAAAAAAAAAAAACCGATAAGGGCTATAAAATGGGCAATAGCTGCATATTATTTTTCTATAATTCTGATATACAGTTAAAAAGGAAAGGAGAGAAGGAGCGGAGAAATGTCTAACTATGGAGAATTCCTGGACGCTGTTAAACGTGACGATGTTAATTCGGTGAGCAAGTTCCTGTCAATCCATCCAGATTTCTTTGACGTTTCTTCCACGACATGGCAAGAGAACCCTCTCCAGGTTGCCTGCAACCATGGCAGCCACCGAGTCGCTAAGGTAATTGGCAAATGGTACCCTCAATTTGCAAGATTCAAAAATCGGGAAGGTTGTACTGCCTTGCACTTGGCTTCTTCTAAGGGGGATCTTCCAATTGTAAAGGTCTTGCTAGAGATTGATTCTGAAGTCTGCCTCAAGAAAAACAAGTTATCCATGAATCCTCTCCACATAGCTATCAGGAATGGGCATGACGAGGTGATAGGTGCATTGATCGCTGCTTGTCCACAATCTATTGGAACGGTGACCTCCCAGAGAGACACAGTGCTTCTTCTGGCTGCAAAACATTTCCGGCTCAATGCTTTTGTAGTCTTGCTGAAGGAGATTCAGAACCGGGAACAAGACCATCTACTGCACAGGAAAGACCGAGAGGGAAACAACGTTTTGCATATTGCAGTTTCTAATAAATTTGTCGAGGTAACTCTCTGTCTCTCTGGCTCTCTCACGCAATAGTTTAAATTGATAGAGGTTTCGCTTGTGTTGCCTCTGCCTTGAGTACTTTTTGCTGGCAAATTCTACAGATTGTGAAGTTGTTGCTTCCTCTGAACTCTACAAGTAGAGCTTTGGTGCGAGTGAACTCCTTGAACAAGAAGGGACTGACAGCCCTGGATCTGTGCTACCAAAGTTGCGTGAATATTACTACACAGGACATTGGCCGCATCCTGCGTGAAGCCGGTGCCCTTGAAGGACGGTCATTGCCTGTGGGAGCACACGTAATAAAGGAAACCATAGAAACCAAGAATGTCATATTGGTGGTCCTGGGAGTTGTTACTGGTGCCGCCTTCACCACAGTTTGTAACCTCCCCAGTCCTTTTCTCAAAGATCACCATGCAGAAGGTAGAGTATTTCATAGTGGAGATATGGTAGCCGGTCAGCTGCCGCCCATATTCTACCTTATGGTATTCAATACGGCCATTCTTCTCGTTTGTATGTGTGGAATTGCAGTACTCTTGTGGTCGCTTCCTTTTAGACCAGTTGTGCTCTTTGTGACCATCACTGTCGGGATTGTTTATGCTCTGTTGGTGAGTAATATTGTGCCAAAATTCTTGTTCAGAGCAGGCACTCACAGCATTTTGAGTAGTCATTTGGTGGGGTTATTGGCTATTGTCTTCATTTGCTGTGGAGCTATTACATACTTTACTTTTTTCTATCTCTGCCTAATTATTAAGTGGGTGATCAAAAAAACCGTGCAGTCCTACAGGTTGGGTGCTCGAATCTCCTCTCGCAACAAAGGGCTGCCGTACTGAGAGAACATGTACTAGACACCAATCAGCCTGGAATGGATCTCCTTCTCATGACATATGAGTAGTACAAAACACAACCCAGACTAACACATGCAGATACCCTTCAGGTCGCCAATCCATGGAATTCTCTCTCTAATATCTCCCTCCTATAGTATCACTGTGATTCTGCATAGAATCCATGCATAGTGAGCTTCGAAGTAGTTATTTACTTTTTTAAAAAATAACTATAATTATATAATTTATCATATCATATTATCTAATATACTATATAATATCAATGCTTTACAATATAGTTTCTCAATTGACTTAAAAGCGTTTTACTTTCAGATGCTGATAGACAGAAATCTTTTGACAAGCTTTAAAAGTAATAATAATAATAAAAAAAAAAGGGTCTTTTGACCATGCATTCATACTGCGCGACAATAGTGAAACATACCTACCAACTTAAATTCAGTTATATAGAATCCATGGGGCTTCTAAGGGAAATCCAGGCCGTGGAGGTGGGGGTGGTGTTCTCGGGGACTGCATGGGCATGTAGTTGTCTGGATATTGCATCAGGTTGAGAATTTGTAACTCTATGCAGCGGAATTTTTGGCCCTTCATCATGATCTGAAAATAGCTTGGGACATGGGTGTGCTCAAGTTAATGGTGGAAGTGGATTCTAAGGCTGTCTTTGAGCTTCTCTCTTTTGATGAGGAGCGAAATATTTGGCTTGGGAACTACATTTCTCAATGTCGTTCCTTTCTTGGTCGTAGATGGGAGATCCATTTATCTCATTGTTACAGAGAAGGGAATAGAATTGCTGATAGGCTTGCTAATTCAGCAATTGATTCTTCCAAAGGGTTGCATGCCTTGTCCTCTCCTCCAGCACAATTGCAAGAATTGCTTCGTTAGGATATTCAAGGCCTAGGTTCTCCTAGAGTTGCTCCTGTTCCAGGTGATTTTGTTCCCTTGGGTTTGTTTCCCTCCTTTGTATCCAAAAAAAAAATTCACTGAAAAAATAAAAATTAATAAATTATTGTTTATATTTTGTATATTATTATTTACTAATATTTTTAATGTCCGTTGATGCATTCATAATTTAATTTTCATAATATATAATTTTTTTTAAAAAATTATACTAATTAATTAATAAATTTTAAATATTAATATATTTTTATCAAATTAAGTATAATAATATAATAAAATTAAAAAAAATAAAGTAAGAATGTAAATCAAAACTTTAAACTTATTTTTACTCTAAGTAATGGTGCATGTGGTACACGCCCCAAAAAAGTGTGTAGCCTATAATTAAAATAATCAGCCCTTAAACATTCTTCATGTCTACTTAAGGCAAAATTATGCTTATTAAAATATATTAACATTAATAATTTTAATAAAAATTTTAATTGGAAGAAATTCATTTTAAAGTATAACCTAAATAAAATTTTAATCATTTTAATATATATTTTTTCATTTTTGAATTTTTATTAATTTTACATTCAATAATATATTTTCATGCATGATTTATTTTATTAAAATTTATTAAAACTATCTAAATCATTGAATTGAAAAGTTTTAAAAATCGAGATTAAAATTTAAACCATTTTTAGTATTTAATAAATTTTAAAAGTTAGGATATGTATTGAAATTTTTTAATTAACTCTTTCAAACATAAGAAATAAATTATTTAAATTTAATCCTACAACAAAATCTTTTTAAATTAATGTTTCTGAAAATGATATTTTTTTTTATTATATTATAATTATAGTTATATTTTTTATTGAAATAATATATGTTTTCTAATTAATCCTTTTTAAGTTGCATAATCACATAATCATAATACATTCTCATATTTAAAAACACTCCCATCACATTGAAATTCACCAAAAAAAGAATCCAAGAAAATCATATTGAACTATCATGGTTAATAGGAATGCAATTGAAATTTCATTTGAGAATTCAATAGACATAGGCTCCAATGACTCCTAAAAAGATAACAATTTTGACTATTTAAAATCTTGTGCACCGACACTTGTAAGCACCTTACCCTTATAAGTACTATTAATTAATTAAAAATTATCTGGATTCCTACCAATTCTTGACTAAAATCTAAAATTGAATTGAAGATCCGATGAGGATTCCTACTAATTATTTATTTGGATTCCTACCAATTCTTGACTACGAATTCCTAAGTACTTAAATAAACAATTTTCAGACTAATTAAAACTACTTTTCAAATAAGCAGGAAAAGGGAAATGAATGATGAACAGATTAACATCATGAAAGTAGTTTCATCATTCGCCTATAAATTAACACATCGTCAAGCTTGCATTCAACAAGGCATTCATGTTCGATTTCCCTTCTTATTCTCTTGACTATCAAGAGATTTATGATCAAAACAATTAATGCAAATAAGGACATTTGCATTCGTAGCTAAGTCCCATAATGAAATACAATTGAACAAACTTCTTGGAATGGATCTTGCAAATTTATTGAAGACTGGATTAGTTAAATCAATGAGTATTTGTCTATGGAAGAATTTTTCAAAGCAATAAATAATTTTGATGGATTTTATTGGTTATTAATTCCACTTATTTTTACCAGCATTATATCCATACGCTAATGGAATGCGTTTGAATGACTATATTGGAAAAATTTTATTATATTAAAGCTCCCTTTACGGAAAATATTTTCCTCAAAAATATTTATCGCATTTTTTAGTGCTTGGGACACTCAAAAAAATTAATCAACGGAAAATATTTATAAAGAAAAAACTAAGTCATTTTTAAGGAAAATGACTTCCATTTTTCAAAAGAGAAAGTTATTTTCTATTTTTTGAACTTTAATAATCTTATTAAAATATGAACACATTTATACGTGCATAAAATAAATACATATCATTAATTTAATATTACAACCAAATTAAACAACGAAAAATATTTTCAAAAAAAATATTTTTCGTTAAAAATATTTTCTATATAGAAGTTATTTTTTGTGAAATAAATGAAACCTAAATAAAATAAGATATGAGTATCTAAATAGAATTCTATTTAGATATAATATTTGAAAAAAAAAAAAAAAAAAAAAAAAAACCTTTCTGTCCATTCACTTTAAATGGCAAGCTCCCATTATATTTTGGATTCCATTTAAAAAAAGAAATAATTAATTGCAAATTCAATGTAAGTAGATTAAAAATTTTAAATTTATATAAATTTTAAAATTAATTTAAATAATAAAAATAATATAATTATAAGTGATATAAATAAGGAAGAGTATTTTTAGAAATCTCAATGTTCCCTTTCTCCACCCTTATATGTATTAATGATAGAATTAGTTAAACTGAATTTTAATTGATGCATGAAAATCATATGTAAGTACAAATAGAAACTATACCAAAAACCTCAAAGCCAAGACAGCTATAATGTTGAAATAAACCATGGGTCAATTTATCCATAATATTTATAGAAGTAATATACATATATATAATTATGAAGGGAGACATAAATTTATTAAAAATTTATATGTATTTTTATATGTTATTTAATTAATTTTTACCTTTTATGTATTTATTTTAATTATATATATATTTATATAATATTAGGGTCTTAATTTGATATTATTTCCTATTACGATAAAATCACATTAGAAGGTTTTTGTCTATTTTTTATATATTCCTAATTATATTAGAGTTCTTATGAAAATTAAAATTTAATTTTCTATGAGAAATTGAGAACAATAAAAATAATTTACATATGACTTTAAAATAATTATTTAATTCTAGAACAGGCAAAAAACTTACTTTTTAAAACCTTTTTTTTTTAATGAGTAATCTGTTCTACATTTGTTGTTTTGTATTTGTATTCCAAGTACGCAATGGAGCACTCTCGTCACCTCCATCATCATTCTCATGTCCACCCCAAAAGCACGAATCAAACATTACCTTCCATTAACTTAGAGAACTCCCCGTCTGGTTGAACCACTGAGTCTATCTAGCATTATTTTTCTCATAAGGGCAACATGTGGAGATTTATTTACCTCGAAAATTAAGTAGAAGAGGAAGGAAGTTTTGCTTTGTTCATCTGGAAACTGCAACTCAGTTAACACTTTCTTTCGCCTTTCAACTCAATGTGGATCGGGTCATACAAACTACATGCTTTCATCACTAAACCTTCATTAGATCTTCTCCAGAACACAACAAACAGAAGGATTTCTCCCACTGTGGTCATTCTTATCATAAGCCTGATGTGGTTAAGAGGCCTCCCCTTTCTCAAGAAAGAGCTAGGGATGTAAGTTCTAATGGTTTTATTAACAACTCTATTTTCTCATATGGTATAGGTGTTGATATCTATCAAGGACGACCTCTCCCATCTGTTGAGCACCATATGTATGCGGTCACTACAAAACCTTGGAGAACAATTTTAGAGATAAGGAGGGTTGACTCAACAGGTCAGCTATCACAACATTATGCGATATTCAAGGCCTTCCCACCTTACAGTCTAAAATTATCAATGAAAGTATCTTTTTTATTAAGGTTTTTCCCATGGGTAATGATTTGGTCTTAATCACTTTTGAATCAAAAGATCACATTGATGGTTTCTTTAAAGAGATTATAGATTGGCTTGAGCGTTGGTTTTTGGAAGTTAAGCCATAGGAAGCTTCTTTGTCTTCAACAAAGCGTCTAGTTTGGGTTTATCTCTACGGTGTGCCATTGCCTGTCTAGGATGCTGACTTTTTCAAATGGCTTGGAAGCAAATGCTGTACATTCATTGTCATGGAAAATATTACCCGAGCAAAATCCTATTTTGATTCGAGGAGAATTCTTTTGTTTACAAACCCTAAGGAAACCCAAGACAATCAGCAGCAATCGCTTTCTCCTGCGCTCCATCCAACCCACGTGCCTAAGAGACAATCTGAGCATGCAGTGGCGCACTTGGGAATTTGGACTACTACAGGAGAAATTGGGTTTATCTTTCTCAGTTCCTGACGATGAGGTGATTCAAATCTTCCTCAGGCAAATTCAGGAGGAAATGGAGGCATTCAAAGGAATTAGCCAAGTCCTTTTTGGGGTCCCACAGATTATTTTATTGTTGTCCTTTTTTTTTTTTTTTTTGCTACGTGCGTCTTCCGCTGCTTTTGTTTAAGTTACCCTAGTTGTTATCGTGTTCCGCCTGTTTTCTTTATTCTTTATTGTGCCTTGTGGGTTTTAAGGGTTTGTTTTATTTCTTATGTTGTTGGTTGTCTATCCTCTTGTTTTGCATTGTTTCTGCCATCTTTCAGCAATTAGGAGCATGCAGCATTTTGCAAGTTATCTTGTTTTTGTGTTTTAGTGGCCTGTGAGTATTGAGCCCTTTGTTTCCAACATTGAAAACTCCAAGCGCCAATAAAAGAAGACATGAATAATTAAATGAATAATGATTCAACATTCAGAGCTACTTATGACTCCAAAAGGACACAGCTTTTTGAACAACCAAAACATCAATCTAATAAATATAATGAGAGAATTTCATTTGACTAGGTTGTGTATGTGGATATGCACATGAATGAGCATAATTATGCTATTAAATGCTTCAAAGTGGATATTCTCAAGGAAACATAGAACCATTCCAACTTGATGGCAGGTTAGCTAACAGACTCACTCCCTCCCTCCCCGCCCGCCCTCTGTGTGTCTTGTGTGTTTTGAGTTAGGGAAGAAAGGAGACATCTCATGGAACTATTTGGTCAATTATTAGTCAACACAAGTTCCCTTAATGAAACTAAGTTAACTTGATAAAAGTTTTTCCACTAACAAATAAGAAAGTTGCTAAAGTCAAGTCAGCCTGCGAAAAGCCTACCTGTTAAGACAATTAAGTTCCTGGCATACATATCTTGCCATTGCCTGCACATACGAGCAAATATTCAGTTGCATTATTGATTGTTTTGGGAAAGAAACAAGCCAGATAAGATTTAGGAAAATTTGGAAAGAAAAAGATATTACACACACAAACGGAATCTAAGCAAGATGGCATTCATGATATGTCCCAGAATGTTACAATAGGATTTGGACAAAAGACACAACAGTTCCTCAAGTGAACTAGAAAAACTTCATTGCATTTATCAGCATAGTGATCAAAGACATCACTCCCTAACTTTGGTGTAACAAGAAAAGGTTCAATCTCATAATGCATAAAATGTGGAAAATGGAAATCAAGACTTAATAACCTAGAGCATGAGAATCATAAAATGGAGATTCACAGCTTCCATTCCCAGAATGATACATCTAACAACCTAGGCCAGAATGATACAATTCCTTTGGCAATCTGCAGCACTGCAAATCACAGTAAAAAAGCAAAGATGAGAACATGCCTGGACAGCCTGTAATAAAGTAGCATCCGGCTCTGATGTCCCATCATCATAAAAGACATTTCTACACAACACACAACTCCAATCAGATTAAAAGAAGATACAGGCCAATTGAATAATTTTATATTCCTCATATCAATCACCAGATAGAAGAAATCTCATTATTATTGCATCCAGCATTAACATTAAGCATTGATCTCTTATAAAGAAAACATTAGACATAAAGCCAAAAATTTCTCATCAAACATGGAAGGGATGAAACACACATACTCCTCTGTGCAACATTATTGAATGACATTTCTGTTGTTGTGGGCATCACCATACCCCCATTTCTTTTTAAGGCAAAATTAAGCCCAATCACTGCTAGATGGCTAATAAAAATTATTCATGCCACTCCATTAAATTCATGACACAGGATTGTGAACAAATATAGCAACTCAACTCAACTAAGCCTTTATCCCAAAAATTTGGAGTTAGCTATATGGATTCGCTTTCTCCACTCTAAACGATTTTGGGTTAAATCCTCAGAAATGTGTAATGCTTCTAGGTCATGTTGTACTACTCTTCTCAAAGTCAATTTAGGTCTACCCCTTTTTTTCTTTCTATCTTTTAACCTAATGTGCTCTACTTGTTTAACTGGAGCCTCCGTATGTCTACATTTCACATGACCAAACCACCTCAGTCTCACTTCTCTCAACTTATCTTCAATTGGCACCACTCCTACCTTTTCTCTAATACTCTCATTACGGACTTTATCTAGTCTAGTATGGCCACTCATCCACCTTAACATTCTCATCTCTGCAACTCTTATCTTAGACGCATACGACTTTTTCAGTGTCCGACACTCACTACCATATAACATAGCCGGTCGTATAGCTGTACGGTAAATTTTTCCTTTCAACTTATTAGGAATCTTGCGATCACATAAAACTCCCGTGGCACGTCTCCACTTCAACCATCCGACTTTAATCCTATGACTAACATCCTCCTCACATCCCCCATCTACTTGAAGGACTGAGCCTAGATATTTAAAGTGATTATTTTGGGACAGTACCACTCCATTCAAACTAACTCCTTCCCTATCATCAGTTTGGCCTTCGCTGAACTTGCAATGCATGTATTCTATCTTCGTTCTACTTAACTTAAAACCCTTTGACTCTAGAGTACTTTTCCAAAGCTCTAGCTTTCTATTGACTCCTTCTTGTGTCTCATCTAGCAGAACAATATCATCCGCAAACATCATGCACCAAGGAATACTCTCTTGTATATGTTTCGTCAATTCATCTAAAACTAATGTAAAAAGGTAAGTACTTATGGTTGATCCTTGGTGTAATCCAATTGAGATCGGAAAATCTCTTGTGTCCTCTCCCACTGTGCGCACAATAGTAGTTGCTCTTTCATACATATCTTTCAACACTTGTATATACCTAATAGATATCATCTTTTGTTCTAACACATTCCATAAGACATCTCTTGGAACACTATCATAAGCTTTCTCCAAATCAATAAAACTATGTGTAGATCTTTCTTCACATCTCTATATTTCTCCATCAAGCTTCTAATGAGAAAGATTGCTTCTATAGTTGAATGAACGGGCATGAAACCAAATTGATTGAGAGAGATAGAAGTATCATGACGTAGTGGATGCTCTACAACTCTCTCCCACAATTTCATAGTATGGCTCATTAGTTTAATTCCCCTATAGTTTGAGCAACTCTGTATGTCTCCCTTATTTTTAAAAATAGGCACTAAAATACTCATCATCCATTCATCAGGCATTTTCTTTGAGTTTAGAATCTTATAAAATAATTTAGTTAAACATGCCACTCCCATATCTCCCAAACACTTCCACACTTCAATTGGTATTTCATCTGGTCCATGGGCTTTACCCACTTTCATTCTCTTAAGTGCTTCCTTTACTTCTAAAGATCTAATCCTGCTAGTATAATTCACATTCTTTTCTATTGTTCTATAGTCTATATTCACACTATTACCATTTTGACTATTATTAAAGAGATCATTAAAATAATTTCTCAATCTTTCTTTAATGTCCTAATCTTTCACCAACACTTTTCCTTCTTTATCCTTAATGCATCTAACTTGATTGAGAACTTGACATTTCCTTTCTCTCCTCCTTGCTAATCTATAAATATCTTTCTCCCCTTCTTTAGTTCCGAGTTTCTCATATAACTTTTCAAAGGCCTGTGCTCTTGCTTGACTAACTGCCTTTTTTGTCTCTTTCTTTGCTATCTTGTACTGTTCATATGCTTCATTATTATCACATTTAGGTAATTTCTTATACCATTCCCTTTTTATCTTCACTGCCTTTTGTACTTCCTCATTCCACCACCATCTCTCTTTTGAGGGTGGTCTATGTCCTTTAGACTCTCCAAGTACTTTCTAGCCACTTCTCTAATCTTTGATGCCATCTGTATCCACATATCATTGGCCTCCATATCCAGCTTCCATACTTTGGACTCGAGAAGCTAATTTTTGAACTTCACTTGCTTTACTCTTTTGAACTCCCACCACTTTATTCGAGTTACACTATTTCTTTTGACCTTACTTGAATTGTTCCTAAACTTGACATCCAAGACCACCAACCGATGTTGACTTGCTAGAGCCTCTCCTGGAATGACCTTGCAATCCTTGCATAGAGCTCTATTTGTTTTCCTGGTCAAGAGAAAACCAATTTGGCTTCTATGTTGCCTACTTTTGAAAGTCACTAAATGTGACTCTCTTTTATAAAGTAGGTATTTGCTGGTATTAGGTCGTATGCCATAGCAAAATCCAGGATGCTTTTTCCCTCCTCATTTCGACTGCCAAAACCAAAACCTCCATGAACATTCTCATAACCTTGTCTATCACTTCCTACATGTCCATTCAAATCTCCACCAATGAAAACATTCTCTTCATTCGGTATGCTTTGTATTAAATCATCCAAATCTTCCCAAAACTTTTATTTACCCTCACTGTCTAGTCCTATTGATGGGTCATAAGCATTAACTACATTTATTGTTTCTCCTTCTAGTACTAGCTTTACTAGTATAATTCTATCTCCTACTCTATTCACAGCTATTACTGTGTCTTTCAATGTCCTGTCTATGATTATGCCCATTCCGTTCTTATTTCTCTCCTTTCCGGTAAACCACAGTTTGTACCCTGAATTACCCACTTCCTTACTTTTCTCTCCTACCCATTTAGTCTCCTGAATGCAAGCAATATTCACTCTTCTCCTTAGGAGAATACAACTAATGACTATGAAGATGACCCAGACAAGGTAAATAATCAATCATAAGAAGGGTTCATCAAGTCTTAAGCCAAATCTATCCCAAGTTTAAAAGACCTTAAAAGGTCTTATATGTACCATAAATGAACAGCTTCCTCAGTGTTCTAAATTACCAGAAGAAGAAGAAATGGATATTCAAGGGTCAATCTTTAAAAAACCCCTTTTAATCTGTTAGAAGCAATAGTGATATCAATTAAATAAACCATGAAAAAATTTAAAAAAAAAATTACGTTTGGTGATCCGTGACAATGTCACCTTAAAACCTAAAACGTATATCAACAAAAGCTTTTGCAATAAAAATAAAAAAAACAAAATAAAAAAAAGAAAACAATTCCAGCTGCCCAATCTTTAACCTGAGAACTGCATGGGAGATGGGGCAGCCATATCCATATTAAGGACTTCTGCTCAGCACAAGTTGCAGTAGATTGTGAATATTTGTGTAAGGCTTGCTCACATCAAAGATTTCAGCATTTTAAGGAAAAAGGAAAGGATTGCAGCACAAATCATATTCCAGGCACTATCAAAATCAAAAATTAAGATAAGAGTTCTATTTAACAATAATATGCAAAATTCAAAGAATGTAGACTATAGAACAATAGAAAAGAATGTGAATTATACTAGAAGGATTAGATCTTTAGAAGTAAAGGAAGCACTTAATAAAATGAAAGCGAATAAAGCCTGTGGACCCGATGAAATACCAATTGAAGTATGGAAGTGTTTGGGAGATATGGGAGTAGCATGGTTAACTAAATTATTTAATAAGATTCTAAACTCAAAGAAAATGCCTAATGAATGGAGGAGGAGTATTTTAGTACCTATTTTTAAAAATAAGGGAGACATACAGAGTTGCTCAAATTATAGGGGAATTAAACTCACGAGTCATACTATGAAGTTGTGGGAGAGAGTTGTGGAGCATCGACTACGTCATGATACTTCTATCTCTCTCAATCAATTTGGTTTCATGCCCAGTCGTTCAACTACGGAAGTGATCTTTCTCATTAGAAACTTGATGGAGAAATATAGAGATGTGAAGAAAGATCTACACATGGTTTTTATTGATTTGGAGAAGGCTTATGATAGTGTTCCAAGAGATGTCTTATGGAATATGTTAGAATAAAAAATGGTATCTATTAAGTACATACAAGTATTGAAAGATATGTATGAAGGAGCAACTACTATTGTGCGTACAGTGGGAGGGGACACAAGAGATTTTCTGATCTCAATTGGATTACACCAAGAATCAGCCATAAGCCCTTACCTTTTTACATTAGTTTTAGATGAATTAACGAAACATATACAAGAGAGTATTCCTTGGTGCATGATATTTGCAGATGATATTGTTCTGATAGATAAGACACGAGAAGGAGTCAATAGAAAGCTAGAGCTTTGGAGAAGTATTCTAGAATCAAAGGGTTTTAAATTAAGTAGAACGAAGACAGAATACATGCATTGCAAGTTCAGTGAAGGCCAAACGGATGATAGGGAAGGAGTTAGTTTGAATGGAGTGGTACTGTCCCAAAATAATCACTTTAAATATGTAGGCTCAGTCCTTCAAGTAGATGGGGGATGTGAGGAGGATATTAGTCATAGGATTAAAGTCGGATGGTTAAAGTGGAGACGTGCTACGGGAGTTTTATGTGATCGTAAGATTCCTAATAAGTTGAAAGGAAAATTTTACCGTACAGCCATACGACCGGCTATGTTATATGGTAGTGAGTGTTGGATACCGAAAGAGTCGTATGCGTCTAAGATAAGAGTTGCAGAGATGAGAATGTTAAGGTGGAAGAGTGGCCATACTAGACTAGATAAAGTCCGTAATGAGAGTATTAGAGAAAAAGTAGGAGTGGTGCCAATTGAAGATAAGTTGAGAGAAGGAAGATTGAGGTGGTTCGGTCATGTGAAGCGTAGACATACGGAGGCTATTAGAGCACATTAGGTTAGAGGATAGAAAGAAAAAAAAGGATACACCTAAATTGACATGACCTAGAAGCATTACATATTTCTGAAGATTTAACCCAAAATCGTTTAGAGTGGAGAAAGCGAATCCATGTAGCCAACCTCAAATTTTTGGGATAAAGGCTTAGTTGAGTTGAGTTGAATATGCAAAATTCAAAGAAATTCCTAGATTAACCTCTTATGATAATCTTACTTCCATACCACCTTCACTAGTTCATCAGATTTAGCCTCTGGAAGCAAGGGAGCATCATAAGCAACAATATTTCCATAGAATATCTTCTCTAATTCTTTCATCCATTTAGTAAACAGTAAGTTAACCTGCCAATTCAGAACATATATAGGACAAAAGCTTAGACATTTCTATCGACTACATGTATTTATATTATATTGTCATCTACATGCCAAGAAAGCCCAACTGTAAGCAGATTATCCCAAGATGTAGGTTCAACAATACTGTCCTTAACACTGAAAATAGCACAGCCAAGCAACGAGAAATATTAATTGTTAACTGGAAGGACATTCAAACAATGGCACATGGATAGTTCACAAAATGAAATGATTATACTATGGTCTCAACTGTCAGTACTTCGGTGAATAATAGATAAATAAAAAAAAAATTGTATAATCTTGAATGTTTCACAGGTTTTTAAAACATACAAAAAGAAGAACAGATGCGAGCACTTGTAATGACCGGATGGAAACAAAACAGTCAATTCAATAGTGATTTATGCATGTTCTCAAAGTAAATTATTTACCTCAAGCCCCATATGATAGAAAAGGAAAGATCATTTTGATCAGCAAAAATACAGAAATAACAGACACGATGAAATGCAAATTAAATCCTCACGCAAACATGGTAAAGATAAAAGCTGTAAGCACATTACCCCTGCTTTAGATACTCTCAGCGCCACATCGTCAATGTAGATCTCATACAGGTACTGCCCAAATTCAACACCCTCCTTTCCCTCCGGTCTCAAACGCCGTAAGCAAAGCCACATATGGAGAACAACGAGAATGTCATTTTAAATGTATAGAAGACAGAAATGAAGAAAATTAGCAAATTAAGCCCACAATCCCAAATTTGAATTGTATAGATTGCCTGGACATAGACTGCTTGGACCCATGTTAAGCACTGTGCAACCGTTATGAGCAAGCCACAGTTCATTGATGGGAAGGGGGAAAAAGGAGATAAAGACAAAGATTCTACGTTTTCACCCTGAACTAGAAGCACAATGCTAGACTCACCTTCATAAATGGCAGGCTTATCTACTTGTGAAATGATGCGCCGGCACACCACATTTGCCCCCCTAATAGATTTACTTTGTCGGCTATAAAACATAAAGAGCTCAAGGGTCTGTTTAAGATGAGGACAGATAAGCGTAAGTGATGAAAGATTTAGAAAGGGTAAGGAATGGAAATAGCAAAGTAGCTATAAAAAAAAAATTATATTTTGAAAGGAAATGAATTAATAGAAAAATAGGTAGAGTTAATGTAAATTGTTTATGTTTGGAAATAGAAAAAAAATAAATAATTTAAAAAATTATATAAAAAAAATATTTATAATTTTTATTTATTTATTTATTTATTTTTACACTTAAATTTGAGATGTTGAAAAAGTTAAAATTCAAAGGATAAGAGGATAAGATTTACTTATATTATTATTAGTTAACTCATATCTTTTTAAATACGAATAAAATAATTATTTTTATTTACCTCTCTTGCACATGGACATAAGCTTAATTCATTACATGACTCGTACGAATGTTTATAAGATTTAAGAAAGAAAATTAATAAATTATTTGTTTAATTTAGCAAACTTTATATGTTGAACAATGATTCACAATCATATCCCATTGGAACCACAACCCACGAATACTGATTTGCAAGCGCAATAATTCAAGTTTCCGAGAACTAAAAAAAGGATGAGTTTTTGTGTAGACAACGTATTTATCAGAAAATGGTAATCATGGTAGTCGAGATTTCGTACCAGTGATTTGCTAGGAAAACACTTGTGCGTAGAATCATTAGGAGAAGGTGCGACAGCTGCAGCAGAAGCCTGGGCAAAGTTTAAGAGCGTGGAATAAGAAGTTCTTTTCTGAGTTCGCCCATGCTGCTTAGGGACCCAAACTTCAACATTTGAGAAGCAGCTCTGCTCCATCTAGGCAACATTTGTGAGAGAAATGAATGTTTAAGCACAGTTGGTTCTCTACGGCACTGGTTTCTAGTGCTCGTTGTGTCTTCTCTTTCTGTTGCTCCTGGCTCCTACTGGCTAAACCCTTTGAAGCTTGAGATCGTACAGAGATCCTACTAGCAAGTCCAAGGGTAGTAGTAGCTGTGGCTAAACCCTGGTTCTCTACTGGCTAAACCCTTTGATTCGCGCGTCTACTGATCCATTTCCTGTAATTAAATTAATATTTCAAATTTAATCATATGGTTAATTTAGCATTTAGTAAAACAAAATTGATTGGTCTATCAAATTGAAATAAGATTCATATAAGTATTAAAATTTTAATATCCAATAGTTCTAAAAAAAAAAATAATATCCAATAGAAAAGTAGAATTTTATTAAAACTCTGTTTAGTCTAAGTGAGTTATATAATTACCAAAATTACCTTTGAAAAAATATATATATTTTATAGTATCTCTTTCATATAATTTTTTCTAATTGACAAGAAAGAATAAAATTCATTATTAAAATTATTATAATTTTAACAAAATCTAGATTCTTATATGTTTCTCAAACTCGCGCTTACTAGGAAACATGGTTTATACATAATTAGCCAAATTAGAACGCGAAACCTTATAATTAGATTTATTTTTTTTCATTAAAGAATTTATTAATAGAATGGGCACGAAGCCCACTATAGGAAAGGCCGCAGATTATATAAGAAAACAAGACAAAACAGAAGTTAAAGCCCAAAGAAAACAATGCCCATACTCTTAAAAAAACCAAGCCTAAAATTCTAGGCCGCACCTTCTCGCTCTGGGTTTGCAACGTTACCCCAAAATTTTGAAAAATATAATCATATAACGCGGCAAACTATTGACCATTGCCAACTGATCAGGCCGCTAAAGGAAATTCACAGACAATAATATAGAAATTGCTTCGATACTGAGTTTGGCTAAGCAAATGCATTAAAACAATGATATATTGCAAATAAAAAAATGCGAAGCAGAGCAGGCAAATCATCAATTGGCCAACGTTTGCATTACGTTTCTTGGAGCCGTTTAGTTGCTTGTATAATTTGGTTATGTTGGTGGAATATACAAGCTCTCGCCTTGCCTTTGATTGGACTTGCTTTGTCTTCAAAGCTAAAGGAAGAACCAGACAACAAAATATTTGAAGAATTGATTTCTAAGTTTCCACATATAGCAGAGCCCAGGAACCCATTAAATAGATAAATGTGAAAATCAACAAAGATTGAAGACAATAAAATAATTAAGAAATAAAGTTAATGGTATTAAATTTTATTTTATTTTTTTAATATATCCTTCACCCATATTGTTAATTTAAAATTTAAATAATTTATGTTATTAATTTTTTTTAAAATTAATTAATATATTTTATTTTTTAAATTTATATTAAATAAAATCATATTAATAAATTAATTATTATTTTAAAAAGAAAAATGTGATATAATTTAAAACAAATAAAAGAAAATCTATTAAAATTATATATGTGTGTGAATTATATAAAAATAAAGATTTTATTAAAATTATCATATTTTTAATAATATTTTATTTCTATATTGTATATGTATGATAAAAAAAAAAGTACTCAAGTGAAAATAAGAAAGAGTTGATTATTATGACGTTTCAATTCAGGTTAGTAAATGAGTCAGGCATATTTAAAAGTTAACTTTCATTAGATTTTATATCGAATATGAAGTATGTATGTGTATAGATTATAGAAAAATAAAATTTATATTAAAATTATTATAATTTTAATAATAATTTATTTTATTACTGTTTTATATGCGTATGCATTTTATAAAAAAAAATTAATTTAACAATATTTTATAAAAAAATTAATTTAACAATAAAAAACAAAAGAAGGACCGGTGTAAGTCCAAAGCAAGCGAGTAGATTCTAATTATTTCAACATATCAGCAATAGCTCAGCAGATTATCCATCGCCATCCTTTTCTTTTTTTTTAATTAAAGTATGCCTTAATCAGCAAACCATCTTATCCGTCATCGGAGCATATAGCCACCCTACGTTCGGAACAAAAAAAAGGCATAGCCACCCTACGGACCACCAAAGCGCTGTGACGTTCTCTAATAACCGTCGTTTTGCAAAAGAAAATTTATATGTAGATTTATTTTCATTTATAAAAATTTATTAATTATTTTTACTTATCTTTAAAATATTAGATATCCAAAGCAGACTGTAATGTACAATTCTTTCCCAGTTCGCAGGCCTTTCGTTACGCTTTTAGCTTCCTTCGCTTCGCTCTTAGGCATTTTACGCTCAAGCGTTACGTTTTCTCTTACTTTTTTGCCATGTCAATTTAATGTTCCCCAGAAGTCTTCAGCTAAGCCAAACACTGCTCATTTTATTCTCTGTTTTTTCCTATTTATCTGTTTTTCAAATTCAAATGCTTATCAGCTGACCTGAGAGAGAGATAAAGTTGGAATCGGAGCAAATATGGAGAACGTAATTGCAGGTAATGGAACTGCCAATGATGGAATTATAAAGAACGGTGTGTGCTCCTCCGAGTCGGACAATGGAAGCTGTGATGTGTGGAGTTGTAAGGACTCTGATTCTTCTTCAGCTGATCATCTCGTTATCATGGTCCATGGAATCCTTGGAAGGTTGCATTCTAAGATTTATTGAAATTTCCTTTATTATTTTTTATCTTTTTTCGGAAATTGTTTTTGTTTTATTTTTGCTTGATGACCGACAAATTATTTGTTTCATTTTTGATAATTTTTTTGGTTTTTTATTTGATTTTGTAATTTTGCAAGAATGGAGCCGCTTTAATTTGTAATAGCTGTTATTTTTTGATGTGTTATTTCATATTTTTTTGAACTCAAAACAATGGGTATTTGAATTCCCTCGCTTAATTTGAGCAGTTGCTTGTTTTTCTCAATTACAGATACTGTAATTTTTCCTGCTGTATCTCTGCAGCCAAGCATGTCTCATATTCCCAATTGAGGACGCTTTAGTTATTTTATTTGCTCATTGTGGTTATGTAATTATCTGCAGTGCCTCAGATTGGAAGTTTGCAGCTGAGCAGTTCGTTAGAATGCTTCCTGATAAAGTGATTGTTCATTGTAAGGACGATTTTGATTTCTGATTATATTTCTTAAATCAATGATAAGCAAAACTCTTTTAGTTGTTAGTATTGTTTTTGTTGGTTGGAGTTTAAAGCAATGGTTTTCCTGTTACTATTCCCCACACCATAGTTGTGTTATTTTACATGCTTTGTAGGTAGTGAACGAAATGTGTCTAGGCTGACTCTTGATGGTGTGGATGTGATGGGTGAGCGGTTGGCTGAGGAGGTTGGTATTTTGTTACTGTTATGGGATGCATTTTTATCTTTGTGCTTCTGCCACCTGCTGCCTATCAAATCTACTTACTTCAAAACCAATTAACTCAGCATGTGAATTCCAGGTCCTTCAAGTGATTCAGAGAAAGCCAAATTTGCGAAAGATTTCCTTCATTGCACATTCTGTGGGAGGACTGGTGGCAAGATATGCAATTGGAAGATTGTATAGATTACCCCAGAAAGAAAATTTAGAGGATTCAGCGGCTGATGCACATGAAGAGGATCTAAAGGCTACAATAGGTGGCTTGGAGGCTATCAACTTCATCACTGTTGCTACACCTCACCTTGGCTCAAGATGGAATAAGCAGGTATCATATTTTAACTATTTCTGTTCATCTAGAGCTTTAAGCCTCATCAATGTCCACCCTAAGACTTGAGAAAACAACATGATAATATGATATGGTTGGTTACATTCTAATAGAGAAAGAGTAACTTGACATTCTTTGCATAAAAGAAATGTTGTAATAGTAAAGAAAAATCCGATAGTTTATGAATCAGGACTCTTTTGAATTATGGGCTGAAAGAATGCATTGTGATTCCCAGTTGCTTCTACAGTATTTCCCTTGAGAGATTGAGAGTATGGACTGTTATTGGTATAGTGCCTGTATTAATGCCGCCTATATTCCTTGACCATAAAATAAAAACATTTTCATGGGAAAAGGATAATAAATTTAACAATAATTAAACAAGACTACAAGAGGATTTTTTGTTGTAGTTGTATATGCTCTCAGCTTGCTTGAAAGCTTGGAGTTTTATCTTACAGCTGCTTTAGGCCATGATGAATTCAAGTTGGCACTTTTCCTCACGACTCTTGCCTGATCTGAGCAAATTGTCATTTTTCTGCAAGTGAACCTGAAACGCATGATGATTTGTGTTAGCTTAGTTTGCATGGATGGGCAACTTTGAGCTGATATTTAATTGGAAGAATGATAAAAAGGAACCCAGTTTTGTACAATAATTGCTCACATGCGTCACTGTGGTACCTGAATCAACTACAAAAATATGCCTAATGCTGCTTTATGAATTTGCATCAGCTGTTAGTTTTACTTTTTTACAATCCATTCATGATATAGTTAACCTGGAATCCTACTAACTCTGGGTATGTAAATAGTATTTCACATTTTTCTGTTTTTATGTGAACTGCTGCATATTAATATACCTATTCGTAGGTTTTAGGGGACCGGCATTAAAACCCTTTACCTATTTTGTTAAAAATTGTTTTTTTTTTTTGGAGGTACCTTTTCTTTTTGGTGTAACTGCCTTTGAAAAAGCTGCGGGTCTTGTTATTCATTGGATATTTAAGAGAACAGGTCGACACCTTTTTCTCACGGATGATGATGAGGGACAACCTCCATTGCTTAAACGCATGATAGAAGATTATGGTGGTTGCTTTTTCATGTATACCACTTAGATCCCAATTGCTATTTGAATTGTTTTATTTTCACTAATTTTCTTAAGGTGTCATCTCTGTCATATCCAGATGTGTAATTTAACAGAAGCACCTAACTCAATATGCAGGTCTGCTTTGTGTACATTCAAGCGTCGTGTTGTGTATTCAAATGTGGGCTATGACCGTATCCTTACAGTTCATTATTTATTATAAGCGGCCATTGCCCATTACGGTCTGAATTTTTCTTAGTCTTCTTTTCTTTGTTTCCTTTGAAAAACCATATAGATATAGTGGGCTGGAGAACATCATCGATTAGGCGTGACAACAAATTACCAAAGGTGCATCTGCTTGGAATTTGTATTATATTTATTTTTTATAATTTTTTGACCTGCTGATTGGAATTTAGTTACTTTTCTTATGGTCAGTGGGAGGATTATGTTAATGAAAAGTATCCACATATTGTATATGAAGAACGCTGCAAAGCCTCTGATGCTGAACAAAGCGATCTTGTAACAATAGAGGATAATTACTCTGACAAACTAGAAGGTAAATACTGATATTTTTGAGTCGAAAGAGACCAGTTTTCATCACTTTGTTTGTATATGTTAGTTGCCTTTGCTTTTCCCCACTCCAATTCGCAATAATGAAAAACATATTCTGGACATTCCTTTTGCCATTCATTGCTTTTGTCAATGAGCTGATGCTACTGCATCTAAAAGTTTGTTAATTGAAATTATTTGTGCAGAGGAACTGGTGACAGGTCTATCCCGTTTGTCCTGGGAAAAAGTAGATGTTAGCTTCCACACCTGCAGACAGAGGTTTGCTGCTCATAGTGTCATTCAGGTTTCGCTCACATTCTCTCTCTCTCTCTCTCTCTCTCTCTCTCTTACAAAAACATTCTCACATGTGCGCATACATGCGCATTGTTGCAAGTTCACATGCAATTATGGGCACATTCCTGCTGTTGGTTTTGCCTGAAGTGTGGGTTCTTCAGGTGGCATGCTAACATGGAAAATTTCTTGGAATAATACTTGTCTCTACTCTTTGGTGCTTTCGGTGCGAAAACACTCTGAAAATGAACTTGGTAATACATCATTTCTGAAGGAGCAAACTAATTCTATATACTTTGCAGGTGAAAGATCATATAATGCATATGGAAGGAGCAGATGTCATACAGCATTTGATTGATCATTTTCTTGTTTAGGAGCCAATAACTCGTATATTTAACACATTTATTGCCGGATGCAAGATCCTATAGCAAGGTACGAGGAATATTCTTCTGAAAATCCTTCCATCCAGAAGTATGGAGCTGTAGGTAAAATTACATTGGTGGAGGATTGAAGTTTGTCTACTTTCTTGGTGATGGCAAACACAACTAGAACTGCGACTAAATCAGCATTCAAGGGAAATTTTGTTTATTCATTACTAGAAATTCCATATGCACAACAATATCAATAAACGCGATAATTGCCATGTATTTGCCTTTGTCTTAATGCATTCATGTATAATGTATTTTTACGTCAGTAAAAAAAAAAAAAATCAATTTTCTTTTTGAAAATACGCTTTCATTCCTTTGTTTTAAAACTAGCGGTAGAAGAATCGGAATTACTATACTGCAGTGCACCTGTGTACTGGTACACCAAGGTTCTAACCTGTGGTAGTAGAACGATAAGGTAACTTCTTGTAACTTTATTACATTTATTTTATTTTATTTTGTTTTTTTTAACATGAGCTTTTTTTTTTCCTTTGCCGTTAGCCTTTTGGTTGGATGTGAGTTTTTCCTTTTTCTTTATCACCAGGTTTTTGCTAATATTTGTTTACATTGTACGAGGAGTTTTTTTTTATAATTTTTTTTTATAAAATTTAAATTTTTTATTATAATTCACTTTAAATGAGACTTGATTCAAAATAAATTATTTTAAAATTATCAAGTTAAAGTTGATTGATAATATAAAATTTAAATTGATCATTCAACTTATTTATAATGTGTAATTAAATTTTACTGTCAAATTAGAATATATTTTTTTTTTATTTTTTAATTTAATCCAATTTTTACCCAGCATTACAAAAATTTTTTAAGTTAAATATTATTTTTTTCACACGGAATCTCTTCATATGGATAAATGCCAAGTAGAATTAAAATGCTGAAAATGGGCCTTCAAGTTTCAAAGTAATGCTTCCAAAATGGTTGAAAGCTCTTAACACACAGCAAAGGAATTTCTCATAAATTACGTTGTGGTCCAATTCCAGAATAGAATGGTCAACAGCTTGCCGGAGCCCCGAAACCATAACCGACACTCCTGAGGCCTACATAGCAAAAATTTTAAAATATATGTATAATAATTATATTACAATCATTAGTTATAGTGAATTCTATGTATTTATTATACATATACAACGATCTTACTAAATATCTTAGCAAGACTCATTGACCCTCACCTTAAGGCTCTGATGGTCCGCCTTCAAATCCAGTAACAGAACATTAAAGACAATAATAATGGGATCATCTGGATAAATTCAGACGACGATGCATGAGTCTTTGTCCTGAAACTTGCAAGTTGCTTCTCATGCCCTATCATTGACCACTGGTTTTTGTACCGTTTCAATTTCCTGTGGGCACATTGTACGTGGACATTTACGAACTTGGGAAACAAAGCTTCTGCAATTGGATCAAGTAAGGGACCCTACATGCGATGCAACTTGTTCATCAATTCTATCGTTCCCTTTAGCTGCAAATCATTAAATGATCAAGTGGATTGGCTAAAATACAACCTTGCTGTGATAGCCAAGTTCCAAAAATTTGGCAACCCGCCATCAATTCTTGGCCCACATTACTTGCATGAATCTGCAAGTTGACTTCAATATCAGAATTTGTCCTGGGTTAGACTCGTCAAGCTTTTAGGATTGAGGCATTTCAAGTTTGTTAAAGTTGTAACTCAAAATCTCAGTGGATTTGAAAGGTTTTTTTTTTTAATTTGAGTAAAAGAAATATTACTCAATAGAATAGATGAATATTTCTTTCTATTATAGTGTAAATCTTAAGTTTGAGTTGAATTCTTAATAAAATTAAGATAGAAAGTACTAACACTATAAATAGGAATATTATAAAATAATTAGATTAATTTGGCTTTGACTACCACCAAGAAGTGGCTTTCAACCTGAGAAAGAAAAAAAGAAACTTTTGCTCATTAAGAAGAGTAACACTTGACTATTACAGTCTCAATAAATACTTCGACTTGAGGTGAAGAAAGGCATGGTCTAAAAGTAAGTGACTAATATATTTTATGGTATATGATGTAAACAACGTTATAATATATTGGGTTATAATGTAATTGGGTTGATGAGTAGATGGTTTTGTGCTTTTAATTTCATGAATTATTTAATCTTAGTGGAAGATAATATATTTATGTACATAACCCTATGTATGTAAATTTTGTGGTCATATATGTTTATTTTTCTTTGTACCTTCTTAGGTGCACAACACAATTGTCTTTTAGCAATTTATGATCGCCATTGAAAAATAGTAAGTTGAAATTCTGTTATCATGTTCATCTGTGTATGCATTAAGTTCATCATGCGGAAAATTTTATACCAGCAAACAATGAACCTCAAAGCACTACGGTGGCTTTCACCCAACGAAGGGTCTGTTTGTCACGACCCAACCTATGGGCCGGACCGGTACTAGGATCTGGGCTAGCCTAAAGCCCCCGAGGCCCGTAGTAAGCCTAACTATTCACTTAACCCAACTCTAAGGCCCATTTGGGCCCAATTTCAAGAAATCAACCGGACAGAGTCCGGCCATAAAATGGACCTATCAACGGAGAGTTTTTGACTCATCCGACCTGTAAACACAATAAATACTCAATTGGGGAGCTCAGCTCACCCTCCACATACTTATCAGCATAAAAATAAATGGGAGCTCAGCTCCCTCATCCAATCCATCAAACATGCATAGAATATTAAGTTTACAGGTCCAAAATAATAATTTAGTTTACAAACCCATATCAAATAAACATTTCTAACACATGCGAAAATTCTAGAAATTTATAGAATTACACAAGCATAAATAAATAACCTGCGAGGGAGAAAGCAGGTTAACCTAAAAAATATCCTCCTGTGGCCTGAAAAAATATTGAACAGGAGTGAGCGTTCGACTCAGAGAGTAAAATATCAATTTTAACCATAATCTCTATAACTATCTAAAACTAATGCACCCTGTGGAGTGAAATGCAACATCAGCAACAATTCACATCATAACAGCAAAAAGGTAATTTGGAGCACTCACACACCCAGTAATATCAATCATAATATATGGGAGCTGATCCCCATACTGACTCTCTTAAATCCAACCGGTGCCGTGAAGAACTCTGCCTGACTTTCGCTTAATAAACCAAATCGGGGTCCCAGCGAAGAACTCAAGCCGTGACTACCCCGAAGGACCGGGTCCCAGCGAAGATCTCAAGCCGTGTCTACCCGTCCTATCCATAGTCCACACCACATCACACGCACACCAACGCACGCACACTGCTCCAAATTACCACAACAACATCCATGGCACTTTAACAGTTATAAATGCAACATAAAATGTGCCTAGAGTTTATCTACATAAATACATACATATAAGTGATGCATGAACATGCTTGAACATATAATAATAGTGAAATTACAATTAAAATTAATATTTTACTCACAGACTTGACAACGGTCACTGTGGCGGCTGGGCGGAGGAAGAAGGCTGTCCCGGCTCACCTGACAATTACATTACAATTATTTAATACAAATGACTCAATACAAATCAAGAAAAGACCAAGACGCCCTAAGTCATGCTAAAATCCGTGAGTCTCCCCTATACCTAGGACCTACCCAACCTGCAAAATGGCTCAAAACACACTTTTATATTCACAATCCATATATCCACAACTCAATCACATCACACAGCCCCTCCTGGGCCCATCAAATCAGTCATCCATCACAATATGTAAAATTTCAATTTAGTCCTTATAATTGATCATTTTTGCAAAAACTACCCAAACAAGCTCTAAAAATTCTAAAACTTTGCCCCGCGGTCCTTAGCAATATTACTAGGCTATTGCAAAAAGAATCATAATTTTCTGAGCTACCACAAATATTTTATGGATTTTTAATCCTATTTAAGCACTAGAAAATTACGAAAAAACAAGGTTCGGGTTTACCTTTGCAGATTCCGATTTCGGGGACGCGCTCGGCACGTCTGACAATGGGGGGGTAGCCAAAACCTCGGTCCAATTCGGAGACTTTTCCGGTAACGGGTCTGTCTGGCCGGAAATTCACAGACCTGGTCAACTGTCGAATTTCCACGAATTGAGGATACTTACACGAAGCCCACAACACGGGGGTTAGTACATAAATTTTTCAGAATTTTCTAAGCTCATTTAATGCTCGGAAAAACACTGCGAAGTTTCGTGGGACCCACCGAAAAACGGTGTCGGAAAATTTTGAAATTTATATCCCCGCGAAGCTCTCGACGAGTGGAGCGCTCTGGTACTCTCGGTTTTCTCGTGGGGTTCACGGTTTGCGAGAAATCTAGCCCAAAAATCAAAATGGGCTAAAACTTCCCGGGCAAAAATTGGACAAACCGCTCTATGGATTTCGGTGTTCTTGATGTCTATGGAAAGCTCTCGACGAGTAGATGAATTTAGATATAAGACCCGGTCTGATTGATGGCCGGATCAGCCGGATTTTGGCCGGGAAGTCGAAAAGTCGCATGCACAAGGGAGGGGCGTTCGCGCGCGCTTTCCGGCCGTTTTGGGCGGCGGCCGGTGGGTTGGGACGGCTGACGTGGCAGTGGAGGCGG
This sequence comes from Hevea brasiliensis, assembly GCF_030052815.1. NCBI lineage: Eukaryota > Viridiplantae > Streptophyta > Magnoliopsida > Malpighiales > Euphorbiaceae > Hevea > Hevea brasiliensis. The sequence goes on along the minus strand of NC_079505.1, from coordinate 85,275,057 downwards.
CGACGCCGCAATGGGAGGAGGGAGGAGAGAGAAAAGGAGAGAGAAAGAGAGGGAGGTCGGACGCGCGCGGAGAAGGGTAAAGAAGAAAAAGAAAATGTCGGTCCGATTCGATCGGTCCGATTCGGTCCGGTTTGATTCAAGATACAAAATTTTAAATTTTTACTCTGTCTCGAGACCAAAAATGAAGTCCAAAAATTCCGAAAAAATTTCAGAAAACTCAGAAAAATTCGTAGACTCCAAATATATTTTTAGTTTTGCCACGTGGTTTTTAAATTAATTTTTAAAAATCATCTAAATTTATATTTTCGAAAAATCGAATCCGATTTTTAAAATCCGAAAAATCTCAAATAATTTCTTAAAATTTAAATAAAATTAAAATATCAATAATACTCATAAAATAATAAAATTTAAAATTTTTGGGGTATTATACTGTTCATTGGTTATTCTGCAACATTCTTAACCCCAACCCTTTTATGTCACCATCTGCCTGAAAAGCTATTATACCCTCCTTTTTAAGTTCTTTTACTACACGGCAAACTTATGACTTCAACTTGGGTCTTGCAAGTTGCACATAATTATTAGGCGAGGTCTAGCATTTTTGTTTTAAGTGAAACCATTATTAATAATCTAATTTATAGCTAATAGAAATAAAGTCAAGCGAAGAACAATAAAGTCAAGATTCAAGAATTGTCAAACTTTTCTTCTCCTTTCTAATAGAAAAACATTGAGATAGGTGAGAATTAAGGCACACATGCTTTAATTGTTTTGGAAAAGTCAGTTCATAGTTTGCTATGCTGGTAGACTTTGTGTGCTAGTTGGTCTGTTATTTTCAATTTAAATACGTAAATTATAAAATGAGCTAGACAATTCTAAAATACAAATTATATGACAAAATTTCTTTGAATTTTATTTATTATGAATAAAAATAAAAATATATAAGATTAGATTACACATATTATATCTTAAATTCAGAATAAATTTGATTTAAAAAAAAATTATATGTTATATAATTTTAATGTGCTTAGTTTAACTTAATTAATTAATTAAAATCATATAACTAATATATCAAGCTTGAATTCAAGTCTTCATTCTCCAATTTCCTCTTAACAAAATAGAAATTAATCCAATTCTTAAAAGTGGAGATATTGACACTAAAATGAGTTATTCATATTTCACAAACTTCTACGTTATCGAGTAAACACCCAAACATTGAAACTAATAATTCACATATTCCTTGTACATTTTGCATTGGTGTGCATCAGTGCACAAGCCAGGGAACTCAAGGTACTTCACCGTGGGGCGAGTGCTGAACTTTAGCCAATCATGTATTAACACGTTAGCAAAACCGGTTTTCCTGATAACGGTGACAGTTGCTCCTCATAAGATATTCCCTCCCCTTCAACGCAATCCAAATTCCAATTCGCCGATGACAATTCACCAGAATCCGTCGCCACTTCCGCTCTCTTCAGTTTCCTTCTCTTCCTGCCGGTTTGCTCTGGCGGATCAGCCAGTCCAGCCTCCAAAGGAAAATTCAGGATGGCTTTTCTTCCCCTCAATCTGAATGCAGCAGAGTCATAAGCTTTTGCAGCATCAACACCACTATCAAAGGTCCCTAACCAAACCCGAGTACCCTTCCGGTTCGGGTCACGGATCTCCGCTGCAAACTTGCCCCAAGGCCTTCTTCGTACACCTCTGTACTGCCTCTTCTCTTCTTCATCAATGGACTTGAGGTCCGACATGGGTTCTGGTGGTGGAGAATGGTTAACCAAACCAGGAGGCTCCGGAGATTTTAAGTCGACGAGCTCAGTTTTTGGTTGGAAATTGCAGGTTTCATGGGTAGATTGAATGGGGACAGATACAGGGGAGTTGGATTCTGAGGCGGATAGAGAATCGTGGTTCTCGAGTTTGATGGGTTGTAGAAAGTGGGAGGGAGTGGAGATATGGAAATCAAGATTATTGAAAAAGACGTCAGTGGAAGCGAAGTCTCCAAAAAGATGCTGTCTAATAAGCTCTAGAGCTGAGGATTCCTCTGGAGTAGCAGTTGGGGTTGCCATTGAACTCCAAGAAATGAGCCAAAATATGAATTGCGGAAGTGGAAGCGAGAAAGAACTAAATAAGGAAGTGGACTTATGAAACAGCTGATGCAAAAGTTAAATATCAAATTGGAGTGTATAGTGTCCAATTTCCGATCAAGCCAGTTGGTATCCATCAATTCACACGGTTTTAACCATGGTTTTGGATGGTCTTATCCATTCCCATTATTAATGGGGCAGTTTTAGTTTCAAGTTGCGCTAGCTGACCCCAAAAAAGACCATCAATCATTTAGCTTTATGCCACTAGATACAACCTCCGCAAGTTGTATTTCTAGGGCCTGGCATTTTACTGGTACCACAATCGACGCTGATTCATGCATGTAAATGAAACAGGTGCTACCTAGCTGCATGCGGTTGTGTCCTGGAGGTCCATTGCATCTAGTTTTGCCATATGGCCTCCAAAGGTTATTTTCTCTGAGACCCTCTCATTCCATGTAGAGTGACTATTGAATGAAGATCCGAGACAAAAAGCTCATTAAAAAAAAATGGAATGAACTTTTGCCAACAGAGTCGTTCATGCATCCTCTCAGTCTCAGTGTGTAGGATCTTTCAAGACACCGCTATTGCTACTGATAAGCACAGTTATTAACTAACTTTTTGTAAAGATTAATTGTCCCTACTTTAAGGGTTCAATAATTTCTTTACACTGCTGATGAGGGAAAATAGAGATGATTTTTCAATCCACTTGCAGGATCACATAACCCCACTATATCATCAAATCAAATTTATGTAGGTTTTTTATATGCAAACATTATTTTGCAGACCCAGAAACGGAATTTGCCGTTTTGAGTAAATTTTTGGCACGTCCATATAAAATGCCATACACTTGTTTGTTAAAATGCCTGTTCTAGTAGGCTTCTGATTTCTAACTTTAATTTGTGTGAAGCGACTGACTGATTAAACTCGTTACCAACACCTCATTTCAAAACTAGTGTTTTGATTTTTTTAAAATTATATATTTTTTTTTATCACAAAACTTCCATATTCAATTTTCTTTTTTATTCCTCCTTTCCATCAACAATTCCATTTATTCGTGGAAATTTTTATAAAAAAAATGAATTTAATTAATTTCTTCAAAAGAATAAAAGGCCTCAATTTAAAAGGGAAAAAGAAAAAAAAAACAAAAAATTGACACCATAAAATATTATATAAATTAAATCAAAGAACAAATACAATCTCGCAATCTTAATATTTTTCAACAAATCCAACGACTACTGGTTGTTGCTCCATAACACTCTACTTATACAACACATACAGATGATTACTATCCCTAAATTTCCTAATTTCTAGATCATCTGAGACTCTTAGCGCCATCAGATTTCTTTTTTTTTTTTTTTCCATATTTTATGCGTAAATACCCAAACAAACCGTTATCCCTCCCCTTCTGCTCTCTCACATAACCATGAGCCTTGAATATCCCATTGAATGGTGTGGGGATAACGGTGATAACGGCGGCACACTAAATATCCCCATCACTTCCCCATCCCAAAACCCCTTCCAACTCGACGGAGTTAAGGGATCCGTCGATTGAGCTGCCTTGCCTTCCCTTTCCGGCGAAGGATTTTCCGTCTTTATGACCTTATTATTGCTGCTTTGCAAGCTATCTGTCTCCTCAATCTTCCTTTTCTTGGAAGAACTATTGTTATTATTACTACACTCACTATTATCATCTGTCAATTCAGATTCCTGCTGGGTATTATTGGAATCGGAATCCCCAACTTCAAGAGGGAAATTCAATATTGCCTTGCTTCCACGCAATCTAAAGGCAGCATTATCATAAGCTTTTGCAGCTTCTATGGCGGTATCAAATGTCCCGAGCCATACACGAGCTCCTTTCTTATTAGGATCTCGAATCTCCGCTGCATATTTCCCCCACGGCCTACGCCGGACTCCTCTGTAATGCTTTTCTCCACTAGAATGATCAGTTGCAGCTACTGATACCGCTACCGGCTTCTGCGGTGGGATAGCCTTCAAGGTTGCTGGAGGGGGTATTGATATGTTACTCATGGCTGGTTTCCTCTGGCTCAGAGTAGAAGATCTGAGTGTATTGTTGGAGTTTTGAACCAGCTGAGGCTTATTGAATTCCATCTTGTGTGGTTGCTGTGGAATCAAACAATCAAATTCTTGGGATTCAGTTTTAAAGAAGATGGAAGCATCAAGATTGAAGTTATCCATGGAAGCGAAGTCAGTGAGGAGGTGTTGCCTAATAAGCTCTAAAGTTGAAGCTTCGTCAGGAGAAGCCATGATAGAAATTAGTCTCTGTTTGGAAAGACCCTGAAAGGGGTGTTGAGAAAATCGAAAATTCAGAGAAGGGATAAGAAGAATTTGAGTGGAATAGAAAGAGTGAGGCGAATATATATATAAGGGAAGAATAATGGTGGGAGGTAGAGTTTCGTGTGAGGTTCGCGGGCGGTGTGACGAAGCATCCGTAGTGGAAAAATTAGAGTATTGACGTCGTGGGTCTTCGATTGCGCCTCTTTTTATCGTATTTAGTGGATTTTTTTAAATGTAATAGTGGGAGCCCATACTCCTTTCTTTAAGTTAAACCATGCTTCCAGGCTCCTTCGGGCGAAACGTTTAGCATTGTATTATGCTCAATTGCTCATCAACCTATCTTCATAATTAAGATTTTTAATTTTAACTTTGTTCTGTTTTAAATAATATTTAAAAAATAAAATAAAATAAAATAAAAAACTAATTAATGTTACGTGTGCGTATTGTACATAAAAAGATCTGATAAGACAAGCAAGGTGATTAATGTAATTTCCCCAAGTGTAGCGTTGCAGGTGAATATTCAATTGTATAATCAGCGAATGATTTTTGTTGATTGAAATTTACAAAATTATAATTTGGAGTAAATTAATATAGTCAATAATAAATAATTCTGTAATTTTGACGAGAAAATAAAATATTTAAGGTTTTCCACAATGAAGGGTGACTTCAACATTTATGGTCTTGACGCAAAAAATATGGATTCCATTGACAGAAAATGAAGAATATTACTAAAAGTCATATCTCTCAGGCCTCACCCTCATGATAATAACCTCATTTACTCATAAATTTCTTACATTACATGCATCTAGCTCCGTATCTGGTTTTAAATAAATAAATAAATAATTGTACCTTCAAACCTTCCAAGTCCAACATATTGACTCTTTGACTTACACTGTTTCCAAAATTGCCTCCATTCCTTTTTTCGTTTCTTCGCCTATCGTCCGGAATCAAGAAAGAATACCAAATGGAATTGGGCTTCATCTTTCATTCATGATATATATCCTTAATATCTGTTATTTTTTCTGCCGACAACAAGAAGTTTAACATAATATATATCAAGTCATCTTTATCTCAAAGAAAAATAGACGCCTAATTGATAAGATCAGGAGTCATGATCATATTGAATTAAACATAAATGAAGATCTGTCTCTATCTAGCTAATATATGCTTAAGGCTCCCGGCTGCTAATATTTTAATGTTAGAATGATGATAAGTACGTATAACTAGTATATGCATATAGAGATAATTTAATTAAGGATCGAATTTAACTTTTGAAATCTCCAAGTTTAATTCACACTCAAATTTGTTGACAAAATTAAGTGAAGCAAAATTAAATTTGTTGACGAAATTAAGTGAAGCAAAATTAACCCCATGTATTGAAAAGAAGATATTAATTGTGCGACAGAAGAATTTTGAATCAATAAGATCAAAATCTGCAACTCTCCAGACGCAGTTTCAAAAGACCATGTGGTTTGAAATTTGACTTTTGAAAACAGGCCACTTTTCTAACAGTTAAGTGTCCTAATTCATTTGGAAGGGACGTGTATCAAAAGTTAAAAGCTTTAAACGAACTTACCTTGCTGCTGGCTGCTGGCTGCCTGGCAGATTGAATCCACTTGCACTCTCTTTATCATCAACTTGTGCGTTAGCCCCCGCAAGTGTCCAATTTCGGCTAGCTGTGGGTCCTGCCTGTCTTTGATGTAGAATAAATGTGGCTCCCTTTTGGGTATGCTTTTTATTTAATTGCCTTTGGTGAGTCTTTGATCCTTTTTTTTCATTCGTCGACAATGAATCATTGCTTATAAATATTATAAACAACTCCCCTTGATTACGATGGGTTGACATTGTGGATCATACTCATTCCAATGGATATCACTCTTAATTATTTTATTTTATTTTTAATATATTAAAAAAAAAATACACACACGAGATCACACGAGTATATGCAAATGGAAATGTAATCTTTTTTTCGGCGCTGTTCTACATATACACATGAAAATATGATTTGAAATTATTGATTATCTATATAATAAGACAATTTATTTTATATTTTTTATTCAAATTGTTGCTCCATTAACATTAATAATATATTTTAAGGCCGTGCTACTTAACAAATATTTTAAAATAATAATGGTTATGGAAAATTTTACATCGTAAAAGCATTTTAAATATAACTTTTTAGATTTAATTATCAATAAATTAAATTTGTAGTCATATTTCTCTGCTGAGGAAAATCTCTAGCACCAGCATATATAAAAAGAAAATTGGGGGAAAAAAAAAAGTAGAGAAAGGCCATGAATTTAATTAAGCATGATTATGAGATGGTCTGGGGTTGGCAACTTATGCAACCCCAATTATAGAGGCCCAATTTTTTTACCCCACTCACAGGTGAGTCGGCATTAGGCCACGTGAGAAACGACAATCTGCCAGCTCTACACGAAGTCTATTTATTGTCTAACAACAAATAGCACTTACATGGCGTTTGATTTAGTTAGTGATTTTTAATTTTTTAGTTAAAATATATATATTTTTTTTAATTTATGAGTTAAATTAAAAATAATTAATTAATTATTTAAAAATAATTTTTATAGAATAATTTGATTTTTTGATTAAAATATAGTTAAAAGTAATTTAATTTATTAAAATTGTTAAAAAATGTATAATTACACGTTATAGTTGTTGAAACAAGGATTATATTGATATTTTTAAAAATTATAATATTTTACTATATTAAAAAATAATTTTAAAATAAATAAATAAATTATAAGTAAAGTATTTTTATTTATAATTTTTAACTTATTTAAAATTATTTTTTTATCTTATAAGTTAAATTAAATATTAATTTATTTATTACTTTTTATTTATAAATACATTTAATTAACTTATAAATTAAGTCCGCTCTTAATTTTATAATATTCTTGTTGAATTATATTTAATCTTTGATTTAGATTGTGATTATGAGGAAAAAAATTAATTTCCTTAAAAGCATATTATTTTAGAAATTATTAAAGTATAATTTAATCAAACTATTTATTTATTTTAGAATTTTATAATGAAAATATATTAAATTTAATTTTAAACTAATTATCTTTAATATATTTTTAATTAATATATTGAAAATTGTGTTTTTTCTTGGCAATAATTCTAATAAAAATATCAAATAAATCCTTATAAAATTGCGTAATTAATGCTACTAATTTTCATATTGTCCAGTATGCATAATAACAAAAATTTGAGAGATTTCAATTCACAACACCAACGTATCCATTCAAAACTCCTTGATTATTTGCATGTTTCATGTCTAATATTACGAAATGTTTCATTTTGGAGACTAATTGGGTTTCAATGTTTGCATGCAACGTACATCGATTTGATTTTTATGTTCCAATTTCACTATAATTTTCAATTTTCTCATGTCATTTTCTTGCAGCTTTTGCTTTTCTCTCATCTGAGTTTTCATTTAAAAAGTTTGCATTGTTAACCCATGAGCAGTTCTCTGATCTTAAAATCTTCGCACCATTTAACATTCTAAGCTGAATGCAAGCTAATCTGCAAGACGACAATGATATCACTAGCCTATGATATTCTTGCGCCCTTTAATAGCTTTTCTAAAATTAATTTGATTCTTTTATAGTTTTATTTGTATAAGTTTAATTGTTGCCAGTTATTTTTATACTTTTTTAAAATTTTTAATTATTCAATAATATTTGTTACAATAATACTTTTTTATAATTTTATTTGTATAAGTTTAATTTGAAATTATTAGGTTAACTCAGTACCATAAATATTATTTTTTTAATATTTTAAATATATCTAATAATTAGCTAAGTTTGATTGCTGCAATTGCCCGTCATTTCAGTCAAACCCAACGACTATATACTTTGGAAGTTGAAATTCCAGTTCAAACTTTTGAATCTTTGGCCATTAATAGTACATGCTCTCTCTTTAACACTGTCCTTGCTCAATTCCCTAATTTTATTTATCTTTATATATATATATATATATATATATATATATATATATATATATATATATATATATATATATATATGTGTGAATCAATATTTTATGTTGGATAATATTTAAATTTAGTAGAATGTATTTAAAAATTTTAATATGCCTGATAAGTAATATAGAAAATATTATTTTTAAAATTGCTTACAGAAAATAATTTAATTTTGATGTATATAAAATAATCAAAAAATATTTTTAGTTATAAAAAAAAAATATTTTTTTGAATTATTAATTAATATTCCCTTCCAAAAACTTGCTTCCGAAATTGAGTTTGTTGAAACAGTAGAATCCACATCGCATGTCGTTTTAGTATTTTCATATTTTGGGATGGAAACATGTGGTCTACGGGTTTGGCTTGCTACAATTCGAAGAAAGTAAGGCCGTGCATAGTTCTGGTTTCGCATTATATCCAATCAAATTTATTTTAATATTTTAATTATTTATTAATAATTAAGTTAAAATTATATTAAAATTAAATTAATAATTAAATTTATATATATATTTTATTATTTTTTAATATATTATATACTTTCAATATATATATAAACTAAATATAACTTAATATTATATTTTATTTATTTATATTTTATTAATAATTTTAATTATAACTACATTAAATTATCTTAAAATTCTTAAACATAAATATATTATTATATTATATTATATTATATATTAATTCATAATTATATTTATATTTTATAATTAAATATTACATAATAAATAATTAAAGTATATATTATATAATATATTATTATATTATACAATATATTTAATCTTAAATCACTTATATACCTTATAATTAAAAATTATATAATTTAAAATAATTAAAAGATATATTATATATTAATAATTAAATTTAAAATTTATGACTTTTAAAAAAATAATTATATAAAATTATTTTTAAAATTAAAAATTAAATTAAAAATAAAAAAATTAATAATTATAATAAATTAAAAAAAATTAAATTAAAATTTTGATTCGATTTTAAATCGAATCAAAATCACGTATCCTTGTTCCCTATTAATTAGTGACACCTTGCCCAGCTAGATGCACATGAGAATCATATTCTAATAAATGAACTCGCATATTATTTTAATAAATGATGAAGCTGGTGACGTCAGTTTCCTCACAATATCATCATCAAGCACCACGCGACAGCTGCTTCGTTTCTCCATTTGCCCACTTGTGACTTGAAGTTGCATTGAAACTACAAAAATACCCTCCATTTCCAGATTTACATATGTATATATATATATACACATACCCATCTTCAAATTCCATCTTATCCACATCAAAACATACTTTAATTTGATCCCTCTCGATCTCTTCTCAATTTCTATCTCTATCTCTCCTAGAACTTACACAAAATATGAATGATTCTAATCCGTTTCATCAATATTCTCGAACTTCAAGTTACAATACTCTTATTCCTTGCTTAACTGAAAACTGGGGTGACTTGCCCTTAAAAGTCGACGATTCGGAAGATATGCTCGTTTACAACATCCTCCGGGATGCCGTTTCTTCTGGATGGTCTCCCTTTGATTTCACCATCTCCACCTCCACCACTCAACCAGTAACAACAACCATTAAACCTGAGCCCATGGATGATTTGGACCTTACCGCTCTGGTTCACCCTCAAGAAGCTGCATCAACTATAGCATTGCTTGAGACTTCTATTCTTGAAAATACACCTCAAGCCATTCGTTTAGCTAAAACCCATAATAAGAAGGTGTCCAGAGGAAAGCATTACAGGGGAGTCAGGCAGCGACCTTGGGGAAAGTACGCCGCCGAGATACGAGATCCGGCTAAAAATGGCGCCAGAGTATGGCTCGGCACCTACGAGACGGCTGAGGAAGCCGCTTTGGCTTACGATAGAGCAGCTTTTAGAATGCGCGGCTCAAGGGCTATGCTCAATTTTCCACATAGGATTGGCTCCAATGAACCAGAGCCGGTCAGAATCACTGCGAAGCGTCGTGAACCGGAGTTGGAGATGGCTGTGTCTTCTAAGAGGAGAAAAAGGTCGGTGGCTAATCAAGCTGAGATGGGAAGGGAGAGAGGATACGGCGTAGTGCACCAAATTGGGCTGATGCCAGTTGGCGAGCAATTATTGGTTAGTTAATATTGAGTTGGAGACATTGACCTACACGTCGTCATCGCGTGGTGGGAAAGGCCCGAACGAGCCTATGAGTGTTTGATTGTGTCGTTGTGTGACTTTTGTACAGAATGAGTTTTTTGAGTAATAAACTTGACCACCAATTTTACTGCTAATTGTTTTTATTGAGCTTATTAAACAAAAGGAATCCATATGAAAGGAATAAAATATTAAAGCATGGAGTATGCATACTCTTTTCTCCACAAATAAATCAGATATTTTCTCTCATATTGCTCTCAGAGTCGTCAATTTTAATGGAGTTTTTGCTAAGATATATTTATTATTTTACTTGTTAAAAAAAATTGGTGTTTCTTTTTTTCTTTTTACTCCTTTGAATTCTATTTGAAAATATCTAATTAGTAAAATAAATTATTGTGAATTTCTCGTCACATTTATATATATGATCCATCATTATAAAATTAAATATTGATTAATTAATTATATTGCTTTACTGGTCACACGGGATCACAAGGTCGGCTTTCCTGTTTCTGTTTGTCTTCACATCACCTTTTGTTCATTTCTTAATTTGAAAAAATAGTACTCAGCCATCTCTTTTCTTTCTAATTTCTACCTAACATCCATTGATTGTAGATGCTATTAAATTATCCTTTTTTATTTTATATTTTAGTAATTGGAGTATTGATTCTTTTGGCTTCTTTTTCTTTTAATTATTTTTCAATATAATGAATTTAAATATTTTATAATTTATTCTAATTAATTGATGTATCAGAATTATTGTATTAAGTCTAAAGGTCTGTTTGAATGAGAATGAGGGGAGGTAAATAAAGATAACGAGTGATAAGTAATTATTTTATTTTTATTTGGGAAGATGTAAGTTAATGGAGAGTAAGAGTGAGTAAGGGTAAGTCTTACCCTCCCTTATCCCTCAAATTTTAATTTTTTTATACTCTAATTTAGAATGTAAATTTACTCAAAAGCTAATTTAAGAGAAAAAAATTTGCTTAAGTCTTGTATATATACAGAATAAAAATTTTATCCCAAATCAATGTCAAACAAAATATATATATACACACACATGCAACTACAACTAATAAGACTAGTATTGTTTGGGATAATTTGCTAATTAATTAAGATTGCTTATTGCAGTTAAACGTTTTTTTTATGCATTAATATTTTTTTAAAGGATGTAAAATCAACAAATAGTTTTGCTGTTGAGGATTTATTAGGAGAGATTTGTTGCAAGTGAAAGGAATGAAATTGACAAATATGAAAAGAATAAACTTCAGAGGTGTGTTTCACACATTCAGTTCTATAACTTAAACTTTCAATGGATTAGTCTTTCTTTTTTACTGCTACTGCTCAAAAATTGACCTCTTAACCTTACGCTTTGGTGGTTGACTTGGGATTACATTGATCACAAAAGGCCAAAAAAAAAAGGACAAAATTAAATAAATAAAATGAGAGAAATCCTCGGTATAATTAATTAATTAATTAATTAATTCCAATCCCCAATTGCTTCTCCCTATGAATTATTTTTAATTTTATATTCTAGTCTTCAGCGACATTTATTAGAACGTGGAAAGGATAATAAAAATTTATTTTTCTTCACTTTAATGATTATCATGTGAGCCATGATGTAAAAAGGAAAGTAGCCAATAATAATTCTACTAGTTGTGTATCCAACTTTCTAATTACAGCGTTATTTTAGTAGGGATAGTTTTACTTAGTTTCTTCCTGTTCCAATTATTTAAAACACGTCATTGAAAAAAAATACTAAGCTCTGAAATTCTTTGTTTAGGTTACTTTGAATTCTACACCAGGTGGTTGGGTTACTTTTGAATTATGATGATAGCGTCCTTAATTGATATTGCCTAATACTCTGAAATTCTTTGTTTAATTATGAGGATAGGACTTCCCAAGTGAAATTCTTTGTTTAATAGATATTGATTTTTCGGATCATTTTTCCTAAATTTTGAACCTCAATCAGAATGTAATCAATCAAACTAAAATTAAAGCATGAAAAAGTTCACTTCTCATGGAAAACAAGCAATGCGGAAGCTATTTTCCTGCAAACGGGACAAGCGGACATAGTTTAGTTCTCTTGACGAGACTGGGTTGAGCATGGCTGAGTCCGACTCGGGAAAAGTAAGGATTTGGGCTTTACAAATTAGGGGTTGGACTTAAAAAAACTTTTTTTGGATACTTTTTTAGAGTCAGGGTTGACGAGAATTTACAAGGCCTTGGGCTGGACTTAGAATAAAAATCTGAAAGACTGGTCACGTAGCCTATTTACATTTGTTTCGTTTCAAGGTTATATTTTTAGGTTTCCAGAAAATATGATCAATTCGTATGGAAAATGAATCTCTCTGATGCTCTTATCATCTTCGTTTCAACAACCTCAAATTCGACAAAAACAAACGTGTCCTAGAATTCCACCGCTTCATCGCATGCAACCCTTGCATGACAGCCTCCTTAACACGTGCCTCCTCTCTTCTTAACACGTGCTATCCTTCTTGGGACCCATCCTCTCTATAAATCACGTACACTGTCTCTCACTAACCTTCGTCATCTACAACAAACTCACCGCTGCATATCAGTCACTGATTTTTACATCAATGGCAGAGCAGCAACAGTCACAGCAGGGGGTCCAGCTGCCACCGCGCTCCCACCAGGTGGTGAAGGCTGCAACTGCGGCCACTGCTGGCGGATCCCTCCTACTTCTCTCTGGCTTGATCCTTGTTGGGACGGTCATTGCACTCACCGTAGCTACTCCATTGCTGGTCATTTGCAGCCCCGTTCTTGTCCCTGCAGTTATCGCAGTTGGTCTCATAATAACGGGGTTCCTGACATCTGGTGGTTTCGGCGTTGCAGCAATCTCCATCTTGTCATGGATCTATAGGTATACATTTTCTTCAGTTTCTTTTAATTTGTGGCCCTATAAAAGACCTACTTTTTGTTCGTAATTGATTATTTTATTTATTTATTATTATTTTTTTTTTTTAAATGGACGATTGCAGGTATGTCACTGGGAAGAAGCCACCAGGTGCAGAAAGTCTAGACCAGGCGCGCATGAAGCTGACGGGCAAGGCGCGAGAAATTAAGGACAGGGCCGAGCAGTTTGGACAGCACGCAACTGGTCAACAGACTTCTTAGAAGTGTCGCCACATCTCATCTCTCCCTGCTTGATGGAGAAAGATTCATATGGATAGTCAAAGATTAGCAAGGGTGGAGATACATAAAATGGCTTTGATATGTATGAGTCGTAATTAATTCTATTTCCAGTTAAGGCCATTGCTTGTTTAGTGTTCTTTTTCGCTTTTGGGTTACACTTCTTGTGGATGGATCTTTTGTGAGTGCTTTAAAATAATTTCTTGTCTGAATCTGTGTGGATCTTTGTAATGAAGTCTTATTTCTTGTTTTATGTAGTAATCAATTGATTTGGATTTTAGTTTGTTCTACATCGGAGTTCTTGTGTTAGGTCCATTTGGAGATTAGATGGATCTATTTGTAATTTGCTGTCATAGCTCAAATGATTAATTGTAGAGGCGACGTGTGGGTTGGTGGCAACTTATTAGGGGCGCAGTGCGTTAATAATTAGACAGGTGTTGAAGTGCATGGCAGTGGCGCCTATAAATGCCACTGGCAACGTGCATTGCTTCTCGACGACCAAATAAGGTGAAATTGTTGAAATTTATTATGTCCCATTCTCTCCCTCGTGTGTGAGTGGGTGGCTTTTGAGATTTTTGATGGATAGTTCTTTTATGTTTTGACACAAACTATGATGGATGAAGGATACATTAGAATTTTCATGGCCGTTCGTTTGCAGGAAGATCTCCCTTATATATAGGATTTTTTAGCTAGGAATCATTTTCTTATAAGCAATTTAGACATTGATGCACATTAATAAAACAAAATTTAAATTATAATTATGGATTTAAGTTTCAAAATTTTAAAGCATTTACATTATATAAATTAAAAGATTTGAATTCTATATATATATTTTCTGTTAGATAACTTTATTATTATTACATAAAAAAAGTAATATTGACATTTTAACATTTAAAATAAATAATATGAAAAAGAATAAAGTGTTGTAAAGAATTATAAATAGAAGTTTTTTTAAAACTCGAAATGCTTATTCTTAGTATTTTAAAAAATATTTTTAAAACTTAATTTTTAAAAGCTAGTGTTCGATAAGTAATTAGAATATATACTCTTAATATAGACTGGGCTAAATCAACATATATATGGGATGCAATTCTATCAAGCATATATATATATATATATATATATATATTAATGTGACAGTATAATGTTGTTTCTGATCAGGGCGGACCCCCTACCCTTTTTTTTAATAAGTTAAGAGAGTATTAAAAAATAATAGTATTTTTAATAATATGAAAAATAGGTTTCATGTGCATAATGACTATGATTGGCTCTCAACTCTCATTCTTATAACTAATTTATTTACATTACATTCAAATTTTCACCTTATTCATAATCTACAATTTCTTTTATACACATTCTTATTTTCATTTAGACAATGCACGAACTATATATTTTTAGGGATAATCTCAAGAAAATCTTAAATTTTGAAGATTTTAATAATTTTATCCTTTTTTAATAATTTTAACTTTTTTTTTTAATAAAAATATTCTGAACTTTCAATTTTTTTTCTACAATTCTATCTTTGCTATGTCACGTTAGCATAAAAAAAGGTCAAAAAAATTTTAAATTTTGTTTTTTTTCCATAATTGCACTCTAAATTAGTTTTTTTAAATTATATTCAGAATTTTACTACCATAGTTAGTTGCCCCAATTCAAATCAACACTTTTAATCTCAAATTGATACTAATTTAATTTAATTTATAATAAAAAAAAATCATTGCTAATAAAACTTTTATCACTTCCACCACTTCATCATCTTATTCATCATCTTAACAAGGTGATGTTCACCTTTGCCCAATTCAACTCTACCTTTATGAAAATTCAACCTCACTTTCCATCAACTTCCTCTCTCAATAACTCAATTAGACCCATCTTATCAATTATAATTTATTTTATTATAAACAAGGTTTAATTAGTTTTAATTATGTACCTATTAATTGTTCAAAAAGCCTCGCATATTCACTTTTATATGACATATAATTTTATTGGATGATCTTTACAATGAGAACTTTATATTTTATTAATTAAAAAAAAAAAGATAATTTCCAGAAATAAAGGCTCTCATCTTGCAATTAAAAGAATTTGTTAATTAGATAAAAATATCATCCTAAAAGCCTAAATGTTAGAGAAAATATATATAAGAATATAGAAGGCTTATATACGAATTGGGTTTAGTTAAGTACATACAAGCGTCAATCCAAAAGGTGGGTGGCCCAATCCATATCCATACAGAGACCTAATGTAGGAAATTCACATATGGCAATAAAAATCTTAATTGCTGCCTTTCTGAACCAGGTCTGCAGCATAGCGATGGATCTACTTAATCACCAGCGAGTGGTTATCTTATGTGATGTCCATCCATCTTTTGCAAATCATGAACCTTTTGGAATTGCACTCGTTGGATGTACCCAGCTGCTTTGTTGGAAACAGTCTCTGTACGTGGAGCACAATAGTGCTGGAGGTGGTTTTTGGTTTCATGAGCTTGCCATTGGGCTTTGATCGATATACACAGCGAATCCTGCATATTCTTCTCATTTCCGAATCTGTTTATGGCTCTTAGCTTCAGAAGGTATTGAGGCGTTCGATGATCACTAATCACCATTCACCACCAGGCGTGAAACTAGTTTTAAGCAGGATCTGATGTGCCAGACATCTATGTTAGCTAGCTTGTGATACTTATATCATGTGCACTCCTTGTCTTTTTTATTTGAAATCCATCGATTGAGGTTATGGCAAGTTTACTCTCAAATAGAACTTTTACTTAGTACACTCCAACAGAAAAAATAATAACCAACAACTCAATTTCAAAAACTCACAAATAAACAATTTTCACACAAAAAAAATTAAAACGTACGTAATTAATTACTTAATAAAAAAAAAAACATATATATTTGCTGCCTCCACAACTTCATATCTTTAAAAATGTACAAAAAATAACTCTCTTTGATGAGCATTTTCACTGCACCAACTCAGAAATCCAATCAAGCTGAGGCAAATCAGCGTCTAATTCATCAATTCCACCGCTCTTCTTCTTCTTCTTCCTCTCATCATCCCTAATCGTCAATTTCCTCCAACTACTCAACAACTCTGAAACCCCTTCAAAACAGCTCCCTCCATCTATCCTAACGGGTGACGACGTGGCACCCTCTTCACTGCCTGATCCAATCCCAAACACCCCATCTCCACCGTTCATCCTCGCCCTGTACACAAAAGGACACGCATATTTCTTTTCGGACCGGAGCTGATCCGGGGTGTGAGCAAAGAAACAAACCTTACGTTGGCAAAAACGCCCCGCATTGCATGCACGTGTACGGTAGCGTGCAGGGTGCAGCCAGTACTCGAAAACCCCGTGTGCGTATTCGCATGCGTCACCCCTGTGGCACTTCCCGTTGCGGAACCCAGGGCAGGCGATTGCCGCATATGGCACCTTCCCGGGGTCCCTACGAGTCGCCTTCTCTCCTCGGTGAGCGTAGGGACACTCCGTCCAGTCGTGGCTGCGGGTCCTCGTGCACCGCTTGATCTTGTAGGCGTACATGCGGAATTCATCGGAGCCGTAGATGGCGTTGTGGATGTTATCGTATTGAGAAGAAGGGTTTACCTTTATACCTGAAAATGCATAGTCGCTGAAATCGTAGAAATTGTTGTAATTTGTGGCATTGAATCCTGTCAACATTCTCTTAATCTTGATGTATAATAAAGGTTTATGAAGGGCAAGGGATGATCTGATTGTACAAATTGCATGCACGTGCAAATTAAGGCTAGGGTTTATACTTTATATGCAGAAGCAGAAAGGAGACAGCTCTATACTTCCTATATCATGTATCTTCAAAGGGAATACTGAATATATTTACACTATAATTAAACATAAACTAGAGAAGCAATCTGATCAAGATGGGGATGAAAATCTTGATTTTGAGCTTGAATTTCTTCATAGCTTGATAAAGACAGAAAGAGGAGGGATTGAATTGATTTAAGAAAGAAGCTGAAGAGGAATAATTGAAGAGCAGGAATACATGAAGAAAGCTAAAAGGAGGAGAAAATAGATCAACATATAGAAACAGAAGAAAGCAAGGAGGGGTTTTCGAGCATAGAAGTGATGAGAAAAGAACAGGCTAAAGGTGACATTTATAGAACAATAATGGAGTGAAGTGAACTCTCTCCTTGAGTTAAAAGCCAACCATCATGAGTTACATTTTGAACTCCACACTGACCCTTCATATAACGGTAACGGACGTCCTATGGTGTGACCTGAAAGGGAGGTAGGGCTTCTCTTCTGTGCAGCCATTGTGTCAAACAGATGCTAGCAGAAAGAGATTCTGCTCCAGCCAAGAACTATAAATGTGCCTTTTCTTGTTGGCCAATTTTAGCAAGGTATTGCCTACATTTATTTATTCTTTTTTCCGTTTTAATTCATGTGTGAACAAGCATGCTTTCTTTAATTAATTTATAACATTGAATTAATGGATGTTTACAATTCAATTGAATAATATGATCGATCATAATTTTTTTCCTGTCAAATGATTGTTTTATACAATTAAAAGTATCTTCATCATCATCATCAACCTTTTCTTATTATATTTGGTGAGTGCAGAGAATCCAGGCCCAGTCCTTAAAAACAAACGGAAGGCAGAGTACGAGACAGAGAAAACGGAGGCGTCAGAATTCCAACGGCGACGGAGCGGAGGTGTAAGAAGATAGGTTAAAAGTGGCAGAAAGGGTGCATGGGGAAACACACGTTTAGGTGATAAGTGGCAGGACTTATAAAACCACAGGGGATTCTGTATTACGCGTGTTGAGGTCTTACGTAATCACCTTTCCTAATATATATATATATTTTTTTTGTTTAATTTTGGCGAGTGTTTTCTACTTTCGGTTGCTAACTCTACGACAAAACCACTAACAAACTTCTCCCTTTCCCCTTCTTTACCCTCACCATCCTGCTTAGCTATATCACGATTTAACTCTACAATCATTTGGGTAGCAGGATAAGAATATCAATTTTTTTTTTAATTTATCTCAAATTTACATTCTTCTTTTTCTTATTGTAATTACTGGAGTCTTCTGGCCTCTAATTTGCAGGGTACAGGTGGTGGGATGAATAAGCACAGCCACTGCCACAGGTACTCCATTATAGGTAGGATTTTCGTTTTCCAATTTTGTAACGTGTTTTAGATTTCTATAGAGATGTAGGAAAGCTGCCAAAACGACGGATATCACAAATTTGCCATAGGATAGATAGCTAGTTTCTATAGACCACGAATCATTGAAATAAGCAATGGGGTAAGCGAATATTAATTAGGAAATCTTTAATTCTTTTTTTTTTTTAATAAAGAAGAGAAATTATAAAATCATTTTGAATCTTAGCCAAGCTCAAGAAATATTGATGATGAACACATATAACAAGATTTTCTCCAATTGATTCATTTGAAAAAAAATATATATATAATTTATAAGAAAAGAATTAAATTTAAAATCATTAAATATAAATAAATATGAGAGAAAACAGAGTAATGTAGTGCAGTGAATTAATGAAATGATTAGAAATGAGGTACACAATTTCTGAAAAAAGTCGTTGGTCCAACGTGGCATATTGTGAACCACGCGATGTTTTGACTTTATGAGACCAAGAAAATCCTCATACAAATACAAATAATGTCAGTTTCGTTTTGCTTTTATTTGCTCAAAATAACATGCACCGGGACACGTGGCCCACGAACATGAGAAGAGAGCGAGCGTTTTGTACTAGTTTGGTGGTAAAAGACAAAACTACCAAACTAACTTCTCTTCTTTGGGTTTGCTTGTCTTTTAGTAGGGCCACGGCCACTCAAATCATACATACGTACTCAATAATAAATATTGGTAACCCGAGCAGATAAATTCCTCATGGTAAGCCAAAGTAGAATTTTCTGAAAAATATTTTAAAAAAATTTTAGTTTTATTTTTAGGTCCTTCTATTTATATAAAATAATATTTAATAAATTATACTTGAGTATAATATAATTTAAGAATTTATACTTTAATTTATTACACTTTAAACTGTATAATGGATATTAATATCTCAGCATATTTTATGATTACTTATTTTTATTATAAAGTAAAATTACTTCATAAAACATAAGACAATTTAATAAAATTTTACAATTTATCTCATATAATTTTTTTCGTAAAATAATACTTTTTTTCATAAAATTATTAATTACTTAAAAATATATCAATAAACACATAATAAACTTATTATTTTTTATAATTTAGAAAGTAAACTACTTCCTAAAAAGTAAATCTGTATCTAAACACATTTGTATCATAATTCCATAGCCTAAAGAGTAGAGCATTCTAAACCAAACAAGACAGTAATGATTCTGACATCATCTTAATGCCGTCAATAAGCGTTGTTAAGAAGACACTAGTCAT
Organism: Hevea brasiliensis; assembly: GCF_030052815.1. Classification (NCBI taxonomy): domain Eukaryota; kingdom Viridiplantae; phylum Streptophyta; class Magnoliopsida; order Malpighiales; family Euphorbiaceae; genus Hevea; species Hevea brasiliensis. The sequence goes on along the minus strand of NC_079505.1, from coordinate 85,254,984 downwards.
ATGAAACAATGAAAGGAAGCTTCAAATGTCAAAGCATAAGCAATGAATAATGCCAATTACTTAATTGTCCAGATTTTGGTACGACTTCGACTGTAAATACAAAATGATATGAAATAATTTCATCAATAAAAACGTGACACAAAATCATAAGAAAATGAAAGCGGGAAAGACCTCTAAGAATCAGTCAAGTGATAATAAAGCCTTTCCCCTTTGCTTTTGTATTCAATGATTGCCAACAAAAATGTATCATCTCTCTTAGCTTTTCATAGGATCTGGGACCTGCTTTTGGTATTGCTCCAGAGTAATATTACACTTATTCATAGTGCGGCCATCTAGGAGACCATGATTCCATAGTTTGATCATAAATAATCTCCAACACCTGTTCAGTCAAAAGTGAATTCATATTTAAGATGCAGATTTATCATTTTAAAGGTATCTATCTAACCCAGAGCAAACATAATGCTTACTAACAATTGTAGATAATGGAGTGGTGGAACAGTAACAAAAGGAGGGAGAAGAAACAACTAATGTGGACTGTATATTGAAGCAAATTCTAAATGAAAGATTGAGAAACAAATGAACTACCAAAGTAGGGCTGGGGCTCGGGCAAGATCATGCCCATGTAATCTTGAGAAAGCCTCGCATGCCCAAGGAATATGACCATCTGCCAGGACACTGCCACCATGAAAAACGCTCAGACAAAATGGAAACCAGAAATGTATATTGAGACAATAATTTGCAAAGTATCAATTAATTATATGTCAAAACTGGCATGAACCCCTTTCCTCCCTCCCTCAAAAAAGAGGTATGAAATCACATGACATGCATTGTAGCTTTCATATGTATCCAAAATGAAGAAACTTGCAGAAGATCACATAATAAACCATCTAGTTGCATTTACATACCTCAAATATGTATGTTAGTGACACAAGCTACCTTTCATCAAAACAATACACAAACCATACTCAAAGAAGAAATAAGTGTCCTAAATGAAAAATATTCGAAGGAAATATCTGATTCTATTTTAAGGAACCATAAAAGAGAAGCATAGGGCCAAAGACCACGAATAAAAAGTCACTCCTGGCAATCAAACAAACATGATAAATGATAACCACGTTAGAGCTAAACGTCAAAAAGTAACACTGAGCTTCTCGAAAGGGTCTCCAAACAAACGAGTCTACCACATTAGAAGCTCTTAGGAGTATTAGCAGTGCACAACATTTATCCATAATTTCAGGTCCATGACCTCCATGTCACAATGCATAATCTTAACACTGCATCAAGGATCAACCTAGGCCTGGCCACGGCCCAGTTTGGGCCAAGAACTGAACCCAACCAGCCAGAACTGGCCCCCTTTTCTGTCCTCTTGTACCGGACCTGAACTTGGCTGGTTCGGCCCGGTTTAGGGCCAAAACAGGATTTTTTTTACCTTTAAAAAAAAAAGAAAAAAAAAATCCCAACCATTGGATTAGATCAAAACTTGGCATAATTGGGACCAAACCGGTACCAGAGGATCCTGTGGTCCGGTCTCAGCCAGTTCGAGCCAGGGACAGATGGCCAAATCTAGCTCAACCTATCTGGAGTTAATGCTGAGTTGATTAAATTAAGATTCAGATGTGGGCATATTTCCCTGCACCACCTCCCACAGTTAACAAGCTGGCCAAATCAGGCCTCATCTTAAAAGCCACAACAGAGAGACCATGACTGGAAACAAAATAGAGAGGGATTATTACCGTTGCTTCCTCACAAAGGAGTTCCACAAGTGCATCATTTGCTTTTCATCTTTAGTAACATCCACAAAATCATCAAGCATCTGCAGCATCGATAGAGCAAAATTATAACATCAATGTAATGGAGAGGTCCAAAACACACAAATACATGTTTCAACAAACAATATATGCATAATAGGAACTAAAAAGTCATGTAACAATAAAGCATACCCTTCTATCTTCAAAATCTGCAACATCATCATCAACCTCATCCTCACTATCCCGATCTGACAATACTTGCTCAATTGCCATTGGCTTCAAATACCCCAAAAAAAAAACATCCATTTCAAATATTCTCAAGCATATATCCAAGTATATTAATTTATTAGATTGATTGTCCAAAATAACAGGAAGAAAATTTAAATTATTAAAAAAAAAAAAATTCCAGATTCATTGAGGCTTTTGGCAAAAGATAATCCTAAGCTGCAACTCAACTCAACTAAACTCAACTAAGCCTTTATTTAAAAAATTTGGGGTCAGCTATATAGATTCTCTTTCTCCACTCTAAATGATTTTGGGTTAAATCCTCAGAAATGTGTAATACTTCTAGGTCATGTTGTACTACTCTCCTCCAAGTCAATTTAGGTCTACCTCTTTTTTTCTTTCTATCCTCTAACCTAATGTGCTCTACTTGTCTAACTGGAGCCTCCATATGTCTACGCTTCACATGACCAAACCACCTCAATCTCACTTCTCTCAACTTATCCAATCATAAGCTGCAATTGCTAAATAATTAAACAAGTTCTGAATAATGTTGCACCAACTCAAAGCATAGCTATGACCATATTTGGCATTTCCAAAAAAGAAAATGACACCAACTTTTGATGATTCTGTAAGAAATTACCACTGTTTTAATTGTCCAAATCCATATGTGCTGCTTGACTTTCATATTCATCCCAAAACAGTAGTTAAAAGAAATCCATTACTATAAGCCCAGAATAAAAGATTTAAGAGATTCTAAATTACCATTCAAGATATCAACACTATGATGTTTCAAAATATGTGGCTGCAAAATTTCTAAAACATTGTCTATATTCAAGAAACACAATTTCCACAATGCCATATGGCTTGTAAAGAAGGCGAATGATACTTAATCATAGGCTCTCCAAACTGCATGGTGTTATAAATAAGCAGGAAATAAGCAGACAACCATGACCTAAAAGAAGAAGAATAACAAAGAAGAGGAAGGAAACAGGAGAAACATTCATCCAGGGCATTATAGAATTTAACCTGAGGAATCAAAGAAACACATAAAGAGCATGGTGGTATCTCTGATTTTAAGAATGTAAAGATCCACCATTTGGCTAGAGTACTTTCTTAAAAATTGGCTTCCCAGATATCTGGCTATATCACCACAATAGTACAGGCAGATCAAAAGTGAAATAACTTGCCCTCTAATACAACTGAAGTTGAGATTTTCAAAAATATCACAGGCATGGACACATTCAAGATGCAACAAACACATACTAAATTATTGATCTGCATTACACATGACCATCCATAAATGGAAGACATCAATACAAAACTTGTTAGATTTTAGGGTTGATCAATTTCAAGAAACAATAATAAGTAAAAAAAGTAGACAATTGCCTAATATGGATCACAAATTAAACAATATACACAGGTCAACAACCAAAACAAAGAAAAATGGAACAGTAATTAAATGACCAGGTCACTAGTCACCTGAGCTCTATGCGAGTGGAAAAACTGTCGTTTGTGAAGGAGAGTACGGCTGAAAAGAGGAAAAATAAAGATTAATCCCAGATTCATTGGCAGCTATTTGATAAATGAGCAGCAAGCAATTTCATGGGCATATTGAATAGCCAATACTTTATCTTTAGCCAACTAATGGTTTTAAATAAAGGCCGTTACATTACGTAACAGTCATTATTGTTAGGTTTTTTGCCCTCCCGTTACCGTGACATCCGTTTATTAAAGGCATAAGAAAATTTGTTCCTATAACGGCCGTTACACCTGTTACTTAGTAGTAAATCCTTTACCGTTAAGTAACGGCAGTAGTCTATTACCTTATTTTTTATTTTAAGCAAATGGGGGCAACAATTATTACTCTTTTTTTTTTTTTTTCCTTGAGTGTTTTTAGATATTATCTCACTTTCTCTCAAATTTCCATCTAAACATTTTCTATCTTTTTACAAATCTTTTACTCCTCTTGAGTTATCATCCACAATCTTTCTAATTCCACACTTTTTGCTATTTTTTGCTTATTCGTTAAGAAGATTATATTTATGCTAGGTTTGTTGTTAAATTTATAGTATGAAGCATTAGTTTGTCCGGTCTACATAGTTATATGGTTAGCTCTTTATTATCTACATAGTTATTTTAGCTTTAAATTAATTAATATTAATGATGTCCAAGAATGATGGATTTAATGTCATTATTTGATGTTTTTATACTTATTATTTAGTTTTGTATCTTAGTTTTAATTATATCTTTAAATATATATTAATTCATGGACTTTGCAAATTTTTCAAAAAAATTTGGCATACAAAACCATCCAGTGCCTTCGCTAATCAGGTCTGACAAACTAATCCTATTAAATTGGATAATTTTTCCACTGCCTAAAGTATTAAAGAAGAATATGAAAAAAGAATAGAGAAAAACTAAGACATACTTTCTCAGGTCAGACCGTTCAATAGATAATTTTCGTGTCTTTGCAAATTGCAACATGGCAGGGGGTGCAAAATTGTTCCCAGACGCTGATTGAACACATTCAGGATCAGGATATGCTTGCGCTGCAGATCCTGAAACCCCAACAACATCAAAGCTGGAAGGAACATGTTCTGTACCTGCTACATCACCAACGATGGCATTAGGCAAATCCTTCCTGCCTGAGATACACACATCTGAAACAAGTCATCAACTAAAAAGAAAAGATCCCATCAAAAGCTTCTTGCATGATCAGCCATAGGGAAATACTTTCAATAAATCTATTGGAAACAATTGAAAGGTATAAAGAAAGGAGAATTTCCTCATAGTACAGATAAAAAGGACCATCTTACATGCATCCACATTATGTATGGATACAAAGGGCCATTTATTCGACATTTCCTGCTCAAAATAATACTTGCAACTGATATGATGATTTCTTTTTTTCTTTCTTTGTCGCGTTAGTTAGCATCTCATGGATCTCGACCAGTGATTTTAGTCCCAGATGAAAAATGATTTCAAACATGTTGATTTACAATCCACAGCCTATTAGGGAAGAAAAAGATGCGACAATTCTTTGAGGATGCAAATAACAGAAAAGCCCGCCTTTCTTGCTGGTCAGTGAAATTGCCTTTCAGGATAAAACAACTGATATATGATATAAACAAAGGTTGGTTCTTTCTTTTCTATTTTAGTTTCTTGGTTTCACATTTCCAGCGTCTCTAAAACTTTTGGGAGTTATTGTTCGACAAAATTTAAATCTCAGCAAAAAAATTGACAAAAATAAATGAATTAAAGAACATATTAGTAATGCAGTAACATGTTCTTCAAATTATATTGAGATTCAATTATAAGGTTGGCATCCATCACAATATAGAGTAGGGGAATAAGCATAAAATGCATACCATAAGCCTTATCAAGGATACAAGAGGCTCCAATACCTAAGTTAGACTCAAGGATGAATGGATGTACATGAACAAGGTTCTTGTGTCTTTTGTGCTTTGGCTTCTTTGAGCTGCACATAAATACAGACCCATTTAAGCCCATTGTATTCTCAAATATCGACACCAATGACATAGAGACAACAAAACTTGCAAGTTCAAGGAAGAAAAATTTGTGACTTACCAAAAGAAAAATGTTTGTTGTTTTGGATCAACACCATCAGCAACAATCTGAATAAAGCATACGGTATGTAAATTCCAAGAACAAATGGAAAGAAAGTCACATTTAGCAGTTAGGATGTGCACATAACACCTCCATCAATTTCATACTTCACGGTTAAATTTTCCTTAAGAACACCAAGATTAGTTTTAGGCCTGGAACAGGCTCTCCAGTGGTGATAGACCAGAAAATTCGTAAGTAGTAATGCCGGCTTGCAGTAGTACTTCTCAGTACTAAGCATTTAGAAGTTTACAATGACAAAGTAACATAATACTCCTCCAAAATTGACAAATTCAGAGAGAAAATAATCTGACCTCAGATCTCCAAGTATCAGTCTTCACTGATATATTTACAGCTTGAAACTCCTCAGTCACCTACAAAACATCCCAGGCATTAGTAGTCATAGTTCAGAAAACATAAATGACTAGAATGCACCAAGATCCTGAAGATTACCAACCCAAAATTCAAAGTTGAAGAGATCATGTGATGAAGGCAAATGATATCTTAGACCCTAAGGAGAAATCAAAAAAAGAAAAATTGTAAGCATCCTTTTTGCTCAGCCAAAGGATAAATTAGGGAAATAAAAACAAAGAAAAAAGAAAAGAAAAGAAGGCATCAGCAAATAAAGGTCCAGTACTTATGATTTCATTTTATTACAAGGAATGAACAAAAACAAAACCAGAAGTAAGAAAATGCTCATACCTTAAAACTAGCACATTTTACCAAGCAGAATGGGCATGAAAAGTCTTCAGTTACTGCAAGATAGATATCCAAAGAATTTGTAGATCATACTATTAGGGAAAACCATTTAAAAAATAAAAAAAAAATAAAAAAAAAAACCTCAATAACCATTAACTAGAATACCCACAATCATGGACCTAAAGAGTTTGAAAATAAAAATCCATATACATCAAAGGCAAAAATCTCAAAGCATTTCAAGCCCAAGCCATAATTTGAAACCTAATTAGTAATTACTTCCAGCAAATTTCACCAATGAAAATTAGAATATTATTGACTATATCATTGAATATTCCAAATCAAGATAAATAAACCCAGGATCATGCCCCTAATATTCCATGTTCAGTTTTAATAATGACCATCATTATATTTGGAACCTTCATAACCCAAGCTGGATAGAAAGTTCTTAACAAGTCAAGTTCAGACAATTTTAAGGGTGCATATGGTAGGGTAGGTAATGATATAACTTATGAAGGCTTCCAATTACTGATCCACAATATGTTAAGTCTGCTGCTTTTGATGGTTAATTGGTCATATAAGTGACTACATATCTCCAGTAAAATAGGCACCTCCATAGCCAACTCCGTCTAGGAAAAACATATCACAAGGATGAAACATGATTGAATAACGTATCTTTTAACTGACTAAAAACTAAAGCTCAAATAGATGGTAAATATAACTAAAAATAATAAAGGCAACAATAAAAGTCTAGTACAAGAGAAAAACAAAAATTAAAAATAAAAATTTGAAACAAATTATGACTCAAAGAAATAAAGGAACAATCAACAGTACCTTCAGTCTTTTGCAACTTATTATTGTAATAACTGTAGTTGAAGATGACATTTCCAGCCCTCAACCTAAGCAATACAAGTTCTGAAAACATTTATTATACATAGTTGGGCAAACATAGAATTCTCAAATCACGAGAAACCCAGACCATGCAAATGAAAGAATGGAGAAAGAAAGCAACAATCAAATGATGAGCTTGAAAAGGAGGATGATAAAAGGGAAGTTCCGATGGATAATAAATTACCGAATAATATGAGATAATGATGAAGAAATGTCGCCACATGTGTATGAATGATAAGGAGATTTTTCCTTAGTCCCAACCTCCTCTGCAGAAATGTTGACTTGAATGCGTTGTGATGTATTCTTTGGAAACACAAAGAACCAAAAAGCAACATATATACGTTAGTTCATCTAGAAAAATATGTGGGTAAAATGAAGACATTAAGGAAAGAACAAACCACAGCTTCAGAAACATATGGAATTTGAATCGAAAGGCATTTGTCGTCATTGAAACAAGTTAACTGCATGAGGAAACAAAACAAAGGTCCTTATACGAGATTCAGTATACAAATAGAACAGTAGGCATAATAAAAAAAATGCATGAAATGAACAACAAAATTTCTCCCAGTTCAACTACCTGAGGCTAAATAAACCAGAACAATGAAAAAAGAGCTGTAAAAATACAAGTCAAAATCAAATCAACTCAACTCAACTAAACCTTTATCTCAAAAATTTGGGATCGGCTACATGGATTCTCTTTCTCCACTTTAAACAATTTTGGGTTATATCCTCGGAAGTGTGTAATGCTTCTAGGTCATGTTGTACTACTCTCCTCCAAGTCAGTTTAGGTCTACCCCTTCTTTTCTTTCTATCCTCTAGCCTAATGTGCTCTACTTGTCTAACCGGAGCCTCCGCATATCTACACTTCACATGACCAAATCACCTCAATCTCCCTTATCTCAACTTATCCTCAATTGGTACCACTCCTACCTTTTCTCTAATACTCTCATTACGGACTTTATCTAGTCTAGTATGATCACTCATCCACCTTAACATTCTCATTTTCGCAACTCTTATCTTAGACACATACGACTCCTTCAGTGCTCAACACTCACTACCATATAATATGGCCGGTCGTATGGCTGTACAGTAAAATTTTTCTTTCAACTTATTGGGAATCTTGTGATCATATAAAACTCCTATGGCAGGTCTCCACTTCAACCATCCGGCTTTAATTCTATAACTAACATCATCCTCACATCCCCTATCTACTTGAAGGACTGAGCCAAGATATTTAAAGTGATTACTTTGGGACAGTATCACTCCATCCAAACTAACTCCTTCCCTATCACCAATTTGGCCTTCACTGAACTTACAATGCATGTATTCTGTCTTCGTTCTACTTAACTTAAAACCCTTTGATTCTAGAGTACTTCTCCAAAACTCTAACTTTCTATTAACTCCTTCTTGCGTCTCATCTATTAGAACTATATCATCCGCAAACATCATGCACCAAGAGATACTCTCTTGTATATGTTTTGTTAATTCATCTAAAACTAATGTAAAAAGGTAGGAGCTTACAGCTGAACCTTGGTTTAATCCAACTGAGATAGGAAAATCTTTTGTGTCCCCTCCCACTGTGCACACAATAGTAGTTGCTCCTTCATACATGTCTTTCAACACTTGTATGTACCTAATAGATACCCCTTTTATTCTAACACTCTCCAAAAGACATCTCTTTGAATACTATTATAATCCTTCTCCAAATCGATAAAAACCATGTGTAAATCTTTCCTCGCATCTCCAAATTTCTCCATCAAGCTTCTAATGAGAAAGATCGCTTCCATAGTTGAACGACCAGGCATGAAGCCAAATCGATTGGGAGAGATAGAAGTATCATGACGTAGTCGATGTTCTACAACTCTCTCCCACAACTTCATAGTAGGGCTTATGAGTTTAATTCTCCTATAGTTTAAGCAACTCTGTATGTCTCTCTTATTTTTAAAAATAGGTACTAAAATACTCCTCCATTCATCAGGCATTTTCTTTGAATTTAGAATCTTATTAAACAATTTAGTTAACCATGCCACTCCCATATCTCCCAAATACTTTCACAGTTTAATTGGTATTCCATCGGGTCCACAGGTTTTACCCACTTTCATTCTCTTAAGTGCTTCCTTTACTTCTAAAGATCTAATCCTTTTATTATAATTCACATTCTTTTCTATTGCTCTATAGTCTATATTCACGCTATTACCATTTTGACTATTATTAAAGAGATTGTAGTAGTCCTTTTACACAGACCATAGTGGGGTAGGTGTTGTAAACAATGTTGAAGCTGCTAGAGTTCAGCTTAGCTATTGGCTAGTTAGATTAGGGAACTGGTCACAAGTCCCAATGTTAGTATAGTTCTTTGAATAATAAGCAATGTCAAAGAAATTGGTTTAGCTCCCAGTTTTAATTTGATGAATGATCCAAGCCAGTGACTTAGCGACTCTGCATTTTGCGCGTAATTCGTGTGAAGTTGCTAAGGAAGTCTCTTTGTAAGAACACTTTTCTGTTCCAACCAAAGTCCTTAACTGATGTTGTACGTGTAAACTTGATGAAGGGATGATACATCACTCTGACGCACTGTAGTGATCAGAGAATATCAATTGCACCTTATTTTGGAAGTGATCCCACTTCTCCACTCAGTAGTCATTATATTTGATGAAGCAGGTTCTCTGACCAACCCCATTTCATTTATCAAATTTGTGAATGAATAGAAATTGTTTTCCTTGTATTCTACTCCTATTAGTGGTGGAAGGAATAAGAAGGAAAAAAGGGAGACCTAAAATGACGTGGAGGGAAGAAGTATCAAAAGATCCACAATTTTTTAATATTGGCGCGGAATTGGTCTCAAACAAAACTAAATAGCAAAAAAAAAATCCATATAACTAAATGCTTAATTGTTGTTGTTCTACTCCTATTGCCTCTACCCTAATCAACTATACCATTCAATCTAGAATGTGTTTATTGTTAAAAATGTAACTTAGTCATATATCTCTACCTCAAGCACTACCAAACATACTGTGAATTCATTCAAGATTCCAAGTTGGACAAAAAAATATGTATTTATTCCACTTGGCATGCAGTTGGATACTAGATGTTTAACACAAAACGAAGAAAAGGAAGAAGGAAAAGAAAGAAAAAAATTCAACTGAGAATTATCTAGTGCCATACCTTCAAGAAGCATGATTTCATGTCAACCTGAGATGTCACTTCCACCCTTTGTCCCAAACTCAGGTTTGGTGACTTCTCCAATGACATATAGAGTGATTCCAGTGGTATTGTGCCCAAAAGGCAGCATCCACCAACATTTTCTGATGTAAAATACAATTAAAACAGCAGAATAATTGGAATTTTAAATGATAAAAATTAAAAGATGATACTTCATATGGAATACGGGGGCCTTTTTTTTTGTCGAAAGAATACAAGGGTTACAATATCCAACTTTGTAACATTCTATGATAATTATATTTTTCCCTTTACCTGCTATGCTAATCTGAACAATAAACAATATCCTTGGCAACAAAATTATATCTCACATGTAAACAATTCCATACCTGAATGACCTTTGGATAAATCAACTCCATGCACAGGACTTTGGGCTCCAGCTGGAAGAAAAAAATAAAATAATCAGATGAAACTTTCCTGTGAAAATCATTGATAAATTATTAAAAATCAATCATATGAATGCATACCAAAGCTAACAAACAAGATAGCAAGTGAACCAGACTTGGCCTCCAATGCTAACTTGTTAATTTCAGGGAGAATAAAATTTACTTGAGCTTGGGTACTTCCCTCTACTCCAGAGAAGTTTGTCAAAACACATGCTCGACGAAAGCGATAGACTGCAGAATACTTCATTTTGGAATAAAAAGCAAAAACAAATCATAAAAAAGGTACAACAAATTGTAGAATACTACCTCCAATGACAATAGGGAATGAAGAATTATAACCCCCCCCCCCCAAAAAAAAAAAAAAAAAAAACTATTTGCTTGGTCAATTAGGCTTAAAAGGTAAAAAAAAAAATAAATAGATAGATTCTTACCTCAGTAATCCCAATGTCAGAAGATGTTCTTGCCAATAAAATGTACAAAGGAAACAGACTACAAGACAGTAAACTTCCATTCACAGTCACAAACGGGGAAATCATCACTTGTATTCTACATAAACAACCAAAAGAAACGTAGTACCTCAAATTCAATTGTGTACTGAAAAATCAACTGAAGAAAAGAAACTACTTATACGACTAAGAGTTGCCAGTACCATTAAAATCCTAGGCAATAAAATGATGAGAAAAGAGACAAAACGAGTAGTATGTCAATAAAAAGAACCAGGGAATAAACCTCATAGGAATCACAATTGAAATTCATCAAAATCCATATGAGAGTACTAAGATTGGAAAGTTAAGAGTAATATATTATATGAAAATCTACACCATAGTTGTTTAAGTTTTATAACCTCTAAGCAACAAGCCATAATAAAGAAATAACTCATAAACCAATTTTTCTCATTATTCTCAGTGCAAAGAGCTCAAAGAATTCAATGCAGTATCAAGAATTGAGAACAAAGACAATTCAGATTGAAATAATATTACCTCCTTTTGTGCTTTGCCTGTATTTTGTAGTTCAAACATCTTTGTAGAAATGATGGCTATATAAGAAAGAAACACATGCAAAATTAGAAAGATGGCATGTACTACGGGAAAACAAATGGCACGTAGACATTGATATGAAAAAGATTTTAGCCCAATACAAAGAAATCCAACACAGGCACATTCTTTTCGATCAACTAATATATATATATATATATATATATATATAAAGAAAAAAGAAAACAAGATGGTTCAAACCAGATGACGTTGAATATTAAGCTATCTATTAAGCCCAATAACCATAAAATTGAAACTCTGCTAACTTCAAACCCCACAATACGCAGAAAAATACACAACAAGAAATGCTGAAAGCAAGGAAATAACAAACAAATAAATTGTATTTACATTTCTTATTGCACGACGCTGGAGGATGTTATAGAGTTCGACAGGCTTGCAATATGTGGAAAGACTCTCTTCAGCTGCCATTTCCTCTTCTGCAGATAAAGGCAGACGACCATCTTCACGGCACATTTGATCCGTGCTTCTTGTATGGCTGCAATCACCCAAAAAAATAGAATAAAATTAGCACATTACCCAGTTCAAAATGTCAAACCCAAAAGCAACAAAAAAAATCTCAATCAAAATGAAGAAACTTCAAAATTTTATCATAGAATTGATAATTCTAAAGAAAGGGAAACTTACGATGAGGTTTCACGAGCCACTAAAGGGATGCCCGGCATTCTTGGTTACACTATTTCCAGCGTATATATGTTCATAGCTATAAATTACTCTTGTTAACTACAGTTTCACTTAGCCGAGAAATTCTGCACTAGAATTGAGCTCAAAACAATTGCCTAATGTGCGTAATCTAAAACTGAGAATAGAGTTTTGGTCTCCATTTGGGCACAATCTTAAGAGAGAGAGAGAGAGAGAGAACAAAAAAAGAAAAAAAAAACCCTAAATCAAACCTGCACTGCGCGCTCTCGAAATTTGGAATGGTCGAGCTGTTTGGTTAAATTTTCCAGAAATGAAAGTCGAAAAGCGAACTACAGAGCGGAAGAGAGACCAAAGAGAAGCCGGACAGATTTCGCAGAGGACAACGAGAAAAACAGAAATAATTTCTTTTTTAGAAAAATTTTAATTTTAACTTGTGCCCTAATCACTAAATTACGGTAAAAGCCTTAACGATTTTGTATGTTCTTATTCTGGACCCAATTATTTGAAAATTAGCAAATGTACCCCTCAGGTTATGACAATCTGGATATAAGCCAAAAATATTTCGAGACATTTGCGAAAATATCCGCCAACGTCTGCCCCGCCAAATTTAGTCGGTGATGAGCTCTTGCTTTTTTTTTTTTTTTTTAATAAAAAATAATTATAAAAAAATATATATCAATCTCATAAATACAAAATTAAGTCCAGTTGGAAGTATGGTATTATGACAACAAAAGACTAAATTTAATTAGTTATTATATATGAAATTTAACATAAAATTATATATAAAAAGTTGAATTTTGAATATGTACATTGAATGTAATGCACATTAATATAAAGAGACAATTTTATGTTAATTTTATTAAATAAGTAATATTAAATTAAATAGAATTCTATTTACCCATAGAATTTATATTTGCTAGATTCAATGGTTTACTTAGTCTCTAAATCTAATGTATATTGAAATTTTTTAAATATCATTTTATCATATATTTAGAGTGTAATAAATAGATGAAAATATCATCACTTATTTATATTAATTATAATATTATAAATACAATATCATAAAAAATATAATTAAATCAAAAAATTGAAAAAATAAATATATGTATGTATAAATTATCATCTAATAAAATATGAGGAAAAATTTTTTTTTATTAAAATCCTACTTTACCTTGAAAATGTTAGAATTAGATGAGTAATATTTCTATTAGATTTGCATTATGATATATTCTTTTTTACCATTAATTGAGAATATATATATATATATATATATATATATATATATATATATATATATAATATGTGCAACACAAGCTAACATTGGAAATATTAATAAATAACAAGTATTATCTATTTTGTGGTATAGTGAGGATTATATTTTATTTTCAAATATTTTTATTATCTATTTCCACATTATTATAACAAGTATTTTAATAAATTCCCTTTCAATTTAAATTCAACCAATATCTTTTTAAAAAGATTTTTTATTTGTTTAAATTTTTTAATATAAAAGTTTGACATTCACTTCCAAAAAATTAATATTAAATAAGAATTATGAAAATTTTTAAAAATATAATTTCAATAAAGACAAAAGTGATTTCAACAAGAATTAAAATTCTAATGCACTAATAAAAAATTAAAAATAAATTGCTCAATACATATAAGAAAAATAAATTTAATATGAATTAAGTTAAATTTATCTATTTATTTTGATTTTTATTCTGCTATATGGAGGAAAATAAAAATACATGAAATTAAAATTGTCAAGTAAATAATATTCTTCTAGTGTGTATATATATATATATAATTACAAAACAAAAATATTAAAACAAATTTTAAAAAACAAAATTAGTTGATTAAATATATAAATATAAAATTAAAATTGAACCAAAAATAATTAAACACTTGCAAAAATTATATGTTTTATTTGATAGTTAATACAACTCCAATCTAAATTTTAAAGCAACAAATAAAAAAAAATCTAAAAATGATGGAACAACTAATAGGACAATTCCAATATTAATCACTAGAATAAAATATATATGAAGTAGAGTTAAAGAAACCTTAAAATATATAAATAATAAAACTTAAGAAGATAATTTTAAAAAATACAATCCAATTTTATTTAGATTAACAAATTAAACATATAAAAAAATTAAAAAAATATAAATCAACGTTAATTAATTATGAATAAAACATAATCATGCTAATTTTATATTATGACAATAAATAGTTAAATTTAATTAGTTATTAACAATCAATATATTCTGATAATATTATATTATAAATGAAAAATTAATAAAAAATTTACATATAAAAAATGAAATTATAAATTAGAATAATAAATATAGAAATTTGTAAATGGACAAAGTAGCATGCAGATAAAATTAAGAAAAATTTATAATTTAGTTTTTAGGTTTTGTTCTATATTACACTTTAATCTATAAATTTTAAAAAATGAATTATTTATTTTTTTAAATTTTATTTATAAAATAATTTAGTTCATATAATTTTAATATTTACAGTAATTTAATAAATCAACAAAAGGACTAAATTATTATATATATTAAAATTACTGGAATTAAAGTTAATAAGTGCAAAATTCAGAGATTAAATAATTAATTTTTTTAAAATTTCAGGAACTAAAATATGATATAGTATAAAATTTAAAAATTAAAGTAATAAGATAAAACTCAATGATCAAATTATAAATTTTTCTATAATTAATTTTTTTTTATCTGACCTGATAATAAAATAAATTTTGTATGATTCAAAATCACGTAAGACATATCATATAGAAGTTTTACCAAAAATTTTATCTGATTCTGAATTAAGTAGCTACTAATAAAAAAAAAAGGAGATTTTATTAAAATAAATTAAAGTGTAGTGAATGAAATAAAATAATTAATAAAATTAAGTGACTGTTTGAAAAAATTTATCCCAATAATACCCACATTTTTTCCTGGCGATCCAGATTGCTTGATATTGGCCTCATGCCCTTGGCTTTATATAGATCTAAAACTTAATTAAGACTTATAGTGCGATTAATTTGCTCAAATTAAACAACCAGCGTAGAAGAAAATCATATCACTGCTGTAACAGTGGGAAGTGTATGTTGAGTGTAGATCCAATGGCTGGTATCACTTCCTCTTTCTTTCTTTCGGGTTGTGGTGGTGCGTGTTCCAATGGAAATTGGTCGATGTGATGGGATTGGGACATGTTTTGTTGTTTGCCTTCTATATGAAATTCCTTTATTTTTTTTCAGTATTTGTTGTTCTGTTTTGATCTATGTATTTCTCTGGTGTTTCCAAGGTATTTGATACAGGTTCTGATGAATGCAAAAGATGCATGGTCTACGACTTCTTTTTGAAGTTAAAATTCCATTGGACTTCTTGGTACATTTGGACTCCTGCATTTCATATTATATGTTTAGTGAATAATCTAAAGTGCTCTCTGTCTCTTCATTTGTTTGTAGTTTTTCATCAAAATTTTTGTTTTGGTGTTGGGTCCACTTGATTTCAGTTTCCATCAAGTCTTCTTATATGTCTAGTAAATATCACAGACAATCAAGATCCTCTGCAGATTAAGTAATTATGCAATTCCTTTAATTATCTCCTTGAAGCAGAGTTTTTTTCCCCCTATTTTGGGATGTGGCCCAGGCTATACAATTATATTTCTGTCCCCTAATAATCCCACTCCATCTCAAATCAATTAGACCACGTGTAACTAATTGGGTTGAAGCGAGCAATAACTTCCAAGAGTAGATTTGCTTGTTATATTAATGGATTGTTCTCTGGCAAAATGGGCACATCCCATTAATATCTGCACTATATAATCATGGTATATGATGTCCAAGAACAGGTTGAAGTTGTTTGACGTTGAAAATAATTAATTGGTTGATAATTCCGTAATAAAAGATTAAGTTGATGCCTCTGACAATTTCCATTATTTCTTCTGTAGACAATATTTCATTTCTGCATCAATGGGTTATTAATGTTTCTGTTGACATCTTGGACTATACTTTTTCTTTGCTCAGGGAAGCCCTGGACTGAGGAGGAACATCGAACCTTTTTAGCTGGCTTGAAGAAGCTTGGGAAAGGTGATTGGAGAGGCATTTCAAAGAATTTTGTGACCACTTGGACCCCAACGCAGGTCGCTAGTCATGCTCAGAAGTTTTATCTGAGACAGGCTTCAGCCGATAAGAAGAAGCGTAGATCAAGTCTCTTTGATATGACACTCAAAGAATCAGTATGTTTTTCTCAGCATGCGCTGGTAAAATGCATTTCCTTGCATTATATGTGAACAGAGTGATAACCTTTCAGGTTCTGGCATCGCAGGAGCTCCCAAATTTGCCTTCTAACACTTCATCACAGGTAAATCCACAGGCATTAAGACAGGCTGGTAAATCTTCAGCTTCGCCAATGAAGAAGACTACTGAAATCCTGTCACATGTAAATTCCATCTGCCAGCAAGCAACTTTATGCATAATAGTTGACAGAATTTATTAATCATATTGGTTTCTCCTGAGGTTACAGGCTCTTACCCCAGCTCAGATTATGAACCGATTCCCTCATCTCTGCTTGGATAATCCAGTTGTTGATCCTACATTTGTAACTAGTGGTGTCACGAATAAACTTTGTATCCCATACATGGTAAAAATGCATTTTGATGAAATTGTACTTGTTGATTTTCAATAAGATGTGATGACACAGTTTACAGCCCATCCAGTGGCTTTTATATGCACATTGTGATCTCTGTAGCTCCTTAGGAAAATTTAATTTCAGGATTTACTAGAAGGTCTACTTCAAGGAATAAGGGTAGTTCAAATGTGATCTCCAGAACCCTGTATCTGGCATAAGTTGAATTAAGAAGAAATGTTTTGGAGTTTTACTTTTATGTGAATTCTGACATAGTGCCCCTAGATTTTCTAGGTGGCAACCCTAAAATACGGCTCTACATGCAACCTTCAGCAATATCTTGACACTCGATTGTTGACAGGACATGGCATGTTTAAGCAGTGAAATAAATAGTTTATTTACATATTTTAAGCTAGATTTGTTCCCTGAACTTTTTGAAGTAGCAAATTTTTTGTTGCAGAACCAAGTTCTCCTTAAATTTTCTCTTTGACCAATATATCAAATTTTCCATGTTTTTACAGCAAGTATTCCCCGGCAATGGGCAGAACTCTGTGGACGCTAAAACCATCCTAGCTGCACCTTTCGTCCATATAATGAATTATAATTATACAGGGTTAGGCTACCCTTTCACCCCTAAGGGCCCTGCAAGCTTTGCTACTTATGCACCTCTTGCAGCCCACACTTCTGGCATTCCTACGCCAAGATCATTTCCACTCATCTTTTCGCAAGAAGGTCCATCGACTGAAAAAGTAGACGCTCCAGAGCTGGACCTTAAAACCGGACCACCTCCTAAATCCCTACATGGGGCAAGATATCGACCAAGGCATCCGGTCCCATTAGTGTGATATAAGAAATTTTAGTTATTGTTTGTGTAACACCCCAAAATTTTAATTTTTATGAGCATTTTGGTATTTTAATTTTATTTAAATTTTAGGAATTTTTTTGAGATTTTTCGGATTTTAAAAATTTGATGAATTTTAAAAATTTATTTAAAGACCACGTGGCAAAACTAAAAATATATTTGGAGTCTACATATTTTTGAGTTTCTGAAAATTTTAAAAATTCAAAATTTTTTTCCTTCTTCCCTTTTTCTTTCTTCCTTTTCTCTCTCTTTCTCTCTCCTCTCTTGTGTCTAAAATCATCTACTGAGAGCTTAAGTTTTTAGCCCATTTCGACTTTAGGCTACCATCACGCTCCATTCGAGAGCTTCGCAACGACATAAATTTCGAATTTTTCCGGCTTTGAGGAGGTCCCACTAACTTCGCAGTTTTTCCGAGCATTAAATGAGCTTAGAAAATTCTGAAAAATTTATGTACTAACCCCGTGTTATGGGCGTATCCTCGATTCGTGGAAATGAGGTTTTGGCTAGCCCCATTGTCGGTCCCGAGCGCGTCTCAAGTCGGAATTGGCAAAACCTTGCTTTTTCGTAATTTTCTAGTGCTTAAATAGGATTAAAAATCCATAAAATATTCGTGGTAGCTTAGAAAATTATGATTCTTTTGCAATAGCCTAGTAATATGGCAAAGTTTTAGAATTTTTAGAACTTATTTGGGCGCTTTTGCAAAAATGATCAATAATAAGGACTAAATTGAAATTTTGCGTATTGTGATGGATGATTTGATGGGTCCAGAGGGGCTGTGATATGATTATATATGGATTGTGAATATAGAAGTGTGTTTTGAGCCATTTGCGGGTTGGGTAGGAGACGTATTGGTCTTTTTCTTTGTTTGTATTGAGTCAAATTTATTAAATGATTGTAATAAATCAAAGTCCGTGAGTAGAATATTAATTTTAATTGTAATTTCGATATTATTATATGTTCAAGCATGCCCATGCATCACTTATATGCATATATTTATGTAGTTAAACTCTAGGCACGATTTATGTTGCATTCATTGATGTGCCATGGATGTTGTTGTGGTAATTTGGCGGTGTGCATGCGTTGGCGTGCGTGTGATGTGGTGTAGACTATGGATGAGTAATTGCACCGGGTTGGATTTAAGAGAGATGTATAGGATCGGCTCCCATATGTTATGATTGATACGTGTGTGAGTGCTCCAAATTACCTTTTGATGCTATGATGTGAATTTATGATGTTGCATTTCATTCTGCATTAGTTTTAGATAGTTATAGGGATTATGGTTAAAATTGATATTTTACTCTCAAAAATTATTAAAGGCCACAGGAGGATATTTCTTTGAGGTTAACATGCTTTCTACCTCGCAGGTAAATTATTAATGTTTGTGTAAACTAGTTAAATCTTAGAATTTCCGCATGTGCTAGAAATGTTTATTTGTTTTGGGTCTGTAAACTAAATTATTATTTTGGACCTGTAAACTTAATATGCTATGCATGTTTGACGGATTGGATGAGGGCCGAGCTCCCATTTATTTTATGTTGATGAGTATGTGGAGGGAGGTGAGCTCCCAAATGACTATATATTGTGTTTGAGTCAAAACCGTTGG
The DNA here is from genome assembly GCF_030052815.1 of Hevea brasiliensis. NCBI lineage: Eukaryota > Viridiplantae > Streptophyta > Magnoliopsida > Malpighiales > Euphorbiaceae > Hevea > Hevea brasiliensis. The sequence goes on along the minus strand of NC_079505.1, from coordinate 85,235,402 downwards.
ACCCGTTGGAAAGTCCATTTGGTTGTGTCCGCTTGTTTTCTTGAAATTGGGCCCAATGGGCCTTAAATGAGCAGTAGGGCTACTACGGGCCTCCAGTTCTTAGGGAATGTTGTCTAAAGTGTAGTCACATGCGAAAAAATATATTGTGTATAAATATGAGTCTATAGTTGTGTAATGTGCGTTTTAAATTTGAGGCGCCGCGGAGAGGAGGGGTAGGAGGGCAGAGCTCGCAGCAAAAGAAGCGGCTACCACGATAAGTCTTTAGAACCATCGACATGATGGCGCAAGATATGGTCCATCCTCACAAACAAATCATAAATTTAAAGTTGGTGCACGGTACTTATGATGGACTAATAGAAGATTGATAGAGTGTATGCAGCATGTCATGGGGCTTATGCCTAGACAATGGATGAATGACTACGTGTTACCCCGGATGGAGGGTTTGACATGAGCTTAGTTTGTGGAATATTAATCGCTTTAGCGTAAAGCTTCAGAGAGGCAGTGCCGTAGATGAATAGAAAAACAAAGGTAGGGTTCTACCTTGTTTGATGGGGAGAGAGTATGCTGTGTGGCCAACTGTGTCACTTTCGGGGATGCTCGCTTCCAAATGCGTTTTGTGGCGGTATTCATGAGGCTCGTGTTTTGATAGATCCGTGCTACGCACTCATTTGTCTCGTTTGCCATGAGGTTGGGTAGAAACCCTACAACCTTAGGATGTCAGTGACAACATAGATGTAGACATGATTTTTCGGGTAGTCCGGTGGTAGTGGATGGAAAGATCCTCGTTCCTCTACCAAGAATGGATTTTGATGTAATTTTGGGGATGGATTGGTTGGCAACTCACTATGCCACTTGGTGTATTTCCACATACGGTGTGGAAGAATTTAGCTTTGATGGTGCGTGGCTCCATATAATTTGGGTGTCGCAATTAGTGCTAGAAAAATGTTGAGGCGTGGATGCCAAGGGTATTTGGCATTGGTGAGATGGAAAATGTTCTGTGTGTCGAGAATTTATGGATGTCTTCTTGTTGCCCACAGAAGGGAAATAGAGTTTTGCATTGATGTTGGCACTTCACCTTGGGGCGCTCTGTTTTATTTGTGAGAAAGAAGGATGGGTCATTGAGGTTATGGATCGATGATTTGTTTGATCACCCAAGGAGCTAGATTCTTTAATGAGGCTCGAGGACGGTGACAAGATATGGTCATTATGAGTTCTTGTTGATGTCTTTTGGACTCACTAATGCTTCATGGACTTGATGGTCATCGTGTTCATAGATGACATTTAGGAAGAACACGTGTACTTGAAGATGGTATTTATATGCCAAATTTTTAAAATGTGAATTTTGGCTAGAAAGCATCTCATTCTTGGGACACGTGGTTTCTAGTGACGGCATTCAAGTGGATCCCAAGAAAATTGAGGCGATTTTAGGCCTACACGATACAAGCGAGGTTGAGTTTTTTTTTGGTTTAGGTTTGCCACCGAGCGTTTTGTACAAGATTTTCTCCCTGCGGGCCCCTAACTAAAGAATGTTCCATTCATTTGACACTACTGTGAGTGGTGAAGGATACAGTGTGTATTGTGACGCCCAGAGTTGGCTTAGAATCTTTGCACTAAAGATCTAGAGACACTACGTATGGTGAAGTGTGCGAGATTTAAACTTGAGACAGAGGAGATGGATGGAGCTTCGAAAGACTATGATTGCACCATCCAACCACCACAGGAAGGCCAATGTTAAGTACATGAGTTGATGGATCAAGGTTTAATCCTAGATCTTTATTGTTGGCTCACTTTTCGGTGAGCCGGACTGAGGGACAGAGTTAGAGTTTAAGCGATGAAGATTATAGAAGTGAAGGTGGTGAGTTTGGATTTGCCAATGATGGTGCCCTAGTGCAAGGTTCTAGGATATGTGAATGAAATCATGCAAGAGGCACACTACGTTCCACCAAGATGTACCATGATGTGAAAGATAGCTATTGGTGGAATGGCATGAAGAGAGACATAGCGGACTTTGTGTCCAAGTGCTTGACTTGTCGGAAGGTGAAGTTTGAACACGAGAGACCGTGGGAAAAGGCAAGAGCTCTCTATCAAATGATCACTATGGATTTTGTGTGTGGTTGCTCGTACTCACGCGAGGATATGATTCGATATGGGTAATTGTAGACCGCTTGACCGTCGGCTCACTGTAGATATGCCGGGCTACATTCGAGAAACGCATTCATAATATATCGGGAGGGGCCTGATTCACTTCGGTTTTTCACACACAACAACGATTACCATTCAGATATAGGATGGCACCCTATGAGGCACTATATGGAAGAAAGAGTAGGTCTTCTACTGTGTTGACAGAAATGGGGAAGCCAAGGTGCATGATGTTAGACCTAGTGTACACTTCAGAGGTAGTTCATATTGGACATTTTGAGGTTTGATAGAGTTTGGAGCTTGCCCTCACGGCTGGAGCTACCACCCAACCTTTCTCACGTTCATCCGTGTTTCACATCTCCATGCGGAGAACTTGACATTTGAGGGCGACTGTAGCGAGATCCAAACAGATCCCTATGGTTAAGGTTTTGTGGAACTGGAGAGAAGAAAAATGCGTAGCAAGTACTTTATCTGCTCAATGTATAATCATGTGCTTTATAAGAATGTAACACCCCAAAATTTTAATTTTTATGAGCATTTTGGTATTTTAATTTTATTTAAATTTTAGGAATTTTTGAGATTTTTCGGATTTTAAAATCGGGTTCGATAAATATAAACTTTGATAAATTTTAAAAATTTATTTAAAGACCAAAACTAAAAATATATTTGGAGTCTATGTATTCTCTCTCCTCCGCCCTGCCGCCTCGCCTCCCCCCCCCCCCCCCCCCCGCCGCCTCCCGGCCTCCCCGGGCCGCCCCGGCGCCCCGCGCCTAGCGAAGCTTGCGCGCCGCCCCCCCGCGGCATGGCATTTCGGCTTCCCCCCAAATCCCCCGATCCGCCCCAAAATTGACCGGGTCTTGTGTCTAAAATCATCTACTCGAGAGCTTTCCATAAATTTCAAATTTTGCATTAAATGAGCTTTGAAAATTGTTATGGGCTCGTGTAGGTATCCTCAATTAATGATCGGGTTTGGCCTGTTCCAAATTTCAAATCAGACGGACCACTTTTGAAAAAAGTCCGAATTGGACCGAGGTTTTGGCTAGCCCCATTGTCGCCCCGAAGCGTTGCGAAAAGGAATTGGCAAAGGTAAACCCGAACCTTGCTTTTTCGTAATTTTCTAGTGCTTAAATAGGATTAAAAATCCATAAAATATTCGTGGTAGCTTAGAAAATTATGATTCTTTACAAAGTTTTAGATTTTTAGAGCTTATTTGGGCATGCAAAATGATCAATAATAAGGACTAAATTAAAATTTAATATATGGATTGTGAATATAGAAGTGTGTTTTGAGCCATTTTGGTAGGGGGTAGGGGTCAGTATAGGGAGGACTCTGATTTTTTTGGCACGACTTAGGGCGTATTGGTCTTTTTCTTTGTTTGTATTGAGTCAAATTTATTAAATGATTGTAATAAAATAATATTAATTTTAATTGTAATTTCGATATTATTATATGTTCAAGCATGCCCATGCATCACTTATATGCATATATTTATGTAGTTAAACTAATTTGGAGGTGTGCGCGCGTTGGCGTGCGTGTGATGTGGTGTGGACTATGGATTGGGGTATCACGGGCTGTAATATTTTGGGACCCTCGATTATTTAAGAGCCCAACCCCATATGTTATTATTGATACTACACAGGTGTGAGTGCTCCAAATTACCTTTTGATGCTATGATGTGAATTTATTCTTGATGTTGCATTTCATTCTATAGGGTGCATTAGTTTTAGATAGTTATAGGGATTATGGTTAAAATTGATATTTTACTCGCTCACTCTGTGCTCAAAAATTTGGAGGATATTTGTCAATTATTAATGTTATGTGTTAGAAATGTTTATTTGATTTGGTGCTGTAAACTAAATTATTATTTTGGGACTGTAAACTTAATATGCTATGCATGTTTGATGGATTGGATGAGGCCGAGCTCCCATTTATTTTTATGTTGATGAGTATGTGGAGGTATATATTTTATTTTGACAAGGAGAACTTAGAGAATATATATACATATATATATATAACTTGGTTACCCCTCACAAATAAAATAAAATTTAGATTTTTCAATCTGTTGTCTATCTTGAGAAATTATATTTCCTTCACTTCTCCAATGATAACCGCAAGGCAAATCTCCAATGATAACCGCAATGTTTGCTTTGCAGAGGCGTCGAGTTGTACATTGTGCCAACGGCACTAGCCCCGCCGCAGGCATTAAGAATGGGTTTAGTTTGGTTACCGTCCAAATTAAACTTCATGCTTTGCGACTTAAAAACACCATACTTTTCGCATCCAAACCGGACTGGTCGATTTCATTGGATATCCGAGAACCAAACTAGAGACCCATCTTATTTAATTATAAATAAGATGGGTCACTAGTCTATTTGCAACCTGCCCAAGTCTACGTAACCTCATGTTACCTTTGAAAAAATATATATATATTTTTAAAAAAAATAAAAAAAAAAACTGAAAATGAACAACTTTGTTAGGCCAAGCTCTTCAAGCAAATTTAACCCCTAAAACTCTAACCCAAATCAATGGTCACGACCGGCTCAAAAACTTTGTTACGAATACAGTAGGAAGAGAATAATGACAATAGCATCTACTACCATCAAGCAACGAGTAATTTGTACAAGACATTAACAATAAAATAAAAAGAAAACAAACTCTTTTGAATTGCATGCAGAACAATTGATGACGCAATCATTTTATGGTTTAAGGTGGGAATAGTCTCTAACTCCAGGACAACCGAGAAGCCACATTTGGATGCACCGATGATGCCACGTGAGGTCAGTCCAGAGCCAATTAAGAAGAGCAGCATCCAGACTTCTGGTTAACCGGTTGCCCACGTATCTGCACAGTCGGTGGCCTTGCATTGTTTGCTGCTGGTTGACTTGCCATCCTGGAGGGGTATATAAAAATAGATGAGAAGGCAACTCAAAATTGCAATCCTAAATCAAATAATGAGGATATATCAAAAAACTACCTGTTCTTGATGTCAGCAGCCATTGCCATAAAAGCCTCCTCTACATTGGTAGCATTTTTTGCACTTGTCTCCATGAATGGAATGCCAATTTCATCAGCAAATGCCTTTCAAAACACCAGAGGAATAGCAGAGAATTGATTAGTTGAATCAAAGCAAATATAGCAACAGGTTATAATAGGGATTTTAGTTTTTACTTTGGCTGTTTCATAAGAAACAACTTTGTTAGCAGTGAGATCACACTTGTTCCCAACCAAAAGCTTGTTTACATTTTCACTAGCATAACGATCAATTTCATTCAACCATTGCTTAACGTTGTTGAAACTCTCTTGGTCTGTCACATCATAAACTATCTGCCACATGCGACAACATTAGAAAACATATTCATGTAAACCACAAGCACAATGCCAAAAATGTAAATGAGTGACAAACTCACTATAATGCCATGTGCTCCACGGTAATAGCTACTTGTGATTGTCCTGAATCGTTCTTGTCCTGCAGTATCCCACTGCAGAGGGTAAAAGGGGAACACATCAGTGACAAATATAAGAGACCAAACAAAAGAAATTTAGATATTAACACCATGTACCTATAGACATTTGCAAATAACGAACAAACAAATAAATAAAAATTTACATCATGCTCCACTAATTACTTTCAATTAATAAGCCCAAAGCAAAGATGTTAAAAATGATTGCAAATGACAGATAGATGAAAAATAAAAGACACATCCGACCAAAAGGAGCAGAAGACAAAAATATTCTGCCTGTTTGACTAAATTAGATTTCCACAGAACACTAATCTAATCTACTCCCACACCAAGAAGAAACGGAAACATAATTATGCAGCCAAAAGAAACAGAGAAAGTGAATCTCACAATTTGAAGTTTAATGGTCTTCCCATCTTGCTCTACAGTGCGAATTTTCTATGGAATACAAAATCAACTAAATAATCAGTCATATGTTTAAATCTAAGTAAAATTTGTATGAATCCACATTTTTCAAAATGCTTACAAAGTCAACTCCAATTGTGCTGATGTAACTGTCCAGATATGAATCATCCTGTTCAAAAGAGAGAATCAGTAAATTTGCATAAATAAGGGTAACAGTCAGCTCAAGAAAAATAAACAAAATAATCCATAGTACACTAAGCTTCAGTGTGCTCAGCAATCAGAAAGAATGTAAATTGATACCTTGAGTCAACGCATTATTTCACTAAGACTCAATAATTTTAGTAATTTCTGCTGGATTTTATAACGCACCTAGTGCAACAACTTCTAGCAATCTTTCAATAATCTAAATCTCATTTTCCTACAGTTTAAGAATTTCAATAATCTGTTATTGCACAAAATCAGTTAATTACCTATTAATTACCTACTTCATTTTATCAAAGGTTTACTTATTATTGCCTACTCACAATCCTACTGGAAAGAGCATTTACAGAGCTAAGTATCGTAAAAAAAATTAAAAAAAAAAAACTAGAATCTCAAGTACAAAAATAACTAGAGAATATGTATTTAACTAGATGGTAATGTTTGAAAATTTATTCAAAAATCCAAGCAGAAGAGATCTACTAACTGTTAAGTTGCCTAATGCTACCAATAGGCTACACTGGTTATAGACTAATCAACAAGCCCCTATCCCCTCCCGGGACAAGACATTCCAAAAAAAAAAAAAAAAAAAAAAAAAAAAGATGAAGAATCAATTTGCACAACTGATACCAAGTGATATAAATATGGGAGGGGGGAAAAAATTTTTCCCTTCAATCAGTAAAACAGATAAAAAGCAATTACGCTCCATAACAACTACTACTAACTGAAGAGGAAACCTAAAAAGGAAAAAAGGAAAGAGGGTTAAGCTTACCGCAAACCTCAGAAGAAGACACGATTTGCCAACTCCAGAGTCTCCAATCAGTAAAAGCTTGAACAGATAGTCACTGCTCCCCAAAACAACATAAATTTAGAAAAAGAACAAAAAAAAAAAGGCAAAATTATCACAAGAATCTATCTGAAGAGAAAAATGGCAATCCAAACAGTTTGAGATCTAAAAAAATGTCAAAGCTAGGTGAAGTTAACAGTAAGTTAAGGTTTAGCCATTTCTGAAATAAAGGGAATCAAAATCAAGTAATTGAATTGAAGTATAAAACCAAAAATTAGACATAAAAATTATAGTTAAATACTTAGAAAATTACAGATCCAAACCAAGGACAAAACAGAAAAACTAACTAAATCATAACATGAATCAGAAGGGAAAGGCAACGCAGATCTCGATAAGTTAAAAGTAGAAATTGACAGAGAGCGTAAGATCTAGCGGACTTACTATTCAGGATTCATGATGGTGAAGACGACCGGGACCGGGCCGGTCCAGGCGGGAAGTGAATTGGAACTTGCAGATGAAACCGAGTCGGGCAAGAGAGAGAGAGAACAAAAATGGGATTTTAGTAAACAAGCGGTAGAAAGAAGGGCAGAGAGTTTAGTAAGTGGAATGGAGTGGTGATGAGACCGACAAATTCGGAGCAGTGTTATGTTTGTAAATCTGGGCCGTCCAAATCGCGCCTTAAATTACACGAATACAATTATACAACGAGTACCTCTGATACAACAGCTGGCCCATATTTTTATTTTATTTGTTTTCATATTCATCCCGAAAATATTATTGACATTATTATTTAAATTAATAAGAAAATTATAATTTTAAATATTTTTATTAAAAATTAATTTTAAATTACATATAATATAATTTAATTATAAAATTGCAAAATAATTAAACAAATTTTAAAAATAATTTTATAATATTTAACATAATATTTTTTTAAAAAGTATATTAAATTCACAATTTTATCAAAAGAATATAGAATTACAATTTTAAATAAACGTAATCAAGTGTATGTTTTTTTTTTAATAAGAAGGCACTAATTAGGTATAATTAGCTAAATATATTGTTGAGAACATTTCATTAGATCATTATCTCAATTTTAAAATAATAATTAAAAGTTTCTTATATAGTTTAAATGTTTTTATCTTAATTTTTTTTTATATTTGTAAAATACTCTCATTTTATTAAACTACGCTGAAAGAATCATATATTTAGACTTTATTTGTTTATATTTGTAAAAATCATGTGTAGAAAAATATTTTTATATTTTTTTAATATTTAGAACATTAAAAAAATTAATTAATAAAAAATATTTTTCTAATTAAGAGCTACAATATTATTTATATTTTGTGCACAATATTATTTATTTTCTTTAAAATATGAAATAAGATTTTTAAATTAAACTTCGAGTATTTTTTTTTGGCACAATATTATTTATTTTCTTTAAAATATGGTTGCAAACTTGTAATCACTGTATTTCCTCAAATGTCGTGTTGATTAACACTTAAACTCAATCCATTACATTATTTCTATAATCAAAATGCCACACAAATTATTGGAAATAATATATTTATTATTTATAAAAAAATTATTTTTTAAATTTAATAGTATAAGACCCACAAATCACACAGTTCTTTAAGTAAGAATGCACGAGTACCAAAATCAGGAGTATCTAATAATTTGCCCCCAAATGCACATTCCAATTTGATTCGTCCGCGTTAATGTATGCATTGCTGAAACTTAAAAAATCACAATATAGAAGATTTAGCATTCATGTTCTTGAACTCAGTTCAGTAGTAAATATGAGATATATGCCATAGAAATATCAAAAACGGCATATATGCTTTAGGAAAAGTGCAAATAATTCTCATAAGAGCATTGTGCACTCAGATTTGATTGAAAAAATAAAAAATTATAAAGCAAATGGGGTCTGAAAATGAAAGTCCACAAAAATAAAATTGCCATTTCTTCTGCGAAATTCGTTACTCAAAGAAAGATAACTCCATCATTAAGTTTTCTTTGCCAATTTCCTGGAAATTTTATCATCTGTTGTTCTTCTGGAGCCATCCAAATCTACCGAATCAATTGGTAAAAACCCTGTTTGTGTACCGTCACTGTCAGTATCAATGTCTCCTTCGATCGTCAACCCTTCAATTCTTGCTGCTATGGAATCCGTTTTAATTCCCACCTCCACATCTGCCAATCATCAGAAGATTCACTTAAATTAAGATCCCGTTAATTTTGATCTTATTAATTGCCATGATTTCTATTCCTGTTGGATTGCCTAGACTAGGCCTTGAGAAGAAGATAATGAGTTACCTGGATTGGAAAAGAACCATAAAATAAAGGCACAAAGCATCAGCACAAAAGGAATAACATGCACGGCATTCTCAGCAAACTTATTACGTTTTTCCTTCTTTGCCATTTCCGTGATTGGATCATAAGCTGGTAGTTCATTCTCTTCCGCTGAAGATGTAATTCTCATCCCTCCTGCCCCATTTTGCGATGAGTGAAGGAAGTAATCATCTGCAATCCTGGTCCAGCTCGCTGATCGATACATATCTTTTCTTTTTAGCTTCTTAAATTATGCACTAGTAATAGAAAAAATACAGAGGATGAGAAGAATGGGAAAGAGAGATTGTTACTCTAAGCACAGAAATGGAAGAATAGTTTCTGTTTTCTAGTTTTAATTGTGCGTTGGCAAGTTCAAGGGAAAAGGCATGGATTGGGGAGAATCTGTTTCTCTGATTTGTTGCCTTCACCTCCCCTTTTGTTTTTCCATACATAATTTGGGCCTTTGTTTTTAAATTAACGGTTTACATTTAATTTTGAATTATCTATTGCCAAATACAAGGGCAAGCTTCGGCAATTTTTTTCGGATCTCAACTTGGTCGATCTATGATGTAAATCTACCAGATGGATTTTTCCAGAAGAGATTGATTTAGCCTGTCCTGCAAAAACCCAACAAATAACCAAAGCTACGTACCGACACAAACTCTGTCATTGGCACACACAACTAAATTTTTACCAATGAGCCTTGACACAAGCCAATTATCAAATTGGTTAACTCCCTTCTGTAGACACATTACTAGCGATAAGGCGCTCATCAAAGGAAGAAGACAGAATGCTAACAGAGCAATAAGCATGAGTGTCAAGACCTGACCTACTCTATTATAACTCTCACTTCAAGCTAATCTATAATCAGCTAGTGCATCTGCAACCTTATCCCTTCTCTGAAGACTTGGAGAATTCTCGTGAAAAGACGATGACAGGCTATAAAGAGAGCAAAAACACCTTGATCTCTATCAAGATGATGAAGAACTACCCCTCAGTGACAAGTCTTCTATGTCCTCATCTTTAGCGTACTCTTCAAGCTCTTCCCTTCTCTAATGTCATTATTAATTAGAAAGAAAATTCAAGAAATCTCTGAAGCTGGTTTCTTTGTATTATTCAGGATGTTGATCATCCACAAGCTCCTTTTCAGTTCCCATTTTCTCACCCATACCAAGACTATGTAAGCGAGCAATTGATAGTCGAGTCCTCTCAGAGTTGAGCGTAGCCCTATATGCCAAATGCTTTTGTAGAGGCCATTGCTTAGCACCTGAAGATGGTCACCTACGTGGAATGATCAGAGTGTTTTGCAGACGTAACTCTCTTAGTTCAATTTTCATTGCGTAAACAAATTAATGAAAAGATCCAAGATGTCCCTTTGTTTGAGCAATAAAAAATGAATATAACCTTTTATTAAAAAAAATGTAATATTCAAGTTGATTCGGGACATGACGCACGTATAAATTGCTGAAGTCAAATGAGGAATTTGGAGTTGGAAGGGGTTTAACTTCTTGCACCAACGAGACCATTTGCTCTCACCCACCTCACCAACTCAACGAATCCTCAAGTTTTGACTCTATTGAGCATGCATCCCTCATGATCGACCACTGCCCCATAATAATCCCTTCCTTAAACAATGACTTTAGCCTCTTTCTAGTCTCTCCAATGATCTGATATGTTGAGCATAAAGTTTTGGTTGAAGGTGTAGATGTGAAAAACCTAAAAAACAAAGACCAGAAATCACGCAAATCTTGAAGTTAGGTCATCTAATGTTAATCAACCTTCGCACATTTATATATCGTAGCTGCGCCCATCATCTCCCTCTCGTGTTTGAAATATCCTCACATATCCATCCATGGCTAAACTGGCTTTGGTTTCCTTTCTTGTCATTCTATGCTTTGTGTTAACATCTGCTGCTACAACTTACATTGTGGGGGATAATTCCGGTTGGGACATAAGCACTGATCTTGATACATGGGCTCAGGGCAAGAATTTTGTTGTTGGAGACGTTCTCTGTAAGTATTTTCTTGATCTATATTCTGTATATTGTGGTTGTGATCTCTCCAACTTGATTCTTGAAAGTTCAATAATGGCTGTATTTTTTCATGGTTTTTACGTAGTGTTCCAATACACACCATCAAACAGTGTGAATGAGGTGACAAAAGAATCATTCGACGGATGCAACACCACCCATGTTATAAAAACATATACAAATGGGAACACCACAGTTACATTGTCAAGACCTGGTCCATGGTATTTTATTTCGGGCAACAAGTTGTATTGCCTAGGAGGAATGAAACTTGAGGTAAATGTACAAGGAAATCAAACAGATTCCCCAGTTGCTGCTCCTCAAGCACAACCAGGGGCTGCTCTTACTCAGCCTTCCTCTAAGAACAACAATCCGATTCCGACTTCTTCAGGAATTGTCTATGCAGGTGGAAAGGATTCTCTTGTAAAAGCCTCCTTTGGTTTTATGGCCACTATATTGTGGTTGAGCACCTGCGGATATTGAAGACTTGAGGACTCCCTTCCGTCTCTTACATGAAGGTTGTTGTATTGACCCATTTCTTATATTCAAAATCTTATGTAAAATCAGGATCCTGTCAGAATTTTTTATTCGTTTAAGCAGGTTGTCTTCAAAGGTTGGAGTGGTTAATGCTCGGCTCGCATGCAAACTGGTATATACACCCAATCAATAAAAATTTAATAAATCTTTACTATAATTTTATATAATTAGCATTTGAAGATTGGTTGGATGTACATGTTCAGTATAGATATTATGAAATCTATTATCTAAATAATTATGACTAATGAAAATCATTAAGAGCACATTTATATATATGACCTGCAACAGTTAAAGCTCTCCAATTCATTGATTTACCATTAATTTGCTTAATCAATGTGAACATCTAATTACGTGATTAGCCGAAAGCAGCTTACAAATGCTAGAAAAAGGTTCCAGATTTCTCTTGCATTTTTCGTGCCCCTTTCCTCAATCTAGTATGCCAGTGAGAAAGCGTGCGGTCCCATTTGAAACCCATTTACATGAAGAGATCATCACAATCACGTTCAATATCAAATGATTCTCTAAGCTGTCCTGTGGAATTTTTGGTTAAGTTTTATATTCTCTTTTAGACTTGAGAACGAAATTGAACTGCACAACCTTCTTAAAGCAGGCGGCTAATTTCATTTTATTCCATTTTCATTATTTTCTTTTTGAAAAGTCCAAAATATAATGATACTCATGAAAGGGAATAAAGGAAAATAAATCGTTTAATATAAATATTAGGGCTGAATAACGATTTGTTCGATTTAGTCATTTCATTCACTTTTCAATTAACCAATTATTAAAGAAATAATCATATGCCTTAGACTAAAATGCATGTAAAATTTAAAATTATCCTTCATTAATAATTTTTCTTTTGATTTTTATGAATTATTTTTAAATATAGAAAATTAAAAGTGAATTTTGCTCGAAAAATGTTTCATTAATTTTTTTTTGGAAAAAAAAAATTTCTTTGCTAATAGATGGCATTTTTAGAATTTTTTTGCATGTATTTTAGACTTCTAATTATTTTTTTTTAATGATAAATTTATAGAAAATTGAATAAAGGGATTTAATAGTTCACTGATTTAAATGTTAATAACTAATTAATTTTTTAAATAAAAATCAACTAAAAATTATAATGATAAGATATTAATATATTAGGTCTAGTTTAATTCAAAATAATCTATTTTCTGAAAAATATAATTCTCATACAATACATTTTTTAGAAACTTATTTTGTTAAAAATATAATATAAATATATTTGATATACATATGACTTTTATAAAAATCAATAGTTGATAAACTAAAAGAAAAATTAATAAAATATATTATACTTAATTATATAAATGTAATTTATTAAATCTTTTTAAATAAAATAGCTTACTTTTCATGAAATTGATTTAACAATGAAAATCAAATGAGAAAATTGTTTTACGCTTAGGGTGCGTTTGGTACGGGATTAATGAGGATTAATAATTAATTTTATAATTTTTAATGTTATTTAGATACTTTAAAATGAATAAGTTAATTTTTAACTTCATTAACATTTAATCTCTTTTTAGGAATTAAATGTTAATCTTGGAGTGTGTAGGTTAACAAAAACTAAACATACTATTTATATATCTATTTCCTATTTCTTCTCAACTTGTTTTATTTTTTGGTTCCTTCATCTCCAAAAACTCTTCATCTCCTACAACAAGAAAAATGTATGATTTTTTTTTTCAATCACATGAACAAGACTATAAATTTTTTAGGTGTAAAAAATATGAATTTTTATCTTGTTTATTATATTATGAGTTGTAAAAAAAATATATATGTATATATTTTCAAATTACCTTTACTTGTTATGAACTAATGAAATCTGTATATATAATCTGTAAATTAATAAAATTTTTCTTTTACTGTACCAATCAAAACATATGGCCATCCCTTCATATATATATATATATATATATATATTTTTTTTTTATATGAGCTAAAATTTTTAACCTTGTACCAAACATCATTAATTATTATATTATTAATTATTTTTTATCTTTCTTAATAATTATACTCTTAAATTTTATAAAATTAACACTTAACACTCAATTTTTTAACCCCATACCAAACCAAAGGCACCCTTAAAAGGAAAAAATTTTACTGTCTACTTATCCTTAGCTAAAGCATGGTTCTTTTATAAAACAAAATGGTGAAATCAAGTAATTGTTGGTTCGAAAGCCCAAAAGCCCAATTTTTAATGGGCTGAACTAATAGAAGATGGAATTATTTCTCCACATCACATCGAAATGAATAAAATAAAAGTAGCCCTTTTCTGCTTCACCACCTTCCCCAAAACAAAATAATAACATCTTAAATTAAGAAAATAAATAATGAAAATGAAAAAAAAATCAATTAAACAAATATTTTTTTCCATAAAATTTATATTTTTAAAATTTATTACTCAAATTGAAGGCTTTATATATTTTTTTAATAAATTTTCATATTTTCAGTAATAAAATGGAATTATGAGACTGAATTTCGCACAGCCGAGTGCAGAAAAAATGAAATGTAAATTCTAGAGTAAAATACCTGAACACGTCACAAAAACAGGCAAAACAGGCACAAAAGAATGAAAATGATCCACAATCTAGCAACCTCCTCCACCACCGCCAGCTCGCGGCTCCTCCTCCTCGTCTCCTCCTCTCTTTCCAAACCCTTCATATGTCTCTCCAAAAAGCTTCAATTTTCTTCTTCTAAACCTATTACTTCCCCTCAGAACTCCAGGCCTATCTCCTATTACCGGGCCCCAATGAATATCCTCAACAAACTCGGTTTTGGCACTAGGTCCTCTGACCCATCTACCATCGACCCAACAATCCCTCAGAGCTCGGACGACGACCTGCCAGCCGCTGGTCAGCAGTTCGTGCAGTTTGGAGCTGGCTGTTTCTGGGGGGTTGAATTGGCCTTCCAGAGAGTTCCAGGCGTCACCAAGACCGAGGTGGGTTACAGTCAGGGCCTCTTGCATAATCCCACTTATGAGGATGTATGTACCGGGACTACCAACCATAATGAGGTGGTCAGAGTGCAGTATGATCCTAAAGAGTGTAGCTATGAGACTCTTCTCAATGTTTTCTGGGCTAGGCATGATCCTACTACCATGAATCGCCAGGTTAGTTTCTGCCAATTTCTTTCCTTTTTTTGTCGGATTATTGCTATAAAATGATCCTTGTGATTTCTTTTTACTGAAGTTTAGGTTTTTAATTGTTGATATGATGCGGATACTTATTGAGGTTTTTTTTTTGGGTAACCTTAAATTGGACTATTTTCTTCTGGGTTTCGGTTAGCTCCTTAAACATTTGTTTAATTTCGATAGCTCGATTAATACTTTTGGTGGTTTATTCATTATGCGTTTTATTTGTTTCCTTGTAGTTTTTTTTTTTTTTGAAAAATAAAAAATTGTGCTGCGGTTCAATTTCGATGTTTGGGTTGATGGTATTTATGATCACGGTAGTGATTCTTAGGGTTTAAGTAGTTAAGTGGATGTTTCTTTGTTCGACTGATCACAGGATGTGTTTTTTAATTTCTAGTTTTTGTCTTTCATTCAAGTATCTTGATTCAACTTCTGGCCAAAGGATGTTTGAATTTTCTCTGGCTTTTAAATCACTTTATTTCTTATTGTTTGTCAGTTTGTTGCTAAATATCGAATCTTACTTACAAATTCCATAGGATAACCTACATGGGAGGTATTAGCCTGCCAAAACTGGAGCATTGCTGGTGTGTTTAGGCTTGTTGTCAACTATCAGCATGGTTACAGGGTTGCTCAATGCTCAATAATTCCAAATTTTAATTTGTCTTGTTTGCAACGCATAGTTGATCAGAATTGTGGTTACATAGAGCTCATATTTTTTGGTCCATGGAAGACAGTAGGACCAGGTTACACAAGTAAGGAAAACCCTCCCTATATCTCCTTCCAAGTCAAATCAATAGACAACAATCCTGCTTATCCATAAAAGAGTTGCTGGCCTCGGAATAGAATCCACAACTGCTTCACACCCAAGCAAGTCCTATACAAATGTCTCCCACAAAGAACTCCAGTTGGCAAGTCCAGTTGAGTTCAGGTGGTCTAGTTGTTATGTATTTACTACATTATTTAAGCTGGAGAGTCTTAATATATCGTAAAGATGAGGTTGTTGTGAGTTTTATGCACGTTTGAGACTTGTCGCCCATTAAGGAATTGATGGTTATCAGGTGGACATTTTACTTTAGCTGAAGCCATTTCAAGAAATACGCTTCTCCACTACCATTTCAAGAAATACATTTCCCCACTAAGTGCATGTTCATAATGGAAAAAAAAAAAGGTTTTTTTCTTTTACAACTGAGAACAGGAAAAATTATAATTACAAAAATAAACCACCCCATAATTAGAACTGCCTTAGGCTAATAACTGCATCCTCCCACTTGTCTACTGATAGGCCTTGGGCCATACTAAATGTTGGACATTCTTCACTGGGGAGTTTTGCAAGGATGGGTCCCCCACTTTTACTTGGAGCTTTTAATATACACCATTCTCTAAATATGAGCCACAACATCAACACTCTCTTGTTGCTTCACTTCTCTGAATTCTCCATTTTCCTCGAGTAATTATGATTTCTTTTTAGCTCTGTATATTTCATATGCAAATTGACTTGTGAAGACATCTAGATAGAAACTTAGGTTCATACGTAACTCCTTTTCCTCATTTTTTTTAGTTACTTTGGAACGACCTACATTGTGGCTTTCTGGCTGGGTTGGTTTGTTCCAAATTATAAACATGGTTGGTTGGAAGGCACCTCAAAATTTAATCCATGTTGAGGATTTTTTGGTACCCTTTTTTATACAAGTGGTGATTATGGTAATTCATTTGGATTAAATGCAACCTAAGAAGGATATGATGAGAATTTGAGGTTTGGTTGCCAAGATGAACTTTAGTGGTTACATGATGTCATAGGATCCATCTTTGACTTTGAGGAACAGGTTTCAGTTCTTTGGGGATTAATAAGAATAATCACTTGGCTTGGTTGGAAAATGTGACAGCATCTGTCATATATGTATCTGAATCTGTAGCCATGGGATGCCCTCCTTTGCTCTTATTTCAGTGATACATTATTATAGTATTACCAAGTCTACAAAACTGATGCTATGTATATGTGCACAATCATGGATTCATGGTACCATATGACAGTTTATTTGTCTTGTGGCCTGATCATAATTTGCTTTCTAATATCGTGAAAAATCCTCACTGGGCAGGGAAATGATGTGGGAACACAATATAGATCCGGAATATACTATTACACCCAAGATCAGGAAAAGGCAGCTCGAGAGACTTTGGAACAACAGCAGAAGCTCTTGAACCGAAAGATAGTCACTGAGATTTTACCTGCCAAGAAGTTTTATCGAGCTGAAGAATACCACCAACAATACCTTGCCAAAGGTGGTCGTTTTGGATTTAAGCAATCTGCTGAGAAAAGCTGCAATGATCCAATTAGATGCTATGGCTAAACTGCCTCCTCCCAAAATTGGAAACACTGGAGACTAATTATTTATTTTGATATGCCCTAAGCTTTAGTATACTTGGCTGGGGTGAGCATGTTCTGTGTGTCTAGTTAACAGGACATGGATCCCTAATAGTTTTATGTATGTAAGGTGTGTGCATTTTACTATTTGTGTAAAGCTTTCAGCCTGGGCAAATTAGTTGGTAAATAAGAAATAAAGTTTTATATTGTTAATGAAGTTTGTTATCTACGAAACTGGGTCTTCTAATCTGATCTAATTGGAAGCATGCTTAAAGATGAGCAATTTCTTTTTCATTTTTTCATCTTGAAACCTAGGACGTATGTAGCCTTTCAATGGGAGATGCATTTTGGCTGTACAAGACACTCGCGTTTTTGTCATATCTGAAATGCTGATATCACTAAACTAAGTTGATCGGGTGGAGGTGAATAAGTCGGAGGCATGAGTTCGTGAAAAGTGATATGAGTTTACTCAAGTTAAGATCAATCATTACTTAATAGGTAATTAGTCCTTCATCCTTACAAGAATTCCTTGTAAACTTCAAATGTGGATCGATTGAAATGCTTGACAGGCCACTGGAACAGATCGGGGAGGTAACCTGAGAATGTACCTAGGAGCAGTCAACAATTACAAGCAGCAAACGATCTTTCATCCGGCCGTTTTAAGAGCCAATCCTTTTCTTGTGTAGGCCATAACAGGCAACCGAAGGCTTTTTAACTTTCCACGATATGAAGCATCTCTTATTTTTTCCTACTAGCACAGAAATGAGGCAACAAGTGCCCATGATTGATTACCATCAGTAGGTCCTCGGACTGTTAGTGATCTTTTTCCAAACAGTTCAATTCAAAGACCTTATCATTTACCAATTTTGATACCAGCTCTATTATATATAAAGCTAATTTTCTTAGTATTACTCATGCATATGCCAAGATTTCTCAGTTCATAGCAGTTACACACATCAGAGGAAATGTTCTAGGGATATTAGAGGAAGCAAAACCAAGCTTCCTCGTTTGACTAGAATGTATGCACTGGTTGTTGGAAACCATAGTTGCCCACAGAAAAAAGAAATAACCAGGATGACTCTTATTGTTTTCATAGCATAGCAACCCACCAATGGGAAAATTTCACTCGTAGATCCAGGAATGAAGGCTGCTCTGCCAGTTCACTGTGCCATCAGGGAACCACAGTGCAATCTCTTTCTTAGCATTCTCAACTGAATCGCTTCCATGAATGACATTCCTGCAAGATTATCAAGTACAAATGTAAAAACATAGAAGCCATGTAACAATTTAAGCATTAACAAGCCACAAAAAAAAAAAAAAAAAAAAAAAAAAAAAAAAAAAAAAAAAAACTTGATCCAAGAAATCTTTTCGCTTTGCAATCAGAGGAAACTAAAAGAAAATTTCATCTCCTTGGCCTTGAATGATCAGAGTTTGACTCAAATTTATGAACACCAACTGTTCTCATCCATATATCATGGAAAGAGATACCATTGGATGCTAAATTACAGTTTTGAAAGAGAAGCACGATGACCGCATTTGAAAATTGAAATCCTAAACTCAATTCTTGATAAAAATGAAACAAAATGAACATGAAAAGCACAAAAAGGAATAAAACCAATATGCCAAACAGCTGCAAATCAATTCTGAATGAAGTACCTTCCAACTTCAACTGCAAAATCACCACGGATGGTGCCGGGATCCGACTCTGAAGGTTTAGTGGCACCAATGATCTTCCGACCAGTTGCAACAACATTTTTACCTTCCCATACCATAGCAGCAACAGGACCAGAAATAATATAATCAACTAGGCCTTCAAAGAAAGGCTTTGATGACAGGTCCTCATAATGCTTCTCAGCAAAGGGACGTTCCACACTCATAAGCTTCAACCCTGCATTTTAACAACACACTTGACACGTTGAAAACAAAAAAAATCAAAGCACTAAAACAAATAAGACTGTACATCAAATTTGAATCATTACCTTTCAAGGAGAAACCTTTCTTCTCAAACCTGCTAATGATCTCACCTACCTAAGAATTTACACTTGACCATCAGATATAAAAAGTCCACTGCCTACTTCCATTTGTTTAGTAAAAAAAATTAATGATATATTCTAAATCCACCTTAAAACAATATACCCTCAACTAAATTTCACAATTTACCATTGCAGAAAATAATCACTTTTTTCTATAAAACCAGTTGTAAGATTCTCCAAGTACCGATCATGTAATTTTACACAAAGTTCGACAGCTGAAAATAAGATTATTGTCAAGGAAATTCCATTATCCTTCATTCCTCGAGATTAAAACGATAATACTGAAGCAATCAAGCAAGTAACCATAGTAGACCATTTTCATATTACTACAGAGCTAGCCTGTCAATATAACCACTAGAATCTGGAAAGCCCAACAAGTTGAAAATCTTCCGAGGTTTTCATTTGATAATCAAGTATTTGGGCATGCTAATGATCTAGAAAACTAAAATCAATAACCCTAACAACAAATAATACGTATATGTAAGAGTAAGAAAAGAGACCAAGCCTCTCTGGACGCCATCAGGTTTGATCATGATGAAAGTCTGCTCCATCTTTCGCTTTTTCTTCGACCTCAATCTTTCGGTTTTGCTGTGATCAGACGGGGTCACAGGGGCAGTAGTGCAGTCTGCGGACCAATGACCAGAAAGCAATCAGCAAGCAGCCAAGCTGAGAGAAAGAACAAGTAGACAAATTTACACACTGGCCCATTGATGGATGGGCCTGCTTCAAGGATCCAATCTTGGCCCAACAGTCGTAAGTGGTAACTCGTATGTCGTATACTCTGCAAACGTTATTCACTACGTTGATCGAAACGAAAAAAAAACAATGTTATGAACAACAAGACGGTTCAACTTTTTGAAATTTACTTAAAACCTTAGCATGAGCCGATATGCTTGTTGCCCCCCAAAGTCTTGTAACAATAATAGTAATAAAATAAAACTATCCAATATGCTTGTTGCCCCCCAAAGTTCAAAGTCTTGTAACAATAATAGTAATTAAATAAAACTATCTGCCACACCAAGACAAGATCCTCCAAAGCAAGGCAATAGGAATTAGGAGCATACGATCTGTCACATGTTCTTTAAACATATCTCGCCGGCACGGACAAGCCGGAGCATGAAACCCTGGGTTGCCTTGCCACCATGTTAAGCGGCTTCTCCTTTTTCTTTTCAATTTTTAGTGCATTTCATTTATTTACTCATACTCATGATTATGTGCTTTGTTTTTCCTCCATATTTGCCCTTTGGAATAAAAAATAAATTATCGGGTATATGATCATGTTGCTTCTAGCTATATGGTTTGCCTGGTCTACAAGAAAACGCAGCAATCATTGGTGTGGTGGTTAATCAATTTAATCCTAACATAAACCAACTAAATAAGTTTTCCAAACCATTAATCCTGGCGGATGGCATAATTATAGGGAGATTTAATTAAACCGTTGGATTGAAAAATGCTAAGTAAATTACTTGGATATTCTTGCCGTTTTGATGCAAACGAATTTGCAGCAACTGGTTGGCTAATTATCCTATTTGAGGGTAGTGGTAGTGGAAACAAATACAAGTTGGTATCTGCATTCTGCATGCTCATCATATCCTCTAAATGATTCGGATCGAAAATGACCAATAGACATCCCAAATTTGTATAAAAAGCTCAGTTTTGCAATAGACTAATTGGACTGGATTTTGTGTAGAGATTAATTTCCTTTTGGAGGTAGTGAACAAAATGGTTTTGTTGAAGTTTGAAAGGTTACTTGGAATGCAATTTTCAGAAGGAACAAGCCCAAAAAAGTACAATGGGAGAAATTATAATAAGCACACGGATGTCCTTGTGAGCACATCTAGCTATTAGCGGTGAAAGCTGGCATAATTCTGATGATTGCCCTTCTTTATGCCCAATGCAAGTAAAGCCAACCAAATCTTGAAGCTTCAAAGGAATTTTGGTTCCTGTCAACCTATGGCTTCACCTTTACTTCTCTAGTGGGAAAAAAAAAAAAGAAATAATTAGGCATGAATTGAGATGGATCTATATCAGATCTAGACGTTTGTTGGGACCATTTTCCATTTTTAATACAGACATTGTCATAATTATTAGCATAATAACAACTCAAATCTCCTATGCAGTGTCCATCTCCTAGCCATAATATGCATGTGATTTTCGATTAATTAACCATCTAATTACTCGATAATTATTGATCTTACTAGAAGGTTAGGCTATGAATACATTTTGTACTAGAATGGCATAGAATTGTTAATAATTAGGATCTTGATGTGGGTAATATACAATCCATGTTGATTCCAGGCCGAAAAACATCTGCAGACTCTGTTTACTAATGCTAAAGAGGCACTTGAGATCAGTACTAAGGTGGTCACACAACTTGTCTATTCTATTCTAGGACCCTGGGTTGCTTTGTTATGTCACATCCTATACTATTTCATTATCCCATATACCACTAACTTTTCTTCTTTTAGAAGAGAAGGCATCATCCCACTCACTCCAACTTCAACTTTTGGGTAATTTATTATGTATTTAAATCCTATCTCTTGGAGATAATCCAACTTTAATTAGACGTATTAGTATGAAATTAAAGGAGGATAATCCATTTCCCTCTCAAATTTGAAATTCCATGGCACCTCTAGTGTTATGAGAAACACAATGTGACCTGTGGGGACATAACCGTCACTATGATGCTGTTCCTGCCAAGCTCCACCCACCAAAAAGGACAAAGCAAAAAAATACAAATAATTTTGAAGGAATTTCTATGATAATTATATATATATATATATATATTATGTTTTACTAATATTTACCTAGTTGATGGTAGAAAATAGGAAAAAGTGAATTAATAACCAAATACTTGTAAAAAAAAAAAAAACCATAATTATATATCCAGGCATTTCATTATTCATTAGCAGGTCAGACATGCGTCAATAAACCCCAAATTGCCATTATTATTATACTAATTAAAGTCTCACCTTTCATGTCATCAGTTGTTGAATTCAATCTGTTGCAACTTTTCTATCTATCATTTTTTGATGCAAAAAGAAAAATAAAATAAAAAATGCCCACTTCCAGTTCCATTCCCATATGGGTCATTATTTAAAAAGATTGGGAGATACCTGTAAATTAAATATTAATGACCATTCCCTTTCATATAAGACGCAAGAATAGGAACCAAAGTCCATCCTCACACGCTACACACGCCACAAAGCACGATAACCCGGCTGTGTTTTCATAAAACACAGCTAAAGTTCTGCTAAAACGGCCAAAAAAAATCTAAAATTAATCAACAATGGCGGATTTGGAGGCCACAGTAGTGATGCCTAAGATCATTACATTCCTCTCCTCTCTCCTTCAACGAGTAGCGGAATCAAACGATCTTACCCGCCAGTTATACCCACAGAGGATCTCGGTCTTCCATGGCCTTACCAGGCCTAACATATCCATTCAAAGCTATCTGGAAAGAATCTTCAAGTACGCCAATTGTAGTCCCTCCTGCTTCGTAGTTGCCTTTGTGTATCTTGATCGCTTTGCCCAGAGACAGCCTTCTATTCCTATCAACTCTTTCAATGTTCATAGGCTGCTTATCACCAGCGTCTTAGTCTCTGTCAAGTTCTTGGATGACATGTAAGTTTTCTTGAAAACTTTATCATTCTGGGTTTTCCCTGTGGATTAAAGTTCGATGATCTCTCTATTTCTTCCTGCATGACAAGTAAATTGTGTCAGTAGTTTTGGTTAAACCAGGATCTACCCCTAATTAATACAAAACATTCTTGAATCTTGCTTAATAAATGCTGATTTTGTTTCCTATGTGTGTGATTTATTAGTTTTAATCGTTCTTCTTGTAGGAATTTACTTTATTTCCAGAGATAGTTATGATCTGGAATTCTGGGCCCAACAGTAACAGAGCATAAGGCCAATTTGGTAAAATCATCTTAGTTATGTAGTAGTGCACAAACTCAGCAGCTAATGTATAGAGGTTTGAATTAGGAATTGCCAAGGAAAAGAAGACAACCATGTGAAAACCACACCTAAGTTTGTGGTGTTATTTTCTCTGTCCATATAGGCATGCCTGTAAGTTCCATCAATCTGGAGCATATTGAAAGCATGTGTCATTATCATTATAGAGAGATAGAGTCGGTGACAGCTCAATCAAGCTCATGCATTTTCTTTAAAAAAAATCACTGGCTAGCTATCCTCCTTTTATTTGGGGCATCAAAAAGAAAGACCCTACACCTTACCCTACTTGGCTGTGTTTATTGACTGCCACAGGGTGCAGCCACTTTGCTTTTAGTGATTTGTCTGCTATTTCTTTTCATTTTCATCTCAGAGTGTAGTTTTTTTCTCATAAATGTGCATGTGGCCATGAATTCACATAAACATGGTTTTAGCAATCTTAAGTCAATGGCTATTGGCTAATGGATTTTCTGGTTTTTGGCCTTTTCAGACATTACAACAATGCTTACTATGCCAAAGTTGGAGGGATCAGCACAGCAGAGATGAATCTTCTTGAAGTGGATTTCTTGTTTGGTTTAGGGTTCCAATTAAATGTCACACCCACGACCTTCCACACTTACTGCACATACCTCCAAAAAGAGTTGATGATGCAATCTCCTATTCAATTAGTAGACAATCCTCTAAATATGGCAAGGCCCCTAAAACTCCATTGCTGTTTCAATGAAGATGAATCCACCCATCAAAAGCAACTTGCTGTTTAGGCCTTTTTTAGGATAACCAAAAAAATAAAAAAAGTTGGATCAGTGATTCTGTCTATTTGAAAAAAAAAGAAAAAAGGGTAGATTTTTAGCAACTTGTAGGTTGCTGCTCATGTGGGATTGGGGATTTTTTCCACATGAAATGTGGCTTTGACATATGGTCAAAACTCTCATTTGGCTTTCCATGATTTGAACCTGGCAGTGTGTGCTTTTGACACATTGTCACCCTCTTTGTGATTCAATCTTTAGTCAGCAATTGAATCCCTCCTCATCCCCTTCTCTCTCTTTCTCTCTCTGTCTCTTTCTTGTTTTTCATAATTTTTACAGATCAGGTTTAAGTACGGAGTGTATTTTGTCATTACAGCAATCTGCTAACATGATGTAATCATCACGAACTATTATTGATGAAGAGACATCATAAGTAGAAAAATCCAAGCAAACATAAATCCATGCAATGCTTCTCTACACATTTGACAATTGCCCCTTGATGCTCGGAATGATTTATGTCTTGCTATGAACCCTTGTGATCAGAGGGTTGACTTTCCCATAAATCTTAATAAAATTAAGGCTAATTTTATTGATTTATTATTATTTTTTTTTTACCTTTCATCTTTTACAGTGATACTAATTTTAACAATTCAACCCAAATTAATTAAAAAAATTATTTTATTTTCCATGACTTTAGGGAAAAGAAGTTATTTTATATTAATTGGCTTAGATTCAAACTCTAATTGCCTGATCAATATAAACAATTTCCGTTATAATAATTTCTTTCACCATTGTAAACAGAAATACACTACACCAGCCATTGGGCAATTAGAATTAAGGTGGCCTGGAAAAACATCATTCGACTATGGTTGGGCTGGAAAACTAGAGATGCTTGACCCGAGCCCAACTTAGGTTTAGACTAGCTGTTCAATCAAATGCCACATGACGTTTCAGAGTGAACCAAAGGGACCTCCTCTCCTGGACTCACGAGCACCTGAACGTTGAAATGGTTATAGCTTTTGGGCTTCTGGTCTCTAGGCTATAGTCTCTTCTTTTTTTATACCTGCCCTTTATAAATGTATATAGCTATGACATTGAAACTTACTTTTTTATGTTTTGTTTTAACAGTTTGGAGCATGCAAAAAGAAATTAATTTTTGAAGCAAGACTAAATATAATTGTTGCTGCAAAGTATGGAAAAAAAAAATCTCTCAAAATCATAATGCCAATATGGTTGGAAACAACGCTATTACCACGCACGTTTAAAATAATAAATTTTATAACTATTATTATTTGAATATATGATTGTTTTTTTTATCATTCAAGGGTTATCATGATTGTACTTGCGTCGCGTGACTCTGAGAAAGTCAATTGTTTGTAGTGCAGGAGCAGGAGTTCTATGTAGCACAACCAAATGGCAGAGCAGAGGCCCCCAGCCCCATAGCCATACCAACTGCGTTTTGTGATTTAGCGTACTGTCGTTTTCAATTTTCTTCATCAATCTCTTAGAAACTATCGTTATACATGTATTGTAATATTGAGGTTTCATATGGCTGTCTTTTCGTTAAAATGATTAGCCACAACAGTCGTACTTGAAATTGTCATTTCTACTAGATACTTGCACTTGAAAATCAAAGTCTTCAAGATCCTCTATCAGTTGGCTTCTTCACGATAATAGCAAAGTAATTCTTAGCATATGGCTGGAGATAAGAAACAGTAGTCAATAAACTTTATAGATGCTCATGAGATTGAGTGGAGGATGGAAGTAAGAGAATAGCATAGGGAAACCTTTTCATAGTAGAGAAGCAAACGTAGTTAAGCCACTAAGAAAACATAAATGATGATGATACAACCCAAACTCAAACTATATAAGCTATATATAATTCTGAGCTTAATATTTCAAGCTCACACTTGCACACCATGCACACTGTATCGATAGAATCGAACTTCATGCTTTCTGTATCAACCATGGTTGTTTTTCCCCCTGGAATCAACCGGCGAGTAACTGCCACCTGCCCCCCCGCTTCCTCCACCAGCGCCGCCACCACCAGAGTTACCTGACCCAATTCCAGCCCCATACCCACCGCCGCGTGCACCACCACTTCCAGACCCATAACCATATCCCGATCCCGATCCTGACCCACTTCCAGACCCAAACCCAAACCCAAAACCCCTGCCAAATCCATTTGCTGACCGGCCTGAACCGGAACCATAACCCCATCCGCTGCCGGGACTCGACCCCCAGCCCCAAGTGTAGTCCCAGTTGGGGCCATGGCCGGAACCAGTAACCCCAGAAGAGCCGCCGCCTTGGCCATTATTAGGTCCGGTAGGCATTTCAGGAGAGACCAATTTCTTGTCACCAGCAGTGGCAGCAACAGAAACTCCAATTATGAAGATAAGAAAGAAAAGAGTAAAATGAAAGGAGATGAGATGCATATTTTGAATTAGTTTAACGTGAAGGGATTAATTATTGATATCAAAGTTGGCTTGTGACTACTGACCAGGTGTGGTATGGGTATATATGGTGGAATTCTGATGTTGACAACTGGCTCAGCGGTGACCGTTTTCATATCTACCTTTTTCCATAATACACAATTTTTTTTTTAATTTTAGTTAGAATTACAGCGTATTTTAAAGGAATTTTCAATATATTTAACAATAAAATTTTTAAAAAATAAATAATAAAAAATATTAAAAAAAAAAGGTTCTCAGTCTCTGTTGACCCCACAAGCTCAAAGGAGTATAGATTTTGATGATACCAAAACTCAACTAAAATCAAACTAACATTGTGTTAAGTGTTATGCTTCTCAAAGAATAAAGAAAAAGACTCAAGGAATTCATGATGGATTCGTATTTTTGAAGAAATGATGACATTTTAAGATAACACAGGACGAATCAAAAGAGATAAAGGAAGAAAATGTTATCTTCCAAAGCTGCATTGAAGATCAAATTTAAAGATACATGTAGTATAGAAATTAGTTTTAACTTTTAAGATTACTTGTGAAAAGAATTGAGGAGTAGAAATCAATGATACTTATTTTCAATCCCTCAAAAGATTTTCTTTTAAATATCTTCAATGGCCTAAAAGCATTTGATTATGATTTGGTGTAAAGTTTTAAAGTTTTCAAAGTTATGCAGAAAAGTTTTTTCTGGTATGCTAACTGGTTTGCTACTTGTTTTGGTATGTTAACTGGTTTGCTACTTTTTCCGGTATGCTAACTGTCTTAACTCTGCACAATATCGCAGAAAAAGATAAAATAATAGCTATTTTCTTGAAATTCGAAATTTTAACGTTTAAATGAGTTCTCAAACGGTCAAAAACGTTCCAAAGCTATAAATACACCTATCCTTGGCCATTTTGCACTTAATGAAAGTCTCTCTACTGTTTCTAACCTTTTAAGATCATTAAAGCTTTCATTCAAAGTGCTCAAATTATTTTTATTGCTCATCATTGATTTATCTACTCATCTCTTCTTTATAGATTCTGTTGTATTGAGTGAGATTGAGTTTTAAACACTTTATTATCATTTATAAGAGGTCATTCAAGCACCTATTGAAGCTTGATTGTGAAGAGTGTTTGAATAACACTTGGTAGAAGTGTGAAGCTACTTGTAAAAGCTTTGGTGAGAAGATTTGTAAAGGGCTTTTGTCTCTTGCCTTTAAAAGAGAAGAATAGTGAAGTGAAGACTCAAAGTGGGATCTTTGAGAGAGTGGATGTAGGCTAGTTGAGCCGAACCACTATAAAAATTCAGAGTTCAACTTTCTCAACCCTTACTCTTTACATTTATGCATTTTAACTTTTTGATTGAAGTGTTTTTGCTGATATGAAAATTGACACTATTTATTGTTAACTTTGTTGCAAACTGAGAAAATTGGTTTACTGCTGAATCTGCTGATATCTGATTTAATTTGCTTATTGTTTTATTTGCTGTCAACTAATATATCTGGTGTACTGCTCTGTTTGCTGTGTTGTGAATTTATTCAGATTACTGAAATTTTTAATGAATGCCAATATATTCTGTTAGATCAGTATACTGATTGCTTATGACCCAACTTTGAATCAACTTATCAATAGAGCTGTATTGTTCATATTTCACATTAGAAAATTAGGTTGAACCAAGTTGTAATTTTTTAAAGGTTTTGAGCAATAACCGAAAAATTGTTTTTAGAGTCCAATTCACCCCCCTCTTGGACATATTTTGAGACATCAATTTGGTATCAGAGTTCGTCTCTCTTGCTTGAGGATTAAACACCTTAGAGTGATCCATACACATGGTTGGTTCATCTAGAAACTTAGCTGGTATATCTGCTCCCTTAGCTGAAGGTTATTCAATCACCAGACCACCACTTTTTAATGGCATAAATTACTCTTTTTGGAAAACTAGAATGAGAAACTTTATACAATCTGTTGATATTGATGCTTGGAGAATAATTAAAGATAGTCCTTATATTCCTTATAAAACCAGTGAAGGAACAGTGCAAATTCCTAAAGCTGAAGTTGAATTTGATGATAATGATTAGAAGAAAATTTCTACAAATGCCAAGGCTATTAACATTCTTCATTGTGCTCTTGATATTAATGAGTATAATCGTATTTTAGGATGTCAAACTGCAAAAGAAATATGGGACAAACTAGAAGTCACATATGAAGGAACTGATGTAGTGAAAGAGTCAAAGGCAAACCTCCTCATCCGTGATTATGAGTTATTTGAGATGAAACCTGGTGAAACTATTGCTGAAATGAATACCAGATTTACAGATTTTGTTAATCTTCTTAAAGCTCTTGGAAAGAGATTTGAGGAACAAGAACTCGTAAAGAAAATTTTGAGATCTCTTCTAAAGTCATGGGAAGCAAAGACTACTGTTATTCAAGACACCAAGGATTTCAGAAAATACACCTATGATGAGCTAATTGGTTCTCTCATTGTACATGAGATGATCTACAAGAAAGATGACAAAGAAGGTGATCAAAAGAAAAAGAAAGGTATAGCCTTCATATCTGAAAAGGTAGATGAGAAAAAGAAAAGTGTTGCTTTCAAAGCTAGTTCAAGTGATGATTCAAGTGCTTCAAGTGATGATGATGAAGATATGGCTATGATAGTCAAAAGATTCAAAAGAGCATTTAGAAAAGGTGGAAGCAAATACAAGAAGTTCACAAAGAAATATACTCCAAAGACTCCAAATCATTCAAGTAAAATAGTTTGTTATGAGTGTAACAAACCAGGCCACATTAAGCCAAAATGTCCTACATTGAAGAAGAAAAACAAGTTTAGAAAGGATAAAAGTAAAAAGGCAATGGCGGCAACATGGAGTGATAGTGACTCTTCATCAAATGATGAAACAAGTGACAAAGATGTTGCAAATGCTTGTATAATGGCAATTGAAGAAAAAGGTGAAAGCTCGCACATTGAAGATAGTGAAAATGAGGTAAATCTTGAACTTTCTAATGTTGATGAATTAGAACTTGCATTTGTAAGGACATATGAAAAATATAGATCTTTTAAAAAGAAATGCAAAATTTTAGTTCATGAAAATTGTGCTTTAAGATCAGAAAATATTTCCTTGAGTATGGCTTCAAAGGAAAATGAATTTTACAAATCTCAAATGAAATTATTTAAGGAAGTTAATGATGAGCTTCAAAGATCAAAAGAAGTGTGTGAACAACTTCTTGAAAAAAACAGAATTCTTGAAGCAAAAGTTGAAAAGCAACACTTGATATACTTCTTGGGAATCAAAGATCCACAAATGAAAAATTTGGAATTGGTTATGATGGATTTATGAAATATGGAAAAATACAAACATTATTTTGTTAAAACTTCATCTTCTTCTCAACCAAATATTATATGCTTTTATTATAATCATAAAGGTCATATGATTAATGCTTGTCCTATTAGGAAAGAAACCTTTAAGGCAAAGAAAGTATGGGTGCCTAAAGAAACCCTACCTAATATTACTAACATACAAGGACCCAAAGTTGCTTGGGTACCTAAGGACAGTTAACTGATTTCAGGTCTGCTTAAGGAGTATGCTGGAAACAAAACACTGGTACATAGATAGTGGCTGCTCTAGGCACATGACAGGAAATAAAGCAAATTCTCCTCTCTTACTTTGAAAGAAGAAGGTTATGTCAAATTTGATGATAAAAGTAAAGCTAAAATTATTGGATGTGGAACTATTGGTAAAAATCATTGCATTGAGAATGTTGCATTAGTACAAGGATTAAAATATAATCATTTAAGTGTTAGTCAACTGTGTGATAATGGTTTCAAAGTTATTTTCAGTTCTACACATTGCGAGATTCATGGAAACAATATTATGTTTGCTGGTGCTAGAATAGATAATATTTACCTACTTGATTTGACAAGTCTTGAAGAAAATTGTGAAACATGCTTTATGACTTCAGATGATAGTGCATGGTTATAGCATAGAAAATTAGGACATGCTAGCATGAGTACACTTGCTAAACTTTCTAGAAGGAATCTTGTTAGAGGGCTTCCAAAGTTAAGATTTGAAAAAGAATTTCAATGCAAAGCATGTGCACTTGGTAAGCATACAAAATCATCTTTTAAATAAAAAAAATGTTATAACTGCATCTAGACCATTAGAGTTATTACATCTTGATCTTTTTGGTCCAATCACACCTAGAAGTCTAGGAGGCAAGACATATACATTTGTAATTGTTGATGATTTTTCAAGATTCACATGGACTTTCTTTCTTGCTCATAATGATGAAACCTTTGATATATTTGAAGCTTTTTGCAAAAGAACTCAAAATGAAAAAGGTTATTGCATTACATTTTTAAGGAGTGATCATGGAAAAGAATTTGAAAATAGTTTGTTTGAAAATTTATGCTCTCAAAATGGTATTTATCATACATTTTCAGCTCCTAGAACTCCACAACAAAATGGAGTTATTGAAAGGAAAAACAGATCTTTGCAAGAAATGGCAAGAACAATGCTGAATGAAAACAGTTTAACAAAATATTTCTGGGCAGAAGCTGTAAATACAACATGCTACATTTTGAACAGAGTTTCCATTAGAGCTATTTTAAAGAAAACTTTTTATGAACTTTGAAAAGGAAGAAAACCTAATATTGCATATTTTCATGTCTTTGGTTGCAAATGTTACATTTTGAATAACAAATACAACAATCTCAAGAAATTTGATGCTAAATCTTATGAATAAATATTTCTAGGTTATTCAACAAATAGCAAAGCATATGGGATTTTCAATAGAAAAACCTTGACCATGGAAGAATCAATGCATATATTTTTTGATGATGCTAACACTTTCTTGCAAAGAAAAGATTCTTGTGATGATGAAATTGAGCAAATTCTAAATTCAAAGAATTCAAATAAAGATGAGCTTGATTCAAAACAACTAGTGGAGGATGATCAAAATCATAAAGAAGAAGAACTTCCTTGCTCCACAAATGTTGAAGAATTATAAATTGAGGAACCTCAACATTAAGATATTCCACAAGAATGGAGGTACTATAGAAATCATTCCAAAGATGACATTCTTGATAGTCCATCACAAAGAATGATGACAAGAGCTCAACTTAGAAGATATTTTGGTAATGTTGCTTTTGTTTCTCAATTTGAACCCAAAACATATGATGATGCTCAAAATAATGAAAATTGGCTTTTTGCTATGCAAGAGGAATTAAATCAATTTGAAAGAAATAAAGTGTGGACACTTGTTCCTAAACCTAAAAAGCATTCTGTTGTTGGAACTAAATGGGTATTTAGGAATAAGATGGATGAAAAAGGACATGTAATTAGAAATAAAGCTAGACTAGTAGCTCAAGGATACAACCAAGAGGAAGGTATTGATTTTGATGAAACCTTTGCTCTAGTTGCTAGAATTGAAGCTATAAGAATGTTGTGTGCATTTGCATGTTTTAAGAATTTCATGCTTTATCAAATGGATGTTAAAAGTGCATTCTTAAATGGATATATTGATGAAGAAGTTTATGTGGCTCAACCTCCTAGTTTTGAAGACCCTCATTTTCCAAATCATGTTTACAAGCTTACTAAAGCTCTCTATGGTTTAAAGCAAGCTCCTAGAGCATGGTATGAGAGACTTAGTAAATTTTTGCTTGAAAATGATTTTAAAAGAGGAAAAGTGGATACTACTCTTTTCATTAAGAAACTAGAAAAAGACATGCTTATTGTGCAAATCTACGTAGATAATATTATTTTTGGTGCTACTAACCATTCCCTTTGTAAAAAATTTTCCAATATGATGAAAAGTGAATTTGAAATGAGTATGATGGGTGAACTTACTTTCTTCCTTGGATTACAAATCAAACAAATGAAAGATGAAATTTTCATAAATCAGTCCAAGTACATAAAGGACATGCTAAAGAAGTTCAAAATGGAAGATATGAAAAGCATTGGAACCCCCATGAGCTCAATAGTTAAATTAGAGAAAGATGAAAAAGGTAAGGAGATAGATAATAAACTCTATAGAGGTATGATTGGTTTTTTACTCTACTTGACAGCATCTAAATCAAACATTCATTTCAGTGTATGTTATGTGCAAGATTTCAATCATGTCCAAAAGAATCTCATCTTGTAGCAGTCAAAAGAATTTTTAAGTACCTCATTGACACACACAACATTGGCTTGTGGTATCCAAAATGTGAATCATTTGATCTTATTGGTTATAGTGATTCAGATTTTGCTGGTAGTAGATTGGATAGAAAAAGTACTTTTGGAACTTGTCAATTTATAGGTCATGCATTAGTTTCATGGCACAGTAAAAAGCAAACTTTTGTTGCACTTTTCATAGTAGAAGCTGAATATATTGCAGCTGGAAGTTGTGTTGCACAAATTTTGTGGATGAAACAACAGCTTCAAGATTTTGAAATTAAATTTGATCACATTCCCATAAGATGTGACAATACTAGTGCTATAAACTTGTCAAAAAATCCTGTCCAACACTCTAGAAGCAAACATATTAAAATTAGACATCATTTTATCAGGGATCATGTTCAAAATGGTGATATTCAAATTGAATTTGTCCCTTCTGAAAAACAGCTTGCTGACATTTTTACAAAGCCACTTAACGAGGAAACTTTTTGCAAAATAAGAAGAGAACTTGGTATGACTGATGCTCTTGCTTAATTTTTGATGCATTCTCATGTTTCTATATAAAAATAAAGTGATATATGTTGGTTTGTTGTGTTAAAAATGCGTTCTAATATTTCTGGTGCAATTTGAAAATTTATGGGTGTGATCTAATGTGAATAGTATTCTACAGAATTTGATTGCAGTGGCATACTAATCTGTTTGCTAAGTGCTTTACCACTACTTCTAATTTTTCATTAGCAAACTGGTAGTCAGGTCTGATTGTACTAAAAATCTAAGATTATTATTCTTTTCTGAGCGCCTATTCTGTATTTTTTAAAAGGCACATTACTAAAATACCTTTTTATTTAAAGCATTGCATCATTATGTATTTTGAGGGTAAAATAGACCTTTTACATATTAACCAGTGCGGGACTCAAAAATTTTTCAGAACTATCAATCTTCTCTGCTTCTCCACTGGTACACGGTATCCATCATTCTGTAAAAATTTCCATTTATGTCTTTTCAAGTTTAAAATTCAAAATTTCTTCTCTTTTCCGACGCATCGCCTCTCGAAACTCGATCAAATGCATTGTCTCTCTCCATTGTCAACCCATTTCATTCACAACCCTCTTAACCATCATCTCCCTTCATCTTCTTTAAAATTTTCGAAACCCATTGGCTCTAAATCAAATCGATCGTTCCGCATTCTTCAAGTTAGAAAATCCCTAAAATATTCCTATTCATTTCCCATTATCTCTCTCAATCTGCCGAAAGAAATCATTCAAAGTGATTCTCGTCGGATTAAAATTTTCTGACGCATTCTCTCCTGTCATCATCGATTCGTATTCTTTCTCTACAAGTCTCAGGTATTGAATTCGAAACATTAATGGAAACGTGTTTTACATTTTTTTTGTGGTTGTTCTGTTTGTTTTGCTTTCGTCTCTCATTCTTGAAATTAGCTGATAAATTTTCTTATTTTGAGTATTCACATTATGCAAAAATGCGCTATATGACAAAATCATGAATTTGTTGTTGTTGATTCTCAAAAACCTGAATATTTCTTACTGTCAGTCCTAAATTTTTTTCTAATACATGACATTGTGCTAAAAATGTGTTGATATGCTTCTAATGGTTATACATTGACTGCTCACATTGTTCATTTTGTGAACCTAGCTTTCTCTATCCCTACTGCCAATTTTCTTCTGGTTTCGTCATGGCACGGTCAAAAGGAAAAGGCAAAGCAAAAGTCACTACACCCTCATCATCTTCAGATTCCACTGATGCGAGCGTCCCTGCATCTTCTCCTCCTTAGAGAGAAG
Source organism: Hevea brasiliensis (assembly GCF_030052815.1). NCBI lineage: Eukaryota > Viridiplantae > Streptophyta > Magnoliopsida > Malpighiales > Euphorbiaceae > Hevea > Hevea brasiliensis. Next base: position 85,200,879 of record NC_079505.1, on the reverse strand, counting down.
TTCTTTTGGTAATTGGAAAATCAAAAGAAAAGTCCAAGAAAAGGACTAGTGAGTCTGTCCAAGAAAAAGGTTCCAAGAAGAAGAAGACTTCAAAAGCTCCAATTGCGCATATGGAAAGGGCCATTCATGAACCAAGGTACATTCACTAGCCTACTTTTAATGAAGTCTCTGTTCCTTTACAGTCTCTATTTGAATATAAAAAATGGGACTAATTATGCTCTAACACTGAAGGAGTATATATGGACTTAGTTCAAGAATTTTATAGAAATTTAAGAGTTGATGATACTGAAAGAGATGAATCTTTTAAGGTAAAAATAAAAGGAAAAGTCTATGAGGTGATAGTAGAAAGGTTAGCAAAAGCCCTGGCATCCCAAACAGTGGGAATAGAATTTGTTCTCACAAAGAAGTATTTGCTGTTGGCGGGTTCAATAAAAGAGATTTTGAGGCTGAAGTGTTTAAAGGAGAAGTGAAAGATAAGACTAGCATTACCCATGCTCACCAACACATCAAAATTCTTCATAGCTTTATCATCTATGTGCTGAATCCTAGAACTGGTAGTCCAAACTATTTAAGCACACTTGATCTCTGCATAATTTGGCATATTGTGAATGAAATTGAGTTTAATCTTGCCTACTTTATGCTGAAGTAAATTATGAAATGGAAACCACCTTACAAACTACCCTATGCCCATCTTCTTAATGGCCTGTTTAGAGACTTTGGGATACCTCTGGAAACTGAGAAACTTAAAACAAATATGATCCTAATTACAAGTCTGCAGAAAGATGATGATGGCAGAAAACTAAGGTTTGAACAAGGTGTTAGTTCTAAGGATAGTCCAAGTGATACTTTTAATGTTGAAGAAATTCTGAAAGAAGTGAACAATTTAAAGCAATTTATTGAGATTGAATTTGGAGAAATACAGAAATTTAGAGCTTTTCAAACTGTTCTTATGAATGCTCTTGATTCTAAGATTGATGGAACTGAAGGAACGGAAGCGTGAAAAACACAAGATTATACCATTGAATTCAAAAATTTTCACCTAGGGTCACATGCACCATGCAAGATCTATTTTTATCTATTTGATTTCAATGATAAACAACATATTAAAACTCTTTTAATATGTTTTTGGATCTGTATTTGCCATTTAAGATTTTAAAATTAATCAGATTAATTTTAGAACCCTAGATTAAATCAAGAACGATTACACTAACCTCTTGATGTGCTGCAGCGTGTCTGCGCCTTTGAGATTCGTCTTCAGGACACCAGATGTTGTCCCTCTAGCTTGTCCACACCAAGAACACCTATGGCAGCCCTTGAACAGCTTCTAAAGCCTTTTCTATTAATTAGAAATTCAAGTTCTGCCTTTTAAGAGATTAGAGATGTAAACAGGACACTAGAAACAATTTCTAGTGTTCTTAATTCAAGAGATTGATGGCTAATCTCTTTGAATTGATGAGAGATGAAGAGAAATAGCTGGAGAGGCTCAAAGTGGCGTGACAATTGAGAGGAGAGGCTGCTGGTTATGTTTTCTTTTCATAACAACACTTAAATAGCTAGGTTAACATATTAAACTCTTGCCACATGTCACCCTTTGATTAGCTCTAGGTTTAAGTGACCCAATCACATTGTGCCAAGTGTCAAGCCTATATTTAATCTTGATTTTAATCATCTTACATGATTAAAAAACATTTGGCAAGCTTATGTGTTATGCCATGTGTCACCATCTCATGGTGCCACGTGTCACACTGTGAAATGACCAAAATGCCCCTGTGTCTTAATTTTGAGTTCTCAACCCAAAATAATTATTTTTCTTCTTCTAATTAATTTATATCAAATATAAATTAATTAATTAATCTCTATTAATTAATTTCTCATCAATTAAATTCATATTTAAACACTTTAAATATAAATTTAATTTATACTACACATCCAATAATCTAGATTTGGTTTCAAGTCATGCTAGGAACTTTGCAATTTAATTGCAAACCAAATCTATTTAATTAATCAATTAAACTCTTTAATTAATTAATTAAATCATATTTAAATAGGTGATAACTTGTGTATGTGTGTGACTTACTAGGCTCATCACTAATTGGCAATGAGACATGATATCAACTCTTAATATCATCAGAACTCTTTCTTACCATAAATGATTTCTCTAAATCATTTTATGAACCTCATAGACCATGGTTAACACCTAGCATAGCATGCCATGGCCACCCAATTAGTAATAAGGTTTACCTTAAATGAACCTATAATCATATGTTACCATGCACTAGAATCTCTCTGTTACAAAATCCCAACTCAAGCTGGAGTCATGGTTTATGTCAAACTCCATTTGCTATGAATATTATATTCTCTTTTAATTCCAGTTCTTGATTAAAAGATTTTTCTCATCAGAAACTCTTTTCTGAATAAATCTATCTGTCCTGGCCAGGAACTTGAAACATCAAGAACAATTAAATGAACATAGGATTTTATCTCTATTTACTTAGAGGAACAGATTCCATCTTGATCAACACCTACCTCCATATATAACTAGTAGGAGCCAACACATGCCCATATACCCATACATAGTACAAGTATGAAAGCAGTATCAAACTCAAACTACCTATATACAAGATACATGTGCTATCTCAGGTCTAAAGATTATATGCACTGATATGATTTATGACAAAACATTGACAAGAGTAAACTCCATGTGCTTGTCATAAGTGTCACTGGTTCGGCCTACTTATCATTTATAAGTGCCTATCATGTTTGTTATATGGCATGAGACTCACCATTCCATCTTATTTATATCTCATATAAATAACTTGGGAACAAACATGAATACAATCTTTCTGGATAAGTCATGTCCTTATTATGAAGTATCCTCGATTGTGAACCTATTTATGATACTTTGTGCTAAAAATATTGTCACTCATATTCTTAACAACTTAAGAATAATATTTCTAACAAAATATCAATGGACCTTTTCTATTACACATAAATATATTATGTAAACGGAAAAGTGGAAATGCCTTTTATTATTAAAATATGTACAAGATACATACTAAATGATATGCTCTAGGGCATACTACTAACAGGAACTTTGATGTTGATGTATAAAATTGTGGAAGAACTATTCAAAATCAAAGTTCATTTGAGTATTTCAAGCACTGAAGCTAGAGAAACCAGTAAGGCTGCTGCTACTGGTTCTGTTCCACAAACAGAAAAAGAAGAGGAAGAAGAAGAAGAAGAGGAAGAGGAGGAAGAAGAAGAAACTGAAAAAGAATTGGAAGAAAAGGAAATAGAACAAGAAGAAGAGGAAGAGGAAGAAAAGGAAGAAGAGGAAGAAGAGGAAGAAGAGGAAACTGAAAAAGATGTAGAAGATTCCGATGATAGAAATGGACAATGAGGCAGCAAAGAAAGAAATGGAAAGGACATGAGTGATTCTGATTCTGAGCCGGAACCACAAACTCCTTATCCTGCTGCACCTGCAAAAGGAAAGGCAACAACAGCTCAAGAGGAACAAAGAAGCAAGTAAAAAGAGAAAACTGGTAAACTATCTAGCAAAAAGGCTAAAACTAGCAAAAAGTCTACAGCAGAATCCGGTACTACTGCTGCATCTGAGTTAGCTGCTGGCCCTATTGTTCCCTTAACACCTGGAACTGCAATGGCTGCTGAAATCCTTCAAACCTTGAGTGATAAACATGTCAAGCCACAAAGAGTGAAGATGGCCACTCCAAGACAAATAAGAAGAAGCTCTAGGCTGAAAGGATAAATCCCCATATTGGATGTTTACTGATTTTAATTTTTTTTGACAGTCTGTCTCTTAGTGTCACACCTTACCCCTCTGTAAGGCATAACATGATCCCGTAGAATACTTAATGAACTATCGAACTTCACCTACCGATAACTCATTAAGCACCCTACAAGGGATTTTAAAACAATTTCTTACTTTTGGTAAGTGGTGAGCATTTCTAATAAGTATTTAAAACATGTACTTAAGTGAAAAGCTAGTTGGAAATTTTGGCCCATTTTATTTTTCCGCAAATTTTATAAAAATTTTGACAGAGTTTCCTCTGTATTTTGAGAAAACCGTTCTTCAAATACCTATAAAAAGCACTTCTAAAAATTTTTCTCAACCACAACTTCAATTTCACAATCAAACTCTATCAATTTCAACAATTCCACAATCATTTCATTTGAGACAAAACAATTTATATACATCCTTACAAAATTCACATCAAAAGAAATACAAACTAAATTTTATTATAAACTTCATACAAATTTTGTACAAGCTGCTGAAGACCCATTTACATGTCCATACCTTTATATGCAATACATACATCAAAATAAATATTTACAAAGTGGTATAAATTATACCAAGACTTCAAGATGATAGCTCCTCACACCTCAAAGACTCACTGCTCTTCTAGTCTCTCAGATCTGATAAAGAATAAGCTATCACAGTACTAGGACTCAGTGGTACACAACATACTAAAATAATCTTTATGCAAAACTTCAATCACATTTATTCAAAATTTTGGCTAAACATGCGCATTAAACACAAAACATAAATCATGAGATTTTAATACGAACCAAGTTCATTTCAAAGTATCAAACACATTTCATAAAACCCACAGTTAGATCATGCCATTCGAAACAAATAGAATCTCAATAGCCAGAGGCTAAAGAGAAATCACATGAATCTCAATAGCCAGAGGCTAAAGAGAAATCACATCGCAAGGCTAGCTAACTCAAATATATTGATATCCATTCACATCCTCTTCTACTGGCACACCTCAACACTTCTCCAGAGAAGGAATCAAAATTCGAAACTAATTACCCCCACTAGTCGTGATAGTGAGGTGTTCAAATATATGGTCATGACACTGCGGTTTCAAAACTTATCTTAACAATTTGCTAAACATTGTTATTTCAATATACACAATAACTTTCACAATTTAAGTCAAAACATCATCAATAATGTCACAAATAAATTTTCAATAATTCAAAGCAGATGTAAAATACATAATTCATTCACTTTATCAATACATTTTAAAACATAGTGATGTTGTGCACAAACCTCAAACGAGTCGCCTGTTGGCCTTGACTCGACTCCTCGGGTTCTATCCCGGTATTCTTTTCCACTGAAACACGCAATTTTACAATGTTTCAGTACTAGAACTTAAAATAAATTCAAAATAAACTTAGCTTCACATTTACCTAGCTTTAACCTGTTAAATTCAAAGTTTTCAAAATTTTGTGTTTCGGGTTACTATTCACTACACTATTCAAGTCAAATTAATGACTTTCTAAGGCTTAATAGGTATGGGAACTCCAACTTCACCCACATACCACCTTTTGGTCATTAAACTTGTTGGTTTTGGTCATTTTCTCAAAACTTAGGTCATTTTGGCAAAATTGCCAATTTTCGGTTTTGGTGCTCCGAAGTTGCACTGTTCCATTGGTCGATCTACTGTTGGAATTTGACAAAACTTCCTTCATAGAAAATGTTCCTTATTGTCTTAAGTGTATTCTCATTTTTTGATCACCTCAATCGGAGTTTTGTAGCTCAAGTTATGGCCAAAATACTATTACTGTTCACGTACACTGTTCATGCTGAGATTTTGGGTTCTGGCAGATTTTGATCCAAATTTGTTCAGTAATTTGGTCAAGTTAAGTTCATAATTTGGCTTAACTTTCTTCACATGAAATGTTCTACTATGTCTTAGGTTTCCATCGGTTTAAGAATCGCCTAAATCGGAGTTTTCTAGGAAGAGTTATAACCCTTCAAACATTACTGCTCAATGGAAATTCTGCAGAGTTGCAAGTTTGGTAACTTAACTTTGCTCAATAATTTGAATGGGTTAATGGCATAATTTGGGGTGGTGTTCTTCATGAAAGTTTTAGATCTATGTCTTATCTAATTTCTGGTAAAATTTCAGGTCAATTTGACCTTCCTAGCTCGAGTTATGACCAAATGAACAGTTACTGTTCATTTGGTCAATTTGGTGCAGGGGCAGCCTGCTCTCATTTCACTTTGGTCAATTGTTTCACTAAGTTTTGGTCAGTTTTTTGCCATGGTTCCTTAATGAAAATTGTGCTATTTTATGTCTATTTTCATCCCCAATTGGTGGCATATCAATTGGACTTGTAAAATTTGAGTTTTGGTCCTTCAAAGTGGGTTTGGTCATGCTGCCAGCAGCATGACCATTGGACCTACGAATTTGATTCTCATTCCAACAATTCCCACACATTTCTTTTGGTCATTATTGACCATTTTTCATCTCACAATAGACCAAGGTCATCATTTATGCATTTCTCCAAAATTTGGTTCACAAACCTTAGCATACAAAACCCTAATCTCACTTAATTGTTACAATTACTTACATTTATGCCTTTTCATCTTACTACCATACTCATGCAAGTTTATTAATACCTTTAATTCATTTAAAATACATCCACACTCATACATCCATGGCTGGCTGAAAATTCCCTCTCTTCCTAATCATGCAATATTTTTCAATTTCTTCATATAATCTCATTCATTTCTACCCTAAATCCATCATATAAACTAAAAAGAAAAGTTGGATTAGTTTACCTTAAGTGAGCAGAATTTGTCTATCTAATTCTTCAATTTTCCTCTACTTTTCTTCTTTCTTTTGTGATCAAACTTCTTCTCAAGTAACTAAATCAGGTTCTAATAAGTCAAGTTGGGGTCAAAATAGGCTTAAATGGTTGAAAGAAAGCTTGGATTCAAGCTTCTCTAGTGTAACAATGGTGGTTTATGGTAGAGGGAAGAGAGAGTCACGTTTTTCTTTTTGAAGAAGATGACTTTAATTTTTTTTTTCTTTTGTTTTCTTTTATTTATTTTGCTATGGAAGACCATAAAAAAAATCTAATTTAATAAATATTTAATTAATTCTTTTATGACATTATCTTTGACTTTTCTAACTTCTTTCTTTTCTTTTTCTTTTTTTTTATTTATTTTTTTCTATTAGTTCTTTAATTTAATTCTCGATTCCGAAATTTTCTTTTCTCCGATTTTATTGGACAGTTAGGTCAGGAGTTAGCTCTCGGGGTCAATTGCCCAAATTGCCCCTCGCCGGTTCATCCTGATTTGCAAATAATCCAATATTTCTTCCGGCTCCCTGACCTAATTATTTGGTAGCTTAATGTTCTTTTCGTGATTTTCTCTTTTCCACTGTGTTTATAAGGGTCCTAAGGAACGCGGGGTCACTTTTTACGGTTCGAAATTTGAGTTTAAAATGACTTCGCAGTCGTTCCCGAGCAGGTCACCCATCGCTGTGACTCTCGGCTCGTTTAACCTCTTATGTTCTGTTTTTCTTATTTATAGTTAACTAATTAAACATTACTAATTATTTGTGTTTATAGATTCTCAAGTTGTCTTAAGTGTGGCTCTAATCTCCTTAATTGTCCGGACCGACACCGGTCACTGGAACAGTGAAATCTACCAGGCTATGCAAACGGGGTGTTACACTTAGTTTGCTATTTCGTTTGCTATTTTTAGTTTTCTGAACTTTAATTTGTTTTCCATATTATCTACTACTTTGACCATTTTGTTTACTGCACTTAAACTGAATTTTGATTTATATACATGTGCATGTTTTCTCCCATGTCCTTTTTGATGCTGACAAAAAGGGAGAGAAATGAACGAGTAATCTTGTTGGTATAACTTGGTACTAAATGAATGAGTGATATTGTTGGAATAACTTATGATTGATGTAACACCTCTATGTTCGGTAGTGCATTCTACTGTTCCGGTGACTGGTGTCGGTCCGGACGGCTAGGATGCCTAGAACTACATTTAAATGTTAATGAGGAGACACAAAATAATGAAATACAAGAAAGGAAAATACGAGAAAACAAAGGAAAAATAATAGCAATTGAAAAGCCCGAAGTCAGGGTGGCACCACAAGTATATGCTATGGAAGCTTAGGAAGAGCCAAACCCAGACACTGATGAGGCGATACAAGGAAGTGAAGAAACAAGGAGGTAGCAACTCCTCGATTACTTAAGTCAGGTAAATTTCGAGGACGAAATTTAAATTAGAGGGGAAGAGTTGTAACACCCTCCCTGTACCAACTCCGTACATTCTACTGTTCCGGTGACCGGTGTCGGTTTGGACAGCTAGAACGTCCGGAAAAATATTTAAACTAAAGTCAGGAATCATAATTAACTCAAATATTAATAAGAAAAATTTAGTAAAAATTTTTGAAATAAAATACAACCAAGTTAAGCAGTGGTGCCCTAGCGATGGGTAACCAGAGGGAAGTTGCGGTTCTCGCAACGAGGAGCCCTAGACTCGGGTGAAAAATTATAAAATAATTTTTGGGACTCCAGAAAAGGGTCATTGAGGTTCCTATGGCATTAGAATGCCAAGAAAATATTTAGAAAAATTTTTCAATCGGTACAGACAATTTTGACCTGTTAAGCCAAACGGAGGGCATTTTGGTCATTTCGCCTTCAGAGACGATTTTTGGCCGACTTGTCCAGTTAAGTAAATAATTATTAAAGTGAATAAATATTACTAAAAATTAAAGTGAAAATGGGTAGAGAAGAAGAGGAAAGAAAAATGACAATAAATGTCAATTTTGACATCATATGATGTCATCTAAGAGTTTTCCACCAATCACATTTAACCAACCATTTACTTAACCAATAAAAGAGACAAATGGACCTAAAAATTCTGCTCTTCTTCTTCTTCATCTTCTTCCAATACGTGACCTCTTCCATAGCTAAGCATATTCAAGCTTTTCAAAGCTTGATTCACCCATTTCTACCCAACAAAATCATAACCTAGCTTCACAAAAAATTAACCTAGCAACTTGAGCAACCTCTAGGCAGCCAAAAGAGAAAGAAAGAAAGGAGTTTGGGTGGCTGAAAATTCTGCCCCATTCAAGGTTAGTGCACTTATCTATTTAAAACTCTTTATTTCTATGTTAAAGACTTGAAATAAGTAAGGAATTGTAAGTAAAATGAATAAAAACTATGTGTATGTATGCCATCAATTTTGGCTGCCCTAAGGAAGGAACAAAGGTGGAGTATTTTTGATGGTTTTAATGGACTTAGAATGAATTAGAGATTATGTTTAAGGTGTATATACACATAAATAATGAATGGAAGTGCTTAATTAGGTGTATGTGTGAATCATAAGGGAAAACTAGAGTTTTGAGAAGTGAAAAATTGACTTGGCTTAGGAAATTGTTAGAGAACATCTTAATGGTCAATTAGTGACCATTTTAGGTATGTTGACCATGAATTGGACTGAAAAATAGTATAACCAAGTGAATGTGTAGGCTGCCTTGTGAGTGCGTGAGTGGTAAATTTCAGTCCACTTGCACAGCCATAACTTTGGCTGTGTAGGTCCAATTGATGTTTGGCCAATTGGACATGAAACTAGGCTTGTAATGACACATTTTTTCTGAAGAAACCATGCCCAAAAGACCAAAGCAAGAGGACCAAAACTTGGCCCCAATCCGGATACCCTGCAAACAGCCCCTGCAGAATGACCAAATGAACAGTAACTGTTCATTTGGCCATAACTCACTGTAGATTTGGTCAATTGACCTGAAATTTTTACAGCAACAAGTTGAGACATAGAAAAACAACTTTCATGAAGAAACCTACCCCAAATTATGACCAGAACCTAATCAAATCATTGAGCAAAGTGAAGTTTACTGTACTGAGATTTCCAGAATTTTCATTTGAGCAGTAATGTTTGGATGGCTATAACTCTCTCTAGAAAACTCAGATTTAGGCGATTCTTGAACCGATGGAAACCTAAGGCATAGTAGAACATTTCATATGAAGAAAGTTAGACCAAATTATGAACTTAACTTGGTCAAATTACTGACCAAAGTTAGACCAAAATCTGCCAAAACCCAAAAGTGCACGTGAACAGTAAATTTATTTTGGCCATAACTTGAGCTACAAAACTCCAAATAGAGTGATTCAAAAAAAGAAATTCAACTAGACAAAATAAGGAACATTTTCTATGAAGGAAGTTTTGTCAAATTCCAACAGTAGATCGACCAATAGAACAGTGCAACTTCTGAGCACCAAAACCGAAAATTGGCAATTTTGCCAAAATGACCTAAGCTTTGAGAAAGTGACCAAAACCAACAAGTTTTAAATGTAAAATGTGGTACATTGTGAGTGTTAAAACCAATGCACCTATGATCTATGCAAAAGTCAACTTTTTGTTGACTATTGAAGTGAATAGTGACATAAAAACTTGAAATTCAAAAATTGAAGAATTCAAAAGTATCAAATGCCCTAGTAGGCCTAATGTGATTGGTTTGGATAGGTTGGCATGCCAATAGGGTTCTGATAGCAGTACTGCGTATGATATATGGCTTCATTGCCATTCTCAGGATGTGATAGCCTATGGCTTTATTGTTTATTTTGTTTTACTTGGCTTTATGCCTTATTGCTTATTTGGCTTATTAGTCATTATGTTTGCACACCGGGAGACACATTGTGACGGATGGTGTGACGGCGAGATACACAGTACCCGGTGCTAGTTTACCCGTTTATCCATCCGGTCAATTTGTATAGGTTACTTGGGCATGGAAAATTATAACTGAAACTGAACTGATTGTTAAAGAAAATACGAAAATTAAATATCAGAAATGATTACGATAGAATACAAAGAAACTCAAGATCATGAAGAAAATAAATAAACAAAATGCATGAAGAAGTTAATATCATAAAACGTAATTAGCCCTCGACTAAACATTAAGTTGGTAATTATTCAGTTCTTATGAACACAATGGCTAAGAAATTATGATTTTTATTTGCATATTATTTCTTTCTATTTTATTATTTGCACCACTAAGCTTTATGCTTAGCGCGTCGCTTTTGCAACGCGTAGCGTGAGTCGAAGATCTTGATCGAGAGCCGGTAGACCACGCAGTTGGGTAAGTCCATCATGCAGTTCTGCATAGTGTCCGTGTCACCTCACAGGCTACAGTGCATTGGTAGGACACTAGGTGTCATTTTGGTATTTTGTAATTGATCTTATTTTCTCATGTGTAAATGAACTTATGAAATGTAATTTGATGCTCATGTAAATAATGAGAATTGTGTTTGTAAATGAAAAAGTGAATGTTTATCTGTGATATATATATGATTATCACATGAAATGAATGATTGAGAAATGAATGTGAACTGAAAAATATTGAGATTTTGATAAATGGAGTTGAGATGAATGAATAAGAATATAGGAAGTGTTTTTCACAGGTTCCGAAGAACGGTTTTCTCCATTTTTAGCCGGTACTCTGCCGGATTTTCTTTAAAAATTTTCGGAACCTCAAATAAATTACAATTTCAATAAATGAATTATATTTCACAAATTATTTTCAAAACTATGATAAAAATGAATTAAGATAAAATAGAGTGCTCCGGCACACTGAGTGGCATAACTTGCTCGGCTACACTGTAGTCGGGTAAGGGGTGCCACAATTGGGGTGAGTGTGCCTTGTCGTGGTGTACAACACGGCATGTTTGGAAAAGTTTGTGTCATGACCTAATTTGTGTTATCGATTAGCAACACTGTGTTATTCAATTATTTGATCAAATTTGTGTTATATGAGCTTTGAAAAATTGTGAATTGTTTGAATTATAAATTGTCAACAAAAGTTTTACATATCGCATTTTAAATTGTTATTGTGCATCACTGAGTAAATTTTACTCAGCGATAGCTTTTTCATTGCTGTCGCAGGTAGACAAATGGACAGAGCAGCAGACTAGGCTGCTAGTGCTACTTTGAGATTTTACCGAGTATATTGAGTATACCATATTTTGTAGTTTTTGTTGTAATGTATTCGCACTGTATGTATATATTGTACTTAGTCTTGAGCAGTTGTAAACTAAAATTGTAAACTATTTGACCTGTAAAAGTATTGTGATAAATTTATCTTATCTCAGTTTTTTTTTTGAAACACTGGAAAATTGATTGTTGAATTGAGTTGATAATGTTGAGAAATTTATTGTGTTGAACAAATTATTAGAGTTTGGGATTGAGGAATTATATATTTGAAGTGCTTTTTACAGGTTTTTGAAAAACTGTTTTATTCAAAATACAGATGGCACTCTGCCAAAATTTTTACAGAAATTATTAATTCTTCAAATGTGTTATTTGGTTTCACTTTAGTAAAAGAAAATTTTTTACACCTGTCAATAGTGCTCACCACTATAAAAAGAAGTAAGAAAAGTTTTAAAATCCCTTGAAGTGTATTTAATGGGTTATCAGTAGATGAAGTTGGTAATTCATTAGGTATACTACGAGATCATATTATGCCTTACGGAGGGGTAGGGTGTGACAATTGATATAGTTTGTGATTAATATATTGTTGATATGAAAATATATTGTGCACATTGTGCATATTTAGTTAGTATTTTAGTCACACTTGCCTAAAACTCCTTGAGACAGAAAATGCTTATGAATATTTCATTGAAATTATTAAGAGGGACTTATTTGTAATTAAATGTTGATATAAGCACATACATAGGGGGAGTTATTCCCACATATACATTCATACATATACTCATACTTGTCAATATTTACATGGTGATTCGATTGAGTTTTGTCATCATCAAAAAGGGGGAGATTGTTGACTCCACAAGCTCAAAGGAGCATAGATTTTGATGATAACAAAACTCAACTAGAATCAAACTAACCTTGTGTTAAGTGTTGTGCTTCTCAAAGAACAAAGAAAAAGACTCAAGGAATTCATGATGGATTCATGCTTTTGAAGAAAGGATGTCATTTTAAGATAACACAGGACGAATCAAAAGAGATAAAGGAAGAAAATGTTACCTTCCAAAGCTGCATTGAAGATCAAATTTGAAGGTACACTGTAGTATAGAAGTTAGTTTTAACTTTTAAGATTACTTGTGAAAAGAATTGAGGAGTAGAAGTCAATGATACTTATTTTCAATCCCTCAAAAGATTTTCTTTTAAATATCTTCAATGGCCTAAAAGCATTTGATTATGATTTGGTGTAAAGTTTTAAAGTTTTCAAAGTTATGCATAAAAGTTTTTTCTGGTATGCTAACTGGTTTGCTACTTGTTTTGGTATGCTAACTGGTTTGCTACTTTTTTCGGTATGCTAACTGTCTCAACTCTGCTCAACATCACAGAAAAAGACAAAATAACGGTTATTTTCTTGAAATTCGAAATTGTAACTTTCAAATGAGTTCTCAAACGGTCAAAAATATTCCAAAGCTATAAATACACCTATCATTGGCCATTTTGCACTTAATGAAAGTCTCTCTACTGTTCCTAACATTTTAAGATCATTAAAGTTTTCATTCAAAGTGCTCAAATTATTTTTATTGCTCATCATTTGTTTACCTAGTCATCTCTTCTTTATAGATTCTGTTGTATTGAGTGAGATTGAGTTTTAAACACTTTATTATCATTTATGAGAGGTCATTCAAGCACCTATTGAAGCTTGATTGTGAAAAGTGTTTGGGATAACACTTGGTAGAAGTATGAAGCTTCTTGTAAAAGCTTTGGTGAGAAGATTTGTAAAGGGCTTTTGTCTCTTGCCTTTAAAAAAGAAGAATAGTGAAGTGAAGACTCAAAGTGGGATCTTTGAGAGAGTGAATGTAGGCTAGTTGAGCCGAATCACTATAAAAATTCAGATTTCAACTTTCTCAACCCTTATTCTTTATATTTATGCATTTTAACTTTTTGATTGAAGTGTTTTTGCTTATATGAAAATTGACACTATTTATTGTTAGCCTTGTTGCAAACTGAGAAAATTGGTTCACTGCTGAATTTGCTGATATCTGATTTAATTTGCTTATTGTTTTATTTGCTGTCAACTAATATATCTAGTGTACTGCTCTATTTGCTGTGTTGTGAACTTATTCAGATTACTGAAATTTCTACTGAATGCCAATATATTCTGTTAGATCAGTATACTGATTGCTTACGACCCAACTTTGAATCAACTTATCAATAGAGCTGTATTGTTCATATTTCACATTAGAAAATTAGATTGAACCAAGCTGCAATTTTTTAAAGGTTTTGAGCAATAACCGAAAAATTATTTTTAGAGTTCAATTCACCCCCTCTTGGACATATTTTGGGACATCAATCTCCATCTTAAACAGTCCAATTATTTTCATAAATTTCATGTGGGTATAAATGAAGAAAAGCACATTAGAAGAAGCAAGCATGTAATGGATCAAAAAGTTGGTCCATATATATATAACACCATGAACATGTAGTGGCAGTAGCTTTAACCGCCCAGCCATCACGCCAGGGACATCTGGCAGCAGAAGCATGGACACCAAATGCTGCCGACTAGCAATTGGCAAGCCCTGGGGCTAAGCTGAGCTCTCTTGCTGTGATTTTCTTATTTCCACCGGCCGATAATGGCTTGTAGTTTGGCACGCAGTTGCCTGCTAAGATGAGATTTTTTTTTTAATTTATTTATTTATCCTTTTTTATGGTTTGTGTCCGAGTGGCAAATATCGACTTTGACTTCCACATTCTCATATTGGACTGCTTGATGAAAATGACGTGATCTCCAAATGTGTACATGCTTTCTCTATCTTCTTCTAGTGGAAATTCTTTAGAGCTTAGAACACGTACCTGTTTTTCACTGTTTCTGCAATTTGATTTCTTCATACGGCTGCACTTGGGAAAGATCTCTGCCCAACTATACCAGCTCTAGGACCGCAATTCTTTGATTTTCCTCTTCTTTTTTTATATTTAATTGTTTTCTTAGTTTGGAATGGAAATATTCAGGTTGTTTTTAAGTATATATATATATATATTCTTTTAAAACTACACCTTGATAAATATATAAAGAAGATTATTATAGGATACCGAATGAATTTCAATTATAGTCTAAATTTATACAAGTGCCAATTATATTTGTTAGAAGAAAGAATACAAGTAATGAAGAAAAGGATTGTGTATTTTGTCTGTGTCCCATTTACAGAGATATTACATCTATTTATACATGAGAATATGAACTAATTTGGACAAGAATAATAATTGCTATAATTATGCTACACAAATCTCCTATAATCATCCGATTCTTTGTAATTATGTTACACAAATCTCCTATAATCATCTTGATTCTTTGTAATTATGCTAACACCCCCTCAAACTCAAGGTGGTATACAAAGTGCCAACTTGAGTTTGCTTAAGAGATCTGGCGGCGGGAGGATGCGTTTTGGTGAATATATCGGTTTGGACAGAGGAGATAGGAATCAAACATATGGTGCCATGAGCAACATGATGGCGTACAAAATGACAATCAATTTCGATGTGTTTGACGCTCATGAAATACATCATTATGAGAAATCTGTATGGCACTTCTATTATCGCAATGGAGTATTGTGGCGTAAGAATGAGTGACACCCAAATCGATTAATAACCACCGTAACCAAAGTAATTCGGATGTAGCATCGGCAAGAGCACGATATTGATTACGTGCTAGAACGTGCAACAACGATTTGCTTTTGCTACGCCAAGAGATAAGAGAATTACCCAAGAAGAAACAATAACGGTTGTAGAAGCGGCGATGCAGCCGGATCACCCAATCGACATCGAGTAGCGGATAATACTAGGGAGGAGGTAGCGGAAAAGTGCAAACCATGAAAAAGAGTGCCTTTGATATAACGAAGGATTCAATCTGCGAGAAATGAGTTGAGCGAGGAGCGGACATAAAGCGGGTGACGGATGAGCGACATATGAAATATCGTGTCGAGTAAGCGTGAGATAAACAAGACTCGACAAAGTCGATATAAAGTAGGATCATCAAGAGGAGTGCCATCAAGAGGTGTAAGTTTGCAATTGAGCTCCAATGGGGTTGATCTTTGTTTTGCTATCGATGATGCTGCTCGAGAAAGTAAGTCGGATGCATACTTGGCTTGAGATAGATAATAGCCATCGAATTTTGAGAAACTTCAAGGCCCAAAAATAGTAGAAGAACCAGTCTTTCATTTCAAAATGTTGATTGAGATAATGTTGTAACTCTAAAATACGGATGAATCATCTCTGTTATTATCATATCATCAACATAAAGCGTGAGAAGAACAATACCACTATCGGTTCGACGAGTGAATAATGCGAATCATGTGGACTAGAGAGAAAACCAAGTTGAGCAAGAGTGGAACTAAATTTGGCAAACCAGGCCACAGGAGCTTGTTTTAATCCATATAAGGCTCGAAGTTTGCAAACCTTATGAGGAGAATGATAACCGGAGGAGGATGCATATAAACCTCTTAC
Source organism: Hevea brasiliensis (assembly GCF_030052815.1). Classification (NCBI taxonomy): domain Eukaryota; kingdom Viridiplantae; phylum Streptophyta; class Magnoliopsida; order Malpighiales; family Euphorbiaceae; genus Hevea; species Hevea brasiliensis. Next base: position 85,184,609 of record NC_079505.1, on the reverse strand, counting down.
ATTAAATCACCATGAAGAAAAGCATTTTTAACATCCATCCGGAAAAGTTTCCATTTACGAACTGCAATAGCTAAGAGATTTGAATAGATGTTAATCGGGCCCTTTGGAGCAAAAGTTTCCTCATAGTCGATACCATACTCTTGAGTGTACCCTTTGGCTACTAAGCGAGCTTTGTAGCGTTCAATAGTTCCATCGAGCGGGTCTTGATTTTGTAAATCCATTTGCAACCAATAGGAGTCTTGGTTGCTGGAACATCAACTAAATCACAAGTATTAGTTTTCTATAAATCATCAATTTCATCAGTCATAGCTTCCTGCAAAAGAGTGTCAGTACTTGCCTCACGATAAGACTGAGGCTCATGAAGGGTTGCAATAGTAGAGTAACAATGAAAATCGAGAAAGATAATGAGGAGTTTCTCTTACACGGGTAGAGCAGAAGAGTAGTGCTAGGAGGAGATGCGGCGCAGTCTTTGGATCAACAAGCGGTCTTGATTCAACGAGGCGGTGTAGTTGGGCTAATATTGAGCACATCACAATCACTGGATCGGGACTTGGAAACGACTCTTTGGAGAGTCGGTGAAAAATGAGAGTCGGTATTGTGAGTGATGAAATTTGGAAAGAGAAGAGAACATAGTATTTTCCCACAAGGTAACATGACGAGAGATGCGTAACTTATTAGAAACAGGATCCCAACAACGATACCCTTTGTGTTCAATGCCATAACCAAGAAACCAACATAGACGAGCACGGGGTTCTAATTTGGTATGTTCATGAGGTTGTAAAGAACAAAAGAAACACATCCAAAAGGTTTAAGGATGGAATAGTCGGAGGTTGTCCAAACAACTTTTCAAAAGGAGATAAATTATGAAGAACCAAGGTAGGAAGGCGATTAATAACATAAACGGCATGAAAAGTCGCTTCTCCCCAAAATTTTTTTGGACATGAGGCGAGAAAGAAGAAGAATGCGCAGAATCAAGAATATGGCGATGCTTGCGTTCTCGCCCGATACATTGAGAGGTGTGAGGACAAGAACGTTGAACAACGGTGCCTTGTTGACTAAGAAACAAGCAAAGAAGAATCCGATATTCCATGGCATTGTGCATTGGAGAATTTTAATGTCACAAGAGAATGAGTTTTAATCATTTTTGCAAATGTGATGTAAATTTGTGATAACTCGGATCGATGTTTCAAAAATATATCCAAGTAAACCGAGAATAATCATCAATAAATATTACAAAATAACGAAAACCATTTATTGAAGAAATAGGAGAAGGACCCCAAATGTCGAGAATGAATTAAACCAAAAGGAGTGTGCAAGTAGTATTATTATGGGAAAAAGATAATGCAGGTTGTTTTGCAAGTGACAATTTAAACAATTAAATGACTCAAACTTAGTAGATCCTAATAATCCACGAGAAATTAAAGGTTGAATTTCTTGGTAGAAGCATGACCAAGACGAAGATGCCATTGGTGAATGGAGGAATTAGGGATTGTAGCTGAGACACAAATCTACGAGGAAGATGTAAAGATGTAAGCTCAAATAATCGACCCACTCTGCGACCCTCCCCAAGAATCTGTCCCGTTTGTGGATCCTGCACTGGACACCATGGTGAGAAAAATAACATTTAGTCCTTTTTCACACAACCGACCATGAAATAAGATTGAGTGCCAAATTAGGGATATAATAGGTGTCGGGAGATGAAGATTTGAGGTAGACACATGACCGTATGTGTGATGTTCATTTTAGTACCATTTGCGGTATGGATTGGTGGTAAGGAAGATACGAGTTTCTGAGAAGACAAGAATTTAAGATTAGTGGTCATATGATTACAACATGCGAGTCAAAAGCCAATAAGAATTACCGGAGTGGCGGACATGGCGTGAGGAGAATTAGAAGAGATAACTTTGTTTGAATAGTGCCTCAAGATCACTCATGGTGATGGCGGTAGAGCCCTCGATGAGCGACACGATGTGAGAGGAAGATCCGGGCTTTGAGACATTCTTGAATTTAGAATGCCCTCCTTTTGATCTTGGAGGCGTGTGGGACAATGTTCAAGAATATGACCGTATCCATGACAATATCGCATTTTATGGTAGGACAATATGCAAAAGCATGACCAATTTGATTACAATTCTTACGAGTTGATTGCAGTTTACGATGTGAGGATCGAGTAGTTGCAGAGCGACTTCAAATTGAGGAGTTTTATCCAAGCGAGTCTCTTCAAAAATAATCTCTTGAATAGCGGTTTCCAATGATGGGAGTGGATTTCGATGTAGCAGGGCGGCTCGAGCGGCCTCATATTACGATCGAAGAGCCATTAGAACTTGAATGAGATGAAGATGATCTTCACCGATTTTGGCACGAGATATTTGATTCCAAATAGGTTGGACACAGGCAAGAAAATCATTCCGCATTGACACGCTTCTTGTTTGATTATGAAGAGTAGTCCACAATCGATAATAGTGGGCAAGTCGATTGGTGCGATATCGATTAGCCAAAATCCCGATTTCTTTTGCGAGTCATAATTAGGGATGTGGATGGGCGAGACAGGTATTGCGAAACGGTGATGATCGATGATTTTTACTATCCCAATCCTCAAGGCGGTCGGCAAATTTTGCATCGGTTTCATCGTTCTCTCTTGTCGGCGTAGTGATATCTTCGGTAACAATACGCCAAAGCTTGCGACCTATCAAAAAACTTTTCATTCCTTGAACCCAAAGATTATAGTTGGAACCAGTCAGAACTGTTGCAATAGGTTTTGAAATATCAGATTTCTCCATTGATAACAAGATGAGGAAAAAAAAATGGTATAATAATAGGTATGAAAGAATGAACCAGAACAGGTTGTAGAGATAGCAGAGAGACCCCAAAAAACTAGAAATAAAAGTTTTATGGCTCTGATACCATGTTAGAAGAAAGAATACAAGTAATGAAGAAAAGGATTGTGTATTTTGTCTGTGTCCCATTTACAGAGATATTACATCTATTTATACATGAGAATATGAACTAATTTGGACAAGAATAATAATTGCTATAATTATGCTACACAAATCTCCTATAATCATGCTGATTGCTGTAATTATGTTACACAAATCTCCTATAATCATGCTGATTGCTGTAATTATGCTAACAATATTAATTCATTAATAAAAATGAATACCTACTTTAGAACCCTTACACTGAGCAATTGTTATTATTGAAGAAAAAAGATATGGTCTTCACATCCATGATACGTATACAGTCTAATTATTCTGTCTTGTATTGCATCCCAATTCAATTTCTAAAAAAGGTGGCTAGTAAAACAAAGGAGAGTTGATGTCCTGCTATGATATTGGTTGAGATTCACGAGTGAGTCGAGTGTGTTTATGAGTTGATTTTTTGAGATTTTATATCATATATAGGATGTATGTATGTGAGTTATATAAAAAAAAATTTTGCTAAAACAATCATAATTTTAATAATAATTTATTTTTGTCATTGATATGTGTCTGTATGTATTTTATTTATCAGAAAAAAAAAAGTCAAAAAATAGTGAAGGTAGTGTTGACTTAAATTTGGGCCTGTCTAGAATCTAGGGCACAGTTTAGGTACGTTACCATATGGAACTCACATGCAGCTTAGATGGGCCCCATTCGGATGAGGTTAAGAGATGACTAGATATGTCATTAGCCCAAACCGTGTGGGGTTGTGCTTGCTGAGATCTAACTCTCATAGGCATCGCTCTGCCAATCCAATTTGGCAAACCTGAAATTGGACCCCCCCTCAACTTGGACCAGACCTCTCCAAGTTCAACGGATCACTCGGGTGTCCAGGCCCAGCTTATGTGCAATTATTTTCCCATAATTTTCTTCGTAGTACGTCACGATTCCGTTCTGTTAATGATGACAATAGAATTGATTGACACGATTAATGGCAAGTGGAGCAAAATGCATTCTATTTGCTAATCATTAAGTAAATTAACGAACTTCACTTTATTTTAAATAATAATGGGTTTCAATCAATCTAAAAGAATAGATGCTATTTCTGCGATGAACATCTATTTTTCCATGCGAATGCGACAGTCCATCTCTGCTTTGCTTGATTCTTTTTCTTTAATCCTAAAATGGGATTTTAATGTAGGCTATTGATGATCAATTCTGTACATTTATCGAATATTAGCAGGCTTAAACACCAAGAAAGAGTTTATGGACAAAGTGGCAAACAAGGTTTTAGTGGATGGGAAATTTGGAGATGGTGCTAGTCAGGGTCCAAGTTGTTTCAGATATTTTAGCATGAATATTACGTGAATTATTTTCTATGGGCACTCATACTTTGAACTTAAGAACCTTCAGACCTTATCTTTTAAGGTCATATCACAAGTTTCATCTAAAATATCAAATAGAGAGTGGACATGAACCAGATTTTTATTTTCATTTTTGCTACTTAAATATTATTAAACAAAGCTGATAACTGATTTTGAATTATCTTTTTTTTTTTTAGCACCACTAGGCTACCAATGGCTTTCTTATTATTATTATTATTTTTATTAAATGGTATCAAAATATAGATGTAAAGAGTTATTGTATCAACAACATCTCTCAAATTTAATTTGTATTACAAAAGTCCCTAAACTCTTATTTAAATATCATTAAAATTTTTGTAATCTATTATTACTAGTTTGCAATTTCAATTATGACTAAATTTTATTTAACATCTCTCAATTTAAATAAGCATACTATAAACGTCTCTAAACTTTAAATTATACATATATAAAAAAATCTTTATACTTAAAATTAATGTATCAATAAATTTTAATGCAAAATGTATTTAATAATAACTTGAGATTTGGTACATTATTTTGCTAATATATATATATATATATATATATATATATATATATATATATATATATATATATATATATTAAATAAATGAAAATTTTTAAAATAACAATGAAAATTTAAAAGAAAAATTAAATGATCACAATTCATGATTTATTATGAATATTTTTATAAAAATTTTAAAAATATATATTAAAATAAAATATAAATTTTTTTGTCACGACCCAACCTATCCTAAAGCCTCCAAGACCCGTAGTATCATTAACCCAACTCTAAGGCCCATTTGGGCCCAATATCAAGAAAACACCATAAAATGGACTTTCCAACGGGAGTTTTAAACATAATAAATACTCAATTGGGGAGCTCACCCTCCACATACTCATATCCTCATAAAATAAATAGGAGCTCACTCCTCATCCAATCCATCAAACATGCATATCATTATACGTTCTACGGTCCAACATGATAATAATATTAATAATCAAATAAATACTTCTAACACATGCGGAAATTCTAGGAGTAAATAAAATTACACAAATATTGATAAACAACTGTGAAGGAGAAAAGCGAGTTAACCAAAATAAAATCCTCGAAAAAATATTAGTAAAATATCAATTTTAACCATAATCTCTATAACTATCTAAAACTAATGCACTGTAGAGTGAAATGCAACATCCACATCATTTTCACATCATAACATCAAAAGGTAATTTGGAGCACTCACGCAAGCATCAATCATAACATATGGGTGATCCCATCTGACTCTCTTAAATCCAACAAGAACTTAAGCGGACTTTCGCTTAATAAACCAAATCGAGGGTCCCAACGAAGAACTCAAGCCGTGACTACCCCTCGAAGGATCGGGTCGAAGAACTCAAGCCGTGACTACTATCCATAGTCCACACCACATCACAAGCACGCCCTTTGCTCCAAATTACCACAACAACATCCATGGCACCTTAACAGTTATCAATGCAACATAAATCGTACCTAGAGTTTAACTACATAAATATATGCATATAAGTGATGCATGGGCATGCTTGAACATATAATAATAGTGAAATTACAATTAAAATTAATATTTTACTCTGGCGAAGGAAGAACGACAATTTTATTACAATCATTTAATAAATTTGACTCAAGACAAACAAAGAAAAGACCAATACGTCCTAAGTCTTAAAATTCTCCCCTATACCTACGACCTACCCAACCTGCAAAAGGGCTCAAAATACACTTCTATACTCACAATCCATATATCCACAACTCAATCACATCACACAGCCCCTCCTGGGCCCATCAAATCAATCATCCATCATAATATGTAAAATTTTAATTTAGTCCCTATAATTGACCATTTTTGCAAAAACTGTCCAAATCAGCTCTAAAAATTCTAAAACTTTGCCCCGCGGTCCTTAGCAATATTACTAAGCTATTGCAAAAAGAATCATAATTTTCTAAGCTACCACGAATATTTTATGGATTTTTAATCCTATTTAAGCACTAGAAAATTACGAAAAAGCAAGGTTCGGGTTTACCTTTGCCAATTCCGACTTCGACAATGGGGCTAGCCAAAACCACGGTCCAATTCGGAGACTTTAGAAATTTGCGCAATCGTCAATTTCAGCGAATCGAGGATACCTACACGAAGCCCATAACACGGGGGTTAGTACATAAATTTTTCAGAATTTTCTAAGCTCATTAAATGCTCGGAAAAACACTGCGAAGTTCCGTGGGACCCACCAAAAAACGGTGACGGAAAAATTTGAAATTTATGTCGCTGCGAAGCTCTCGACGAGTGGAGCGCGCTGGTAGCCTCGGTTTTCTCGTGGGATTCACGGTTTTCGAGAAATCTAGCCCAAAAGTCGAAATGGGCTAAAATCTTCCCGAGCAAAAAATCGGACAAACCACTTAATGGATTTCGGCGTTCTTGGTGTCTATGGAAAGCTCTCGTCGAGTAGATGATTTTAGACATAAGACCCGGTCCAATTGGTGGCCGGATCGGCCGGATTTTGGCCGGAGCGAGGGAGGGAGATCTGGTGGGGAGGAGAGAGAAAAGAGAGAGAGAAGGGGAGAGGGAACGACGCGCGCGGGGAAGAAAAAAGGAAAGGGAGCCGGTCCGATTCGATCGGTCCGATCCGGTCCGGTTCGATTCGGCCGGTTTGATTCGAAATACAAAATTTTGAATTTTTACTCTGCCTCGGGACCGAAAACATGGTCCAAAAATTCCGAAAAAATTTCAGAAAACTCAGAAAAATACGTAGACTCCAAATATATTTTTAGTTTTGTCACGTGGTCTTTAAATTAATTTTTAAAAATCATCAAAGTTTATATTTTCGAAAAATCGAACCCGATTTTTAAAATCTGAAAAAATCTCAAAAAAATTCCTAAAATTTAAATAAAATTAAAATACCAAAAATGCTCATAAATTTAAAATTTTTGGGGTGTTACATTTTTTTAATGTAAATTAAAATTGAATGATAATTATAATACATTCATTTAAGTTAATGAACAGTAAGTAAAATTTAATTATAAATTAATCTATAATCCGATAATACTAGATCATAAGAATTTTAATTATATTCAAATTAAAGTTAAAAGATTTTTGTAATATAAAATGAAATTTAAAAATGTCTTTAAAAAAAATATTTTAGTAATGATAGATAAAATTAACTTGAGATTGAGACTAGACACCTGAGAAGTTTATGCATAATACTGCTATCCCATTAAAAAATTAACTCTAAATTTACCTAGTGAACCAAAACTAAAAACTTATTATTTATTTTCAATTACAGTTTCAAATTTTATATCCTATTTCAATTACGGGGATCTAAATTCTAAACCAGAGAACAGCTTAAAACCTATATCAATGCCCTGCACAGGCCATGGATCCTTTGAAGCCGAACCGTCAAAAAAGGCTATCGGGCTATGCCCATAAACTAAAAATTACGCTGAAGTTCACCTTGGTCCCAAATCTAATCTGAAAACCAACCTAGAAATCAAGCGGGCAAGGAGCCCTTTTTTTTTCTTGTTCCTGGAAATGAGCATCCATCAAGATTCAGGAGACGAGTCATGGATTTTCCATCCAGTGGATTTCCAGGAGCAGCTTCACTAAAAATGCAAACTAGTCGCTTGTCAACCTGAAGCCAATTGTGCATCACGCCAAAAGCATTCGGCAATCAACATTCTATGGCATATCAATTAGATCATTTCTACTCCAAATCAATACGAACATAATTTAAGAATCCATGACTGGGATTTTGAGCATCAAAGCGAGAGACTAAATCTTTTTTTCAGATTAATATTTAAGTCTGAAAAATGAACAAGACAATGCAGCCAAAAGGAAGCTGGATAATATGACAGGTAAATGCGAACACACCAATATCAGTGCGGAAGAAAATTAACCAGAGGACATCTGAGTTGGTTTGGCATAAAGCCTACATCCAGAAAAGATAATCAATGAAATTTTCACTAAAAAAGATGAGTTTAAAAGCCTAATAACTAAACAAAAACTCCAATATGCCACATCCCACTCCAACACTCACAGCAATCAGCATTCCTTGCGCTTCTTTTCTATGATATACCTCATTCACCTTGAAATGAGATGTTTATAGTTAAACACAAAATTATACAGGCAGGTAACTCTTCAGATCTACATGTAGCGCTCTAAACCAAGTTGAGCTTCTTCATAAGTACTTGTGAACACCCACCATTTAATATATACAGCCAACGATTAGGATGCAAGAACAATAGAGGATCCCATGGATAAAAGCAAAAAGTTTCTTATATGATCTAAGCAAAAAGTTTCTTATATGATCTAATTTACATAAAAAAAATAAAAAATAAAAAATAAAATTCTGAGTAAAACTCTCACTTGAAAGGGTCATCAAAATATCAAAAATCAACCTTGGTTGAGAAGCCGTTCCAACTTTACTTCTGAAATATGCAAAGGAGAGAGCATTCACGGGTATGTTGACTGCCTACAAATCATGAAGAGCTGATAGCCAGTAAATTCGACCTGCACTTAACAGTATCTGAAAAAAAAAAAAACTCTCTCCCAAGTTCAAAAATTCAGGAACAAAGATAGCTTGCAATATGCACTTGATAAAGAAAAGCAAAGAGAAAAATATTTTGGGTACCACCTAACTTCCAAACCAAGATTAAAATGTACAAGAAAGAACTATCTTGAGCAAAATAATAATAATAATAATAAATAAAATAAAAAAAATTGTGTGAATGAGTGCCATGAATCTGTCATCCTTATACATATCAAGTAACCATTCAAATTTTCAACACATCATGTGAAAGAAAGTAAAAAATATGCATTAGATAGCTCTAAGCCGATAACACTAAAATTTGATTAAGAGATCACTCAGTATAGTGTAGTTGTCGACATACAACCTTCTCAGAGAGAAAGCTTGTAATCCAGTCTGTTGAGCTTGAATTTTTCAAGTCATCATTGCGATCCAGAATGCAGAAAACAAAGAGCAACAAGCCGCCACCAATCACCCTTCTAAATGAGCCAAGCAATCAAAATCAAAATTTCCCCAGAAATAAATAAGAAAACCCACCAACCCTTGGGTACATCAATTTTAAAAGATATGAGCTTGGTAAAACAGTGTTACAATAATTGCAGACAAAATGTAGATGTCGCCGTCATCATCGTCAGAACGGAAATGTTATTCTCATCCATAGCTATATAAGCTATGTAGGAAGGTGTCCTAAGATTTTCCAAGTTTCATCACTTTATGATTGACAGGGTCAAAAAAAGTTTAAACACTTACTTTTCCTAGCTTTATTTCTTTTTTGGTGGGGGAGCGGGGACAAAATTAGTATTTTACCTGTGTCTGTATTGGTATTACCAGTGTATTACTCAAATTAATATAAATTAATTACAAATAGATTTATTAAATCCCTTTAAAATTATAAATTAATAAAATTTCATCTACTTAATCCCTCGAACCCATGCAAGCACACGCAGTATTGTTTTTATCATTCAAATCCTCCTACTTGAATGTGGGAACTTTAAGGACCACAACACAGCTTACAACAGTAGAAAAGTGGAAGTAAAACATAAACAGATTCTGACGTCAATATGTGAACATCACTTGACTATGAAAGTCTCAGATCAAGTGTTGGATTATTGTTATTGCTTCATATTCATCCATCATAATAATCATATTGAATTAAGACATGAGAAAGAAATCATTACAAATTTACAAATGGAATGGGAAAGGAGTTTACTCAGTAGTGGCATAAAAAGTCATGGGTTCGATTCTGCCAGCTAATATCTTCAAGTGATATATTCAGAAGAGGGAGCTGTGAATCCTCATAGCAACATCCGTTTTCCCACAGCAATACCCAATAACTAATTACAGAAAAACAACCTTATGACAATGAAACTAAATCCAAAATATTATAGTTGATTTATTTTAAATCAGGTTATAAAGAGAAAGCCAATAACTTTGAGAATGGAGAAGGAGATTGCTCAGTGGTGGCTAAAAAGTGATAGGTTCGATTCTGCCAGCTGATTTCCTCAACTTCAAATCAGAAGAGGGAGCTGTGAATCCTCATTGCAACCTCAATTACCCCACTTCTCATATTTCAGAACAACAAATCAATCAAATCAAATGAAAAGCTAAAAATTAAGAGGAGAAAACTACTAAATAGACTATTTCGCTTATAAACCAAATTTTTTGAGAGAAAAAGAACACTCAGGTCAGCGGGAAGGTCGACACGCAAAGCTCTCTAGAAAAAGAGAGGCCTGCATTCCGGTCTGTTGAGCTTGAATTTCCTGAGTCATCACTGTGTTCATCTCCTCTTCCATCTCAGCAAGCACAATTTAGCATTGTAAGTAAAATTAGAAGCTATAACAAAAAAAAAAAAAATGAAAATCACCTTTCAAGAAAGAACTGAAAGCCAAGCCAGAGAGGAAGGAGACACTCGATTCTATGAATTTATAGGACTGCAACTAGGGTTTTGCGTGGAGCTGGATATTGGGCTTGAGTCCTGCTGAAGCCCATCATCACAAAGAACTGCATTTTATCTGTAGCCAAATTAAAATGTCAGTCGCAATCACAAACGGATATTAATATATAATGGGAGCATCTCACAAAAGCTACCTCCACCCAAAATTCCAATTTTCAGCAGCAAAAAAAACCCACCACGAAAGTCTTCTTCCACGTGGCAAGCCACTTCGCTTCCCACCATGGCTCCATTAAAGAATAAAGATACTTCACCGCCTGCTTTAATGCTCTCTCTTGTCTCTATTAGCATTATCCATCTTTGCCTGATTCAGATAAACAGTTGCAGGTCTTTCTCTGTGAAAAACAGAAAATTCTTTGTATCTCTATGGTTGGAGTAATGGTAAGAGACAGATACTCTTGAGATTTTGGGGGTTTCGAGTATGGGTAGTTTGGGCCGTGTTTTGGCGGTTTCTTTCCCTAATAAACCGCCGTGCCTGTCCGGTCCTCACTGCTCACATCACTTAAATGGTAGATTTGTAGGTGTCAAACGCAATTTAAGCTCGAAATGGAGATCTATGGCGTCTGAGCTGGAATCTTCTTCCTTCGTGCCTTCTGTTGATTCTGATTCCACTGATATAAACGCCGCTGGGTATTGCTTTTTCTCGTTCTACTTGTGAAATATGATATGCTGGTTTTGAGTTTTATTTTGCTCAAACTATGTAATGAATTTCCACTTTATGATCATCATTTCTCTGGCTTACTTGCTTTGCAAAATGTAGAAAATTTGATAAGTAGTGTTTGTTTGGTGATTTTGAATGTAGGTTTTGTATTATAGAAGGGCCTGAAACGGTTCAAGACTTATCTAAAATGGAACTGCGAGAAATTCGAGATAATATCCGAAGTCGGCGAAACAAAATTTTCTTGCATATGGAGGAGGTATCTCTCTCAGTTTCTCTATTGAATTATGGCATATGCTAGTTAAAGGTCTTTCGTAGGTGAAAGGGAAAGGAAAGTCAAGCTGTTTTGAGCTGTTAGTTTCCTTTTTTATTTGTTATCAAATACAATAGCAAAAGCTGAGATCTTTTATTAATTTTGTATAATCTCAGATTTTGCAGATGATTCTATTGTGCGGACATTTTTCCTTTCTAATTAATTTTATGATGTAGCCCCTTATTTATTTATCTTTTTATTTTGGGTGTTTTACATTTTTGATAATGTGTAGGTTCGTAGGCTAAGGATACAACAGAGAATCAAGAGTGCTGAACTTGGGATTTTAAGCGAAAAACAAGAGAATGAGCTTCCTAACTTTCCATCATTCATCCCCTTCTTGCCTCCTTTGGTGAGCCTTCTTTTATTCTATCTCTGTTCTTTATGACCATTATTTTGTTTAATTCAATCTGTTTTACTTGTAATTATCTTTCTTTGCAAATCATACATTATGAGAGATGTATCTAATTCCATTTTTATTAAGGTATTAATCACTTGGTGATTAATTTCTATGTTGCTTCCAGAGTGCAGAAAATCTGAAATTATATTATGCTACTTGTTTTTCTCTCATTGCTGGGATTATCATTTTTGGCGGCCTTTTAGCACCCACCGTAAGTTCTCTATGCACTTATAGTCAAATTCCTTATGAATCATATATTGCTTTAAAGTAAGGAAGGATCATAACTTATCCATGATGTTAAAATGAGGGCAATAAAAATGCACAAGACCACCCATAAAGAAGACAAACTTTGACAACTAAACTAGGCAGCTGGAAAAGTGTTTTCTTCTTTCATTTCTTTAAATATTTATCTTTACACATTTCAGTTGGAGCTTAAGCTCGGATTAGGGGGGACGTCATATGCAGATTTTATCCATAGTGCCCATTTACCTATGCAATTAAGGTATGGTACATGCGTTGGGTCCTTATAGCTCTCCCTCTGTTTTTCTGATTCTGGTTATTCTCAGTTTGATTTGATTTGATTTTACTGTCCCTGTGGGCTTCTGGTTATCTCTACCATGTATTTTATATGGTTTCATTTTGTCAAAACAACATGGTTTTTAAGGTCCATTTATTACCAATGTAACTGCTGTAAAGTGCAGTCAGGTTGATCCTATAGTGGCTTCATTCTCTGGAGGAGCTGTTGGTGTGATCTCAGCCTTGATGGTAGTCGAGATAAACAATGTAAAACAACAGGAACATAAAAGATGCAAATATTGTCTTGGAACTGGTGTGCCCTGGATTCTCTGTACTCTATCTTTCACCCTTGCGCTTTCCATTTTGTGTCTGCAAACATGTTTGTTTTGGCTCCATTTTCTTTAGACAGGATTTGGCTTTTTATCTCTACTTCCAAGTACTTGTGCTGCCGTAGATATCATTTTTTCCATCCAACAAAATTTTGGGCTGTATTGCAAGTAGACTATATATGCTTCTGAAAATCTGAGTCCATTTTTGTTATATATGCTTGAAAGAGTTTATCCTCACAGAAATTTTAATTTTGATATCTATTATATAGAAACTCTCTCCTATCTATTCAATGGCACTTTTATGCTCCTTTTGTTTGTTGAGAATATGAGATTAGAAAGTTAGCTGAACTTTTCCCAAAAACAGTTCCATTAGTTTTCTTCGTAGCTTGGCAAAATCTCTCCTAATACCTTCAGGAATTTTCTGCCTATATATAGCCAACTTAGGTACTGAACACATTGTTGCAATTTAATTAATGTGCTAATGATCATTCGTATAGTATTCAACTAAGCTGTTTATTCTCTCTTTGGATAAAGATTGAACTTATAACAGATAATTATGAACATGCACATAAAAAAATCACAGAGAAAGGGAATGCACTTCCTGCACTTATTTCCAATATGCACTGGATAAATGCAGGGTATCTCGCTTGTGCTCGTTGCTCAAGCACTGGAGCGCTTGTTCTTATTGAACCAGTTTCAACGGTCAATAGTGGAGATCAGCCACTGTCAGCACCCAAAACAGAAAGATGTTCGAATTGTTCAGGATCTGGAAAGGTTTGACATCCGTTTATTATCTTTGTTGCCTAGATCAAATGAGGAAATTATGTAATTTAAATGAATCACATTATCTGTTCTTACCTGCTACTTTTCTTCATGTATTTTATCAGTTGGGACGCAACATTTGCACAAGTGTGTGTGTGCTTGTGGTTTGAGGAAAGTATAGAGAACACGTGGTAACATCTTTAGAAAAAAAAAAAAAAAAGGCAAGATGTGATTGCGTGGCATCAATGTCCTCTCTCTCTCTCTCTGTGGGGATTTGGATAAAGGCCTTGTTTTTAGCCCTATTTAAAAAAAAAGGCTGTTTTTGGGTCCCAATGCACTTGTTTTGCTCTATTAAGCTGTTCCAAGATCTCATGTTAGTTGGAGCAATGCATCTCTATGGGACCATGGGATGTTGATAATATGAAAAGGAAGATGCCCCCCTAATTTTTCGCCTTAAGAAAGATGCAAGTTATAAAGATAAGTCTTGTCATTTTACAGTAGATTTTTGGTTGCCTAACCATGGAGGGCATTGAGACAGCTAAGCTCATAAAACGAAACATTTATATTTATATGTTCTGTACACATCTATCCTACTAATTTGCAGTAGAATTTCAGTTAAGTAAAGCTTTCCTTTTGTATTTCTATTTTTGGCAGGTGATGTGCCCCACATGCCTTTGCACTGGAATGGCTATGGCTAGCGAACACGACCCGAGGATTGACCCCTTCGACTAGACGTGTGTTAAAATAATTATGTCACTAGAGTGGCATGGCAGGTGAACATGGCTCATGGATCGATCCTTTGCTAGAATGATTCTTCTCTCTCTCTCTCTCTGGTCTGTGCCATAGATTTCCATGGGATAAGAAAAGACTTCATGTCTCCTTATCATGTCCATGTTTATAGAAAATTGCAACATTTTTTTTCTCCTATTTGTATATTTAAGCAACGAAAATAATACATGTCTTTCAATTTGAAAAAGTATGGGAAGGGATTGTCTTATTCCTCTCGCTTGATTATGGTGGTCATCATAAAATGGGTTTGTGGACATTGGACGGACTTCCCATTTATAACTTTTTTTCCACTTAAGCAAGTGAAGAATTTTGGCATGTAAAACGTGCAAGGAAGCTACGCTACTTGTAACCCACAAAGCCCAATTGCACCTTCAACTAGAATGGCCAGGGAAAGCCACAAGGTCTGAATTTCCGAAGCAGCCATGGCTATCCAGGCAATATTTCTAGCTATCGTGAACTACAACGGTAAGCTCTTCGGTAAAATCATTTTCCATTGAGTACAGAAAGGCTAGGAAATCTGCAAGTCATTGACAATCTAAACTTTTACATTAGACGATCATAACATCGTTTATTTAGAGTCCGTTCGAGATTCAAATTCTGGGCTCAAAGCAGGGACATTTATAATCGCATAGGTAGGCGGCTTTTGATGATGAAGGTATCGGAACTGCATCTACATGGTTACAATAATTTATACTGCTCGATCAATTCAAACCTGAGCCATGGGGACGTGATGTGGGGATCACAGTGCATCCCAAATTTTGCAGAAACCTAATCTGCCGTAGAGTAAGTTAATTTTTTAATATGATTCAATAAGAATTATTAGAATTCTATAATAATAAAAAGTTATTTTTTTTTCTTGTTTAGGAATAATA
The DNA here is from genome assembly GCF_030052815.1 of Hevea brasiliensis. Lineage (NCBI taxonomy): Eukaryota > Viridiplantae > Streptophyta > Magnoliopsida > Malpighiales > Euphorbiaceae > Hevea > Hevea brasiliensis. The sequence goes on along the minus strand of NC_079505.1, from coordinate 85,169,171 downwards.
TATTATATATAATGAATATTTATGAAATAATAATTTATTTAGAGGAATTGGAGTTATTTTAAAATTGTAAAATCTCAAATTTCAATTCACATAAGACCTAATTATATTAAAAAAAAGTTTAGAAAAATTTATATGCTAAAAATTCTATTAATATTAAGAAATCACTTGTTTTCTATTTATTAAAAACTTTAATAAAATTCAAAGAAATGTATTAATGAAGTTACTGGACTAGTTTTTGACACTGTGGAAGAAGGGAGAGAATGATTGGGCCTTTTGCGAGAAAGGGCAGCTCTAAAGTTGTGTGAAATGCAAGCCCACTGCTCATTTTGCTCTGCGAGTAACCATTTTCTTTTGGCATCTTCCACTTCCACCGAATAGTTGTGGGATTGAAGACCAGAGCTGAGTTTGGCGACGCATTGAGTTGGTCAAGGTAAATCCTCGAAAGCGCAGAACTGCAAATATGAATCGGAAAGGAGAATTTATGGGCCATCTTGGGATGGTGGGCTTCGCCCGCGTGCTACGTGGGCTAGTAGCCTAACGCTGCCATCCAACGATGCTTCAAATGGACGGCCACTCACTCCTCTTCAACCCTCAACTCAACCGATCAAGCGAGAGATAATGGAAGCTCTGATAGCCTCATATGGAGACGCATCATCGGATTCGGACTCGGATACTGCTATTGCCACAAGAGCAACCGCCGAATCTGTCCCAATTCCAAGTACTCAAGCGGATGTGGTAGTTTTGCCACCTCCTCCTGTATCACTTCTCACCCCTCCCAATTCTACCGGTATCTACAGATTTTTCTAATTTGAATTTTTTTTTTGAATTTTCGCTTTCTGCTCTTGGTAATATAATAAAGTTTTCAACGATTTGACAATAAAGGTCTCATGGATTACTTGCAAGCTGGCCAGCCAAATCGAGCGAGGAGCTTTCCCCATGTTGAAGGCAACTATGCTTTGCACGTTTATATCCCAGGTTCATTTTCCTCTCTCTAGTTTCTTGTTTCAAGAGATTTTAAGTTTGTAACTTTGTCATCAAATAGAAAAGGGGACTTCTGAATTCATGCAGTTAGATTATTTTCAACTTAGATTATTTTCAACTCTTTCTGTGAGTAATGGCATGAGACATTGCACTTAGAGCAGTGTTTAACCAATTTTGCTTCCAGTTTATATGCCGCCTATGTCAAACAAGGAAGTGGTTCACTTTTTGAAGAGGGTATCATCTCTTGTGCCCAGTCTTCATGTTGTGGATGCTGATGTTCCACTTGACATCTTGTGCGAAGATGATCACAAGCTTGAACAAGTTGCATTAGGAAGAGAGTTCCACATTAGCTTAGGAAGAACTGTCCCTATCCGAGTTCATCAGATTGATTCAGTGATTATGATGCTTCGCCAGAGGCTTCAGTTTCAGAAACGGTGAGTTGCATGATCATTGTCTCTTGTTAGGCATTCTAGTTCAATTCGTAAGAATCCCATTAAAATAAATTCCCAAGACTCCAATTTAACATATTTTTGTTTCAAGCAGATATTGGATTGATTTTAGTAAGTGGGAGGTTTTTGTCAATGATGATAAAACTCGAACTTTCCTTTCAATGGAAGTTGTTACAGGAGGATTAGCCGAGGTATGCTGGATGATTTTTTTTTTTTTAATTTTGATGTTAGCCTTTTTGTATTTGGTATGATTGCTCCATATGCACTTGCATGCTCAAGTTGTTTCATTTTTTCCTCTAAAAGTTTTTATAGCTCAAACTGTTACCCTGTGGATATTTATTCTGATTTCGATTGCTTCAGATTTCAAAACAAATTCAATCCGTTAATGAGGTTTATAAGCTCCACAATCTTCCTGAATTTTACAAGGTGAGGATGTTATTACTCATGATCTTCAGCAATCTGATGGTTTCTTTCATATAAAAAAAAGCAATTGCTTGTGGATGTGCTTGTGTAATATTTCTTATGAAATTACAATCCCGTCGTAGGATCCACGCCCTCATATATCCTTGGCTTGGGCGTTGGGGGACATCAATGATTCCTTAAAGAGAGCAGTTGAAGAAGAAACAAAGAGGTCAGGCATTGGGGGTTCAGTACATAAACTTATATTTTCCTGTAAATTCGGTGGCATTGAGTGTAAGATTGGTAATAAAACATACAAAATTTGTAAATTTCATGATGAATAATAAAACCTTTAAAAACATTCAGATTTCTATATGAGTTGCATCTCCATACTCCATTAGAGGCATTTTCATTTGTCGATGATTTTTCTAATTTGAGTTCTGTTACAAGCGTGTATCAAGATTCAGACATCAGTTGTTTGTTTGTAATTCTTTATAAGATGGGTGATCAATGAAGAAAGCATTTGATAATCTACCACCTGTTATGTTATTGTTGTGGATTTTATGATTATATTATGGCCTTCTTTTTTCTTCCTTTTCTCTTATTTATCATAAGCGCTTGTTTTCTTTTAAGCACAGAGGCTAGTGAATACCAGGCTGTTAACATTTGTTTGACATGTCCAATTAATTATTGTCTTATTCAAACAGAAAACAACTTGTGAAGGTAGGAAACAATTGAGAGGGAAGGCAAACCTCAATGCTTGCATCAAAAGCTGATAAACATTACATAGACAATACATTCACTATCCGCTATACTTGAGTTTTATAAGCAGCAATTACATAGCGGGCCGTTTTTTGGCTCACAAAAAGAACAGAGCAAAAAACTACTTTCTTCCACTCCTTTGAGAATGATAGTCAACACTATGACCCAATAAAATTCCTGATTTCCATTTCTCCTAGTTCTTGCCTTCGTTATTGCAAAGATATAAGCAAGAAAATCTTTCACGCCCTCTTGTTTCTTATTCAAGTTCAATGAATTCTAGGACTCACTTTTGTTACAAATTTTCACAGCGTTTTTCTATGTTGTCTCGCCCACTTGACTGCAATTGGTGTAAATTAAAACAAGATTGTTGTAGTTAAGATTACATAAAGCCATCTGGTGTTATGTTTATTAATGCGGTGGTACAGGTGGAATACTTTGCAACCAAACATATCTGCAATTCAAACTGTAAGGGGAACTGCTTGTCAGGATGCTGATCATGAAGAGGGACACTGAAAAACCCGCGGTATTGAGAAAAACAAAGAAGTGAAATGCAATTACATTTGTTGTGCCCTAAATGGCCTTACCGGCATTGTGTGCTTGCATGTTGCTAGTGCTATTGTTTTGTCCTGTTGTGTTCGTATCTGGCAGGGCACGTCCTGGAGGTTTGACATCAACTGTGAATGTGGCAGCTGCAACCAGAATAGTGTGCTGCGAAGTATACTTGGAGAGTCTCTACCCCTCTTAAACTTGAAGTACCCTACCATGCTACTTAGGGCTGTGGTGGTGTTAATAAAGGTTTGATATTAGTCGAAAGGTAATCTCTTCCTCTCATAGCTTCAGCGTCTAGAAGCATCTCAACAATTTCTCGATCACCTACTTCACTTGGAAACATCAGTAGCACACCCAGGACAGTGAGACTGTTATGGTTCATGGCATTTACTTCCAACGGGTCGGGACTTGCTGTTCTGTTGCCAAGTGTCTATTCTATAACCTGATAAATTTTTTCCCTCTCTTTGTTTAATTTATTTTCTTGTTGAATTTTTCAAAGCGAATGAGCTTCAAAATCAATATCACGATAAATGGTCAAACAACTGCAATTTTTACATGTACAAACTCAGGACATATTATTGGAGTTGAAATTTACGTATTTAGTTAGGTTTATTGAAGAACCTACAGTAAATTGAAAACAAGATCATAATTAACTTGCCTGGCGTTGTTTTTTCCAGATTGCTAGGTGCAGGACAGTATTTCCTTGTTCATCTTTCATATTGAACACATCATCATTGTTCATTTCTCTGGTCCACTCCACCAATATCTTTGTTGCTTGAAATTGGTTGTTCTTAATGGCAAGTCGCAGAGCAGTCTTTCTTTCAACTGTCACAGCATCTACACATTCAGGACAACTGCTAAGCAAGACACTGATTACATCCTCTCCCTTTGATGGCTGCATAATGGAGTGAAGTCCTTTAATCTCTTCCCTCTAACAGGCAAAGTTTGGGGTCAACAATCATCAGCTCCTTCACAATCTCTACATGGCCGTTACCTGGTGCCATGTGCATGGGCCTAAAACCATCTTGATTTAGTTCTTTGGCAAAATATGGCTTTAACCTTATAATCTCCTTCACAAATCCAGCATACATCTCCATGAACACTGCTTGTTTAGCCTTATAAACTTATAATTGTACTGGTGGCGTTTCCTCCTGAAGGGGAGAATTATTATATTAGTGGTCATTATGATTGCGTCATTTCGTTCAGAGGGAAAAAGTTCATATTTATTAGTTGTCATTATGACTGACAAGATTGCAGAAATATTAGCATAACAGAAGCCATCTGTCTTTTCTCTTTACCTGCAAACCATGGCTCCCACATGGAGTCAGGAGCTTGGGCATCGCACTGAATGTGATCTTAGGATCCACATCAGTTCTGGTTGCCATAAGGGATTACCCGCCACTTCTATTAAGTCCCTCCCTCTCAACTCTATTTCATTCTCTTTCACTACATCGGATTTTCTCTAAGGTATCAGAGGATCCCTAAAGGACCACCTCAGGTGGCCCTTATCCCAATTTTCCTATTCTGCAAGTCCCCTTAGCTAACGCTAGATCATAAGATCCTCCAATCCATGGGCATGAAACCTCTGGCTTCATCGTTGATGAATTTTATGATTGAGTTTTCTTGCTAGATCTAGTCAGTTTGAGATCATTTTCAGATTCAGACCTGCTTTTTTCTGTATCATGTCATGTAGCTACATAATGTTGAATTTCTGCCTCACAAAGTGAAGATTATGGCAAAAACTGAGAGAAAGGAGATGGTGGATGGGGGTAATTTAGGAAGTAGGAACCTCTGTTTATACGGGCAGAACAATTTTTTATTGCCAAAGGTAATCCTTCACATGCTACAAGGGTAATACATTTTCCTTTGGCTTCAATTTTATAAGCTGCAACTAAGACTCTCTCAAACACTATTTCTGATATCTGGTCATAGTTTTTTTTTTTTTTTTGACTCACTGATGTTCAAACGACGAATCCTATCCACTACAAACTCTGCTATCTTATTTGCATGTAATCTTATGGACTTGGCTATAATTGGTGTGAGTGAAGACAAGATTACAGTCACCAAACGACATAGAGCTTCATTTTGTGTAGCGACATGTTTATTAATGCAGTGTTATAAGTAAAATACATTGCAACTATGCACATTTGTAGTTCAAATTGCAAGGGGAACCTATTTGTGATTCTGTGGATCATAAAAAGAGATAATGATAATCCTATCTAGTTGAAAAGCACAAAAAGTGCAAATGCAATTGGACCAGATGTTGCTAAAATTGATTCCCCTGCATAATGTGCTTTTCTTATGATGGCTCTGGTGCTGTTACTTTGATCTGGTGTATAACTGTCTTGCCAAACACATCCTGGAGGGCTAACTCCGACTTGAAATGTTGCAGTTGCTACAAGAACTGCAATAACTAATAGTGCACTCCTAGCCTCACAAGGAGAGTCTATACCCTGTGAATGCTGAGTTCTGATTGACACATTGAAATGAGGAAATGGCAGAGAGGCTGATCTCTTTTGTTGGCATAGCTCCAGCACCCGGAAGGATCTCTGTGATTTCTGTGTCACCTGCCTCACTGGGAAAACTAATACCATATCAAGGGCCTGGGCAGTAGGGCCAATGTTGTTTTTGGCATTCACTTCCAAAATGCCTGAGTTATTAGTGCCAGAACCAAGGAACAACTCTATCACCTGCAAGTTCATAAAAATCTACCTTGGTGTTTTTTCAGTTGTTCTAGAATTTCTGCAGTGAACATTAGTACCATGCTATTATTAAAGTTTCTCAATTCAGCAAGGGCGTTCTTTTTTCAAAGGAAAACAGCCCTATTCTTTTACATACCAATGTGGTCCAATGTCACTATTGTCTCTCTATTTTATTACTATGATACTAAACACTAGGCAAACCAAATGATATCATGAATCAACGATGGAGGTCTTGACAAAAGTTCTCTCAGAATGGTCTTGCAATATTCAGTCAGGTCTGAACATATCTCTAAAATCTTAACAGTACAGAGGCAAATCAATCCATAGTCTTCTCTAAAGATTATTTAATTTAACTTGTCTTCAAAATGCCGTCATTTGATCATAATTAGGCTAACGGATTAAAATAAGCTAATTTCTAAAATTTTAATAGAAGATAACACCAAAGTCAATATCTGTTAGGTCGCCCCGACCAAAGAAGCAGGATATTGGCAAAATGCACCGTAAGCTTTTAATTTCGATGATGATCTAATCACCAAGAGAACTTAGGGAGAGGAAGAATGAACAAATTAAAAGGAAAGAGGGAGAGCGAACCCTCTCTATGGGTTAAAAGATGAGTAGAAAAAATAAAATGAATATATCTACCAAAGATGAAAACGAATATTCAACTTGCCTGACGTTGTCCTTTCCAGGCTGCAATGTTGCCTAATTCATCCTTCAAGCTCAACAAATCTCCCCTTCTCTTTTCTCTAATACAATTCAACAATACATTTACTGCTTGAAACTGGTTTCTCTTAACTGCCTGGTGCAAAGCAGTCTTCAATACAATTAGGACAACACGAGCATTACGTCGGCCCTCCCCTTGATAGCTGCACAGTGAGGAGGAGTCTTCTTCTTTTTTCCCTCTAAACGGCATAGTCTGCTATCAATTTTCATCAGCTCCATGAAAATCTCTACGTGCCCATTGGGTGCTGCCATATGCAGGGGACTAAACCCATCTTGGTTTATTTCTTTGGCAATTCTGGTCTCAGCATTAAGATCTCCTTAAGCTGGCAATGGAAGACGTGTGAATGGGATTTTCTGATGAAAATAGTGCTATATTATTGAGATGAGTGGATTTTCTATGAGTAATCGCTGCAAGTAACCTTTATCTCCAATTTGACCTGCCTCCAGCAACCTTACATCTATTCTGATATAATGGAGTTGTCTTTTCCGCTATGATCTTCTGGCAGATGGACTCATTAGCGTGGTTCACTGCTTCTCGCACAAAATTTAAAGAATAAGTTTGGGAAGAATTTCTCTGGTGAAAGGAATCCAAGGGTGTGCGTCAAATTTATATATTTTTTTATTTATAATATTGATTTAGTTGACTGGACATAAATAAAATTAAATAAATTTTGAAAAAGCATTGCGAGCAAAAAAGAGAGGGCGGGCGGTCAGGGAATAAGGTGATACATGTCAGCTATTTGCTTGGCCTGAGGATAACTAGACTTTTTTTGTTGTACTAAAGATGATAACGTATGATCATCAAAAACAACATTATTTTCATAATCGGCAGAACTCAGGAACGGCAGAGAACTAGGAATGTAAGTCATCCAAATACAAGGACAAGAATGATTTCTAATGGTATAATAAGAAAGAGAAGAAAAAATGGTGAAAAAATTCACCGATTTTACATATTACAAAATAAACCATGAGTTAAAGCACATACAAAATATTTAGAAGGAAAATATTATTTATACAACTATCATTACTTAAAACCCTTCAGCATCTAGGGCATAAAATCATAAGGGAATAGACAAACCTGTCTCTAGATGAAATAAAACCTAATCCCTCTTAACACATTTGAATGGGCCATAATTCAAAGCATGAAACATTATTCTCAATGTGGCCAATTCTAACGTATTAAGCAGAAGTCATCTGCCTAATAATAAATGATATAAAAATTGAATTATGAAAGAATGGCAGGGTAGAGTTCAGGAGGCAATCATACTTGAGCCACCAAAATACACTTACAGCCCTGGAATGGATTCAAGATTGTATTTCTGAGACGATGAAGCTTCAGCCTCTCTGCTCTCCTGCAATTTTGGTGACTTCATAGCATCAAGAGTCTGCAAATATGTGTACGAAGCATTCCGATTAGATGGAGAGCTTGGATTGCTTATTCTGCTGGCAAGGAAGCGACGGATTAGACCCCTGAGGAATGGAGCCATAGTGCCTGGCTCATATTCCAAGTAGTACATTATTCCTCCCATGCATGCACAAAATAAAGCCACCTGTAACATCGTCCAACAAGGGTTTTTGAATAGTTTTATCAAAAACAATGGTAGATGCAAGAGGTTAGTGGAATTCACTGTTTGTATTTATGTGTGAAATGAACAACTTAGGCAATTCATGTGTTACCCTACATACATGCAGGTATCATGCATTCACATGGGAACCTAACATATGCACGCACAAAAGTCCAAACCATCAACCATTAACCAAGCTTATGTTACCCGGCAATGCAATGGGATTGTTAACCACAGTTTAATTGCAATGATCGCGTGGCCACTGGGTTGATTCAAGCCTAACAAACTTGTTCAATAGCCTTCTTCATATGACAGGTGATAGGATTTTAATTTTTAAGTAGAAAACACAGAAGGAATGTCACACGAAAGAGAGAGAGAGAGAGAGAGATAGAACGACAGAGAAGTGAATAATATATATAAAAAATAAAGTAACCTAATTTTCAACTAAAGATGGATCGCAAGTAATCTTAAGAAAATGCAAGAAAGTATTCAGAACAAAGAAAACAAAAGTGATACCTCTGCATTCTTAATGTCTGGAAGCAGGTGGCGATTAATTAAAATATACCACAACGAATCTCCAGCTCGTGGCAAAACATACAAGGCCAGTTCAGCACGTTTAGATTTTTTCTCTAGTAGCACTGAAAGGGCTGACATTCCTCCCGCGATCCAATAAACAAGTTTGTGGTCTACTGTTGCAACTTTTCTATGCAGACATATCACCGCCTTGCATCATCCATGAACTATTAAGAACATATGTACTGGCTTAAGAAAAGAACAGGTAAATAAAAATGAGTTTATAACTACCTGAAAAATTCCAACAAATGCAGATAAGAATGTTGTCGAGCGAACAGCATCTCTAACAGCAAGCCAACATGTACGAGCAGGTGCATCCGTGAACTTTAAGCAGATGAAAATTTGGAAAGAAGATGAATTAGTTCGAGGTGTGAGACATTACTGCCATTCTTGAGTAGACAGAAACACAAACTCTATCTCCCATCCCAACCAGCCAAATAAAAAGAATATCCAGCTCAATTTCTGGGAAATTAGACACATTGTGGCTTATCATGTGGAAGCAATAAAGGATGGATACCATGGTGTCTCATGAATTAATTGAGCAAACATCTATATGAATTAAGAAGCATCGCAAGATAGTTGTAAAAAACTTGCATTAGAAATAGTGTAAGCTAATAACTTTAAGAACATTTTAATGACCGTGGAGAGAGAGAGAGATACAAAATCATTATTGAAATGAAAGCAAAACAATAGGTAGAGCCAAGACTTAAATAGTTTAAGTTAAATACAATACAGGAGTATAACTTAAAGGTTGCACGAGTGATAGTTTCAGGCATTACAGATTTAAAATTGGATGTTACCTTTTAACTCAAATTTTTTTTTCATTTTTCAAAAACGGTGGTCCTGTCTCCTGATTTTTCATGACTAGGTGATTGCCTGTGATTGTTATATTTTGGTGAAGCAAATATAGAATGTGTTCTCTAGATTAATGTTGGACCTTTAATATTACAAACCTCTGATTTAGACTCTCTCAGAAGATATGTATAAAAAAGAAAGCTAAAAAGTATCATAATCAGCTTGAGTCAAAGATTTACCTTCTGAAGGTGTAGAACAACATATGGTACAAAAGTCAATGAGAAGTAAAGCGGAAAAGTTCTTCTGAATGTAGCTGATGCTGCTTTAGCATTATGATTTAAACACAAATTTGTGTCTGGATGAATAAGAGAACAAGGAACAATGGAAGGGAATTCTTCCAACTTCACAGAATTGAGCTTCCCTCTGCCAGATAAATAAGCTGATAGTGAGGTAACATCCACTGGGCCACCTCTGCAGCTATCTCTCACAGCCTTGTACACAGGCTGTGCAACTGGCCCAGTCTTCTGAATAAAGTCATGATATGCTTTTGGCAAGCTCTCGGGACGCATGACAAATGCATACATAACCTGGAAAGGATAATAAGATGAATCATCAAATGCATAAATAGCCCTAAACAAGTATCTCAGTCAGTGTAATTATAATGAAATGGATATGAAAGTGTGATGGAACACAAGTAAGCAAATAAGTGCAGAAATGTAGGGAGTTCCAACAAGCTTTAATATCTTGTCAGAAACAATAAAGAAGAAAAGAATATAGTTTGTTAGGCAGCCAACAGATATCATAACAGCATCCATCAACCAATCCAATATACAAATCAATCAGAAGTAACAAAGAATTTGGCAGCTCAGGTCACCCTTAGCTTTCCAGGTTTTGAGGCTTTATATCAGGATGAAGATATATCCAGTTTGCTCAAATGACATTTAAAATATGGACTAAAGTAAATAATTCCTCATTACTTTAAATCATAAAATATAAAGTAGACCAAGAAAGTCAGTTTAATAAAGTCCCTAATTATTCAAAGCTACCATACCAAGTACCAAAAGATAATATTTTTATAATACAACACATCCCTATATAATATTGCAAACTGTATTGATACTGTCCTTTTAACACCTTCCCCCTACTTAACGTTGCATACAATATTGGTTCGGTCCTTTTAATACCTTCCCTGGTCTTTTTCAGAACTTTGACTTAAACTGATTACCTGAACCACAACACTTCGAACTGTTTTAGCTATATGTCTTCATAAAAACCATAACATCAAAAAAAAATCTATCTGACTTTTGCACCTAATTAACAGTTGAAATTCAAACAAACATAATGTATTACCCTCTATTTCCCTATTTTGCCCCTAAGCCATATCATGTTGTCACTCTGATCAGGATAACCTCAATGCTACTTGATTAGCCAGCACTCCAACCCACAAAAATACAGCAGGTCATCAAGCTGTGTTACTAATCCTAGCTTCAAAAGGATAGTTCTAAGCCAAGAACACCAATTCACTAACCCCAATTCTATGGGCAACAACATCAATTTCTTCCTCATGTAAAAAAATACGCCCAGGTCAATAAGCAGGTTAAAAGAAAAAAGCTTGACATCTGATCTCAAGGATAAATTTGATTCCAAAATACCAACAGGAGCTCTGATTTACCTGGGCACATGCAAAAGCAAAGAGCAACGTGTCACCATGTCTCCAATGGCTTCCCCAAAGGTGAAACTTGTTCTTAGACTTTGCAGAATTATACGCACACTGATGAGAAAAAACAGCTAATGTTAATTTAAAGAGTTAAATATCAAACCCTTATCGCTTCAATTTCAGATCAGACTGAAAACATCAAATAATATAAAATACGTAAAGGTACCTGAGCTACTCTAGCCAAGAGATAAAGAGCAAGAGTACGCCTCCGGTTGGAATCATCTAATGCTAAAACAGACAACCCTGCAACCGAACCTGCTAAAATTCTGCCCCATCATCCCCTTAAACAATGTTATACATAAGAAATAGGATCAATGACACCCGATTATTATATTAGAAAGCGAAATGAAAGTTAAGAGCTTACGCATTAAATGGCGTCTCTTTCCTTCTCAACTTTCTCAATAAGCATCTGAGTGCATGATAGGACCCCGTAAATCCTCCAAACAGTAAACCAACTCGGCATGCTTCTTCTCTCACTATTAAATCTTTCTCTGATACAAGTTGCTGTCATCAAAATTGAGATTTAAATTTTCACCCATTATAGCAAATTCAATCGATTATTCGTTGTACTACAGCAATTAAGCATAATTATAGTGAAAATTGCGAAACTGTCACGTAAATAGATAGAGTTCACCTTGAGATCCAGAAGGGAAGAGTAAGACTGTCCTTTAGCGAGCTTGAAAGCTCGAAGCAAGATACCAACACCGACCCTGACGCCGTACGAGAGAAGGAAGCTCTGGCAGAGATTGCCAATAGCGTGAGCCACACAACATTCATCAGGCGGGTGATCACAGGGGGGATAAGGACCACCACGTGCAGCCCTACGCTGCCGGCGCTGGAGTTCCTCAATGGCCTCACGCAAGCGCTCCTCCGCCTCGCGGAGACGGCGCTCGGCTTCGGAATTGTCTTGGTGGAGAAGCGAAGGAGGAGTAGGGGGGGACTTGGGGAGAGAAGGCATTTTGTCGGAGAAGCAGAGGCAGAGCTATGGCATGGGGTCAGCTGAAGGAAAAAGACAGCAGATGGAGAGAGCGGAGAGAAAGGGAAAGTGTAAGGGACAGAAATGCAATAAAGGGAAAGTTAGAGGAATTTGGTGGTTTTTTTTCTTTTTTAATAAAGGATTCGAGAGTAGTGGAGGTGTTTGGTTGGGCCAATTGTTCAGGGGCTCTAGTTCTGTTTCTATCTAATCTATCTATATCTCATCTGATTTGTCAGCTGGATGGAATACGTGTGCGTTTTTTTCACACAAATCATTGTCAGGTTTTTTCTGTTTTTCATTATATAGAGATTTAAAGCTCAGCCCTAACAGCTCTGCTTCAAATTTTTATTGAAACTTGTTTTTGTTAGTGAGTTGGTTTGCAGGAAAGTTATTTGGAACGCTCTAGTACGGGGAAGTTGGAAATCCTGCTTCTAATAAATGAATGACAATGGGCTAGCTTTAGAAAATTTATTTGGGAAAATGGTCGAGGGGCCAATTTAATCCACATTTATTGGATACTCTTTATGTTATTTTCATGTTTCGTATTTTTCTTTTTTAATTCTAATCATCATTATTGAATTGTTTTCTATATAAATCATCATATTATAATTAATTTCTATCATAATTTTTTATTTTATTAGTGATAGAGATTCACAATGAAATCATATATACTTTTTCTTTTCAATTTAATATTAAAATTTATACACAGAAAATATAAATAATATATTTTTATTTAAATGTGTCAATTAATGACTAAATTAATATATATATATATAAATATATATAAATATATATATATATATAATAATAATAATAATTAAATAATTAATATTATAATTTCAAATCAATTCAATAGACTCAATTAAAAAAAATTATTTCATATAAATAAATAATATATTTACTTAATTTACTCAATTAAATACTTGAATAATTAAAATATATGATCAATGCAACATATGATATATTTAAATTGATTCAATTAAATGATAATTATTATAATTAATTCAAATATATGTAATCAATATGACATTACACGTAATTAATTAATTTAACTAACTCAATTAAATGCTCAATTGATTAAAATATATGATTAATATAACATATTATATACTCAAAATAATTTAATTGACTCAAATTTATTTTTAATTGAGTTAATTAAATGACAATTGTACAATTGATTTAAATACATATATGATTAATGTTGACATTGCGCATAATCAATTGATTCAGCTGACTTAATTAAAGGTTAAATTAACTAAAATATATAATTAATGTGACACATCACATGTTTAAATTGATTCATTTGGCTCAAATACTTATTCAATTGAATCAATTAAATAATAATTTTCAAAATTAATTCAAATATATAGGATCAATGTAATAATATTGTACATAATCAATAAATTTAATTTATTAAAATATATAAATATATATTCAATTGAATCAATGAAATAATAATTATCACAAATGACTCAAATATATATATTGTGACATTGCATAATTAAAGGTTAAATTGGTTAAAATATATAATCAGCTTGATTTGTCACATACTCAATTGATTTAATTGACTAAAATATATATAATCAATATAGGATAATATCTTTCATACTCAATTTTATAATAAATTAAATCATTTAAGTGACAAATGTTACAATTAACTTAAATATATATTATCAATTTAAGTTGTATTATACAATAAATATATATATATATATATATATATATAAATATTTGTTATTAAAATTTAAGGATTGTTCTGATTTTACAACCTCCAGCAGATGGTTCGAAATTGATATTTCACCAAGTAGTGCTTTAAACGTGACAAGAAAAAAGGTTCTAAGCGGGGTAGGGCAATGGTTATCTCATCATGGTGTGTGTATATATATATATATATATTATTATTATTATTTGCTTAAGAGAAAGATTCTATATGTTCTGAAATTTTTTTTTTTTCGATCTCCATATTGTGTGGAGCAGGGAGACAATCTCCCTATCCAAAATCTCTGTGATCCATCCCATAATAACATATTATTATTTTATTAAAAATAATTTATTTATATACATTTGAATATTATAATTTAAAAAATATATATCAATATATTATTAAAATTATGTTTAAAACTTATATTTTCAATTTATATTTTATTTTTTTAATAAATAAATTTATATCATATAATAATAAATTAAAATAAAAAATTAAAAAAGAATCCCCACAGGAAAATCACTTGATATATATATCAAATATTCTTTTCGTTGGTTTTCTAGTAAAACCAGAATTTATTAAAAATGGATTTTATGAATCAAGAATAAAAAAATAAGTTAGCCAAATTGGCTCTAAATTTATAGGAGAAGCAAAAACTAACTGAGCCAAGGAGCTGAGACTAATTAAACATCTGGGAATGCAGTGATAACAAAATAGTCCAATGATAATTGTTGCCCAAAAGATCAAACTATCAAACAATTTCAGTTTTATTTCAAATGGCATGTCAATAAGAATTGTGACAGAAAATATCCATTTCAACAAGGAACTAATTTTCTAGACCTCGTTGACAGGAATTCATTTTTAAAAAAATATATATAAAAAAAGTAAATGAACCACTTGAATCCAGATATGATCTTGAGATTCTGTCACATAAGGGAAAAGGAAATTTTAGCTGAAGATTACAACAGCTATGGAGTTGGCTCCTTCAGCTATAGGCGGGGATACATTTGAGGATGAAGAGGGTAAACAAAGGAAGAACTAGGAGACTAAAACAAAGTTGATTTATGCTTCCCATCCCCTTAACAAAGTAGCACGTGCAACTCGGTTTACCCCAAGGGTGAAGGCACCCATCCGAAGATTGCAATCGTGTGTCTTGCACATATTCTTGATGTTATGGAAGGCTCGAGTCATGTACCTTCGAAGCTCCTTATTCACCTGTTCTTCTTCCCACATGAAACCTTGAATATTCTGCAAATTTGGAGAAATTTCAAACATGTTATGATATGGTTTACAGGTTTCAGTTAGAAGTTTCAAAGATTAGCTTGATTACAGGCTATCAGAAGATAATATGGTTTCATTCAGCAGGAATGCTCTTCAAACTTTGCATTACTATATTAACAATATCAAGAAGAGGAGCTCTTTTATCATTTTTTTTTTCAGTGTGTTACCTGAACCCACTCAAAATAGCTGACAGTCACACCTCCAGCATTGGCATATATATCAGGAAGTATTATGACTCCTTTCTTAGATAGAATCTGCAAATCAAAATCTCATAAATCAGAACGATATATATTTTTCCCCATATTTTTGTAGAAGACAACAACAGCAGAAGTGCAATGTTACCTCATCTGCTTCAGGATCAGTAGGATGGTTTGCTGCCTCTACAATGAACTTGGCCTTCACATCTGCAGCATTTTCCCTTCCAAGTACAACCATAGGGAGTTCGGAAAGTTAGTTCAGTTCATCAAATTGGAAAATAAAAGCATCTAATGTTTTTTCGCTTTCTTTTTCTCTAACATAGATTTCAAAAACTCAAATGATATCTAACCAGCAATATCAATTGACATGCTTTTACACGAATTTTATTAATTACAGAGAAAAAAAATCTCAACAGATACAATAAAGTTAATGGCTATTATATAAGTGAGACGCAATCAGTAGCAGTAAGAAATTGAAAAGAACATGCAATACTTTAAAATAAAACTGAAAAGCAATGAACAAGTTGCTTGGCAAAGGGAAAAACCTGTTCAGAACTCCACCTAAAGCGCATGGGATGAGGACATCACATTCATGTACCAGCAATCCACTGGGATCCATAGGGTCTCCACCATGGAAATTTGTCAAACCACCAGTTGCCTCTTTATGCCTAAGCAATTCTGGAATATCAAGTCCTTTTGGGTTCTTGACTGCACCAGTGATGTCACTCACTGCAATAACCTTTCCACCTCTCTCATGTATGAGCCTTGCTGCCCAGGAACCGACGTTCCCAAAACCCTAAAAGAGGTTAATTAGTAATGTTCAATGAAATAACAATCTCAGGGTGGACGTAATTTAATTGCAATAAAATTCAGAATTAAAATTTAATTTCAAGGTTACCTGAACAACAAATGTCAAACCATCAATGGATTTCCCATATTCAGCCAGCAAAGCTTCAGTAGCATAAACAACTCCGCGACCAGTTGCTGCCTCTCTACCCAATGATCCACCAAGATCCTAATAAAGCAAATTAAATATGAGATAGAGGAGACAGATATCATTCTATTCGGCTCCTAGATATCTATTTCAAATTTTAGAAAAACAAACTCGGAAAAAGCAGGATTTAATGCTTACTATGGGCTTTCCTGTCACAACGGCCGGCGAGTGACCATGAAATTTTGAGTATTCATCCAATATCCATGCCATGGTCTGTTTACACATTTAGCCCCATAATTAGCACCACATTTTTCTTATGAAAATTGACCCCACCAAAATGAACATATGCAAAACAGGAAAAGATTATAAGACCTGCGCATTAGTGCCCATATCTGGTGCAGGAACATCAGTATGAATGCCAATGAGATCATGGATCTTCTGAGTAAAGACACGGGTGAGTCGTTCTAACTCGCTTAAACTTAACTCCCTTGGGCTGCAACCAATCCCTCCTTTTGCTCCACCATACGGTATGTCTGCCACAGCAGTCTTCCATGTCATTAGTTGAGCCAGGGCATTTACCTCATCAGGGTCAACCTTCAAGAGATCAAAATCAATTCTAAACTATAAAATCAAAAAATAATCTAGAAAAGTGAAAAGCCAAAAATGGTCACACCGTCTTTTGTTCAGGGAGGACTGAAGAAAAGATGTTTAAAGTGAAATCACACTGCAAAATTTTGGATAAGAGAAAAAATGTTCTGGAAATCACGTTTGCAGAACGTGGACTCGACAAAAGGATTGGTTGGCTTTGGAACATATGATTATAATTCCTGGGGTAGGTATGCGAGAAAAGAGATAAGTTCACAGTTAGAAAGAGATGCATGTGTGATCAATTTTATACATGATGGTGAAAACTAATTCATAAATCATAAGATTTTTGGTAGGCAGTGGTCATTCGTCCTCATAGTTTAATCCAATTGTGCACAAGTTAGAAAATTGTTATTCTCTAGATGCTCATAAAGCATTAAAAAAAAGAAGCAGGCGAATTTGCGTAATTCAAAGGCATGAAGCCATATGGTCCTGATGGAAACAACGGTATCAAACCCAATTTGACAAATTACCTCACATGGTAATGCGTATTGGCAGCCCAAGTGGCCAGCCAAATTCACTTCTCCAGAAAATTTTCATTGGAATACTAGCAATTAGAAGTTGATAAAACACCCCCAAAAAATCCCTTTCAATTTCACTTCAGACCTAAAAGCATTAAAGAATCATAATTTTCAAGATAGAAATTGCAGTAATTGACATGCTCCTATACTTCCGGGGGAAATTAGCGTCAAAACCAACCAGATAGATCACACTGAAAACTTCTTTAGAACGATCAAATGAATTAACAATAACAAAATACTTAACGCTCCATCTAATGTATATCCATTGAGCATCCAAACACGCCTTAATGAAATCAGATAGTGCCTAAAACACAAGAAAGGCAAACAACTTTTTCAACAAAAGCAGGAAAAAGAAAACTGTGATCGCAGACCTCAGGATGGTATCTGATTCCTCCCTTCATGGGCCCACGAGCATTATCATGTTGCACTCTGAATCCAATGTAGGACACCAGAGTTCCATCGTCCTTGGGGATTGTGCACTCCACCTGATCGAAAAGCCAAAAGAAGATCCAAAATAGAGCTTTTTTCTATGAAAATGTCATATCAAGGAAAAGTAAAGACAATAACACACAAACCAAATCCAAGACTCAGCTTTACTATACCTTGATCTCTCTAAATGGGATCAAAAGACTCCTTTCTACTTTGGAGTCCAAGCCGAGAATCCGTGCAGCATGGCGAAAATTGCGGTTTGTAGCTGCTAAAGCATTCATGGCTGCCTAAAGAATCTCGAAACAAATAGAACCCAGAAAAACTAAACTATGACGAGCAATTCTAGTAGTAGAAGGAAAGTATAATGGATGAGCAGGCAGACGAGAAGGAAAAAGAAAGATTGAGAGACGTAAGTAAGGAGAGGGTATATATATAGGGAAAGAAAGTTTGTTGCATATGAGGAAGGTAGAGACTAGAGAGGTAAATTACTGGCTCACTGGGACTGACTTGTCTGGATAATCGCCAATTAAAGAGAGAGAGAGAAACACAGAAAATATATGGGAGAAGCTCAGGGATTATTAGATGTACATCTCTCACACAATTACGTAAGATCAACCTTTCATATTATAATAAAATCCACTTTTATACGAAAGATTATATATGTTAGGAGTATTCTATAATTTTCTGTGCCTAATTCTTCTCAATAATTAAATATTTATAAATATATTTAGTAGACTATTAAGTTGTTTGCTCCATCCAAATTTATTTTTTGAAAGCTTAATAAAAAAACTCAAAACTACTTCTTCTCTCTCCCCATTTTATTATAATGTCTTTTCTATATAATTAATTATTATTTAAATTTAAAATCTCATAAATTTAAATATGATAAATCTAAATATGATTTGAATTAAAATTTATTAATAAATTTATCTTTTATTTTGAAGGAAATGTTAAATAAAATATTTTATTATATTAAATAAAAAAATTAAAGATTCAATTTTTCTTAAAAAAAAAAATGCAAGCCCAAAGTCTACGATAAGGGCAGAACAGACACCCGGGGAGACGGATCTCATCGTGAAAAATGAATCTATATTTTCTATAATGGCGTCCATGTTTTAGGGAAATCTGGACCGTTGACTTGGCAAAATATAACGCAACACCATCCATCCATGGCCCTTGGATTTCCATTACATAGGAAAACTGCTTTGCCAATCATTTTAACCCACGTGCTAAAAAGTTGTTTGAAAGGAACTTTTTTGCCTTTCTTTTTGGCAGGTAAAGTGAGAAGGGTCGTTGGGTTGGTGGTCGACGCGTCGAGCCGCCAGCGATGAGGCTGAGGCGTTTTTTCGCAGCGTCTGGGATGACGTGGATTGATATGCTTGAGTAAGGTCCGAGACTTTTTTAAAAGTAGAAAACCGTTAGAGTTATCTGAGTTGGCAGTCGACAGGCTGCGATGTGCCACGTCATGATAACACTCTTATATCAAAAATGGAGAACTTGACTTGAAATTTGGAGATGGATTGATTGGATTTTATTCTTATTTTTAAATATAATTAAAAGTATTTTATAAATATATCTATTCTTATACAACTTATTACCAATATGAAGGAAGCTTCCTATTATAATAATTAATAGGCATAAAGTTCAACTTTCTCTTATAATTTATATCAAATGTCCAATGTGATTTAAATGTACTTTTGTGGCTTATTTAGTTGAATTTTTTTTTTCAATTAGTTTAAATAAACCCATTTTGCTTAATCAACTCAACCTCTTAAATGGATCAAAGCATGTAAAATACATTTAGGTTCTATTCCACAATTCTAATTGTTTTAATAGTTGTTATGATTTTAAGTCTCTGTTAGCTGTATTATTAGCTATAATTAGTAATAATTAATTATTTATATAGTAATTTAAAATAGAATTATTTAATAAAAATAATTATTAAATTAACTATTAAATATAAAAATAGTGAAATTTTTTAATCATAATACTAAGAATTTATTCAATAATATTAGCTATTAATTGTTCTAGTAATTATCAATTATTTTACTGGCTATTAGTGATCAATTATTTATATAATGATTTAAAATAAAAGTATTCCATAAAAATAGTTGTTAGATTAGCTGTTAAATATAAAAATAGTGATATCATATTTATGAACCTTGTCCAAATACTCTCTCAACCTTTAAAAGTTACGAGCGGTAACATTTCATAAACTACTTGTTCAACCTCTAAACATTAGTATAAATATTATGCCATAAACAATGTAAATAAAAAATTATTTTATCCAGGGTCAAATACTAAATACTGTCTTAAAAATTATTATTAAATAAGGCTTAAACACTAATATAAAAAGCATGACGAATAATATTTTTTAATCTCTAAATATTAATATGAACACTTATATCACCTAACAATATAAATAAAAGACTCCATTATTTTTAAAAGTTGTTGAAAAGGTATCTATTAATTAGGCTCTAAAGACCCATTTAGGCTACATTAGACATTTGATACAAATTAGAAGGAAAATGAACCTTATCCCTTCTCTTTTTAATTAAATAATATTAAATTCATTTTGAAAATATAAAATTACAAATTTAAATTATAGTCAGAATGTCAACTCAACTCAATTAAATCTTTATCCCAAAAATTTGGAGTTGGTTATATGGATTCGCTTTCTCTACTCTAAACGATTTTGGATTAAATCCTCAGAAATATGTAATGTTTATAAGTCATGTTATACTAGTCTCCTCCAAGTCAATTTAGGTCTACCAATTTTTTTCTTTATATACTCTAACCTAATGTGCTCTACTTGTCTAATTGGAGCCTCCGTATGTCTACGCTTCATTGACCAAACCACTTTAATCTCTTTTCTCTTAACTTATCTTTAATTGGCACCACTCCTACCTTTTCTCTAATATTCTTATTACGGACTTTATCTAATCTAGTATGGCCACTCATCCACCTTAACATTCTCATCTCCGCAACTCTGATCTTAGATGCATACGACTCATTAAGTGACCAACACTCACTACCATATAACATAGCCGGTCGTATGGCTGTACGGTAAAATTTTCCTTTTAAATTGTTGGGAATTTTGCGATCACATAAAACTCTCGTGGCACGTCTCTACTTCAACCATCCGGCTTTAATCCTATGACTAACATCCTCCTCACATCCTCCATCTACTTGAATGACTGAGTCGAGATATTTAAAGTAATTATTTTGGGACGGTACCACTCCATCCAAACTAAAATTATAGCCAGAATCTAATAAAAAAAAATGAAAGATAGTATTTTAATTTCAAATAATTGAAATTGAAGTATAGGCATTATATCAAAAGTAAATCCTAGATACCAAAAAGGGATGCCAAGCAAAGTTATGAAGTTGTACATGTATTATTCAAGTTTCAATGGAAGTTAAGTTATGATTATATTAATTATAAAGTTTAATACAGAAAATATTATTTTTAAATTATAAATTCCAAAGCCATCAAATTGAGAAAAAGAATATCATATTTGATAAGACAGAGAAGAAAAAAAAAAAAAAGAATATTACACTATCATGAAAATAGACATTTTAATCGTGGAAATCATTCATCCATTAAAATTTTAATTAGCAAAGACTTGGTCCAGTGTGTTAATTCGGTGAATCGGACATAAAATCAGGTGGATTCATCAACTGAATTAGATAAAGATGTGACATGGAAAAAATCAGGTGATCCAATTGAACCAGTAACTCATGTAATTCAATAATTCAATAACCCATTAACTCGACAAATTTATTATTTCTAACTGTATTTGAAAAAATAATAATAATAATATTCATATTTTAATATTTAAAATTTAACCTTATATCGAGTTAATAGATAAAAATGATATTTAGCTATTATATTTTTATTTATAGTAATGTAATAAATTATTTTAAAAAATGATATGTTTATTTTTTATTTTTAATATTTAATTAATATTTTATAAATATTCAGAAGATAATTACTCATTTATAAAAATATTTTTATTTCATGTATTACTTATAAATGGTTGAAAATTAAAAAAAATTTAATAATAATAATAATTTAATTTTTTTATATAAATTTTAAAAACATTTTTAAGATATATAAAAATGTGAGCTTATTAATAAAAATAAATTTTAGTTTATTAAAGTTATTTATTTATATTAATAAATATAATATTTAATTATTTTTTTAATGACTCATTGGCATAAATAGGGGTGGCCAAGGTGGCATAAATAGGGGTGGCCAAGGTCCGGTTTCAAACCGAAACCGAACCGAAACCAATTCAGTCAAAACCAGATCAAAACCAGTCAAAATCGAAACTAACTTTGAACCAGTCTTAAACCTTCATTTTGCAGTTTGATTCAGGTTTATATTTTTTAGAAACCATGAACTAGCGGTTTTGAACTGGATTGATCTAACGATTCTAAATCAGATCAAAATGGCGATTTAAATATAAAAGAATTCAATAGATTCCTCACCCCACTCCTAATTCATTTATATATATAATTAATTTTCTATACAATTATTTTCTACACTCTTTTTAATTCTTAATACTTTTTTAATTTCTCTCAAATTTTCTAAATAATTTTTTTCTATACTTCTTTTAATTCTCGTATTCTCTCAATTTCTCTATTTTATTATTTTATGTGCTCACTGAAATTTTCAATACTATCTTAATTACTCTGCTATTATTTTATATCCTCAATAAAATTTTCAATACCCTCTGTTTTATTTTTTTTTCTCTTTTATACTTTTTTAATTATCAATTATCATATAATTTTCAAAAAAAGGCACACAATATAACTGAAAATTTTGATTCCTCTAAATTTTAAAGAGATACATAAGCAAAATTAAGTTCATGCATATTTTTCTAATTCCTTTAAAAAAAATTAATTTCATCTCTAATTTTTTAATCAAGTTAAAGTATTTGCTTATTAATTTTTTCTTAAAAATAAATTAATTTCATTCTCTTTTTTCTTATTTTATATTTATTGAAAGATTTCTAAAAAAAAAAGTAAAATATTTTTACAAATATAACTTAAATTTTAAATCAATAAAATTTTTTCTCTAATTTTTTCGTTTAAGTCGCCCTTAAATCGCCCATAAATTGCTTCCAAACTATCCTCCAAACCATTTTAAATCGTCATTTTTTAAAACTGCTCTTTAAACTATTTTAAATCAGGGCTCGAACCGGAATAGCTAGTTCAGGATTCGTTCTCCAAACTATCTCATTCCAGTTTGTTTCAGATTCATGATTTTATTAAATCTCAACCAACGGTTCTGAATCATGGCCACCCTAGGCATAAATCAATGACTCATTACCCGATCTTTTAACTAATTTAAGCTGTAGATTAGATTTAATAACTACGTAAATATTTGTAAGAGAAATGAAAATTGCTTAGTCAAACCCACAAATCTCACAAAATTTAATATCCTTTTTCTCCTTTATCGCCTTATGGGAATCAAATTGTCTTACTCTCATCCTATGAGAAAGGCTTATAGGAAACAAATAAAAGAGGAATTTGTCATTACTTGTTCATGCTGTTGCATCTACTTAATGGATGTAACAATTACTTGTATAGCCAGCAATAATGTCATTGCTCAAATAAAATGAGACACATCAAATTTCTATCCTATTCAGAAACAAGTACAAAACATGGATTCCCCCTGCCCAACACAATACTACTTTGCAGGAGGGTTTTATAATCATTCGGAAAAACTTACCCAAACCTGTGAATACAACCTATACATTCCACCATTTATCTTATATCTTGAGTTCACGATAGACTGAACTTAGATAAAAATTTTCCTAATCATTCATGTACAATAACAGAAATAGAATATCTTTTCATCAGCCATTATCAGGAGGTCCCTCCCCAAAATGTAGTGTAATGAATAAGCTGATAGATCTAAAGCCAACCAATTGCTTCTTTCCATGATATTACCAGCTTAGGTTAAAATTCAGACATTTTAGGAAAATTTTGAACTTTCATGAGTAATGAACTGTTACTCGAGTGTACAACTTGCATCTCTTCAATTGGCCAACCACAAAAATGGAGATCAATATTATCTTTGTGCTAGAGTCATCAATATTAGCTAATTTACATGGTGTAACGTTGAGCTAACTACTCAGATATTTGGACAGCTTCCAAATGATCCCTTCATTTAAAAAGTTAGAACTATATTCAAATACTTCGTTGAATTTTTCCAATTTTATGAATCAACAAGAACAGGACCTCACACCTTTCATAAACTCAATACAACAAGAAGCTGATATATGCTGCGGTGTTGCATCTATGGGACACAATTGAATTCGAATTACAAGAATATGACAATTTGACAAAAGGCAAGACTAGAAAAAGATCATTCACAGAATCAGAACATGACTCAAAATAGTTGCCAGATTCTCCTAACCCCCTGGGTTCCACAACTCAGATTTCACGTTTAAAGCGTAAGACATTTGTGTCTCAAATCACTTGAGAATACGTTCTAAATTTCTAAATCAAGCAGTAACAACCGTGAAGCCTTAAGAAGAGAAAGAAAGAGAAATTTTCTAGAAAAAGCCTTATATCTCTCGTTCCCTCTCTGCATTATCATTTTAACCTTCATTGGCTTAGTTGATAGTAAATATGGGTTATGGGTTTCACATGTTATTAAGTTTAATAAGGCTTATTAAGTAATTATAATGTGATACATATATCATTGAGCCTTAAATTATAAAGCTCATTAAATATCAATTAGAGCCCATTCTATTTAAAATACTATATTTTTTTTAAATTTACTTGAGAAAAAAATTTAATAGTATATTATAAAAAAAAAGATTTTTTAAAATTTTTTTTACTAATATTAATTTTGTAAAATATATACATCATAAAAAATTTAAAAATTATGAAAAAAAGAAATTATTTTATTGATTATTTTTAGAATAGAGATAATACTAATTAATTGTAATTTATGTATCACGAATTGAATTGATATAATTCATGTATTGCGTACTGAATTAACATACCGATTAAGTCAACTCCCTGCGTACCCTATATTTAACTAAGTGGCGAATCGTGTATCCGTGCCTGTACCACGATCCAAGACGTTCCGCATTTCAGGTAACTATCAAAACAAAAGGATAAAAAAAAAAAAAAAAAAAAAATCCTTGTAAATGAGTAAAGAAAAGTGTTGGGTTTAAACCATATGAATCATGCCAAGAACATACATACAGATTTTCCATCTAGCTAACTCTTCGATGAAATCTCTAACATCCTTACCAGCAAAGTCTATTTATTGGAATATTATTCAAGACTTTCAGCTTTCTATCCAGCTTTCATTGGCTTAGGTGATACTGAATCATGAAGTTCTACAACGCAATAGATTCATTGCAGAGAATTTGAAAACAATGAAGTTGCAATTGTTACATCTATTGCAGTGAGAAACCAGCAATAAAAAGGGCAGCCATAGTAGATTGATCCTGGCCCCATCTAAAACTTCAGAGCTGATTATTTTGCATGGGCTAAATCATTCAAGTGAGATATGAATAATCATGATTTAGAATCGTCACACACCATCAGCCTCATAAAACAAGTGAATAAGTATAGCTATCTCAGCATATCTATTTGCTCCACTGCTGTCGAAATAGTTGATAGTTCAGGTCAAACTTCTTTCCTGTAAAAATGAAGCAGCTTATGTATAAAAATGCTGGTAGTTCAAGATCTTTAATGATACGGAAAAGAGAAGAGACATCCCATCAGTATATTTGCCAACTATTAAATCAGACAACAGACAAATTACATACTTTCTTTTTCTTCGATCAATTCCAGTGTTCCGCATATCATTTTTTGCAAGAGCAGATCCAGGAGGCATGCCATATGGCATGGGAGAAAGTGCTGAGGCAGGAGCAGCTGGCATAGCAATGGTTGTTGGAGGCACAGGTGGTACTGGCTGCATGGAAGGTGGAGGTGGAGCAGCAGCAGGGGGTGCAGGTGCAGGAGCAGGTTCAGGTAGTGGTCTTGGTAAAATGTGCTTCAATCGGTTGTTTCTATAGTTCTTCCAGAAAAAGAATTGCTGCCTATGTGCCAACTCCTAAAAGATCCATGTATCAACGATTGAATCCAGAATTAACAAGGGAAAAACCCAAATTGAGCTTTATGTTGATGTTAAATAAAAACGTGTGTATTGCATTTTCTCCCTGGACCATGAAGAGATTATAATATACTCCTCTAGCCAGTCACCCTAACAAGGAAACATTAATACCAAAAAAATCATCCTAGCAGACACCAATTATCTGTGTAAGGCTATCACAGACTCAAAATGCAACAAAATCCATGAAGCACTACTAGCAACTTTCATTAGGATGCTTGATCAAGTTTGCAGAGCATAGAATGCTAATCAATTAAGTGAATAAACCAGGATATGTTGTAACCAGATGGGCAGATACTACAATCATGAAAAATAAAACCCTAATAATAACAGCAAAATCCCATCTAAATACCATCTAAAATAGATCTGCATAAGTTGTACAAGCTTATACATCAATGAGGTGGTAGCAAAGAAACATAAGAATGTAACCTTGTTGCCAGGATGTGCCATTGCGTCGCGGAAGTTTGCATTTTGCAGCAATTCAAGAAAAAATAGGCAATGAGGATACCTGGAATAATAATACATGAAAAAGTAATCTTTAAACAAAAATCTCATAATTTTAGTTCATTCAAAAAGAGAAAAAAGAGGAGAGGGGGCGCTTTTAAACAAAAATCTAATAATTTTAGTTCATTCAAAAAGAGAAAAAAGAAGAGAGGGGGGGGGGGGGGGGGGTGTGGGGGTTGTTGGGGGAAAGAAGCTGTTCTTGATGTAATAATCTGAAAGTCAAAGTTTAAGTAAAAATAGCCTAAAGCTACAAGATGGTGTACTTTTAATAGATTAGCTCACATTATAAATTTCATGTACTCAGGTCGTTGCCAGTACTGAAGGTATTTCAAGTAGGCAATAAATGCTTCATCTTCAAAATAGCGATTCTGAGCCAAATCTACAGATTAAAAATTCAATAACCCAGCATCAGTAGTAAGTGAAGTTTGACACCTGAGCAAAGCAAGTGCAAAGACACTCAAAAACACATGCACTCATGCTCCTCTACATTTTAATTTTCGATGCCATGACTCGTATAGCAAGAAATCAACAGCCGTATGCATACTGCATACAAATTATCATTCACTCGGATATAAAACATATAACCCTCCAAGAAAAAAATATACCCGGCGATCAAAACAGAAACCTTCCAAAAAGCAGTTTGCTTTGAGTTTTGAAAGATGCATAACTCAGATTATGTCGCCTAAAAATTTGTTACTTCTAGGAACTACAAAGCAAAAACTCAAGCAAATGCATGTAATTTTTTATGAACTTACAATGGATATAAGTAGGATTGGCTAGACACTGAATAAATTCTAACTCAAGCAAAAACCGTTGTCGCCCATCATCTGGATCCTTGTAGATGCTCTTTGGCCTAAAAATAATTAACCCCCAAGTGTATGAAAAAAAAAGGAGCAAAAATTAGAGCGATAAACAAGGAAAAAGAAAAGCAAATAATTGATTCTATAGAAACGCAATCAAGAGAAATAAACCCTAAACAATGAAATTGCTCAAAAGCTCTGTTAACTAAGTTAAAGCAACTAAAGAGTCATATGAGCCCAAATTAGAACTTGATTAAGTCGATGAAGAAAAAGGAATTGCACTCATTAATTAAATGAATAATTAATTCAAATGAAGGAATGTTAAGGGAAAGAAACGAAGCAAAGAGGAGTCAAGGCTTACGAGGCTGGAGTATCAGGCGCATTATGGGTTTCTTTAGAAGAAGAAGAAGAAGCCATTTAGCCCTTTGTTGGGAACAAATAGCTGAACAAGTAAGCATCAACGGCAAAGATAAACGTAAAAGTAATTAAAGGAACTGCAAGGCTGCTATGTACAGCTAGAAATTACCTGAGGTACGATTCGTCAATCACAGAGGGAGAGACAGAGCGCAGGCGAGAGAGCACAGGTACCTTGCCAAATAAAATAAGAGGGATGAGATCTTAAATATACCCTCCTCCACCTCATTCCAAATATTATATATATATATATATATATATATATATATATATATATATATTATCTTTCCATTCATTCTTTATTTTTAAATATAAAAATTTTTCTACCACAATACTACTCCTTCGGCTTTACCTTTCGCCTTCTTACCATTTTTTATCCCTTCAATTTACCATTCCATAATTTTCTTTTCATTTCAAACACTTTAGTAGCATTGGCACATATGTAAGGCTATATATATATATATATATATATATATATATATATATATATATATATATATATATATATATTGACTAATCAGTATCAATTGCATGCTGATTGAAATGTCCATTTGTGTCAACCCAATCTACTATCCCCAGACTTTGCGATGAAAATCAAGTTTTTGGTTTCGGATTTTTATTACTGTCTACGCAGTAAAATTTACAAAACAATAAGCCGACTCAATATGATGATGAGATCAGTTGAGATAATTCCTTTCATGTAAAATACGTCACTCAGCTCTTTATGAAACGTTCTGCAATTTACGGAGGATCAAGGGCACTACGTAAAACCAACGTACCAAAAATCAGTCAGGAATGCAAAACTCGTCCTGAGCAAATAACCTAGGACTAAAATGCAATCAGAGCAACAAATTGCCACAGGCTTACAAATAAAGTGTAGCACAACTAACATGCCACTGTGATTCCTGAACTATAAATGCATCCGGTTATCAATTATGAATTCCCCGAAGTTTCTACTCAACCTCACTGAGAAACGGTAGATCTTAGATCATGTATTCTACATTCATCAAAGATCATGTATGCTACATACATTCAAAAGGAAAAAAAATAAAAAGAAGAAAAAAATATTTCCACAACATTTGCACATCTAGCGCCCCCTTTATCATCTACAAAACAAGTAAATGCATGATTTGTTTGATGCAAAAGAGTCCAGCATTCTGTAAGTTATTAATTTGAGAAAATATCAGACTGGCCTTCGCCATGCAAATGATGATACAAGTCTTTCTGTCCCTTCATATACCCATAATGTTAAAAAAAAGGACTATCCTGAGCCATGAACAAATGGTCTTCTCAAATTGGTGGCAACTGCTCGTTAGTATGGTCTGTAACGCATGGGTCTCCTGAACCTTGGAAACCTCCTGCATATGAGATAAATTAACATAAGCAATTATGAAAAAAAGAAAAAAAAAACACATAAATGAGTAACTGTTTTTGAATTATACATATGACCAGTAACATTGACTGGTTGATCAATGAATTTGCTTGAATCAAAGAAAACCAATATCATAAGTTGGAAAATAAACAAAAGCATGAAAATTCCACACATAATGGGGAAAGCACAGCAAAGCCAGAAGAATACACCAGACAAGGCCATAAGCAAATAAACTAGAGCTTCTCCTAAAGGAAAAATTCACTATAAGCAACCAATACCATTTCATATGTGCACGAATAAAAAAGAATTAAAACCCATAAGTATCTGAAAGTCAGCTCATAATTTGCTACCCATTTTTCCAGATGCCAGCAAAAGCACAACTAATTACATTAAAAAAAAAAAAACTAATAACATAATTGAACTACACAGACCAAATTTCTACTATACTGTTTGTAAAGCTTATCTTCACTACTAAAAACATGTTAAATATGCATTCACTTTGGTGAGGAAAAGTTTATATCACATCTTTCTCATAAAGAACAGAGTTCAGCCATAAAACTAAACCATCTGATATCTATTTAATCTTGTGTATGTACGGAAACATACAAAAGATTTTATTCCATACATACACAAGATTTTATTAAATAGGTAGCAGAGAAGTGGAAGGTATCAAGTTTTCTTATATTTTCTTCATCGTCAGTGACTAGAAGTGGTAAAGATATTTAAATACCTACCCATAACCATATGCGGGATAGAAGGGCGGAGCAGGCATGAATGGCCTTCGAGATCTGAAGCCATAAGGATTGGGAAACCTTCCTCGATATTGCTTCATTCCAGGAATATTAGTTCTCTTAGCAGAGACCTGATGACAAACCAGACCCACCATCAAAAATCATATAAGCAAATTGACAGAGCAATTAACAGCAAAGAAACAAGTTAAGCTACCTTTAACTGACGGCCATGCAGTTCGGATTCATTTAACAAAAGAGCATTTTGAACGGCATCAATTTCAACAAATTCAACATAAGCAAATCCTTTTGGCTGACCAAACTTGTCAGTCAAGATTGTCACTCTGTTAACTGTTCCACAGGATTGAAAATGCTGCTGCACTTCTTCAGGTGTACAGGCATAGTCTACCTGTAATAAGAACATAAATGAAGAGCAACAAGATTACAAACTTCCAAATCAGAACAGAGAAGCACAAGAATTGACACATTAGAGCATACAAAAAGAACAACTAATCTCAAACCCAAACCAAAGGAACCCCAAACAAATAGAATGTAAGGTAAACAAACGAATTGTTCACACCAGTGTATTTTCTTTTCCACACAAAATAAATTGAGAAACAAAGAAATAATTTTCCGTAAAAGAAAACAAAAGCATCATTACTTGAGCAGCAGAACTGACATATTCAAATTCATCAACAAAAATGGTTCTTGCAATTTGCAAATACTAGTATAACCCACATATTAACCATTATAGAGAACAAGCATTATATCTACACAGTACACTCTGAACACCTCACAATTACAAGAAATAAAATAAAAAAAAAAAAACGTAAGAAAAGGATAGTTAACCCTCACATTACCAACATAAATAGAGCGGGAATCCACCTCTTCCTTTTCAGCTTGACTTGCAGAACCACTTGAGGCATCTTCAAATAAGTTCAAAGGGGAAAAATCATATGGGTGATAAGAATTGAACTAAAGTAATTTAGACACAAACAACAAGAGGTATACATGCATTAAATCACAAAAATATTGTAATAGAACAGTTCATAGAGATAATATTCTATATACATGTCTCTCTGTGTGTGTACACACGCACGCTAGTCAAGTTAACAAATAACCCAAAACTCGGCCAAAATCAGCATCATGTGGAGATGGAAGATGTTTATAAAAATAAAAACTCACATTTGAAGTATTAGTAATATAGCTCCAGAAATGACCTAATTTGCTGATTATGGACAAGCTAGTAACCTTTTGATAGTTGCCCAAAAATATAAATTAAATTTTTTCCAATTTCAATCCGTTATCGCCTGAAATTAAGAAAATAATACCTACATGCACACTTATCTAAAACCGAATACCTGTGACTATATCTCAGTCTATTTCCAGCAAGCTAAAATATGAATTAAAGATTCACTCGTGACTAAAATAAACGAACCTACTTGCTCAATAAAATTAAGAAGAGTTTAGTACACAAGCATATATATATAGAGAGAGATACCTTGGACAGCTCCCATCTCCTTCTCAACCTTGGCCTGCATTTCACGGAGAGCGCCAGCTTCTTCTTCGATCTCCTTCAGTCTCTTCTTCATGTCCTCCAAATCCTAAATGAAAAATTACAAAGAAATAAAGAAAATGCGAACAAAATCAGATAAATAAGCCCAGAACCCTAGATAAATAGAGAGAGAGAGAGAGAGAGAGAGATGGAGAGACCTTGGAGTTAGGACCATGGTCCTCTTCTTCTTCAGGCCTCGAAGACATGTCGATATCGGCGTCCATCTCTCCCTCGTCAGGCATTTCAGTCCCGTACACCTCATGCTCTTGCTCTTCATGCTGATCCATCCCTCTACGTCTACCGCGGGAAATTAGGTTCTTGGGGCTAACTGCTAGGGTTTGGGGTTTCAATTTGGGGTAAAAAAAAAGACGTACAAACTAGCCAGGGCTGGGGAGGTCGGTGCACTGCGTGCGACTGTGCGCGTGTAAAATGTCCCGTAATGGATTCGGTGGACTGGGGGAGAAAGGCTAATTTGTAATTTTCCCAATTTCAGCGGAGTACTTTTGGGTTTCCGCTCTTTAGGCGCTGAGGCCCGGTCACGGAGTGAACATAATTGGGCCTAAACAGTCTAATTTTAATGGGCCTATATGAGCTCTTTTTTCAAATAAAAATCACTGTAGTTTTAAGGCTCAATTAAAAAAAAAAGCACTCATATGCCTTTTATAATTCTATCACATATTTTTAATTTTAACAATTCAACTATCCACTCGTTTTAAGGTAAATTATTATTTATTTACTTCTTATATTTTTATTATTATTAACATTTTAATTAGTTATTTATCATATTATATTTATTTTATTATTAAAAAAAATAATTTATTATTTTTTGAGTTTTGTTAAAGATTATTTTTATAAAATAATAAAAAATAACACTATAATTTTATGAACAATTCTAATTATAAAGCTGATATCAAATATAACTATTAGCTATTTTTTAAAAAATTTATCAAATATTTAGTTCAATTATTTAGATTTCTAGATACTCGTTATTTCAATGTCTATGTATCAGTTGTATTCAATCAAACACTCTTTTAATAATACTATTAAAATTTGTAGTGACACCTGCAAAAATTTGAATTCAGAAGCAGTTAAGTGATAATTAAGCCATATTACAAATGAAAAATATGCAGTAATTAATTATCCAGGTGCATGCCAAATTATGGGAACTTACTTCCACACTTGAAGTTGCGAGGAACAGCCCTTCCACGGCCTTCAATTTGCTTAATAGTACGTTGTACTCCAATAAGAGCAGCCAACTTAGGAGTAGCAACTGGGCACACACACTCAAGATGAGTCTCCCTAACGCGTTGGCGGCAATTCGGCGATGGATTAATGCCAAAAATTATTGCCTTGCATGCGTTCACTAGAAGCCTCTTCTCCTCCTTGCACTGGCTTGGGCTCACGTCTGCCCTCACCCTAGTGGCCTCCAATGCCACCACCATCACTAGCACCACTAAGAGCAGTATTACTGCCCATGACTTTGCCTTAATTCCTCTCATACCCTTAAACTTCTCTTTTTTTCTTACTTTTTCTCTTTGGGTTTAGCTAGTAATACATACCAAACCCCTTTATATAGGGAAAGTTAGATGGAAATTAAGCTAGAGTTGGCTCCTATCCTTACAACTTGTGCTAAATTTAATCAAGTCTTCGCAACTTTACCAATCTAATCATATAATATGGAAATCAATCACGTAACATTTCATGAGTAGTTTTGATCAAAGCCAAATGCAATTCAAGAAAAGAGGGGTCAATTGACTCTCTTTTTTCTAAAATTATTGCTATATATTTTTATATTAATTTAAATTTGTTCATCGTAAATTTAAGTATTGAATTTTTTCTTAATGAAAAATGTATTTTTACTGATAGGAAATTAATAGACTCCTACATATTGAGCAAATTATGGATTTTATCTACTTAAACTAGCATTTAATTTATAATTTTTATTATTTAATTTATTTTTTAATTACATTATAAATAAAGATAAATTATTACTATTAAATTAATTTTTGACTAATTTTGTTCTCATTTAATTTAATTTGAATAAGTTTTTATTTATTAATTTAAATTTTATTAAATATTTATATTTTATCTCACAATTTATGTAAATTGATATTTATTTTTTTAGATTATAGAAAATATATTAAATTAATGAGAAAATAATGCTATTTGAAAAATATATAAATATTATATTTTATTATTAATATAATAAAAAATATATTAAATTACTTAATAATGAATTGATTTATTTAATTTTAATAATAAAAAAAATATATGACATTATTATTAATTAAAAATAACATTTTATTATATTATTTTTTAAAAATACTATATCTTTCAATTTTTGTAAAGTGTAAGTTTTTTCATTAATTTGATATATTTTTTATAAAATAATTTTTTCACAAAAATAGTTATCGTTTTATATAAATTTATGATATAAAATAAATATATTTTATAAAATTAAAATTTTAAAATATCATTATTTTTTTATTAATATAATAAATGTTAAAAGAATACTACTTTTCAAAAGACATTTCCCATAATTTTGATATTATAATTTTAATTTATTTTAATCTTTACTTGTAGCCAATTTTCAATGTAATCATATTTATAATATACTTTTGAAATTCTTTTTTTTTTATATAAAAATATAGTTGAGAGATAATTTATACATAAAAATTTAGATATTTAATTAAAATTTAAAAATAATTTTATTGAAAATTAATGATATTAATATATTAATAATTAAAATATTAATTATAATTACATTTTGATATATAATTATCATAAAAAAATATTAAAAAGTTTAAGAAATATTAAATAAGAAATTTATAAAAAAAATAATTATTAAATAAATATTAATTAAATATATTTAAATAAATAAATTTTGAAAATGATACTAATAACTTTTGAAATAAATAATAAAAAATATAATAAATAAAAAACAATTTTGAGAGCACTTTGGTAAAATGCAATAATTTTTATAATAATAAAATATTTTTTATTTACTTAACTATTTCAATTTAATGATCATAAGTTCGCCACAATAATAATAATAATAATAATAATAATAATAATAATAATCTTAGAAAAATAAAATTAAAAAATATTAAATTATTAACATAAATAATAATACATATTAATTATAAAATAGTCGTAACTTTTATTATTAATGTCGTTATCTTTTAAATTTTTTTATTTTAAATAATAATAATAATTATTATTATTATAGAAAGTGACATGCAATAAATAATATTTTTTTAAATAAAATTATAAAAAATAATATAAATAATTTTTAAATATTACGTTTGATTATAAAATATCTTAATATTTTAAAAATTAAATTAAAATAATAATAATAATTTAAATAATAAATATTATGATAATATTATAAATAATAATTATAATTAAAGGAGAAATAAAAAAAAATTAAATAATAATTAATGCATAATAGAGTTATTTATAAAATATGATATGTGTTAAACTTTTCAAGAAAAATACCATCTGATATTCTCTTGACAATACTTTCCTGCTTTACACACACATATATATATATATAACTTAATTATTTTGATATGAGTATTAAGTACATTATTTTTAAATACACTAAATATATTAATACTCAACTCAATTAAACTTTTATTCTACAAATTTGGAGTCGGCTATATGCATTCACTTTTTTTACTCTAAACGATTTTGAGTTAAATCTTCATAAATGTGTATCTTACTAAAAATATTAATAATTTATTTATATATTAACCCAAAAAAAAATCTTTCTAAATCCGCTCATATTTTGGCAAAATGATATACATTGTATTTTGGATACATATCTTCTATCGTCTTTCAAAAATTCCATTTATTTTTATAATAAAATAATTTCATTAAAAAGAAAAATAAATTACATCATGAGTAACCAAATATTTAACACTCTCAAAAGCTTCCTCAAGCCCAAAAACAAAAAATTGAAATATGCCCCTACACAGTACTTTGCTAAAAAAGAGCTACTTGTTGCTTCCTTATGGTGCAAAAGACCATACTCAAGGAGAAACCCACCGCTACTTGTATCTGCGTAGGGTAATCACCACATCAAAAGGAATTTATATTTTGAGCCCACTGTAAAATCAAATTATGACTCTACTGAAAATTTGTAACAAAAAAAAAAACTCCACTCAATTTTTTTTTTTTTAAGTAGCTTCATAAAAATCAAAAGCCAATTAAAATAGGAAAAGAGGAGACAAATTAAAATGATTTCCTCCATTTGCATGTGGGTTTTTAAGCAAATTGACATTCTATATTTTTTACTTATTTAAGTTTTCAAAGCTGTTATTATAAAAATAAAATTAATAATTAATTAATATTTTTAACTAGATTAAGTCATCTTACAAAAATTTAATTAGATTTATTAAAATTTTATCTTTTATTTTATTTATTCCTCTGATTTATATTAGTTAATTTAGTTTTTTTCAACTATAGAAAAAATTATTATATATATTTTTTTTCATTGACTCAAATTTTTGACTTCAGATCTGTTTGATATTATTATTAGACTATTATTTAAAAAAGTTACCTTTTAAAATATACTATATTATATAGTATTAAAAAATAATTTAAAATTAAATTTAATAAATTTTAATTATAAAAATATTAAAATAATAAAATAATTTTTTTAATAACTTTTAAAATAATATTTTTATTTAAATCGCAATATCAAACGGCTAATTCATCGGTTTCAAAAACAAAAATCTCAGACTTCGTCACCGTGCACAAGTGCTCTTTTTGTTTTAGGCCTCAACATGTGTTTGTCCCCATCAGAACTGACTGAGAATTGATGGGGATAGGCTCGTTGGAAGGAATTTTCAAATACTTCATCATTTAAGTTGGAATTACCTGTCCAGCACTTTATAAGGAATTCTGTGTGCATGCGATAGGAAGTTATTTTTCCACCCAAAAATTGGCCTATGCCATTCACGCTTCCAAATACTTCATCTAAATCATTGAAACGCTAAACAGTTTGTTAATAACCCATAATGCCCAACTTGTACCATGAATTCCTTATTCTATTATCAATTGGAATGATTCTTTTCTCATAAAGCATTTATTCAAATGACTCAATGGGAAATGATGAAAATTTACAATTGCACAAAAAAAATTAATAATAATCCATTGGCGCGCGCCTTCAACAGGTTTAGCTCCTTTCTCTCTGGTTTTGGAGAGATTTTTTTTTTTTTACTTTCTTTTAGAGTCACTGGACTATTCATCTTTGTCGTGTAGTCACTTTTACCTATTATATTCAGATATGAGATAATTTTGGTTTTTTTGTTTTTGAGAGTGGATTATTCCTCGTCGTTTTCTTGTGGGTCTGTAAATAGGAGATTTTAGTGTGTTTTCTTTGTAGGTGCGGTTCAACAGAGAGAATGAGATTCTTCATGGAGCTAGATGAGTTCATCTAGTCTATTGTTTGCCGAGATTTTACATGCACTTCATTTCAGCACTCCTCCTTTTCGAAGAAAAATGGCTTGCTTGTTGTGTTTTTTGCTTCTTGGGTATGCGATTGCCAAGTCTATTTTAGGGGATAGGTATCTTCGAGAGACGTTACTGATATCATCTATGAAGCACCCAATCCCTTAAGTGGCTATATGAGATCGAGAGAACTTACGAAGCTGTGCAAGTTGCCAAGTGATCCTCTGAATGAGGTTTTTCGATTAAAATTTGTTTTCTATCAGAGTCTCTTCTTGTCTCAAGACCTCTCCTCGTCATTGCGTTGCTTGGCATCTCTAACGCCACTCGTCTGTTTTGTTGCTCCATGATTGTTTGCGGAATTCTGTTCATCTGAGGATGATTTCTTCGTGTAAAGATGGACTCATCGGTGGTTTTGAGTTAGAGCCATGTGTCAAGCCCATGTCTAATTTGTACTCTTTTGGATTGGGCTGATCAAGCTATTTTATGCTAAATATTATTATAATATTATACTTAAAAAATAATATAATTTGTATAATTCTAAAATCTTATTGTTTTTCTAGTTCTCATTTTTTAAAATTCTAAACTTGATGAAAATGTATCGTAATAGTTTTATTATTAGTCACATATTTTCTAATTTTATTGATTATTATTATTATTATTAAAATTATTTTTATACTAATAATAAATTAATAATATATAAATAGTAATAGAAATATTTTAATTTTATAATAGATTTTTATTATATTAATTTTATTTATTTGATTATAATTAAAAATTTAATGCAAAATTTTATAATTTTAAAGATAGATTTAGCTAGAATCATTGATCCATATTATTACTTTTTAAGAGATAAGAAGCAAAATATAGGGGAAAAAAATACAAATTTCACCATATCCTATGCTAAATATGTTTGAATTTTTTTAATAAATAAATATTAAAAAAAAAAAAAAAAAACTCTCCAGAGTGAGTTGTGCTAAAACAAAGAAGGCCCAAAGAATGGTTGATTTGATGTACCAGAGAAAATTAACGACAATGAGCCAAGGTCTTTTTGAAAAAGCTGCACGAAGCCAAAGGAAGATCAGCGACACCAACCTAAGGTGACCGGCACCGACCTTTCCCTTCGCAATTTTCCATCTATTGATATTTCGTTTTGTTTGAGACTGACATGAGATTATTTTATAAGATAATGGTAAATTTTTTTTTATGATTTTAAATTGTAAATATGTGTTTAAAGAATTTATAATTTTACAAATATGAAATATGAAATCTATATCATTATTATTAGTGAGGATGTATATATATGCGTGTACTCTCAATAATTTCGCCTGTTTTATTATTATAAGATTATCAAATATTTTTAAGATTTAAAAATCATAAATACGTGTTTAAAATATTCATAATTTTATGAGATATTTAAATTTTGTTTAAAAATTTTCATTTTGGATCCTTAAAATTAGTGAATTGTAAAAATTCATTTTAAACTCTCCAAAAAAAAAAAATTCAATCCTTTTTATTCCTTTTAAACAATAAAAAATTATAAAAATATTATTTTGAAAAATTACTTAACAAATTTTAATTTGCGCTGTTAGCATAATCAGGAAGAAGACTATGTGTATACATCTTCTCCGGCAGCCGGATGAGGAGGAAGAAGACTAGCAATCTTGGCTGGGCAAGTACTTTAAAAATATTCTTTAAGATATGAAATATGAATCCCGTAAATATAAAAGAAGGGACATCTACTCCAAATAAATAGAAGAAAATTCATTCAAGCCAGAATTTTTTTTTTTATTTGCAGGTTTAATTATTTAAAGTTCATACAAATAATTTTAAGAAAAAAAGAAAAACAAAATTTTGAGATGAATTGGCTTTCCATGAGCCACGCATACATTCACCTACGTCTTATTGCTGCACTCGAATATATATGAATAAACTCCTTAAAGCTTTGGAGGAGGAAGCAGCCAGCTAGAACCCTTAATGAAGCCAAGAGTAGTGTAGGGTTTCACATCTCCAGCACTTAGTTGCTTGCTGTACTTAACTCGTCCGCTTGGAGCTGCGCCTGGTCCTGTGTTCTTGTATTCTCCAAAGAAAACTTTTCTGCAAATTCCATTCAATATGAATTCAATATCTGTATAGCTTAGAGTTTTCATTATTAGAAAATCTTAAACTCCAAAAATTACTTACCCTTCTCGTTCTGGATGGTCGTTACTGGACCATCCTTTTGGATCGACAACCTCGCTCATGCTACTATAGGCAAACACCACCCTAGGCATTTCCATCCATGCTCGGCCTAGGAGTGCCTTCTTTCCATTACCAGCATTACCAGTTACCTGGCAATGTACAAAAGAAAATCCTATATCTTCTGAATCTTTTTGCCTTGCATGTGCAGTTATTACTGTAAGTTCATTAGCTGCTAACACACGCAACTCTGTATTCTGCATTTATAAAAACAAGTTTATAGTTAAATTAAGTGTACATATTAAGCCTATTTGTAGGAAAAAGATTAATTTAATGAGTTTTGATCAAATAGGTTCATTACCAAGTAAATGGACTTTCCACTTCCAAAAATGAAATCAACAGTGCCTTCAATATAACAGTCCTTGAAAAAATGATAACCCCTGTCATCACACAATGTATCTTGAAATCCATACATTTTCACATTGTATAAAGCTGCCATACTGCCTCCGGTCCTTAGAGCTAGCGCTTGGGCTCCTTTTCTTTTTCCATCTGGCTTTGGTGCAGTATTCTTAACCAAAAATAAATCCAAAAATTACTAATATGATGGCAAATTGGAAAAAAAAAAATGGAAGCTAATAAGAGAATATATACTATTCATCAATATTGACCTTAAAAATCATATTAGAAGCCACGAAAAAATCAGACTCTACTTGCAATGTGGCACTAAAAACAGTTCCATATTGAGCTGCTGTACCCCCATATTGCAAGGTTGGCATACTATTAGGTTGTCCAATGAATGAAACGAAAGGTTTATCTCTTGGAATGATGACTTTCTCATTGTAAGTTCCAGCTCCAATATCCAAAATCACACGTTGTTTATTTCCTGATGGGATGCTCTTAACCGCATCTGTTATAGTCTTGAAGTCTCCACCTCCATTTTGTCTAACCTTAATGATCTTGGGATTAGCTTCGGCAGCTTCAAGGGAACTGTTCAAGGTGCCCTTGCGACTTGCCAGGGGCTTCACATTGGCATTAAACCAAGCTTGTATTCCAGATTCAGACTCTGGGATTGGTGTGTTATCATCCGAGCTAACGGTGATGGCTGCAAGAAGAATGGCAAGGATAGCATATTTGAAGGAAATGAGAGGAAGGTATCTAGCCATTTTCTATTGATTGAACTATTTTTGTTTGTTGATTTTTAGATATGCTGCCGCTTGTTAATGAATTTATAGGTCAATACTCTTTTGAGAAAGCCTTAAAATACATGAGACTAAGAGAGTTCCTCGCATTCTTGTCTTTCATTTGTGGGATTCTGAGAGCTTCTCGCCCTCCCTTTTTTAATTATGGTTTGCTGGATATTTCTTTTTAAGTTCAAAAGAATCAAAGGGGAATTGACCGTACAGGGTCAATTTAAAAAATAATAAACCGAAACGGGGTAGAATTTGGGAAAATTACGGGAAAAGGGTGAGAAGGCCAAAAAACGTTAATAAAACGTTATTCAAAAATTCAAAATAGCGTCCCCCAACAACCCCACCCTCGACTCGAAGAAAAAGCGCGACGGGCGAAGCTACCGAAGGATGGCTAATATGATTAGCGTCCAAGACTCTCAAAGAATAACGCTAATCATATTGATTTTGTAAATATATTAAATTTATAATATTTTGATCGATCATTTAATTATAATTATTTATTATATTTTATAAAATATATAGATTGATTTTGTTTAAAGTTTATTTTATATTTTAGTAGTAGTAATATTTATTTAATATTATATATTTATGAAATTAATTTAATTTATATATTCTAAATAGAATATAATTGTACGGTTTAAAAAATATTTATATTCATAAAATTAATTTTATATTTTTGTAAAAAAAAATTTATCAATCATAAAAATATTTCTTAATTTATAGATTAAAAAATATAAATGTATAATATTTGAATATATTTGATTGATAAATTTAAAATTATGTTAGTTATAAAAATTAAAAGTTATTAAAGTATAACTAATATTAATTTTTATTCTTATTATAATTATGGATAATATATTTTCTTCATAGCAATTAATAAATGTAATTACTTAATTAGTTTTAATTACTTTATTGTTTTCAAATTAATTAAAAATATATATATAAAATGTTTACTAACATGTCATACGAGCAATTGACTTAAAGCAAGATATAAATTAAGACAAGTATTCATAATTATTATACAAATAAAAATAAATATTTAAATTAGTCATGAAGAACTCGATGTTGTCCGCTCTTACGGATCACCTTGTGCATCTGATGATTCCCATAATGCATAGCACCTTGTTCATGGTGTCCAAATAGAGATGGAATATGGCCTAAGGCAGATATAGTGCATAGTATTGATCGAACCATATCCGCCAAATTGACAAATGGAGCAAATAAGCTACTCATTGGTGTATGGAAGTCAAATGCACATGAGAATGATATGTCATCCATGGTGTTGATGGGCGGTATTGATGGGGTAGGCATCCAAAGTATAATGTGGGGATAGTAATATGGTTGGAATCGTGGATGGACTAGGATGAAATAGGACGGGCCCGATGCCATGCGTAAAGGGTGCAATTTGATGTTGGCGTCGAGGAGGACGTGATTGACGCGTCGTGAGGGTTGGTTGATGGGTTGGTCCTCTTCCAATTCATCATTAAAAGGTGGCATTTGGCAAAGCCTACTTTCTTGTTCGAGCAATCATCATTTTCTTAATGTACACTTAACTTCGCTTTGTGTTGATGGATTTTGTAATTTTATCAAACAATCCTCAATGTAAAAATAAAAATATATACATAACGTTACATTTTATGTTAAAAATACAAAATTATTATTATAAGTATTTAATAATGAAAAAATACATGTTGTTAATCATTACCACACAACCAATAGCGGCTCCACTTATTGAGATCAATGATGGTGGAGTGGTTGTCCCATTGTTGCCCTTGAACAATATATTGTTATTCCAACGATGAATATATGTTGCATGGTGGTGTGCCCAATTACTCAACTCATCTTTTGCGGTGGGGTCTTGAATAAAAAGGGCCCAACCAAAGCGCCTCATGAGTTGGTGCCATTCAATAATATGAAAGCAAATTAATGTCCAATAATTCCTCACTATATGGTTCTGAATATTAGTAAAACATGAAGTGATTATAAAAAAAATATAACATATTATTTTAAGTCATATTATTACATCTTTAGGTCATATCAGCAAAAGGTTGTACGAATTTGAGTTGATAAGAAAATTAAAAATATAATACAATAAAGGCAATTTATTCATTGCTTAATGGATAAAAATATAAATTTAATGACATACCTAGCACCTAGAGGTGCATCATGAGCCGATGGATCCCTTATTGATGGAGAGATTATTTTAAATCTCTCCCAAGAAATCTGCAAAATGAATAGTGGTAAATCTCCTTTGTTATAGCTCACGATAAAGGAAGGCTAAGCAAGCTCCACCCCAACTAGCTTCCCTCAAGTCTTTAGAAACATCAAGTTGACACGTGAGTTTGTCTTGTCGGAAATATCGAACTAATGAGTCGTAATATGAATGCTCTTGCATGCCATATTAAATCATCGACTTGATGTGGAATATCTCCAAACTCATCAACTAGCCACGATAATTTGAGTGTATGTCCTCGGATCATTTAGGGTGGTCTAGCTCCCAATAATGTCTTGACATTCAGCTACGCAGGACACCCATCTGGGCAAACCGGAAATAATTCGACATCACGAAGAGTGATTGTGCACTCACCAATTGGCATCATAAATACTAATAAATCCGAATCATGAAGATGAGTGTCGGTATGTAATATTAGAAATCCCTGTCGTAGTGTGTTGGTTTGAGTCGAAGAAGCTCTTTATCAATTGACCGGGCACAATGTAATCTCTTCTTTCTTGTTGTGTAGTCATACCTATTTAGTATTACAAAATATGCATTTTCAATGGATCTTTTGATAGGTAAAACAATGCACATATGTTTCTTGTACATTAATTAATACGAATGGTAACAAAAACATATAATGAAGGAATTAAATTATATAAATAAACATAGTCAATACATTACTTAAAAGTACAATATTGTTAAGTACATCATCAAAACATATAAATATACATGAAAAACACATATAAATATTACAACTAATTAGGTCATCTAATTAGCTCATCATAAAGGTCTTTGTCCAATGTGTAGTTGATTTTAGGTAACATGGGCTTCAACAGAGTATGTTTGTTACTATC
Source organism: Hevea brasiliensis (assembly GCF_030052815.1). Lineage (NCBI taxonomy): Eukaryota > Viridiplantae > Streptophyta > Magnoliopsida > Malpighiales > Euphorbiaceae > Hevea > Hevea brasiliensis. Next base: position 85,125,858 of record NC_079505.1, on the reverse strand, counting down.
ACGAATTTTATACCACTATATTCTTTTGCGAAATCTTAATTAGCGATAAATATGATGGGAGTTAGCTTCTAATTTTTGCCATAGCGGTCAAGTATACCCTCTGACTAAAAGTGACCTTAAAGCCAAATATCTAGGTTTATCTGTTAATAGCTCTCCTTCCCATATGATTTGTTGAATGAGCGTTGACCCTTATCATATGTGTTACTTCCATTGGTAGATTAATCAAATTCTTAATTAGTCCATGTACCCTTACTCTTTGTTGTTGATTGACAATCCTTTTGAGAGCGCATTATACGAGCCATTATATTATCTACGACATAAACAAAATGGAGCACAAATAAATATATGAGAATCACATGATAATGCAAACATTATGGGAGATAATGTACTTGATAATAAAACATGTTACATTTACACATAAAATTAAAATATAAAAATAAATACATTCCGCAACAATTTATAATAATGATACATATTAACATAATTAACTTATGTTGTTCATGTGACAATTTTTTTGTGTGTCCTTGTACATGACATAACGAACAATGATTTACACTCCAATCCATTTCATTCTTCTTCCAAATTGGCGTCCTTTAGACCTTAATGGATAATTATCGTTGGCCAATCATCGGGATGTCCAAGAGCATGAAGTGTTTGCTCCAATGTGTAATAATTTGAAACGTATTGCTCATAATTAATTGACATTGCTTGGCATGCGGCAATCACATGAGAACATGGAATGCATATTTCTTCAAACTTCTTGCATGTGCATTGCCTTTCATCAAGTTTGACCACATGCAAACTTCAAATTCACACATTATATGAGCTTGCTTCATTTAAATTGTCAAGTAATATTTGAAGACATGTGTAAATTTGAAGCCCATTTGCTGATGCTCACACGGAGTCGTGCGGCGTGTGTCAAAATAATCAACACCTTTGGAAAAATATTTTTCTACCATTGGTATTCCAATTAGTTGTCATGGAGCCATAACGTTTCCCTCCATCATGAGCGTGTCCATTTTTCCAAAGGTATCTTTGTAGCCCATTCAAATGTATATGCTCATTCTTGATTGTGTTCATGGCCTCATAAAATTTTTTTTTCCAATTGTTGTCTTGTAAAAATAAAAAGCCATGTTATTTGTTGGATACACATGTCAACTTTATATTTAGATTACAATAAATAGTCAACTTAGAAAACTAACAGAGCTTCTTTCATATTAGTATTCTTAAACTTTGTGTTGTAATTGATGATATGTCTTACGATGATGCCTAGCAGAGGTCGCCACCAATCTTGATTCATTGCCTTTTTATGGCAATATGTCTATCTGATATAACACATATTCCATTACGATCACAAACACCCTCAAACAAGACATAAACCAATCAATTGGGAAAATATGGTTATTACCATCAAGTGTTGTTGCACAAAATAAACATCCTTTGTACTTTCCATATAAAAAGTTGAGTCTATGAATATTTCTTGAATCCTTCTATTGTTTGTTTATATGCCCAAAACATTCTATCGAAACCCGATAGCGAGGATCTAATCTATTATTAACAAAAAAGGATCATCTTCAATCAAGAACATACTACAAAGCAAGCATAAATAATCACCAAAGATCTTAATAATTGCATGTCTTTCGATAACTTGGCATATATCAATCTTATCTTTTATTCCTATCTTCACATTGGGTTGTTAATGGCGAGAATGAAATCGGATATAAATTTGCTATCCAATTGCTTATGATCTTGTGATGGATTAACACATGTATGTGGTCCATTATATCGCGTAATTTTCCATATATCACTTCCTTTCAATCTCCACTTACAATTGCTCGTTGTGTCTTTTGCACGATGGCATATGTTTTACTCTTTGTCTCCTCATTACAAAACTCATGGTGCCTATGTAAATGATATTCTTTGTGACTTTTGGACATCCTCTCTAGATGAGAATATCATTCCTAATTCAAACTCTTTTAATGGATCCCACATTGAACTACACCGTGGTGTTGACCATGGATCAAGCAATGAAAAATCTATTTCACTATAAGGCGGAGGAGGGACAAGCGGCATTATTGGGTTTGCAACATGAGTATTATAGTAAAAGGCAAATCTACTACTAACTCATTATGATGACCACCATCCTCATTCATGTCATCACTATCAATCCATTCTTCATCGACTCGCATCATCCTCATCATCATCGGACAATAATCATATTCAAAATCACTTCAATGTAACAATTATTTGATGGGCGCTTCATCAACAACATTGAAAAATTTCAATATATAATTCAATCGATGACATACCTCCAATTTCATCAATGTAATTAAACATAATATTCACATCGTCATCGTTTGTCAAACCCATGCAATCCCATTTAAATGAGCCATTTTTTCAATGGGTAATAAGATTTTCGATATAAATTCATGTCCACCTAAAAGATTAATTCCACGGACAATTTTCAATCCTAAAATACCAAAATCCCTACGTTTACCAATAGTAATGACGGTTGAAGAACCCCCATAAAATTCATAGCCTTCATCATTCATAATGATTTCTCCATCCCAATAAAAAGTAGCAAAACTTGGAATTGACATTGATAAAATAAAAACATTGTACATTACTAATTTTTCTATTTTTTAATTTTAATTAATAAAATAAATTAATATTTTATTTCTACTAATTATATTTTAATTAAATATGCAATGATTTACATATTTTTATGTTACTCTTGTTTTAATTTTTAATCATATTTTAATAATATTAATTTTTTAAATAATTACATATTAATTGTTATATTGAGTTAATTTTTTTATTTTATTATTTTTTTCTTCCATAATATATAAATCATATAATTTTATAATTTATTTTTATTAATTACATTTTAATTAAAATGCTACTTATTTTTGGCAATTTTTTATATTACTAATTTTTCATTTTTTAATAATATTTTATATAAATTTATATTTTATTTTTATTACATCCTTTTCTATAATATATTATGAACACAATTTTCTATTAATAAAGAAATTATTTTCAACAACATTTTACATTACTAATTTTTCTATTCTTTTAATTTTAATTAATAAATTAAATTAATATTTTATTTCTAATAATTACATTTTAATTAAAATGCTACTTATTTTTTTTGGCAATTTTTATATTACTAATTTCTCATTTTTATTAATATTTTATATAAATTTATATTTTATTTTTATTACATCATTTTCTGTAATATATTATGAACTCAATTTTCTATTAATTTTTCCCTTTCTTCTATAGCTTTTACTAATTTTTAAAAACTTAAACTATTATTTTATTTTATACTAATATTCTCTGTTTAACTTATTAAACTATTATATTATGAGATACAAAAATTATATGACTTAATATAAAATTTATTTTGTAACATAATTTATATTTATAATTTTTATTTTCTCTTTCCTAACATTTTCTTAATACTACAAATTTATATTATTTTTTCTTTACCTTCTTTACTATTATACACTAAAAATATAATTTTTTGTATTATTTTTCCCAATAACTAATGCTCATTTTATCAGTATTATGCTATTACTATATATATATCAACTTGCTCACAAACATACCAACATGCATGCATAAAAAAAATATATATATATATTATTTTCAGCATAATAATTACATTAACACTCAAGCATTTTATATATTGCATGTTAAAACTTGTAACGAAAATTTATTTCTTAAGGAATATTACATTTTTTTCACAATAATATACATTATTATCACCTAAGCATTTCATATATTATATGTTAAAAATTATTAAAAATACATACCTTAATATAATTTTTTCAAATTTCTTCTTTCTTTCCTTGTGATCTACACTCTTCTCCTTCTTGCTCCACCACCAAAATGAGACAATGGATGAGGGAATGAAGGGTAGAAATGGTGAGGCGCAGGAGGCTCGGGAGGACACGGACGCTAATATAATTCTTGGTAATTTTTTTTGGTGTTAGCCTATTCTGGTATTTTTCCATTATGAGTTGCCTTAGTACGGTCATTTGCCCAGAATCAAAGTTCTTTTCAGAATAAAAGTCAAATCAAAAGCATCAAAGCTCTTTTCAGAATAAAAGTCAAATTAACCCTTCAACTTGTAATCAAGATTCAATTAAGTCTAAATTATAGTTTTAGATTTAATTGAGCCCCTTATATTACCAATATGGTTAATTTGATCAATTTTCTTTCAAAAAATAAACCATTAATTTTCTCATTTCATAATAATACAAAATTATTTTTTTACATAATAGAAAAATAAAGAAATTAAAGAATTCAATTTCTTTTAATTTTATTTTTCACCTTTTCTATTAATATTTCACTTTTTCTGCTTTGTTTTTTAGCCTTTTATTTAAAAAAATTGAAATAAAAATAATATTCATGTTTTAATAATATAATTTATTCTCATTAATTAATTTATAATTATATTTTTCAATGATCTCATTCTTAATATACTATACTATAATATAATATATCTATAAAAATATATAACTAATTAAATTTATAGTTTTTTTAAAGACCTAAATTTATAAATTTAAATTTAATCATAAAATGTTTATAATGAATCATGTAAATATTTATCAAGATTATACTATTTAATAAGTAAAATTCTATTTATATATTTAAACTTATATCTAAAACACATTCATGGTAGCTATAAAAGTTCATTGAACTTCGTTCTCAAAAAAAAAAAAAAATTAAGGTTTGTTGAACTTAAATAAGCTGAAGAAAGTTGGCAGCATATATTAAACAGTAAAAGCCAAGCAGTGTTGAGATTTATAAGGACAATGCAAAAGTAATTATATAATTTATTTTTTAATTTCTTCAAAATTTTATTTTTCCCTAATTTTATTATTTTATAAATTTAATAAATAGTCTTATTTAATTCTATATGCATTTTATAGATATTTTTTTAAAACATAATTTATATAATATCAATTTTACTTTTAATAATTAATATTAATTGCAAATATAAATATATTTATGATATTAAAATAAAAAATTAATAAACCCATGTACAGAAGCAAGGACGTTTTGCTAGTTAATAAATATAGAAAGGGAGCAGGGGCAGAACGTAACTATTTAGTGAGCAGAGCTCCTTTTTTTTTTTTTTAATATATAGTTATTAAATTAATTATTTCTAAAAATGAGTAATTTTCACATTGCTAGCCTCTTAAATTTTTTGAATAATAATCAAACTTTTTATAAATTTCAATACTTATAAGAATCAATTTCCTTTAATGGATTAGCTATTTAAAAAAAAAAAATAATGGTAATATAATTTTTTAACAAGTAATAGAAATTTACTAAATTAAATTTTTGATAAATTTATATTCAATATTATTAATTTTTAAATTAAATTTTGTATTCAATTTTAATCTCTCACCTCAATTATGCAAATTTACTAAATCATATTTTTTTAATTTCGTGTGATGTTTATATACTGTAATGAATTTGTGTATAATTTTACTGTACGAATTCTTATAAATATTGTAATTTAATAGAATATATTAAACAAAACTTTAATGTGAGGTGATATTTAAAAAAAAAAATCTTTATCAATTATATATATTATCAATAGCAAAAAGATTTTCATAGATATATACATTTAAATTTTATTTTTTTAAATGAATTTTTTAAAATTAAAAAAATTTTAAACTCTTTTAGAATGAGAATTAAAAAAAAAATTTCTTACAAAATTTTAAGAATACTCATATTAATAAAATAGCTCATTATAATAAATGAAAAATTCAGACTTAAATTTGATCTATCATGAAACTAAAATGTAAATATATGAAATTTATGTATTTAATAAGTGAGTTTTACTATATATTTTATATTTTGGGTCTATATTTGAACCATTATAATTTATTGTCTAATTCTAATGGTTGAACCCATCCATTAAAAGCTCTTAATTATGGTTGATATTGCTATTCTAAATTCAAAAAGATTAAATTTAACGATAACTATAAAAATTGACTATTATTAATAATTCGAGTAAAATTGTACAATTATTTTCAGAAGAAATTAAAACTCAGCAACAAATTTGTTACTCCAATTAATATCTGCTTTATTTACGAACACCAAAATATACAAAATTGCAAAATATGGATCGGGTTCACAAGTCTAGCACCCGCTTTATTGAGCTTAATTTAATGAACTCTTTACACCTATGGAGGAGGAAGCAACCAACTGGAGCCTTGAATAAAGCCAAGGGAAAGGAAGGGTTTCACTTCTTCATCAGTTAGCTGTTTGGCATATTTAACACGTCCAGTTGGAGCAGCGCCTGGGCCAGTATTCTTGTATTCTCCAAAGAAACTGTTCTGTAAATTCCATTCAACAAGATTTCAATATTTGTATAGCCTAAGATTTCTATTATTATTATGAAATCTCAAACTCCCTAATTACTTGCGCTTCTCGATCAGGATGGTTGTTACTAGACCATCCTTCAGGATTGACAACCTCGGCCATGCTAGCGTAAGCGAACACCACCTTAGGCATCGGCATCCATGCTCGACCCAAGAATGCTCCACTTCCTGTTCCAGTTACATTGCAATGTACAAAAGAGTAACCCACATCTTGTGCTTCAGTTTCTCTTGCTTGTGCTGTTATCACTGTTTGTTCTGCATCTGCTAGCACTTTTATCTCGGCTTTATATTGTGTGAAAGTAGCAATAATAAAATGACACTCATATATTATGAAATTTAATAATATATAAGAATTGTATTTTCTTAAATTGTATTTATTTTTTATAGATTTAAATTTTTATGCTTTGTATAACAATTAATAACTTATTTTATATGTTCAATTTTAATTATCATATTATTATATATTAACATATTAAAAATATATATATATATTTTTATTTTCAATTAATTGCTCTATATCTTATTTTTATGATTTATTTTATCCATATCAAAATTATATTGACTAAAATATTATGATCTAAATTTATAAATATGAAAAGAAAATGATATTAATAATAATGATTATGTGAAATGTAAAAGGATAATGAAATAATAAGTTTTTATTTTATTTTGAGAATGAATAATTAAATTTTAAATTAATTTCAAGTTAATTATAATATATAATAATCATATAGGAAATCAATTATTCTATTAATAAATCTAAAAAAAAGTAATTAAAAATTAAATAAGATAATTTTTTACATAATAATATCTATGTATAAAAAGAATAAAATAAATTAATACTTTCTATTTAGGCTATAAATTAGTTAAGCAATTTCTTATTAATAAAGGTGAAAAAATAATTTATTAATTAAGGAAAGAAACTAGGTAAGAATTAATTGAGGAATTTTATATTAAAATAAGTAAAATTAATTTATTAATTAATAAGGGAAATCAATTTGAAAATAATTAAATAATTTCTTACTATGAACATTTAATATAAATTTGAACTCATATGATATTGAATCCGACTCTTCATTATTTCGATTTTGGATCAATATGATTCTCGATTTTTCTGTTTGATACAGTTTCGATTCGATTTTCGATTCTTGAAACTATTTTATGTAAATATTTTCATAAAAAGTCATATTTAAATTAACATTTAAATTTTAAAATAAGTTAATCCTTCCATGTAATATATTATATAATATATCTTTTAATTATTTTTAAATTATATATATTATAATAGTACACTTATAATTAAAAATTATAAAATAATTTAATATATTTATAATTAAAATTATTAAAAAATATATAAATAATTTTATTTTGTATTTAATTTATACATATATAATTAAAAGTGTATAATATATTTAAAAAAATCATTATATATATATATATATATATATATATATAATTTTCAATTCAATTTCAGTTTGGTTTCAATAAAATTGTCGTATGATTCTCAATGAAAAATCAAAGTATGAAATTTCAAAAACTGTGTTTGCACTTTTAAAAGAAAGAAAAGGAAAAGATAGAAAGGGAAAAGAGATAATTGCTCTTGCCATTAAATATACATTGCATTAAACCTTGGATACATTTTAGCATAAATACAATCCTCCAAGAATAAGTGTTAATATTACATTTACATTGGAGGTGGAAGCAACCATTTAGAACCCTGAATATAGCCAAGGGAGAGGAAGCGTTTCACTCCTGCATCCGTTAGCTGCCTGGTGAATTTAACACGTCCTCTAGGATTTGAGCCTGCCCCCGAATTCTTGTATTCTCCAAAGAAAACCGTGCTGTATATTTCACACAATTCATCTATAATTAGTTCAATATCGACAATTTATTTTTTTTAATTGAATAATGGTTCAGGCCAAGATGAAGTCGAATAATCATTGTCTGCAAAAACTAAAAGATGAATTATGTACCTCTCTCTTTCAGGGTGGAAATTGTTTGACCATCCAAGAAGATTGACAGTGGTGCCCATATCAGTATAAGCAAAGACCACCTCTGGCATATCCATCCATGCTCGTCCCAGATATGTCCCAGACCCACTTCCAGTTATTCTGCAGTGTACAAATGAGTAACCATTATCTTCTGATCTGCTTTTCCTTGCTTGTGCTGTAATGACCGTCAGCGCCTGATCTGCTATAACATTTAGCTGTGTTTCCTGCATTTTAAATGAGGGATAATATTTATTTTTTTAATACAATATATATATATAAGAAAATTAAAAAATTTTGCGACGGTGATTATATATAGTACCAGATAAAGTGACTTTCCACTTCCGAAAATGAAATCAACGGTGCCTTCAATGTAACAATTCTTAAAGAAATGGTGGCCTCTATCATCGCACACTGTGTCTTGAAATCCAAGAATTCTGCAGTTATAGAAAGCTGCCTTGTCACCACTAATTCTTAATGCAACTGCCTGAGCTCCAGATGTTATCCCGTCAGGCCTTGGTGCGGTATTCTAGACCAAAAAAGAAAGAAAGAATCAATCATAAGAACAAAATCCATTGACCTAAGTTGAGACATAAATATATAAATATACCTTAATAATAATATTAGCGGCCATGAAATAATCGGACTCCACCGTTAAAGTGGCGCTGTAAACAGTTCCATACTGCTTGGCCATACCACCAAATGCTAAGGTGGGCATGGCATTAGGAGCTCCACGGAATGTAATAAAAGGCTTAGTCCTGTCAATTGTGATTTTCTCAGTGTAGACTCCAGGACCAATGTTCACAATTACACGTTGTATATTTCCTGATGGAATACTTTTAATTGCATCAGTAACAGTCTTGAAATCTCCTTTTCCATCTTTTGAGACCTTAATCGTTCTGGGTTTGGCCTCAGCAGCTTCAAGGGCGGCGTCTAAGGTGCCTTTGCGACTTGCATAGGGCTTAACGTTAGCATTGAACCAGTTTCTTACTTGAGAATCAGCAGCTGGTATTGGTGTTGTATCATCAGAGCTAACGGTGGTAGCAACAACAAGAATGGCCAAGATGACAAAATGAGTAGCACCGATGCAGGAGCTTCCTTTGGCCATTTTAATTTGTGGTTGCTTCCCCCCGTTAATTCTTTGTTCAGGGTTCTTTGGTTGGTTGCTTGCTTTCTCCTTTGCAGGAGGATTCTAATTTATAGGATGGAAGCCAACTCATTATAGAAACAAATTCTTAAAAAAATGGGATTCGGAGGATTCTTCGTCTTTTTGCAACTAAATACAGAAAAATTTCCTGGTTGTCCTGATCTTTGCTATTCATATGCAAAATTTTCTCCTCTCTCTCTCTCTCTTCATGAGAAGAAACCATTAATTCAAACAAATTAAACGAATAGATTAAAAAAAATAAGGGCTACTGACAAAAGAAAAATCCAACCATTTAATTCAATTTGTAATTATATAACCAATATTTTAAAATTTCTTAATTATATCAAAATTTTCAATTTTATGTCAATTGAAACTTTAAGAAATATATGCTAAGTACAATTAATTTCCTAAAGTAACAAGATATATATGTGTCTTGTGTCTTCTAAAAAACAGAAGAATGGTCACGAATTTTTCCACGAATCCCTGCACACTACATGGTTCAACCTTCCCAAAGCGAATGTGACACATGAACCTATTCCATCTCTGGATAACAGCCGTTAGATCAGCAAATCTTGGGGCTTATGGTCCGGCAATAATTGGCATGAACGGTACAAACGGCCCTGATGTCCCTCACGATTCACCATATATATCTCTAGGGTCTTTTCCCTAAAGCCGGAAGCTATCCAAGAACATGTCTAGCATTGGCATATCTCTAGTGTGCTGTTGATGCCTCGGACAAAGTTTCTCTAGGGCATCTCTATTAACAGGGCTAGCCCTATTCTTCTGCAATTAATCTACATAGAATATATAGCAACAAGAGTGCAGTAGAAGCCATAACGAATGAACACAAGATATAATATTTACGAGAAAAAAGAAAAGATGCATACCATCTTTGAGGGTTGCCAGTTATAATCCTGGAATGAAAAGAAAGGCCGCTCGGATCCTTCTTGATTGGCAATGAACACGTTGACAAAGCCAATGAATGAACATGTAAAAGAACTAAGAAATTTTGGAATAAGAATTCTAATGTTTATTGCCCCAGAAATCAAAGATATATGTAAAAAATTACAGCTAATAAATAGGTTCCTAATCAAGCTAAACTACCAAAATTGTATCAAAATCATACAACAAAAGATAAGAACAGATATGCACACAAAAATTCATAAACAAATGCCCTAAATAAATGCAAAATAAGTGGCAGCTAACAGCTGCCTTTCCAATACCCCCCTCAAGTTGGAGCATGGAGATCTCGAATGCCCAACTTGCGAAGAAGAAAGTCAAACTGATCCTTTCCCAACGCTTTTGTGAAGATATACACAGGTTGCATTAAACTACGTACATAATCTGTTCGAATGTTACCATTCAATATCTCATCACGGATAAAATGACAGTCCACTTCAATATGCTTGGTACGTTCATGATAGACAGGATTAGCAGCTATATGCAGAGCTGCCTGACTATCACAATACAAATTCATAGGTTCAGTATGCGCCACATCAAGAGAATTCAATAATTCTTTCAACCATTTAAGTTTACAAGTTGTAGTACTCATAGACCGATATTCAGCTTCAGCGGATGAGAGAGACACTGTCTGTTGCTTTTTAATCTTCCACGAGATAGGGGATTCACCCAAAAGAACAAAATAACCAGTCAAAGACCGTCTCGTCAAAGGACAGCTAGCCTAATCAGAATCACAGTAAGTAGACAATTTGAGATCACAATTGGCATGCAGTAGTATACCCTGACCTGGATTTCCTTTCAAATATTCACAACTCTAACAGCTGCCTCCCAATGAGCTTTCTTCGGTTGTTGCATGAACTGAGCAAGAATATGCACACAATAAGACAACTCAGGCTGAGTTATTGTTAGATAAATAAGCCGTCCCACCAGATGCCTATACTGAGCAGGGTCATCCACATCATCACTCTCGGTAAGGGCCAGCTTGTGATTTTGTTCAAGAGGAGTTTTAGCCGGCTTGCAACCCAGTAATCCAACTTCTGAAATTACATCCAACGCATACTTACATTGACACAAGAAAATACCATTCGAGTTTCTAGCTACTTCAATCCCTAAGAAAAATTTCAGCTTCCCCAAGTCTTTCATATGAAAGCAATGACTCAAATAGTTCTTGAATTTTTGTACAGCGGAAACATCATTGCTGGAGATAATAAGGTCATCCACATAAATAAGCACATTCAATTGAACAGTACCAGCTCGAAAAGTGAACAAAGAGTAATCTGAATAGGATTGTTGAAATCCATAAGCTTTCAGAGATGCAGCCAATTTCGCAAACCAGCATCTAGGTGCTTGCCGCAAACCATATAAAGATATCCGAAGTTTACAAACCTTCCCTGGTGATTGAGAAGCAAATCCAGGTGGCATCTTCATGTAAAATTCTTCCTCCAAATCACCGTGTAAGAAAGCATTTTGGACATCCATCTGATGGAGTTCCCAATTCTTTGCAGCCGCAACGGCAAGAAAGGTGCATACAGTAACCATTTTTGCTGTAGGAGCAAAAGTCTCCTGATAATCTATGCCTTTAACTTGATTATTTCCCAATATCACTAACCGTGCCTTGTATCATTCAACACTTCCATCAGAATTGTATTTAATTTTGTATACCCACTTGCTTCCTATTGCTTTCTTCCCAAATGGTAGATTTTCAACTGTCCATGTACCATTATCCTCCAAAGCCTGTATTTCTTTTCTCATAGCCGCTCTCCACCGTTCATCCTTAACTGCTTCTGCATAAGAGCTTGGTTCATGTCCTGTAGTAATGGCTACCAAAAAACATCGGTGTTGTGCAGAGAATTTATCATAACCCACATAATGTGCTATAGAGTAAGGCGTACCTGAGGAATCAAATTGGGAAGGTGAGCATACCGAGGGGCTTGTTTTGATGGCGTTTGTCACATAATCCTTTAAACGAACACTAGGTTGCTTGGCCCTTTATCCCCTACCTAGTTGCTCTTCAACAACTTCACCTCTATCCACTCCCTCACTGTTTTCATGGATCAATTATTCTGTTTCAGGATTCACCTCACTTTCTCTACCCACACTTTCATCGTGCTCCTTTCCCAAGTTATTCTCTAAACCATCAACTTCATCACCTAACTCCTTAACTCCATTTTTAATGAGTTCATCACCCATTGTTTTCTCATTTGCATATGGAAATTCTGTTTCAGTGAATACCACGTCTCTTGATACAAAGTATTCTTTAGTTTCCAAATCATACAATCTCCATCCCTTCTTTTCAAATGGATATTCAACAAAAATACACCTACGACTTCTATTACCAAATTTATCTTTATCCCGATTCAGATTATGCGCATAGCACAAACAACCGAAAATCCGAACGTGTTTGTAAGAAGGTACTTTCCCAAAGAGCATCTCATATGGGGTTTTACCATTTAATAATATAGATGGAGTCCTATTAATCAAATACCCGGCTACAAGTACACATTCTCCCCAAAATTCTATGAGCAAATTTGCTTGGAAACGCAAGGCTCTTGCCACATTAAGAATATAGCGATGTTTTCTTTTCACTCGGCTATTTTGTTGAGGTGTTCCTATACAGGAAGTCTGATGCAACATCCCTTGTTCATCAAAATATTCTTTCAAGCACATAAATTCACTTCCGTTATCACTTCTGACAATTTTCACATTTTTTTCAAATTGGCGTTTAACCATCATAACAAATTTCTTAAGAACACAAGCTACTTCTTATTTTCCATTCAGCAAATATATCCAAATAGCACGAGAGTAATCATCAACAATTGTTAAGAAGTAAATTGCTCCACAAGAAGTTGGGACTCTATAAGGTCCCCACAAATCACAATGTATCAATTCAAAACAACCATCAGTTTTATTGTCACTAGAAAAGAAAATCTCTCTTGTTTGCTTTGCTCTAAAATAAACTTCACAAGTTTTATTAGTTTTCCTAACTATGCTACTAGCTTCTGGAATTAACTCTACCATCTTATAAGAAGAATGACCCATTCTCTTATGCCAAAGCTCAAAAGACCCCACATTAGTTACCTTGCAAGCATGTACCGATGTCACTCCCTTGAGAAAGTACAGCCCTTGCGTTGCTCACCCGCTTCAATCAGGTTCCTCGAATTTAGATCCTGTATAGCACAAATTTTGTTAGTGAGTTGAATAACCAAATTTGAATCATTAAGTAGTTGTGATACAGAGATCAGATTGCAATTCAAATTTGGCACATAAAGGACTCGTTGCAATTTCAAGTCTCCTCCAAGTAACACAGTTCTTTCTTTCACCGCCAAGGTCTTTTCTCCATTAGTTAACCCGACTGAGCATGGCACAATGTCACGCAATTCACTAAAAAATGCCAATGTTCCTGTCATATGATGGGAAGCTCCTGTGTCAATAATCCAAGGAAATATCTTCTGCGTACCTGTCAGCCTCTCATTGCCACCATTCTGACAAGAATTCAACATGCCCAGCAAAGTAGCCCACTGCTCTTCATTTAATCCACTAAGACCCTTTTGATCTGAATCTGTCACAATTCCATGCCCATCATCAACTCCAGTTGCTTGTGTGGCATTGGCACCAGCAACTCCTCCCTTGTTACGTCCTGCTCCATTACCACGCTTTTGACCACCTCCTTGTCCAGCAGAAGTTTCACGTGGTCTATTACCCCACCATTCTGGATAATCTATCAGCTAGAAACAACTTTCAGCATCATGTCCCTCTCGGTTGCAATTAGAACAAATTGAGGATTTGTCTTTATCCCCCCCTGAATTTCGACTTCCTGCTCGAATTGCAAAACTCATAGGATTTCCTCTTTCTTCCTCGCTCTTGCTAAACAACATAGCATAGGCACGATTCAAATTGGGCAAGGGTTCAGTGCTCAAAATATTAGAGCGCACTGTTCCGTATCCTTTTTCATCCAAGCCCATCAAAAACTGATGAACTCTCTATTATTCACGCTTTCTTTCCAATTCAATGGTAAGATTGCATCTGCAGCCTGCACAGATACACACTGGTATCCGATCATAATTGTTTATTTCATCCCATAACGTTTTGAGTCTTCCGAAATAGGACAAGATCGGTTGACCTTCCTGCCTATAATTCGCCAGATCCGATCTTAGTTGCTGTATTCGTGGACCATTCCCAATCGAAAACATCTGTTTAATATCCTCCCACAGATCCTTTAAGTTCTCCATGTGAGAGATGGTCGAGCGAAGCGTCGGTTCAATGGTGTTAAACACCCAAGAAACCAGCATAGAGTTAACCGTCCATCAATCTTCGAGTTCCTGTGAGTCATCTGCTAGTTGTTTAACAGATCCATCAATAAAACCATATTTCTTTTTGGCCCGCAATGCAGTCCGCATAGCTCGCGCCCATTCTTCGTAATTCTCGCCCTTCAACTGAACTTGGGTAATCAAGTTACCTGAGTTGTCATTCGAATTCAGTGTTTAAGAACCAGAAGTTTTCTTCTCTGATCCAGAACTTTCATTTTTCTTTTCATAAGCCATGGCTTTGATACCATGTAAAAGAACTAAAAAATTTTGGAATAAGAATTCTAATGTTTATTGCCCCAAAAATCAAAGATATATATAAAAAATTACAGCTAACAAATAGGTTCCTAATCAAGCTAAACTACCAAAATTATATTAGAATTATACAACAAAAGATAAGAACAGATATACACACAAAAATTTCTAAATAAATACCCTAAATAAATGTAAAATAAGTGGCAGCTAAGAACACATAGACAAAGCCAATGAACAAAAGACCCAAAATAACAGCAACGTGTAGCTGCTGCAGCTGTGCATGTCTTGGAAAAATCCATATATAGTTCCTCTAAGTTCTAGAAAAGAGATGAATCGACGGACTCATAGACGACTGCAGAAGTAGTTTAATTTGGACTCAGAGATGAATCGTGGAATTTTGGGTACAAGAAATGTATTGGTTGACCACTGCCGGTCAGCTATAGTAGGAAATCGGATATTGTGGAGATTTTTTAGAGTTATTTGCCTTCTCTATATATATATAACACCACCACGATAATTTAATGAATTTAATTATTTGAAAATTTTAAATTAATTTTTTAATTATTTGGATTATGACTGAATTTGAAGGAGATGATTCGAAATATTATTCAATTATTTTTTTGTTGAATTATTGAATTATTCGAAATATTAATTTTTCAACGTAATAACGCTATGGGCTTGCGGATTGTTCTAATTGAGTTAAAGATAGGATCGTTAATTACTTTGGGGCCCTGACTTTTAGGCTGAGAACCAATGGGCTTTGCGGGCTCCTTTCCCATTATGTATAATTATGCTATAATTTCCCGTATAAGTAAAAGTTGGTGGAGGAAATTAAATAGAGATGAAAATAGAAAATTAATTTTGATTTAAACTCTGAAATGTAATCTATAAACAGTTCTACTGTGCATATATTTGTAATTTTTTTTTTAAATGATATTGATAAGGAGAAATGTGTTATTAAAATCATTGTCTGTTAAGTTGAAGCTATAATTTTTATTACATGTGGTGGAAAATTATACAATATTGAGTTTAGGTAGGTGTTTATAAATTTATTTATACCTTAGCGATAAGGAATGTCATTATCTCTGTCAACATAATATTTTAATTAAAAAAAAAATCTCAATAAACCAAATGTTCATTTAAAGTTTGAGGTCATATAAAAAGTGGTGGTTAATGGTCATAAATTATTTAATTTATCTTTTTATTTTTTTATAAAACTCTATTTTATAATAATTTTTAAATTAATGTTTAATGTTTTGATTTAATCAAAACATTATTTCTCTTAATTATAATGATCAATGGTATAATGTTAACAGATGATCTTATTAGGTAACAATTTTTATAATAATTTTTAGTGTTTTGAATCAATTAAAATAATACTTCTCTTATTTATATTATGTGACCCTTTTAATTTTTAGAGATTAAAAAAATTTTTTAATCAGAGTCAATAATAATATTACTATGTTTATATTTAACAGTTAATCCAATAATTATTTTTATTTAACATTTCTACTTTAAATTATTATATAAATAATTAATCACTAATAATTAATATATAATAGCTAACGACTAATATTATTAATAGTTGTTAAGAGATTAGTTCATAAAATACTATTCCTCGTGACTTTTAAAGGTTAATAAAGTATTTTGATTAGGATATATATTTTCTTATCATTTATATCTTTATATACTAAAATAAATCAATAAATTTTAATAATTAATTAAAAATTAACTATAAAAAGTAAAAACTAAAATTATTTTAAAATTCAATATTCATCTATTCTTTTTAAAACATAACAAGTTAAAAAAAAAAAGTAAATTCCATTTTTTAGTTAAATTTTTATAAAAAATTCATCAATTATTTTTTAAAAATGATTTTTTTATACAAAACGAACTGTTTTTTTTAATGGAAGTAACGACTTAAAAGAAATTAAATTTCTTATTTTAGTTATTTTTTTATAAAACTTTATTATGAATTACAATAAAAATTTTAATTAAATAAAATTTAAGTATAAATAAAATTTAAGTATAAATAAAATTAAAATTTTAAATTTATATAAATTATAAAATTAATTTAAATAATAAAAATTTAAATAAATTAATTTTTAATAATTAATTAAATTTTTATTTTTTTATTATAATATTAATAAATAATGATAGATATTTTTGTCTAATCCAGGCGTCCCTCATTTTCACTTTTATCCGTTGCATATTATACAATGAACCATGTTAAATCGTTGTTGTCAGAAGTATATTTTTCACTTATTAGTTAATTATTTTAATATAAGTATAATTTAAAATAATAATAATTATTTTTTAAAAATAAAAAATAAAATAATATAAAATTTTATACTTTAAATATGCATTATATCTTTAGAAAGCTTTTTCTTTCCTTCATTTATTACCAGAAGAAAAGTTCATACACGCGTAGCCATCAACCACGATATGATGCCAATTCCCAGCAACCCCACTTTCTTATTTTATTAATTCTAAATAATTTAAATATTTGACTCATTCGATTCTCACGCCATAAATAAAATAAAATAAAAAATAATTTTTTATTATTTAATTAAATTAAATAATTTTTTTATACAAAATTGACCAAGAGAAATATAGAGACTTTAATTGATCATTAAAAATCGAAATTTAAAACTAATTATATAAGATATGATGAAATAAATAAAAATTTTATAAAAAAAATACAGAAATAGATGGTGAGTGACGTTTATTGAATGAGTTTTGACATGTAAATCTTGAGTAAATGTAAAGAACCTTAAAAAAGATTCGAAATTTCGAAACTTAGAATTGGGAATATTATATTTTATTATTTACAAGCAATGTGCCAATTGTTTTTTTTTTTTAATTTTTTAATAGGGATTCTGCAATAATGCAGTTGGGTCCTGTGAACTGTTGAAGGTGAAAGACGCGGCAATGTTCCTTTACTAATTTGTCAGTTCTTGATTTCTTGATTGTTTTCCGGCCAATAGTATGTATAATGGCCTGTAAAAATTGAATCCCACATGCAAGTCAAAAGTCCTTGGCCTTCCTCTGTTTCTCTCCATTTTCTGTCCTCCCTCCTCTCTCCTCTCTCTTCCTCATTTTCTCTCCTGCAATTTTCTGATTTCTTATTCTCCACTCAGCATTCCTTCCTCACCAACCTCACCCAATTCTCTTTGTTTTACCTCTCTCTATCTCAAAGCTTTCACTTTTCATCATATTCAACATCTACTGTTACTGCTCCTTAGATTCTCTCTCTCTATCTCTCCATCTCTCTGCGTCGCTATGCATATGCTGGTGGACTGTTCAAACTGCCGCACGCCGTTGCAGCTCCCGCCGGGCGCTAAATCCATTCGCTGTGCCATCTGCCACGCCATCACTCTCATCGCGGATCCTCGCTCTGTTCCACCACCCCCACCTTACTCTTCGTCTGCCCACCACAACTACCCGTCCCCGCCTCCCCCTTCAGTGGTTGCTCCGTCTCCGTACAACCACGAGCCGTCGGGTCCTCCTCCTTCTCCCCACGGCAACAAGCGTGCGGTGATATGCGGGGTCTCTTATAAGAACACCAGGAATGAGCTCATGGGGTGCGTTAATGACGCTAAGTGCATGAAGTACTTGTTGGTTAACAGATTCAAATTCCCGGAATCCTCCATTGTTATGCTCACCGGTACTTCCTTTTCAATTCTTTACTTCTATCTTTGTTAAGTTCAATTAATTGTCTTTTCCTTTTGTCTGAATTTAGATTGCCAGATAGCTTGATTTCAATTGTTGGTGGTATTTTTAATAGACATATGTATTATTGTTGGTTACAGTTTCTTGGTTGATCCGTCGACTCCTTTTCAATTTGTAGTTCTTGAATTTTGGAACTTTTTTTCTTTCTCAATCTAATTTTAGTATATTCTGATGAATTCTCTCCAATAAATATATAAAAGCTAGCCATTTCAGGGTCTGGGACAAGCAAGTCTAATATTGGATTAAGGTTTGAGAGCATATGATTATGCTTGTATTCATGGGCTTCTATTGGGATTTTTCTTGTATCTTGCTCTCTTTTAATGCTTCCAATATTTTCCATAGACCATACTATTCATGTTGGCGGTTTGCCAATTTGCAGAAGAAGAAACCGATCCTTATAGGCGCCCAACCAAGCACAACATGAGAATGGCATTGTACTGGTTGGTGCAAGGTTGTAAGCCTGGAGATTCACTGGTGTTTCACTTTTCTGGCCACGGTTCACAGCAGAGGAATTACTCGGGGGATGAGGTGGATGGATATGATGAAACACTTTGTCCAACTGATTTTGAAACTCAGGGAATGATTGTGGATGATGAGATCAATGCCACAATTGTCAGACCTCTTCCTCGTGGGGTTAAGCTTCATGCAATTATCGATGCTTGCCATAGTGGCACTGTGTTGGATTTACCATTTCTCTGCAGAATGGACAGGTTAGTCCTAATTTTCTTTCGTTTGTTATTTTCTCTAAATCCATTAAAAAAACTCCGCATTATACCTTATAATGGAAATTTCCATTTTCATAGCTTTTGCTGATAGATACTAGCTTTATATGGAGACTTAATTTCATTTTCTTGCCTGCTGTCCATTTTATGTTTTCCTTGCTTATACATGCTCACATTGTGGATTAAGGAATGGGAGGTATTTCTGGGAGGATCATCGCCCTCGATCAGGAGTATGGAAAGGAACAAATGGTGGGGAAGCTATCTCCTTTAGTGGCTGTGACGATAATGAAACCTCTGCTGACACTTCGGTAAAAAAAAATCTAGGCATATATGCATAACAAATTAAAACACTTCTTTTTCCTGTTTATGATGGGTTATAAATTTTCATTCCATTGCTTTATGGTCAGGCTCTCTCGAAAGTTACTTCAACAGGTGCAATGACTTACTCTTTCATCCAAGCTATTGAGCGTGGACATGGAACTACATATGGGAACATGTTAAATGCAATGCGCTCTACCATTCGAAATACAGACAACGGGCTTGATGGTGGCATTGTGACATCTCTTCTCACAATGCTCTTAACAGGAGGGAGTCTCAGTTCCGGATTTAGACAGGTATGTCTATAAGTACTATCTTATGTTGCTGTTTGTTCTACTTGCCAATCACTACTGCTAAAGCCATGGCAATAATAATTCGGCAATAAATAAATAATAAATAAATAAAACCCAAGAAAATTGAGGAGTACTTCATAGAGACACTTTCATATCATGTCTTTTGGCAGGTTCAATTTGCTGTATGGATTAGTTATGCATTACCATAGTAATATTATATGCTTCTCCTTATGCCCCTCCTCATAGCAAAATCTATAATTTGTCATTTTGGAGTCTACTGACCTAAAGATGCAAAGGCACATTCATATTATACAATACAGCTGATTTTAGTACACTATCATACTTTTTTGAATGTGCATATGCAGTATGATATGGTATGCTTTTATCATTTTTCTTTGCCTCCTGAGCACAAATTTGGGCTATGCTGAGTTCAATGTTCAAACTTTGCTGCAGGAACCACAGTTAACAGCCAACGAAACATTCGATGTCTATTCAAAACCTTTTTCTTTGTGACAACTAAAGACATTGCTCTGCTTTCTACCTTCCGAACAGATTGAGGATGTCCCTGTGTACAGTTGAGCAAGAACGGATTTCATCGATTACTATTTTTTTTTTTTGAACTGCAAATGCTTAATTTCATTTGAAGGCCCCAAAATTGGGCATTTAGTTCAACTTGCACTATGTTGGTCTTATTCTCTCTGCGGTGATTATCATGACTATCGTTCTTGTTTATTTTGTTTCAATGCAGGGTGATTTTATCATCTTGTTTTACTGATACATCTTATGCAAAGTCATGAACTAGCTACTGTTCAGAAATGAAAAAGAACTTTGTTCTTGCTGTAACTTGATATGAAGCCGTGATTTATTGCAGATAGGTCATTGATTGCCTAAAGGCAATGATTTTTCCCATCCTTTCACAATGTTCAAACTAAATATAGCCAAAGACGACTAAAGTCAAAAAATTAATCATACTTGCTTATGAAATCAGAGAACCATCTGTTCCCACCTACCAAGGGAAAGGAATTGAATAAAAGGAAAATCCATAAAATAATTGTGTAATACATTTGCAAAATTGAATGTTGAGACCAATTTACATTTAACTAACTCCAAATTCCAATACGTCATACATTCACTTCTTTGTCTATTGTAACAATTCCCATGAAAAAAAACTCGAAAAAAAAAAAAAAAACTAAAAAGTCGCATAACTGAAAATTGAGAATCGACAGATGGTGAAAATAATGTCTAAAATGACGGCTAGAATTTCCCATATGGCTAATAGTAGTCTCTTCTCAGCCGGGTCCACCTTTCCCCCACATAAAGTTGCTGGCCACCAGATAAGCCCACAAGGCCACAACGGGACGTGCCTCCTTTGGTCTAAGTTCCTGTCAATCTGCCAGCACTTCACCACCAGAAGTCGCAATCGCACAGAGCCACAGAGCAACCACTCTCTCCGTCGAATGGCTACCGCCTATCTCTCATTCTATTTTCCCCTTCTTCCTAAACTGTCTCTGCCACGCTATTACCGCTTTGGTTTCTCCGTTTTGACTCGGAATACAGTGGCTACAGTGAAAACTTGTGCTACGGGAGGGGACTTGGTGGGTGATTTTGGTGCCAGAGACCCATTCCCTGCAGAGATTAGAGAGTGGATGTGCGGAGAAAGTGGTAGGCAATGTTGATACTGGACATAAGATTCTTGTTCCCAATATCTCTGCTGTCTCTCTTCCCAGCAAGAGTGCACCCCTGTATTCTCCTCTGCAGAATCCCATGTCTAAGGATGATGCTGAAAAGCTCTTGAAGAAGGTGAATTTTCAATACCCACATGCATTTTTCCCCATACACGTTTATGTTTACAACCTCATCAGGATTTGTGTGCTTAAATTCTGTACCTGTGTGGTTTTATGCTTGCTGAGCAATGCGGAACTGTATTGTTATTGTATTGGAAAGTGGAAACTTCATTATCAGGAGTTAGCTATCTTCGCAGGTTATTAAAAAGCGGCACTGGTTGGTGATTAATTATCCATTTGATGAAATTAAACAGTGCTTACGTGGTTTAAGCTGTTTGGGATGGAGAAATTACAGTAACCATCTGCACTTTAGGTTTCAGAGGGATGAACTAGAAGAGTAAAACAATAGGATCCATTAAAATTTGTTAAATGATTGGCTTAGTTGCAAATTATGGCGATGTTAAAGGTAAAAATTTTTGGCTGCAAAATTAAGTCTGCAGCTTTGGAATTGAAGAAATCAAATGCTGCGTTTCTGTACTGTCTAATGAAGTTACAAATGTAAGATATTGTTATAATTGCTAGCATGATTATAGGAAAATTTGTCTTTATATTATTATAGGAGATTTTTTTAGTATAATTATAACAATTAGTATAATTATAGAAGATTAGTTTAGCACAATTACAGTAATTATTATTCTTGTCAAAATTAGCTTATATTCTCATGTATAAATAGATGTAGTATCTCTATAAATAAGACAGCATATATACGTACAATCTTTTTCATCATCACTTGTATTCTTTCTGCTAATATAGTATCAGAGCCTTAAGGCTTTTATTCCTAGTTTATGGGGTCTCTCTTCTCTCTCTACAACCTGTTTTGGTTCATTCTTTCATTCCTGTTATTATACCACTTTTTCTCCTCATCTTGTTATCAATCTACACTTTGCTACAGACCAAAAAACCAATAGACAAATTTGATATTTCAAAACCTATTGCAACGTTTCTGACTTGTTCCAACTATAATCTTTGAATTCAAGGAATAAAAAGTTTATTTGATAGATCGCAAGCTTTAGCGTATTGTTACTAGAGATATCAAAGAAAACGATGAAACTGATGCAAAATTTGTTAACCGTCTTGAGGATTGGGATAATAAAAATCATCAGATCATCACATGGTTTCGCAATACCTCTGTCCCGTCCATTCACATCTAATTTGCTGATTATGACTCTGTAAAAGAAACCTGAGATTTTTGGGCTAATCAATATCAGACCATTGGACTTGTCAACTATTATCAGTTGTGGACTACTCTTCATAATCTGAAACAAGAAGCAGGTCAATCTGTGAATGATTTTCTTGCCCAGGTCTAACCCATTTGGAATCAAATATCTCAGGCCAAAATCAGTGAAGATCATCTTCATCTCATTCAAGTTTTAATGGCTCTTCGACCAGAATATGAGGTTGTTCGAGCGTCCCTGCTACATCAAAATCCACTCCCATCATTGGATACTGCTATTCAAGAGATTATTTTTGAAGAGACTCGTCTCAGTTTGGATAAAACTCCTCAATTTGAAACAGCTCTTGCAACTACTCGATCCTCATATCAGAGATCTTGCAATCAACTCTGTAAGAAATGTAATCAAATTGGTCATGCTTTTGCTTATTGTCCTACTATAGAATGCAAATATTGTCATGGTTACGGTTATATTCTTGAACATTGTCCCACACGCCCTCCAAGACCAAAAAGAGGGCATTCTAAATTCAAGAATGTCTCAAAGCTTGGATCTTCCTCTGTCACTGCTGTTGTTGCTACTGAGAGTTCTAATGCCATCACCATGAGTGATCTTGAGGCACTATTCAAACAGGTTATCTCTTCAATTCCCCTACTGTCATGTCTGCCACTTGTAAAATCATTTAACCTCTCTGGTGTCACATTACATGCAATCAATTAGGGGTCATATGGGAAATTCTTGTCTTTGTATAGTCTCAATCTCATCATACAGTTTGTGTAAAAAAAAAAAAAAAATCCGAGATCATATTTCATGAAGGAGAAATGCTGAGATTAATTGAACATTTGAATCATCTTCAAGAACAAAATTCTGGCAGAAACCCTTTGAAGCTTCTAATGATTTTGATTCAATGATTAACAAGTGGCATAAAGGGCATTTTTAATTCGTAAGGCACTGATGTCGTATTTTGTCAATTCTATGAAGAGAATTGGGTTTTTTACTAAAGGAGTGCAATGAAAATAAAAATTTATCAAAAAATGATTGGTTTGAAATTAATTATCAAAATAGGATGAATTATGTTAATGTGAAAAAAAAAAGGATGAGACTCTAATTATAATATCATTTTAAGCTCTGAACGCTATTATAAATCGCTTCTAAATTTTAAAAATAGTAGCGTTCAGCTTTTGTTTTAATTTTTTTTAATATTTTATTTTATATTTTAAATAAAATATAAATATTATTTTAATAAATAATATTATAATAATTAATATTATATATTATAATATTTTTATTATAAAAAATTATTTTTAATTTAAAATTAAATTAAATAAAAAATTAAAATATATAATATTATTATAATAAAATAATTAAAAAAATTAAATGAAAATAAAATATAAATATTATTTTAATAAATAATATTATAATAATTAATATTGTATATTATAATATTTTTATTAAAAAATTTATTTTTTAATTTAAAATTAAATTAAATTTTAATTAAATAAAAAAATTAAAATATAAAATATTATTATAATAAAAAAATTAAAATGGAAAATCTGGACTAGATTTTATTTTTAATTTTTTAATTATTTTATTTTATATTTTAAACAAAATATAAATATCATTTTAATAAATAACAGTATAATAATTAAAATTGTATATTATATTTTTTTATTATAAAAATTATTTTTTAATTAAAAATTAAATTTTAATTAAATAAAAAATGTTTATTATTAAAAATAAAAAATTTATAAATAAAAAATTATAAAAATTAAAATTTTTATTTAATTAAAATTTAATTTAATTTTAAATTGAAAATTAATTTTTATAATAAAAAATTATAATACACAATATTAATTATTATAATATTAATTATTAAAATAATATTTATATTTTATTAAAAAATATAAAATCAAATAATTAAAAATAAAATTTAAATGCTATTATAAATAACACCAAGATTATTTATTTTAATTTTTAATTATTTTATTATAATAATATTTTTATTTTAATTTTTTATTTATTTAAAATTTAATTTACTTTTAAATTAAAAAATAACTTTTTTATAATTAAAATATTACAATATATAATATTAATTATTAAAATAATATTTATATTTTATTTAAAATATAAAATAAAATATTAAAAAAATTAAAATAAAATGCGAACACAACTATAAATAACGTCTAATTTTTTTTATTTTTAAAATTTAGACACAAAACTTAATATTCTATTATAATTAATATCTCATTTTTTTTCTCATAATATAATTCACTTTATTTTAATAATTAACTTTAAATACACTTTTTTTTTTATATATATTTCTATTTTCATTACACGGTAAGAAACCCGAAGAGAATTCTACTAAGCACGAGGGCCGTTGCCATTCGCCAATGTGACAAGATCACACCTGATTGAATCCTACGTGTCACCTTATTGGCCATTTCACCAGTGAGATCGATAGGTGTACTATACATCTGTACTGCTAACTACTAAGCCTGGGGAAGTAGTAGTGGTTAGTACTTGATAGTTGGTACTTAATAGCACTGTTTTACTACTGTTCTTATCTAACGTCACGTGCTGCAGTCAAGCGCACAGATCTAAGAACTGGTTGCTGATGTGGCAATATCAAGGGTGTCCAAGTCTTCCTATCATTTCTTGTAAAGCTTCATAATTACAGGCTGCAGGAACAGCCTCTCCTAAAAATTTTCTGACTTTTGAGGGGAGAGAGACAGAAAGAGTAGAGCAATGGTACCAGCAGCTGCTACAGCCGCCTCGCTAAACTGCGCACTATTTCACCGCCAAGGTCAGTCATTGATGTGCAACCATTTCCGTTTGCCTTCGTTTTACCCTTTTTTTTTCTGCTTCCCTCATATCTCAAAGAGTTTTGCAATTTTTGTTGCACTGCAGGAGGACTGAATCGAGCAACTCGTGGATTACAATGGACAAAGAAGGTTTGGTTAGCCCGTTAATGCTATATATATGTTCTGATTTGCAGCTTGAGAGGGGAGAAAATGGTATAATTTGAGACTAACTTTTTTTTTTTCTTAACCGAGCAAAATTTCAAATCTTTGGCCCAGTTGACCTGCATTGCATCGTTGCTTATGCGATAATCTAAATTTTAGTTTCCTATCTTATCTGCTTTTTGTCTAAGCAGACTGAAACAGATGGTTGCTATTTAATTTCTCTCGTGGACGATAACCACTCTTCGTTTTTACTTCTTGTTGTTTGGCACTTGGCTTTGCAAATATGTACCGATGATGTTTGATGAAATGCTTGTGAAAAAGTTGTCAGAATGCTGCATTGGAAAAACAAATTAGGAAAAGGGTTAGTGCATCGATGACGATTTGATGAAATTTAAATGTTTTTTCAAAATTTAGCAGTGTTTGCGAGCTGTTTAACTTGATTTTAGAATAAATGGCTCCACTGGTTCAGTCGACCACTTAGGTGGCGAAAAAACCATTTGTGTTTTTTTTTTTTTGCTCTTTTTGGAGAAGGGGAAAAAAGCTGCAAAAGGAATGGGCAGTCCTAGATTGGAAAGAGCAGGGATGCAGCATTGGTTTTTAAAAAGTGTGGTTTGCTCTACCTATTTGCTTGAGATTTTGAGTTGGAATCTCCTTTCATGATGATGTTTCATGCTTCAGCAGCAGTGCACTAGAAAGCCAGGTCCTGCCATAATTACAGCAAAATTTGAGCTCAAGCCGCCTCCATATCCTCTGGTGAGATTTGAAAATTTTACAGAATACAACACATACTTGTATTAAAATTGCTGTGCTTACTGAAATTAGTGCTAAAGAGGACTGATATAACATTTTTACATTTTTATTTTTGATACTTATGACGCAGAACGCATTGGAGCCACATATGAGCAAGGATACCCTGGAGTATCACTGGGGAAAGCATCACAGGGCTTATGTTGATAACTTAAACAAGCAAATTGTAGGAACCGAACTAGATAGCATGCCGTTGGAAGATGTGGTAATTGTTACTTACAACAAGGGTGATATGCTTCCAGCTTTTAACAATGCTGCGCAGGTATGCTAGGGGTTCAAGTTCACATTTTTATCAACTCAACTCTATATGAATTCGCTTTGTCTACTCTACACGATTTTGGGTTAAATAATATTTCTAGGTCATGTTGTACTACTCTCTTCAAAGTCAATTTTGGTCTTCTTTTTTTTTTTTTTTTTTTTTCTATACTTTAACCTAATGTTCTGTACTTGTCTAACGGGAGTCTCCGTATATCTACGCTTCACATGATCAAACCACCTCAATCTCTTTTCTCTCAACTTATTCTCAATTAGCACTACTCCTATCTTTACTTTAATATTCTCATTACGGACTTTATCTAGTCTAGTAGGGCCACTCATCCACCTTAATATTCTCATCTCTGCAACTCTTATCTTAGACGCATACGACTCCTTCAGTGCCCAACACTCACTACCATATAACATAGCCGGTCGTATGGTTGTATAGTAAAATTTTCTTTTCAACTTATTGAGAATCTTGCGATCACATAAAACTCTCGTGGCACGTCTCTACTTCAACCATCTGGCTTTAATCATATGACTAACATCCTCCTCACATCCCCCATCTACTTGAAGGACTTAGCCGAGATATTTAAAGTAATTGCTTTGGGACAGTACCACTCCATCCAACCTAACTCCTTCCCTATCATCAGTTTGGCTTTCACTGACTTAAAGCCCTTTGACTCTAGAGTACTTCTCCAAAGCTCTAGCTTTCTATTGACTCCTTCTCCCGTCTCATCTATCAGAACAATATCATCCGCAAACATCATGTACCAAAGAATACTCTCTTGTATATGTTTCGTCAATTCATCTAAAACTATTGTAAAAAGGTAAGGGCTTATAGCTGATCCTTGGTGTAATCTAATTGAGATCAGGAAATCTCTTGTGTCTCCTCCCACTGTGCGTACAATAGTAGTTGCTTCTTCATACATATCTTTCAACACTTGTATGTACCTAATAGATACCCTCTTTTATTCTAACACATTCCATAAGATATCTCTTGGAACACTATCATAAGCATTCTCCAAATCAATAAAAACCATGTGTAGATCTTTCTTCACATCTCTATATTTCTCCATCAAGTTTCTAATGAGAAAGATCGCTTCTATAGGTGAACGATCGGGCATGAAGCCAAATTGATTGAGAGAGATAGAAGTATCATGACGTAGTCGATACTCCACAACTCCCTCCCACAACTCCATAGTATGGCTTTTGAGTTTAATTCCCCTATAGTTTGAGCAACTCTGTATATCTCCCTTATTTTTAAAAATAGGTACTAAAATACTCCTCCTCCATTCATCACGCATTTATTTTTAGTTTAGAATCTTATTAAATAATTTAGTTAACCATGTCACTCTCATATCTTCCAAACACTTCCACACTTCTTTCGATTGGTACTCCATCGAGTCCACAGGCTTTACCTACTTTCATCTCTTAAGTGCTTCCTTTACTTCTAAAGATCTAATCCTTCTAGTATAATTCACATTCTCTTCTATTATTCTATAGTCTATATTCTCGCTATTACCATTTTGACTATTATTAAAGAGATAATTAAAATAATTTCTCCATCTTTTTTTAATGACCTCATCTTTCACCAACACTTTTCTTTCTTTATCCTTAATGCACTTAACTTGATTGATATCTTGACATTTCCTTTCTCTCCTCCTTGCTAATCTATAAATATCTTTTTCCCCTTTTTTAGTTTCAAATTTCTCATATAACTTTTCAAAGTTTTGTGCTCTTGCTTGACTAACTGTCTTTTTTGCCTCTTTCTTTGCTATCTTGTACTGTTTATATGCCTCATTATTATCACATTTAGGTAATTTCTTATACTAATCCCTTTTTCTCTTCACTGCCTTTTGTACTTCATTGTTCCACCACCATCTCTCTTTTGAGGGTGGTCCATGTCCTTTAAACTCTCCAAGTACTTTTCTAACTACTTCTCTAATCTTTGATGCCATCTGTATTCACATATCATTGGCCTCCATATCCAGCTTCTATGCTTCGGGCTCGAGAAGCTCATTTTTTAACTTCACTTGTTTTATTCCTTTGAACTCCCACCATTTTGTTCGAGTTACACTATTTCTTCTGACCTTACTTGAATTGTTTCTAAATTTAACATCCAAGACCACTAACCGATGTTGACTTGTCTTGATTTTGTAATTTGACTATATTCACTATTTGTAACTTGTGTTATAATCCAATTTGATAATTTGACTAACAATATGATGGATGTTTCTAATAACCAAAAATTAATGAGCGATAATTTCATAATTAGCCAGATATTTATACAATCATCACTGGACTGTTTAAATAACCATCTCCCACACTTTTTGGCAATGGCATTGTATTGCTTTATGTCATTTTTTAAGTTTTATGAATATGAATATTATTTATTTGTTAACCTAAATGCAGGCGTGGAATCATGAGTTCTTCTGGGGATGCATGAAGCCAGGTGGCGGAGGAAAGCCATCAGGAGAGCTTCTGCAATTGATTGAAAGAGACTTTGGTTCCTTTGAAAAATTTGTGGAAGAGTTTAAGTCGGCAGCAGCAACACAGTTTGGTTCTGGATGGGCTTGGCTTGTTTGTGGGTGATCTTTCCCTTCACTTAAGAAAGACATTGCTTACTATTTCTCTCTAAATATAACATTTTCTGTTTCCTGTAGACAAAGCAAACAGGCTTGATGTTGAAAATGCAGTAAATCCTCGTCCATTAGAAGAGGACAAAAAGCTGGTTGTGGTGAAGAGTTCCAATGCTGTAAATCCGCTTGTTTGGGATTACTCAGTGAGTATATATGGTTCGCTACAATTTGTTTCATTCATGTTTCATTTGTACTGCATCACATATTATGTTATTTTTTTGGCTAAGTACATATGACCTTTTTGCTGATTTCATGCAGCCACTCCTTACAATTGATGTTTGGGAGGTATTCCTCTTTTTTTTTTTTTTTTTTTTTTTAATAATTAATATTGCTGATTTGGTGAGAAGAATTTGAATCAACTGATCGTTCATTTGGTTTTTCAATCTTGCTTTGTCTCAACAGCATGCTTACTACCTTGACTTTCAGG
This sequence comes from Hevea brasiliensis, assembly GCF_030052815.1. Taxonomy (NCBI): domain Eukaryota; kingdom Viridiplantae; phylum Streptophyta; class Magnoliopsida; order Malpighiales; family Euphorbiaceae; genus Hevea; species Hevea brasiliensis. The sequence goes on along the minus strand of NC_079505.1, from coordinate 85,095,688 downwards.
TGATTCCATTATGAAACTTGAGTTACAGTTCACTTTCCATCATGTCTTTTTCAATCTACTGGCATGTAGTTAAGTTCTAAGAACCACCTTATTGTCTTTTCTTATAGAATCGAAGGCCTGATTACATATCAACCTTTATGGAGAAGCTTGTATCATGGGAAGCAGCCAGTGCTAGACTTGAAGTTGCTAAAGCTCAAGCTGCTGAGAGAGAAAAAGAACAGAGGAAAAGAGATGAAGCAGAGGACATTCAGGGCAGTGAAGCTGTAGAAATGTATGTGGATGGTGAAACTGAAGATTCTGGGGCCGATTAACTCGAGACTTTCTTTCAGGTACAGTAATGTGGAAAAATTTTGTGGCCTATTATCACATCCATCATTTTGTATCTTTGATTGGAATATAGAGGTCGGTTGGAGCGGCACAGACCATAGACGTTGAAACCATGTCAAGGTTTTGTACGTGGAATACTATCCAGTGGTCTGTGGAAGCCAAGGAAAAGTATTTAATGAAATAAGATAATTTTCAAGTTAAATTCCTTTACCCTATTTGGATTGAGTGTAGCGTGATTTATTAATATATCATATCGTACTGTATGATATTGTATGGTTTTTATTGATAACATGTTTGGAAAAATGGTATGGTACACCATGATTTAATAATCATTTCTTATTTAGTTAAATAGTGTGATATGGTATAATAAATATGAAGATTACTAAAATATTCTAATTACTATTTTAAATAAATAAAGAGTTGTTTTAAATTTTACTTGTACTGCAGCACGTACAATTTCTATTGTAAAGGATTTAAATTATTGAAAATGCATTTACAAGTCTTTAATCTTTTGCTTATAATTTACCTCCTACTAGGTGAAAAAATTTATTTAAAATTATTAATAAAATTTGTAGATGAAAAGTTGATTTAAAATATATTTTTAATTAATCTAGTAATATTATAAACTGCATATCTATTATTAAAAACTTTAAAGTATAAAATTATATATATATATATATATATATATATATTGACGGCAAGAAATATAAAAACTTGTTATGTGAGAGGCGATAGAGGGCTAGCACACGAGAGGCAAAGATTTTTTATTGAAAGAAAAGACTACAGATGAGGGATAAATAACATCTCTAAATAAAAAAATTAGTGTATAATTGAAATTTGATAAATTCTATAAGTACAAAATTGAAATGTAAAAATTTTAAATCATCTAAAATCACTAATTTTGTAGTTTAAAAATTTATGATAAAATCATAGTTAAGAAGTTATCATTCTACAATTTAAAATCACTATTTCATCACTTTACAACCTAAAATTACTATTCTAGCATTACCATACAACAAATTATGAAACGATGAGAAATCATCATTACAAGGGGTTAGTATACAGTTACCATCTTCCCAAGATTATGTGATAGGAGAAATAATAAAGTGATATGTGGATCGAACTTCAAAGAGAATATTAACTAGTTTTATGCACAAAATCTTGTATTCACGACAATGTCTCGATCATATTGAATGACAGTCGTGTTTATGCCTTGAAGGGAGGTAAGAGGTCCTTGATAATTTTTTGAGGGCCGTCGAAATAAATGATTTTATTAAAGAAGCCTTATTCTTGACTTGAGAATCCTTTCATGTTTGTGCCATGTCAAGGAATTCTATGAGGGAGAAAAGCATATATGTATATATATGATTAAACTTTTTACTTTTACAATTAGATTTTATAAAAGTTTTAACTAAAGGCTTATTATACAAGAAGTGTCAATACTAAAAATAAGTAGATCATGATCCATTAATTAGTAGCTCTACATGATCTCCTAATCTCTCCTTGTGTGCCAGTAAGAACTCCTATAGCTCCCATTTTAACCATGGCAGCACCAAACCTGGTAGGGAAATCAAATTCCCCAGCTAGATTTCTCACTATGGGCGTAGTCAATGGGTCCATTCCCAGCTGTTGGTCAATTTGGAGAATGCCTCTGTGCAGCATTATATTTCGATAGTATGAAACGTCCAAGAAGAAGGAACTAGATGGATTTTGATCTAGATTAACTGTGTTGTCTACAGGGGAAATCTGAGGACACCTTGATCTCAGGATATTAACTAGGAAAGGATCCATGGCTGGATCAGGACTGCCAGTGCCTTGAAAATTGTAGACACGGTCTTTGATCAGAGAACAATGAGTAACTCCAACAGAATGGGCACCTATATACCACCAATTACATAAATGGGATTGGAATGTAAGAAATGCAGTGCTTGGATTAGTGGGAAATTTTTTTAGTACCTAGAAGAAGCACCATGTCTGTAGCATTAAGCCCTTTATCAGCAAATCCTGCAATGGCCTCGGGAGCTGATATTTTAGGCCCTAGGATACTTACATTTTGAGCTATGGAAACTAAACCATCCCTTCTTCCTGTTTCAACTTCGTATCTTCCTCCGCCACTCTGTGATTAAATTAACGCATATCATTCGATCACTACTGATTCTAGATGATGTAAATTCTAGATCTTATGCTCACAGAAAGAGGGGATACCAAGAAAACAGCATCTCTAGTAGCTATTGCAATGAGATCAGCACAAGATACAACGCCAGGGCAAGCGTTCTCCACAGCAGCCTTTGCTTGGTCGATAATGTCATATCCCCTAACACTCAGATTTGGTGGTACTGTTTTCTCACTATTGATTCCATCTATAAGTATGGATGCATCACACCCCTTTTTCCACAAACAAATGGTCAGTACATTTAACAATTTTATTGGAGAAAAAGAAATACTGTTATTAGAGTATATTTATTATTTTATTATTGTTAGAATTTCTATAAAATGAGCTCATGCATATTAACAACTGCCACCAACCTCTTAAAATGATTAAACAAAACACATAAGCTTGTACTTGAGAGAAGTGAAGTAAGTGCACACAAATCTTGCTTACCAACCAATACACCACCCATGCTTCATGCTACATGGGTCTTGCATCCTGGTTGATGAATGGTTAGCCTTCAATTGTTATGAGTAAACGCATTTAAAGGTTGTTTTTTTTTAATCTTTTGACAAAATGCATAGAATGGAAATATAAACTTTTTTTTTTTTAATGTAATGGAAATGTGAACTTACGTTAACAAAGCAATCATGGAACTGCAAGCGTAAGAGTGCGGCCACAATTGTAGGGTCCCTTAAGAACTGAGCAGTGATAACGCCAGCCACTATAGCCTCAACATCTGCAAATCTGCATTTGCCTCTGTAAAACCCTACCTGTAGAGCACCATGGCAACAGCCAGCCAAGATTAATCCTAAAATGAGCTCAAGGGCTAGTAGGAGAACTGCTGCCTTGAACTTCATCTTCCTCCGTACAAAATGTTAGCGTCTCCCTCTCTCATTTCATGAGGATGGAAAAAACTGAGGCGAAACCTTGTTAGTTTTTTCGACAAATATGAGCTTGAACTCTTTTACAATTTTTCTGTTTCTTATATATGGCATGTTAAGATAAACCGTGAAACATGATATTTCTTTGGCCAGACACCTGTACTATTTAGCTCTAGCTTAATAGATGCCTGAATTTTTTTTTTTTTTGTTTTTTTTTGCCTATCTCACAGCTTAACTAAAAAAAAAAAGTATCACTTGAACATAAATTTGCATAAACTTAATGCGTGTTTTACACGCACACTAACTTGTCAAAAAAATTAAAAGTGGGCCCAATTTTTGCTCATTGTGCTCTATTAAAAAACAAAGTTACCCCCCATATTATCCTTGTCTTTCTTGACTTTTGATCCCAGACTTGCTTCTCGCGGAATAATAACCATAAGGAAAACCTCTCTTTGAAGGCTTCCCTTTACCAAAAGCCAGTGCAACGAGTTTTCTCTTTTGTGCATCCTTTCACTTAGTTTTGATTTTATGTAATCTGAAGAAGGGAAGATTCTTCTAGGCGAGTAGGTTTATTATGTGATTTGTGAAAGAAAGGACAAAAGATCAATCATTTACTAATTTATTGTGAAGTTGCTTACAAACCACGGACCTTCCTTTTTGCTTACATCCGAATCTCTCAAGTGCTTCTAAGGATAGTTAAGAAGATAGTTGAAGAATTGTGTTGCAAAATTATTTAAAAACAAAAGAAGTAAATCACGACTCAAGCCTTACTTTAGTATTTGGGACACGAGGGAAGGCAGCAAAAGGACTTCTACATTATGGGGGAGGCCACTCCATTCTCAAAACTAGGAAACGACCCTTGCAAGTGTTTATAGTATCAGAACATGCAAAAGTTCCTATACAACTTTATGTCTTTTCAAGAATTAATAGATAAAAAATAAAAAGAACTCCACTGATATTATAATAAGATGTTTCAAGTAAGAAAATTAAATCTATGATTGTGAGGCATGCATAAAATCAGTCATTATAATCATTCAGCAATCAATTTTTATGAATTGAAGGCTGCTCTTTTTTTTTTTTAATGAGCTTACTTACTATATGCCACAATTTCAATTATACATATATATATATAACACCAAACCACTTTGTTAGTTATTAACAAATAACATTCACAAGATTACTCACTATATCTTTGCAGAACTTCCCATATTTTGTCTTAACTGAGGGAACTCATTCCATAGACAATGTCACTGTAAAGGCCAAAGGTGTTCTAATGCTACAAATTTGTGGAGTCATATAAGAAAAAGTAATTTTTACCTCTTGATCTGGGCCTAAGAAGACCAGAGCCATCCGCAGGAGGCTTACCAAGAAGGAAATTAAATGGATGCACATTGTTGAAGTGGATGCAACTTCATTTAAGCAATGGTATTTTCAGCATTATGGCATTGACATTGGCAAGAAGAAGAAAATTGTTGCTATGAAGAGCAACCATGTCCAAAGGAAACTTAGGAATGCTAAAAAGATCGAAAGATTGATCCCCATTTAGAAGATCAGTTTCGTGTTGGTAGATTGTTGGCCTACATATCATCCTGTCCTGGTCAATATGCAGAGCTAATGGATACATATTAGAGGATAAAAAACTGGAGTTTTATATGAAGAAGATTCAAAGAACAAAGGGTAAGGGTATTGGTGCAGCATAAACATTAAGTATGTCAAGTTTTTACTGTTTTGGTATATATATATATATGAAGCACATTCGGAATAGATATGAGTAGCTTCGTCTTTGACCTTTCCTCCATCTGTGTGTGTGTGTGTGTGTGTGTATCACTATGAACTCAAATGCTTGCCTCTGGATGAAGAAATGAGTATAAAAAGGAAGAAATAATCATAAGAATGGATATTTTTGCTCTTTCATTTGTTGGTTTCATGTTATTGGAGAGAGAACATGAAAGTTTGCACGCTTTATAAGGCGTATTACTTGCAAGTGCCACGTCTGACAACAAAAAGCCTCTTCACTCTTTTCTCCTAGTGTGAGATTACGCACAGTGTTGACTATGTAAATTTATGCCTAAATGTTTAAGTTTTTTTTTTTAGTTCAAGTGTCTAATAGGTTTGAAATTTAGTTCAAATGTGTAATAGGTAAAAACTAAATAATACAGGTTTGTGATGATGTGTTGGCCATCTTTCTTTCTTTGCATCATACTATAGGAAAAACTCTTTTTTAAGCCCCTCAACTTTACACATTTTTACTATTAAGCCCTCTTGCAAGTTTTTTTTTTTTTTTTATTAAGCCCTTAAACATTTATTTTCAGACGTATTAAGCCTTTTTGTTAATTAGGGTTTTGAGTGTATAATTCACACACATTCAAAGAACGTCAGGGCATAAAAAGTTATAAAAGGAAATTAAAAGACAACAAAGAGAAAGGGGATTTAAATCCCAATTCCTTATTTGCCATTGAATTAGAGAAACGCAAATGAAGATGGGAAACTACTGGCCTTGGAGAATGTAAACATGGTTTGAAGCTCTAGGGAAGATGATGACTTGTGAGTTGGTTACGTACAGTTGCCGTTACAATGCTAGGCCATCACAGCCTCCACCGTCCTACTGAGAGAGATAAAAGTTTATTGTGAATTAGATGAATAAACTCTCTCTCAATCTATTGATCGATGAAGATTTGAGTTGTATGTATTGTTTTGATTGAATGAAGTTTTGGGTTGCTTGTGTCATTTGGATTTGGTAAATTTTGAGTTGTTTGGGTCAGAACATAATTGGAGAAATTTATTGTTTTTGTCCTATTTGCAGATTAAGGCGAGAATGAGATAGTTTGCGTAGTTTGCACACAAAAAAGAGAAAGGAGAGAATGCAGGGAGAGAATTTGAATAGTTTACACAGAAAGAGTTAGTTTAGGTAGTTTGCAAAGAGAGGTCGGGTAGTTTTTAGGAAGAAAAATGCTAAATGGCCTGTCTGAAAATGTCCCATCTTAAGATTTGAATTTAGATTTAAGACTTAGGCTTTAGAGTTTAAAAATTTAGGATTTAAAATTTTTAGAGTTAAATTATATATATATATATATATATATATAAGAATTTTACAGTAGCCTTATTGCTTAAGGTACGGCAAGGCGGGCCAGGCGGTAAGTTTTTAAGGCAGGCCATGCAACATTAGAGGAAGAGAGAGGCTTAGAAACCTGAAAATTTGCCAATGGGAAAAGTGCATGTAAGATAGGCTAGGTTTTGACGCCCTGTATTTCCAGATCCATCTTCAAACTCGGGGCACAGCAGCCTGACACAAGTCTCGAACAACCCTAGGGAGAGCATAGATTTCAATAGTTTGCTAAATATGTATAACAGTCATCTCCAGAATAAAAAGTAAGAAATCCAAGAGTACATTTTTCCCTCCATTTTTTGAACAGAAGTTGAGTTAAGCCAATCCCAGTCCTAATTAGTTCAGTATTAGACCACTTGCAAGCTTTTTCCTCCATAAGACCTTTCTGACTAATCAGAATCTATTGTGTTTTGCAACTTTTGCATCTTGCATCATTACTTGCATAATATTAGCAATGAAAGACTACTCGCATCAACTTCTCATTGCACAAAGACTTGAAAGAATACAGTAGATCTTACCGATGCATTTTCTCCACACTAGGTAAAATATCTTAAGTGGATTGTGTTTGCCATACGACCCAATGCATTGGCAGATAAGTTTAACATGCAGAGCAGCACCTTGTACAATGAAAATCAACTCATGCTTCTGCTATTTTCTCCATTCCAGAAAATTAACTATATTTACTTTACAAATCAAACAAGGCAATGGGAGTCAGCATCAGAATCAACAGGTTGTATTGGGCTAGCCTTGCTGAGTACCACTGCTGTACTCACTTAACAGCATCAGCAAATCGATATAGATCAGACGTTGAGCTCCTATTAGCAGCACCAATAGGTGGAGAATTTGATACACCCACAAAACCTTCTATTGATGATGATGGCCCAAACAAACCAGATGCTGGTTGATGAATAAAGCTCTGCCCCCGAGACCCATCAATAAAGGCAGCATCCCCAACACCAGGCCATCCATATGCTGCACCATTGCTAGCCAATATTTGCCCGGTCCTATCAACAAGCATCTCCCTGTGAACTCCAGCAAATGAACTGGTGGATGGAATACTATATGCAGCTGAGAGACCCACTCCAGCACCATGCATTACAGTCCCACCTCCTGCCACTGTGCCACGGACATGTTCAGGCAAAGATACCACACCAGATCCATACAACACAGATCCAGCAACAGAAGGATTGTTGACATGACCAGAAAATCCACCATCCAACAAGTTCATTCGCAGGGAAGCATTGTACAAGCCACTGCCATCCACATGACCAGCAGCCCTTTGTTCGAGCAACCCAATGCCTGGAGAGGATATCAGGGGTGAACCTGCAAATCGTGGACGTTTTGTTTCTTGACTCTTCTTTGAGAACTCATTCCCATCTGCTTTTCTTTTTAATGCCACCTTATCTTCTATCCTTTTACTGAGGTCAGCAATTTCTTTCTCTAGCTTGTCTCTCATTTCCCTAAGTTGCCATCCAGGAAGAACCTTTACTGGATCAAGCTTGCGGTCTTCAAGTAGCTTTGTTACTGATTTCAGAGCAGCCAACTGCTTCTCATTTGCTTCTTTCTATGAAAGGTCATTACAAGATTGCACTATTAACACAACAAAGACAATGGTAATACATTTTGAATTAAAGTGCAAGTTAGCCCATACCAGTAAGATAGGTGAATTATTTGCTTCCCTCTTTCTCCTCTTTGATGCTTCTTTAGTATCTCGCAGGAAAGAAGTCAGAAGCTTCTGAGGAGGAAACTTATCCTCAATCCCAAAAGTATAAGCCACATCAACAGCTTCAATTTTCATTCCATTGTTCATCATTCTCTCTAGAATATCTGGAAAATCAAAGATGATAGAGCAAAGGTCAAGAATCGCGGTGGACAATGCTCATAGTTGGAGAAATAAGATCACATACTTCCAAAAAACAAACCAATGAACACTGTAAACCACAAAGAGAGTGCCAGTTAAGTAACAAAAAGTAAGAGCATATCCTCAAGTCCCCACAATTACCGCCAAGGCCGCTAACCACATAGCGCACTGGATGCATGACTAGTAGAGCATAGTAACAGTGGGAAAGATACAGATTCCCGCATACTGGAAGTTAAACTTCTCCTCAGTTAGGTAGATAACAAAACATTAGTCTATACATTTGTCACATACCCTTTCCTCCTTGAGCCATTTAGATCTTTTTGTTTCTGGAGCATTCCCAACCAAACACCTAATAGGTTATTGCTCCTCATGTTGCCCTCAGAAAAAATCCAGTTACTGTATAGTAGACAACTCAAAGAACCAAATACAACTACCGTTCTTGATTCCACATTGATTTGCAGATTTAGTGTTCCAAATAGCATGTATAAAACAGTTTCTGCTTGTTGAAACTGTATAAATTCCTAAGCTGTCCAGCAAACAACAGGACCTATAACCAATTTTATGGGCATTGAACCACATAAGAAGCCAACTTGTAGAAAATGGAGATTAACAGTAAGGAATATTAAGGATAGAATCATAGAACATGATGACGTGGATATCAAAAATATTTCAGAACAAGAAGGAAAATGAAGAAAAAATATGTACAAGAGAATTCTTATGTCTCTGCCTAAACTTGCAGACATAATGCCTAATAAACAAATTCTCCTGGAACTTTCCACAGACAACACTCATTAAATCCTCTTACAGTCCAGACAGCAACTAAATAAAAAAGACAACCTAACGCTAATAGTGTCTATGATCCATTGTTTCATGTAATTGTTTTCATAGAGACACACTTTCTACTAACTCAAGAGCAGGCATTAAAAAATCTTTCTTGACTGCCCATGGAGACATAAATTCATTGTTAAATAATATCCACAGAATTCCAACCCTTAAGGAATCTTATGACTTAAGATATGCTTAGAGAAATTATTTTCAGCCAAATTTAAGAGTCCATTTAAGCAACCGACAACCTCAATAAAATGTCTGGCCCATATCTGTCCATAAAGCAGATCTCTTACTGTTTAGTCGTCAGAAAAACATTTATAACTTGGGAGCATAAACTGTGGAGGATGGAGACAACATAATTTAGAAAGACACCAATGATGCTCCATGCTAAATTTAGTGTCTGCTTCAACAAAAAGAGAGATTTATTAATCACTGAAGAAAAATGAAAGTGGAGTATGCCACGTGCCTGAACAAAGCATTTGCAATGTTAGGTGCTGACGTTGAACATGCATTTACGTAATCTGCCCCCAACAAACTTCGAAAGTTATCAGGTGTCCCTGGCATCTACCCATGATATTTTAATTACTATTACATCCTTCCCAACCAACACAAACCTATTAGGTATCTAAAAGGAGAAAGAGGTGGATACATCCAATGTTCTCTAGGAGCTACTTCTTGCCTCTTTCTGTGTGTGCCAGTGCCATATGCTTTCTACTTGACATGGTATCTTTGTATTTACTTCACATTCTTAGACAAGCTTGTTCCCGTATTCTATTATCACCATTAAACAATCAAATTTCAAGGATCAACAACACAATAGCAACATGAAGAAACGTAATCAACTATAGTTTGGGATTTCTAAGTTGAAATTAGCGCACGATAAACTCAAGGAAAAACAGTGTAACAGACATCAACACATACTTGAAAATAATGCATGAGACGTACCTGAGACCCTGGCAACAAGGACTTGGGATCTTCGAAGGACATCCGCGATCTGCTTTGAATTACTCATCCGAACCAAATCCCAAACATCCTCATTGGTAAAAGCCTTTGGGATCCCATAACAACCAACGAGAAGAAGCAAACCCCTGGAATCAATGTCGCTGGCTTTCCCCAGACCACCCTCAGCTATAAGCCTCTTTCTCCAAGCCAGCGCAGCCTGCTCCGCTTCCTGCTTCACGGCGGAGTCAAACTCAATGCCATTGTCAATTATTTGCAAAAAGAATTCCAAAACTAAAATGCTAGCTTTTCTCCCAGGAATCATAGGAGAATTCTTGGTGTAGGCCCGGCTTCCCTGCAGATAAAACCGCCCGATGCAATCCAGCACTAGCTTGGCAGGATTCTGCGCGCATTTAAGGGCGGAAGGAACTTCAGCTCTAAGCTTCCGGATATTGGTTAGATGTGAGGTAAGATATCTACGGAGGTCTTTGCCACACATCATTTCGCAAAGAATTAAAAGCTCCGACTTGGCTGGCGCAGAACTTGTTGTGCCTGTTTCTGTTGTCGTTTGTTTGGCAGTGACTATTGGTCTTGGCGGGAGTGCGGCATCCATAGTGCTCTGGATGAAATCAAGATGGTTTTGCAATTCCTGAAATCTTCGATAAAATTCGTTAATGACAGCAGAGAGATTGCAGAGTTCGTCAATTGATTTAAAAAAATGTGCTCCCTTTGGTTCATCCCGTTTGGGTTGCTGTCGGTCAGGTACCTGAAGAGCAACAACCGAGAACTCTTGTGGTTCCTGTTTGACCTGAGATTGTGGTGGCGCCAATTGGTATTGCGGTGGTGTTGGAGTGGATTGATGTTCCTGTTTAACGTGGGCGAGGGAAGGTGGGTGGTAGGTGGAATTGAAGATGGTGAACATGGGCAAAGGAGGTGTCGCCATGGGAGAAGAGTAGAGAATCTGTGCCCTAATTTTTGATATATTATAATTCAGATACAACTATGGAAGCTGAAAAGACCTAATGATTCACCGGTATGATGAAACCGTCCGGTGCGAAGCGTGGGCTTTATTTCTCGTTTTGGTTTTTTTATACAACAGAACGCTTGGGCTTTATTTCATGGAAGGAGATCCTTCTTGCCTTCCGGTTTGATCCCTGTTGGGAATTTTTTTAATAAAAATCCTTTATTTGTTTTTTTTAACCCTTTTGTTTGCATTTTCCTAAAAAATTATTTATTTTTCTAAAAAAATAAAGATTAATTTAAAAAAAATTTAAAAAGAAAAAGAGTATGATTTAAATTTTAATTTTCTGAAATATTGAATAAACAAATATTTTAATATTATTTAATTTAATATTGTATGTCCAGTCGTTATGGCATGGCTTTTATATATTTTTTTTTCCTCTTTTCATAGGAAATTATTGGTTCATCACAGGATTTGATTAATATAATCTTACAAAAAATATTTATTTAAATTTTAAATTCAAATCTTAATTGAGCTACAGCAAACAAAAAAGAAATCCACTGCATATGAATATTGTTTGATTAAACATTATATATAGTTAATTTTTGTTAGCATCTCCAAAATCTATAGGAATAATTTCAAAAAAAAATTATTATGCCATTTTATATTTTATTATTTAAAAGATAAATTTTTATTTTTCATCTTTATAAATAGTTAGCAGCATTAGGACTTAGTCTTTCTTCTCTTTAATAATATGTCGGTGTGATATTTTTTTACATCCCACAATTATATTTATATAATTTAAAATATATAATTAATATGATTAAAATGATAAAATTTATTTAATTTTCTATTATATATTCTTTACTCTAAAAATTAAATAATTTATATTTTTTAAATTATTCTTAAAATTAATATATATATTAAATAACATTCTTTTTATGTTGTCAAATGGCATATTTTTTTCTAATATTGTCACTTGATATTTTCTATAAAAAGATTAATTTATTAATTACTAAAGATATTAATATGTTAATTATATAATTATTTTTATTAAATAATAATTTTTTCTATATAATTATTATTATTAACTTGAAAAGCATTATTAATACTATTGTTATATCAACTTTCATTTTTTAATAATTATTTCCATATTTTTACTTGCTCTTTGATAATTTATTTTTAAATAAACAACCATGATTTCCAACTCTAATTTTTTTTTTTTTTAACACATTCTGCCACTCTTATCATATATAAATTTCATCTCAAAAATTTAGAACATCTATAACTTAATGGCTTAAGAGAAATTCTTAAAAAGAAAAAAAAAATCTCATGAAAATTTATCGAATCAAAATTTAAGGTTATATATGTTGAAACTATCTTAACTAAATCAATCCAAATTAAAATGTTGTCACAAATTATCAATATTTTTTACTATTTAAATTGGAGCTATCAAAATATTGACATAACATTTACTTATTTCATTGTTTAAAAATTAATTTTTAATTAAATGATTGAATATTTCATCAATATTCATTTTAACTTTATATTTTTTTAAGATTCCTTCATAATGTTTTAAATTTTTAATATTTATTCTATTATAATAATTCATGCATAATATATATATATCATTTTTTCTGATATTACCATATGGAATATTTTCTCCATAACACTTTCTATAAAAAAAATTAATTTACTAATTATTAAAGATCTTAATATGTTAATTAATAATGATTTCTTATTAAATAATAATTCTTTCTTACATTTATTCTTGCTTTCCAAAGCATTATTAATATCATTCTCATATCAATTTTTAGTTTTTAATAATTATTTTCATATTTTTACTTAGTTTTTAATAATTTATTTTAAAAATGCAACAATACTTTTAATCTCTCAATTTTATATTATTTTATTAATATTTTCATAGTACAATTAATAAATTATCAATATTTTTGCTTTTAATATTAACTGGGGAATTGATAAGTTAATTATAATTTAAAGTAATTAAATAACTAATTAATAAAAATAGAGAAAATTAATAAAATTAAATAAATTTTATTTTGTAATTTAATTGCAACTTAGCATAACTTTATAATCTTATGTGTGTAGCTTCATTAATAATTAACTTACTAATTCTCCAATTACGTATGAGCTACAAATTATTTAATGATTATACTTTTAATATTATAATAAGTATTCATTATTATTAGGTAAGTTATAATATATTAACATATATTTATTTCATATAATTATAAATTTATATAGTTCATACACATAAATTTGTGTTCTTTTTTTCTTTTGCATTATCTTTATATTTTTAAAATAAATATTAATACTACTAAATAAAGATAATATTTAAATATATTATATTTTTTAATATATTAAGAGAATATATAAAATTTTTATATTTTAAAGTGATGAAAATGATTATATGATTTAATTAAACTCAAATTATTTTATATTTTTAATTAATATTTTTATTATATTATTATATTTTTATTATAAAATCCTGATTAAAAAAATTAAAAGATAAAAAATTTAGTTTATATAAAAAGTAATAAAAACAAATTACAAAGTAATTGATAATGAATTTAAAATATTATTTTATTTTTATATATTAAAATTAAAAATATATAAATTAAAATTATTATTATCCATATACAAAAATACATACAATTTTCTAATTAAGAAGGAAAGTCTATTTTTATAACACCCCAAATTTTTAAATTTATTATTTTGTGAGTAATATTAATATTTTAATTTTATTTAAATTTTAAGAAATTATTTGAAATTTTTCGGATTTTAGAAATCAGGTTTGATTTCCCGAAAATATAAAACTTTGATGATTTTTAAAAATTAATTTAAAGACCACGTGGCAAAACTAAAAATACATTTGGAGTCTACAAATTTTTCTGAGTTTTTTGAAATTTTTTCGGAATTTTTGAGCCTCGTTTTCGGTCCCAATGCAGAGTAAAAATTTAAAATTTTGTATCATGAATCGGACCGACCTAATCGAACCGGACCACCGGCCTTTCTTTTCTTCTTCTTCTTCCCTTCCCCGCGCGTTCCGACCTCTCTTTCTCTCTCTCTCTCTCTATCTCCCATTTTCTCTCTCCTCCCTCCTCCCCAGGCCGCGCCCTGCCCTCCCCACCTCGCCCGCGCCCCGCCCCAGTGCCTCCCCACGGCTGGCCGACGTCCCAGGCAACCGGAAAACGCGCGCGAACTCCTCCCCTGCGCGTGCGCGATGCCTCACCTTCCTGACCGAAATTCGGCCGATCCGGCCACTGATTGGGCCGGGTCTTGTGTCAAACACCATCTACACCTCAAGAGCTTTCCATAGATTCCAAGAACAACAAAATCCATCGAACAGTTTGCCCAATTTTTGTCCAGGAAGTTTTAGCCCATTTCGATTTTTGGGCTAGATTTCTCGCAAACCGTGTACCCCATGAGAAAACCGAGAGTACCAGAGCGCTCCACTTGTCAAGAACTTCGTGGCAATATAAATTTCAAAATTTTTCGACACCATTTTTTAGTGGGTCCCACGAAACTTCGTAGTATTTTTTCTGGGCATTAAATGAGCTTAGAAAACTTCGTAAAAATTATATACTAACCTCTGTGTTGTGGGCTTTGTATAGGTACCTTCAATTCGCGGAAATTCGATGGTTGCCCAAGTCTGTGAATTTTCGGCCAGACAGACCGGCTACATAAAAAATCTTGGAAGTGGATCAATATTTTGGCTACCCCACCATTGTCAGATGTCCTGAGCGCGTTCCCGAAATCGGAATCGGCGTAGGTAAACCCGAACCTTGCTTTTCGTAATTTTCTAGTGCTTGAATGGGATTAAAAAATTTATAAAATATTCGTGGTAGCTCAGAAAATTATGATTATTTTTGCATTAGCTTAGTAATATTGCTAAGGACGGCGGGGCAAAGTTTCAGAATTTTTAGAGCTTATTTAGATAGTTTTTGCAAAAAAGAGTCAATTATATTGACTAAACTGTAATTTTACATATTAAAATTGATAACTGTTTGGATGGGCCCAGGAGGGGCTGTGTGATGTGATTGAGTTGTGGATATATGGTTTGTGGATATAGAAGTGTGTTTTAAGTCTTTTTGTAGGTTGGGTAGGTCCTAGGTATAAGGGAGGCTCTGCCAGATTTTCGACACGACTTAGGACGTATTTGGTCTTTTCTTAGTTTGTATTGAGTCAATTGTATTAAATAATTATAATAAAATTTGTCAGGTGAGCCAAGACAGCCTTCCTCCTCCACCCAACCGCCACAGTGACTTCGGTTGAGTCTGTGAGTAAAATATTAATTTTAATTATAATTTCGATATTATTATATGTTCAAGCATGCCCATGCATCACTTATAAATATATACTTATGTAGTTAAACACTAGGCACGTTTTATGTTGCATTCATAATTGTTAAAGTGCCATAGATGTTGTTGTGGTAATTTAGAGTAGTGTGCGTGCGTTGGCGTGCGTGTGATGTGTTGTTGGCTATGGACAGGACAGGTAGACACAGCTTGAGATCTTCGCTGGGATCCAGTCCTTTGGGGTAGACACGGCTTGAGTTCTTCGCTGGGACCCCGATTTGGTTTATTAAGTGGAAGTCCGAGCTTGAGTTCTTTGCTGGCACAGTTTGGATTAAGAGAGCTGTATAAGGGATCAGCTCCCTTATATGTATTGTTTGACATTATCGAGTGTGTGAGTGCTCCAAATTACCTTTTTGCTGTTATGATGTGAACATATTGCCGATGTTGCATTTCACTCTACAGGGTGCATTAGCTTTAGATAGTTATAAAGATTATGGTTAAAATTGATATTTTACTCTCTGAGTCGAACGCTCACTCCTATTTATTATTTTTCCAGGTTACAGGAGGATTATTATTGTGGTTAACCTGCTTTTCTTCTTCGCAGATCGTTTATTTATGTTTGTATAATTCTGTTAACTTCTAGAATTTCCGCATGTGTTAGAAATATTCATTTGATTTAGGTCTGTAATAGAATTACCATGTTGGACCTGTAAACTTATTATATGCATGTATGTTGGACTGAATAAGGGAGCTGAGCTCCCATTTATTTTTATGACATTTGAGTATGTGGAGGGTGAGCTGAGCTCCCCAATTGATTATATATTGTGTTTACAGGTCGGGTGAGTCAAAAACTACCCGTTGAAAGGTCCATTTTATGGTCGGACCTTGTCCGGTTGAATTCTTGAAATTGGGCCCAAATGGGCCTTAGAATTGAGTTGAGGAATAGTTAGGCTTACTACGGGCCTCAGGGGCTTTAAGCTGGTCTAGGTCCTAGTGCCGGTCCGGCCCATAGGTTAGGTCGTGACAATTTTTATGAGGAATATTTTCTTATAAATAATTAGTGCTGTACTGCTGTGAAATGTGATAAAGGATAAAATAATGGAGTAAAGCTATTTAATGAAAAACAAATGTGAAAGTGATTAATTTTTAAAATCCTAACGTGCATTAGAACATGAAAAATGTTGGCAGAACTCGCTCAGCATTTATTATCGGAGCCTTGATATTAAGTTTAAAGAAAATTAACATTTAATTCTTATATTTCAATGAAATTAAATATTTTTTTTTATTTTAAAAAATATATTAATTAATTTCCATATTTTTATTCTGTTTATTATTTAATTTATTCATTAAATTTTAATCAAAATTTTTATTAATTAATGTATTCAAAAGAAAGAAATTATTGCTATAAAAATTAAATTATTATATTTTTCAAGTAAATATGCTCTTACAAAATTTACTTTGTTCTCTAAAAATACATATCATGAAAAGGAAAAGGTTATTTACAAGGGAATAAGTTACCAATAACCTTTTACTCGTATATTAAAAAAGGAGGGAGGCGGGGACATTTTATACACTCATGGTTAACAATATACAGATGCAATCTCTACAATAATAAAATTGCAAAGATGAATCCTTTCCCCCAGTTCCGAAAGAATCAGATTACACTTTTTTAGGACTGAATCTATTATCTCAGGAGTCAGGCCATCGCCGTTTCTCACAAAATTTACTAGCTGCTCCCGCCCGTGATGAAAACCTTATTTTGGTTCCTGATTAAAAAAAAAAATCAACAGCTCTGGCTCCATAGCATCTCAGCATATGCTTTCTCCTCTTCCTTCTCCTCTACAACATAATGAGTTGCCTCAACAACTTCCTCTTCTTCATCAAGAATCACTTCTGTCATTTCTTCTAAATTTGCTGATTCTACAATTTTTTCTGCCTGTGGTTCCACATTTTCATTTAATGCCTCTCTCATTGCCCACATTGTTGCTGGCCTATCTGTTGGCCCATATTTTGGAGCTGGCACATTGAAAGGTAAAACAATATCATCCAACTTAGCATGATCTTTGTTAACCACACCCTTTTTCCATGACGGAGGAAAAACAAAAATGATCCCTAGCTCATAGTTACAGACATGAAGCCTCAAACCCAAAGAAGAGTTTGTTTTCCTAGCTTCATTCAACTTTAGACCAGGTGGATTGGATATAGGTCTTCCCCAGGCAGCAGCACTAAAATTATGTGACCCACAATAGACCCAACCAAAAGAAGATGCATCTGTCTTAGACTGGAAGCGTCTCCTTGCCACCTGCTTTCAATTTTATCTTTAGTTTTTTTTTTTTTATATACAAAATCTCAGTGGCTGCTATAAGATGTACAGCGATACTCTCTAAGTATTCATGAACCAAAAAAGATTATCTTTTTTTTTTTTAAATGGAGGGTACTGTAAATATATGTACAAAATGAAAAAAGTGAATGAGGTAATCCAAATCATGCATCAAGAGCACTTCCGAACACATGGATGCGCTTGCACTTGTGTGCACATTAACACAACAGCAATTCATTATTGATTAAATGATAAAAATTGCAACTAATAGGTATAGTGTCATGAATCCAGTTTAAGCTATCAGACCAGATGTCCTGAAAGTAAAGTCCATCATACCAACTTGGCAAACTATTTAAGATTTTGATGAAAAATGGGACAAGAGAGAAGGAGAAAACATTAAATTCTCAAAAGTATTATTTTTTTAATGGATGCAATCTCGTCTAATAGATAACAGTATGCAACTACAACATTATCTCAGAACAAAAAACAATCATATAAAAAAGCCCAAGCACAGACTGCCATCACAAGATTGTTTATTTGATAAAGGTTTTCTTTTAAAAAAAAAAATTAGTTTATTCGATAAAGGTTTTCTTTAAAAAAAAAAAAATTAGTTTATTCGATAAAGGTTTTCTTTTTTCTTAAAAAAATTACCTTGGCATGAATTGGGTGCCGCACTCTATGATGAGGATGAGGAACCGCATCATGAAGTATGTCTAATGTTCTCAACCTTTGCCATGTTTTCTGCATGCAGAACAAATGGGAAGAAAGATCAAAGAAAAGATTATGTACATCCTCTCAGATGAAAGAAACATAAAATAGAAAAGTTCCAAAATAAACTCAAAACTTTCCCTTGAAGATTGGTAGGACGAAGAGAGAGATGAGAAATATATATAACTCCATTTTCATCTCCATCATGATAAGAGAAACAGAGACCACAAAGGCTGCCTTTCTTTTAATACAAATATCATGAGAAAGAAGAAACTTCACAAATTCAACCACATCCCAACTACAACTCCCTTTCTCTACTGTGTTGGAAACACAATACACATTTCATAACATTTAACCATATATGATGAATATCCTAAGCAAAGACAAAACTAGAATTGGTTCACATCTCAGATCTCATTATAAGCATCCAGCAAAATCCAGGAACATATATATCTATCATAATTAATATGGTGCTCTGGCATTGAATTCCATGCTCAGGGGGGCTGCCATGCATTCAACATTTAAAAGATGGCATTAGAAGTTAGAATAGAAAGCACAACCCAGTTATGCTGTTCCATATCTTTTGCCTGAACCAATTCAAACTCAAAGCCATACACTCAACTGGGAAGCCTAAACTCAAACCCATTTGGATCAATACTTCCAAGTGGGGTATAGAACATAAAAGGAATCATTAATAAAGTTCATTTATACCTCTGAGAAGCAAAGAATGCGCCTTGATGGCAAGATTCCATTGCATGCATTTTTCACTCTCTCAATTGTAGGGAAAATGATTCTAATGGATGGATTTTTTGATTCTTGACTACCAGTCCAGCAGCCCCACTGTCCAGAGAATCAATAAACTAGTGAATCTGTCTTAAAAAAAATATATATCTGAATATTTCTACGACATTTACAGTAACGCATTCCTATTACCTCTGGATCAGATTCTTCTGAATCGAAGAATTGCACTGATTTCTTTCCAGTGGCTGCAGAAAAAGCAGCCAAAAATTGTGTATTGACTGATGAGCCAATTGAGGATGAGCCTTCAAAACAGAATGTGCATCAAATGACAAGCAAAAGAAAACTTCTCTTCAAACTTGTGGAAAAGAATTAAAGTCTGTGCCATTAACACTCACCATAAAAAAAATCGGATTGTTCCAGTTCAGGCCATTTGTACTGATCTAGAACCTTGTGAAAAGCAAAAAGATATCATAAGATCAGGTATTTTCATAAATAAACAAGTGCATCCTACTTGAGCTAACAGCCAGGGTGTTTTGCCTATGTCAAACAGATCCAGTAAATATTGTTACTTAATCTTGTAATCAAAGATTGCATAATCATTCAACCCTTAATATGGTTTTCAATGCCCCATTACGATTCACTTCGACATGTTCCCACTTCCCATGTAAAATACAGAAAAGTAGTACTTATGGTGATTTGTATAGCCATTTTGCAGAATACTCCTTCCACCAAAACCTCAACAAATGGCACATCAAAAGAAAATGAGGAAGACTACTTCAAAGGTTAAAATGTCAAAAAGAGACATAAATTGTTTCAGCCACATGAACAACACACAACACCACCCCCACCCCCCTCCGCCAAAATTAAAATCATTTGGACAATCTAACAGGCATCTTAGAGCCAACATTATCATCTCCAGCCCCAACAGCCAGTATGAATCACAGTTCTATAACTAGATTCTTGCAGGAAGGCATCCCCCCAATGAAACACTGAAAAGAAGCAATCCAGAAAACCACATTCAAAAAAAAAAAAATCATACTCACTGAGAACAACTCAAATTTGTATTAGATTGGGAAATTTTCCACCATAGTCCAAACCCACTTTACAGGGTTGAAGATGTATAGATAGTGTTATGTTAGGTAGTAGCCCTAACAGTAGATATCCCAGAGAAGAAAATAGAAGAAATAATAGAACAGAAGAGAGAGAGAGAGAGAGAGAGAGAGAGAAAGGGAGAGAAGGGAATTTTAGAGAGAAGATAGAGAATATTATTGATCAGAATTCAGAATGTCTAATACAGGTGTTTCATCTCCCTTTTATAACAGATTCTCCTCCAATTCCCTAATAACTGCTCTTTAACAACTACAACTGTCACTGCTCATAGTTTCCCTCCCAAACAATTAACAACTACTCAATAAACCTAACAAACTTTCCCTCCACAATTCTAATTTGCTCTACTAGCCCAATTACATATTCCTTTCCTTATTTCTATATTTTCTCCTTCTCTATGTAACATGTTAATGATAACATTGAGGTGAATGCCCACAGTGCACAGTGGATAAGATAGGATCCATCAACCAGACATTGCATAGCTGAAGAGTTAAAAGCTATAATTTTTACAACTTCAATTTTTCTTTACCTCTTGTAGTCGCCAAAGGCCTGTGCATCTCCGAATTGAAGCAATGAGAGAGCTAACTGCAATAACATGTTCAGGTAGCATCACTCTCATCATATCCGGAAAGCGAGGCCCCTACACAAGTCAGCAATATACAGTTCATGTGCCTTACAAAAATTCAAGCATGTAATTTTTAAGCACAACAACCAGATAATGACAGAAAAACCATGCCTGTGACACCTGTAGTATCAGTTGCACTCTCGTGTTGCTCCCTCCTAAAGCAGCTGCAAGGGCTTCTTTAGGATGAACATATCCAGAGAATCTGAAGAATCCACTGTCCCACAATGGAGAAACCCACTTCGCAACATATCTAGGCAGAAAACCAAGTTGCACACAATCTAGTGCAAGAAATGAAATGACAGTAGTCAGTACTATATCCTACCATTTAAAAGCCAGATCACAGCATGTCCAAATCTCACAATAATTCAGGAAGCTACCCGCATGAAATTGCACAGTTCTACATGACAGGTAAACAAACGCCAAAAGGAAATATGAAGAAACAACCCAAGCTAAGAGAAGACCAAGAAACATTTGCAAAACTAAATATAATTCTTATATTTTTGGAAGAAAAAGTTATGGTAGGCTGTATAATAGCATGAAGCAACATAAAAAATTAGAAACATTATAATGCAACTAAATGGGCAACCCCTATGTTCAGGCAAATGTTTTTGCCATCACAAGGAGTCCAGCCCTTGCTATATAACCAGAGCATATATGGCCAGAGAAACAAGAGTAGACAAAGTGTAAAATAAAAGGTGGGTGGTGCAATACTGAGCATGTAGTAACTCAAAAGCATTAAAGCAAGCAAAGGGAATTTCACCTCCTTCAGAAAATTGATCAGGATTAGGAACAAGAATGCTCACAGCATTCACATCTGCAGGCAAATTGTTGTTTCTTCTCAAAACAATCTCTATCCCATAAGCATTTTCGCAAGATCTCCCAAGGAAAGCAGCAAGTCTCTTAAGCAATGCACCATTTGTGTCAGTTGCAGTGCGAAAAAGGTGGCTTAAACCAACAACAGATTCTTCAACCAAGCCCAGGAACTTTTCATCAATTGACTCCAATGCATACTGAAAAGCCTGGATAAGAGTTTAATGATGCTATTTATGAGTCCATTAAATCAAGCCCCTTTTTCTTTAAGAATGGGAAATTAGAAAACTTGGGTATTCAGCATCAAGGGCTAAGGTTGAGATTCCTACTCCCCAAACTACAAAAATGTAATGATTGTATCAGATTTGCATTTAGGCACAAAGCATGCACATGGAAGCATTCATGCATGCATCAGAAATGAGAACACTCACATAAGAAGTTCTACAAGAATGAATTCCAGGTATTGAAGCAACTAGATACCCCATGGCCCCTTCAAAGTTGTATTTTGTCAACTCAACAATCCAATGGGCCTGACTAGGAACATCAATCAAAAGAGAAGCCATGAATCCAGCAAGCTGAGCAGCAAAATCAGATCTTGAATCTTGATTTATTTCTCCATTAGAAAGTCGAAAGAAAAGAGTTGAGAGATCAGGTGTACTTCTGACAGGGAAATCTTGCCACCAAACAGTATTGGTCACGTTATTCCACTGTAAGTTTCAAGAAAACTGATAAGCAACATCATAACCAATATAAGAATAACAGTTTGTATCAAGCAGGATAGAATAATGCACGCAGTAACCTAAGAAATCAAAAGAACACAGCAAATTAACGTAATCATGTCAGCAACATCAGGGCTTTCCACCAAATTAGGCCAATTGAAGGAGACCAAACGAATCCCAACATATTTCCTGAAGTCTGAATTTTTTTTAATATTGAACTAATTAAATCATTTCTACAAAACCCTACAGGAAAATGATTTCAGATTCTAAAACTATTAATCAAAATATTTAAATTCCACATCTTACAAACTAAGCAAGCATACATAGCCTTATCATTCAACTTTCAAACAGTCACCTGATTCAACACTAAATTTGCAGAAGTGATGATAACACGAATACTATCTTCTCTTTGCAAAACAAGCAACTTTGGATGATGACAACCAATGCCTTGTCTCCTGCGGTCGTTACCAAATGCTATGGCCTCAGGAAATGGGGGAAACCTATTACAGTAATTGGACAATAGTGAATGTTAACTATTAACACTCTACTAATTCATATGTGGTGTAAACCAACCAAGCAAGCTGAAACCACTACTTACACTACAACTAAGTTTGGAAAACTGGGGTATGGCATGGAAATTCGTTCACCAGGGCTGGCACTCCAACATCTCTCACTGTTGTGACAAGCAATTGTTACAGGCAGATGGCATGGAATCTCACAGTATGATAAAAACCTGTCAAAACGCCTGTCTTAGAATTCAAAAATGAAAATATGATAAACTATGGGATTAAGTAGACAAATGCACTAATTCAATTGCAAAATATGTTATTTCCGAATGGCCAGACAAAAATCAAGTCAATAATAATGGAAGGATTAAAAAAAAAAGATGTAGTTAATCATTTTCATTGTTGATTTTCAGTTGTGAAAACTATGACATAGATAAACTAACTACAAAATGAATGAGTACCTAGTCTCAGAAATTTCATGAGTAAAAACTACTAAATCAGGAAAGTAAAGGAATAACTCTTTACCATAAAATATCACTTGTAAATGTTGCAATAAATATCCTATTAATGTTTTTGATGGGATGAAGAAGTTCTGGTAAGGAGATAACATTTTGGTGGCTGGATGAACCAGAGTCCATAAAATGAAGGCGATTCAAGTAAAACTTCTTTCCAGGTGGCAGACAATTCATCTGAACATCACCAAAATCAGGAGAATTCTCCTTACCCACAGAATTCAATGGCGAGTACTTACAATTATTATCAACATCACCCTCAGAATGGTCTTGAGAAATGCCTTTTTGACACAAATTATCACTTCCAGAAGAAACGTGCTTTGTGTCACCTTTATCCTTGTAACTTTGTGTATCCTGACAGGGTTGTGCTTCTTCTTGCCTAAAAAGAAGTGCAGCACTATTTACCATTAGTTCATCTCCCACAGAAAATTTTCTGTTATCACCTGGGACCAAACCTGAATGGTCGTTCAATTTGCTTTTACAATCATTTGTGATCTCCATTCTGGAATCTGAAAAAGCAAATTGTTGAATGTGAGATATGGGATCATCGCTTTGCAGTATTTGTCTACATTGACTTGACAAAAACTTTGCCCTCCCAACAATGCCTCCAGATTTCAGTCCAGATAAATCATATCCTTGGGGCATAATTTCATTTGCATGGACAGCAAAAACCCTTTTGTTCCTGTTCCCACTAGACACTGATCCTTGCGAGTGTTGCATTGATGTTGTTCTCCCAAACAACCCAAGTCTCTCCACCTGAATCTCATTTGACCCCATGACAACCTCCTCCTTGAAAACAACCCCCTGAATCACAAACCCAATTTGAACTCCTAAACTGCATAAACCCTCGTTGCCACAAGCAAGCAGAATCTCATCTCCAGTACACAACTCTCTAACCGTGCCTCTGTTTACCTTAATCCCATTGACAAATACTCCATTCAAAGAAACCCTAATCCTAGAACACTCTACGCTCTCTTTCTCCTCACCTTCCAATTGATCATAACAAATTAACCTCCTCCTAAATTCAGTAACGACACTACTAGTTCTAGTAACATGCAATAAAACTGCTCCATCCAGAATATATATCTTGCGATGAACGCTATCAAATAAAATCTGGCAATGTTGCTTACTGACACGGCGATCGTTGAAGAAAAAGTCGCAGTCGCTGTGAGTTCCACTTCGGCCAATGGTGTAGGGTCGGCCCGGTTCCAGGCGGATTGCATGGAGAGGCTTGCCGGTCGGTGAAATCAAAGGGACGTTGAAAAATTGGAGATGAATTAGTGCCGATTTGGTTATGAGTTTAGGTTTTTTCCTGCTGCGAAGTGAAGTTGAGATGGGTAATAAGGGATCATCCTCCTTCTTCTGAGGTCCTCCAGTTCTCTTGTTATTGCTGTTAGTAGAAGGAAATATTGAATCTTTCATATCAAACAGGAAGAATAAAAGAATCAAATAAAATGGCGGAGCTTCGTTGAAGGACAAAAATTGGAGGGAAATTTCCTTCCCGTGTGAACGGCAAAAATGTCAAAACCCTATTTCTGCAATTTTCCCTCCTAATTTTCAATCGCTGGATTCGGTTGTGGGCTGCACTGCTACAGCGACGTTGTTATGGGCCCTACTATGGACTTTTCTTCCATTAAAATTAAAATTTTTATTAATCAAATTATAATTTGTAATTTAAAAATTGGATGATTAATCAAATTAAATTATAATTTATAATATATTAACTTATATTTTTTAATTTATTAATAAACTTTTTTTTATAAACTTCAACTTAAATTTTAAAAAGTTATAAAAATTATAAAAGTTATATATTAATGTTATAACTTCATGATTTGTGTGTATAGCCACAGTGAAACTAGGTAAACTCTAAAATTTTTAAAATGAAAATTTCACCTATAAATTTTATTGTATTTTTTTTTAAGTTATTATTTAGTTTTTTTTATATTCAACCATGTACACATGCACACAGACTCATGTGTGGGGGATTGCCTACAAGTACACTGGCTCTTCCTCTCAAGCAATTTGATTTTTTTTATTCAAAGATATACATACGCACACATACAGTTTAAGAACATGACATACTCCGTGATAAAAACCATAACAATTTTATTAAAACATATTAATCCATATAAGCTATTTACACACGCTATTCACAATTGATGTTGAATCTCAGGAAAAGGTTTTCATATTTTCAATGGTTTACAGAGTTCTTATGCTATAAAAAAAAATTGATGAAGTTTGAGAGATGTATAACATGATTGAATCAATGAATTTACATATTCAAGCTTGT
This sequence comes from Hevea brasiliensis, assembly GCF_030052815.1. Lineage (NCBI taxonomy): Eukaryota > Viridiplantae > Streptophyta > Magnoliopsida > Malpighiales > Euphorbiaceae > Hevea > Hevea brasiliensis. Next base: position 85,069,976 of record NC_079505.1, on the reverse strand, counting down.
AATTAACTTGAGTTTTATTTTGATTAGTTGATAAGTTAAAATTAGCGGACGATGAAATATTTTTTGTGTGAGTTTTTTTAGCCTTGATTTAAATTAACTTCTTATATGTCAATTTTAATTTTTTTTGTGAGTGTTATTCATTCATGATTTGTTACTCTAAAACTTACTTTTAATCAAATTGAGGTCACATGATTATATGCACATAGACCTTATTTGACTTTTTAATACTTTTATTTTTGTTTTGATATGTACTTTTATATAAATTTTATTTATATTTTTATATTATTTAATTTTAATCTTTTAATATTTTATATTTTTATTTTAATTCCTATATTTATATAAAACTTTATTTTAACAGGGAAGTTTATAAATTATAATAAGATATTTAACTCAAAAAATATATAAAATAAGACAAAACGTTATCTGTCATGCGTCTAATTATTTGGCTTAATAGTAATAATAATAATAATCTAATTTCCACGTCTCATTCCATTCAAATATTTTAATTCTTTTGTCTTTAATAAGTATAAAAAAAATAATAATAAAGAGATAAATACATTACAAATATTTAATTTCAAAAATTAAAATAAAATAAGTAAAAAAAAAAATTGAAACATGTTTGTAACTATAAAAAGTTGGAATTCATGCAATGTTGAGCTTAATAATTATTAAATTGAATATTTATATATAAATCTATATATTTATTATATATTTTTTAATTAATTTTAATATTAATATTTACTTTAATAGTCATTTGATTCGTCCTCACATATTCAACTTATATTGGGCGCGTCTTTAAAACATTACTTGACATGGGAATGAGCATGTAAAAATCAAAATCACAAACGTAGTTGTCGTCTTGGACTCTTGGGGCTGCTCTTCATTGACTTGGGAATCTTTATGATGAGATTTGGTGGTTGAAGCACTGGCGTTTTGTGGGACTATTCTCGCCGGCTTGGAGAATGGAACTTAAAACTATTCTCAACGCCGACCTATCAAACCCTTCTCATTTTACGTCTATAAAACTTTGGTCGGCTTTATTAAATGATAATCCAACCTAATCTAACTAATTAATTAAAAACTGAGTGCAATTGAAATCCTAATAACTTCACCGAGTTTTATTTTATTTTCAACAGTAATGGCCATCGAGACAGTCAGTCTATTGCCCACGTGAGTTTTCAATTTCATTGGGATAATTTTCAACAATAATTAAAGCTGAGTAAATTAGAAAAAATAATAATAATAATCCTTTCCCATCCATCAACTCTCTAACTTCAAACTTAAAACTTGATCCGATCCAGTCAAACTCGGTTTGTTTACAGATTATGATGCTGCAACTGCAATTTTTGGGTTGAATGGGATTCATAATTTGGACCTTCTCCTCCTAAAATTAATCTTGTCAATGCTATTGATTGAATTGGGATTGAAGTTGAAAACAAATTGAAAAATCACTCATTGATATGATATCTATCATCCCATAATGAATATAACAAATTTTTTTTATTAAAAATAGTAAAAATAATTACACAGATGTTCGTTGGATCATGTGCAATGCTTGGAGTAGACTTCCGCTATCTATTGTTTCGCGTGATTATGAATTTAAGATTAGTTTAAATAAACTCATGATTAATGGATTAACCAAAGACCAGCCCAGCTTGTAATTTGTAGATTAATGGTGCAACTTGGTGATTAACAAATCCCACAACTAATAATTAATTATAATAATGGAATTAATGTGATATATTTTATGGTAGGCAAATCAAATGAGGAAGTGATCTTCAACTGACAACTTGAATTTGAGGTAGCTGATAACTTAATTAGGGAATCTAATCTAATTTCTAATTAATAAATATCCCAAACTAATGGAAGTGGTCCCTTTATACATAATGTGCATCGGTGTTAGTGTTTCCTATGCAATTTGCAACGGGAGCGTAATGTTTGACCAGTAATATCACACGGTAAGGAAGTCGTGGGACCGTCGAATTTTCTTTGTACGTGTTCTCTTTTTTTTTTTTTTTCAGCGGACGTATATGTGTTTTTGCAGTCGTGGTACCAACTACTTGATATTTTCTTATGTTCTTTGATATTGGACAATATACAATTTGCCAAGTTGATTTTTTCTAAGGTTTTATAATTTTTGAATAAAAATTTCACTAGTGGGGACTTTAATTAAATTGGGAGATAAAATATGTGGATTTATATATTTTAAATAAAAACAATAAGTGTATATTTATGAGAATAACATGGATATATAGAGAATTTCAACTTATCTCTTGTATTATATAGCAATTTAATATTTTTAGGAAACAATTCGCTATTAGACCAATGACCTATTATCATGTGAAATTATTTTAGAAAGGCAAAAGATATGATTTGATTTTATTGAATACGCTTACCTAACCTTATAACTTTTAGCTTTAATTAATTGGATTTAAATTTTGTAAGTACGGTTGACCATCATAATTTTTTTCATTATTACCATTATTTTCAAATTTCTTAACAGTAATTTTGCAAGTACAATGAAAGCCTCTCATTGTTCATATCTTTCTCATTGTTTCTCTTCGTTTTTTTCATTTACTTCCTCTTATATTTGAATAGTTACTATTAAGTATTTTTACTAATAATAACTCATTTTCTTTTTTTATTGTTAGTATTTTTTCTTAATAATTTTCGTATTTATATTTATTTAGGATACATATCATCGGATATATCGTTATTAAAAGATATTAAAAAAATAAACTCTCTTATATATATTATTGTTAGTAATTAATTTATTATATATTTTTATTGATAAATTATTTTATTTTCGGATGAGATTATTTTATGATATGAAAATCATTTTTTCAGTAATAAATTTAAATTTAAAAATTATTTGATGAGCTCGTAAAAAAGCATTAAAGTCCGATAATGGAGTATGCAACTCGCTTATTGATCAAATTACATAATCCAGCAACATTATTAAAATTTTTGTATTATTTTTAATAATTAATTAATTTTATTTATGCATAATTATAATACGTTGATTTTATTTCCTTTTATAATTTATTTTCAATTAATTATCTTTCCTATTGCATAAAAAAAAAAAAAATATTGCCGAGTACAACATCTTGTTAGCATATATTATTAACACACATAATTCACGAGCTTCAATTAAAGGTTAGGTTAACCATGTTTCATGAGCCAGGATTAAAGTAAGTCATAATCATTTGAGTGATGTCTAAATAATAAGACAATAATAGTGTGTTCTATAGTTATTTACTTTATTATAAAGGAAAATTATTTTATTATATAAAATAAAATAATTCAATACAATTTTATAATTTATTTTATGTGATTTTTATAAATTAATATTTTTTATAAAATAATTATTAATTAATAAAAAATTAAAATTTCTTAATATAAAAAATACATATATATTTTTTTTATATATAACAAATTTTATTATAAAATTATAGAAATAAACTACCCATTCATTATAGTAAATTGTGTTAGATTGAATTATAATAAATATTTTATTTAAAAACTATTAAACTTATTTTTTATATAAAGTCATTGCTTTTCTTAAAATTCCGATATTAAAAGCAAAAAGTATGTCAAAAAAGATTAGTTTATATTTCACATTATTCTTCAACAACCACGATTTTCTTATTAAAAAAAAAAAAAAAAAAACTCTGATCACTTCTCTGCAACAAATTGCTGGTATATTTCGCAATGTTCTCATTGAAAAGTTAAAGCTCAAACCAAGGGCATGACTAGAAATACATCAAGCCAAAGGTTGGTTTAGGCTCAAAATTGAACCAGTTGAAATCAAATTAGTTACGGTCACTGGCTTATGCGTCTAGACCGGTTTGTGAATCGGCCACCTTTTCAACTATGAATCGGAATTAGTAATTCTACCAAGTGATTCGGTTTGATTTTTTAAAAAACATGGGTGATGAGACGCATGGAGAAAACGCCACATGGCCCATTTTGAACCGAACCACCTGTAAAATTGATCAATCACTTTAAATTGGAATCGAAATCGCCTCTTGAACTATATCAAACCCAGCTTGAAACCCATGGATAGAGCGAAAATGATTTTCGTTAGGGCCAATAATAATATATTAAAAAAATCATTTGTATTTAAGTTGATCAATCCAAAATTCATATGAAGGTTAATACTATTAGTTTTATCTATTTATATAGATAGAAGTAAAGTTTTTTTTTTTTTTTATTTTTTTTATTTTTTATTTATTTCAAGGCATGAAGGAGTGAAGAACTAAATCGAAGAAAATATAAAAGAAAAAAAAATATATTGCACATATAAGAAGAAAAGGGAGATTAAAAAATTTAAATTGAGAATTCCCAATTGATTTGATATGCTGTGGTAGGGAATTATTTGATTGACGCGTATTTTATTTTCAAATAATAATTATTAATTAAATTTAATTTATAAATATAAAAAGTTTGAATGATTAATTTTTAATAGAACTTCCATACTTATTTGATAATCAAATAATTATAATATTTGAACTTAAATTATAATAAATAAATCAAATATTTGGCCGAGGAGGCACTTGGCACACAATTGAACTTCAGTACAGCTTTCCACCCTCAGACAGACGGACAGTCCGAAAGGACAATCCAAACACTGGAAGACATGCTTCGCATGAGTGTCTTGGATTTTGGAGGTCAATGGGATGAGCAGCTAGCTTTGGTGGAATTTGCCTACAACAACAGTTACCATTCCAAAGATAGGGATGGCACCCTATGAGGCACTATATGGAAGAAAGTGTAGGTCTCCTCTGTGTTGGAGAAATGGGAAGCGAAGGTGCATGATGTAGACCTAGTGTAGTACACTTGCAGGTAGTTCCTTTAATCGAGGAACGATCGAGGCTTTTGATGGCGAGAAGAGTTATGCGGACTCCGCGAAGGGATGTGGAGTTTGCGATGGCGACTATGTATTTCAAGGTTTCTCCAATGAAGGGAGTCATGAGATTTGGAAAGAAGGGCAAGTTGGCACCTCGGTATATTGGACCTTTTGAGGTTACGGATAGAGTTGGAGCGATTGCCTCACGGTTGGAGTTACCACCCAACCTTTCTCACGTTCATCCGTGTTTCACATCTCCATGCTCAGAAATACATTCCGATCCTTCTCATGTAATCGCAACCGGATGTGATAGAGCTAAAAGAGAACTTGACATTTGAGGAGCGACTGAGCCATAGTAGACTACCAAGTGAGGCAATGAGATCAAAACAGATCCCTATGGTTAAGGTTTTGTGGAGGAGTCAGTCAGTGGAAGAGTGCACCTGGGAGTCAGAACGGGACATGCGTAGCAAGTACCCTTACCTGTTCAATGTATAATCATGTACTTTATTCTGCCTTGTGTAAAAAATTCGAGGACGAATTTTCTGTAAGGGGGGAAGAATGTAACACCCCAAAATTTTATTATTTATGAGTATTTTTGGTATTTTAATTTTATTTGAATTTTTGAAATTTTTCTGAGATTTTTCGGATTTTAAAAATCAGGTTCGATTTTTCGAAAATATAAACTTTGATGATTTTTAAAAATTAATTTAAAGACCACGTGGCAAAACTAAAAATATATTTGGAGTCTACGTATTTTTCTAAGTTTTCTGGAATTTTTTTGGAATTTTTGGACCTCGTTTTCGGTCCCGAGGCAGAGTAAAAAATTCAAAATTTTGTATTTCGAATCGAACCGACCGAATCGAACCGGACCGGATCGGACCGATCGAATCGGACCGGTCCTTTTCCTTCTTCATTTTTCTTTCCCCGCGCGCGCGTCCCTCTCCCCTTCTCTCTCTCTTTTCTCTCTCCTCCCCTGCCACGGCCACCGCCTCCCTGCGTCCTCTCCCGCCGGCCGCCTCGGCCCCACCCGGCAATGGAACGCCGCGAAAGTCCCTGCAAGGCCGCTGCCAGCTTCCTCGGCCAAATCCGGCCGATCCGGTCACCGATTGGACCGGGTCTTGTGTCCAAAACCATCTACTCGGCGAGAGCTTTCCATAGACACCAAGAATGCCGAAATCCATCGAGCGGATTGTCCGATTTTAGCTCGGGAAGATTTTAGCCCATTTCGACTTTTGGGCTAGATTTCTCGAAAACCGTGAATCCCACGAGAAAACCGAGGCCACCAGCACGCTCCATTCGTCGAGAGCTTCGCAACGACATAAATTTCGAATTTTTTCGACACCGTTTTTCGGTGGGTCCCACGGAACTTTGCAGTGTATTTTCGAGCACTAAATGAGCTTAGAAAATTCTGAAAAATTTATGTACTAACACCCGAGTTATGGGCTTCGTGTAGGTCTCCTCGATTCGCGGAAATTCGGCGATTGACCGGTGCGCAAATTTGGAAAAGTCTCCGAATTGGACCGAGGTTTTGGCTAGCCCCATTGTCGACGTCGGAGCGCCTCGAAGTCGAATCGGCAAAGGTAAACCAACCTTGTTTTTACGTAATTTTCTAGTGCTTAAATAGGATTAAAAATCCATAAAATATTCGTGGTAGCTTAGAAAATTACGATTCTTTTTGCAATAGCTTAGTAATATTGCTAAGGACATGGGCAAAGTTTTATAATATTAAGAGCTAGTTTGTACAGTTTTTGCAAAAATGATCAATAATAAGGATTAAATTGAAATTTAGCTTATTGTGATTGATGAATTATTTGATGTGCGGGAGGGGCTGTGTGATATGATTAAACTGTTGATATATGGATTGTGAATATAGAAGAGCGTTTTTAGCCCTTTTTGGTCGGGTAGGTCCTAGGTATAGGGAGACTCTGCGGATTTTGCACGACTTAGGACGTACTTGATATTTTTCTTTGTTGTATTGAGTCAAATTTATTAAATAGATGTAATGTAATTGTCGTGAGCCGATGACCTTCTTCCTCCGCCCGCCACGATAATTTGTCGTCAAGTCTGTGAGTAAAATATTAATTTTAAGCGTAATTTCGATATTATTATATGTTCGATGCCCATGCATCACTTATATGCATATATTTATGTAGTTAAACTCTAGGCACGAATTATGTTGCATTGATAACTGTAATGTGCCATGAGTGTTGTTGTGGTAATTTGGAGCGGTGTGCGTGTGTTGGCGTGCGTGTGATGTGGTGTGGACTATGGATAGGACGGGTAGACACGGCTTGAGTTCTTGGGACCGGTCCTTCGGGGTAGACACGGCTTGAGTTCTTATGGGACCCCGATTTGGTATTTAAGTGGAAGTCCGAGTGAGTTCTTGGCAGGTTGGATTTAAGAGAGTCAGATAGGGATCGGCTCCATATATTATGAATGATGTTACGAGTGCGTGAGTGCTCCAAATTACCTTTTGATGTTATGATGTGAAAATGTTGTGTATGTTGCATTTCACTCCACAGTTGCATTAGTACTAGACAGTTATAGAGATTATAGTTAAGATTGATATTTTACTCTGAGTCGAACGCTCACTCTGTTCAAAAATTTTTACAGCCACGGGAGGATATTTTGTTGCAGGTTAACTCGCTTTTCTACCTCGCAGTTGTTTATCAATATTGTGTAATTTTAATTACTCCTAGAATTTCCGCATGTGTTAGCGGTATTTATTTGAATTTGGTCCGTAATATTTTTATCATGTTGGACCAGAAACTTAAATATGTTATGCATGTTGATGGATTGGATGAGGAGTGAGCTCCCATTTATTTTATGTTGATGAGTATGTGGAGGGTGAGCTGAGCTCCCCAATTGAGTATTTGTTGTGTTTACAGGTCGGGTGAGTCAAAAACTCCCCGTTGGAAAGTCCATTTTATGGCCGGACTCTGTCCGTTTGTTTTCTTGAAATTGGGCCCAAATGGGCCTTAGAGTTGGGTTAATGAATAGTTAAGGCTTACTACGGGCCTCGGGGGCTTTAGGCTGGCCCAGGTCCTAGTGCCGGTCCGGCCCATAGGTTGGGTCGTGACAATTAGAAGTTAACAGAGTAGAAAATTTGAGAGAACTAATTAAAAAATAAATAAAATTTATTATATATATTTAGATTTTTATAAGTATTTGGCATTATTTTTTTTACACAAGCGTTTGGGATGGTCAGGCTTCCTCTCGTTTCCTCTTCCTCCTCGGCTACAGAAACCGCTTTTGGTTTGAACCAAAATCGATTGAAATTGTCCAAGACCAATCCGATTCAAATTTCATCAATTTCTCAATTCTAAATCATGGATTTCAGTCTTGAATCAATTCAAACCAGACCGATGGTAAGCTCTAACTCCAAGTCCAGAACGGATTGCTAGGAAATGAGAAAGAAAATGGCAATCATGCACGTCTGCGAAATAGGGAGAGAAAAAAAAAAAAAAAAAGGAAGCCTCTAATCAGCTTAGGCCCCGTACAATTAAATATTGGCAAAATTAAATGAACATTGTAATTTTTTTTTATTAAAATTCTTCATTAATCTTATTAATTATTGCCCCTTTCTAACAAACTTCTATGATTTGTTTAATTGCAACTTGACATATGTTAAGAGGGGCTTGGAGGAGTGTGTAGACTTAACCTGATTCTATAGATTGCATGTATTATATGGAAATTTCTTACTTGTATTAAGATGTATAAATGCTCAACTAATAAAAAATTTTATATATATATATATATATATATATATATATATATATATATTTTAAGTGAGAATTACCATGATTTTTATCAAAATAACGATGATTGATTGGTCGGGTATATATGGGTAAGAATTACTCTTATATTAATGCATGAAATAATCATCCCATGTTCAGACCATAACTAATTTCTCTGCATTTTCACACCTCTCTATATATTCATATAGCAAAGAGACATATCCCCCAGTGAAAGAAAAGAAACCAACATAACAAATTAGTTTCATTTTCTTCGCTGATCCAATTTTGCCAGGATTATGCTTTAGTACTTGTTTTGTGTTTGCTGTTTTCTGCTCAAAGAATCATATCCTACTGGCTTACAGCTTTTTTCGAAACTAGAGAGAATAGTAAATATTGTCACATAAATACAGCTTCAATTTATACGGTAAAGCAAGATGCAAGACATGGGTAGAGAAGATCACCATCACCAGCATCATCACTCTGATACAGAGCTGGTATCTGGTGAAAAGGTAGCTTACAGTGGTCCCTTGAGCGGACCTCTTAACAAGAAAGGAGGAAGAAAGAGCGCCAGGTTCAACATTCCAGAGTCCAGTTCAGCCCAGGATGAACAATACGTGGAGGTCACACTGGATGTCCTCGATGATTCTGTGGCTGTCCGCAGCGTGAAAGCTACAACTGGTGTGGAAGAAGCTGGCGAGTCGACTCTACTTGCCAGGGCTCTAGAGAAAAGATCTGCCTCAAAAGTTGTGAGGAATGCTTCTGCCAGGATCAGGCAAGTTTCCCAAGAAATAAAGCGACTGACTTCCTTCTCTAAGAGGCCTCCTCCTGGTCGCCTCGACAGGACCAAATCTGCAGCTGCTCATGCTTTGAAGGGACTTAAGTTTATCAGCAAGACTGAAGGAGGTGCAGGGTGGGCCGCCGTGGAGAAGCGGTTCGATGAAATTACTGCTTCCACTGATGGCTTGCTTTCTCGCTCGCTATTCTGTGAATGCATAGGTACATATAAGTGCAAATCAACCTGCCTAATTAACAGTATTAATTTTCTAACTGGGACTAAATAATGTTAAATCTATGTGAATTTGTGTGATGGCAGGAATGAAGGAGTCGAAGGAATTTGCGGGGGAGTTGTTTGATGCACTGGCTAGGAAGAGGAATATACAAGGTGATTCTATCAGTAAGGCTGAGTTGCAGGAATTCTGGGAACAGATTTCCGACCAGAGCTTCGATTCCAGGCTTCAAACTTTCTTTGAGATGTAATGTTTATTTTTAAATAATGTTCTTGGAAGTGTACAATCAAGTGATGATTTTGGAGATGAAACTTAAAAGTGATAAAAAATAATTGCAGGGTTGATAAAGACGCAGATGGCAGAATCACAGAAGAGGAAGTCAAAGAGGTATGCCAAAAAAATTCAAAAGATGCAAATAACCCAGAAGTTGACTTATATGTTTCTCTGTAGTTTTAGGCATTTCATTATTATCAATGGATCAGATCATGTGCTTCATATCAGAAGAAGATTTTTGACTCAATTAATTTATATTTGATTATTTATGTTTACAGATTATTACCCTTAGCGCTTCTGCCAATAAACTCTCAAATATTCAAAAACAAGCAGAGGAGTATGCAGCCTTGATCATGGAAGAGCTGGATCCAGAAAATCATGGATATATCATGGTAAATAAACGAGAAATTGATATTTTTCTGCTCACTCTTTTGTGCAGATTATTTTAATAGCCCATTGATTCTGTGTTGATTATTTCCCAAAAACAGATAGAGAACCTGGAAATGCTTCTATTACAAGGACCAAGCCAATCTGTAAGAGTAGGAGAGAGCAGAAACCTGAGCAAAATGCTCAGCCAGAAACTTAAGCCTTCACCGGATGACAACCCAATTAGTGGATGTTGCAGAGACATCAAGTACTTCATTTTAGACAACTGGCAGAGAGTGTGGGTGATAGCTTTGTGGATTGGGGTTATGGCTGGCCTATTTGCCTACAAGTATGTGCAGTATCGACGCAGAGCAGCCTATGTGGTAATGAGGGAATGTGTCTGCATCGCCAAGGGAGCAGCTGAGACACTGAAGTTGAATATGGCTTTGATATTACTACCAGTCTGCAGAAACACCATCACCTGGCTCAGGAATAAGACCAAGCTGGGCGTTGTGGTTCCTTTTGATGACAACCTCAATTTCCACAAGGTATTGCAATGAGTTAATGCCTTTTCTACTGTAAGAAACAGAATTGTCGGCATCAAAACCCAGACATAAATAAATGGATTCTTTTTTTCATTAGGTGATAGCAGTGGGGATTACAATTGGAGTTGGTCTGCATGGGATTTCTCATTTAGCCTGTGATTTCCCTCGGCTTCTTCAAGCAAGCGAAGAGAAGTGGAAGCTTATGCAGCCATTCTTTGGGGATCAACCTTCTAGCTACTGGCATTTTGTCAAATCAGTCGAGGGAGTGACCGGGATCATAATGGTGATATTGATGGCGATAGCCTTTACACTAGCTACCCCTTGGTTCAGGCGTAACAGGCTTAATTTGCCCACTTTCCTCAAGAAGCTCACTGGTTTCAATGCCTTTTGGTACTCTCACCATCTCTTCATCATTGTCTACACCCTGCTCATCGTGCATGGTCATTACCTCTATCTGACTCATAAATGGTACAAAAAAACGGTAAGTAAATTCTCTAATTAATTACTTCATAATATTTTTTCAAAAACTTTCTTCACATTATTTGATTGATAACTGCATTGACCTCTCCCTGTGTATTGGCAGACCTGGATGTATTTGGTTGTTCCTATAATCCTTTATGCCAGTGAAAGATTGACTAGGGCATTAAGATCTAGTATCAAGCCTGTTACCATAAAAAAGGCAAGCAACTTGATTCTTACGTATTGCTGGCTTTGAAGGAAAAAAAAATAAGAAAAGAAAGAAAGAATCATTGAAAATCGTGCTCAATGTTCTTGTTTTTGATATCTAGGTGGCTATTTATCCTGGAAATGTGTTGGCACTTCACATGTCAAAGCCTCAGGGATTTAGATACAAAAGTGGGCAATACATGTTTGTTAATTGTGCTGCTGTTTCACCATTTGAATGGTGAGAGACCTTTCAACACTTAAATTTAATTAGTTACTGAAATATCATTAGTTGCTTCTACTTAAAGATAAAATTACATGTCAACAGGCACCCATTTTCCATCACTTCTGCTCCTAGGGATGACTATTTAAGCGTTCACATTAGAACTTTGGGTGATTGGACAAGGCAACTCAAAGCTGTATTCTCACAGGCATGTAGTTTTTAATGTCTAATGTTCTGTTTATTTCCAAGATTCTTATTGCCCTTCTGGTAGCGATTTTGGTGGTGGCTATTGGTTAATATTCCTTTCTTTCTTATCAGGTTTGCCAAGCACCTGACAGTGGGAAAAGTGGACTTCTCAGAGCTGACGGCTTCCAAGGAAACAACAATCCAATTTGGTGAGTCCTTTGAACTTGGGTAAAATGATTAGTCTATCCACATTTATTTACTGGCCCAAAAATAAATTTTAAACAAAACCTACTTGTTTTTTCATGAACAAGTAATATTATAACCATTTTAAAAGGAATTCAAAGGTAGAGAAGGTGATGAGCAGTTCATTACACATGAACAGGGATGACAAAGTATTTAAATTTATTTAATATTATCATTATTCAAATTTATTCTAAATTTAACTAAAATTTATTTTCTATTATTCATACATATCTTAAATTTGATTATTACTGTCTGCATATCATTTAAATTCATTTAATTATAATTTGTATAAAAATATATTTTATTAGTAATTTTTTATTTTAAAATTTAACATGAAAATTATAAAATATATATTGATATGCAATTAATAATTTTTGTAAACAAATTTGAAACGAATCTACATAATGAGTTTTCAATATATAAAATTTGAAATCGGTCTGAACCTGACTCAAATACATTGCTGGAACTTCATCTTATTAGAATAGGATTGAATACTAAAAAATGTTTAGGTGACAAGCCAGGCCTTAGGTCAACTTTTAATTTAATGGTGAATCTTGGGTGGTTGGCTACAAAAATCTAGCTGCTGATATACCTACCCTAGAAGAGCAATTGATCTCTCATGAATTAGGTGATCCTAGCTAAGCCAGCTGGCTATAAGTGTTATATATATATATATATATATATATATTTGGTAGTAGTTTACAAATGGTTGGCAATTACAGATACATTCAGATATACAAGAATAGAACAAAGGGCAAGAGGTAAGAATAGAGAATGCATCATTTGTTGGAGTAATTAAGGACACCAAGAAGAAGACAGAAAACAACCAAGGAGTGAGGACCCACCAACTATTTGCAATTGGTTTCAGTCAGCCTGAGTGTGATGCACTAGAGATATGTGTTATATCTCTTTTTCCTATTTTTCTACCTAGGATTAGAATTACAGCACATTGCACATTGTCCACTTCCAGGTGCTGCTGGCAGCCAAAAATTCCACCTTTGATTCTTTGGCCTCATGTGTCTGCCATATCACACTCTAACATCATCAATTTATTTGGGTTAGACTGCATTGTTTTACCAATTATAAAAATGACTACCACACCAGAAGACAAAACAATAGGATTAGCTTCTTTTGACAGACTTGTATTTTCCTAATTAAACTACATAAGACTTGATTAGTTTGAAAAATTATTGTTCATGTACTTAATTAGTCAACCCACACTGCCACAGATTGCCAACTGTGTTTTGGAAGACTTTTTTTTTTTTTCACATTGAATAATCTGATTAATCAAACATAATAAACACACAAATTTGATGATTATAGGATAAATTTGACACTGAAGCAAATGCAGTTTACCCCATCAATGGTAGGGACAGCTGACAAATACCTGCACATGGCTCTGTATTGAAGTAAAAAAAAAAAAATTCCCTTTCAATCATTGATATCTGTATTCTGTAGCAATGATATTTTCCTTTTTTCTTCCTTTGAATATATACGTATTGCTTTGACACTTCTAACAAATATATGATAATGATGGTGATGAACAGTTTTCCAAGAGTTTTGATTGATGGTCCATATGGAGCACCAGCACAAGACTACAAAGAGTATGAGGTGGTTCTGCTTGTGGGTCTAGGAATTGGAGCAACCCCAATGATAAGCATTGTGAAGGACATAGTGAGCAACATAAGGGCCTTGGAAGAAGGAGAGGGTGCACTAGAAGATGGTACATTGCCAAAAACACCTACTCCTAATACTGCACTGAGAAGAAAAGATAACTTCAAGACAAGCAGGGCATACTTTTATTGGGTAACAAGGGAACAAGGGTCCTTCGACTGGTTTAAAGGGGTGATGAATGAAGTGGCTGAACTAGACCACAACCATGTCATAGAGCTCCATAACTATTGCACTAGTGTTTACGAAGAAGGAGATGCAAGGTCTGCCCTAATTGCCATGCTTCAATCCCTCCATCATGCCAAGAATGGTGTTGATATTGTCTCTGGAACTCGAGTCAAGTCCCACTTTGCCAAGCCCAATTGGAGGAATGTCTACAAAAGCATTGCCCTTAACCACCCCAATTCTCGAGTTGGTAAGTCCATTTCTTGGGTTAGTTTACAAAACTTAGCATACAAATTATTCCAATGCTAGTTCTTGTCTTCACTTTAAGAGCTTCTATGCTCTTTATGTCAATCAGCATGAAGGGGTGAAACAGACAGATATTTCAATAGTGGGCACTAGTGCTAGTGCTTTTTCCTGATGATGATTGATGAGGTTACTAATAAAATAGTGTTCATCTCAAGAACTGAGGGCTTGCTTTCTTTAGTTTCTTTGTGTCAATTAATTTAGAAATAATTTTCCTTGTTTGGGGCCAAATGGAAAAAGATGAAAGGAATGTACTCCAGAAAGCAAGAGATGTTAGAGGGATGGTAATGGTAGTGTAATGATGCTTATCCTGAGGATAACAAAATCATATCCTAATCATTTATATGGTATATTCTGTTTTTATTTTATTTTATTTTATTTTAGAAAAGAAAAAAAAAATTGACTTTTCTCTTCTCTAATGGTTATGGCGTGCAGGGGTGTTTTATTGTGGGGCACCAGCGCTTACAAAAGAGCTACGTCACCTAGCTTTGGATTTCTCACACAAAACAAACACCAAGTTTGATTTTCACAAAGAAAATTTCTAATTTTCAAAGGATGAGAAGAGAAATAGAGAGAGAGAGAAACATGACAGGCCAACTCATACTGAGCTCCACCAAGATCCCACTTTCTGGCACGTTACAAAGATTTTGGCCCCTTTTGTTGACCTTTTAAGTCTCTCAAATGTCAATAATGTATTCTTTAATCTTTATTAAGTTTGCTTAATAATTCAATAGAGAACTGGTACAATGATGTGCACCCAAAAGAACGTGCGTTGGTTGATTGAAGGGGCAGCTCAGCCTCAGCTACAGAGCCCACCATAACAGTTGGGGTTAGAAGATCAGAAAGTGGAGTGCTTACGTAAGTGAGCCTCCATCTATAAGATGTAAAGTATTTGTCTTCCTTTTCATCTTGAAGCATGCTGAGTTTATTTCATTTTGACTATGTGAATCTCTATCTATATAATGTGAAAGTATTTTCTTCCTTTTCATCTTGAAGAATGCTGAGTTTATTTCATTTTGATTAACTGATAATATCAGTGATGAGCATGGAATCATCCTTTTGTTTTGTAATTTAATCATGAATGATTAGCTATTGAGTTCTTATTTTTTATTTTTTTAGTGAAAGACTTTAATTGAGATTTAAATCTGAGATTTTATAGCTCTAAAGATAATTTTAATATCACTAAAAAATTGAAATTCATTGATTCTTATCTTTTATTTTAATCATGAATGATTAGCCATGGCTTTCTTATGGTCTGTTTATTTTTGAAAGCTGACTCGACTCATTCGCTATGGGGGTGGGCTTGAAGCCTTGAACAACAATAAGAGCCCAGATTATCCAAAACGACCTGGGCTAGCCTATGCCCAGGCAGGCCCACCACAGCTCATTTCCTCTGCTACAATACAATATTTTTGTTCCAACTGACTGGGGGGTGTGGGGTTTGGGAAAATAAGCCTCCGGCTGGCAAAATGTTAATTCACTCTTACATCTATCGGAAAATTTTAATTTAATTTATTTTTAATTTTTACTCTAAATTGATTCCAAATTAAGTTTAAATTATTAATTTTATGTTAATTTATATACAAAAATTGAAAATAAATTAAATTAAACGTCTAATTTCCTTGCATGGAATGACTAGACAGGAACAAAATGCAGACCTACCAAAGGCAAAGAGTTGGGTTCTCTTTAACCATTTCGTGACGAATGATTAACTATCGCGTTATTATGGTGAGTTTATTTTTCAAAGCTAACCCGACTCTTCTTTGTCGTTTATAAGCGACAGAAAATTTTCTTTTATCATATTCGTAGAAGCTAGGGAAATTTTGTAACACTTGTAAAATCTTGCATAGATTGGGCATTAACTGGAAGCTTTTCAAAGCTAAGCTGTCAAGCTTTTATAACACTTGTAACACCAGCAAATTTCAGGATCCATCAATGTTCAAGTTTTCTTCTCTTGTTTATTCATTGTGTTACAGAGGCTGGATTGGAATTACCACTAGAGCTTCAATCTCCTTCTTCAGCTATCCCTATTCCTTTATGCCTTATCTGAAGCTTGAGACATGTTTTTGTTAGCTTAATAAAGTTCTGAAATAGACAGGCTGAAAAGGAAAATGGGATATGCGAGCTCTTTCACTTCAAACCCCAGAAAACAAAACAATACAATGCAGCAAGGACTGGGGATAATTCAAAAACATCAGGCGTATTTGGCAAAACAGAATAAGTATGTCAGCTCCAAAATTAGCAAGGACTTTATACCTCGAATGCTTTGTAGAATTATTCATGTGAATCCAGTAGTGTTGATGTGATGAAGAATTCACATACAAAAGTGCATTCTCAATGCACAACACTCTTCATTTTAATAGAGTAAATGTTGTATTTCACGTTTCTGGTATTTGTTATGATATCAAGTCGAGGAATAGAAAAATCATCTGTTGTGAACAGAGGATGAATTTGCTTCGTTGTTGATCAATAGTAAATTTACTGGCAGGGTCTCGATTATTTTTGATGCCACTGCCACATGATGCTGTAGCTGGCCAATAATATATGCTTGTTTTAACCCAATATATCTGACAATCTGTTCCCACATTTTTATTCTTTTTTTGTCGCGATAATAACCAGCTGGGCTTGATAATAATGCATCGATTAAATAAGTAGGCAAAAAACATGCAGATAATATTTAGAATACTTGAAAATTTGAATTCAAATTATAGAGCATAAGCTACTCTCAGTTTCACCCTCCATCACAAAAGATCTTCACAGGTACGCCGATTCATGCATTTAGTTTATGCAACAAAATATTTCTGTTGTAAGACTGCAGTAAAAAGCACACAAATACCATCCTCAAATATGTGGCCTGTTCTACAGTAAGGGCAGCCTTCTTTTCATTTAATTTTCCTTTTTAGCCTCTGGAAATTGGGTTTCATTAACTGGCTTGAAGTCAAGCTTTGGTCTGTTGTATGAGGCGGCTGCTGGAATGGGATCAGAGGCCGTTTTGTTGGCAAACATGTTTTTGAGAGGCTGCTGCCTGTAACAATGGGAGAAGTTACCTTCGTTTTCAGCATTCTAGGCACCTCCAATCTCTCTAATATCGTTGAAGTTTTTACATCCAACTGCTTATTACTTTCTGGTGAAGATAAAACTAATATATCTGTCTTAGGTTTGGAAATACAAGGAGAAGAGTATATATTGGGGACTTCGCATACAACCAGCTGCTCCCATTCTTCTGCAATAGAAGACGTGCTTTTGTCTTCTCTAGCAGTCAAGTTCAACTGTGGGGATTCATCCTCGATAACTACAGTATCTATCACGCAATTTGATTGTACAATCACTTCTGAAGAATCTGGTTGTTTTGAGATCAGGTCAGATGTTGCCTCATTCTGTTTAGGTGGAATTGACCTGCAATATTGTCCATGCAATCAAGGCAAATATCAAGAACACTCCCACTACATTTCAAACTTTGATGATGCTAATCATGAAAAATAGAGACGTCTAACTAAGCTGCAGTCTCAAACTCAGAAATATTCTAGGAATTACTCTATAAAATAGGTCATCCACACATTAATATTGCATAGGATCTCTAAAGTACAACAAAATAAACTCAATTTTGATCTCTAGAGATAAACATTTAGCCAAAACTGCTGTGGGAATAGAGTGCGTGTATTAATTCCAATAATCTCAAAATGCACCTCCTTAAAACGCTTAAGATGTTTACCAAGCATAACTTAGAAAATGAAGTATGTATACGCGTGCATATCTTTTGAAATGCTAGCAAATACAGTACTTACACAGATTGTAAGCTCTCCTTTACAAGCAAGTTCAACTTTTGATGGAAGCCTCTCTCATGCTGCACTGGATTGTAGTCTCTCAATTCAATCTGTAGGAATTAATAAAGAAAAGAAATTAAAAAGGAAAAAAAGGGAAAAACAGAAATTGGATACGATTATTCTGAACAAATATTGGTTAGATTATGTAGATAATGTTCCTCAAGCCATCTAACTAAAAAAGATGCAGCATGGATGCCATTATTCTGATCAAATAGGACACTAATCAGCTTATACTGTACTCCTGATTACTATAAGCTGATGCATTAACAGCCAGAAATTAATATCTAGATGATTTAAGCGTCCCAAAATGTTGTGGATATAATTCCTTGAAAGATCTTTTTTTGAAAAAAGAAAATGCTTTCCACTGTCTCTCTTCTTATTAAAAAGTTCAAAATGCCGGACAAAAACCAAATCCTTTTCCCAAATAACATATAGTTGTGAGCAGCTCGTCAGATGCCTTATCATTATAGCTAGCTGAGAATTTTGTCAAACTTCTCCAGCAATTAATGGAAAATTCATGTTTTCTACAGTAATGCATAGCATGATGAAACTTAACATTATGCAAACCCAGAATAAATTAAATTCAATCTAAAGAACAAAAAAAAAAAAGCAAGATTTCCACAAGAGAAGGAAACTGTGAAAACTGAAAAGTGACCAAGACAAAATTCAACCTTTAATAAAGATGCTTGAATGGAATTGTTAATATCCTTAGACACTGAAGAATCGATGAATTGATTGATGTCAGGTATAGGCAAGACTTCCTCTAAACCTGCAAGACGCTGCATAGTTGTAGAGTAATTTGTTAAAAATGGACAAAGTAGAGAGAAAGGCAAAGGAAGAAAAGGTTAACTGTCATGCATCTGCAAGCAAGCAAAGGATATAAAAAATGACATTCGCTGAATTGCTGTTTGACAATTTTTAGTCAATAAAAAGGGGGATCAACACTCACCCTGAGAAGCATTGGTCCATTGTCTGAAGGCTGAAGAATATAATAGCAGTGGAATGCTGTCACCAGCATGGTCTCTACATTACAATAAGAAGAACAAACCAAGCCCTGATCCATTGAATGTAAAGAACGGCAAATCCCTTGAAAAACTGCCAAATTTT
Organism: Hevea brasiliensis; assembly: GCF_030052815.1. Lineage (NCBI taxonomy): Eukaryota > Viridiplantae > Streptophyta > Magnoliopsida > Malpighiales > Euphorbiaceae > Hevea > Hevea brasiliensis. The sequence continues at coordinate 85,050,814 of NC_079505.1, read as the reverse complement.
GTCTCGGTTTAGGAAGATGAAAGCAATACAGATTTGCAAAGAATTACCCAAAAATATTCCCAGGAAATCAAATCACATTACATTTGGGAATTGGGAGAACCATATTCTCTTACATATACACAATTATGTCATATATATATAATCAAAGAGAGGCATTACACACTTTGAGAATTCAATTCAGATTGATACACTTCATCTGAACAAGTTTCCATCTCATTGCAAGCTGATGGAGCTACAAGATATGAGGTTCCAAATATAACGCCTGTATTAAAATAACCAGAAGGGGAGGTTAGTAGCAAAGCATGTTCTAATTAGAGTCTTTGTTATACTCTCGCCTTATTTGTCCAAAAAAAAAAAAAAATGCAACAAAGTAAGAGACCAGATGATAGATGAAAAGGATGGTATTACCTTCACTTAGAGACTCCAGATTAGTTCTCTCAATAATGTTGAATTCAATGGGTGAAGAAACTTGATGAAGCTTCATTGTGCTCTGAAAAGAAGGCATAAACAAGATCGTTCTATCCCCAACTCTCACAGAATTTTCAATCACATCAGCGGTTCCCAGATCATGGCCAGTTATTGGACAAGAATGACACTCAACTTTATTCTTTGTTGCGTTATCTAATACAATGCCGTGACACCTGCATGTCTATATGCAGAGTACAACCATTCATAATGTTTTGACGATTTTTGATCCAAGAAGGAAAATGGAATGACAAAAGAGGCAGGGAAGAAATGAACCATGTTCTCATACGTTACACAGTATGAAGCGACACTAATAATTAATACCTGACAAGCAGTGAAACCGTCAATAATTTGACTGACAGATATTGACAAGCTAGTGCTTATTTGATTCAAAGAGCCAACAAGGTTGTTCTTAAAGATAAATCGAGCTTGCAAAAGTTCCTCTGTGTCATCCTTCAATTCTAATAGCCATCGTTTCACCAGACTATGAAATACTCTGCCATCTGGAAATTGTTTAATATTAATGCTAAATGCAAATTATATAAGGAATTTCGTACTCTGGCTTGTTCCTATTTTCTTAATATCAATAATTAGAGCTATTTACATCCGAGGAATATTGAACTTAGGGAAATTCTTGCCCGACTTGGTCTACCATAACCCAAGCAACAAACGAAAATTCAGCGCTAGCGGGCATGCCCTGGGATCAAACATAAACAAACTAGACTTCAATGCAAAATAAACCTAAAGATCATGGGAAGAATTAACCTGGCAAAAAAGTCTGCAACGAGCAATTATCGAGATCAGATAAACTTCTTGCGAAGCAGTTGATATTCTCCTGCGTATTGCTGAGATGACTTGCGCTTTGTTCAAACAACACAAACTCCACTGAAACACACTTATCTGCAGCATCCTGTTAACAGAATAGACGTGGAGGTTTTTGTCATAAGAGGCATGCGCATGTAGCCCCTCCCGCACAGCCGAAAAAGAAAGTAGAGAGAGAGAGAGAGAGAACAACAATATGCATGATTTTGGATTACCATGAGAGTGTTTTTCATGGCAGAGTCTATTTTCTCATGCCAGCAGGAGCTCAGAACAATCACTTTTCTCATAAAATCTTTCTCTCCCCATGAGTATAGAACTTGATCACTTAAAACGCTAGATAATTTTGCATCTACCAGCAATCCACAAAATAAATCAGCATAACAACTAAACATGCATGACAGAAATTATAAGATACAGAAGAGATATACCGCCTGACCGGAGAGCTCCAGAATCGTCGATTTCAGGCAAAAAAGAATCTCCAGGCAAGTTTTTAACGGCATGATGGAAATCGCGGAGACAGAAATTTCCTCCAGGGCTATATGCGATTTTCAGCTGTTCAAACTTCAAAAATCGTTAATACATTTGTGCACTTGCCAATTGTCGATATTATTATTTCTCTAAAAAGAGAAAAGGAAAATAATACAAAGAATCTGAAGAGAAAATACCTCATGAGTTGAGGAAATGCGATTTTTGAATACATAGAACAAGCCGATCCTATCTCTGAGAGAGTCGGATCGATGCCGGGACGGCGAAGGCGATGAAATAGCATACAAATTAGCAAGCTGCAACAAGCACTGACCACAATCCACAACTCCGTCAATCAATGAATCAAACAAGGAACCTGTCATTAAAAATTCTAGAGAATAGATAGGTTCGATAATAGATCGAGGGAGAGAGAGAGAAGCTTTATTCGATTGCTTTGGTACCTGCTTTATGTCTCTAAGCAATGGAGGCGATAGGCTGCATAGATCCAACACAAAGCATGCTACGACCATCTCTTCTTCTTCTTCCTCTATGGACTACTGTTTGGCGCGGAATACGAGTGATGAATGAAATATTGAAATGTCTGTTCAAATGCTGGTTAGTTATGAGGAGGGAGGGAATCTGAGAAATGCATTTTTGACCCCCAATTTTTTGGAATTATGAAATTCCCCCATGCATCTTTTGAAAAGTAATAATAAAGCAGCCTTCATTTGAAATATATAAGCTGATAATGCCCTTTTCAAATTAAACAGAGCTTAATTCGATTTTTTTTTTTCCCTTCAAGAATGTGTACACAAATGCTGGAAATTAAAACCATCATCAACAACTTTAAACAAGATAAAGATGCATTATATGTATTAGTTTCTCATTGTGTCGACTTGATAATCTAATTAAATCCGAATAGAGTGGCATTTTCCAAGCCATTAACAAGAGATTTTGTTTTGCTCACTAGCTTGTTTATCATATCTGGATCAGACTCGAACATTGCACCAGCTACACTCACCTCCCCTGGATTCTGGCTACTGAGTACTGAGAAAATGGTAGCAGCCTCATTGCCAGCATTCACGCAGAAGTGAAGCAGACCGCGAGGAAGCACGAACACGTCTCCTTCCTTGAGAATCTTCTGAAACAGTTGGTTTTTGGAGTCAACAAATCCGGCAATCACCACACCTGCACTGACAAAGAACAACTCAGAGGCTCTTGGGTGGGATTGTGGCAATACCAAACCATCCACATCAAGGTCTGTCCTGGCAATTGAGAGGCCAAGGGTGTTGAGGCCAGGGAAATCTGCGGCAGTGACAATGGTCGTTGAGGATCGGAAGAAGTTGTCTGTGTCGCCACGGCTACTCAGTTTTGTTGACTTGAAATCTGATGGAGTGACGGTGGCTGGGTTCTTGCAAGGCAAACCATTGATGAAGATAGACTGTTTGCCTGTAGCTGCTGGACAAGTATCCTGGAGATTATCGCAATATACCAAACAGATTTTGGTGCAAGCACACAAGATCATGCAAAAGAGGAAGAAGGAATTCATCTTGGTTTTGCTTTTGTTAAGCAAATGAGTGTTCTTGTTTCTCATATATATATATGCTTTTGTTTAGAGGTTGCATGTAATGAAAGCCAATTTTTGAGGCTTGGAGTTCACTGCTAGATTTGAAATTAGATTATCTTGTAAGCAGACGTAAGAGCATTGCTTAAAAGAGAGATCATCTTAAGTCGGCTGCTGGGGATGTCCTTCAATTCTTTCAAATGTACCAAGACTGTTTCCAGCTGATATTGCCCTCCAATCTTTTCAGCCATCTAAAAAAAATTATCTGATTTCTATCAGATTTCCTGAATTTGAGAGCTTCCTTGCCATAACAGGAAAGCAACTGGCTTCAATGAATGCAACATATGACCTTAGGAATTTTAAACTAACTTGAAGAAGCAACATGTCGGAACTAATTGACATAAAAGTAAGTGGACGGTGTTAATTAGTTTAATATTAAAAAGTGGTGCACTCGAGGGCAGCATTTTGCGCCTGTAAAATCGAGCTGCAGTGGCATGTGAATAAGATGTAGCATCAGCCTTAGCACTTTTACTATTTTATTTTTCCTGCACTAACGCCGCATGCTTGGGCAACCATGAAAAGGCCTATCATATTTCAGATTATTAAATAAGTTTAACTAGTTACCCATTAAGATTAAATTATGATTATTAGTAGATTTTTGTTATTTGAAAATCAAATCAATTCTTAATATTTATTTTAGTGAATTTTTAATTTTTTATTCACTTTTTCTATAAATAATCATTAAAAAAATAATTAAATATTTAAATTCATGTAAATCTCAAAAATACCTTCTATTAATAAATTTTTTTTTCAAGAAAAAAATATTTAAAGACATTTTTCAAATAATTTTTTTTTAATTTTGTAAAATAATTTTAAAAAAGATTTTAAAAATTATAAATGAAAGATATTTTTAAAAAACTTATATGCACTTTAGACGTTAATTATTATTTTAAGAATTGACTAATAAAAAATAAATAAAAATTAAATGAATCACTAAATCAAAATTAATTATTTGATTTTTAACAAAAAAAAAATCTATTAATAATTATAACCCTCATTAAATACTCCCTCTTTTTCTCACTCCGAGCCCAAGTCCACTGGAACTTTTTGAATTATGTGTCTGCAACTGAAAGTCAGATTCTCTGAGGAAAAAAGAAAAAGATAAATTATATAGGCGCTCCCTTTAATTAAAGGTATATAATGTTTAATTACGTTAAAAAAAATTAAAGATCTATAATAATAAAATATTTAAACTTTAATCTATAAAATAAAATGTCTAAATTAGCATAAAATTTTCTTATTACTTCAATAACATATTTTTAAATTATTTATGTTAATATAATATTTATTTAATTAAAAATAATTATATTTTCATGAATTAATTGCTTTATATATATAAAAGTTTTAAGTTATTGAAGTGTCTATGTGGATAATTTAGATAGTCAAGACTAATTTTTAATTTAAATAGCATAAAATTTCCTTATTACTTCGTGTGGGAACTTAATATTTATCTATTTATTTATTTATTTATTTTAATTATATAATAATAATTTAAAATATTTATCTAGAAATAAAATAAGATAAAAAATATTTTATTTGATGACCTGTTTATTTATATATATATATTATTTTTTAAAATTAAATATATATATCTGTAATTTTAACAACCCAATTCAATAATAACTCTTATACCATTATACACCTAATAGAACTCTTGAAATATATATACTCTAATAATCTCTTCTGCTAAATTTTGCTCTCAAAACCTGTTTATCATCTCTTTTTTCTATCAAATGCTCTCAACAGATATTTTCATCATCTTTTATTTATTGTTTTATATATATATATATATATATATATATATATATATATATATAAAATCTGTTGTGCGCAGAGAATCCCTAAATTTTTACTTCTCTATTCATCACTTTTGATTCTGTTTTCAAGGAGATTCGAATATTTAATCTGTCAAATAAAATTGTCTCTCGCCCATTGAAAATAACCATTGTCTTAGAGGTTTCAAGTGAGTGGTAATTATAATACATGACATCGTTTTAGTCCCTTTTAAAATTCCTTAGCATTAAAATTGTTATTAAATAAAATTTTAAATCAATATTTTAATAATTATTTTACATGTGATTTTCTAGAGTTTTATTTTATTATTGAATTTTATTCCGATTTTGATTAAATAATTAATTTTGTCAATTATTTATGCATTAGAGCCAATAGGATTATAGGAACAGGCATTTAATGTCTTTATATTGATTGATATCTGAATATAAAATTTATCGATGTATTACACTGAATTTATTTGAGATTGATTTGCTCTTATTGACTCTTTGAAATTATTGAAATAAACTGTTGAAATTGCACTATCAGTTATTATTTGCTATCTGAAATTTTTTCGTGGATTTTGATTGATTTGTACAATTTGATTTTCTATTTTGAATTGGTACCTGTATCCAGTATCTATATCTATATTTCACTACCGTGTGGACTATCACGATGATCGAGGTTGTATTGTTGAGTCATGCATCATTGCACTCTATTATTTGCATTAGTATCATATGCATTGATATCTGTAAATGAGAGAATCCCTAAATTTTTACTTCTATATTCATCACTTTTGATTCTGTTTTCAAGGAGATTCGAATATTTAATCTGTCAAATAAAATTGTCTCTCACCCATTGAAAATAACCATTGTCTTAGAGGTTTCAAGTGAGTGGTAATTATAATATATGATATCGTTTTAGTCCCTTTTAAAATTCCTTAGCATTAAAATTGTTATTAAATAAAATTTTAAATCAATATTTTAATAATTATTTTACATGTGATTTTATAGAGTTTTATTTTATTATTGAATTTTATTCTGATTTTGATTAAATAATTGATTTTGTCAATTATCTCTACATTAGAGCTAATAAGATTATGGGAATAGGCATTTAATGTCTTTATATTGATTGATATCTGAATATAAAATTTATCGATGTATTACACTGAATTTATTTGAGATTGATTTGCTCTTATTGACTCTTTGAAATTATTGAAATAAACTGTTGAAATTGCACTATCAGTTATTATTTGCTATCTGAAATTTTTTCGTGAATTTTGATTGATTTGTACAATTTGATTTTCTATTTTGAATTGGTACCTGTATCCAGTATCTATATCTGCTATTTGGCTCCGCCGTGTGGACTATCACAGTATCAGGTTGTATTGTTGAGTCATGCATCATTGCACTCTATTATTTGCATTAGTATCATATGCATTGATATCTGTAAATGAGGAGGAAGGTATCTAATATCTGGTAGGGCGCTTACCATCTGGCATTTTGTGATATGGGGTATCATCACTTTGGTGCATTGTACCATAAAATTTTTATTGAATGAATTTCTTTTTTATATATGTTTTATGAAATTATTTTATTAATGATTTTGACAACATGAGCATGATTTTATTGAATAGAAAATTTATTGTAAAATTAATCAAGCGTCTGCATGTCCCTATTCCGTTGTGTGCTATAATTATCATTCACTGAGCATTTAGCTCAAATCACGTTTTCTCTGTCTGTTATCTATTTCAGATCAGTAGAATTCTGTAGCTGATCCAAATATTCAATCGATTTTTTGGAGAGGGATAATCTTTGATTTGTTCTCATGGTATGCAAGAATTCATATTTTCTCGGGCTAATAATTAGTTTAGTTTATTGAAATCTGTATAGATTCCGTAGTTTACTTATGAGATATTTATGATATTTATTCAGTATTTTATTTATTTGAATTTTGTCTATTTTTTGGGATTAGTAAGTGATAATTTATTTATTCAAAATACTCAATTAGACTTGCATGATTTAAGAATACTTAAATTATGAGCTGGTCACAACTCAAAATTTTGGGTTGTGACACTTCAATAACATATTCTTAAATTATTTATGTTAATATAATATTTATTTAATTAAAAGTAATTATATTTTTATGAATTAGTAGCTTTATATGTATAAAAGTTTTAAGTTATTGAAGTGGCTATGTGTATAATTTGGATGGTCAAGACTAAAGTAGAGGGAGAACAAGGGAAAGAAAAACGAATGAGAAATTATTTATAAAATATTATTTGTAATTTATTAGCAAATTAATAAAAGAAAATATTTTTTTAATATAACAAGTATGACATTAATATCCTATTAAAGATAAAAAAAAAGTTTTATATTATTTAAATTATAAATAAAAAGAATTTGTATTATAAATTAAAAACACCACTAAATTAAAGTATTATCTATATAATTAAAAAAAAAAAATCAATTGTTAGTTGCACTTACACAGCAGAAATTTTTAAATTATAATTGAACCTAAATTTCATGTATCTTATGTTTTCACCAGTTTCATACAAGCTATTATCACAACATCAACATTACAATACGCATCCACAAGAATTCATTAATTAAAGAAACTTAAAAAAAAAAAAAAACCTAAATTAAAGTTTAGAATTACTTACTCAAAAGGCGCTGAATTGCATTCAATCACCTAACTTGAGTAGTTAAGCCTTTCCAAACGTAAATCCACTATTCCATCCACACAAATTTAACACGACGACCCAACTAAGATAACTAAACCCTTTTTGTGCCATTCCATCGATACAAGAGAGAGGAGGACGCAAGGCGTGCCAGCGGGCAGTTGATAAAGGTATAACTATTACATAAATAATAGCTAAATCTAATCTCAAAAATTTTAATGAAAACTTGTATTTTTTATAAACTAAATTTTATTTTATCAACAAATTTAATTCAATCGTAAAAATAAACAAAACATGAACTTAAAATTAAAGCAATCATAGAATAGCTCTAACTCTTAATATCAACTAATTAATTGAGATTTATTATTAAATCTTTTTAAAATAATTTTATATTAATATTTAAAGTTATAAATTTTTTAAAATTACTTTCCCACGCAACCACAAGAAAAACTACAAATCAGAATGCGATGGAACTTTCAAACGTTAAAATCCAAATGCGATTTTAAGTCCATGGATTATTTCTTTCTTGGCCAAAACTACAATTATGAAATGAATTCCACAGAAAAATTTCTTCAATAAGTCGATGCAAATTCCCTGACAGTCTCATCAACCTCAGCGAAAAAAATTAAAGCCCGTCTAGTAGAAGTAATGTAATCCCAAGTCCTTAAGCGTCGTAAATGCTCTGTTCACTCCCTTTTGCTGGCCCATTGCAAACACAGCTCTTGTCAGAGTCCTGCAAACAAATTTTGGTTAAGCATTCTTATGGAGTGGTAAGAATCTCTGATATAAACTTTATCAAAGAACAAATCCCGCCCAAGAAGTTATGATCAATAACGCCATTGCCTTCCACGACGTGTGCAAAGTCGATAAGTTTAACTTCAGCACCTGAACTCCCTCCTTTTAGAACCGACTCCATTTCATACACAATCAGAACTGAACAAGAATTGAAGTGGTAGATGGTTTGATCTTCAAACCATGCCTTCAGCTCTAATAGCTGGGCCAAAATCCCAGTAGAACCACCATAAACACTAGATGCAAACAAACTATCAGGTACCAAATTTGGATCAGCAGAAGAGTTGGAAGAAACAAACTTTCTCAGAACCAATGTAACCTCATCTGCAGTAAGCTTCTGGACAGCCTTCCTCTCAGGTTTCCAGAATCCTGACTCCTTGTTGCCGTGCACCTGCAAGCCTGATATCCTAAAACCCAACGACAAGCTGCTGGTTTCTCTATCTTTCTTAAGGCATCGCTGGAAATAGTCCTCAGGCGCTTGGGGATACCATGTTCTGGAACCAATCTTAATGTCCATGATGGATGGATGCAAGTGACCTGAGACAACATCCTGCATGATAAGGTGGGGACGCAATCCAGATCCATCAGATGCCTCTAAGATTTGAGTGCCATAGAAGATGGGAAAGAATTTTCTGATGTGATCTGGAACCCTTGTATTGGATGAGAGGGATGTGTAGAAGGCCACCTCCCTAGAGCCACGCTCATCACCTTGAAGAGGCTTGTAAAAGCGCCCTGAATCATCTATAAGAGGGCCAAGCAGTCCATCACTCGCTTTGTGACCTGCAACCTGATGTTCTGGGATCTTAAGCATGGTGTGCAAGAGTATGAAGAATAGCACAGCAAAGAATATTTCCCGACTTGATATTTATATGTCTTGAAGGGATGTTCAATCTGTAAAAGTCTGCCAAAACACTTGAGTGTGAAATCTCTAATCTTATGCTATCAGAAAATCTATAGACCACAGATTTTTAAATGTGCAAGTTGAAAATGCTGTGGTCCTATCAGTAATGAGAGGAAAAATTGCCACCAATTACTAAATGTAAAACAGCTGACGAAGCACTAGATAAAAAGAAACCACAGTGATCACCATGTGGCAGGCTACTGCACTTTGCCAAGTTAAGCTTCTTTATTTGTTTATTGGAGTCATACCCTCAACCTACCCATATTGTTACTAATTTCAAATAAACTGAATCAAAATTGCAAGCATTCAGGGAATTTCTAATGTTGATCTTCAAAAAGCCCAGGTAAATTCTTTCCTAATTGCTAGTTCCACTCATTATGAAGGACATAGTTCCTCATTTTGATTCTCCATTAATATAACAGTCTCACATGTGAAAATGAACCTGTAAACTGGGAGAATTATATCAAAAGAAACTACATGACAGTATGCTTATATATCTGTTTAACCACCATGTTTCAACAAATATTGTGCTCAAAACTTTCCGGGGCAAATGAAGTAAGTATGCAACTCAATTTAGACAAATGAAGATTAAAGTTGAAGAAGAATCAAATTGATAAACTAAAGTTTCCATACTCCGGGTTCATACATTTTTAAGAGCAAAATTCATCCAGCAAACAAGGATGCCCTGCAGCTGTTTAAGTTTGTAATTGAATAAAAAAATTAAACCATTATTTCCACGCCCTCCTTCCTTCACTGGAATAGGCAGGTTGACCACAAAATTACACATAATCATTCAGCACCCAGTATTTACAACAACACAAATAAATAACACAGCAGATAAACTTTCCTAAAATAAAAAAGAATAATAATATAAAAAAGAACAGAGCAGATAAACTCCAGACTAAATGGAAACATTTTAGCCTTCCCTTTCCTATCGAAACAATCCTATTCCTCCACACCACAACCACAGCGGCAATCCCATCCAACAAGCTGTAAATAATAAGAACTAAGAAACATACCGTTTATCATTGCATCGCTATTGATTCTTTAACGAATTGTCGATCAAGCAAAGAAATCCAATGCCCATCAATTAAAAATGAAATAGACGATAACTACATATCCTAACAAACTGATACCAAAATCAAATAAAACTTGTAGTTACCGTTAGATTTCAAAACACACACCAAAAAAAAAAAAAAAAACCCAAAAATTTATAATTTCTCTACTCACTACAATGCTAAGTAATATGACATCTCAAATAAAACAATTCTTGATTAACTTACAGCTTATCGAAGAATCTCTTGCCCAAGCTTAAGGATTAGATCGATGATCATCTAGCGAAGGACAGTGAAAGCGCAAGTGTACCTACAAAGGTAAGGTTTTTTTTTTTTTTTCTTGAGAAGAGAGATATGAGCCTCAGACGGAGCTTCACTCTCACAGAGGCAGATGAGTCCTGCTAAGAACATAGATTCGGTCTAGTTAAAGCTTTTATTTTTAGTGTGGCTGCGTTTGGAGTCCATTTTTCCCTTTTTCGCTGGACATGATAGACTCAGGGAATGGGATTCGAGCTGGCTAGAAAAATAATCAGGTACATATAGGTGCGGTGGAATCAGATACGTTCTAGTCAAAGTCAACACAATTACCATCTATAATTCCAGATTTAAAACCCAGAAACCCCCATTGATCAAATTTGCAAAATCTTCAAGATTAATGTAAAACGGAACTCTCTTGCAGAGCTAAAAAGGAAAGTCATCATTAGAATGACCTTAATTAAATTGACAGCCTTGAAATGAGAAATCAAAGCCACTAATTTAGGCAAAGCGAGAAAATCAAGACCACATTATTCACCTGTGATTGAGTTTCAATATGGATTTCTTCTCACGGTGAGACGTCAGAGCTATGGACGGTGGATCAACAGCATCGAGGAACAAAGCAGCAGGGAGAGCCTAAACAAATCCACCCTGTGTGTTTTGCTGTTGTCGAACCCAGTAGGTGCTGAAGCCTGACTAGGAAAGCCTTGGGATGGAATTAGGGAGAGTGAAATTGGGAATATGTGGGGAGACGAAACCGTTCTATCATCTGGGTTTGCTTTGTCCCCAATCGGCCCCTCCCGCTTCAACGCTGTAGTATTACTCTAATTGAACCGGATGAGATTCATCTAATAAAAGGATCAAGTCAATAGGTCATTAATATTTATTAATTATATATATAAATTTTAAATTTTTAAACAATATAAACAATTATATTTTACAAATATATAGCAATTTGCTTATCAATAAATAAAATTTCACTTTTCCTTTTGCATACATGGTTTGAATGATTAAATCGAAATCGTATAAAACTAAAATGATGAGAAATCCGATTCCGATATTTGATAATTGATTAGGCCAAATCGGAACCGGGAGTCGTCAAATGTAACCGGAATGGACATGTGGAAATCTCTTCCCGTGATAACGGCCCACATCGAGTCAGCAACTGCTCCCCAGGTAAGTTCTCATTAGGCCAAACCGGAACCGGGCGTGGCTCCATGATGTGCTGGTGGACATGGCATTAGGGGTGGCAACGGTTCAGGAACCGCCGGTTACGGTTCTTGAACCGCCGATTTAAGTTTAATGAAATCATGAATCTGAACCAAACCGTCAGGGGACGGTTTGGAAGACGGTTCCGGAATCGCCGGTTCCGGTTTTAGTCCCGGTTTAAAACGGTTTAAAGGACGGTTCGAAAAAGAATGGTTCAAGATAGTTTGGAGGACGGTTTGAAAATAGTTTAGGGATGGTTTAAGGGTAGCTTAGACAAAAAAAATAGAGAAAAAATTTATTGATTCAAAATTTAAGTTATATTTATAAAAATATTTTAATTTTTCTTATAAATCTTTCAATTAAAATAAAATAAGAAAAAAAAAGAAAATAATTTATCTTTAAGAAAAATTTAATAAATAAAGACTTGAACCTGATTAAAAAAATTAGAGATTAAATTATTTTTTTTTTAAATTAGCAAAAAGCGTATGAACTTAATTTTGCCTAAATATCCCTTTAGGATTTAGAGGAATAAAAATTTCTAGTTCTATTACTTGTCTTTTTTTTTTTAAATTATATAATAATTAATAATTAAAAAGTATAAAAAAGAAAAAAAAATTAAAATAGAGGATATTGGAAATTTTATTGAGGATTTAAAGTAATAACAAAGTAATTGAGATAGTATTGAAAATTTCAGTAAGTATATAAAATAATAAAATAGGAAAATTGAGGGAGTATTGGAAATTAAAATTGTTGAGGCAGTGGGTGTAGAATAGGCTTTGAGGCGTGATGAATCACTATCTTTAAGGTATTAATTGCCCCCACTAGATTGCTGCAAGGTTATGACAATATACCTCCAGGATACAACAAAGCACAAATCTGCAGACAAGAACTCTGAAGATTTCCCTTAAGAACTCTTTATATGAACTGAATTTAGAGAGATTAGAAGAAAAGAAGAAGAAGTAGAAGTAGTATATATCTGGATTGAAAAAACTCATCCATATTTATAATGAATGAAAAGTCATGGCACCTTTACTAGATAGACACATCTGTCTATTTCCAATAGATACAACTGTTTATGTAATAGACATGTCTGTTTATTAAAAGATACCTATACAAATAGTTGTGACTATTTGTATAGAATAGACATGTCTGTTTATTAACAGATATCTATACAAACAGTTGTGACTGTTTGTATAGAATTGATGTCTGTCTATTAACAGACACATCTATTTGTTAAGTGCCATAATAGAATAATATATATTGAATTATATATATATATATATATATATATATATATATATATATATATATATATATATATATATATATATATATATAATTCTATACATATTTCACTCTTGACATTCCTTCACTTTCTTATATTTTAACAATATAGAAATTCTTTCTCTCTATATATATATATATATATAATTCTATACATATTTCACTCTTGACATTCCTTCACTTTCTTATATTTTAACAATATAGAAATTCTTTCTCTCTATACTATCTAACATACAAGCTATTTATAATAATCCCCCACTTAGCTTGTATTGTTAGATCCCATTGTTTCATGCATAATGAAAAGTATCTTTCGATTTAAACTTTTCCTTAGTGTAAGTATTTCAAAGTTCTAAAGAAATCATGGTGGCCTTAGCTTAAACCTAGATTCCTATTAAATAGAACCGGAAATACTACACACACGAATCAATTAGTTCAACTTAAAAAGTTCACCAAAATTTTAGCACGAATATGGCCTTGTGCTACCTCCTGTTTTCATGAACATTTACAAAAGTTATTCTCACTTTTGTTGAAGCGGCACCACTTCCTATGTTCATATAGGTGAAGTTTCCTTTGTAATAATTTTAAACTTCATTAAAAGTATAAACACTCATCCTCATTCCATTAACTTAGTACATTAAGTACTTTAATTACACTGTTTACTAATGACTTGTTGTTACCCTTTAAACTTTATTTAGTAATAATACTATAAAGTAGGGTTCCCATCATTAGTAAATTTAATGGAATATTCTAAATCCTAATCAGCACATGTGCTTATGATCATAACTCTCGAGAGCCCTTTTATTAAAGGATTTGCTAGATTATTATAGGATTTAACATAACCATGGTAATAACACCATTAGAGACTAATTGTCTTACATTTTCATGTCTTAAGCTTATATATATATATACTTTCAATTGTATATTTTACTATAAGCTTTAACCATCATGATTTGACTATCACAATATAAAGAAATAGATAGCACAGGTTGTGGCCACAACTTAATATCCGATAACAAGTTTCTCAGCCATTCTACTTCTTTACCTACATTAGCCAAAGTTATAAATTCGGATTCTACCGTAGAATAAGTTATACAAGTTTGTTTCTTTGATGCCCAAGAAACAAAACCTCCACCTAAAGTGGACACCCAACCAAAAGTTGACTTATTATCCTTGGTAATACATATCCAATTGGTATTTATAACACTTTAGGATCTCCAACCATATTTGTTTCACTAGTCAACCATATAATCACATGTTTATAACATGAACTGCATAAATAATTCACAGTATAGGTTTGTACCTTATTTGCAGAAATAAATTGCTCCATAACTTGTTTAAAATGAGAGTATCCAACAATAAAGAATCAAGCTAAACTTGCACACACACACAAATGCATACTCATTTGTTCTTTTGTCACTTCTTACAAATGACTTGTAAGGCTCTTATTTTTTACTACTAAAAAATGTACCAACTTTTTGGCCAATTAGTTCATCTCTTCATGCCTGTAACTATTTAGAAGAATTGCATCTTTTCATTTAGTTACATCTTTTGGCCAAGGGACATAACTCTTTGCATAGATACAATTCTTTATATGGTTTTTATACAATTGAAAACTTATCACAGAATAATCTATAGTTTATAATTCCTTTTTTAAATATCCAAAAACCCTTGAAATTTCTTTTCAATATTCTACACTAGGATTATTAGTATATCTTGACAATTTATACATTGCAAAAGCAATATCAGGAATAGTGCAATGCATAACATACATTAAGCTACCAATAGCACTAGCACACTCAATTTGAATAATTATTCTACCAAAATTTCCAATTAATTTATAATAAATATCATATGGAGTATTTACTTCCCTCAATATAATGAAATTGAAAAAGAGTAAAACCCCCACTATGTTATAGCTGGGTAGTTTTAGGCAGATCCCTCAAGGATAATAACCAAAATATAAATCTAGACAGCAATTTTAAAATTCTCCCAAGAATAAATTAAAGAATAATAATGTTGATTATCGGTAAAAATGAAGAGAAGAGACAAAAAAGAAAAGTTAATAGATTTTTGTTCCAAACTACTATTTATAAAGCATTTGCATCTCTTCAAACATATACAATAGTTCACTTTGTATCTATTAGAATAATTGCATCTGTTCACTTACACCTTTTAGAATAAATACAATCGTTTGCTTTGTATCTCTTAGAACAATTACATCTGTTCACTTATACCTTTTACAACAGATACAACCGTTCACTTTGTATCTCTTAGAACAATTACATCTGTTCACTTATGCCTTTTAGAACATATACAACCGTTCATTTATACCTCTTAGAACAGATACAATCATTCATTTATACCTCTTAGAACAGATACAACCATTCACTTTGTATCTCTTAGCATAATTATATTTATTCACTTATACCTCTTAGAACATATACAACTGTTCACTTATATCTCTTAGAACAGATACAACTGTTCACTTATACATCTTAGAATAGATACAACTATTCACTTATACCTCTTAGAACAGATACAACCATTCATTTATACCTCTTAGAACAGATACAACCATTCACTTTGTATCTCTTAGCATAATTATATTTATTCACTTATACCTCTTAGAACATATACAACTGTTCACTTATACCTCTTAGAACAGATACAACTGTTCACTTATACATCTTAGAATAGATACAACTATTCACTTATACCTTTTAGAACAGATACACCTATTCACTTTGTATCTTTTAGAACAATTATATTTGTTCATTTACACCTTTTAAAACAAATATAGCTATCGATAATGAATAGTTCATTTTGATGCCTTTTAATGAACATACATAACTCTTTTAAAATGAGACAAATTTTATTATCACTAATATTTTTAACAATATCCCCACCTAGTTAGTGATAGACACAATTAATATGAATTAGGATTTATGCATATAAAAGTGTTTTTCGACTTATGCACATAAATCTTATTACCTTCTTTATCACATTCACCATGAGCTTTAGCATCATAATATAACCTTATATTTCTTCAGACATATTATCAAGTATTTAGAATTCAAAATATTTCATAATGAGAAATTTATCCATACCTTTTTTTTCTGTATTATATTCGAATTCTAACGAATTCCAAATTTCTTTTGGAGACTTGACAGAGGTAAACAAATCTTATAGTCTATCTGATGAGTTGTTGAGAATATGACCTCTGCATGGCAATTCATCTTCTTTTCCTGATCTGCTTTTACCTTCTCAGTGAACATAATTTGTTCCTTAAAATGATCAAGTTTCATGAACTCTTGATTCATCACGGAAACAGCCTTAGACTCTATTGCGATTAATACCTTAAAATTGTTGAGGCAGTGGGTGTAGAATAGGCTTTGAGGCGTGATGAATCACTATCTTTAAGGTATTAATTGCCCCCACTAGATTGCTGCAAGGTTATGACAATATACCTCCAGGATACAACAAAGCCTGAAATCTGCAGACAGCAACTCCTGAAGATTTCCCTTAAGAACTCTTTATATGAACTGAATTTAGAGAGATTAGAAGAAAAGAAGAAGAAGTAGAAGTAGTATATATCTGGATTGAAAAAACTCATCCATATTTATAATGAATGAAAAGTCATGGCACCTTTACTAGATAGACACATCTGTCTATTTCCAATAGATACAACTGTTTATGTAATAGACATGTCTGTTTATTAAAAGATACCTATACAAATAGTTGTGACTATTTGTATAGAATAGACATGTCTGTTTATTAACAGATATCTATACAAACAGTTGTTACTGTTTGTATAGAATTGATGTCTGTCTATTAACAGACACATCTATTTGTTAAGTGCCATAATAGAATAATATATATTGAATTATATATATATATATATATATATATATATATATATATATATATATATATATATATATATATATAATTCTATACATATTTCACTCTTGACATTCCTTCACTTTCTTATATTTTAACAATATAGAAATTCTTTCTCTCTATACTATCTAACATACAAGCTATTTATAATAAAAATGAGTATAGAAAATAATTATTTAGAGAATTTGAGAAAAATTGAAAAAATATTAAGAATTGAAGGAAATGAAGAGAATAATTGTGTAGAGAATTAATGATATATATAAATGAATCAGGAGTGAGGTAACATATTTATTAAATTTTTTTATATTTAAATTATTGGTTTAATCAAATTTGAAATCGTAGGTTCAATTCGATTCGAAACCGTCGGTTCATGGTTCTTAAAAAATATAAACCTGAACTAAACCGCAGAAGGACAATTTCGATCCGATTCAAAATCAATTTCAGTTTTGATCAATTTTAATTTAATTTTAATTAAATTAATTTTAATTTAATTTCAATTCAAAATCAGAACGTGGCCACCCTGCTGCTCAGCCACCAGTACATAGAGAATAGGGAAAGGGTGATAGGACAAAAGCATCTTCTCCTGGAGATCATACCATGTTACTAAAAGATGAATTCCTTAAAATATCCGTTGCAGCTTCTTAATTTCTCTTGGGACATGCCCTAATGGCAGCCATTGCTTTCAAGACAGTACGTCCCACCACGAAAGTACCTTTCATCTCTCAAAATGTCTTTCACATTATTATTATTAATTAAAAAAATGAGAAACTCCCAATTTTTAAGTTTAAACTATATTTTCAAATTATATCAATTGTACCACATTTTTTATTAAAAAAATTCATTAGTTAAATTTTAAAAGTAATAAAAAATTGCATATTTTTAAAAAAATTATATTACTTAATAAACGACAAAATAAACTAAAAAAAATCTTAGACTTAAATAAATGAAATTATTTAATTTTTTTGGAACTATTACTCTGCCAATACCACACTATTTTTTTTCCATACAATTCACTTAACATCTAATTATATTATAGATTAAAGAAATTACATTCTCTTAATTTATAATAAATTAAAAATAATCTATAATATTTTCATTATAAAATAATACAAAATATAATATTACCGGTCCATTTTTCAATGTGATTGGTTTCTGGCAGATAATTGAATTAGGAGAACCCATTAGGACAAAGCAAATTACATCTCATGAGCAGGTGCAAATTTTTTCTGGAGAGATTAATTAGAGATTTGCAAAGGAGAAATTATACTCGTGGTTATCCATTCTAATTTCAACTTCTCCTGTTAATGATGATGATGATGCATTTGCTTGAACAACAAGAAGTGCAATCCTGTTCTTGAAGCTCTGATAACTTTCACTGATGAATTAGCTTGCAAGCAAGCAGAAAAAGCTGATGAATTGATTGCCAAAGGAGTATCTTTGGGTATACTTTCCATCCGCTATTATCACAACCCGGATACAAGACTACATGGGGTTCAAGAAGTTTCAAGGATCAAGTTCTTAACATTGAAACTTGGGTTTACACAAGCTTTCATACTCTTGTGCACCTTTTATTGTTGCAATCAGAACGAATATTATGGTACATGTAACATCCCTAAATTTTAAATAATTATTATATATATATATATATATATATATATATATATTTTATTATTATTCTAATCCTGGTATTGTGAATTCCGCATATGTACTTTCATTTCATGAAAATTCAATCGTTGCCCGGATTTGTAATTTCGGATTGAGTAAATAAGCTGCTGGAACCATTTCAGAACCAGATCAAGATTATAGGCTACCTCACCATTTTCAAACGTTCTGGACGCGTTACAGTTGTCAGATTTGGCATAGATAAACTCGAACTCTATATTACTCAATTTTTACCTTGTACTGTGTTAGAATAAAATTTATAAAATATTCGTGAATGATAAGAAAATTACGATTCCTATTGCAATAGCCTTATAATATTGTTAAGGACCGCAGAACAGGTTTATAGAATTTTTTAAAGTTAATTTGGATAGTTTTTGAAAAGTATTAGTTTTGAAGGTTTATAATTGAGTTATCTGATATTGTGATTATTGCTTAGTTTGGAGGGCCCAAGAGGGGCCATATAATGATGATGAGATATGGGTTGAGTTTAGAAGTGTTATTTGAACCATTTTGCAAGTTGGGTAGGTCATAGATATAGGGGAGACTCTGTCGGATTTTTAGCACAATTTAGGGAGTCTTTGGTTTTTTCTAAACTTGTATTGAGTCAAATATATTAAATAATTACAATAAAATTGTCAGATGATCCGGGACAGCCTTTCTTCTCCGCCCAGCCGCCGCAGTGACCTTGGTTCAAGTTTTTGAGTAAAATATTAATTTTAATTGTAATTTCGATATTATTATATGTTCAAGCATGCCCATGCATCACTTATAAATATGTATCTATGTAATTAAATACTAGGCACGTTTTATATTACATTCGTAATTGTTATAATGCTATGGATGTTGTTTGTGGTAATTTGGAGCAGTGTGTGTGCGTGGCGTGCGTGTGGTATGGTAGTGAATATAGACAGGACGGGTAGACACGGCTTGAGAGACACTCGCTGGGACCCAATTCTTCAGGGTAGACACGGCTTGAGAGACACTCGCTGGGACCCAATTCTTCAGGGTAGACACGGCTTGAGAGACACTCGCTAGGACCCCGTATTTGGTTTATTAAGCGAAAGTCTGGCTTGAGAAACATTCGCTGGCAGAAGTTGGATTAAGAGGGCTGTATAGGGGACGGCTCCCATATATGTACTGTTTGACAGTGTTGGGTGTGTGAGTGCTCCAAATTGCTTTTTTGCTGTTATGATATGAAAATATTGACAATGTTGCATTTCACTCCACAGGGTGCATTAGCTTTAGATAGCTATAGAGATTATGGTTAAAATTGATATTTTACTCTCTGAGTCAAACACTTACTCCTGTTTATTTATTTTTTCCAGGCTACAGGAGGATTATTTGTTGTGGCTAACCTGCTCTTCTTTTTCGCAGGTCCATTAAAAATAGTATTTAATGTACTTTGTACAATTGAGTTTAATAGTATTTAATGTACTTTGTACAATTGAGTTAATTTTTAGACTCCGCATGTGTTAGAAGTACTTATTTTTATTTTGGAGCTATATTATAAAAGTTATGTTGGACCTGTAAAATTATTAACTGTATGCATGATGGGATTGGATGAGGAAGCTGAGCTCCCATTTGAGTTATGACATTTTGATCATATGGAGGGTGAGCTGAGCTCCCCAATTTATTATATATTGTGTTTATAGGTCGGGCTAGTCAAAAACTCCCCATTGAATGGTCCATTTTATGACCGGACTCTGTTTGGTTGAATTCTTGAAATTGGGCCCAAATGGGCCTTAGAGTTGGGTTGAGGAATAATTAAGCTTACTACGGGCCTCGGGGGCTTTAGGCCGGCCCAGGTCCTAATACCGGTCTGGCCCATAGGTTGGGTCATGACAAATGTGGTATCAGAGCTTAGGCTTTAGATTCATGGGAAAAAAATGTAATTGGGAGTGTAAAAAGAAGTCTTGTTAGGAGGTCACATGCAGAGTATAGGATTTTGTTTCGTCTTTTTCTATAATTCTTTGTTCTGCGTTATATTTTGGAAAATATAAAAGTGCCTCAGTTAGTGTCTTGATTTTCATGGAGTACATAGAAATGTGAAATAGAGTTTGCAGACATGTTGAGGTTTGCCATGGAAATACATTCTCCAAGAAATACTATATTTCTATCAGTATGGGTCTAAGTGTTATGCCTATCTGGTGCTAGGCACGAGTACATGAAGGTGAGTTTTGATAGTATAATTGCACTAGATAAGGGTGAGGATACCACTGCTGGCAGTCGTCAGTGGATGACCTAGTCAGAGTAAGTTTATGATAATATTAGATTCAAAAGAGATAAGAGATTAGGAGACCTAGTCTGTCAGGACGTATCGTAGTAACTATACAATGTTCTCGATGTCTGCTCTGTAAGCTGCAGATTACAATACCGACATTAGATTATTGTGTAGAGCTACGTGCATCCCCGTGGTGCTCCATAATGACGGTGTTTACGGATGGCCTCTGTTTTGGTATAATTATGCCAAAACAGAGTTCTATATCTGCAGAGGAGTTCGGAACTCCTAGTTAGGGATCTAGAGCTAGAATATCGAAATATCACAGTTGGGTGGAACTGGAGTCAGTAACTCGGTTACCCTAGCATGAGCTCGAGTTACATTAAGAGTTGACATCAGACCAGAGGTTGCTGATTAGTTGCAAAGTAAAGGTGACATCTATAGAGTGAGACCATCTGGTCTTCGGTATGAAATTTTGGATGGTTTTTGCAGTACGACAGACGTTTTGCTTAGAGCTTAGTGGGAATAGTATATCTTGTGTGTATTAGCAAGGTGTAAAGTACAACCCTACTACCTAGGGAAGGTTAGAACTATGAATTGATGATTTACAGAGCTATGATATGATAAGAGAGTCATTAATTTGACATAGTTTTGGCAAGGTGGTAAATGTAGTACCTTTGTTGCAGTAAGTTAGGGTATAGTCCTATCTTTTCAGAAGGAATCGAAGGTTATTACTGATAATGATGACTTATGGAGTAGTGTCCCAGATGGGATTGTAGCGCGAGATAGAGAGTTGTTAACTAAGGTGTTCTGGAGAGGGTACAAGTTCCATGTAGGAATTATAAGATGTAAGATCAAGATGTATGTAAGCCTTTAAATTGAATGACGGGTTTGAATACCTAGTATTTTAAGTTTCAGCTAATTAAATGGATATAAAAAATTAGAGTTGCTACAGATCCCCTCCCTAAGGTAGTAGGGGGTGGTATGTAGTCCAAAAGGGTAAGAATAGAGATCACGCAAGAGAAGTATGACTGCTATTCCCTAAGTTCATCCTTAGCTTCTTAATGCTTAAGACTAAAGTATACTCCAAATAAAGGAAAAGCAAAAGGACAAAAGTTAGCATCGATAAATCATAGAATATGTATATATATATATATATATATATATATATATATATATATATATATATATATTGATGGAGTGCGGTTCAAATGCAGTAGGAGAGATAGCCTGAATACCAGTAGAAGTCTAGCTAGGGTAGTTAGAGGATCAATTCTGAGTAACATTGAGGTATAAATGACGTGGTAGGGATAGTGAAAAGGTATAAGTTTTTGATATGACAAACAGGTTCAAAAAGAAAATAGAGCTAAAGGATGGAAGAGTGAAAGTTCAGATTTGGGTAAGATAAAAAGAGTTGGCTAAAGAATAAACTGGAAAAACAGATTAGGATAAGATCAGGAAGAATATAGCCAAAATACTGAGGAGGTGAATGTGGTTTTAGGAAGGGTAAACGAGATTAAAAAAAAATAATAATAAGGATAGAGAACGTAAAAAAGGATGGCATTAGGAAGAACATTGTTAAGTTATGAAACCCAGAAGTACAGGACTTAGAGCAGGTCATAATTGATGTAGTGTTAGGAGCTTAAGCCTAGAGCTTAGAGTTACAGGATTTGGATTAGACCTTATCTGTTTTCTACCCCCAAGGTAGGATAATGGGGCAATGACATAAGAACCCTTTTGGTTGTTGACAGTATAATGGAAATTAGGTGAGGTGTGCGACCAAAGTAGGCAGTAACTGTTGAGCGTGCTGTGGTAACTTGAATTATATTGTCAGATAAAGAAGCAAGATTAGTAGGAGTAAGTTAGATAAAAGTCAACATAAGGGATATAAATATGCAAGATGAGGGATAATGTTACAGAAGATTGATATTAAAATTTAGAATGGTGAGACCTAGAGTCAAAAATTTGAGTTAGACATATATTTTCAGTGTAATCGATAGAATAATTATATAAAAAAAAGAGAATAATAAATAAATAAATAAATAAATAAATAAATAATAGTATGATAATATGTAGCATAACGCTAATAACTGTCAGAATAGGATAAGATAGGCATAGGTGTAATTATAAGATATTGAGAAGTACATGGATTAGAGGAGTGATTATTAATAAGATTGGAGTAGATCTGAAAGAATCTGTGAGTGCTTTTATCTTCTAGAATATAACTAAGTATAAGGAGCATTAGCCAAATAATTATAAGTATGAAAGATAAATGAAGAGTAAAAAGAAAATAGTAAATTCTAAGATGATATGTCAGGCAGGATAATAGTATAGCAAATGGTAGATACAACTGATATCTTGTAATAAAGTACAATAATTACAAAGAAATAATGAAACTAAAAAGGGAGACTAAGGGGTATGAGCTAAATCTTGTTTATCAAACAATGGTATACCATAAATGGTGGGAGAACATTTCTCCTTCTTTCTAAATTAGCTCGTGTTTCGGTTCTAAAAGATTATGTTAAAAAGAGAGGTCATATCAAAGTGACCCAATTAATTGAAAATTGGATGGGCCTTAGCACATATCCAATCTTTTGAGGTGAAAATGATGATAATGGTGTACCTAATGTTAAATACGAAAGAATGATCAGAGAGGTGACATGAGTTAAATCAAGCTAGTTACTAGGGCTTACAACCCTTTTGAACTATAAGCTGGAGGAAGTGCTATTTGATAATGAGTTTCAATAGATGAAATTGTTGCTAATGGGAAAAGTTGAGGCTGAAGTTTGGGAAGCTATGGGTAGTTTATGTGATTATATTAAGGAGAATGAACACGTGAAGTATCTTGTTTAGAATTAAGGCATGGCACACATTTCCCACAGCCGTGTTAGTTTAGATGAAACTTATAGTTTCTGGGCCTCCTATCCATCTAGGATAAGCAATTTCCTTCTAAGGCTGGTAGGGAATGATAATGTTCTGATAATTAAAGTTGGGAAAGGAAATAGAAAAAGAATTTTCTATGGCTAATTCAAAGTGTTATATAATGTGAAGAATGTGCTGGTAGAAGTCAATCGTAAGGTTAGAATTCTCGAAGTAATTGAACTAGTAATCAATAAGACTAAGAAATAAACAGAAAGTTAAAGTTGATGATGGGATAGACATCTTTAAAGGAAAAGGTGTAAGGGTGAGACATGACTAAGATTAAGGAATAAGTACAGCAGGATGAAAAAATATCAACAATAGCAGAAATAGGAAAAAGAAGTGGATAAGATCCAAAGGACAGGAAGAAAGCTCGGTAGAGCTAGTTATAATGATGAGGATAAAAAGGAATAGGTATGCTAGGAACACACTAAGAGATGTTTGAAATAAGTTATTATGAGATGATAAACTAAAGGAGTAGTGGAGCCTCGATCTAAGTGCCAATGTGTCAGAAGTAGGCCACATACTAAGAAGCTTTAGGAAGAAGTTTAGATATTTCCGTTCCAAAGAAGGAGTGAGAAACGATAAAGTTACACTAATTAGGTTGTCAGGGAGAACAAACACTTTTGTCACTTAGAAGGAGAGACCCAGTTCACTTTCCAATGTTAATAAATGATACACTTGGCCCTTGGAGGAAACTTTACATAACTAGTTACATAAGATGGATAATAGCTGGTCTAAGGACCTTAGTAATGACACAAAAGAGATTAAAAATTTGAAATATCATGGGAGTGAGAAGATTTATAGGTATTAAACATTGAGGTCATAGGACAAGTAAATGTTTCGAACGAGATGTATATGATAGGTGCTACAAGAAAGCATTTCATAAAATACTATAAGGTAAGGAACATAAGTCATATTTTTTAAAAACAGAGATTATTGAACAAAGGAATGAGGACTGAAGTCACCAAGAGACACGTTAGGGCGTAATAAAAGTGAGGTAAGCGCCAAAGTTGATTTAAGTTATCAGATATCAAGTCGAGAGTAGTGGAGTTATAATGAGTACTAGAGATGACAAAAAAAAAAGAGGGGTAAACGAGTAGTCATGTAACACCCCGTTTGCATAGCCTGGTAGATTTCACTGTTCCGGTGACCGGTGTCGGTCCGGATAATTAAGGGGATTAGAACCACACTTAAGACAATTAGAGAAGCCATAAACACAAATAATTAGTAATGTTCAATTAGTTAAGTATAAACAAGAAAAACAAAACATAAGAAGTTAAACGAGCCGAGAGTCACAGCGATGGGTGACCTCCTGAACGCATCACAAGTCATTTTAAACTCAAATTTCGAACCGTAAAAAGTGACGCTGCGGTCCTTAGAACCCTTATGGACACAGTGGAAAAGAGAAAATCACGAAAAAGAACTGTTAAGTCAGTCAAATAATTAGGTCAGGGAACCGAAAGAAATAGGGAATTATTTGCAAATCGGGATGAACCGGCGAGGGGCAATTTGATCAATTGACCCCGAGAGCTGACTCCTGACCTAACTGTCAAATAAAATTGGAGAAAAGAAAATTTCGGAATCGAGAATTAAATTAAAGAACTAATAAAAAAATAAAGGAAAAAGAAAAGGAAATGAAATATGACTTATAACATCATCTAAATGACATCATACATGATGTCAAAAATATAATTTATTTTTATTAAAGTTGACTAAGTCAAAATTTAAGATAATTAGATTTAAAAACAAATAAAAAAGAGATTGTTGGGTTGTCTTCTTCATTTGGCCAAAATCCTCTCTCTTCCCTCTCTCTTATTTCATTTCTACCATTGATAAGCCTCACCAAGCTTTTGAAACCCTAAATTAAACATGCTTCCCCTAAAATTCTCCACCTAAACTTCATTCTTGCATCTTGAAGAGTATAGAGGAAGCATAAGAAAGCAAAAAGAAGAAGAAAGAAGAAGAACAAAAAGTGAAGATCAAAGGCTTCACCTAAGGTTGGTATTCTAACCTTCAATTTCTATATTAAGTGCATGCTTATTACTTAAATGAGCTTAGAATTCATTAAATGAAAGAAAAATATGGGAGAAGAACCATTGTTGAAATTCGGCCATCTTGAATAGAGGACATCAATTGTATTGTTTGATGTATTAGAATGAATTTAAAAGCTTTAATTAGTTGAATGGTTAAGTTTGAAACTCCTAAATGTGATCGAATGCAACTAAGTAGTGAGATTAGGGTTTGGAGACCTAGGGTTTTGAGATAAATTTTGGAGAAATGCTTAAATGATGACTTTGGTCTATTGTGAGATGAAAAATGGTCAATAATGACCAAAAGAAATGTGTGGAAATTGTGAGAATGAAAGTTAAATTCGTAGGGCAAATCAGCATGACCAAGCCAATTTTGAAGGACCAAAACGGAAATTTTACAAGTCCAATTGATATGCCACCAATTGGGGATGAAAATAGACATAAAATAGCACAATTTTCATTAAGGAACCATGGCCAAAAACTGACCAAAACTTAGTGAACCAATTGACCAAAGTGAAATGAGAGCAGGCTGCCACTGCACAAACTGGCCAAATGAACAGTAATTATTCATTTGGTCATAACTCGAGCTAGGAAGGTCAAAATGACCTGAAATTTTACCAGTAATTAGATAAGATATAGATATAGAACTTTCATGAAGAACACCAACCCAAATTATGCCATTAACCTAATCAAATGATTGAGCAAAGTTGAGTTATTGAACCTGCAAAACTGCAGATTTCCATTTGAACAGTAAAGTTCCAATGGCTATAACTCTCTCTAGAAAACTCCGATTTAGGCGATTCTTGAACCGATGGAAACCTAAGACATAGTAGAACATTTCGTATGAAGGAAATTAGACCAAATTATGGACTTAACTTGATCAAATCATTGAATGAAGTTGGATCAAAAATCTGCTAGACCCTAAATTGCAGCATGAACAGTGTACGTGAACAGTAATTGTATTTTGGCTATAACTTGAGCTACAAAACTCCAATTGGGGTGATACAAAAATGAGAATACACTTAAGACAATAAGGAACATTTTCTATGAAGGAAGTTTTGCCAAATTCTAACAGTAAAAGGGGCCAATGAAACAGTGCAACTTAGGACTCCAAAACCGAAAATTGGCAATTTTGCCTAAAAGACCTAAGTTTTGAGAAAATGACCAAAACCAACAAATTTAATGACCAAAATGTGGTTGTGGGTGAATTTGGAGTTCCCATACCTATTAAGCCTTAGAAAGTCAACTATTTGACTTGAATAGTATAATGAATAGTAACCCAAAATACAAAAATTTCGAGAACGTCGAATTTAACACGTTAGAACTAGGTAAATGTGAAGCTAAATTATTTTGGATTTGTGTTAAGTTCTAGTACTAAAACATTGTAAAATTATGTGTTTCAGTTGAAAAGAATATCGGGAAGGAACCCGAGGAACCGAGTCGAGGCTAAGGGACGACTCGCTTGAGGTTTGTGCATAACATCTCCATGCTTTAAAATTCGTTGATAAAGTGAACGAAATATGTATTTTACTTGTGCTTTGAAATTGTTGAAAGTTTAATTGTGATATTATTTATGATGTTTTGATTTAAACTGTGAAAGTTATTGTGTATATTTGAAATGACAATGTTTAGCAAATTGTTAAGATAAGTTTTGAAACCACAGTGTCATGACCATATATTTGAACACCTCACTCGCACGACTAGTGGGGGTAATTAGTTTCAATTTTGATTCCTTCTCCGAGAAGTGTTGAGGTGTGCCAGTAGAAGAGGATGTGAATGGATATCCATATATTTGAGCTAGCTAGCCTTGTGATGTGATTTCTCTTTAGCCTCTGGCTATTGAGATTCTATTTGTTTCGAATGGCATGATTTAACTGTGGGTTTTATGAAATGTGTTTTGATACTTCGAAATGAACGTGGTTTGCATTAAAATCTCATAATTCATGTTTTGTGTTTAATGCTCATGTCTAGTCAAATTTTTGAATAAATATGATTTTATTTTTGCATAAAGATTATTTTAGTATGTTGTGCACCACTGAGTCCTAGTACTCAATGATAGCTTTATTGCCGCATACAGAGACGAGAGGAGCAGCAGACTGAGCTGCTAAAGATTGAGGATCATTCAGCCTAAAGTCTTCGGGTATAATTTATACCCTAATTATAAATATTTCTTTTGATGTATATATTGCACATAAATGTATGGACATGTAAAAATGGGTCTTGAGCAGTTGTATAAAATTTGTATAAAGTTGTAATATATATTGTAGTTTGAAATTCTCTTAATGTAAATTTTGTAATGATCTATTCAAATTGTTTTGTTTCTAATGAAATATGAATGGAACTATTTTATTTAATTTGAATGAAATGGATTGTTAGTATTTTGATGATCATTGGATATTGGATTTGAAATTGAAAGTTGATAAATGTGTTGAGAAATTGTTTGAGATTGAGTTTGAAATTGAAGCAGTTGTTGAGAAAATTTTTAGAAGTGCTTTTTACAGGTATTTGAAGAACTGTTTTCTCAAAATACAGAGGGAACTCTGTCAAAATTTTTATAAAATTTACGGAAAAATAAAATGGGCTAAAATTTCCAACTAGCTTTCAACTTAATTATATGTTTAAAATACTTATTAGAAATGCTCACCACTTATCAAAAATAAGAAAATTGTTTTAAAATCCCTTGTAGGGTACTTAATGAGTTATCAGTAGGTGAAGTTCGGTAGTTCATTAGGTATTCTACGGGATCATGTTATGCCTTACAGAGGGGTAAGGTGTGACATGTTTTAGTGGTATCAGAACAAATTTTTGAAGTATGTTTTAACCTATGAATTTGTGTCTTTTTTTGTTAAGTACAACTGCTCAATGTCCATAATTGTTATATACAGTGCATTACATCATGAATATTAACTAACGGGTGAAAATCTCCATCTGTTATTTGTTCAGGAGACACCCTAACTTCAGATTGAAATGGAAGAAGGGGATCGCTCAGTTGAGCAGTCTGTTGAAGCTGAGGCACAAGAGGAAGCCCCAGCTTTGCAGAATGTCAGTGGGTCAGCAGCACCAGCCCCACAAATGCCGCAGCTTTCGCACACCGCACAACAGATGGTCTGCGATGTTTCAACAAATGGTCGGGGTATGCCTGCTCAAGCTCCACCCCAACCACTGCGGGCACAACCACCGCCTCCACAGACAATATGATAAACATCAAGTATGGGGTCGCAGAATTTAAGGGTACAGTGGACCCTTTAGAGGCAGAGCAATGGCTTGAAAGAATGGACAGAGTATTTAAGAAGTCAGACCGCCAAGATGAATCAAGTTTGAATACTCGTGTCGCCATCGCAAGGGGATGCGTTTGATTGGTGGAAAACCATCCCCACGGCTTGGTTGAACCACGGTGTTGACATGGGATGACTTCATCGAGAATTCGCATGTAAATACATCCTGGATGCATATGTTGACCAGAAGCGCAAGAATTTTTGAGTGCAAACAAGGAAACCGATCGGTGGCAGAGTATGAGAGGGAGTTCTCCCGCAAGTCATTATCTCGAGTCTCCTTACTACCAAGAAGGCAAGATGCAAGAGATTTGAGACGAGTTTGAAGCCCAAAGATAAGGATGCAAGTTGTGGGATTCCGACACAAAGAACTTTTAGAGCTCATGTCTCAAGCACTTGAGTTAGAAAGAATAGAATCGAAGCAACCCTACCAAAGAAAAATCAGAAAGTGAGAGAAATCAGACAAAGACAAGGGGGAAAAGTCTGTAGAGCCGAGTTCTAGTGGGACTTCTGGGAAAAAGAAGAAGTTTAGTGGACCCAGCAGGGGTCGAGGTGGAAGATTTGGTAGGGGCCGATTCTCCGGACAGAGACCCCCTAGGTCTGGTCAGCAGTCGAGTAGGGGTTCATATTCTGCCCGCCCCTGTGAGACTTGTGGTAAGATTCATGGGGGGGAGTGCTACTGGGCCACTGGAGCCTGCTTTAACTGCGGAGGCAAGAGCCATATAGCTAAAGACTGTACTAGTGCTCTGAGATATAGTCCAGCTCCTACTACTGCCGAGGGATCTATTCAGAGTCCTGCTCTCAGAGGTTCACAGTCAGTTGGCAGAGGTAGAGGCACTACTTCAGGCAGTCAGGGCAAAGTTGTTCAGTCGGGACAAGGAAGTGCTTCAACCAGAATCTACACAATGAGACAGCGAGAAGAGGCTGAGACTTCTGATGTGGTAGCTGGTACATTCTCTATCTCTGATCAAGAAGTATTTGTATTGTTTAATCCGGGTTCAACCCATTCATATGTTAGTGCTAGCATAGTTAGTTCACTTGCTGTTTCATGTGTGCAAATGGATTTTGAAGTGCTAGTAACTAGTCCGTTAGGACAAGAGGTCCGGGTCAACAGAATCTATAGAGACTGTCCTTTGGTGATCCAAGGACATGTTTTCCTGTCAGACTTGATTGAAATGCCCTTCAGAGAGTATGATATCATCTTGGGCATGGATTGGTTAGCTAGGCATCACGCTATGATTGACTATAGACTGAAGACAGTCACTTTTGGCCTCCCTTTGTACGGTGATGTGGTAATACATGGGGAGAGACATTTACTGCCATCAAACATCATTTCGACTGCACTAGCCAGAAGGATGATCAGAAAGGGGTGTGAAGCATACTTGGCACATGTGATAGACACCCAAGTGGGGAGTCCAGCACTAAGGGACATCCCTACTGTATGTGATTTTCCGGATGTATTTCCTGATGAATTACCAAGATTACCTCCAGAAAGAGAGGTGCAGTTTGAGATTAATGTTATGCCTAGTGTGGACCCAATCTCTATAACGCCATATAGAATGGCACCTGCAGAATTGAAAGAGTTGAAAGTGCAGTTGCAAGAATTGCTTGACAAGGGCTTTATCCGCTCTAGTGTGTCACCTTGGGGAGCGCCAGTATTGTTTGTAAAGAAGAAGGATGGCATTCTCCGGTTATGCATTGATTATCGGCAGTTGAATAAGGTGACAATAAAGAATATATATCCATTGCCCCGCATTGATGACTTGTTTGATCAGTTGAGGGATGCAGCTGTGTTCTCCAAAATTGACCTGAGATCAGATTATTATCAGCTAAAAGTACAAGAGCAGAGTATTGCTAAAACTGCCTTCAGAACCCGCTATGGCCATTATGAGTTTTTGGTTATGCCATTCGGGTTAACTAATGCTCCGGCTGCTTTTATGGATCTGATGAACACTATCTTCAGACCATACCTCGACCAGTTTGTTGTGGTATTTATAGATGATATATTGGTCTATTCGAGAAATGCAGAAGAGCATGATAGACATCTGCGGATTGTACTGCAGACTTTGAGAGAGAAACAGTTTTATGCCAAATTATCGAAATGTGAATTTTGGCTGAAGGAGATATCCTTTTTGGGGCACATAATATCAGAAGAGGGCATCAAGGTAGATCCAAGTAAGATAGAAGCTGTCCTTAATTAGAGGCCACCCAGAAATGTCACAGAAATTCGTAGTTTTCTGGGTTTAGCTGGATACTACCGTAGATTTGTGAAGGGATTCTCCATGTTGGCATCTCCATTGACCAAGCTGCTTAGAAAAGATGTGAAATTTCAGTGGACAGACAAATGCCAGCAGAGTTTTGAAGAATTGAAGAGATATTTGACTGAAGCTCCAGTCCTGACTTTACCTACTCCGGGTAAAGAATATACAGTATATAGTGATACTTCTCACAATGGGTTAGGCTGTGTATTGATGCAAGATCGAAATGTCATTGCCTATGCATCACGCCAGCTAAAACCACATGAGAGGAATTATCCAACACATGATTTGGAGCTTGCAGCTATTGTATTTGCTCTTAAGATCTGGAGGCACTATTTATATGGGGAAAAGTGTTACATCTATACAGATCATAAGAGTTTAAAGTATTTGGGCACCCAGAAAGAGTTGAATTTGAGACAGAGGAGATGGTTAGAGTTGATAAAAGACTATGATTGTCTGATAGACTATCAGCCAGGGAAAGCTAATGTTGTGGCTAACGCCTTAAGTCGCAAGACTATGGCAAGTCTATGGGTTACTCCTTTGTCTTTGGTACATGAGTTGAGATCATTGCATGCCAGCTTAGAGATTAATGACGATGGGTAGACAGCAGTTGCACGGCATGTACAGCCAGTGTTGATTGATCAGATTAGAATGGCTGCTCAGAATGATCAGAAGTATCAGAAGTTGATGGAAGAAGTCCGACAGGGCAAGAAACCAGAATTCTCAATCAGAGATGATGGTTCATCTACACCGAGGCGTAATATGTGTTCCTAATGATGTTGAATTGAGGAAGATCATTTTGAAGGAAGCACATGAGTCTCCTTTTACCATGCACCCTGGTGGCACAAAAATGTATAGAGGGCTAAAGGAGCATTACTGGTGGATGGGTATGAAACGAGATGTGGCAGAGTTTGTATCCAAATGCCTAACTTGTCAGTAAGTGAAGGCAGAGTATCAAGTACCTACTGGGTTGTTACATCCACTACCAGTACCAGAATGGAAATGGGAGAGAATAACAATGGATTTTGTGATGGGACTTCCGAGGACACAGAAGAGTCATGATGCAGTTTGGGTCATTGTTGACAGACTGACTAAATCTGCTCATTTTCTGCCAGTTCGGATGGATTATAGTTTGGAAAGATTGGCAAAGTTATACATCGATGAGATTGTGAGACTACATGGAGTGCCAGTATCCATCGTGTCAGACAGAGATCCTAGGTTCACTTCTAGATTCTGGGGTAGTCTTCAGAGAGCCCTAGGAACTAGATTCAACTTCAGTACTACATTCCACCCACGCATGCATGGCCACCCGAGAGGGTAATTCAGATCTTGGAGGACATGCTACGGGCTTGTGTGATTGAGTTTGAGGGTAGTTGGGATACACACTTGCCTTTGATTGAGTTTGCTTACAACAACAGCTACCAATCAAGCATTGGGATGCCTCCATATGAAGCTTTGTATGGCAGGAAATGTAGAACCCCGTTGTGTTGGGATGACGTGGGTGAAAGAAAGATGATTGGACCTGAAATCGTTCAGCAAACTGAAGAGAAAATCAGGGTGATTAGAGGTCGACTTAAGACTGCATCAGACCGTCAGAAGTCCTACATTGATTTGAAAAGAAGGGATATTCAGTATGCAGTGGGTGAGAAAGTTTTCCTCAAGGTTTCTCCTTGGAAGAGAATTATGAGATTCGGCAGAAAGGGGAAACTGAGTCCTCGTTTCATTGGGCCATATGAGGTTCTGGAAAGAGTGGGTCCTTTGGCATATCGGTTGGCACTACCTCCAGAGTTGGAAAAGATACATAATGTCTTCCATGTGTCTATGTTGAGGAGGTATCGATCAGACCCATCTCATGTACTACCAGTAGAGGAAATTGAAGTAAATCCAGACCTCACATATGAAGAAGAACCCATAGAGATTCTGGCTTATGAGGTGAAGCAGCTACGAAACAAGCAGATACCGTTGGTAAAAGTGCTGTGGAACCATCATTCGGGCCAGGAGGCTACTTGGGAACGAGAGGAGGACATGAGGAGACAACACCCACAGCTGTTCAGAGATTGATACCAGGTAAAATTTCGAGACGAAATTTATTTTAAGGGGGGGGGGAGAATTATAACACCCCATTTGCATAGCCTGGTAGATTTCACTGTTCCGGTGACCGATGTCGGTCCGGATAATTAAGGGGATTAGAACTACACTTAAGACAATTAGAGAAGCCATAAACACAAATAATTAGTAATGTTCAATTAGTTAAGTATAAACAAGAAAAACAAAACATAAGAAGTTAAACGAGCCGAGAGTCACAGCGATGGGTGACCTTCCTGAACGCATCACAAGTCATTTTAAACTCAAATTTCAACCGTAAAAGTGACGTTGCGGTCCTTAGGACCCTTATGGACACAAAGTGGAAAAGAGAAAATCACGAAAAGAACTGTAAGTCACCAAATAATTAGGTCAAGGAACCGAAAGAAATAGGGAATTATTTGCAAACCGATGAACCTACGAGGGGCAATTTGGTCAATTGACCCGAGAGTCGACTCGACCTAATCACAAATAAAATTGGAGAAAAGAAAATTTCAGAATCGAGAATTAAATTAAAGAACTAATAGAAAAATAAAGGAAAAAGAAAAGGAAATGAAATATGACTTATAACATCGTCTAAATGACATCATACATGATGTCAAAAATATAATTTATTTTTATTAAAGTTGACTAAGTCAAAATTTAAGATAATTAGATTTAAAAACAAATAAAAAAGAGATTGTTGGGTTGTCTTCTTCATTTGGCCGAAATCCTCTCTCTCTTCCCTCTCTCTTATTTCATTTCTACCATTGATAAGCCTCACCAAGCTTTTGAAACCCTAAATTAAACATGCTTCCCCTAAAATTCTCCACCTAAACTTCATTCTTGCATCTTGAAGAGTATAGAGGAAGTATAAGAAAGCAAAAAGAAGAAGAAAGAAGAAGAACAAAAAGTGAAGATCAAAGGCTTCACCTAAGGTTGGTATTCTAACCTTCAATTTCTATATTAAGTGCATGCTTGTTACTTAAATGAGCTTAGAATTCATTAAATGAAAGAAAAATATGGGGGAAGAACCATTGTTGAAATTCGGCCAGCTTGAAGAGGGGACATCAATTGTATGGTTTGATGTATTAGAATGAATTTAAAAGCTTTAATTAGTTGAATGGTTAAGTTTGAAACTCCTAAATGTGATTGAATGTAACTAAGTAGTGAGATTAGGGTTTGGAGACCTAGGGTTTTGAGACAAATTTTGGAGAAATGCTTAAATGATGACTTTGGTCTATTGTGAGATGAAAAATGGTAAATAATGACCAAAAGAGATGTGTGGAAATTGTGAGAATGAAAGTTAAATTCGTAGGGCAAATGGTCATGCTACTGGCAGCATGACCAAGCCAACTTTGAAGTACCAAAACGGAAATTTTATAAGTCCAATTGATATGCTACCAATTGGGGATGAAAATAGACATAAAATAGCACAATTTTCATTAAGGAACCATGGCCAAAAACTGACCAAAACTTAGTGAACCAATTGACCAAAGTGAAATGAGAGCAGTCACATCAGACAAACTGACCAAATGAACAGTAATTATTCATTTGGTCATAACTCGAGCTAGGAAGGTCAAAATGACCTGAAATTTTACCAGTAATTAGATAAGATATAGATCTAAAACTTTCATGAAAAACACCAACCCAAATTATGCCATTAACCTAATCAAATGATTGAGCAAAGTTGAGTTATTGAACCTGCAAAACTGCAGGATTTCCATTTGAACAGTAAAGTTCCAATGGCTATAACTCTCTCTAGAAAACTCCGATTTAGGCGATTCTTGAACCGATGGAAACCTAAGACATAGTAGAACATTTCGTATGAAGGAAATTAGACCAAAAAGTTGGATCAAAAATTTGCTAGAACCTAAATTGCAGCATGAACAGTGCACGTGAACAGTAATTGTATTTTGGCTATAACTTGAGCTACAAAACTCCAATTGGGGTGATCCAAAAATGAGAATACACTTAAGACAATAAGGAACATTTTCTATGAAGGAAGTTTTGCCAAATTCCAATAGTAAAAGGGGCCAATGAAACAGTGCAACTTAGGACTCCAAAATCGAAAATTGGCAATTTTGCCTAAAAGACCTAAGTTTTGAGAAAATGACCAAAACCAACAAATTTAATGAACAAAATGTGGTATGTGGGTGAAGTTGGAGTTCCCATACCTATTAAGCCTTAGAAAGTCAACTATTTGACTTGAATAGTGTAGTAAATAGTAACCCGAAACACAAAAATTTCGAGAACGTCGAATTTAACACGTTAGAACTAGGTAAATATGAAGCTAAATTATTTTGGATTTGTGTTAAGTTCTAGTACTGAAACATTGTAAAATTGTGTGTTTCAGTTGAAAAGAATATCGGGAAGGAACCCGAGGAACCGGGTCGAGGCTAAGGGACGACTCGCTTGAGGTTTGTGCACAACATCTCCATGCTTTAAAATTCATTGATAAAGTGAACGAAATATGTATTTTACTTGTGCTTTGGAATTGTTGAAAGTTTAATTGTGATATTATTTATGATGTTTTGATTTAAACTGTGAAAGTTATTGTGTATATTTGAAATGACAATGTTTAGCAAATTGTTAAGATAAGTTTTGAAACCACAGTGTCATGACCATATATTTGAACACCTCACTAGCACGACTAGTGGGGGTAATTAGTTTCGAATTTTGATTCCTTCTCTGGAGAAGTGTTGATGTGTGCCAGTAGAAGAGGATGTGAATGGATATCCATATATTTGAGCTAGCTAGCCTTGTGATGTGATTTCTCTTTAGCCTCTGGCTATTGAGATTCTATTTGTTTCGAATGGCATGATTTAACTGTGGGTTTTATGAAATGTGTTTTGATACTTCGAAATGAACGTGGTTTGCATTAAAATCTCATAATTCATGTTTTGTGTTTAATGCTCATGTCTAGTCAAATTTTTGAATAAATATGATTTTATTTTTGCATAAAGATTATTTTAGTATGTTGTGCACCATTGAGTCCTAGTACTCAGCGATAGCTTTTATTGCTGTCGCAGATACAGAGACGAGAGGAGCAGCAGACTGAGCTGCTAAAGATTGAGGATCATTCAGCCTAAAGTCTTCGGGTATAATTTATACCCTAATTATAAATATTTCTTTTGATGTATATATTGCACATAAATGTATGGACATGTAAAAATGGGTCTTGAGCAGTTGTATAAAATTTGTATAAAGTTGTAATATATATTGTAGTTTGAAATTCTCTTAATGTAAATTTTGTAATGATCTATTCAAATTGTTTTGTTTCTAATGAAATATGAATGGAACTATTTTATTTAATTTGAATGAAATGGATTGTTAGTATTTTGATGATCATTGGATACTGGATTTGAAATTGAAAGTTGATAAATGTGTTGAGAAATTGTTTGAGATTAAGTTTGAAATTGAAGCAATTGTTGAGAAAATTTTTAGAAGTGCTTTTTACAGGTATTTGAAGAACTGTTTTCTCAAAATACAGAGGGAACTCTGTCAAAATTTTTATAAAATTTGCGGAAAAATAAAATGGGCTAAAATTTTCAACTAGCTTTCAACTTAATTACATGTTTAAAATACTTATTAGAAATGCTCACCACTTATCAAAAATAAGACAATTGTTTTAAAATCCCTTGTAGGGTACTTAATGAGTTATCGGTAGGTGAAGTTCGGTAGTTCATTAGGTATTCTATGGGATCATGTTATGCCTTACAGAGGGGTAAGGTGTGACAAGTCAGATGTCATGGTTTAGACTCAGAAGGAGGATGGTAGCTGGCATGCTATGATAGGGGCAGATAGACATAAAAATTTTTAACCATCCATGCAGATCCAAGGTGAAAAGATGTAAAATTTGCAATGGGTGACCGTGTTCTTGAAGGTTTCTCCTATGAAAAGGGTTATGAGATTTGGAAAGAAAAGGCAAATTGACACTCCGTTATATAGGACCTTTTAAGATCATGGACAGAGTGGGAGCAGTTGCCTATCAATTAGAGTTACCACCAAACCTTTCTCATGTTCACCCAGTATTTCATATTTTCATGCTTAGAAAGTATGTTCCCGATCCTTCTTATGTGCTGCGTCCAGACACAGTGGAGTTAAATGAGAATTTGATCTTTGAGGAGCAACTAGTAGCCATAGTAGTGTAACACCCCGTTTGCATAGCCTGGTATATTTCACTGTTCCGGTGACCGGTGTCGGTCCGGACAATTCAGGGGATTAGAACCACACTTAAGACAACTTGAGAAGTCATAAACACAAATAATTAGTAATGTTTAATTAGTTAAGTATAAACAAGAAAAACAGAACATATGAAGTTAAACGAACCGAGAGTCACAGCGATGAGTGACCTCCTCGGGAACGACTGCGAAGTCGTTTTAAACTCAAATTTCGAACCGTAAAAAGTGACGCTACGGTCCTTAGGACCCTTATGGACACAGTGGAAAAGAGAAAATCACGAGAAAGAACTGTTAAGTCAGTCAAATAATTAGGTCAGGGAGCCGGAAGAAATATGGAATTATTTACAAACCGGGATGAACCGGCGATGGGCAATTTGGTCAATTGACCCCGAGAGTTGACTCCTGACCTAACTGTCAAATAAAATCGGAGAAAAGAAAATTTTGGAATCGAGAATTAAATTAAAGAACTAATAGAAAAATAAATAAAAAAAAAAGAGAAAAAGAAGATGGGAAAAGTCAAAGGTGATGTCATAAAGGATTAATTAAATTACTTATTAAATTGGGATTTTTTTTGTGGTCTTCCATAAGGATAAAAACAAAGAAAAGAAAAGAAAAAAAAAATTAAAACCATCTCATTTCTTCTTCTTCTTGGACGTCTCATACCTCTCCCTCCCTCACCACCATGTGCAACCACCATTGATGAATGCATCAAGCTTCCATAACTTGATTTTAGCCTTTCAAAATAAACCCTAAACCCTAAAAAGCTTCCAATCTACACTAGAAAAGAAGATTGAGGGAGAAGAAGAAAGAAGAAAGTGAAAGGATTGGTGGATTGTAAATAAAAAAAAATTAAGGTTAGTGTTCTTCCTCATTTTCTCTTTGAGTCTATGTTTAAATAGTTAAGTTATACTTGAACATATGCTTGAATGAAGAGAAATCAATTATTGAAGGACCAAACTGAATTTTGGCCTGTTGAAGGGAGTATGAATTGCATGAATTTAATGGGTTTGAATGAGTTTAGAAACCTTCCTTAGTTGAATGATTGGCATTAAAACCATTAAGTGTGATTAATTACAATAATTAAGTGAATTAGGGTTTGGAGGCCTAGGGTTTGAGGCAAATTTTGGAGAAATGCATAAATGATATTTTTGACCAATTGTGGACTGAAAAATGGTCAATAATGACCAAAGGAAATGTATGGGAATTATTAGAATGGGAGTCAAATTCGTAGGTCAATTGGTCATGCTGCTGGCAGCATGACCAAACCCACTTTGAAGGACCAAAACTCAAATTTTACAAGTCCAATTGATATGCCACCAATTGAAAATGAAAATAGACATAAAATGACACAATTTTCATTAAGGAACCATGCCCAAAAACTGACCAAAACCTAGTGAACCAATTGATCAAAGTTGGTTAAGAGTAGTCTGCCACTGCACAAACTGACCAAATGAACAGTAATTATTCATTTGGTCATAACTCGAGCTAGGAAGGTTAAAATGACCTGAAATTTTACCAGTAATTAGATAAGATATAGATATAAAACTTTCATGAAGAACACCAACCCAAATTATGCCATTAACCTAATCAAATTATTGAGCAAAGTTGAGTTACTGAACCTGCAAAACTGCAGAATTGCCATTTGAACAGTAAAGTTTCAATGGCTATAACTCTCTCTAGAAAACTCCGATTTAGGTGAATCTTGAACCGATGGAAACCTAAGACATAGTAGAATATTTTGTATGAAGGAAATTAGACCAAATTATGGACTTAACTTGATCAAATTAGTGAACGAATTTGGATAAAAAAATCTGCCATAACCAAAATTGCAAAGATGAATAAAGCACGTGAGCAAGAATCGTATTTTGGCTATAACTTGAGCTACAAAACTCCAATTGGGGTAATTAAAAAAGGAGAATAAACTTAAGACAATGGGGAACATTTTCTACGAAGAAAGTATTACCAAATTCCAGCAATAAAGTGACCAATGGAACAGTGCAACTTAGGACTCCAAAACTGAAATTTACCAAATTTGCCTAAAAGACTTAGGATTTGAGTAAACAACCAAAACCAACAAGTTTAGTGACCAAAATGTGGTATGTGGGTGAAGTTGGAGGTCCCATACCTATTAAGCCTTAGAAAGTCAACTATTTGACTTGAATAGTGTAGTGAATAGTAACCCGAAACACAAAAATTTCAAGAACATCGAATTTAACACGTTAGAACTAGGTAAATGTGAAGCTAAATTTATTTTGGATTTATGTTAAGTTCTAGTACTGAAACATTATAAAATTGTGTGTTTCAGTTGAAAAGAATACCGGGAAAAAACCCGAGGAACCGAGTCAAGGCCAAGAGGCGACTCGCTTGAGGTTTGTGCACAACGTATACTTTTTATAATAATCTTTTGCATACTGTTTTGAATAATGTGAAATATTGGATTATGGCGTTCTTATTATGTTTGATCTAAATTATTGAAAGTTATTATGTATATTTGAAATGACAATGTTTAGCAAATTGTTAAGATAAGTTTTGAAACCACAGTATCATGACCATATATTTGAACACCTCACTAGCATGACTAGTGGAGGTAATTAGTTTCGAATTTTGATTCCTTCTCTGGAGAAGTGTTGAGGTGTGCCAGTAGAAGAGGATGTGAATGGATATCCATATATTTGAGCTAGCTAGCCTTGTGATGTGATTTCTCTTTAGCCTCTGACTATTGAGATTTTATTTGTTTCGAATGGCATGATTTAACTGTGGGTTTTATGAAATGTATTTTGATACTTCGAAATGAACTTGGTTTGCATTAAAATTTCATAATTCATGTTTTGTGTTTAATGCTTATGTTTAGTCAAATTTTTGAATAAATGTGATTATATTCTGCATAAAGATTATTTTAGTATGTTGTGCACCACTAAGTCCTAGTACTCAACGATAGCTTCTATTGCTGTCGCAGATACAGAAACTAGAGGAGCAGCAGACTAAGCTGCTAAAGATTGAGGATCATTCAGCCTAAAGTCTTCGGGTATAATTTATACCCCAATTGTAAATATTTCTTTTGATTATGTATTGCATATAAAAGGTATGGACATGTAAATGGGTCTTGAGCAGCTTGTACAAAATTTGAATGAAGTTTGTAATAAAGTTTAGTTTGTATTTCTTTTGATGTGAAGTTTGTAAGGATGTATATAAATTGTTTTTGTTTCTAATGAAATATGAATGGAACTATTTTATTTAATTTGAATGAAATATATTGCTAATATTTTGAGGATTATTGAATTTTGAACTTGAGAAATTTATTGAAATGATTGTGAAATTGATTGAATTTGATTGTGAAATCGAAGTAGTGGTTGAGAAAAACTTTTAGAAGTGTTTTTTTACAGGTATTTAAAGAACTGTTTTCTCAAAATACGCATGAACTCACAAAATTTTTATAAAATTTGCGTAAAAATAAACTGGGCCAAAAGTTTTAACTAGTTTTTAATTTTAATCATATGTTTTAAATACCTATTAGAAAATGCTCACCACTTAACAAAAGTAAGAAAATTGTTTTAAAATCCCTTGTAGGGTACTTAATGAGTTATCGGTAGGTGAAGTTCGGTAGTTCATTAGGTATTTTTGTCACACCCTACCCCTCTGTAAGGCATAACATGATCCCGTAGTATACCTAATGAATTACCAACTCCGTCTACTGATAATCCATTAAATACACTACAAGGGATTTTAAAAACTTTTCTTACTTCTTTTACAGTGGTGAGCACTATTTACAGGTGATCAAGACTTTGGTGAAATGAAGTGAAACAACTAACTCATTTGATTTATTTGTAGTATCAGAAAATTTTGGCAAGGTGCCATTTGTATTTTGGACAAAACAGTTCTTGAAAACTCAGAAAAAGCACTTCAATATATTTTCAAATCTCAACTCCAACATTTTTATCAACACAACACATTTCTCAAGTCAAATCCGTAGAAATTTTTCAAAGTCTGAGATAAGGAAATATAATACAGTTTTTACAAGTCAAATAGCTCATAATTAATTTACAACTTCAATGTACAATTTGAATTTGCAACTGCTCAAAACCAAAAACAAA
Organism: Hevea brasiliensis; assembly: GCF_030052815.1. Classification (NCBI taxonomy): domain Eukaryota; kingdom Viridiplantae; phylum Streptophyta; class Magnoliopsida; order Malpighiales; family Euphorbiaceae; genus Hevea; species Hevea brasiliensis. Next base: position 85,008,894 of record NC_079505.1, on the reverse strand, counting down.
ATATACATACAGTGAATATACATTATATTAGAAAATACAAAATGCGGTATACTCACTATACCCAAAAATCTCTCATTGGTACAATACTAGTCTCCTAGTCTATCTGTCTGTCACCGCGACAAAGAATAAAGCTATCATTTGAGACAATGTCTCAGTGGTGCACAACATTAACCAAATACAAATTTTAAATCATAATTCATAAATCATATCAATAGTGGATACTTAAAACCATAGTTAAATTCAAGACAATAAATGTCAACAAGAATTTAAACTCCATTTGTTAATATCACAATAATTTTCAATAAGTCGATCATGGTTGAATTCAATAGATGGTATATGTCAATAAGAGTTTAAATCAATTTCACAATCTCACAATACATAATAACACAATTCGATCAAATAATCAAGAATACAGTGTTGCCAATCTATAACACAATTTAGGCCATGACACAATTTTTTCCATATATGCCGTGTTGTACACCACGACAAGACATGCTCACCCCAATAATCAAATCAATGAGGAGGAAGCTAGCTATATAATGAGAACTCATCCATACTCACCTCAGGTGGGAAGTCAAAGAGGGAGGAACATAATCATACTCACCCTGCACTAATAAGTCAAAGAGGAGGAATAATCACACTCACCCCATTAATGGAGGAGGAACATAGTATCGTTGTCATGCCAATTGTGAGTCACAACAATTGCAAATATATTATTAAAATTATCCGTAAGAATCCAATAAATTTCCACATTTATAATTTCATTCTCTAAATGGCAACACAATTCGTAATTCACTTCAATTTCCACAAAACCATTTACGTTGCTTTTCAATTCAATAAGTGCCCATCAAACACATTTCCACAATTTAAAACAATAATATACAAATAGTCAATATTTATTTCAATTGAAAAATTCAAGAGAAATAGTTGTTGTGCACAAACCTCGATGTATCCCCGATCCGAACTCGTGTTTCCTTCCCTTTTCCCGAGTCTTTGGTAATCGAGAAACACAATTTGAAGTGTTTCAAGACTAATTTAAACTGTCTCTATCGATGGTGTTTGGTAAATAATGCTGAACTCAATTATTCACTTAATCACCTAATATACCGACCCTCGCTATGCTTAGGTAAATTAGGTTTTAGTGTCGTTAATATGTCACATTTGATAGGGTTTTAGGTTTGGTATGTTTTACCAAAGTCATTTCCTTGCTTAGTGCATTTTAATGCAAATTCTCGATTCGGACACTGGTTTGACCTAACCGACGATCTAGTTCCTCGGTTTTCGAGTCTTGGTCGAAACTACAAACTTGTAGATCTAGGTCTTATTGCACGCGGGGCAAAATTTCAGGTCAATCCGAGTTAAGTAGACCAAGTTATGGTCATTATACTATTGCTGGTCAAATGGCATCAATTAGGTCATTTTTTTTTTGTCAATTTGGTCAACTTTGGTTCGGCCAGTTTTTGGACCTGAACTTGTGCAAGTTGTTTGACTTGCTTATGGTCATTTCTGGGCTTTGGTGTCTTCATAAGACTTGTAGGTATGGATCTTAACTATTCTTGGTTAAAATTTCAGGTCAATTGGACCTGTTTTGAGTGAGTTATGGCCTAAATACTCACTGCTGCCCAAATGGTCAGTTTTTAGGTCTCAAGTGTACCTAATCCGAATTGGTCATTTTTCACATCAACTTGCAAGCAGAATTTTGGTATGGTTTCTCAATGAAAGTTGGCACATTTTGTGCCTAGTTTCACCTCAAATTGGTCTCATACCAATTGAGGTTACACATTTCAGGTTATGGGCTAAAATGTACACTGTCCTCAATATGCATTTCACACCCCACTTCAAACACACATATACCTTGCAATTTGGTTCACTTCCCTACCAATCTGTTTTGGTACATTAACCACAGTATAATCTACTTTACATTAACATTATTTTGGGCAGATTACCATTACCCTCAACACACCAAATATAATTCACATTTACAATATCTCAATACCATTACATACACACCTAAACACCACTAATTCTCACATACACTTTACACAATAATTTCATACACATATCCTTCATTCCTTAATGCCACAATTCTGCCAACACTCCCATGAATATACACATTTATTCAAGTGTCCCCAAGGCTGCCCAAATTTGTCCTTCAACATCAAAGTGCTGTCCAAGTTACCAATTCACATCCAAGTGCATAAATCACCATATAAACATGAAATAATTCACTAGGTTATTAATTTACCATGATCAACATTATTTCTCATCAATTATATGCATAATAAATCATCAAATGTGTGACCCCATGGCTGTCCAAAAATGGCTATCTCAATAACTATTTAAACTTCAAAATTTCCTTCACAAAACCAACACCCATAACATGCACACAAAACTTAACAAAGCTATCTTCAAAATTATGAACTTACCTTATGCTTGGAGTTTGTTAAACCTTGCTTAAACTTCTCAAATTTAGTATCAAACTCTTCCTTGTGATGAGTAGACAAAGTTTCATGAAGGAACTTAAGAGATTGGAGTTGAAAATGGAGAGTTAAGAGAGCTTGCATGAGAAATGGCCATGGTTTTTCCTCTCACCTTCACTCACGGCAATGTTGAGATCACTTTGAGGAAGATGAAGTTCAGCTGATTTAGTGGAGTTACAGCTGCCCTATTATATGTTTATTTTATGCATTAGTGGTCCACTCACAATTTTAATCATATTTTAAGCTAAACTTTCATTTAATCCCACATTAAACCCTTGATTTTAGCTATTTACTTTAGGTACCACCAAATTAATTTTTTATTTTATTTTCTAAGTGTAATATTATTTATTTTTAATGGAAATTTAGGTCAAAATACACTTCGGACGTCAAATGACCATAATGCCCTGCTCAAGTTACGTTCGATTTTTCAGATACCGGGTTTTGTCTGATTTACGATTTCTAACTTTTATTTGTACTAATTATTTAATTTTTCTTTGATCTTTCTAATGAGATTTATTCTTCAACAAGCGTCTATTTAAGTCCTAAAAATGTTTTCCAGGGTTCCCCGCATCTGTATTAGTCAACGTCCCACACCGTGACTTCCTGCAAGGTCACCCATCGCTAGGTTTCCTACCGCTTAACTTGATCACATTTCTTTGCTATTATTTTTCCTTTGTTTTTCTTGTATTTTCTTTTCTTGTATTTCATTATTTTATGTCTCCTCACTCTCATTGAAGTGTGGTTCTAGGCATCCTAGCTGTCCGGACAGCACTGGTCACCGGAACAGCAGAACGCACTACCGAAATTAGGGGTGTTACAATTCTCCCCCCCTTAAATAAATTTCGTCCACGAAATTTTACCCAGTAATCATCTTACAATAGTCATACGTTTATTTTCTCCTTTCTATATGATCGTAAGACTTTTAACAATCTAATACAATGTTTACTTTGTTTGGATAACACCAATCTCCTCTTACTAGTATGTTGTCTAATATTTCACCACGTTCCTTCTTGAATGACCCTTGAGGTCATATTAGAATCATTCATCGTGCATTGGTCCTCCGACCATTCTAGTCCATAGTCTTCCTCACATTCGAATATTTCTTTGTTACATATGAATCAACTGCTCAAGTCTCTACTTCCATAACTCTTTTATCTCACAATGTTCTATAACTTACTTCCTTTGTAATCAACTATAACCTTCGATATTTTAACTTTTGAGTTTTAGATCCCTAAGTAGGATTTTCAAACTTATTTCTAACAATTAAATTCCCCGCATAACTATGCCAAAATGTATGCCGTTGGCAACTATTCTCATCTAGGTGTACTATCGGTTAGTACGTAGCTCTACACAATAATCTCAAGTTAGTAATCGTAATCTGCGACTACAAGATAAACATCAAGAACATTGCATAGTTACTACGATACATCCCAATAGATCAAACTTTGTTATCTTTTATTCTTTTTGAATTCACTTATATTCGAATCTTATTCTGATTACAATATCCATTAGCAATTTCTAACAGTAACCTCCTTGCCCTTATCAAGAGCAATTCCATTACTGCATCTTACTTTTACGTCCTCTTGCCTTACATTAAGTAGGCTCACTAATTAGCTTTATAATTTATGGTGTGTTAGAAAATACTTTTCGCCGATAAAATCTTTCAAAACTAATTTCACTTATTATCACAATCCTTATCTTAAGGGCTAATCACTAATGCGTCAAAATTTATTCCTCAGAACGAATAACAACAGAACATATAGTTCTAACACTAACGTAAAAATATGCAAATTCCAGGTCAAACAATACATATATATATCTTAGTTGCTAATTGAGAAAGTACCAGCAATGATGTCAAAAGTCTTAGTCTCTTTTCTGTCGTATAGCGTATACTCTAGTTGAAGCATCACCTGCTTTGGCCGATTCACGTAGTCGACTTCTAGGTGTACTACCCTACCTCTACCTTTGCCTCTACTAACGATGGTGAACTATTTGGGGTAGAAACTTGGGTTGATTCCTTTGGTGTAGTAAATGATCCGTAACGACTGGATTTACACAATCCCTAGCAAAATGGCAGTCTCTCCACGCTTAAAGCATGCTCCTATGGCTTTATAACATAGCCCACTATGTGGTTTATCACAAGTTTCACAAAGTCGATCCGACAGCATTTGGTTTCTGTTGAGTTTGCCGATCGGATCGAGGTGGTTTCTCCAAAAATCTATTTCTACCTGGACTTCTTACTATCTCTATCGTATCCCCAAAGTTTTTCCTCTTTCCAAGAGGACCACTAGAACTCGTTTCTCGACTTTCCTCTTTTTCTGCCTTCTCCGATTTCTTTTTCTCGGGCCACTTGATTCAATTCTTTCTAATTCTAGTGCTTGAGAAATAAGTTCAGAGAAGTTGTTATGTTTGAATCCGACCACTTGTAATCGATACTAGGCTTCAAGCCGGTTTCAAACCTCTTACATCTCTCCCACCGGTAGAAAGTAGACTTCTTGCATAATGGCTTAGGCGGAGAATTCCCTTTCATACTCACCACCGATCCGCCTGCTTGCACTTAGGAATTCTTGCACTTCGGTCTACATAAGCATCGTGGACATATTTTTGCCTCGAATTTCGAGGAAGTCATTCCATGTTAGCACCGCAGTTCTATCAGATCGTGGGGATGGTTTTCCACTACCATAAGCATCCCCGTAGCAAAGATACCGAGTACTCAAATCTAAGCTCCTCTGCAATGCGCTTTCTTGAATACCCTATCCATCCTCTCTAACTATTGTTCGCCTCTAGAGGATCTATCGTCCCCTTGAACTCAGAGCCCCATACTTCATCAATTTGTCATATTGTCTAGCGTAAGATCGTGGTTGTACCATCGTGTCTCAGACGGACTTGAGTAGGCATATTACCGACCATTTGTTGGAACATTGCGTCACTGAGCGAATCGAGCAGAAATCATGATCAGAGGGGTCGCTTTGAACCACTAACATTATGAACTACCGGGCATCCTTTTGCACCTCGGCCTCAATAGATTGATCGATGAACGATCACCCTCTTCCATAGTCAATGCGAGGATTTTAGATCTCTAAACTAATAACACAAGGAGATTTCCTCCGTTAGTGCATATTTATAATGTAATGTCTTGTATGTATCAAACAATGATATTGAGCGGTTGTACTGTGAAGAAAGAATATTCAAATGACAGTGAAAACAGAATTTAAAAACTTTGCTCGATACCACTAAAACATGTCACACCCTACCCTCCAGAAGGCATAACATGATCCGTAGTATACCTAATGAATTACCAACTCCGCTTCATCGATAATCCATTAAATACACTACAAGGGATTTTAAAAACTTTTCTTACTTCTTTTACAGTGGTGAGCACTATTTACAGTGTGAAAGACTTTGATGAATCAAGTGAAACAACTAACTCATTTGATTTATTTGGAGTATTCAGAAAATTTTGGCAAGGTGCCATTTGTATTTTGGACAAAACAGCTTCTTGAAAACTCAGAAAGCACTTCAATATATTTTCAAATCTCAACTCCAACATTTTTATCAACACAACACATTTCTCAAGTCAACCAGAAATTTTTCAAAGTCCGAGATAAGGAAATATAATACGCTTTTACAAGTCAAATAGCTCATAATTAATTTACAACTTCAATGTACAATTTGAATTTGCAATGCTCAAAACTAAAAACAAAATATACATACAGTGAATATACATTACATTAGAAAATACAAAATGCGTATACTCACTATACCCAAAATCTCTCATTGGCGGTACTAGCACCTAGTGCCGCTCTATCTGTCTGTCTACTGCGACAATAGAATAAAGCTATCATTTGAGACAATGTCTCGATGGTGCACAACATTTACCAAATACAAATTTTAAATCACAATTCATAAATCATATCAATAGTGGATACTTAAAACCATAGTTAAATTCAAGACAATAAATGTCAACAAGAATTTAAACTCCATTTGTTAATATCACAATAATTTTCAATAAGTCGATCATGGTTGAATTCAATAGAAAGATATGTCAATAAGAGTTTAAATCAATTTCACAATCTCACAATACATAATAACACAATTCGATCAAATAATCAAGAATACAAAGGTTGCCAATCTATAACACAATTTAGGCCATGACACAATTTTTCCATATATGCCGTGTTGTACACCACGACAAGACATGCTCACCCCAATAATCGAAATCAATGAGGGAGGAAGCTAGCTATATAATGAGAACTCATCCATACTCACCTCAGACTGGGAAGTCAAAGAGGGAGGAACATAATCATACTCACCCCAGACTAATAAGTCAAAGAGGGAGGAATAATCACACTCACCCCATTAATGGAGGAGGAACATAGTATCAGTGTCATGCCAATTGTGAGTCACAACAATTCCAAACATTTTATTCAAATGATCCGTAAGAATCCAATAAATTTCCAAAGTTATAATTTCATTCACAAAATGGCAACACAATTCGTAATTCACTTCAATTTCCACAAAAACCATTTACAGTGCTTTTCAATTCAATAAGTGCCCATCAAACACATTTCCACAATTTAAAACAATAATATACAAATAGTCAATATTTATTTCAATTGAAAAATTCAAGAGAAATAGTTGTTGTGCACAAACCTCTGATGACTGTCCCCCTGATCTGAACTCAGTGTTTCCTTCCCTTTTCCTGAGTCTTTGGTAACTGAGAAACACAATTTGAAGTGTTTCAGTACTAATTTAAACTGTCTCTATCGATGGTGTTTGGTAAATAATGCACTGAACTCAATTATTCACTTAATCACCTAATATACCGACCCTCGCTATGCTTTAGGTAAATTAGGTTTTAGTGTCGTTAATATGTCACATTTGATAGGGTTTTAGGTTTGGTATGTTTTACCAAAGTCATTTCCTTGCTTAGTGCATTTTAATGCAAATTCTCGATTCCGGACACCGGTTTGACCTAACCGGACGATCTAGTTCCCTCGGTTTTCGAGTCTTGGTCGAAACTACAAACTTGTAGATCTAGGTCTTATTGCACGCGGGGCAAAATTTCAGGTCAATCCGAGTTAAGTAGACCAAGTTATGGTCATTATACTATTGCTGGTCAAATGGCATCAATTAGGTCATTTTTTTTGGTCAATTTGGTCAACTTTGGTTCGGCCAGTTTTTGGACCCGAACTTGTGCAAGTTGTTTGACTTGCTTATGGTCATTTCTGGGCTTTGGTGTCTTCATAATACTTGTAGGTATGGATCTTAACTATTCTTGGTTAAAATTTCAGGTCAATTGGACCTGTTTTGAGTGAGTTATGGCCTAAATACTCACTGCTGCCCAAATGGTCAGTTTTTAGGTCTCAAGTGTACCTAATCCGAATTGGTCATTTTTCACATCAACTTGCAAGCAGAATTTTGGTATGGTTTCTCAATGAAAGTTGGCACATTTTGTGCCTAGTTTCACCTCAAATTGGTCTCATACCAATTGAGGTTACACATTTCAGGTTATGGGCTAAAATGTACACTGTCCTCAATATGCATTTCACACCCCACTTCAAACACACATATACCTTGCAATTTGGTTCACTTCCCTACCAATCTGTTTTGGTACATTAACCACAGTATAATCTACTTTACATTAACATTATTTTGGGCAGATTACCATTACCCTCAACACACCAAATATAATTCACATTTACAATATCTCAATACCATTACATACACACCTAAACACCACTAATTCTCACATACACTTTACACAATAATTTCATACACATATCCTTCATTCCTTAATGCCACAATTCTGCCAACACTCCCATGAATATACACATTTATTCAAGTGTCCCCAAGGCTGCCCAAATTTGTCCTTCAACATCAAAGTGCTGTCCAAGTTACCAATTCACATCCAAGTGCATAAATCACCATATAAACATGAAATAATTCACTAGGTTATTAATTTACCATGATCAACATTATTTCTCATCAATTATATGCATAATAAATCATCAAATGTGTGACCCCATGGCTGTCCAAAAATGGCTATCTCAATAACTATTTAAACTTCAAAATTTCCTTCACAAAACCAACACCCATAACATGCACACAAAACTTAACAAAGCTATCTTCAAAATTATGAACTTACCTTATGCTTGGAGTTTGTTAAACCTTGCTTAAACTTCTCAAATTTAGTATCAAACTCTTCCTTGTGATGAGTAGACAAAGTTTCATGAAGGAACTTAAGAGATTGGAGTTGAAAATGGAGAGTTAAGAGAGCTTGCATGAGAAATGGCCATGGTTTTTCCTCTCACCTTCATTCACGGCAATGTTGAGATCACTTTGAGGAAGATGAAGTTCAGCTGATTTAGTGGAGTTACAGCTGCCCTATTATATGTTTATTTTATGCATTAGTGGTCCACTCACAATTTTAATCATATTTTAAGCTAAACTTTCATTTAATCCCACATTAAACCCTTGATTTTAGCTATTTACTTTAGGTACCACCAAATTAATTTTTTATTTTATTTTCTAAGTGTAATATTATTTATTTTTAATGGAAATTTAGGTCAAAAGACACTTCGGGACGTCAAATGACCATAATGCCCTGCTCGTTACGTTCGATTTTTCAGATACCGGGTTTTGTCTGTTTTTCGATTTCTAACTTTTCTTTGTACTAATTATTTAATTTTTCTTTGATCTTTCTAATGATATTTATTCTTCAACAAGGGTCTATTTAAGTCCTAAAAATGTTTTCCAGAGTTCCCCGCAGTCCAGGGCTAGTCAACGGTCCACGCCGTGACTTCCCGGTGCGGTCACCCATCGCTAGGTTTCCCGGCTCGCTTAACTTGATCACATTTCTTTGCTATTATTTTTCCTTTGTTTTTCTTGTATTTTCTTTTCTTGTATTTCATTATTTTATGTCTCCTCACTCTCATTGAAGTGTGGTTCTAGGCATCCTAGCTGTCCGGCAACACTGGTCACTGGAGCAGCAGAACGCACTACCGAACTTAGGGGTGTTACAATTTTACGGGATCATGTTATGCCTTACAGAGGGGTAAGGTGTGACAAGTAGACTATCAGATGAGACAACTTTGGTCAAGGCAAATCCCTATGGTTAGTCCTGTGGAGGAGTTAATCTATGGAGGAATGCACTTGGAAGTTAGAGCGCGATATGCACAGCAAGTACTCATAAGTTTGATATGCAACTATGTGTCATTGTTCCGCCTTGTGTAAAATTCGAGGATGAATTTTTTATAAGGGGGGAGGAATGTAACATCCCTAATTTTTAAATAATTATTTTATATATATATATATATATATATATATATATATATATATATATATATTATTCTAACCCTAATATTGTGGACTCCACGTATGTACTTTCATTTTGTAGAAATTCGATCATCGCCTGGATCTGCAATTTCGGGTCGAGCAGATATACTGCTGGAACCATTTCAGAATCGGGTCAAAATTATAGGCTACCCCACCATTTTCAGACGTTCTGGACGCGTTCCAGTTATCAGATTTGGCATAGGTAAACTTGAACTCTATATTACTCAATTTTTACTTTGTACTGGGTTAGAATAAAATTTATAAAATATTCGTGGATGATAAGAAAATTACGATTCCTATTGCAATAGCCTTATAATATTGTTAAGGACCGCGGGGTAGGTTTATATAATTTTTTAAAGTTAGTTTGGATAGTTTTTGAAAAATATTAGTTTTGAAGTCTTATAATTGAGTTGTCTAATGTTGTGATTATTGCTTGGTTTGGAGGGCCCAAGAGGGGCCATATAATGATAATGAGATATGGGTTGAGTTTAGAAGTGTTATTTGAACCATTTTGCAGGTTGGGTAGGTCATAGGTACATGGGAGACTCTGCCAGATTTTCAGTACAACTTAGGGAGTTTTTGGTCTTTTCTAAACTTGTATTGAGTCAAATATATTAAATAATTACAATGAAATTGTCAGGTGAGCCGAGACAGCCTTCGTCCTCCGCCCAGTCGCCGCAGTAACCTCGGTTCAAGTTTGTGAGTAAAATATTAATTTTAATTGTAATTTCGATATTATTATATGTTCAAGCATGCCCATGTATACTTATAAATATGTATCTATGTAATTAAATACTAGGCACGTTTTATATTGCATTCGTAATTGTTGTAGTGCTATAGATGTTGTTTGTGGTAATTTGGAACAGTGTGTGTGCGTGGCGTGCGTGTGGTATGGTAGTGGATGTGGATATGGACAGGATAGGTAGACACGGCTTGAGATACTCGCTGGGACCCGGTCCTTCGGGGTAGACACAGTTTGAGAGACACTCGCTGGGACCCCGTATTTGGTTTATTAAGCGAAAGTCCGGCTTGAGAGACACTCGCTGGCAGAGGTTGGATTAAGAGGGTTATATAGGGGATCAACTCCCATATATGTACTGTTTGACAGTGTTGGGTGTGTGAGTGCTCCAAATTGCTTTTTTGCTGTTATGATAATAAAATATTGACGATGTTGCATTTCACTCTACATGGTGCATTAGCTTTAGATAGCTATAGAGATTATGGTTAAAATTGATATTTTACTCTCTGAGTCGAATACTCACTCCTATTCATTTATTTTTTTCAGACTATAGGAGGATTATTTGTTGTGGCTAACCTGCTATTCTTCTTCGCAGGTCCATTAATAATATTTAATATACTTTGTACAATTGAGTTTAATAGTATTTAATGTACTTTGTACAATTGAGTTAGTTTTTAGACTCCGCATGTGTTAGAGGTACTTATTTTTATTTTGGGGCTATATTATAAAAGTTATGTTGGACCTGTAAAATTATTAACTGTATATATGATGGGATTGAATGAGATAGCTGAGATCCCATTTGAGTTATGACATTTTGATCATGTGGAGGGTGAGTTAAGCTCCCCAATTTATTATATATTGTGTTTACAGGTCGGGCGAGTAAAAAACTCCGCGTTGAATTGTCCATTTTATGGCCGGACTTTGTTCGGTTGAATTCTTGAAATTGGGCTCAAATGGGTCTTAGAGTTGGGTTGAGGAATAATTAAGTTTACTACAGGTCTTAGGGGCTTTAGGCCGACTCAGGTCTTAGTGCCGGTCCGACCCATAGGTTGGGTCGTGACAATACACATTTTATTCAATTTATGCTTTGTTAAATACAGGTTGAGGTCTGCAGAAGCAGTTGTTACAAAGCTTGTTTCTGGATCACTGGCTTTCGATGATATCAGGTAAGGGGGTAGAACGAGAAACCCTTGGAACATTGAGGAATTTTCAACAGGTTCCTGCTGCCAGCACCTCAGCTGGTATTCTTTTGGTTTTATGAGTTATGATGTTCGATATTGCATTCCCTTCCATTTGTTATCTATTACACTTTTGTACGGATTTTGAATACTTGTTCAATATTCCCATGAATGATTTAAGTTTGCACTGTAATCTTGAACAAATAGAATGTTGAAATGCTATCAACAAGCTGCCAATTCGCTATAATCGAAAGACATTTTCTCCATGAATATTTTTGGCAACTGAGAATAAATAGGATGAATATAGCTTTATAATATTTGAAGTTATAAATTTAAGAAAATTTTAAAAATATATTAAAAATAATTTTTAGATTTTAATAGTTGAGATAAGATTTTTATGGTTAAATTTAAAAGTATTTAGATAAATTAATATTCAATATGATAAATTAATATTTATAAATTTAATTAAAAAATAAAGATAATAAAAATGTGTCATATGATAATTTTTTTTTAAATATATGATAATTTTTAAGTATACTTATTAGTTTATGTGGCACAAAAAGAGTGCAGTACGAACTATTTATTATTTTATTTTAATAACATAATTTAATATATAATTTACTATACTTTATAATTTCATAATAATATTATAAAATTTTAATAATATTAAAAAATTAACTAATTATAATTTTATTTTAAATTTAATAAATAAATAAGTTAATTAATAAAATTTTTAATTAGTCTTTAAATTATTTAATATATACTAATAAAAGAATAAATAAAATATAAAAGAAATATATATTTCACTTCACAATTTTGAAAATATCATTATTAAAATTCTTTTATTTTAAATATAAAAATTTTTTAATATATATATATATTCTAAAAAATTTTTGGTGAATATATGTAAACATTTTAAAAGTAATTCATCTTTTTTTAATGTAATTAAAAATTTAATTAAAAAAATTGATTTTAGGATATAAATATGACAAATATAGTTTTATAATATTTGAAGTTGTAAATTCAATAAAATTTTAAAATTCTTAAGAGAATATATTAAGAAGTATTTGGTATAAATGAATTTTATGAAATTTTGTGAAATTCATTTGTAAATTTAAAATTTTAGTATTTGATTTGGATGAAATTTTATTTACAATTCTTAATAATAAATTTCATAGAATTTTTATTATAATTAAATAAAATTTCACCAAAATTAATAAAATTTATAAATTTTAAATTCAAAATCATATATATTTCGAGTGAAAAAATTATACTCTCATTTTATTTTATTTATTATAAATATAAAATTTATTTCATTTAAAATGAATTTCATATTTAATGTAAAATATACAAAATAAAAAAATTTATTTTTAAATATATTTTATCATGAAATTTATTTATAAACAAATATTACAAAATTAAATTAAATAGAGTCTAAAAATAATTTTAAATTTTAATAATTGAGATAAGATTTTCATGGTTAAAATTTAAAAATATTTAGATAATTTAATATTTATTATGATAAGTTTATTTTTATAGATAAATTTAAAAATAAAAATAATAAAAAATTTATTACTTAAGGATTTTTTTTAAAAAAATAGATAATTTTAAATTATATTTATTAGCGCATGAACATATTTATTAATTGATGTGGTATACTCTCATAATTTTTTTTTTAAATTTAACTTATATATATATATATATATATATATAGACGCCGCGGATTTTGATTGTTTTTAATTCAATTTTAATATTGCCAATTCACGTGAATCGTCATATGTTAACAAATGAGAGAGGGAGAAAAAAAAAAAAAAAAATCCAGGGGCAGACTACGTGTACTAGACGTCACTTCGGTTGCATTTATAAATAAATTTTATTAGCTTGAGCTGCAAAAAGTGTTAACATTTTTAAGATTCTGAGATTTTAAATTTAAATGTTTTATCAAAATAAAAAAAATATTTAAATAAATCTAAATAAATTTGGCAAAATACAGCATTTTTTTTTTACCTAATTATAAAAATTAGATTCTTTTTTAATGGTTGCTCCATCACTTACACATTAAGCTGTAATGCACCGTACTTTAGAACACATAAAAATTCTATATTTTGAAAAATAAACAAATTTTAGAATATGCTTAGGTTTGCCCATAGAAAATTTCGTTTTGATCCACAGCAAAAAAATTAATCAATTTGTTCCATAGAAAAAAATAAATAAATAATAAAACAGCTTTATTCTTAATTCATCCCTATCACTTGGGTCCAATTATAATTCAATTTTAAATTTCAAAGACCCTAAATCGAATTATATAAGTTTAATTAAAAATTTTATGCGGACGACAATTTTAATATTGGTTTAAGAAAGGTTTTCATTTTGATTTTAATTTTAATTTTAATTTAATTTAAATTTAATATAATTTAATTGTTGAATTTTAATTTTAACTCCAATTTTAATCGAGTCTTTCTCAATTTATCCAGCTCAGACCGTGACATCTCTACTGTTACAGTGGCATCTACCGTTACTTTCAGGTTAAGCGAAAACGTCAAGTTTTGTGGAAAAAGTGATTCGCGTCATTTACTTTTTATTTCTTTCAGCAAATCCAATCTATCACGTCCTCGACTTTAGGGTGTACAGTTGCCAGACAATAACAGCCCAACGCGGTAAAATTCTCACAGCAATCGACCCAGAAAATTACAGCAACTTAGCATCAGAAATTGAATTAATATATGCTGCGCTGCGTCGTTTTGGACTAGACATAACTTTTTAACTTATTGCCCGCAATGGGAAATTCCTGTAGAGATCGGATAACCGGAGAGGAATTTTTTTTTTTTTTGGGTTTTTGCAAAATTTTGGTCAGTCACGGTGACGTGCTCCATGTTTTCTCTTAAAAAAATAGTAATACACTTTTTATTTGATGGCGTTCCTTTCTTTTAAATTAAAAATATAATTAGCCGATAATTTGTTAATTATAAAAGGTGAGATATTCTATAATTTAATGTTAAAATTTGAAAATCACTAATAATAAATTTTAATTTATTGAAATGATTGAGAATATTTAAAAGTAAATATCAATATTCTAATAGTACTAAGAAATTCAATTATCAAAATTTCTCTATATTTTTCTCCGTTTCAGTGCATTATTTAAAGTACTAAATAGTTAAAGCTTTTGTGAGCTTGAATTTTTCTAAAAATAAGTTTAAAATTTATATAAAGTTATTATTTTATTATATATAATTTTAATTAATTGCATATAAATTTTAAAATAAATATTTAATTTATAAATTATTAATTAATTTTTATAAAAACTGCAAAATAAATCCAATAGCTAATTGATAGTGAATCAGTCGTGGTGACCCCTAAAACGATATAAACTAGACAAAGCACAATCCTCCCTTAGACTTCTTAAAAAAATCTCTTTTTTTTTTTATTATGCTAAATTAAAAATTTATTTATAGAAAGGCGTCTCCACAAACAAGTCAAAACGGACGGATCAGACAGAGACGGATACACATCAATTCGCAAAATCCCCGTAGCAAAAGTTGCATATATCTCAATCTCTTCCGGTGGCACTTCTGTAATATTACCTCCATATCGAGGTTATATTCATTGCCAGCTCTCTCTCCCTTTCGCTTGTAACTCCCTCCTCTACTTATATTACAGTCCATTTCTCTCTTGTATACCTCTCTGTTCAAGCCGTCTCACTATAAAAATCTCTCTCTGCTCAACTCTTTATCGCAGATTTTTCTTTTCTTCTTCTTCGTTGTTTCTCTCTGTTGATAACTCAATTGAGAGATCCAGGTAAGCGCCAATTTTTCTAGCAGATCTCTCCTTGTGCATGATTTAATGTTTTTAAAATGAAGATTTGCTAGCTCTGTTATTCAATTGTCGTTTTCTGATTCTGAGATTCTGTTTCGGTATTTTTTTAAACAAATGTTCAGTCTGATCGAGCTATTTGATATTTAATGTGATGATTTTTTTTTTGTCTGGTTTAGCGATTTTGTTTTTGAGTGTTGATGAATCCGATGCTTTGGATCTGAAGTTTTTGTTATGTTACCTGTGTAAATTTTGAATTTTCTGTTTGTTTCATGGTGTTCTCTGGTTTTTGTGAATCGCGATTTATATTTGATTGTATCTACCCCATTTTGTTTAGCGCTCAAGGCTTTTGGATCAACAAAGCTTCACAATTTGTTTGATAATAATATGAACACTTATTGTTAATGTTGTTGAATTTCTTTCTCAATCTCTTATATGTATGTGTTTACTTGAACTGGTTTGCTGTGTCCGTAGATCATCTTAGTTGTTATAAGATGGCAACATCAAAAGGTGGGGCCACGGGATGGTACAGCGCAAAAGTGAAAGCTGTTCCATCAGGGGACGCTTTGGTATTAACGGCAAAGTCCAGCAACAAACCTGGTCCTCCACCAGAAAGGACCATCACCTTGTCCTCTCTTATCGCTCCAAGACTGGTAAAGGCCATTTTGTACTTGGCATTTTGTTCTAAGGTGTAATGTGATCCTGTTCGTGGATCAATAATTTGTTTAATTGTGTATTTCCTGTTTAAAGCTTTTATCTTTTAGACATTTTTTTTCCTTTTAAGTAAAGGTTGATAACCTACCTAGTTTATGAGCTATTTTGAGGATCTAAATGGTGCTGTACTACAATCTCAGGATTTCAATGGCTTTGCCATCAAACAGTTTTATTTGTGGTGTTTCACAGTTTTCTTTAACGTTTCAATGATCACATTGATTATATATTTTTTTCTCAATTACAAAAGTTAGCTTTATAGAATGCTAAATTGGACTTCTGGCTAAAAGTGGAATTTTATGGATATATATGTTTTCTTAGGCCCGCAGAGGAGGTGTTGATGAGCCCTTTGCCTGGGAGAGCAGAGAGTTTTTGAGGAAGCTTTGCATAGGAAAGGTGATTATTTCAAAATAGGTTTCAGCTATTGTTGGAGAGTAAAGTGGGGTGGGGTGGGGTGCTTGAATTACATGTTCCAACATCTAACCTTCTGTATCTAACTTTTTATATTACAGGATGTCAAATTCAAGATAGATTATGCTGTACCTTCCATTGGCAGAGAATTTGGGAGTGTGTTCATTGATGACCAAAATGTTGGAACGTTAATTATTTCAGAAGGCTGGGCAAAGGTTGCATGCCTTTTTTTTTATGGACTACTACTGAGATTGATTAATTTATTTTTATGTGGGTATTAACTGAATCTATTAGTGACAGGTCAGGGAGCATGGTCAGCAGAAAGGTGAGGCCAGTCCTTTTCTTGCTGAGTATCAACTTCTTGAAGAACAAGCTAAGCAAAATGGTCGGGGTCGATGGAGTAAGGTTGGTTCCTGGCTTGCTGCTCCTCAATTTCAGAATTGTATTATTTTTTAAATGACCCATGAGGTGTTGAAAAAACTTATTTATGATTCTTTATTTGTCACAGTTAGGTTTTAGTTACATGGTCCTTGGTGATGGTTTTGGAAGTCAAAACCAATATAAACAAAAGGGGAATGATATTTGAAATGCTTTGAAGTACTTTTATCTTGTTAAATAAACTTCTTGCATTTGAACTAAAGATGTAATGTTATATTCACACATGGCTGTTCGATATGTAGCAGCCATACCATTACTGTTAAATAAACTTCTTGCATTGCTGTTATTACCTTTATATAACAGATTTTTAAATTTATAACTTTAAAGGTCATTGTGGCTGTTATTTAGAAGTAACGGCCATTACCAACTGTTAAGTAATGTTCCTAACAGCCGTTAACTTTTTTTTGGGCAAAAAAACTATCTTGGCTCATTCATTTTAGCACCTTTTCATTTTCTCTCTAGGCAACTAAGCCATTTTCTCTCAACTTTCTCTCAATTTTTTTCACAACCAACTCGAGTGAAATCATTCTTTTCTCTACAAATTTTTGAGTTCAAGAGCATGGATCATCAAATAGACAAGGTAATTTTGAAGTAAAAGAGATTGAAGGGTAAATTATTGTTTTTTTTTTTTTCTAATTTTTAGCTATTTTTGAATATTTTTAGGTAAATACATAAATAATTAGAAAATAATATCAAAGAATGGTTAGGCTTTAATAGTGTTTGCTAATATAAATTTAGGCTTTGACAAGATAAAATTTAAGAAGAATAAATAATGATGAAATTAATTCTTGAAATTAATTTTCTAAATCAAATATTAAGTTTACAACCTAATCACATGGTAAGTTAATAACCTAGTTACATAGTAAGTAAGCTTACAACCTAAGCTAATGATTAAAGCTCCCAATTTCAGTCCTAGGATCAAAGTCAAGATAATCAAAAATATCCTAGACACTCATTTTGGTGGTAATAAGGTTGGTTGTTTACTATCCTAGTTATTTTAGTTTTAAATTGATTAATACTAATGATATATAAGAACAGTGGATTTAATGTCTTTATTTAATAAATATTGTATTTATTATTTAGTTGTATATCTTAATTTTAGTTATATTTTTGAATATTTATTCATTTAATGAACTTTGTAATTTTTCAAAAAAATTTGCATAGCGGCAGCCGATAGGCCGTTACCGTTATGTTATGATCGTTACAGGCTCATTTCCGACCGTGGCCGCGAATGCGGTCGCGACTGCAATTTAAAACGATGTATTCATGAATAAACAATTTAGTGTTAGCAAGTAGAATGCCAATACTTAAAATGTGAAGCTAATGTTTTAGTTGTATCTAATACTAATATTAGAGGTTACATATGTTTAAAAATGGTACCATATGTGACACACATGTTACTCTGTGTGGAGCTTAAATTTCCTTTTTCCCCTATTTCTTTGTTGTTATATGATTCTTAATGGTGTATATTTAACATTTGGCTGCAATGTTAACCCAAATTGGTGATAAGTTGATACATTACTTTTGGGCAAGTATTATTTGACAAATTTCAATATCTTTCTTCTTCTTCTTCTTCTTTTTTTTATTTATTTTTTATTTTTTTTATTTTTATATAGAATTCGCTAAATCCACTGTTCTTTCAAATATCTCATTGTAGGCACCTGGTGCTGCCGAGGCATCCATCAGAAATCTACCTCCTTCTGCCATTGGCGATCCTAGTAACTTGGATGCCATGGGTCTGCTCACTGCAAACAAGGGCAGACCCATGCAAGGCATAGTTGAGCAAGTTCGTGATGGCAGTACTGTCCGTGTCTATTTGCTTCCAGATTTTCAGTTTGTTCAGGTGTTTGTTGCTGGAATCCAGGTACATGCAATTACACTGTAATTGACATTATTCCTTCATCTCGTTTTGTTTATTTATCAATCTGACTTACTGGTGTCTTTATGTGACTCTAAACATCTGCCAATTTCTTGTTTGAGTTAGGCCCCATCAATGGGTAGAAGAGCAGCATCAGAAACTGTTGTGGAAAAAGGGCTAAACTCTGATGAGCAAAATGGAGATGTTTCTGAACCTCGAGCTCCTTTAACGTCTGCACAGAGACTTGCAGTCTCTACAGCATCTACTGAAGTTGCTCCTGATCCATTTGGAATAGATGCCAAATATTTTACTGAACAGCGTGTTTTAAATAGAGATGTAAGCATAATGCTGTTTTTAAGTCCCCATCCCTCTCGTCTTTCCCAAATGGTCTAATTCTAATTGGTCTTATAGGTCCGTATTGTCCTGGAAGGAGTTGACAAATTCAGTAACTTGATTGGATCAGTTTATTACCCAGATGGGGAATCGGCAAAGGACCTGGCACTGGAGCTTGTAGAAAATGTATGTTTGAATATTGCGATTATGTAGCAATCTCTTCTTCGTTACCTTAGCCTTTACTTGATTTACTAACTCATAAGAGGACTTTCTCTGTTGGATTCCCACATTTTAAACGTTTGAGATTGATTATTCCTGAGCCAAAAAGGAAGAAAGACACAACCTTGTTGGACAGTGTTTAGAGTAAGAGCTTTAGAATGAAATATAAGCTCATAGTTTATGGCAATAGCAGAAGAAATTTGAAAGAGAAGAGAAACCTAAGTGTTATCTTTTTGTGAAGCATCCATATTTTTTTGGCTGTCTTTATATTATTGCAAAGTGATGCTTCCTAAAAAGCATGGTTATGCTTTATCCCCTAGAAACTGCTATGGATGTTGAAGACATGCAAAAAGTTCGTTTTGTATATAAAGTAAAGAAAGATGTATTTTTCTTTTAGCTTGTTTGATTTGTGTGATGTCTTCTTGTATTAGATTTTATATGTTTCTGTTTCATTTTGTAAGGTAATCATTTAATCGCATTACTCCTCTGCAAATTGGTCACAATAATTTTTTTCGATATCCTTGCAAAAGTATGGAGACTCTGAATAGCTCTCTCTCTCTCTCTCTCTCTCTCTCTCTTGCAGGGTCTAGCTAAATATGTTGAATGGAGTGCAAACATGATGGAAGATGATGCTAAGCGGCGGCTGAAGAATGCAGAACTTCAAGCCAAGAAAAGCCGCTTGAGAATCTGGACAAATTATGTGCCCCCTCCCACAAATTCAAAAGCAATTCATGACCAGAACTTCACAGGAAAGGTAATATTTTTATATATTATTAGCTCTGGAAATTTTATCCCTTATTGATATGAGATATCTTACCAACTAAAATTGGTTTTTCTCCAGGTGGTGGAGGTTGTTAGTGGTGATTGCATCATTGTAGCAGATGATTCTGTACCATATGGAAGTCCATCGGCAGAAAGACGGGTCAATCTATCAAGTATTAGGTGTCCAAAAATGGGCAATCCTCGTAGAGATGAAAAGCCTGAGAATTATGCTCGGGAAGCTAAGGAATTCCTTAGACGTCGCCTTATTGGGCAACAAGTATGAAACTTACAGCTATTTTATCTCATCATGATTATTATAAGAATTATGTTATATATTGTACAATCATATATTTTTCAGGTGAATGTTCAAATGGAATACTCTAGGAAGGTTACCATGGGAGATGGACCTACTGCTGCTGCTGGGTCTGGGGACTTGAGAGTAATGGATTTTGGGTCAGTTTTTGAGTTGTCTTCTAATGAGGGTGATACTTATGAGGTGCCACCGGCTTCCTCAGCTGCTGGAAGTCAGCAAGCTGGGGTTAATGTTGCTGAGTTGATGGTTTCCCGTGGCTATGGCACTGTGATTCGGCATAGGGACTTTGAGGAACGATCAAACTATTATGATGCCCTTCTTGCTGCTGAATCACGTGCTACTGCTTTGAAGAGAGGAGTGCAGTCTAACAAGGAACCTCCAGTCACTCATATAACAGACCTTGCCTCGGTTAGAATATAAACTGTTTTACTGCATTTTTTTTCCCACCATGATGTACATCTTGCAAATTTAATATGCTTCCTGCAGGCATCAGCCAAGAAAGCTAGAGATTTCTTGCCTTTCCTGCACCGAAATCGGAAAATTGCTGCTGTTGTGGAATATGTGCTTAGTGGTCACCGTTTTAAGCTTTTGATTCCCAAGGAAACATGCAGCATTGCCTTTTCATTCTCTGGTGTCAGGTGTCCTGGTCGTGATGAACCGTATTCAGATGAAGCAAGTGCACTAATGAGACGTAGAATAATGCAGAGAGAAGTTGAGGTATTAATCTTCTTGTTTAGGGCTGTTATTTTACTGCTTGATTGCTTTCCTTTTTTTGAGCTTTGATGAATGTGTGTTTCATTCATAGATTGAAGTAGAAACTGTTGATAGAGCCGGAACTTTCTTGGGATCCCTGTGGGAGTCAAGGACTAACATGGCAGTGGTTCTTCTTGAAGCTGGCCTAGCAAAGTTACAAACTTCCTTTGGCATTGACAGAATACCTGATGCTCATCTTCTTGAGCAGGCTGAGCAATCTGCGAAAAAGAAGAAACTGAAAGTGAGTTGGGCATATGCCATTATTTTGCTGTTAATACCATTGTTTGTCTTTCTGCTTATAATTTGAGAAATGTAATGAAATTGTTGTAGATTTGGGAGAATTATGTTGAAGGAAAGGAAGTCTCTAATGGTCCAGCAGTTGAAAGCAAACAGAAAGAAGTGCTCAAGGTAGTTGAGATATAATTGGATGATGTGGCACCTTTACTTGTCATAACATAGTTTGTGAGTTACACTATTTTATATTTCTTTTAGGTGGTGGTTACAGAAGTCCTAGGTGGTGGTAAGTTTTATGTCCAGGCTGTTGGGGATCAAAATGTTGCCTCTATTCAACAACAACTTGCATCCCTGAATCTCCAAGAAGCTCCCGTTATTGGTGCTTTTAATCCTAAAAGGGGAGACATTGTTCTTGCTCAGTTTAGTGCAGATAATTCATGGAACCGAGCAATGGTGAGAATCAGATTATTCCACTTGGTTTATTTCTCATCCTTCCCTTATCTGCTCAAAAATTTATTTCTAACTACTATTGAATGATTTTAAGTCTTTATTTATGCCTTACGGTATGCAATTATTTCATAGATGGGGGGAGGGGTAGTGTTTTGGTTTCACTGCTTGCCTAAGTAGAATCAGCCCTTTTTTTCAGTTTCTTTGAAGTTCACTTTTCATTTGTCATTGATGTGGTCGCTGTAGTTTGGACTGAATTTTTATTATTTGACTTGTAAAGATTGTGAATGCACCTCGGGGAGCTGTGGAATCCATGAAAGACAAATTTGAGGTATTCTACATTGATTATGGAAATCAGGAGGTGGTTACATACAGTCAGTTACGGCCTCTTGACCCTTCAGTGTCCTTGGCACCCGGACTTGCTCAGTTGTGCAGTCTTGCATATATTAAGGTTCCAAGCTTGGAAGAGGATTGTGGTCCAGAGGCGGCAGAGTATTTGAGTGCTCATACGTTAAGCAGTTCAAAAGAGTTTAGGGCTAAGGTAGAGGAGAGGGATACTTCTGGGGGAAAAGTTAAAGGACAGGGAACAGGGCCAATTCTTATTGTAACTCTTGTTGCTGTGGATTCTGAGATCAGTGTAAATGCGGCCATGGTACAGGTATGATTTATGTGAACAAGTTTAAATTGCGAAAGACTTGATCATAATATGTTAATACTTGAAAATTTTGTGCTGGAGTTGGTACAAGTTTTTCCAACTATGGTTCCAATATAAAGAAATTTAACTTGCATGCCTTGCCATTTGAGTTAAGTGAAACTCAGGTATATTTCTGGTCAAATCAAAGTAATAAAAAAAAAAGGTGGAAAAAAAAGCTTATGCTTTCTTCGATTAATTATTGGAAATATGTAGTGTTGGCCTTCATGTGCTGGTTCAGTTGATTTAATTTGTAATATTTGCAGCGTCTCTCTTCCTGTCATGAAATTATTAATTGATTTATTAGCGTTCACTTGCCACTTTCTTTCTGTATTTGCTTTGGCTCTAACTAAATCAACTTTTGAACTTTTAGGAAGGACTTGCTAGGATAGAAAAGAGCAAGAAGTGGGACGCCAGGGAAAGACAAGTGGCCCTTGATAATTTGGAGAAATTCCAGGACGAAGCACGTGCTGATAGGCGCGGGATATGGATGTATGGAGATATCCAGTCAGATGATGAGGAAATGGCCCCCCCTGCTAGAAAAGTTGGTGGTCGTCGTTGACTTTTAACTTATTTACCCTAGGTAGACTGGTGAAAAAAAAGCGACTGGCCTGAGATGAGTTTAAGTTATAGGCAATATCATTCCATTTTAGAATGAGAGCAAACAAATGTTGCAGCGTAAAACTGAAGTTTTGTATTATTATTAATTTTTTTTTTTATGTTATTATTCTAAAATTTCCTTTTAGGTGAGGGACAATTTTTTTTACAAATGTCTTAATAAGGTAAACAAAATCCAGTTAGTTGAGTTGCGATGTGGAAACACTATAAACAATTTTTTGCTGTTAATCGGAGGTTATAATGTTGGTCTTCCTCGTGGTCCGTTCTTCATCGTGTGCCAAGTCAATTTCTTCATGATGTTGAATCCTTTCTGGTGTTTCATGTTTCAAACTTTTCCCTTTTTTGTTAAATGGATTTTGTTGTTGGAAATACACCAACGCTAGCACTTCACGTGTTAATGATGAAAGTTGATCTCCAACATGGGGCACTTCTCTTGTGGTGCTTATTTGCAATTTTCTCCAGTTAAGCAAATACATAAACTGTGAAGTAGTGGCGCATAAAATTAAAATGGTTAAAAAATTTGCTCTGCTTTCATATTCTTGTCTTCCGGCCTAATAATGACGTCATACTCATATGGTGCCTATTTATCGTTATTATTATCAACGCTGCGAAACAGGCGGCAACGATGGGAAAATCCCAACCAACGACACTCTACACTCTGATCTGATTCTTAATCTAGCAACTGAATCTTCAAGACTTGCTGAACCACATAATAACTCTAGGCAGGATCAGGACATAAAGACATGGAATATTATCCTCATATCAGCCTCACAGCGAATAAAAGAGGACCTCTCCAGCTTCTTGCTTTTGGTGCATGATGTAGCCCTTAGTTTGCCATAGTTTCAAAACTACATCTGGTCCAATACAGAGGCAGTCGAATGACGCAGCAGAATTCCATTGGTAGGACTGAAATCTATAGTTAGGTGAGGGTTTGAATTTGAGACTTAATGCTAGATCTGTGTCATGACTTGGTTAAATCATAGACCAGCCACCATTAAGTTAACATGATGAAGAAACTGGCTGGCTTGGCATATCTATCTTCTTTTCTTTTTTTTGGTCGAAACTTGGCATATGTATTTTCACTGTACAAGTATGAACAAATAGCTTGGAGATCATACACCAGTCACCATAAAAGCATAAAATGCAAAGAGATCATAAACTGTTCTGAGAGACTACATAGCACCAGAGTGGTTTCGGAAGAAACTTAAATTTTCAGTTCATATTGGACTTTTTCAATTAAATGACATTTGGAAGATCCTTGGTGCTTGCAGATTATAGTTATGCTTCGGAGAGCTCGAGAATCCTTGCAAACTAAGCCCCATTGAAGTGACAGAGTGAAAAGGTTATTAAGTTATATTTAATAAATTTTAATAGTATTTTTAAATTTTATATAAAAGTATTTAAGTAATATATAAAATTTCTATAAATATATAATATATTTTTTAATATTTATGAAATATTAAATATAAATTAAAAAATAAATATATTAAAAAAATACATAAACAGTAATTTAACACGATTGATTTTGATTTTAAATACTTTTTTATGAGATTTTGAGTTTAATTTTCTATGCTAATACTAAAAAAAAAGATTTTATTGAAAAATTGAATCTGTCAGGTCAATCGGGTTACCGGTTCAACAGTCGAGTTGACCAAGTCATACCAGATCGCTTTCTTATCTAATTCATTTGCAAACTCAGACTGATTTGAAGGTTAGTTTACCAATTCATTGGTTTAACCGGTCGATTTGATCTGAATTTAATAATTATGATTTATTCTATTTAGTCTTGTAATTTTAATTATTTATACTTTTTAATCAAAATAAGTTGACTAATATTTTATTTGACGGAAATCTAATAAAAAGATTAAAAAATTTAATTAGAGATATTTTAATTGAATAGAAACTAAATAATTAATTTAAATAAAATACAATGACCTAATAATAATTTACCTGTTTAATTCCCGTGCATATTGATATTCAATATATTGATCAAAATGCTTCACAAAACTATATTTGTCATAATTTCAAAGTAAAGCTTCTTCTCTGCCATGGCCTACAATATAATTTTTTGAGTAAATTATTATGGGTCTCTATATTTTATAAAATTAACTATTTAGTTTTTTTTTTAAATCTAATAAAAATGTTTTATATTTTATAAAATCAAACTCTTTAATTTTAAGAAAAAAAATAATTAACTTGTTTTAATCTAAATCAGAAAGATTAAATAATATGAACAGTTAAAATAAGATACTAAATAGTATGGATGATTAAACTACAAAAACTAAACAGTATAAACATTTAAGATTAAAAAGGAGTTGATTAGTAAATTTAAGAGTTTGATTATATAAAATATAAAAAAGTTTTAGTTTAATTTTTTCAAAAAATAAAAATTAAATAGTTATTTTTGACAAAATTACACCTAACGATAAACAACTTAAATAGTGCTTTTATAAGATTCTCGAGAACAACATATTTTTCCATCAATTTCGAGAGAAAATTTTGTTCTCTCCAGAAAATAGAAATTGTGGGTTACTGAATTTTCTGTTGCAAGTGCTATTCTGCACTGTAAAACGCAACTGATTTAGTTGGAAAATTTTTTCTGTCCTCTGCTACACGATTAACTATTATTCGCAAACGACAGAAAATTTCCTCATTCAATTTTTTATTTTTTTTTTAAGAAAAGAAATCTGATTCACATTTCTTCCAAGAGATTGAGGATCTTTTAATCTTCAGTGTAAAGATCGCATCAAGAGTATATGATTTGGAAGCTGGAGAGAAAGAAACCTCATGATTGAAAGCAAGTATGATAAAATATTTTTCCATCGACTGGGTGCCTGCTTTGATTATATCACACATTGCTTGATGCATTCCCAAACCATCTGTCAAATTGAAGCTCATAACCAAGTACCGCAACATGATTGTTCCAATTTTGTGAAGAATCAAGTACGGTCTCCGATCCCTCTGCGTCTATACAGCACGAAAATGAAAATACAGACATGGGAAAACGCAGAAATAAATAATTGAGAAATGTGGAAAATCGCATATATATAAATCATTTACAAATTTTATATTTTGAAAAAAAAATAAAATAAAACACTTTTAAATGTAAAAAGAAAAAAAAATGATTTAAAAAAATAAAAAAATATCAAAATTCTCTCTTTTCTCCCTATCTCAAGCATTTTGAGTAAAACCAAATTCCTCCCTCATCAAATCAAATAATAAACAATGATTTAAAAAAATATCAAAATTTTCTCTTTTCCCTCTATCTCAAGCATTTTTTTGAGTAAAACCAAATTCCTCCCTCATCAAATCAAAGAAAATAAGCAAAACTCTTCTTTTTGAATCAAATCTAATTCCCCATTAATTTGGGCGTGGAAGCTTAAAGGATGAGAGATCTACTCACCTGCGTCGCTTTCACTGTCGTCAGATTATCAGCTGTTGTCGCCACTAGGTGAATCCTCCTCTTCTTATTCTTCTATCCTTGTCTAATGCAACGCCCCTCTTTCTTTTAGCCTAAAATGATTTTTATTTATTTATTTTTTTAAATATATGCGTTTCCAGTTTTGGAATCACATTTTCGACTTTCCAAATATAAGAAAACAACTCCAAAATGCCTCCCCATCGTTTCCATATCCGACAAGGGGAAATGTTCCTCCTCGACGCTTCCATGCATCGAAGCTACGTATGTATGACATATCAATTCTATGGAAACTCATTTTCAAGACACTTCGAGAGGCTTATAAATTATCAATTATTTTTCAAATAGCTCAGAATTGTTGGATTCTGTTGGGAAGGGACCTTTTGGTGCGCGAGCAAAGCAATGGCATCAGTGGCGGCTGTCTTATCATTATGGAATTTGGAATCGGATGCAGACGACAATGCTCTAAATCTTGATCTCAATTTTATCTAGCACGTGGCAGTTGTTTAATTCATACAATACTATTATTAAATCATTTTTTAACTTATTGAGGAACACGGTGTTTCCTTTCCAATGAATTCCAAGAATGAAGAGGCTCAACTTCATATCGCTGAAGGCATGAAATCATAATAGAGCTAAAACGACTACTTTCAATGTCGCATGCATTTTTTTGAATGATAATTAACCGCAAATCCTTAACTCATAAAACTAATTCTTTTTTCCTTCTGAGGCGGGAAATAACTATCGGGAGCCTCACAGATGTCATTTACACTATCAGTCTCATACATCTAACACTCCAAAACAAAGCCAAAAACATTTAAAAAAAAAAAAAGAAATTAGGAATAGCCAAGAATCCAGCAAGAGCGCAAGACACCTAAACTGAACATCTACCAAAAGTGAAATTGATATAAGACCAGTTTCAACGGTCATCTTTTTAGTTTTCACGTCTCCTTCTGCGAGGAGCAGCAGCCGCAGCATCATCTTCCTTCTCATCTTCTTCTGCTTTCTCTCCGCTGCTTCCTTCCTTGTTGGAAGACTCAGCAACTGGAGCTGGTTTGTCCTCTACTTTTGCCTACAACACATGATTAGCTAACACATTGAGAACAATTGCTTATGTCACAGAGAAGCTGGCTGCTATACTAGTGTAAAAAGAAAAAAGAAACTGAGATGGTTTCAGAACTTACTGGCTTCTTCCCACCAAAAATAAGCTTAAGGAGAACAGTTAATATCACCAAGACAATGGATATGAGGACACCAATTGTAAGGTTTGGTTGTTTCTCTGCCTTTTCGATGATATCCTACAAAACAATGCTCATATTTAATGCCACATACACCATAACACCTAAAAAGTTTAAAACAAAGAGAATGATATGGCTTACAATAATTTTGTCCTTGTGCTGACTTAAGAAAGAAACGTCTGCAATCTGGTACAGGAGGTCAAACACCTTCTTCTGCATAATTAAATTAAACGTTCAGATCATGAAGCAACAGATCAGTTCAAAACTATGAGAAACTAAGAGTTCATAAGATCGCATTACCTGGAAGCCAGTAAGACCATCAATACCAGCAGCTGCATCCTCAGCCTTCTGTTTCTCTTTCTCAATGCCAAACTTTGGCTTCCACTTTGTCTGCCTGAGTGACTCTGCAACCTTTTCATTGTCTGCAATCAAGATATTTCCAAACAAAATGCCATCCTGCATTGTCCATATCTCAATGCCAACAGCAGCAATGGGCTCAAAGTCTGGTTTTTCAAGCTCAAAGTAGTTGGGGTTTGGAATTTCCTGTGGCTTCCAAATACCCTTGTAATTGGGGTTGTCAATTAGTGGAGCATGCCATTTTCCTTTGTAAGCTGGATTACTCTTCATTGGCCTCTTCCATTCACCACAACCAGGGGCTTCCTCACACTTTGGGTTATCAATCTTTGGTGCCTCCCATTCACCATCTTCCTCATCATCCCAATCTTCAGGTTTTGTGGCTTCAGGATCATCAATTTCCTCAGGCTCATCATCTAACCATCCTTCAGGTTTCACAGCCTCTTCATCTTCAATTTCCATAGGTGCATCCTCATCCCAGTCATCTGGTTTCACAGCATTAGCATCAGGAATTTTTGCTCTCTCATCCCAGTCCGCAGGCTTCTTATCATCTGGATCAGGAATAGTCTTGGCAGGAATTAGAGGAGGCTCAAAATCATCTGAAGAAAGGAAATTAGCCTTCTTCTTCTCCTCCCCATCAATTAAAATTCGCAGTTCATTGTCAGGTTTCAAAATAGCAGTGTACACATGAGTAAGCTTGTCTGAAGGAACAGATGGTGGGAACTTGAGATGGTGTTCAATGTACTCTCCACTCTTTGGGTTCTTATGCTTTAGGATAAAGTGTACTTTGTTTGTGGCCCCACATTTGTCAGGTCCAAACATTATTGAATAAGGAGACTCACTGTCAAAATCCTTAGGTGTCCACCCAGCTTCCTGGGGTCGTAGATATTTAAGGTATGCACCACCACATTCAAGCCCATTCTGGAAACGAGTCTCAAATTGAAGGACAATTGTCCCATCCTTTAGAATTGCAGGGTTGTCAAGCTCTTTCACAATGGCATACTTCCTAGCCTTCTCACTAACAAGAAGGCCATATTCATCATGACCCTCACTCTTTGCGTGCTTCCATACACCTAAACCAAAATAGAACATCAACATACACTTCCAACATCAGCGTACCGGAAAAAAATGCCGATCCTGGTTTTTAAATCAGACCAAATGGTGGTTCAACTTCAGAATCTGAAGCCAACTAAACAAAATCTCAAATATCTACCCACACAATAATCATTCAAATGGTAAGTGCGAAGTAAAAAAAAAAAAAATAATAATAATAATAATAAATCAAAATTAGGTCGTTAAGGGAGTAAACGAAAAACAGAAAAAAAAAAAAAAAATCTACCTAATCCAACGAATAAATTATATAAATCACTCAGCAACTTCTTAACCCATTATATAGATATACGAATCACCCAAAAACTCCACCAACAATAAAGGTGCTTGGAGAGACCAATATCACAATTCCTTTCTATCTATACGCGGCCGCCTCCCCCCCTTCTTCCCGACCTCCTCCTATTATCAATTAATCAGTGCTTACTATCCAGGCAAAAATAAACTGAATTATGTTTTACCCACGCTTCAAATAAAATAACATTCGGAAAAATCTTTAAATATTTTCATTTCTTACACCAGACATAAGTATCAAAATTGACCCAACAATTACGTGAAATATAGTACGCAATCATTTTTTGCACCAAAGAATCTTCATTGCTATATCACGCAAGCTAATTTATAAGTTAGTGATACAAACACCTTGAAAACAGGAAAGGGAAAAACTTATCCAAATCATTTACAAGACTTACAGCACCAACAACACCAGACAGGGCAAGCAAGAACAGAACAAAAATTTGAACTTCAGATCTACCTCAAATCGAAAGAGAACGCAAAAAATAACCAAAAAATAGTAACAACAACAAATATATCAGATGTTAAACTTGAGATCCAAATTATACCTTTGTAGTCATCTTTATCAGAAACAATCCATCGCCCTTCAAATGAATCCTCGAAAGACTCGTAAAGGATCTACATCAAAAATATATATTACACTTATATCGAACAAAACTCTGCTTCCATACAAAAGAATATTTAGCAAACGTTAATTACCTTATCGTCATCAGAGGCACGTAGCTGACCGAAGGAAACAAAAGCTACCAAAAACAAAAGAGCCAATCGCAGAGAGACGCGTTTCGCTTCTCCCATCTCTATCTCTCTCTCTCGCTCAAAAACTCTGTCAAAACCCTAGGTTTGATGATTGATCTGAAAATCTGAGTCTAATCAAATACAATAGCGAAGCTACTAGATTTTGCCATCGAAATAAATGGAGATGTGTGCATACATATAGTGCCATGGAGATCTTGGGAGAGACTGCCATCGTGTTGTCTCCGCCAATCAAAATACGTGCCACGTGAAATGGACCAATCAACGTTAGCCACGTAAGAACCTCCAGCACTCCTCGTATGCACTTCTAGTGGAAATTATCAATGTTCTTATTATTACGGGCTTGACTCGGTCTCACTAGTGAGTCGATTTCTGGTTATGGACAAGGCCCACCCGTTCAGCCTATGGTTTAATTATTTGCAACAAACCAATGGGTCCATTTTCAGTAGAGTTTGTTGAACTAATGTAACGGTCCGGGTCGACTATTTTTATTTACTTTTTTTCCCCTTTTTGTCAAATTGTAAAGATTTTTTTTAATCAAAATTAGCAGCCAGCTCTAACTTTTCTTTTACAATTAGTTTTGAAGACTTTACAATTAGAGAGGACCTTAATATAATTAAATTATTAACAAAAAGCATTATGAATTAATTATAGTAGAGTTTTCAATAAAATGTCTTAAATTTAAAATTTTATATGATTTATTTTGCCTTTTGAATGTGAATTAATTAAAAAATTTCATATAATTTCGTTCAATTAATACCGGTTCCTGCAACATTTTTATTAGACTAAGAGTTTGCAACTTAAAAGAATGGAGCTAAAACTGCACTCACATAATTGCTTCACAAGAAGTAAACAAACGTGATTTTGTATATTCTTTTATAATTATGTAGGATTTAAGAGGATGCAAGCGAAAATTTGGTGATCACTTTTAATTTTGCTTATGGGCTTGCTAACATACCATGAACAGCCCTTTTATTATGCAAATGCAGTGTTTGATATTGGAAAATAAGACCTCGGATGTTCCCATAGATAAAAAACATATGAAAATGAGTTATGATTATATTTATCTTGAGCATTCAAGAAATGTAGAGGGGTCAAAGTGTTTGCTATAGGTCAGAGCAACAGGTTCTAGCAAAATCCCTTTTCTTAGCGTCGCAGAGGTAAAAACAAACGCTAATGGACCTCCATGGTCGCAAATGTACGTATCTCATAGTAGAAGAATTTAATAGGATTCATTTTTTCCTCCCATGAACAGAAACGATCGAATAGCTCTTCTGTAGTGCAAAATTCAGATATCTTCACGGTAAGAGAACATGGCAAAGACATTACTTGCAAAAAAATGATGTTGTTTCTCATCGGCTGAATCACCACAATAATGTTCAATGAATTGATTTTGAAGCAAACATAACTGACATCAACTGGGGCTGGCTACCTTATGAAGAATTTAGTTAATGAATTTTGTAAATGAGCAAAAGCTATATATTTCATTGAATAATAGTATGTTTATATACAAGTAAAGGAATGCTCTAGAAGCTAATTTTAGAAGAAATCTCTATGCTACCCTTCCGTATTTACAGGTGATTCTAACTAATTTACAATAACTTGTAACGCCATTCTTAGCTGGAATGACTAGCTGGAATAGCTGAAATGAGCAAATCACTCTCTGCTGATGCTTTTGAGAGAAATTGTAGAGCTAAATTGGGCTTAAGGAAGATTGGAGCTGCAGTACTGAATTAGACCCAAGCCAAAGCTAGATGGGCTTGTAATAAAAAGAATAACAGTTGGTCCACATCGTTTTAATCCCATTAGGCCCCCCCTCAAGATGGAGATACATGGATGTCATGTACTCCCATCTTGAAGAGGTGCTCATTGAATAAAACTGAAGCCAAAGGCTTTGTGAAGATATCGACGAGTTGGTGCCGGGACAGTACATGTACGGTGTTGATAAAACCTTTAGTCAGCTGATCTCGAACCACATGACAATCGATTTTAAGGTGTTTAGTACGCTCACGGAAAATTGGGTTAGCAGCAATGTGACACCCCTTACCCATTTACAGTGTAGCTGAGCAACATATGCCACACAATGTGCGGAGTACCATAACTTGCTTCATAACAATTTACCATCCATAATTTATTTATTTACTATTCACCAAGTGCACAATTTACCAATTATATCATTTATTTTCAAAATTGATTGATCTAAATTTTTCATAAATTTTTATAAAAAATCCGGCAGAGTGCCGGCTGTAAATTGGAAAAACAGTTCTTCTGAACCTGTTTAAAAGACACTTCCAATATAGTTTTTAAATCCAGAACTCCAATATACACACATATCAACTCAATCTCCAAATCTCAACACCATTTTCAAAATTTTGTTCACATCACAATTCGAATCACATTCATGAATATTTCTCAACATTTCATTTTTTTCAACATAACATACAGAAAATTTCAATAACATGAAATTTCATATATTTACATTATCACATAATTTCAAGAGTTTGTAATTACAATCAAAACTAATACAAAATGCAAAATACAACCCAAAGTCCTAATGTCCTACTAAGTGCACTACAGATATAAGGTGACTCTGGACTCTATGCCGATCTGACAATTCACCCGGTCTGAGGTCTGTTGGACTCCCCAGCTATGTCTCCAATATCTGCGCGTGGCAAAAGCGATGCGCTAAGCAATTCTGCTTAGTGGTACTAATATAAAATAAAATAATTAAAATAAAATAAATATGCATAATGTATGTTTACATTTTATGTAGAATTAATTTCTGACATTTATTGCAGTATTATTCGATTAAAATTTGATAAGATTTATTTTAATTGCCCGAGTAACCTATACTAGTCGACTGGACTGGATAAACGGGTAAACTGGCACTGGGTACCAAGTACCTTGGACCATCACACCATCGGTCACATTCTGTCTCCCGGTGTGCAACAGAACAGCTAATAAGCTGTAATAAACATTGGGCACAAGGCCAAGTATCACACTGATATTAGAATGGCTAAAAGCCATAAAATCACAGAATGGCATAATGCCATGTGCAGTACTGCTAAATGAACTCTATTGGCATGCCAACCTATCCAAACCAATCTTACTAGGTGTACTAGGGCATGTTACACTTTTAAATTTTATAATTCTTGAAATTGAAGTTTAAGTGTTACTATTCATTTCATTAGTCAACTAAAATGTTGACTTTTGCATAGACAATAGGTACATTGGTTCTAATATTCCTAACGTACCACATTTTGTATTCTAAAGTTGTTGGTATTGGTTGTCAATACCATTTTAAAGCTTAGTATTATTTATTCACAATTTTCAGATTTCAAGCACTAAGTTTACTATTCCATTAGTCATTTGTACAGTAGGAATTTGGTAAAATTATCTTCATGAAAGTTGTTCCTTATTGTGTCTAGTTACATTTTCTTTTTTGAATCACTCCATTTGGAGTTTTGTAGCTCAAGTTATGGCCTAAATACCATAACTGGCCGGATTGCAAATTTTCCAGATTTTCTGGACAGAACCAAATCTATAGTGTTTTGTACACTGACTGCAGATCAATTTTTGAACATGTTATGATCAAAATTTAGGTTTGGTTTCTTCATAAAAGTTGTAAGTCTATGTCTCCGCTATCTGTTGGTAAAATTTTAAGTCAATTGGATCTTTCTACACTGAGTTATGACCAAATGAATGAATACTATTTATTTGATCATTTTGCCTAGGCAGAATGCAAGTCACTCGGATTAGAGCAATTTTTAGGTCAACTTGGTTTGGTTTTCTGAGCTGGTTTCTTCATCAAAGTTGTGCCATTATGTGTCTAGTTTCATATCCAATTGGCTTTGCACCAATTGAACCTATATAACTCCATTTATAGCTGCCCAAACCTGCTGGACTCATACTCAGTCCTGCAGGTCAGCCAAGGCAACTCACCCAAACTCAAATACCAAGCCACAACTCACTTCATTTCCTCATTATACACAGCCAAATGGTCACTAATTGACCATTTAAACTTTACCAACACATGAATAAAGTCTCAATTTTATACCCAAACCCTAACTCTACCATTTCAAATCATGCATTTAACTTGCATTTCATTATCCTAATCATGAAGTTAATGTTGAGGGCAACCATGATACCATTTTACCTTAAAGAAAACTTCATAACCCTACCAAGTACAAGGCTGCCGAAATTTTGGGGGAGGTATACACATAATTTTTATTCAATTTTCTTATAGATTACTACTTAATCTCACTCCCTCAACATGAAACTAAAGAGAAACATGAAGTTTGGTCACTAACCTCTAATGGAGTCACTTCCAAAGTTGTAAGAACTCTTCCTTTCTACTTCTTTTTGCTGCCTTTAGCTTGCCCAAGGTGTATGAATAATTTTTTGTGAAGACAAAGATGGGTTTCAAGGTAATTTGGTGGGTTGTCTCAAGCTTGCTTAAGCTTCCATAGAGGTTTGGAGTTAGGGAGAGGTTTCGGCCAAAGGAAGGAAGAAGAAGCAACTAATTTTTTTTCTTTTCTTTTTCGGCCCATTAAGTCATTTTAAATAAGTTACTGCCATGTGTCAACATTTGATTGGGTGGAAGGATTTTAATGACATCATAATGATGTCATAATTCCAATTTCTTTCATTTTCTTTCCTTTTCTTGTCTACTTAATTTCAATTAAATTTTTAACAATATTTATTCACATTTTATGTCATATAAATTATTTATTTAACTAGACAAGTTGGCCAAAAATCATCTCTGAAGATGAAATGACCAAAATGCCCTCCGTTTGGCTTGTCGAGCTAAAATTGTATGTATCGATTGATTAAATTTTCCTTGTGTTTTCTTAACATTTTATTGTTATTGGAACCCCAATAATCCTTCCCTGAGGTCCCAAAAATTATTTCATAAAGTTTTCTCCGGGTCTAGGGTTGCTAACAGCCTTCACCGTCACTTCCCCTTCGGGTTACTCGTCACTGGGGTTACGGCTCATTTAACCTTAGTGCATTTCATTTCTAAAAATTTTCCTTAATTTTTCTAATCATTATTTAGTTTATTTATAACTCCTCACTCTAGTCTAATTATAATTTCAAATATTCTAGCTGCCCGGACCGATATTGATCTTCGGAACAGTAGACTGTACGGACTAGCTAAAGTGAGGATATTACAAGCAATATGTTCTGCCGCTTTATTGCCACAAGGCAAAGAAATTGGAAAGGGCAACTATAAACCAAATTCACCCATAAGATAGCTGATCCATTGTAATTCGCAAACCGTCATCGCCATGCTCCTATACTCTGCTTTAGCCGAGGATCGACTGATGGTGGGTTGCTTTTTAGCTTTTCATGAGATTAAGGAGGGCCCAAGGAAGATACAAAACCCAGTTATCGATTTCCTGGACATGGGGCAAGATGCCCAATCTGCATCACAGAAAGCTCTAAGCTTTAAATTATTATCTGATGGATAGAACAAGCTCTTCGATGGACATCCCTTCAAGTATTTTAACACATGGATGACAGCATCCCAATGAGTTCTTCGAGGGGCTTGCATAAATTGACTTAGCTGCTGAGTTGCATAAGAGATATCAGGCCTCGTAAGCCCCAGGTACAATAATCTTCCCACTAACCTTCTGTATTTGTCAGGGTTTTGTAGCAATTCTCCTACTTCATTGTCTAATTTTAATCCCCTGGGCAAGGGATAGGTAGCTATCTTGGCATTCTGTAAACCTGCATCTTGGAGAATATCCAAGATGTATTTTCGTTGATTTAGAAACATCCCCTTTTCTGACCTGGCAATTTCAAGCCCCAGAAAGTACTTCACATACCCCAGGTCCTTAATTATGAACTATTTATCCAAAAATTGCTTAATTGCTATAATTCTTTCCTCATTTGCTCCTGCAATCAACAAATCATCTACATAGACAATTAAGGCTAGAAAACCATTTCCAAAACCCATAGTAAATAGGCAATGATCAAATGCAGATTGGTGAAATCCAAAACTCTGTAATTTGGCAGTTAGTTCCTTATTCCATTGTCTCCCTGCCTGTTTAAGGCCATAGAGGAGACTTTTCATGAGCCTACATACTTGTCCCTGAGCAGCTTTAGTATATCCTCTTGGGGGCCGCATGTACACATCTTCATCTAAATATCCATGCAAGTATGCATTGTTGATATCAAGTTGGTGCATAGGGCAGTTGAACTTTGTAGCTACAGCAAAAAATAATCTCACAGTGACAAATTTAGCCACTGGAGAGAAGCTATCATGATAATCAATCCCTGCTAATTGGTTATATCCTTTGGCAACCAATCTGGCCTTGTATTTATCAACTATCCCATCTGGTCTATATTTTACTTTGTATACCCATTTGGATGCTATGGCCTTTTTCCTCTGTGGAAGGGTGGTAAGTGCCCACGTATTATTATTCTCTAGTGCCTTTAATTCAGTTTGCATTGCAAGTATCCAGTTGTTGTCCTCTTTAGCTTGGTGGTAAGTCTGTGGCTCATGTATAGTAGACACATTTGCTATGAAGTTTATATAGTCGTGACTATATTGAGGGTTAGAAATAAAATAAGGGATAGCGGGTAAACAAATTGTACCTGCAGGATCATTGGAAGTGTTAGCAAGTGGGGCGGCACTTGAGTTTCCATTTTCAATGTGAAAAACAAAATCATTAAGCCAACTAGGTCTTGTAGTAGTCCTTGTACTCTTTCTAACAGGTATAACAGTAGTGGATTCTAAAATCTAAGGGAGGGTCGTTAGTGGAAGGTGAAGGATGTGAATCAATGTTTGCAATAGGTGATGTAGTAGAGGTAATTGGTGACTCATGTAGGTTAAGTGTTTGACCAGAAGTAGGCTGAAAATATGTTAGTGGTGGTGATTCAGTTTCAGAAAATGACAGAGGGGTGACACCATCATCAAGTTGCTCATTAGAATTTCCACTTGAATATGGAAAGCAATTTTCATAAAATACCACATCCCTTGAAATAATAATTGCCTTATTTTGCAAATCATATAAATTATGGCCCTTGAAACTAGAAGGATATCCAATGAAAACACATTTTAAAGCCCTTTGCTCAAACTTATGTTTTTGTGGTTTAACGTTAGTTGCAAAACATAGGCAGCCAAAAATTCTGAAATGGTCATAATTTGGTACTTTGTTAAACAAAACTTCATATGGAGTTTTCCAATTTAAAACAATGCTTGGTATCCTGTTTATGAGGTAAGTAGCAGTTAAAATATTTTCCCCCCAAAAACTCTTTGGTAGATTGGAAGTAAACATTAAAGCTCTTGCCACTTAAAGCAAATGCTTATGTTTTCTCTCCACAACTCCATTTTGTTGTGGAGAGTAAGGGCAAGTTCTTTGGTGTATTATTCCCTTTGATTTGAAAAGCATTGTGCACTGTTGATTTATAAATTCTATGCCATTATCTGATCTAATCACCTTGACTTGCTTTTGAGATTGCGTTTGTATCATGAGTAAAAATTCAGAAAGTGTGTTATAAACTGTAGTTTTATCATGTAGCAGGTATGTCCAAGTCACTCTTGAAAAATCATCAACAGTAGTAAGAACATATTTGGATTGTGAAATAGAATGCACTAAGTATGGTCCCCCACAAATCAATATGAATTGAGTCAAAAACAGATTCTGTTGTAATTTTACTCTTTTGAAAACTAAGCCTTTGTTGTTTGGCAAGTGGGCATACCTCACATACTTGATGATCTTGACTCTTTGGTTTTATTGAGGTGATATGTGATCATTTGGTGCTTGAAATGTGTCCAAGTCTAGAGTGCCACAATTCAAAAGAATTAGGTGTAACAGAAGATTGGTAAACTTCATTCATTTGCAAAGTAGGTTCAGTACAATGAGTCTTAGAAACAGGAACATAGCTGCTACTAGAAAATCCAGGATTATGCTTATTTCTAAGAGACCTACTACTTATTATGTATAATCCTCCTTGCTGCTCCCCCCTTGCTATCACTTCCTCAGTCACTTGGTCCTGCAAAAGGCAGTAATTAGTGAAGAATTTAACATCTATTTTGGAGGTTTTGGCAAGTGCACTGACTGACAATAGATTGTGTTTGAAGCTTGGTGTGTAAAGTGTATTGTGTAGGTGTATTTTTGGGCTCAAGTTAATGGTTCCACTGTACAAACTTGCTTTGTGGTTCCATCTGGTAAGGTAACTGTGCTATGGCCATTTAATTTTGTAGGGTTATGAAAAAGAGTGAAATCATGACTCATGTGTATGGAAGCTCTTGAATCTACTATCCAATAGCCTCTTTCCTTACCATTACTACTAGAAGAGTAGTTACATAGATTTTTACCTACAAAGCCTGTGAAATTAACACAGCTTGCCTCATTAATAGCAGGGTTTTGGTTTTGCATGTACTTGGCTATCTCCTGCTAGATTATGCTTGATCAGTCAATACTAGCCTTCTCAATTTTCTGCTCAGCCTTGCTGTAACACCCTCACTGCAGCAACTCCGTACATTCTACTGTTCCGGTGACTAGTGTCGGTCTGAACAGTTAGAACATCTGAAAAAATATTTAAACTAAAGTGAGGAACCATAATTAACTTAAATATTAATAAGAAAAATTTAGGAAAAATTTTAGAAATAAAATACAACTAGATTAAATGAGCCAGTGCCCTAGTGATGGGTAACTCAGTGGGAAGTTGCGGTCCTCACAACTTGGAGCCTTAGACCTGGGAGAAAATTCATAAAATAATTTTTGGGACTCCAGAGAAGAGTCATTGAGGTTTCTATGGCATTAGAATGCTAAGAATATGCTTAGAAAAAAATTTTCAATCGACACAGACAATTTTAGTATGTTAAGCCAAACGAAGGGCATTTTGGTCATTTCGTTTTCAGAGAAAATTTTTGGCCGACTTGTCCAGTTAAGTAAATAATTATCATGACACAAAATGTGAAGAAATATTGCTAAAAATTAAATTGAAAATGAGTAGAAAGAAAGGAAAAAGAAAAATGAAAGAAAACATAATAATTACATCATGCTTAAGTAAGCATGATGCAATTAAAATGCTTCTAACCAATCAAATTTCAACAAATTATTAAAGACCACTTAAAAGAGGATTAAATGAAGGAAAAAAAAACAAAAAACCAATCTGCCTTCTTCCCCACAACTCAACCAGCCGTCTCCCTCTCCCATAACCATTCCTCCATTAAAGCTCACCAAAGCTTCACTCCACACCAAACCTCACCATAAAATCACTTAAGCCCTACACTAAACTTGATCCTCACACCTTAAATCACTACTAGGCAGCAAGAAGAGGAAGGAAAGAGGAAGTTTTGTGAAGGGAGAAATTCTACTCCAAGTGGTTAGTGTCCAACTCTTACTACTTTTGGTTTAGTTCATGTTTAATGGCATGAAATGAGTAGGAAATATAAGAAAACAAAATAAAAATGTGTGTGTGTGCACCCTAAAAATTTCGGCAGCTAGGGTTGGTTAGGGTTTGGTGATTTTGCTTGATAGCAAAGTGGTTATGAGTTGCCCTTGGTATGAGATGAGTGATTGAATAGGTTTGTGTAAATTAAATGCAAGTGGAATGCATGAAAGAACTTGAAAAAAATGTGGACACTTGAACAACATTAGGGTTTGCTCATGTAATGGTATGTTAACTTTATAATGGTCAATTAGTGACTATTTGAATGTGTGTAAGAAGGAATTAATGTGAGTAAGGATGTTGAAGTTGAAATTAGGTGTGCTGCCCTTGGTGACCTGCAGGACTGGGTATGAGTCCAGCAGGTTTAGGCAGCTATACATGGAGTTGTAGAGGTTTAATTAGTACAAGGCTAATTGGACATGAAACTATACACATAATAGCACAACCTTAGTGAAGAAACCCTGCCCAGAAAACTAAACCAAGTTGACTTAAAAATTACCCTAATCCGGGTGACTTGCATTCTGCCTGGGCAAAATGACCAAATAAATAGTATTTATTCATTTGATCATAACTCAGTGTAGAAAGGTCCAATTGACCTAAATTTTACCAACAGAAAGTTGAGACATAGACCTACAACTTTCATGAAGAAACCAAACCCAAATTTTGATCATAACATGTAACACCCCTATTGGTATAGCCTGGTATATTTCACTGTTCCGGTGACCGGTGTCGGTCCGGACAATTAATGGGATTAGGGCCACACTTAAGACAACTTGAGAAGCCATAAACACAAATAATTAGTAATGTTTAATTAGTTAACTATAAATAAGAAAAACAGAACATAAGAGGTTAAACGAGCCGATAGTTACAGCGATGAGTGACCTCTTCGGGAACGACTGGGAAGTTGTTTTAAACTCAAATTTCGAACCTTAAAAAGTGACGCTGCGGTCCTTAGGACCCTTATGAACATAGTGGAAAAGAGAAAATCACGAAAAAGAACTGTTAAGTCAGTCAAATAGTTAGGTCAGAGAGCTGGAAGAAATATTGGATTATTTACAAACCGAGTTGAACCGGCGAGGGGCAATTTGGTCAATTGACCCCGAGAGCTGACTCCTGACCTAACTGTCAAATAAAATCGGAGAAAAGAAAATTTCAGAATCGAGAATTAAATTAAAGAACTAATAGAAAAAAATAAATAGAAAAAAAAAAAAGAAGATGGAAAAGTCAAAGGTGATGACATCATGAATGATGTCATAAAGAAATTAATTAGTTGAATTATTAATTTGGGATTTGTGGTCTTCCATAAGATAAAGATAAGAAAAGAAAAAAAAAATTAAAAACCTCATTTCCTTCTTCCATTGTGCCGCCCCATTTTCTTCCCAAAAACCTCCATGAATTCTCTTCATCTAAGCTTACATCTAAGCTTGAATTCCTTCACCCAATTTACATAACTTCCCTAAAAACTCTACTAAAGTTTGTTATTACTACTTAAGAAGGAGATTACAAGAAGAAAGAAGAGCAAAAGTTAGGGTTTTGAAGATTTAAGAAAGGTTAGTGTACTAACTTATTATTTTACTTCTTTAAATGCATATGCAATGGTTGAAATGAACTTAGGATTAAGGAAATGAAATAAAAATATGGGGGAAGGACAAACTGAATTTTTGGCCAGCTTGAAGGGAGTATGAATTGCATGAATTTAAAGGGTTTGAATGAGTATAAAAACCTTAATTAGTTGAATGATGATAATTTAGAACTTTGAAATTGTTAATGGTAACAAAGTTGTGAGTTTAGGGTTTGAATGTTAGGGTTTGTGAACCAAATTTTGGAAAAATGCATAAATCATATCTTTGACCAATTGTGGACTGAAAAATGGTCAATAATGACCAAAGGAAATGTATGGGAATTGTTAGAATGGAAGACAAATTCGTAGGTAAATTGGTCATGCTGCTGGCAGCATGACCAAACCTACTTTGAAGGACCAAAACGGGAATTTTACAAGCCCAATTGATATGCCACTAATTGGAGATGAAAATAGACATAAAATAACATAATTTTCATTAAGGAACCATGGCCAAAAACTGACTAAAACTTGGTAAACCAATTGACCAAAGTGAAATGAGAGCAGCTGCCATCAAGATTAAATGACCAAATGAACAGTAACTGTTCATTTGGTCATAACTCGAGCTAGGAAGGTCAAATTGACCTGAAATTTTACCAACAATTAGATAATATATAGACCTAAAACTTTCATGAAGAACACCATCCCAAATTATTCCATTAACCTAGTCAAATTATTGAGCAAAGTGGAGTTACTGTACCTGCGATTCTGCAGAATTGCCATTGAGCAGTAAAGTTCCAATGGCTATAACTCTCTTTAGAAAACTCCGATTTAGGCGATTCTTAAACCGATGGAAACCTAAGACATATTAGAACATTTCATATGAAGAAAGTTAGACCAAATTATGAACTTAACTTGATCAAATTACTGAACAAAGTTGGACAAAAAATCTGCCAGAACCAAAATCTCAGCATGAACAGTGCACGTGAACAGTAATTGTATTTTGGCAATAACTTGAGCTACAAAACTCCGATTGGGGAATGAGAATACACT
Source organism: Hevea brasiliensis (assembly GCF_030052815.1). Taxonomy (NCBI): domain Eukaryota; kingdom Viridiplantae; phylum Streptophyta; class Magnoliopsida; order Malpighiales; family Euphorbiaceae; genus Hevea; species Hevea brasiliensis. The sequence continues at coordinate 84,966,381 of NC_079505.1, read as the reverse complement.
TAAGACAATAAGGAACATTTTCTATGAAGGAAGTTTTGCCAAATTCCAACAGTAGATTGACCAATGGAACAGTGCAACTTCGGAGCACCAAAACCGAAAATTGGCAATTTTTCCAAAATGACCTAAGCTTTGAGAAAATGACCAAAACCAACAAGTTTAATGACCAAAATGTGGTATGTGGGTGAAGTTGGAGTTCCCATACCTATTAAGCCTTAAAAAGTCAATAATTTGACTTGAATAGTACAGTGAATAGTAACCCGAAACACAAAAACTTCGAGAACGTCGAATTTAACGCAATAGAGCTAGTTAAAATGAAGTGAAATTTATTTTTGGATTTATGCTAAGTTATGGTACTGAAACACTGTGAAATTGTGTGTTTCAGCTGGAAAAGACTTGGAAGCCCTTAAAGACTGAGTCAAGGCCTAGAGGCGACTCCAGTCAGGTTTATGCACAATAAATTTATGTAATTGTTTTTCAATTGAAAATTTGAGTTGCTATACTTTATGAAATCGCTGTGTTATTTATGAATTGTGTTGCCACTTTGTGAATACAAAAATGACTTTGAAAATTGTTTGGGATCTCTCATAAATTATTAAAAATAATTGTTTTAAATTGATTTTGGATTCACACTTAGCATGACAGTATCACATTTCCTCCTTCATTTATGGGGTTGAGATCGTTTATTTTCCTCCCTCTCTGGCTTGCCAGTTGAGGTTGTAGATCGGATGAGTACTCATTAGCTAGCTAGCCACCTCCCTCATTGATTTCGATTAATGGGGTTGAGATTGCTTTGTCGTGGTGTACAACGTGGCATTGATCGAAAATTTTGTGTCATGGCTTAAGTTGTGTATGTTTTTGGCAACACTGTGTTTATGAAATTGTTTGACTAAACTGTGTTTAATATATTATTTGACAAAATGAGTTGTTATGAGCTTTGATATTTGTGAAATGTGATTGTGAAGTATTCAAATTATGTTTCATCAATAAATGATTTATGTATCGCATTTTAAATTTTTATTGTGCACCATCGAGTATGTTTATACTCAATGATAGTTTAATTTATCACGCAGATAAGAGCAAGGAGAAAGCAGAGAGTGAGTCATGGATTGACAAGAACTTCTTGATCCCTTTTGTACGGGTATTGTTTTATACCCTTATGGTTATTTTGATGTAAATACTGTAATGTCATAAGTATCAATGTAAATTGAGCAGTTGTAAATAAATTATAATAATATTATTTTGGGTTGCTTCTGTAAATTTAATATTTGTAAATATGAATTTTCTGCTTTATGCCTTGTTAATGAAGTATTAAAAATTTTATGATGACCAAATTTGATTAAATTGTGGAAATTGCTTTGAAGTGATTTGAATTGGGTTGATTTGAGTTTTATTGGAGATTGGGAGTTGTGGAAAACTTTTGGAAGTGCTTTTTACAGGTCTTTGAAGAACTGGTTTCTCAAAATACAGAGGGAACTCTGTCAAAATTTTTATAAAATTTGCGGCAAAATTTAAAATGGACAAAATTTTTTTACTAGTATTTAAACTTGAATAAATGGTTTTTAATTCCCACTAAAATGCTCACCACTTCCAAAATGTAAGAAAATTGTTTTAAAATCCCTTGTAGAGTACTTAATGAGTTATCGGTAGGTGAAGTTCGGTAGTTCATTAAGTATTTTACGGGATCATGTTATGCCTTACGGAGGGGTAAGGTGTGACATAACATGTTCAAAAATAGACCTGCAGTAAGTGTACAAAACACTGTAGATTTGGTTCTGTCCAGAAAATCTGAAAAGTTTGCAACCTAGCCAGTTATGGTGTTTAGGCCATAACTTGAGCTACAAAACTCCAAATAGAGTGATTCAAAAAAAGAAATGTAGCTAGACATAATAAGGAACAACTTTCATGAAAACAACTTTACCAAATTCCTACTGTACAAATGACCAATAGAACAGTAAACATAATGCTTGAAATATGAAAATTGTGAATAACTAACACTAAGCTTAGAAATGGTATTGGCAACCAATACCAACAACTTTAGAAAGCGAAATGTGGTATGTTGGGAATATTAGAACCAATGTACCTATTGTCTATGCAAAAGTCAACATTTTAGTTGACTAATGAAATGAATAGTAATACCTAAACTTAAATTTCAAGAATTATAAAATTTAAAAGTGTAACATGCCCTAGTACACCTAGTAAGATTGGTTTGGATAGGTTGGCATACCAATAGGGTTCAGTTAGCAGTACTGCACATGGCATTATGCCATTATGTGATTTTATGACTTTTAGCCATTCTGACATTATAATGATACTTGGCCTTGTGCCTAATATTTATTATAGCTTATTAGCTATTCTATTGCACACCGGGAGATACATATGTGACCGATGGTGTGACAGCCGGAGGTACTTGATACCCAGTGCCAGTTTACCCGTTTATCCAGTCCAGTCATCCAGTATAGGTTATTTGGGCAATCAAAAATGAAAGTGAATAAATTTAATGAAATAATGAATATAACAAGTACAAAATAAATAAGATACAAATAATTATCGAAAATTTATCTACAATGAGATATTAATACCTTCACTGCATATTTATTTCCTGTAATTTCTTTTTATTTTATTATTGGCACCACTAAGCATTATTGCTTAGCGCGTTGCTTTTTGCCACGCGTAGATTCTGGAGAGACCGACAGAGAGCCCAATAGACCACAGACTGGGTGAGGCCGTCCACAGTTCTGCATAGTGTCCGTGTCACCTCGCAGACTTCAGTGCATTGGTAGGACACTAGGTCTCATTTTGATATTTTGTAATTAGCTTTTATTTTCTCATGTATAATTGAGACTTATGTAATATATTTTGGTATTAATGTAAATAGTGAAAATTTGTGTTTATAAATGAAAAATTGAGTATTTATTTATGACTTGTATATGAATATCATGTGAAATGAATAAATGAGAAATTGAAGTATTGTTGAGAAATATTAAGACTTTGTTCATATAATGGAGTTTGGAAATGATTGAAAACGTATTGGAAGTATTTTTCATAGGTTCCGAAGAACAGTTTTCTCCATTTTTAGCTGATACTCTGCCGGATTTTCTATAAAATTTTCGAAACCTTAAATAAATTTATAATTTCAATAAATGACTCAAATGAGGTAAATTTAACAAATTGCACTTCATAACCATTAGAAATAAATTAAGAAAGGATAAAAATAGTTGAAATAAAATATGGTGTTCCGGTACACTGTGTGGCATACAGAGAGCCCGGTAGACCACAGACTGGGTGAGGCCATCCACAGTTCTGCATAGTATCCGTGTCACCTCACAGACTTCATTGCATTATTAGGATACTAGGTCTCATTTTAGTATTTTGTAATTAACTTTTATTTTCTCATGTATAATTGAAACTTATGTAATATATTTTGGTATTACTGTAAATAGTGAAAATTTGTGTTTATAAATGAAAAATTGAGTATTTATTTATGACTTATATATGAAAATCATGTGAAATGAATGAATGTGAGAAATGGAAGTATTGTTGAGAAAAATTGAGACTTTGTTGATATAATGGAGTTTGGGAATAATTGAAAACGTATTGGAAGTGTTTTTCACAGGTTCCGAAAAACTGTTTTCTCCATTTTTAGCTGGTAATCTGCCAGATTATCTATAAAATTTTTGGAACCTCAAATAAATTTATAATTTTAATAAATGACTCAAATGAGGTAAATTTAACAAATTGCACTTCATAACCATTAGAAATAAATTAAGGAAGGATAAAAATAGTTGAAATAAAATATGGTGTTCCAGTACACTGTGTGGTATATCTTACTCATCTACACTGTAGACGGGTAAGGGGTGTCACACTTGCTCTCAATTTCAGCTACCTTTTCATATGCATTTGCTGCCATATTGCCCTTGCCTTTCCCTTTTTTTTTTTGTTTAAGTTCAGTAAACCATTCTGGGTAACCATTTAGCTTAAAACATGTTTCTCGTGTATGGCCATTTCCATTACAGTAATCACATGATATGTTTTCCCTTTTTCCAAATTCCTTCTTCTTGCCTTGAGATTTCTCCTTCTGGAGCTGTCCCTTTACTATCATGACAGAATTGAATTCATCACTTGAATCAATGTGAACTTCTCTTTGCTTTTCCACTCTTAACACCATGGAATATGCTTTGTTCACACTTGGTAAGGGGTCCATCAAGAGAATTTGATTTCTAGTTTGATCATAAGTTTCATTCAAACCCATCAAAAATTGTATAAGCTTGTCCTTACTATTAATCTCTTCCATTTGTTTTGAAGCCCCACATTCACAAACAGGTAAAGGCTTAAGGCATGTCAATTCATCCCATAATTTTTTAAGTTTAGTAAAATAAATCATAACAGATGCATTTGATTGAGTTAGATTGCTTATCTCTCTTTTGAGTTGGTAGAGGAGAGGTACATTACTTTCTCAAAACCTCTCTTTGATTTCTTCCCACAGATCTTTGGATGAAGCAGCATAGACAAAGGCATCCACCAACTCTTTTGAGATAGAACTCAAGATCCAGGAGGTCACCATGCTATCCACTTTTTTCCATTTGTCCAGTGTAGCAGAACCAGCAGCGGGCATTTCGTAGCTCCCATCAACAAATCCAAGCTTGTCCTTGGCTCTCAAAGCAAGCACCATGGATCTACTCCATAATAAATAATTTTTCCTAGTCAAAGAGGCACTTACAAGTATCATGCCTGGGTGGTCAGAGTTGTGCAAATGAAGAACACAATCTTCACTGACAGCAGCCTGAGTACCAGTGCCAATGCCAGTCTCAGATGTCTCAATTATATCAGCCATTCTCTAGAATAACTTAAGTGCAGAATGAAAGAAAGGCAATTAGAGGGCTGTATTTTTCCTAAGAACAATCTGTCAGTAGCACAGGTTGTGCTCTAATACCATGAAGAATTTAGCTAATGAATTTTGTAAATGAGCGAAAGCTATATATTTCATTGAATAATGGTATGTTTATATACAAGTAAAAGAATGCTCTAGAAGCTAATTTTAGAAGAAATTTCTATGCTACCCTCCCATATTTACAGGTGATTCTAATTAATTTACAACAACTTGTAACTCCATTCTTAGCTGGAATGGCTAGCTGGAATAGCTGAAATGAGCAAATCACTCTCTGCTGATGCTTTTGAGAGAAATTGTAGAGCTGAATTGGGCTTAAGGAAGATTGGAGTTGCAATACTAAATTAGACCCAAGCCAAAGCTAGATGGCCTTGTAATAAAAAGAATAACAGCTGGTCCACATGTTTTAATCCCATCACCTTACTGGGTGTAGATGGAGTTTGAGAGCATGAGAGCCAACTTTTTCTGAACTCCTCGCCTCAACTGCTACGTACGCCAAAACGCTTGAGATTTGAGACAAGCTAGAGTAGCCGTTGAGGGGGAGAGTTCAGAGAAAGTTAGATCTCCAAAAATCCTGATAGGTGGAGGGAAAAAAAAAAGAGGTGCGGCTGCGCTGAAGAGGAAAGAGTTGCTGATGGTATTAATACACACTACAGAGAAAGTGATGCCTTCTATATTTTTCATTTTTCTCTCTTTTTTTCTGCTGTTTTAATTGGAACGTGTGTAGAATCAAGACAAAGACTCTGACCGTCCCAAGATTTGTTCTCAAGCAATAGAGGAGAATTAAGAGGAAACTTCGTGAGCATTTTCTAATATATTCAAAAAAGTCTTGGAGGCTGAAAAGGAAAGAAAGATTTGTTTAAACCAGTGACTTTGGAGATCACATCCGGTGAAGTTGGAAAGAATGAGAGAGATATATTCAAATGTCACTATTAACAAGGGATCTGCTGCCCCTGAACCTGTGGGATATACATTACTGGCTCAAATGCCTAACTAAGGATGTTTTAGTGTGAAAAAGCTAAGAACAAAAGGACAACAAAAACATCATTAATTTCAATAAAATCTACGTACCAGAAAGGCAGAAACCTTGCTCCTGTAAATCAAAGAAATGCACAACATGCCGGACAAGGGTGCTTATAATGACCCTTAACCATCTCAAGGGCAATCATATATGTGAGACACTTTCAATTTGATTGGGCGTCAAGAACAATTCTCCATTCAATCACAGATATTCCAATTCTTAGCTTTCGACGCCTACTTTATGTTGACGGCGACGTCAACCTTGGCCACGCTACTCATTAAATACTTTATGATTAACTTTTCTTGCTTTGACTTAGAGTAGGACACTAATAATGTGACAAATTGGTCTTTACCAGGGAATTTCCACAAGGATTCCTGAATTGTCCCTCCTAGGATTTGCTCCTGTAAATCAGCCATACATTTCTATCTGCAGATTCCAAGTTGATCAATTTAGCTATGTTAGTAATGGTTTGGTACTGCAGTTAGTGTAAAACAGATTCCTGTGACACTAGCAGAATATATAGGAATTAATACTTGAAGAAAACCACATTGCAATAGTTCTTAACGAGCATTATAAAAAGCAAAATGGGACTCGGCGCCTTTACACACATGTTGGCCTGCAGGATGCATGCCGGGTGGCTCTACTGCTGCTATATATTTTTCATGATCCATGTGTGAGAATTAGAGAGAGTTGAGTCTCGAGAGCCATAAAGTGTAAACATATGATCAAGTACATTTAATGAACCTTCCTGTCGTTTAATTAAATGACATTGCAACATTCATCAAAACTTAAAATTTACCTGTGGAAGTTCACATAATTTGGTTTGTCGCTGATTATTGGGAGAGCTCCTTGAAATTATTAGTGATTTCTTCATGAAGGATTGACGGAGATGATAAAAATTTAAAGAAAATAGTCTCAATTCTTGCATGAAGTTAAATTTATTGAAAGCATGCATGCATTAAATATCATGGGCAGTAAGCCTGCAATCTCCCCCAAAGGTCTCCAACATTTCCATGGCCTGGGATTTTGGAAGCCTTTGAGGGAGATTGGAAGCTTCTCTAACCATTCTAGCAATGTCACTTTCTCTAGCTATATCAAAATACAAACCTTCAATGTGTTTATATAGGCTGAATTGGCCAGTTGCCAGAAAATTCTGGTCGAATCCTCCGTACAACAACCTAGTTGTTTTATTTTATTGCATTAATAGTCTGAGTTAAACACAGTTAATGCAGTTTACTGTTCAATATTCTTCACTGAAGAATAATTTTTGTTGATTTCTCTACATTTGTAAACAAAAGTAGTATGTGTCAACTTCTTTGAACTGTATATCTTGGCGAATGATAAAGGTACATATTCCTAATTGACTCATTGTCCACTGCAAAGGTCAAGAGAATGATTAATGGGAATTCAACCTTGGTGGGGTATCGAAGCTCATTGTTTACCAAAACCACTTATGCTAACCCTAGCCATCTGGAAATGTAAATCTATAGGCGTAGGCTTGGAATCTGTAGCAATTTTAAGCAGATTTTTCATGTATTCCATAACCCTGAAATGCACATTAATGCATGCATCCTGCTTTTACATGTATTAGTACAAGCATCTGATCAATCTTTCCATCGTCCAATTTATCGAAGTTGTTTAGAAGTTTCCAAGATCTTTACTCCAGTCAGGGCTAAGGAGCAAGAACTCTATTTTTCTATATATATATATTCTACTAGTGAATGTAGAAGCAGCTAGTGGAACCAAAAGCGGTTCGTTCTGAGCTGACTTAATGAAAAATAGGCAAGCAGAAGTAATGATGCCCGCGAATTCTTCTTTCGCTACATCATCTAGGTGATGAATTATAAAGTATAAAGCTGTAGCTTTGCTAAAAAGCTAATGAATTTCAAATTTAAAAACAATATCCTTTCTTTTCAGCCATGTAAAACAACGAGCTCTGCACCACTCAGCAGGGAAAAAAGTGAAAGAAACTTCTGTAGAATATATTTAGTGCACCATATCTTCTCAAAGTATGGTTAAAAAAATTGTCTGAGTTCCCTCGTGCAAAATCAGGCACTGGCGATTATGGAATTCAATATGTAAAATGAGAATCCAAAGATAACAGTCAAACCGAAGATGTTAAAAAAATGAGGGCAGGAAATTGAAACCTTTCATGACAGTATTCTGTTATTTTCTTTTCAAGCTTATTGGATAAAGGATCAATGCTATAATAAGTTATTTAAAGTTTTTGCTTGCTGAAATTTCTTGTCATCTCTTTCTAGTGCAGTTGCTTCGTCAATACCGATCCCGTTGCTTTACAAATTTGCAAAACTATATTAACCGTATTTAGGAGATAAAGCATACATTATTTCATGTATTTAGAAACCTAAAACAAGAGAAGCATATATGTCATTTCGCATCTGATTTTCTGAGAATTAATATGGATATTTCCTGGCCCTTATGATAGCCCCTACTGATGAATTGGTGCTGCATACTGCGGAAAAGATTATCAGCATAAATTCATAACCATCCAAGGATATGATTCTTAAGGGATTGAAAAATATCTACTTTGTTCTGTCAATTGCATTTTGGTCAATGTATATTCGTTCTCTTTAGTTAGTAAAGCAGATAAACCGTTAAATATTAAACTTTTGTGTCCAAGATCATAGCTCTAGCTACACAGACTAATCATGATGATGAAGGGTGCAGGAATATATAACTCCCTCACCATTATTTGTGGGCACGTAATCATGTTTTTCCTTTGGTTTTAATTTAATTAGGAAAAATAAAGGATTGGATTTTTAATTCTATATGTCTTATATGTTTCGGTGAGGAATACGGTATAAAAAAAATGCACATTTTTGTAAGCGTTAAGGAAAGGCAAACTCAACCCAAGCGATATAGCGATTTCAAGTAAAAAAAAAAGCTGCCTTGACGTTTCAGCAGGCTCGGTTCTACATTCCTGACAAGCTATATGTATCTTTATAAACATATACATACTCATTGGCATTTTGGCATTAGCACAATCTAAGTAATTAACAAGACTGTTACTCCACATTTGCCCAAGAACGAGATTTATTGCTCTCTTGCAATCCTCTGTTCCTAGTTAATTGTTTTCTGTTTAATCTTGAGTGGTATTAATTGCAGAATCCCTATGAAAGCATTTGACGTGGAGACATCCCTTTCTAGCTAGTTATGCAATTTTCAGAAGCAATCCTTGACAATATCTATGATCTGGTCCAAACTTTGTTTCAATTCATCTGAAGATTATGCATTTTGATTTTATTATATACAGAGAGTATAATAACCTGTGCTTTGAATTTTCTAATGGATTCCAGTTCATCATTGAAAATTTCATAAATAGCATTTGATACTCATTTGCTCTAAACTAATCTGTAAAAAATAGTAATAACAGTAATCATTCGTTTCTCCGCAAGAAAATATGCGCATTTGGTGTAGTGGCATCATAGTACCCTCCCACGGTACTGACCGGGGTTCAATTCCCCGGATGCGCAAATCCGTCAATTTTTCAATTTTTTCAGCCCCTCGCCTTTGAAAATTGACATGATTAAAGACATCACTCACCAAAAAAAACAATGGTTGCGCCAAGCAACATTCCCTTATGGTTTGTTATAAGCGTATAAATACCATTCATCTCAAACATTATCTTACAACACATCACGAGAAAGATTATCTCTTAATTTTACAATCTTATGCAAAGGTAAAAGATTAGCCCAAACTTCCTGCAGGTAGAGGAAAAAAGATATACATCTCAACGCCACTTGGGATCAACCCCAACAGACTTGGGAGTCTCAGCGCGGGGCTGCTCGTGTGCAAAAGCGTCTCTACGAATAGGATCAGGCGTATATCGAAGACCGCTATCAAACTCTTGAACATGCGCAATTTTCCTGAAGAAAGACTTCTTCACGAATCTATCAGCCTCATTCATCACTATCTCAGGCTCCTCCACCTCTGGTATCGTTTCCCTTGTCTTCTTCTTCACGCGTACTGTCGGGGAGTGCATTATCTGTTGCTTCGCGGTGTACAGACCCAGAGATACCGATAGAGCTATCATTCCTATCACCACATAAACGGGCACAAACTCTCCCTTTATTGTCTTTTTAGTACGTTTTTCTCGCTGAGGACTGCCGAAATCAGCTGTTGGAGCATACGCCATCATTTTTGGAGAGCTTGAAGTTGCATACGTTGCAGTTCCACTCAACCGACTCACCATTGATTTCCAACAACTCTGCAGATCATAAATATCACAGAAATTGAGAGAACAACACATTCTTGAACCAAACAATAGAGAAATTAGCGATTAGTGATAACCCACCATTGATCTCAATGCCATGATTGGATGACAGAAGCTTAGATGAAATTGCGTTGAAGGACTTTGATTACCAGGGTTAGGATTAGAACAGATTACTTGCTTCTCTTTTTTTTTTTTTTTGTTTTTTGTGTTGGCAAAGGGAGTAAAAACAGATTACTTGCTTAATGGCCTCATATTCTCATTGGACACATATATTATATATATAGGAGAGGGTGATGTCTAGGGGAGAATTCTAGAGGCACGTGGCGGGGAGTGGAAATTTGAGGTACACTCGTCGAAGTAAAAGAGGTCAGCATCAACCTAGAAGGCTCACGAAGCAGCAAGTCATGTCGTACTACTGTACTTTTCTTCAGGTTAAAGTAATAGATTCAACTATTCAATCTTCTCTTGTGGATAAGGACATCCTGTGGCCAAATTAATGTCGTCAGCTGGGTCTCACATCGACCCCACAGGTTGATACTCAATGCAGTATTAACAGTAACCATACGGAAAACTTGGAAGGAAACTGGTATCAGAACCTTACAATACTCCGAAGAGTTTTATTTTATTACTATTATTATTATTTTTTTAGTAAATTGTTGTTGTGTTTAACTGATTGATACTTGATACAAATTATCAATCGCCAATTACGCTGATATTGTTTTCTTTGTGCTTGTCGAAACCACGATATTCTCCGTTTTCAATTCGGAAATTTTAGAGTATTCCGATTAAGCTACTAATAAAAGTGGCTGATATAAGCAAGCACCATTCATTTATTTAAACCAGAGACACAAAAGGGTTTAGCCAAAAAAAAAAAGAACAGAGAGAGAGAGAGAGAGAGATTATGTTCAAAAACCATCTTGGGCAAAGCAGTAAGAGTATATTCAGGGCTGGGTGCTGGGATCCATACCAATGGATTTGAGACTTGATGGTCTCAGCCCGGGTGAGCATTAATATCTTTGCGAATGGGATGGATTCAGGAATGGACTGGACGCGACTTTCAGACTCTTGAAAAGGGGCCGCCTTTCTGAAAAACGATTTCTCAGTGAACTTATAGGCCTCATGCACCCTTTTATCAGGGTACACCTCCTCAGGAATCATTTCCCTTAGCTTCTTCTTAACCCTCACAGATGGCGAGTGCATGAGCTGTGCAGACACAGCGTGGTTGATAAAAATATCATCCCAAAGGCTACATATATTGGCATAAATTCAAAACCAGCTGCTGGGGCATATGCCTTCATTTTTGCTGAGATTGAGGTGCCGTGTGCTGCACGCATCCTCTTAGGCGATTTACCATCAATTTCCAGAAGTAATCCTGCACCATACAGCAGCCAGTAAGAAGCTGACTGTGCAATACACTGCAGTACCTAACAAGAAAATAAGTAATCATTATTAGAGGACTTATAATAGAATTATTTTTAATACAACTTAACTCTATTAAATTTTTATCTCTAAAACTTGAGATCGGCTATATGAATTCTTTTTCTCTATTTTAAATAATTTTGACTTAAATTTTCAAAAATATATAATATTTCTGGGTCATATTATACTACTCTTCTCCAAGTCTTCTTTTTTTTCTATCATTTAATTTAACGTGCTCTACTTGTTTAACTAGAGCCTTCGTATGTATTATGTTTCACATGACTAAACCACCTCAATCTCACTTCTCTTAACTTATCCTCAATTGGCACCATTCCTACCTTTTCTCTAATACTCTCATTACGAACTTTATCTAGTCTAGTATAACCACTCATCCACCTTAACATTCTCATCTTGGCAACTCTTATCTTAGACACATACGACTCCTTCAATACCCAACACTCACTACCCTATAACATGGTCAATCGTATGGCTGTACGGTAAAATTTTCCTTTCAACTTATTGAAAATTTTGCGATCACATAAAACTCCCGTAGCACTTCTCCACTTCAACCATTCGGCTTTAATCGTATGACTAACATCCCCCATCTACTTGAAGGATTGAGTCGAGATATTTAAAGTGATTACTTTAGAGTAGTAACATTCCATCCAAACTAATTCATTCCCTATCACCAGTTCGGCCTTCACTGAAGTTACAATACATGCATTCTGTTTTCTTTTTACTTAACTTAAAACCCTTTGACTCTAGAGTACTTCTCCAAAGCTCTAACTTTCTATTTATTCGTTCTCGTGTTTCATCTATCAGAACTATATCATCTGCAAACATCATGCATCAAGTGATACTCTCTTGTATATGTTTCGTCAAATCATCTAAAACTAATGTAAAAAGATAAGAGCTTATAACTGAACCTTGGTGTAATCAATTGAGATAGGAAAATCTCTTGTGTCCCCTCCTACTGTGCATACAATAATAATTGCTCCTTCATACATATCTTTCAACACTTGTATGAACCTAATAGATACTCTCTTTTGTTCTAACACTTTTCGTAAAGACATCTCTTAGAGCACTATCATGAGCCTTCTTCAAATTGATAAAAATCATGTGTAGATTTTTCTTCACATCGCTATATTTATTCATCAAGCTTCTAATAAAAAAGATCGCTTCTATAGTTGAACAACCGAGCATGAAACCAAATTGATTGGGAGATATAGAAGTGTCATGATGTAGTATATATTCCATAACTCTCTCCCATAACTTCATAGTATGACTCATGAATTTAATTTTCCAATAGTTTAAGCAACACTATATGTCTCCCTTATTTTTAAAAATAGGTACTAAAATACTACCCCCTCCATTCTCTCCATTTATTAGATATTTTTTTTGAGTATAGAATCTTATTAAACAATTTAATTAACCATGCTACTCCCATATCTCCTAATCACTTACACACTTCAATTGGTATTTTAAATCAATTGTTTTTAATACAACTTATATATAAATAATTAGATTGTCTTACACGTCAAAATGGTACAATGCAACCATTTATACATGGGATAAGTATTCCCAAATCTGAAGCCATGATCAGGATAGATGAAAGATGCCATTGTCTAGGGTGGCAACTTTACATCAAAGAAACTCGGAAAGAGAGAGGCTTTGCTCAACAAGCAGTCGTCTTCAGCTACGTTCTCGGAATTTATAGAAGGTGGCGATCAGGAGAGGTTCTGGAATTACGTAATAAGCAGTGTAGAAGCCCAAGGAATGCTTCTTGTAATTCGAGTGCACAGCATCAAACATCGAAGAAGTGGCAAGTCATGCTCGTCTTCTGTTTTCTTAATTAGGGTTCTATACACCGAAACAAATTTAAGAATGGCATCTTCAAAATGCTGCACGTAGATATATGTTGGGATTCCGGATTCCCTCACAAAAGTTTCTGCTAGGAAGCTCCAAAAAGGCCACATTTCCCATTAGCTGTAACTCTCGCCTTAAGGACAATGGTTGGCCTTTCACTATGTGAGGTACAAATTTTGAAGTTTGCAACTGCAATTTCACTATGAATCTCCTGCTTAAACCAAACGATTGTTCAAAGGGAATTTGCATATCGGTGGACGTATATAAATATTTGTCCTTACATAATCCAATTTTCACACTTTTGTTCTTTGTCCTCATCCAAGAATTCTAGCGCAACTGGCTAGCAGTCATCTCCCCCACCATCCACTTCCCCTAAAAACTCATAAATAATACAGAGAACGCAAACTAGCATTTATATGCTGAAAGTTCAGGCCTATTACTACCACACTTCAAATTGATGTTCCCTAATTCCATCTAAAACCTTATTTATCTCATCTCTTTGTGCATGCAAACTATCTCCTGCAAGAAACTCATGTACAATCCCATCCAACTGAATTAAGCTACAACCAGTATTCTTCTTTACAATACTATTGCCACTCATCAAACTCCTAATCTTCACCACATCTTCCCATCGATCTGCATTGGCATAAACATTAGCCAAGATTGAATAAACCCCACCATCTTCAGGTTTTAACTCCATCACCTGCTTTGCTGCCATCTCTGCAATTTCAACATTCCCATGTATCCTACACCCTCCTAGCAAACCACTCCACGCAGACATATCACCACCCGTAGGCAAGTTTTTTATCATTTCTATTGCTTCTTTGATCAACCCAGCCCGGCCTAGCAAATCAGCCATGCACCCATAGTGTTTGGGCTCTCGACGGACACCATAAAAAGATTCCATCTCATGGAAAATCTTCCTGGCCTCATCTACCAGGCCCCCATGGCTACATCCTACTAAAACTCCTAAAAAGCTAACTCCGTCAGGTTTAACCCCAGCCTCCATCATTCTTGAGAAGTAATTTAGCAATAACTCACCAAGACCGTGCATTGCAATGCCGACTAGCATCGCGTTCCATGTAATCAAACTTTTATCAGGGCTCAATTCAAAAATCTTTAGAGCAGTGCCAATGCACCCACACTTCGCATAAAGATCAACCAACCCCGTTGATAAAAAAGAATCAATCGGTATATTATTCTTTTCAATATAATTGCGAACCTGCGTCCCTTTTTCCAGTTCACCTAGTTGTGCACAAGCAGAAAGAGCAGACACCAATGCAATATTATCAGGTCCAAGCTTTAAATCCATCATAAGATCAAATAATTCAATTGCCTCCTTGCAATATCTTCCCTGGGCATACCCTGCCATAAGAGTACCCCAAGACACAGAATCTCGCACAGACATCCGATCAAAAATTTCCCGTGCCTTTTCAATGTCACCGACTTTAACGAACCCGTCAATCAACGCATTGTAAGAGACCACATCTTGATGAGAACTTTCCTCAAACACCTGATAAGCATAATTTAAGCGATTAGATACCGAATACACATGAATGAGAGAATTCATCACGTACAAATCTGAGACAAACCCAAATCTCAGAACTTGAGAATGTAGCGATTGGGCCAACGAAAGAAAGCGAAGCTGTGTGCAAGCTTTGAGGGCAAAAGGGAAGGAGTGGAAGTCAGGAGGTACAGAGAAACGGCGCATTTGTCGAAAGAAATGGAGGGCGAGGAAAGGAGAGGAATGGAGGGTGTGGATCCTAATGACAAGATTGTAGCAAAAGGGAGAGGGGTTTGGAATAGCATTGAATACGGAGACTGCATAGTGCAACAGAGACGATGATGATTTGGGGGTAATTGCCTTGGTGAGAGCGTAGAGGATTTTGGTTAAAATTTGAGAACTGCTAAGAGAGAGGAGGCCATAAGTGACAGCGTGGGCATGGACTTGGTGGAGTTGAAGGTTGGTTTTGCATTGCTTGAGGAGATAGTTAATTGAAAGATAGCATATTTGTGAGTGGTTGGCGATTGGCATTCAAAGCTCTCTCGCACTGCCCGTCTCATCCTTGAGATGCAAAGCCGTTCATATCTGACCTTTGC
Organism: Hevea brasiliensis; assembly: GCF_030052815.1. Taxonomy (NCBI): domain Eukaryota; kingdom Viridiplantae; phylum Streptophyta; class Magnoliopsida; order Malpighiales; family Euphorbiaceae; genus Hevea; species Hevea brasiliensis. The sequence continues at coordinate 84,950,856 of NC_079505.1, read as the reverse complement.
GTGCAAAAACAGACTTGAAAAAAGGGGCAAAAAAATGAAAATAAAAAAATAAACGTGAACGGCAGGATTCGAACCTGCGCGGGCAGAGCCCACATGATTTCTAGTCATGCCCGATAACCACTCCGGCACGTCCACTTGTCTTGTGATGGTTCTGAGTCCTTTAATTTAATATAAAAGAACAAATCGACCAAGGGAAGAAGAAGCACTGGATGATGTATTTTGGGACTATTTGATATAAAAAGTGAAACGTTTTTATTAATCGTTTATTATGGTAAAAATTTTAATTTTATACTATACATTTAAGAGCATTTATAATTGACATACCCAAATCAATTTGAAAATTTTTGAATTTTTTATTTAGAGCAGTGAGTAATAATAAAAAAAAAAGTTAAAAAATAATTTATAATTAATGTATTTTATTGTGATTAATAAAATTAATTTTAAAATTATAAAATTTAGATATAATTACTCTTAATATTAAAAATTATACTACGTTATCTAAAATTAAAATGTTTTTGATATAACTGCCTATTAGTGAAAATTTTTCCCTTTTCTACCCAATTAACATATATATTATGCATATTTTAAAAATGATATACTTTTTAGGGTGTTTTCAAAACTACAAATTGCACACATAAAAGGCAATAATACCTAATTTCTTTCTTATTTTACTCATGAGGGTTGGTAATTATTAACACCAAAAGGAAGAAAAAAAAAGTCCAAATTCCTATCTTATTTAACACAAAAGTTACCAAAAATAAAGCAAAAGAAATCTCCATTATCTTGTATTCAAAAGCTTAAGTTTATCCAACTATGGATGCTAGTGCTTCGCAATTATCGCAAGAAATACACGATACGATGAGAGTTGAAAGGGTGAATCTGATATAAACTCAAATTCATATGAAAGTAAATTTAATTATTATTAAATTAAATATTTATGTCGACATATATACAAAATTAATTAAAGTATATATATAAAGTGTATAAATTTATGTACAAAAATTCAATCTAACAATGAATACATTCATACTCATATAGACACACTTGAATTAGAAATTAGAATAACAACTTGTTAGAGTTTGAAAATAAAGATAATCACCAAAACCAATGGTTCCTCACCACTAATCTAAAAAGATATTTGACATTTCATTTTGTCACAGTCTTCCCATATTTAGCAGCTAATTGTGCCTCCCACTTAGATGGATTAGTGCTATTTGACACAGATTCTGACATCTATACAAAAGGGGTGAGAGCTGGACGGTGCAAAACCATCGTACCTTAAAAAAAAAGAAGAGCATATCTAATTCCATATTCTCTCTTTAGTCTTTAGGGTACTCTCCTATGCTACTTTTCCAATTATTTATAATTTGATTACCTCTTTGGAGGAGGAGCCTTCCACCTGTTCTCTATTGATTATTCAATTTCTTTAGCTTTTCTTCATCACATGAAAAATGACTGGGCTCTCCCTGTTTAGATGTCTTGATTCTTGATGTAGATAAACTACTAGTGTAATTTATGTGAAGATAGAAGAAGAATAATATTCTTAGTGGGATAAGCATGACCCAATAAGAGGAATAATATGCCTTTGTGGACCATTTTCAAGTATGAAATTGAATTGACACTGTTAGGGCTCTTGTGTCCAAAGGTCATTATATATACATGGAACACTGGAAAGAGAAGAAGCAATGCAAATGCTACTCCTAGTTCTTTTCTTGCTCTCTCTGAAGTAACAAGGTTTTGACACACCATGCGGAGGAAAAGAAAAAAGAAGAAGATGGGAACTTCATGCGTTGGATAATGGTAACCCCCTTCAGTTCCCCTCCCTCTCTCCCTTCATGGGGTGGAAGTGGGGGCCGGCAAAAGGCAAGTCACAAAGGCAAAGGGAAGGTCATGCCTTTCTTCAGAGTTTGTTAATTGTTTCTTTTGTTCTTCATCTTGTATCGGTATATATATATATATATCTCCTTGGCATAAACCGAGTGTATATATTTCACTCAGGAGCTGTGTGATCCTATAGGTAAAAGCTATGCCGAGCTGTTTAATTTCAGTGTTAGTTTATGGCTGCTTCCTTGATGTCTGCTTGCTATCTTTTGTTTTTGGTTATATTTTCTAATGGTTCAAACTCTCTCTCTTCTCCCCCATTGCAAAATAAACTTGATAGCCATTAGCCATACACAGCACAAGTTGATTATTTTATAGACATTAACACACTACATGCTTTTGCATATTATCAATATCCATACAGGTAACAAATTAATAAATTACTGAAACATGCTTATATTTTAAAGACAAAATATCAAAATGTGAATTTACTTTTTTGCAACATATTTTTCATAAATACAATTATTTTTTTCTTATTAACAACAATTAAAATGAAATAAAAACCAAACAGCCTTTATGTTCAAATGGTCATTCCCTGTATTTGTTGATGATGAGTGGACAGCCTTTTCTATGGCGAATGTGAGGTCAAAGAAGAAAAAGTAAATTCTATTAATGAGGCGCTAATACAGATTTAAATTTAATTAAACTCCTAAAAATATATTGTTTAAATATTATTTAAAAATAAATTAATCATTTTAATTAATATATTTAAAATAATAATTTAAAATTGCAGTTTAAATATATTTAAAAAAAAATATATCTATTTTTTAACAACAAATCTATCAACAGTAATCCTAAACAAAGAAGCCAATTTTTTTTTCTTAAATGGTTCAAAGCATGCTATATAAAAATTTAAAGCAAGGGAATTAGGAACACCGACGCACAAGCAAGCCGAAGCATTGAGCATCCAACTAATATCTAACCCCACAGCCAAAGCTATGGAAGCATAAGCATGATAATCGACCTACACATGCAAAGCTATCTCAAATCTGTGTTAACCAGATTCTGGTCACTTGAGGACACATGGGTCCATAATGTGTCCGCAAAACCTTCATCCCCTAAGCAGAATATAATTAAGCATAGGTGATATGGTTTACTAGTAAAGATAGTTGATAATAAAGATGACGAAGGTCGCTATGTCTCCTCGACTTCAGGAAGTAATGAAAATTAGAAGTTGTCATCTTAGAGATAATGTAATCACAAGTTTGAAACAAAAGTGGGAATGGCGAGAGAAGAAAATGAAGAAGACCCATCACCTTCAAAAGTCGGACATTATGATGTCATATGATATTGTTTCTCAGCGCTACCTTGATAAGGCTAATAAGCTTCCGGAAAAAACCTCTTCGGCTAACAAAACTATGTGCCCCAATTTACGAAGGGGAATTACCGTCTTTTCTATAACTCAACAAGTCTCAAATAATTGTATTGCCTACTTGACTAGCAATCCTATTCTTATTTTCGTCATCATCGGCATATGACCATTTCCATATCTGAAATCCTTTTAGTTGCCACAGGACGTGACTACAGTGCCCCCCAATCAAAGATCCAGACTCTTTTTCATAGCTTCGTAAACCAAATATGTTATGCTTGCAGATGGCACAACCTTGAGAAGATTTGGGAAGAGTCCTTTGTAGAAACCTCTATAACCTTCATTCTGGAGTGTTCTCCAAAATACATCAGACATACCCTTATAAGCAGCAGCAGAATTAGAACGTTGTGCTTGCATTCTGAAAATAAAGAGCAAAGCAGAAATGAAACATTGAGCTTGCTTTCGGAAAAGATAATAGAAGTTCATTGAGATTAACCCAAGAACAGGTGAAAGATTCAACCTCCACCCCCAACCCACCAAAATATATACGTATATGGACAACAGAAAGGATACCTGGTTCTAATAACCTGCAAGGGATAAACACATGATGCTCCAAAGGCTGCTGAGACTGTCCCACAACCCAATTGCACAAGAGGACCCGGTTCTATAGAAAATTAAAGCTTTAGAACAATGACTCCTATTAAATCATAAAACTTAAGAGAGAAGATGATAAAAAATATAAATGAGAAAATGTACCACTGTCATGCAGAATATATGTCTTTGACATGTCTTTCAGCGTTTCATAGGCAGCAAGGTCAATGCCAGCATAAGGTATCATTCCAAGAAGAGATGGCACAAGGCCTTTATAAAAGGCTCGTGGTCCTTCCTGAACCCATATATTCTTTGTTAGAGCTCCCAGCTTCGGAGCATTTCCACCTTCACAAACTTGCAATCGAGTTTTCACAAGATCTAATGGATAGATAGCAGTTTGTGCCACTGCACCAGCCATTCCACCGGCCAAAAGTCTCTCAGCAGGACCTATAACATCTTTGTCTCCCCCCTTAAAATCCCCAATGACGTTCTTCAACAATTCATAAGAATAAAACTTAATAGCGCTTTCTGGTGCTACCTTCACAACATTTATTCCATTACCTCGAAAGAAACCCAATAAGCCATCTTGTTTCCAAATCTTCTTTACAGCAGAAACAAAACGAGCATGTGTTGTCTGAACTTGCAAAAACACCTTCAAGCGATCAAGTGGAGCAGTTGCAGTACGAGAGGCAGCTCCTGCTATTCCCCCTGCAATAAAATATTTACTCCTATTAACATGCTCACTGATGCCTTCTGGAATAACAGCTTGCTCTCCAATATCTACGAGGCATACCCTTTCCCAGTAATGGTATATGTTTTCAATTGTAGCTTCATGTGGATAAAGCAAAAGAAAATCTCTCCATTCTTCAAAAGTTATAATTCCATTATTATCCTTATCAACATGCTCCACAAAACGGGCAAGCTCCTCATCATCGATTTCAATCCCTGTGAAGCAGAAACTGCCAGGGCTTATAAGATGAAAACAACAAATATATTCAAAGCATGGCCTTACAAATGCATAGAGCATAAAAAAGAACTAGCATATGCAGGTAACCATATCACACTAAGAAGTAGGTTTTGCCAGGATGAAACAAGTTCCAGTATAAATAAATAATTAGAAATGGTAACTTAAAGGCAGTAATTGTTAACAGAGTTCACATAGTCAAGGATAGAAGAAGACCTTCCCAAAAGCAATGTGATGTAACACCTATTGAGGAAAAGGAGAGGAATGCAAGAGAAAATAGAAGAAGAAAACATAAGCGTTGAAGACAAAGAAGCGGGATGAAATAGGAAATGGAGAGAAAGCAAATAAAGAAGTAGGGAAGAAATTTGAGATAGAGAAAATAAAAAATTCACTCAATTTGAGAAGAATTTTGGAAATTGTCAGTAGAGTGACTTTCACATCAATTACACTTAGGCAAAGGTAATTTAAACGTTAAGCCAATAATAACACTTCTACAAGATACAAAACATTAAGAAAGCAATACAGATCAACGATCAACCTCTGGCCTATAATAATGGGGGATGGCAAGTGAAAATTTTTCATCACATGGAACAATGCTACAAAAACGGCAGCCGCAAGCAGCTCCCAAAACCCAACCAGGACACAAGATGGAATTTCTCACTTATACAGAAAGAACATTGCCCACCTTGCAATCCAAAACTAACACAAAAGAAAAAAAGCTCAGGCACTAAAAATTCAGTTCAGATCATGCCAACCAGATTGCTAGCAAGAATGTCCAAACTGCTATTTTGTGGCATACTATCAACCAACCTTAAAGCATGAATGTAAGCATAGGATCCAAATAAATAGAAGAATTCAAGAGACCGTCTAAAACAAATCTATTAAGAGAATTAAAGCTTCATCCTTTGTTTATAAAAATTATAATTCTACGTTGAACGTCTGATTTAGCAAATATATAGTTAACCGCAACTATCGGAAATAAAGTTTTCCAATCTAACTAAGCATGCAAGCAACTGGTACCCACCGAATAACTACTTGTTTTCTATCAGAAATATCAAAAGAATCATCATATCCTCTTATTAACCATTATATAATCAAGCACTACACAAATTAACAGCATAATTTCACTGTGAATGTGATTGATCAACGCAGTCCCTATAACTATAAGAAAATATTTCGAAGTTAAAAATAATAAAGCAGTGAAATTTATACCAGCCTTGACAAGCGCATCCCATAACTCTTCAGGCAAAATGCACCCGTTGTGTTCCACATCAATAGCCTGAAAAATCCGGTACAGCTCCAGCTCTTTATCGTCCATATACCTCCTAAACTCCTGATAATCTACCCGTCCATCCCTATTCGCATCGCAAACCTTCAACAAATCCTTAGCGTATTTATACTCCGCCGGAATCTGCAGCGCCGATAATCCTGCCTCGATCTGCGCGTAATCCAAGTATCCAGTATTCGAGGCGTCAAAGAAATTAAACAGACTCCGTAATCTAACATCCCTCTCTTCTTTGGTTTCCCGCAATGCCAACAGGACATGATCCATTGATATAGGACCCGATTTCTTAACCGGGTTGCAACAACCGGAGCGGTTGGGGTTTGTATCCATCTCCGGCAACCCAACACGGTGCTCGACGGCGTGACCCGCCCCGGACATGATAAAAATTCCCAAATTGCGAAAACGCTAACTTTGGGTTCGGAGCACAAGCTGCATCAAAGGGGCTATTTTTCCCCGTTTGTTGGTATAGATCTCAGTGGGTTGACCAAGTAATTAACAAGGAAACAATTAAAACAGAAACGGGTTTCCAGTTAAGGAAAGAACCTGTTAAAATTCGACTGGAATCAGTGGGAGGAGAAAGAAAGGAGTAGAAGTGGTGGCTCAAGAAAAGATGTCAAAATGCGGAAGACGGGAGATTGGGTTTGAAATGCAAAGAGTGAGAATGGGGTGGTTTCAGGCGACAAAAGCTTCATTAGTCCAAGCGCCAATGGCGGGTGAGAGAGGAAGCATTGCCCAGATACTATTGAGTTCACAGGAGCTTGAATTGGCACGTGTAATTGATGAGTTTTATGGGAATTGACGAGTAAATGGGGGTATGGTCACGTAAAAGATAGAGAAGAGTTAAACAGTAACCCAAAATGATGGTGGGATTAAATGCCCATTCTGGCTTAATATAACGTCTCCCATATGTTTGTGCAATTGCGCGAGAGAGGCATGAAAAGGAAATTGCCTTGTTGGCTAGTTCTTCAATCTCAATAAAAGTAACTATTTCTTTTATTGGCCTTGGCCTCTCAATTCTCAAGTTTGAAGAAGAGAAGAAGGGACCCGAACCGAATACGGAATATTCTTATGGCTGGGCCGATTTTTCTTTTGTCTAACTCCTTGCACCTGGCCCAATAGGCGGGTTCTTATGTGAAAAAAAATCTCCAGCACAAACTCGAAAATTTTTTTATATGGGTTCATATATAAAAAAAGAAAAAAACATATGGGAAAAAACTTTTTTTTTTATTTTAATATAATTAAGATTATAAAATATTAAAATAAAAAGAAAAACAAACTTAGATTAAGCGAAAGCAGAGAACCTAGTTTTGCAGGAACAGAATCTAATACATAGTTTTAGTTTTATCAACTCCTCTATTGGCCAAGAAATATTACATTCAATATGATTGATTCCGCTTGCTTTGAGTTGTTCATATCTATCCATACTGCTTTCGTAAAGAGAATGAGAAGTTCAGTCTCAGAAAATTATTTATGTCAATTTCAAAGCCAAGCCTTTATTCAGGATGCACTGCACAACTCTACACCCGAATTGGTTGGTAGCCATCATCGTTTCCCTTCTTTAACCAAGAATGAACAGCAGCAGCTACACCAACGGTTATTGCAAATCCCAACAGAACTACTACAGCCCAAGCATGTGTGGATGGTTCCACGCTTTCATGTGCCTACAAGAACCAAGATATGTTTCAGGTTTCGGATTATTAATAACCCAGAAGGCTAGTGTCCCTATATTCAACAACAACTAAAACTAAGCATTAATCCTAAACTAGTTAGAGTTAAATCATTTTTTACCATTCAGCTCTATTTGAGGCCAATTCTGCAGTGTCAATGAATATAATATTTAGACATTTTAGAGTATCCCTAAACATTAAGAACGATAACAAAAACCCTGTCCAGATGGCCAGACTGCATTTGACCCATAAAATGCCATTTATCCTTGCACAAAAGCTTGTACCTCAGTAAAACACTGGGAAAAAAATGTCTAATTTTCCACTCTATATAGTCTGTCCTCTCGCCAAATACAGCAATAATTTCTTCTAACATCTTAAAATGCATGTGTGTGTGCACGCACATATGACTTAGCGAGAGACTGTGTGATAAAGACAAACAACACAATTTGGATATCGAACAAGAACTTACATGAACAAGAGAATCTAAGAAAGTTGTGTGCTTTGGTGTCCGGTCTGCAACCAAAATGTAGAAAAGCCCCATAACTCCTGTGTGCTTTTGAGCATTGCTGTACTTAGATTCCAGAATTAGCCTCTCCCCGTCTGCTATCTCTATAGAACCTGGTTTAGGATAACAGGTGGACATTCCTACAATATAACCAGCCTCGTTTCCTGCCTCCATTCCTTCCCCATAAGTTGGTACTGAGGTGCATATAACACGTCCATCCTGAATTCACCAAATAGGCAGATCATTGGCAATTTAGCACAAAAAGTTATTGTGATTCCTTCCCCCAACCCAAATTACACAGTAACAAATGTGAAGTTTTTATGGCATGATCAATGATAAAAGTGAGATTAGCAGTGATGAACAGGAAAGCTTTTTGTTAGCAGAGGAAAAATGAAATTTCACTGACAATTTTGGACCAGACAGATCATGTTAGTAGGTTATTATCATATGGAATAAAAAACTCTGAAGTGGAGTCAACTGTAGGCTGGGAGCACAAATTATGACTGAGAGACAATGTATCATTGTATATTTTTTTAACTAAATGTATCATTGTATATCACTAGTAGGAAGTGAAGATATTCTGTTCCATAGGGACATGAAGGCACTTTCTCAGAGGAGATGTACCATAAGCATTAGACTCCATATGGATAAGATTCATCCCAGGGCAATCATTTAAATAGCTTTTAGAATACGTGCATTAGGAAACTCAACTCAATTCAACTAAACTTTTATCCAAAAAATTTATTGGGGTTGGCTATGTGGATTCTTTTTCTCTACTCTAAACGATTTTGTGTTAAATCTTCAGAAATGTGTAATGCTTTTAGGTCATCCTCCAAGTCAGTTTAGGTCTACCCCTTCTTTTCTTTCTATCATCTAATCTAATGTGCTATACTTGTCTAACTGGAACCTCTGTATATCTACACTTCACATGACCAAACCATCTCAATCTCCCTTTTCTCAACTTATCCTCAATTGGCACCACTTCTATCTTTTCTCTAATAACTAGGAAACATAGAGAAGAAATTATCAAAGTCTTTCAAAAATTCACATGGCAATACATATAGTTGTCTGGTAACGTTCAAAAGGCCTAATTTTTTAATCACACAAAATGATTGAGGAAAGATGCATTAGTCTTATAAAACTGGGAAGATTATAAACCAAGCACCAGAAATTTCCATAATTCATATATAGTGCAATGCAATCAAAAGGATGTCAATACAAGTACAATAAACTAGTTAGTTTTTTAAACAAAAATAAACATCTTAAATGCTACGGCCACAAAGATGAAAGCATAAAAAAGTCGAAAGTTTAGGACCAAAATCACCTCTCCATGCAGAGTTGAACCAACACCCCCAGTATGCTGGTGGGCAACGCCATATATGACATAACCACCTGTTGGCATGGTTAGGCTTGTCCTTTTGATGTGAATGCACCCATTACCCGTCACACCAGTTGTGCTGCAAGCCTCTACCTCATACTCAACCTGCACAAAAAAATATCATATTGATTTACAGTGCAATAGAAGGTGGATGATATTATTGGAAAACAAATATTATTTGTCTCAACCATTTGTTTGATAAAAATTATGAAACCTGGAAGTTCATTACATTGTTTAAGCCGTAAAACTAAATATCCGTGCTGTTTAATTAATCTGAAATTGGACTTATCTAGTGTCGTGTTTTAATTACAAGACATCATAAATGATAATAAATCATTAGATAATCTGTGCACATAGAATATGGTATAGAATCCAAACAATGATCCTCATACCTAAATACTAATCCAAGCATATATACTATCAAACAAAAGGATCATTTAGTGATATTTGCAAAAGCCTGGGCCGTTCTCATATATGTCTACAACAGCTTAAGATTGGGGTTATAGCATGTGACTATATGGAGAGTCTGCCTTTGTTGAGGAATTTACATCTACTCTGCACCTATCATTAATTGCATTTCACTGCAATTCATTTAATAACAGATAGATAGCATTCTGTTAGAGAAGTTTGTAAAACCCACAGAATTTCTGCCTGTCGACCATTATTTGCATGGGTATCAAGGTACATTCAACACATTAAATTTTTTTTATTTTTCTGATACTTTTTCTACTATCATTGGCACCATCTTGTATCAAAAAGATTTTTGTGATTTTGACAAGTAGGCAACATAAATGCCTGACTTAATTTGCAGTTAATGTCTAAACACCACCAAAGTTACCGACCTGGCAACCACTCTCTGTATTTATTCCTGTAGAGACATTCAGCCTTTTCCCAGTATCAGTGACATCAAATATAAAGATTTTAACTGGGATGATGGAACTATCCCAAGCAATCCACTTCACTGTATACCTAAGGTAGAGGCTCCGGCTGGTCCCCTCAAAACCTGTTCTAACTTTGCACTGTGTATGGTCATAGCAACAAAATAACCCTCCTTTATAGTCTGGCCTCAGAGGACGATCATATTCATCGACTGTGACATTGTATAGGTCACACCTGCATTCAGTGCATCCCAACTTATCTTCAGCCCCTCGAGTATCGATTGCATGCACATTAAGCAACCATCTCTCCTCATATCCTGCAGGAATTTCAGCAGGATTACCGATTTCTATTCCATAAGGATCTGGAACATGGGTAGCTGTTCTCCGTGTTTCAGATCCAAGGCCAAAATACTGTCTAAGAAGACTGCCTTGGCATATCCCACTGTTCCCTGCAAAAAGATGATCTGATTGACGAACCTGCAGCCTGTCATTGTTCTCAATATTTGCCACATCCAAACGTTGATAGTATCTTACAACAACCCAGTGGTGCAGATATGTTTCATGAAGTGGGACAGGATTCCCAGCCTCATCAATTACTTCAGCATTAAAACTCTTAATAGCAATATGACCTCTTGGGAAATCTATGTTGTAGTAAAATCTGTTCTCAACTGATCCTGGTCCCAACACAAACTTGGGGGATAGAAAAGTGGCAGACTTTATCTCATTTCCATTCTCCAGTGAGGCTTGTGAATAAGAAGTGTGAAATGCCAGTATCAATATTGATATGGAAAGTAAGCTTCCAAGATAAGGACCCGCCATGACTTCTGCCAATTCCAATATATCATCTTAAACCATATAACATTTCATAAACTCAATTACACAGTATCAAGGAATAGAAACCAAAAAAGAAAAAAAAATTAAGTATGCAGAAAACTACTGAAAAAGAAAAAAAAAAGGAGACTAGCACTTCCAAAAATTATTTTTCCTTTCCCTGAAATTTGCTTCTAAACCATAGAAAAGCTGCAGAAAGTTTCAATATAAATTGATTATTATTGCACTTCGCTTACCAAGGAGTACTTACTGAAGAAAAAAAAAATCAACATTTAAAATAGAACAAAACATATTTGATTCAAACCAACAACTAAGACAGATTGGAGTTGAAATTTAGAAATTGAGCCAAACATTTGTTCAAATTAATCAAAGCGACTGTTTAATCAAAAACCAATTGATTAAACAGATGATTGCTAATCGCAAAAACATCAAACAGATCAACAGGCACAACGACGTACTAAAAATTATTCTACAATGATTTGCTCCTGAATTTGGAAGGCCCAATTTCCAACACAAAAAATATCGAAGCTTTATCCGTTATGGGAAGGGAAGCTAATAGCTCTTGTTTTGCCTTTTTGTACCTCACTTTTCTCTGGCTAGTGAGAAGATTTTACACCTTTCGGCTTCACTTTCACCTGCAACATGAAAGCTTCAAACTTGAATCCTGGTTCATCCAATTAAGCTTTTTGAAAATAAACGAAGAGAGAAGGAAAAAAAAAAAAAAAACTCCTTGGTTCCGAGCAGAGTGAGGCCTTGGGACAGTAGCGTGTAGCCGTATAGGATCTTTCCACCATGAAAGGGACGACCGAATGGGTATTCTGCAAAATGCCACGTGTCCGAATGGGCAGGAAATTTTAGCATACAGCTACGGACAAAAAGCGCGTCTGTACCCGGATCTTGTTGATTATATCAAGAAACAACCAAAGATGTTTAAATGGCTAATTTGGCATTATTATCATTATAATTTTTCTTTCTCAAATTATAAATATTTTTTTAAGTAAGAGTTCATATTTATAAATACTTATATAAAAATAAATTTCATAAAATAATAACTATCTAAAAGTAAATCTTATAAATAAAATTAATTAATTAATATCTTTTTATTTTATAATTAAATTTATTTACTTATTAATTATTTATTGATTTATTGTTTCATATAAAATACTGACATAGAATAAGATTCATTATAAAGTGCTGGTTACTTGTCTTCTCATCTCATTTGTTTAGTTCACATTGCACAAAACTAATAAATAAAATTTTTTATTTTTATATAATTTAAAGATATAATTAATATAAATAAAATTTTATTTTTTAATTATATCATATTTATATTATTTTATTAAAAATTAAATAACTCTTGTTATTAAATTTTTTTCATATAAAAAAAAATTACTTTTATAATGCATATTACGATGAGAATATTATTAATAAATTACAATTTCAAAATAAAGATTAACCTACAATTTAAAAAATGTAAAAAAAATAAAATAAATCTATTTTTATCCAACGAAAAGAGTATCGAACTGTCACTTCATATAAATATGCATATATAAAATATAAATTAATCATAAAATGTAATTAAATAATAATAAATTTTATAAAATTTAATTTTATGCATATATTAATTTTTTAAAAATTATAGTCATACTTTTATTTAATTATTATTCTACAATTAATATACCATGTCATATATTAATTATATATGAAATAAGTAGAGTAGGATATAATTACTCCCATTAATGTGCATGATAATCGCCCATTATGGATGCAGTGGCAGACTTATGGGGAGTGTGCCACTGCCTCTAATCCAAAAATATTTTTAAAGATTTATTCTTGTGTAATTAATATTGTCCCAACCCTAACTTGATTACTTCCTCTAACTCAGACTTAATTTTTTTTTCCTTTTTAAATATAAGTTAAATTATTCTTCACAATCTTATATAAGCTAATTCTATAATTTTAATTCATAATTAAATAAATATTATAATTTAACAAAATTACAATTTCATTATATTTTTAATTTTCATTCTATTCTATAATTAAAATATAATTTAATTTGATAGGTTATTTATTAAAGTTTAATATTTAATATAGGTGGAAGGAAATTTTTTATTAATTTTCAACTACTTGTGTATTATTTTTATAATTATGTATAAATATAAATTATGAACTTATAAAACTTTTCATACAATTTTAACTTATCACTTTTATATTTATATGCATATTTGAATCGTGAATTAATAAAATTTTAAATTAATAAAATTAAAAAGTTGATATTATGAGCTAAAATAAAATTTTTAATGCATATTCCATAAAAAGGTTTCCAAAATTTAGGAGCTAATATTTCAACTCTAATTTAAAGTAATCACTCATCTTTTAAAAAAAATTATAAAATCTCTGTTTTTTAATGTTAATTTTTTATTTGGCCACTATAAATTAATAATTAAATAACTGAGCATGTATTATATAATATGGAAAATAAAAATTGAAATTTTAAAATAAAATAAAATAAAATAAATTAGTAAAGTGCAATGGCCCGTTTTTGGTTGGAGTGATGTCACACGACAGAGCAATAAATGTTGCCATGGTAGGCAACGAGAAATGATCGGCAATCAGCACAGGGAAGGGAAGGGAAGGGAAGGGAAGGGCCTACATCATGATAAAAATATTGAAAACGACAAAACGAATTAACAGAGACGAAAACTGATGTTGAATATTCCACAAGTAGACGGGCTTTGGTTCAATCCTTTCACGAACATCTAAGTGCCCACCTCATTACTTCCAATTGATTTCTGATATAACTCATCTTACAGACTCTCCGATATCATTGACTTCCAATTGCTACACGAGTCCCTTGTTGATTCACACATAAGCGTATTTGCTTTCTACTTTCCATACATAAAAGCTCAAAACACTATTGCATATGTTTACATTATTTTTGGGTAGGCGTAGTAATAATACAAACTTTATGCCATAATTGGTTGGTAGCCATCTTTTACCTTCCTCTTTAGCTGATATCGAATTGTAATGGCAATAGCTATTGCTAGTCCCAGCAGTGCCACCACTGCTACTGCCCAAGAATAAGAGGAGGATTTCATGTCTTCATTTATCTGCAACAACCATAGACACCATCTGAGGTTAGAGCTGCTAATTAGTGTTAACCAAATAGACTCTCGGCCTTCTTTCCTTTTAATTTCCACTGAGAATTCCTACTAACAACTTACATGAACATGATTTGTGTGTGAAAAAGGCTTAGCCTTTGGTATTTGGTCTGCAACCAAAATGTAGAATAGCCCCATAACTCCTGTATGCATTTGAGTTCTGCTATACTTAGATTCCAGGATTAGATTCTCCCCATCAGCAATCTCTACAGAGCCCGGCTCGGGATAACAAGTGGACATCCCTACAATGTAACCAGCCTCATTTCCTGCCTCTTTTCCTTCTCCATAGGTCGGAATTGAACTGCATATAACACGTCCATCCTGAATTCACCACGCAAACAATTAAATGCAAAGCATTCCATTCCATAGAAAGAAAATGTTATATATTACAAACTATAAATTAATTTGAGGTCGAAAATCACCTGCCTATATAGAGTTGAACCGGTCCCTCCAGTATGCTGATGAGCAACGCCATAGATGACAAAACCACCAGTAGGCATGGTGAGGCTTGTCCTTTTGACGTCAATACATTCATCGACACCCACACCAGTGCCATTGCAAGGCATAACTTCATACTCGACCTGCTTCCAAGAGGGAAGAAATTATAAGAAAGAAATAGGGAATATATATGAATCCCTGATTTATTTTTTCATGTGGAAGTTTATCACCTGGCAGCCATTCTCAGGACTGAGTTCCGTTGAACCTGTAATCCTTTTTCCAGTATCAGTGACATCAAATATAAAGATTTTAACTGGGATAATTGAACTATCCCAGTCAACCCACTTCACTGTATACCGTAGGTAGAGGCTCCTCTTGACACCCTCAAAACCTGGTCTTATTCTGCACTGTGTGCGATCATAGCAACAATAAAAACCTCCGGTATAATCCGGCCTCAAAGGTTTACCATTTTCATCCACCGTGACGTTGTAAAGATCACATTTGCATTCAGTGCATCCCAACCTATCTTCAACACCCCGGGTATCGATGGCATGTACATTAAGCATCCATCTCTCCTCATATCCTGTAGGAATTTCAGCAGGATTTCCAATTTCTATTCCATAAGGATCAGGAACATGTGTAGCCGTTTTTCGCGTTTCTGATCCAAGGCCAAAATACTGTCTAAGAACACGACCCTGGCATATTCCACTGTTCCCTGCAAACTTATAATCTGATCGTTGATTGTTCTCAGTGGCTGAAGCTTTATCTTTGCGTTGATAGTATCTATCAACGACCCAGTGGTGAAGATAAGTTTCATGGAGGGGGACAGGATTCCCAGACCGATCAATTACTTCAGCATTAAAGCTCTTGAGAGCAATATGACCTCTTGGGAAGTCAACATTGAAATAATTTCTGTTCTCAACTGATCCTGGTCCCAATACAAACTCAGGAGAGAGGAAAGTAGCGGATTTGATATTATGATTTCCATTTTCCAGAGGATCTTGCGAACAAGAGAAGTTAAATACAAGTAGCAATATTGCCAATGAAAGTAATGAACCTTGAGAACAAAGAGCCATATTCCCTGAAAATTTCAATATTTATTTCAGGTTAAACTCGAGCAAGGATTTGGAAGGTCTGCAACGATTTGACTGGAGAACAAAATACAATAGAAATTTCCATACTAGCTAGCAACAAATATCACAGCAGTTTCTATGTATCATAATATCAAAATTCTTCAAGTCCAACCCAAATGAACATGAAACCTAATTAAGTTTCTGTCGTAAAAGTCGATCGCTGCAAAGCTATAACATAAAATTTTCTATCTACAAGACGATTAAAAAAATCAACAGATTAATTAAACTAACTTAGAACTGGAAAGTCTATATGAAACATGAAAGAGCTTACCCAAATTCAGTAGTTGCTGCCCTTTCAAAGTCGTACGTTGATCATACACTCAAATTATTTCTTCGTTTCTAGCAAGTGAACATAATCGTATCCTAGCTATAACAGCACAATTAAAACATTGAGCATGACCATTGCTAAATGAAGCAAAGGTAGGCGCGCCTATGAGTTATCGACGCGTGTTCTATCATGGTGAGTCATTGATTACGTTATCAAGCTAGAATTTTGGACACGCTTGGAAATTTGAATTTTCAAACCGTAATTTGGAAGAAATAATTGAAAAAAATGTCATCAGGAAAAAAAATAAAGGAAAAAAGAAATAATTGATGACACTATAGTGCATCAATGTTAATGAATAGTACAATTTTAATTTCGAAGGAAATAAAAAGAAATCCCCCATAAATTGACCTCAAGTTTAAAAATGAATGCAAGCCACGGCTTTATTTGGCGTTTTCCTATGAAGATTTGAAAAAATAAATTCAGATAAATTGAATCTTAATTCCGAAGATTTAATGAAATTTACAGATTAATTTTTTTATTTTTAAAATATTAATAAATTTATAAATTAATTCTTATTATTAGAGTAACTATTGATTCCGTTGATTATAGTACAAATTATTAATATTTTTTTATATATTTTTTTAATTAAAAAAAATTAAATTCATTTCAAATTTTGTAAAATTTACAGTTTAATCTATAGTTTTAAACTTTATATTTTTTTTTTACAATTCATCCATATATTTTTTTCAAATTAACATTATTTACTAATAAATTCTAATATTTTGTAAATTAATCCTTAAATTTATAATTATTTACAAATCAACCTTTATACTTTTACAAATTTTCTCTAAAATTATAATTATTTACAAATAAGTTCCTATATTTGACTCACCACGACTAAGCAAAGTTTGAATGTATTATTTCAGATTGTGTACATCTCCTAAGAAGGGTATGTCATTGCAATGGATTAATAGGCTAGCTAATAAACAGTTAGTCCTACAGCTTGGTGATATCCTCCAAGCTCCTGTTCTGAGTTCTGATCCCAGTTGATCAATAAAATATATATTCCCACTACCATCTGCTGCTTTCTAAAAAGGTATTTTTAATTTTTAATCCAAAACAAAATATTAGAATATTTTAAAATAAAATTTAGGCAAAATATATAGTTAAATATAGCTTTTTTTTTTGTCTTGAAATTGTATTTTACTTTTTTTTTTATAAACAAAACTATGCATTTATTTATTTAATAAGGAATAAGTGCAAAATTAATCCATCAAAATTCAAATATTTAATATTATTAACTTAATTTAATAATAATACATCTCTCAATTTAAATAAAAAATTTAATTTCAATTGATAATTTATTTTTCTTTATAAGAAAAAAAAAACTAACGAAGGCTTTTAAATGGCGTGTGATTTCAGTTTGATATATCTAAAAACCAAAAATTCAATATGATTATAATTTGCTTCTTTAATATTTTGGTTGATTCTCGATACTTTAGTTTGATTTTCGTATTTGGGCCTGTAATTAATTAACAATAAATTTAAAAAAAAAAAAGAAAGAAAAATCCACCTCAATTAAGCCCCACTAATTTAACGGCCATCATAAACATGGTCTTCATTCTGATGCCTTAGAATAGAAAGTGGCATCCAAAAATCGCAAATTTGACCTAAAAATTAGCTACAAGAATTTGACCAATACCAGCTTCCTCAAAGCTCGATTACGGAAAGAAAGGCGAACAAAAGAGCCAGAGGGGGAGAGACAAACACAAACAGCCTAGCCAGTTACCGCTTAGGCGAATTTTCGCAGCAATGGGAAGTAAAGAGCGAGCCAAGGAAAGAAGAGAAAAGAGACGTCAAGAGATTTCACTCCTCCGAACTATTCCCTACTCCGATCATCAAAGGTACCTTTCCATAACCTTCTTCTCTTTTTTCTTGATATTTTCCCTTCTGGTTTAAATCTTAGCATAACTGCTCATCACCGTCGAATCCAAATTTAACTACTGAGATTTGTGCAGTACTGCAGTAGATGTGTATGTGTACAGCATATAGTTATGTTGAGATTCGTTTTTTCCCCAATTTGATATAAGCTCAAATTTTTTACAATATCTCCTGAATTATATTGTGAATTTCTGGGATTCATGCTTCATAAATGTCTAGTGCATAAGCAATTGGGCCAAAGCACAAAAATGGCTCCATGGGGCTTCGCTTGGTTGAGGCTTTGTGCTCATTTTAGCCGTGGGATGCATAGTGTATGTTGTAACACAGCTCTAAATTAAGAATTGAAAGTAGTGTAATTTCTATTTGGGGATTGTTTGTAGGTGGTGGTCCTCAGAAACTGTTGCTGTGGTGACCGGTGCTAATAGAGGAATAGGATTTGAGATTGTAAGACAACTTGCAGACCATGGATTGACAGTTGTATTGACATCAAGAGAAAGTAGTGCTGGCCTTGAAGCTGTTAATGTCTTGCAAGAGTCAGGTCTGAGTGTGGTCTTCCATCAACTTGATGTCTTAGATTCTTTGTCTATCAAACAGTTTACTGAATGGATACAACAAACCTATGGTGTCATTGATATTCTGGTAAATTAGCCCCTTTAAGCTGATTTTGATTTTATTTTCATCTTTTGTTCATGTTTTTATTTTCAAAATCATCTTGAATTTCTTTGATGTTTTTTATGTAAATTTATATTTTGCAGGTCAACAATGCCGGTGTGAATCACAACACGGGGTCTGATAATTCTGTTGAATTTGCTCGTATGGTTATTGATACCAACTATTATGGCACTAAAAATGTGACTAAAGCTATGATTCCTTTGATGAGGTCTTCTACTGCAGGTGCTCGTATTGTTAATGTGAGCTCACGGCTGGGTAGAATAAATGGCAGACGAAATGTATGTTATACTTTCATGTTCCTTATTCCTCTCTCTAAGAAATGAGATGAGCTTCTATATGTTATGGTACCATACAGGCCTTATTGTCCTTTTTTGTCACTGAATGCCTGCCAGTGTAATGTGGGTCTGTCTAAAGCTTAGGTTTACCTAGAGTGTAGATCACTCTAGCAAAATAAGTTTTAATTTAAAAAATGTTATGTTAAAAACTCAAGACTAAAAAAAAAAAAAAATTCAAAATACCAAAATTTACAGCATAATAATGATAATAATAGCAATATTATACGATATTTGTATGATTGATATTGTTTGATTCTCTACTCATAGTTTGCATTTTGAAATTCTAATTTTGATGTTACAAACTGCTTATGATCCATAATCCGGATCATGCAATCAGGAACAAAATGCTAGGGCGCTGGTAACATTAAACTTTAAAGAGGCCTTGGAGTCATTCTCTGACACGGGTGCAACAGAGTTTTAATAGTTAATAGAATGGGTTGCTGCAATTCTGTTAAATATGCACATTTTGTGGTGAATAGAAACAGGAAGCTCCTCAATATATTGTAAATCACTGGTATCACTGCACCTGCGCCCCTCACCACCCCCCTCCCCCACAACAAAAAAAAAAAAAGAGAGAGAGAGAGAGAGGGAGAGAAGGGTAAAAGGAAGAGGGGAAAAAAAAGAGGAACAAAAATAAAAAAGATTATGTTTTAGTGTGTTTGAAAAAAAAACATAAACACACTAAGATTATGTTTTAGTGTGTCTGAAAGAGTCGTATGCATCTAAGATAAGAGTTGCAGAGATGAGAATGTTAAGATGGATGAGTGGGCATACTAGACTATATAAAGTCAAGATAAGTTGAGAGAAGGAGATTGAGGTGGTTAGACAAGTAGAGCACATTAGGTTAGAGGATAGAAAGCAAATAAACCTAAATTGACTTGGAGGAGAGTAGTACAACATGACCTAGAAGCATTACACATTTAAATTTTTGGGATAAAGGCTTAGTTGAGTTGAGTTGAGTTGAGTTGAGTTTATGTTTTAGTGTGTTTGATGCTTACTAAGTACAAAGTCTTTGATCCTATTGAGCTAATTGTAGTTCACTTGGCTGTAACAGAGAATTGAAGATGCAACTTTGAGAGAACAATTAACTGACATTGAAACACTATCAGAAGAACTCATTGAAAGGACTCTATCTAATTTCCTACAGCAAGTGGAAGAGGGCACTTGGACATCAGGTGGGTGGCCTCAGACATTCACCGACTACTCGGTGTCAAAACTTGCGGTTAATGCTTTCACTAGGTTGATGTCAAAGGAACTGTCAGACCGGCCTGAAGATCAGAAGATCTATGTCAACTGCTACTGTCCAGGTTGGGTAAAGACTGCCATGACGGGTTGGGCTGGTAATATATCAACGGGGGATGCAGCTGACACTGGAGTATGGCTTGCCCTGCTTCCAGATATGTCCGTGTCAGGAAAATTTTTTGCAGAGAGGCGGGAAATAAAGTTTTGAGGCAATCCTATGATACCTATTACATGGTCTTTGACTGTGAACCAGTTCTTATGTCCTTGATTGAGAACAGATCTGCAACATTCATAGGGGGAAAGCTTAAACCCTGTGAGGGGGTAATCCTTGTATTTTCCAACAAGGGGATGTGCCTTGCAGATTCTACTCATACGAGTGAAAGCAGGCTATTTCACTATTGGAATCTACAAGGGTATGGCGAGATCTTTAAAATTTTAAATTTCCATTGAAAATCATGATATGTTAATTAACATTTTGTGAGCACACGATTGCCCTCAAACGCCCAATCATCTGAGATTTAAACCTTGATTAAGTTGAGTCTTCCCCATCAGGTTTTTATTTTATTTTATTTTTAATTTCTTTTACTGTCATCAATGTTCTTATTCAAGCTCTGTATACAATGCAAGTGAAAGTTTTCTATTCCTTTTTTTTTTTCAGAATTTAAATCATTTTTATGGCTTCTTATGTTGAGACTTATTTTTCACTGGGATGAATTCACTGTAATAGAAAATCGTACCTAGTTGAGTAAGCCTGGCTTTTTATTTTATTTTATTTTATTTTTTCTGAAAGATAATTCTATCAAGTTAATAAGAGGAATTTGTTTAGGGAAAAAAAGTTAATTGAAGGAATTAAATAATCATACAACAAGCGAGGGTTTACAATGTGCGAAATCAACAATTTAGGCCTTGTAGGGTTTCAAATTCCGAACACAAAGCAAATACGACATCTTTTTAATGAATTTCTTTAAAAAAAACAATAGATCACTTAAAAGTAATACTATAAGAAAATATAAAATGCCTCAAAAGGGGATAAATTTTAATTTTTCGCAAATGGCAACTTAAGATGGACATAATTGTTCACCTCAATGTCTTGTTTTCTATTTTTATTTATTTTCTCCTTGCTTTAAGGGAAAAAAAAGGGGGAAAAGTAAGAAAAATAGCTAGAGGAACACTTTGTGTTTCTACATGTACCAGCAGCAGAAAATACCAGTACCAGACCTAACTCCCTCGCGGATCAAATGGGGCCACGGTTATGCCTGGGCCTGGTGGTGGCTACCTTCTTTTCGTTCCAATGGAGCCCACCACGACACTGCTTCTCTAGTCCTACTATTCTTTCCCGTTGGAGGCATTCTACTAGCATAGAAGACTCGTCACTTTTTTTTCTTGGTTTATTGAACGGCGTAGCGAGGTTTCTTCTTCCCTCCAAATCAAAACTCGGATTAAGAAAAATGGCGAACTTGAGCAGAGCTCTTGTCAACGCCTATCGTGTCCTCAATTCCTCCGCCACAGCCAGTCGGAGCTTGACTGTTGCTCTCTTCCCTATTCTTAGGAAATCCTCTTTCAGGTTTCCACCTAATTTTCCCTTACAATTCGATATCTTGATTTGATCGTAGTAGAAAGTTTATTTGATTAAATTTATGTGTATTTTCTTCCAGGTCTCAATTTGGTTGGTTTTGACGTTATTCAACTGTTAACGATAATGAAACTCAATTGTTAGATATTGATCTCTCCAAGCAAGAAAGTAAAAGGTGTTTATGTAACAGGTTTCTATTGTTTCATTTTCCCGTATATTTGGTTCTTTTATGATTTGTGGCTATATATGCACAATACAGATTAATAATCCTGTTTTTATGGTCTCCGTGTTGAGGCTGTTATACAAAAGCAGGTAGAGAGGGTTCCTGGAGCTGGATTTGGTTCTGGGGAAATGGGTAGAAGAACATATTTGTTCAATGGACGAAAGTAGAATTAAAGCACTTGTTAATGTCCTTGACTTGGTAAAGTTTCTTATTTGCTTTTGTTTATAAGCTAATGATTTGTCCTTGGTTACAGTTTTCTGGTCAATGATAGGTTTGATATTCATTTTGTTATTGTGCTTCTGACAACTATTGTATGATTTTATTTGTCTCATAAAATTCAAGGGTATTTCTTAAATTTATGGATGCGTTTGGATTGTGAAATATTAGCTGCTTCAAATTTTCTTAAAGTGGGTTCTCTTGTCGAACTTTAAGCATTTTGAGATTGACCAGTTTTAAGGGGGGGTTATATGCTGCAAAGATCGCATGATAATCACATGTTTACCAGAATTCTGCATTGCTGAACCGAAACTCGTGGTACAACGTTCACTGCTTTTTGATTCAATATCCTGTGCCTTTTACTTCTCTGTGTCAGGTTGAAATTAAGGTCACGATGAATGAATGAGATATTTGTAACATCTGCATTGACATTTTACTTCTCACATGCTATTGGTGATTGTTTTAGTTTTGAGCTGAGGATTTTTGTTCAATATATTTATATTCCTGATTTATTATGTGGTTTCTGTTCTGCAGGAAAATCCAGATCTTTGGAAGTGGTTAACTGGTCAGGAGCAACCCCCAGAGGAAGTGAGCATAAATTCAGTGAGAGATGATTTAAAAGATGGCTCAAAAGTTTTTTCAATTTTGCGAATCTGTTTCCCTTGCTTACTGCATCCTTGTATATATTTGTTGGTGTAGGTGTTTTCTGCAGTGCGTGATAAGGTCATGAACAATCTCAATAGCCAGACACGTGCTCTACCTGGACCGCCATGGGTAAGAGGGTGGAATGATATCAAGAAAAATCCTGGCAGCCCTGTGGCTGGGAATCAGTAGCTGTTTCGCTATAAACCTAGAAGATTTATTGGCTGATCACTTGTCACATATGAAGAAGAATAATATATAATTTGTCATATAATCTACATAATGTGATATGAACAAGAGTTTATGGCTCAGCCAAGTCAAGAAATTTAGCAGCCTTTCCTTTAGTTTCATACGCCATTTGCAAGTTGAACTGTACAGTGAGAAATTTTTCTGTGAAATGTGTGTATTATTTCTAAAATTGCATGTTATCAGCATTGTTCTCTCTCTCTCTCTCTCTCTCTCTCTCTCTCTCTCTCTCTCTCATATTTTCATAGGGATTTCGTCCATCTTGTGAGAGATGTTGCACTTGCTTTTAGAAGCTGGGAACTGGCATTCCTAAATGAAAACAATGGCTGGTGCGCAAATAGAAAAATAAAATACCGCTGGGCAATGGTATAAATGAGCGCAAATATTAGGATGGGTAAAAATAGAATTTCCAATACTGCGATGTCCTGAAATTGCAAATATAGAAACCTTCTAAGGATAAAGCCATTAACCAATTGGGACACGATAACAAATAAACAATGGCCTCCGCAATGAAACCCATGTCCTACCCCCCGCTAATTCTTCTCTTAATTTCTTGTGTCAATGTTTTTTCAATAGCATCCAAAATTGCAGACCCAACACCAGCTGCATGGCCTCACCAATTTCACTCAATACTCTTCATGAACAATAGCGCCGGCAACCTCCAAGTGGTGGACCTCTGGTACGACTGGCCCAATGGCCGCAACTTCAACATAATCCAGAATCAGCTGGGAAAGCTCTTGTATGACCTTGAATGGGATAATGGCACTTCCTATATCTACACCTTGGACTCGAATCAAGAATGCAGAACACTGCGTTTCCCGGTGGGTGTTCTTCGACCTAACTGGCTTGAAGGCGCTAACTATCTCGGTCAGCAACAAGTTGATGGCTTCCTCTGCAACGTGTGGGAAAAGGTGGATTTCATTTGGTACTATGAGGATGTCAAAACTAAGAGACCAGTTTACTGGGCCTTCTATACAGGTATTCTTTGGAAAACACATGATGGTTGTGAAATTTAACCTTCTTAATGAAAATTGATTGTGTTGTGATTTTGTGTGCTAGGGATGGTTGCTCATGTGATGACTTTTGAGGTCGGAGCAGTGCTGGAGGATAAAAATTGGCAAGCTCCTGTTTATTGTTTTAAGGAGGGTGTGGAGGAGAGGAGTCCTGTACTTGAATCTGTGGCTGGTGGTGGATCTTCTGGGGTGTTCACATTGATGAGAGGGGTGTTTGATGGTTCTATGGGACAGTGATGGAATTTTCATCCTTTATGAACTTCAAATAAAATTGCTGATTTTATGAGTAATTAATTTTCTTTTTTCTGCTTCAAATTACATCCTGTAAAATCTATCCTTTGGGCGCCATTGTACTAAAATTGCCAGACTCTGAAGTTAAAACAGACGCAAGAATTTCAAGTGAAATTTAAAGATCGGATTCCCAAATCCCTGTAAAGCAGGCACAGTTCTTGCACATAAGCAGATAAGCTCAGTGATTGGTTAAGCCACCAATCAGTGGGTAATCCTCCCTGTTTTTTTTTTTTTTTTTTTGTAATTTTAGAATTTATTCATAAATAAAGAATGACTGAAATTTTATTTTTATAATCTAATTTTTAAAAAAAAAAAAAGCCCATCGTCTACTATTTGTATTAGTCAAGAGAATGCGGGGTATAAGAGTCATTCTACGACCACAGCCAAGCGATCCGCAATCTCGCTTCGCTTACCGGAGAACCAAACCAACTGTGCGGAAAAACAAAGAGCTCAGCCCAAAGAAAATTTTAACCAGCTCCAAATCGACAACTGGGCGCAGGCGAGTCCGGGATTCGAACAAGTGACAAGTATCTGATTCATCAAAATCTTTCGAACCTTATCCTTTATCTGTTGTTTTTCAGTCTCCATATTCCCTCCTCCTCCCCCTTGCCTCTTCGCAGAGAAATCCTGCCACAGATTTTTTGCATTTCATCTGATTTTTTTAGGCGAAGAATATGGTGCTGGGTTCTTGGTTGTTCGTCAGGATATAAAGTACTCGGAAATGGGAACAGGCTCGGAGTCTAATGGATGGAGCCGAGCTCGAGGATTGGTAGTCAAGACGCTGGTTATGATCGGAGGTGCAATTCTGGTGAAGCGCCTCACCAAGTCTACTACCCGTTGGGACCATGCTCGAATTGTAGCTCAGTCACTCAGCGGCGAAAAGGTACCATTCAATTAAGGTTGTTGCCTTTTTGGGTTCATACTTGCGTTGCTTTGTAATTCTTGTGTCAATTTAATTTTTGAGAGTAGTTCTCCAGAGAACAAGCATCCAGAGATCCCGATAATTACTTCAACATTAGGTACCTTTTTACTTCTTCGAATTTCCTTCCTTGCTTTTGAACCCACTAATTATATTGAAATTTGAGTTGGCGATGAGTCTGAATGAATCTTGAAATATGGATTCAGAAATTACAAGAGAAGGTTCAAATGTTGTAAATGCTTTCAGTATTATTAGTTTTAGGAATTTTTACGTGCAGAATGGTTACTTGTCCGGCAGCGGAGATGGTGGATGGTTCCAAGGTTTTATATTTCGAACAGGTTAGTTTAACTCACTGTCTTTAATGCATGTTCATTTCTAAATTCAGTTGATGTCTGCCATTTTTATGAGTTATCTGTCAATTATTAGGCATTCTGGAGAACTCCTCAAAAGCCCTTTCGGCAGGTAATCTATTGCTATTTGATTTAGATTTTTGCTTTCATTTTATTGATATATCTTGAACATTCGTCTGTTTAGATTATTGGAATGAATGTGTATGCACAGTTTTTGGCTTTACAAAGTGGAAGAGTTGCTTTCTTTTTTAAATGCTTTTACATATTTTACTGATTTTTGTTTAATGACACTTTTGCAATAAAAAAATTCTAAAACAATTATATGGTTTCAGAGGTTCTACATGGTGAAGCCTTGTCCAAAGGAGTTGAAATGCGATGTTGAGGTGAGCTTTTGTTGCAGTTGATGGTTCTATAAGATTATAATAACCTATTGCACTGCATTGTGAATTAAGTACAAACTACAAAGTCTCTCTTTCCATCGTGTTGAGGGGCAATCCCAAGGAATTAACTATGGCCCTAATATCATTAATGCTATTAGTATAATTACTATTTCTCAATATCATTTGCAATTCTTTCCGTCAAAGTTCTCTTTACTTTGATCATGCTGTCTTCATATTATTTGCTCCCTTTGAAGTTTGAACTCCTATTACAATAGGATTTGATTTTTTGTCAAGTAGATCTATGAAATAGTAGTATCAATGAATGGTAGCCAAGAAGTATAGTAGTAGTATCAATGAATGATAGCCAAGAATATACTTCGATAAATTGTGCTCTAAAACATGATTTTGAGACTTATTGCAAAAACATGCAATGGTTTCTTCTCATTGATGCTGCCATTAGTTTTCTTGGCACGTAATAACATCAGTGAAAACTGTCATGTGTGGCTACATCTTAAAACTCTTTTCCCTGTTTCATTACTGCAACTGTAATTTTTTTTCCTGGGCTAGTTATTAATTATATCATCTTCTTATCAATAGCTCTTTTTGCCCCACCCGTTAGTGGGATTAAATTATTCCCCCATTCCTATTTCATTTTGAGGTGTTGTGAGAAATTTTCTATAAACACCTTAAACAGCTAACAAATCATTTCATTCGTCCTTTAATGGATAGGTGAGCTCATATGTCATCAGAGATGCAGAGGAGTACAAAAATTTCTGTGATCGCCCAAGGGATCAGCGACCATTGCCAGAAGAAGTTATTGGTGTAAGTCCTCTACACAGATTCAGATTTGGACTTAACTCATTATCATGTAGTATCGGATTTTATTTATTTTGCTTTAAAATTTAAGAACATTGTTAATTCTAAGTTCACCATATATCATTCTTAGATGACTGTTAATTCTAACCTATGCCATGTCCTGCATTACCGAAATGGATATCCTTTTATTCTGTGGATGAATATGATAAAAATTAGAGTCTTCTTATTTAGTTTCTCCACCATATTGCATAAGTGCAGGACATTGCAGAACATCTGACAACAATACATCTTAAACGCTGTGACCGTGGAAAATGCTGCTTGTATGAAGGTTCTACTCCCCCTGGTGGATTCCCAAATACATGGGTATTTGCTTTCATCCTTGTTGTCATCATTCAATTTTTAGTAATCCCAAACCTTGTGTGTTTTCCCCATATATCTGGGGAGTTGTATGTCGAAGATATTTGGTTTTCCAGAGATGGGGACGGACAAGTGTAATTGTAGTCATTACTAATATATCATTCTGACAGAACGGAGCAAGCTACTGCACTTCGGAACTTGCAATTTTAAAAAACAATGAAGTACATACATGGGATAGGGGCTATGATGATGGTGGAAATGAGGTCAGCTTCATGGTGTCCCTTTGGCTTAGCATAATTTCATTTGAATATGAAACAAAACTCATTTTTATTAAGAATGTTCTGTTCTGTCAATTTGAAAGCCGTATACTTGATACAGGTTTGGGGAGTGAAGGAAGGACCTTATGAGTTCAAGCCTGCACCAGCTTCTAGTATTAATGACATGTTTTCTCCTTTGAATTCCCCTCCCCCACAATTGATGGAGAAAAGAATAGAGGGTTCTTTTGTGTTGCAAGAATGATCACTTAATACATATATAACCACGTGTAAATTCTCAAATCTGTTAGACCACGCTTTCCATCAGTTTTCTTTTGTTGGATAGCTGATGTAATATGCAATTGATGAACATGGTGTGCTAGATAATAGAGGCCTCGTTACGGGCAAGAACTTTCACCAGTCAACGTCTTGAATTTGTTTACTTGACATGCCTATTATTATTCTTTAACCTTTTTTTTTTTTCACTCGTCCAAAAGGGTAGAGGACGATACATAAAGGGAAGATATTCCTAGATTTTCATTATAGCTCAAGACAATGAGAAGATTGCATTTCTCAACGTTGGATGGAGGAAAAGAATAACATTGAATAGGCGTTCCCCAAATATAACAAAATTAAAAGAACTGCTCTGTTCTGTGAACAAAGCATTCACATGACAACATTCTTCTGCCATGGTTTCTGTGGAATTGCCACCGTTCAACCTTGGAAGCTGCTATTGAGGTAGAAATATAAACCAGCAAGGGCTGCAACTCCAACCACAATTGCAATTGGCAATGCCCGCCTGCCATGTCAAGTTCAACCGTGTAAGAGAGGCCGAGTTTGTAAAACTAACTAGAAACAAGAAGTACGCTTACCCAATTGCTTCATCTCTCTGGATTTCAGCTTTGCGTGCTTTTCTAACATCAGTTTCATTAGCATTTTTGGTCACAGAAGGTGCATATGGTCTAAATCTCCTTTTAGGAGCACCACAAACTGCCAAGCAAATTCAGTTCACAGCATCAGCAATCTAATCAGGCCAGAAAAATTGAAATAAGATCTTCCCTTTACCTTTTTTAGCTGCATACATGCATCAAACATTATGTTCATTATGAGATAGCTATAGCCTACGGTTTAATCAACCAATGAAATCATCACTTTATGGATAAGGAGGACTATCTATGCCACCCACCACCCATTTGGACTAAGCAAAGGATATTCGAAACTAAAGATTCGAGTAAGCATGGAAGTGAGTACCAGGGCAGAAGTACTTGTCAGGCAGTTTCTCGAAGGGAGTCCTTTCATTGTAAATATACCTAGAATCACCAGAATTATGCCAAATCACAACCTATTCATCTATTGAACTTTACAAAGAATAGAATCAAATCAAGAAATAGTCTAGAACCCAAAAGATATAGCACCCGCAATCGCGACAAATATAGGCTTGCTTGGAGGCAACACGCATGGAGAATCTTGGAGCTGCAGATGCAATAGGCCGCTGATGTTGATTGGAAGCAACGAAGAGGTGGAGCGATGGGGAAAAGAAGGAAGATTTCAGAGCAAAACGATCGGATGGTGCCCTGAGCCCAGCATTACTGCGAACAGGAGCTAAAATAGAAGGTGGTGGTGTAGGGTTTGCGGCCTGAATCCTTGTTAGCGCATGCAGGGACATTTTTCCAGCACCTAAGCTTCTTTTCTTTACTTCAGAATCTGTAGGCAAACAGAAGAGACGAGGAGATAAGAGTGGGTGAATACTGAGGAGAGGTAAATTAGCTAGTGTTAATTGGCTGTTTGGAGAACACGTGGAAGCGTGGCTGTCATGTTCATGTTTCCCATCCCGCATGACACGGGTTCCTTCTAGCCCTTTCTACCCACTATTTTTGTGCACCCTTGTCCTCGGCACCCCCATTTTCTTTTGGCTTTTATTTACTGATTTAAACTCAAGGCATTATAAGACGACTTTAATTAATTTTATTAGCATTAAATTTTTATATTGGAAAATGCGGGGTGAGGAAAATGGGCTTTAGGGCCCATAATTTTGCTTCTTAACATATAGTCTCCACAAGCCCATTTACCACCTTTTTTCCAAAGAGAGCCAAACTAAAATGCGGACTGAAAAGTTTCACGTCGGCATTTTAAGTATATGCTTTTTGAGATATTAAAAGATCTTTATAATATAATAATTTTCACTTTTTTAAGGATTAAAGTACAACTAAAATTTAATATCTCAATAAGCATTAAGCTTAATTCTATGAAATAAGTTTAGTTTTTATCTGCTATTGTTCATTTATTCTGATCATATCTAGACTTTAAATTAATTTATTCATTAATATTAAATTCTAATTATGAGTTGAAAATAAATGGTTAATAAAATTATGAATAATTAAAAATATATTTTAAATAAATTTAATTAAATTATAGCTTGGGAACAACTAGTAAATAAATATTTTCAATCTATAACCTATGACAAGGGTGTTGGCACTTAATAGTAATCTTAGTTGCTCGCATTTAGCAATTTAATGACTCCAATAATTGAAACACAGTTCAGTCCTGATAAAAAGTTCCTTTACATAAAAGGTTTAAAAAAATAATAATAAAAACTACTTATGGTCGAAGCAGCGTCCCCATTCCCTAAAACAGTGTGGTAATCAAGATTCACACTTTTGAGAAACTCTGTTGGGTGGGCTAAGGGAATGAATACTAAGAATTTCTTCAAAGAAATGTGTATGTTATAGCTCCTACCAAGGCTTCAGATCACCAACTGGACCTGCAGTCCAGTTCAAGATCTTCTCACCTGGCTTCAAGTAAATACTTTTGACATGTGGCAGTTTACGTGCAAGTCCATTCAGAACTTGATGGAAAGCATCTCCTGGTTGAGCAGGTTGTGGGAATAGCATTGCCTGCTTCATTGAAGGGTTTGCGAGTAATCTCTGCTTCCTCAGTATTACTTCAGGCGGGATTGAAGTCAGAATGGTGTCCAAGTTGGGTACATCTTTCTCATCAACAAATACCCCAATCTCTTCCCATGGTATTGCATCAGCAAAGGGTAAAACAATATCATCTGCTATGATGACAGGAATGCAACCAAATATAACTGCTTCAACCAATCTTGGACTCCAGGGGGCCCAGCCAAGTGGACACAAACAAAACACAGCTCGTTGCATGTCTTCATAGTATGTAGTTGGGTGCTCTGTGGATATGTCAAAAAGTGGATTGTCCTTGAAGTTCTCCCACACTGCTGCTCGAGCACCTCTGAAAAATTTTCAAATGGAGAAGAGTCCAGTTAGCTTGTGAACTTTTATCATAACAAGGATGAATAAAGAATCCACGAATTTTGATAATTCCCTTCAACTTACAAAGCATTCATTAGCATTTTAATAAAACACCAGGTGATTTATCTGAATATTTCTGTTAACTGTTAAAATTATGAGATAGTTCTTGTCATAACAGGTTATGTTTGGATAGGGTCAGGGAAGGATAACCAATGGAAAGGTAAGAAAGGGTAAAGAGGATTATAATAATATAAAAAATTCATATTTAGAAAAGGGTGAATTAATGGAAAGGTAAAGAGATATAATATATAATTTTTTATGTTTGGAAAGAGATTAAAGAATGGTAAATTTAAGGGGTGTAAGAATTAAAATAGTTATAACTCTTACCTCCCCACATTACCCTCTTTACACCCAAATTGGAGTGTAAGAAAAATTGAGATTTGAGGGGGCAAGGAAGGGTAAGGATTCATTAATTCACTTCTTTCCAAAATTCAAACAGGAGTACACAAGTTACTCATCCCTCTTTACCTCCCTCCTCTAACTTCATCTAAATAGAGCCTTAAAGACAATGTTTCTTATTAACAGTTTTGACCAACACACAACAAAAAATGGATTTGAGCCTTTGTTGCTACTGGAAAAAAATGGAAAGCACTTACACCTAAACTCTTTCCTGTAAACATGTAAACAATAAGTGAAATACCTTGCATAGTAGCCACCTTCTGGGTCATTTCCCACATCATAAAACAACCCTCTGAAGTAGACGAAGATAGATCTAGGAGTTTTCTCAGGAATAAGGTGGGCTTGCATTTTCTGTGGAGGGGCATATGGAGGAACGGTTATTGAGCCCTCTTTTAAGCAAACATGATTCCGTTGTCCAAAAGTTTGCACCAAGGTAGCACGTTGGAGCAAGTGAAGAATTCCTCTTTCAATTGCCTTCACTTCCTGCAAAAGCACATGTGAAGAGGGAAACATCAAACAAAAGTTAATGACATAAAGAAAGAGAACTTTGCCATAATATTACCACACAATAAAGTACAAATTGATATTATGATAATTTGATACAGCACAAAAGCTGAAACATAGTAGGAGTTTGGGAATCCATAAAATCAGGTCAGTTGGTCAAAACTCATTAAACAGCTTGTCACCGAAATGGGGAGGTTACCAGGAACAAATATGAAAGGAATGGATTGACTCACTAGATAATGGAAGCATGCTCCAAAGTCATGGGGCACAACAAAAAAGTGATCAGCTCCTTCAGTCCGATTCCAATAAGGCCAGTTTGAAGAAATAAGCTGGATAGCACTTCTCATAATTCTTGGTGATTTAAAAGGCAAAGGGAGGCCATTTGGTGTCAAGTCACAAGTGGTGTATACAGGGGTATAAAACCAATCAGCTTCCTCAGGATTGAGCGTTCGAACAGGGCTAGATAAGAGAAACCGATGCATAAATATCTCAGCAGCAAACATGTGGGTGAGGCATCTTGGATCCTTTTGCAGAATCTTCTTGTTGTATTTGCTTGGAAGTTCATAAACAAAAACTTTTAGTCTGCCCACAGGATCATCTTCCAAAACATCACCAGCGCTACCTACATGTTACACAATCCAATCACACTTAAAGATCTCATAACATGAAGTTTTACAGATAGTCTAAAGTTCTAAAACATTTAATAATTATCAACATAACAATTCCAAAATGTGCAAAACAAGTAACTTTCAGGCAAAAATAAACTCTTATTTTCTCCCTTTCATCACTTCTGCCACTGCCAAATAAAATATCTTTTCATCAGTCAAGTAAGGTCTACTCAAAGATGTCGGACATGTCAGCCACAAAAATCCTTTGATTTCATAATCTCTAACTTAATGCAAAATGAAGCAACAATGTAATATGCCTTTCCAGAGCTTGGTACTTCCTCTTCTTAGTTGAAGTGATACTGGAGAGCATTAAAGAGGTAGACCAAAGAGCAATTAGTAAACCAAGAAAGAACAACTTCTCTTCCTGCATACACTCTTAGCAATGTGATTTGATTAGTAGGAATGTCAAATACAATCCAAGCCGTTCAGACACCCATTTTTTTATGACAGGGAGATTTGAGACATTCTACTCCATTCAATTGAGTCCAAACTAATTGGAGTTCTCTAAAAGGAACCTTTTTGCATTTGTATTTTGTTCTGTATAACTTGAGATCATATAAACCTAAAATAATCAGCTACAAAAAAAAGTATTCTCCAATTAAATGGACAGTAGACAATAAATTCTCCAGTAGTTCAGCTGCAGACAATAAACAATAAATACAACCAAAATTAACTTTTTTTCACACCCATCCATCATACTAATTGAAAAGATTTTTTTTTTGTTGCCCTTTTTTATCAGCATGAAGCTAGGGCTTCCTCGGCTAAAATCATTGATCTAGTTCTAGTTCATGCTCAAGTTACATTCAATAGCAATCCAATTATATCAGAACAAGTGTCCAGTTGATATCCTAGGATGAACACAAAGCGTTTAGCAGCACAAGCCCATTAGTAGAAATAGAATGGAGGAAAGTGAACCATACAACCATCCCCCTGCAAACCCCAAAGCCCACTTCTACTACATTGAAATTATGGCTTAATCAACTTGAATTGAAATATATACCCACTTGACATCTACCATTTCCACCTATTCCTTTTTAAGTACCTTCCTCAACTATATTGATACATGAGTCTCATCCTCAACTTTATCATGCTTGATAACCAAAGAGACAATATTTTGTTAATTTGAGCTCAAATCTTTTCTCTTTGCTCAAGTATACAACGAATACTCACAGCAGGAGAGGCACATAAAACTTACACAGATTTAAAAGAATTTATCAGTGCTCCAAACTCATAAATTTCTTACACAATAATGAAGAAAATTACGTAGATGTTTATTTCAGGACAGATAAATTAGTTAACTGTGGAGAAACTTGTTAACTTCAACCAATGTAACTACACAGAATACAGTTTGACTAGTGCTAGACCTAAGAAAACAAATTAAAGCCAGCAATCATATCAAATCTCCAGTAAAGCTTCAACTCAAGCGGATCCACAAAAAATGTACCATGCCCAAAAACTACGTTGCCAAAACGAAGCGAAAAGGAAACCCTAAATTCAGCTATCAAACCTACATCACAGTTTTTTTTTTTTTTTTTTTTGAAAAAGACCCAGAAAAAAGCATAAATCAACTTATCAATCAACAACATAGAGATGAAATAACAACTGCACGTGACAATCCAACACCACAGATGCATAGAGAGATAAAGAGAAAGGAAACCCACCTGAAATCCTCTCAGTGGGTTGACTCCTGCCCAGCTTCACAGCACCAACAGTCGATGCAAAGGCAGCATAGCAGAGAATCCCAACAAAAACCAATTTCCAAATCTTCATTCTCTCTTTCCCTTTAGTCCTTCGAAGTATGAAATAAAGGGGAAAAAACAATGAAGAGAAATCTGACAAAGAAGCAGCTCAAGGACCCAAAGAAGCATGGGATATGAGCATAGGAGGACGATTTTAGGCTTCGAGAGACAGTTGAAATGTCAGGAGAACAGGTAGTCACAGGGTTTAGTTAGAAATGCAATAAATGAGTTTCTTTCATGAATAGAGAAACAAAAGAAGAGAAAGAGCAGGAGAGATTGATAGAGAAGGCCAAGCAAATTTGATTGAAGAAGATTCTTACGCTGTTTCTTAAAAACAAAAATACTACATTTATTTATTTTATTAGTATACTCTCTCTCTCTCTCTCTCTCTCTCTGTAAATATATATATATATATAATCTTTGCTATGGTTTGATGGAAAGGCCACCTGATTACTACCAGATCCCAGGCGCGTTGCTCAACCTGCTCTCCAATTTTTTTTTTTTACTTAATTTTCAATCTTTTATTTGACAAAGTAATTCAATATTAAAATTTGCAATACACATCATATTAAATTTATTTTTATTAATAAGCTATATTTTTTTTCCATGAATTTTTTCGCTTCATTCATCAAGATTCAGTCGTCTAGAATTAATTCTAAAAAAATAGATCCTTCAAATTGATGGTTTCTTGTAATGTTCATGTTACGTGGTAATGAAATTGATCAGAAACTTAATTAATTAAGATGTGATAGATTGTGTCTCTCAAGGGATCAAGTCTTTTTAGTGTAAAAATGCTCAACACATTGAATTTATAAATCTTATATTGTAATTTCATTGATAATGATACCGACACATTATAATGATTCATAACTTCTATTTTAATGTTGTTGGGCTAATTTTATTGAAATTGGGTGCCCATTGTTACTCGCTTTCTCTTCTGATTTGATTTCACTTGGAGCTGGGCTTGGAATTTCCCTTTTTCTGAAAAAAAAAAATTATACCAAATGCCAATGGATTTTGCACGAGGACAACTAATATATTTATATTAATCGCATGTGTGGCGTGGGGAGATTATTGAATCCGCATGTGTGGCACGAGGACAAGTCCATTTAACAAAAGCTAACAGAACAAGTACAGTAGATAAGGCTTCAACCCACAAGCAGGCCTGTCCATAGAGCTTAGAACCTAACTGGCCAAACCTTAATCCTAAGAGACCCAAGCTAGCACTATCGAGACCAACCAGGAGGGATCATCGAAGACTAGATAAATAAGGCATCTTCTGTCAAAACTTTGCAAGCTTAGGGCAATATTCTTCAAAGATAAGGACAAACCCACAACATAAGAGCAAATCATTGTCTCCCACAAGTCAACAGGCTCCATCAACATATGAGAGACGAGGGAGAGACCATGATGTCTAAATCTCCTTTAACCGAAGAAAAACCAACAAAAGACTCGTGCACCATTCTTGGAACCTACTCCTGAATTGCTCGTCTGCTCAAATCACTGAAATTAAACGCAAATGGCTCATCCTGATAGACTCGCATGTAGAGAAACTACATAACCTTCTCAAGTTCCCTCAAACTATACACAATCTTACCTAAAAATGAGGAGGTAAGCCATGTCGTAGAAAGCAGAAGAAAATCTTACCCTACCTTGACGGGTAAGGGATGTTTTAAGTTAGTAAAAAAAGAGTATACCAAGAGAAGAAAGTTTTTTACCTATATATATATATATATATATATGTGTGTGTGTGTGTGTGTGTGTGTGAAGAAATAAGCTCAATCACGCGCCATTTTTTAATATTTTAATATTTTTTATTTTTTTAATATTAAAATGTTACTTTTATTAAAATGTTATTTTTTATCTTTTATAATTAATTAAATAAAATAATAAAAATAATATTATTTAATATTATTAATTAAAATGAAAGTATAAAAAATATTATTTTTATATTTTAATTAATTAAAAATAAATTAAATAAATTGAAAAAATAATAAAAAATATTTTTATTTTCATATAATTAATTAAAATTAAAATTATGATTATAATTAATTTTAGTTATTTAAAATAAAAAATATTATTTTATATTTTCATTTTCTTAATTAAATAAAATAAAATTAAAAATATAAAATATTATTTTTTCATTTTATTAATTAATATTAAAAAGTTAAATAAAAAAATTAACTAATTATAATTATTTAATTAATATTAAAAAATAATTAACTAAATAATTAACATTAAAAAAATTTAAAAAAAGTAATTCACGCAACAACAAGTATGTAAGTGAGTTACACATTTGATCAATTTGAACTTAAATAAAAAGTATAAGAATTAAATTATACTAAAAATTGAAAACGAATTAAATTGGACACCCCTAAAAAGATACAGGAATAAATTAATCCTATTTTCATATATATATATATATATAATCGTTTATTTTTTAAATAGAATATATGTTTTCATGAACACAAAAATACTCTTCTAGATATATTTTAAAATTTGCTTATAATATTTATTTTTAAACGATATTAAATTTATTTAAACTATATTAAATTTATTTCCCTACAATAATTAAAAAAGATAGGATATACCATTATTTTTAATCAATAAAAATGCGGAGCAAATTGGATTGGGAACTCAGTGGGAAGGAAAATAAAGATAAATTTGGTAGAAAAGTAGGAGAAAAATCAATTCAATATCTCTATTTTTGTCATTTAAATGTCCATGTTACTAAGATATAAAAGAAAGTAAATTATAATGGATGCTTTCGTTAACAAGCGATAAAGTGAGATTATCGACGAATATCAGTAGAACATGACTTGACACTTAAAAGATTTCTGCGGGCTTGTGATTTAGATATCCAGAGAGCCTTTGCCATGTTCCTTAAGTACTTGAAATGGAGAAAGGAATTTATTCCAAATATATACCCATTTGAAATAAGCATCGATAAATAGCTGTAAGCGCTGCAAAAACAGTGATTAATTATATGATACTGCAGTTCATTTGTGCTGTTTATTCATAGAGAATAGTTAGTCAATTTATACGTGGCTGTTACTGAATGCATACGTGTACAGTTTTTGCAGTTTGCGGCCTGGATAAAACATGCACAATATAATTTTTTCTGCAAAAGACTCGCCTCGCCTTGGGGGCTGCTTTTCAGGGCAAATGACCGTACTAAGGCAACTCATAATGAAAAAATACCAAAATAGGCTAACACCAAAAAAAATTACCAAGAGGGGGCGCCCCGGGTTGCAGTGGTCACAGCGTGGGACGTTATTCAAAATAGCGTCTGAACAAGGGACGCTATTATGAATGATTAGCGTCCGGAATGAGCCACTGCAGCACGCGAAGAATATTGCGTCCCATCTGCTCCGGATGCTAATTATATTAGCGTCCCGTGTCCTCCCGAGCCTCGCTGCAGCCTCCTCCCACCCAAGCCTCGCCTGCCGCAAGTCCAATCTGCGCAGGGAATCTTCCTGCACGCGGGACGCTATTTTTATTAGCGTCCCATGCTTATCCGCCCCGTCCAATCTGTTCAGGAATCTTCAGTGAAGGTGGGACGCTATTTTTATTAGTGTCCCGTGTTCATGCTGATCACCATTTCTACACCTGCTCTCTCTCCCTGCGCTCTCATTTGCTGCTTTCATTTCGCCCTCAAGCCCCTCGCTCTCGTTCATTCCTCGTCCATCGTCTCCTTCGCTCCTTCATTCCCTCATCCATTGTCTCATTTTGGTGGAGCAGCTCGGGTGGAGCAAGAAGGAGAAGAGTAAGGTGCAGGCAGTGGTAGATCACAAGCAAAGAAAGAAGAAATTTGAAAAAAAATTATATTAAGGTATGTATTTTGACTGTTTAATAATTTTTAACATATAATATATGAAATGCTTAGGTGATAATAATGTATATTATTGTGAAAAAAATGTAATATTCCTTAAGAAATAAATTTTCGTTACAAGTTTTAACATGCAATATATAAAATGCTTGAGTGTTAATGTAATTATTATGCTGAAAATAATATATATATATATTTTTTTTTATGCATGCATGTTGGTATGTTTGTGAGCAAGTTGATATATATATAGTAATAGCATAATACTGATAAAATGAGTATTGGTTATTGGGAAAAATAATACAAAAAATTATATTTTTAGTGTATAATAGTAAAGAAGGTAAAGAAAAAATAATATAAATTTGTAGTATTAACAAAATGTTAGGAAAGAGAAAATAAAAATTATAAATGTAAATTATGTTACAAAATAAATTTTATATTAAGTCATATAATTTTTGTATCTCATAATATAATAGTTTAATAAGTTAAACAGAGAATATTAGTATAAAATAAAATAATAGTTTAAGTTTTTAAAAATTAGTAAAAGCTATAGAAGAAAGGGAAAAATTAATAGAAAATTGAGTTCATAATATATTATAGAAAATGATGTAATAAAAATAAAATATAAATTTATATAAAATATTAATAAAAAATGAGAAATTAGTAATATAAAAAATTGCCAAAAAAAATAAGTAGCATTTTAATTAAAATGTATTTATTAGAAATAAAATATTAATTTAATTTATTAATTAAAATTAAAAGAATAGAAAAATTAGTAATGTAAAATGTTGTTGAAAATAATTTCTTTATTAATAGAAAATTGTGTTCATAATATATTATAGAAAAGGATGTAATAAAAATAAAATATAAATTTATATAAAATATTATTAAAAAATGAAAAATTAGTAATATAAAAAATTGCCAAAAAAAAAATAAGTAGCATTTTAATTAAAATGTAATTAATAAAAATAAATTATAAAATTATATGATTTATATATTATGGAAGAAATAAAAAATAATAAAATAAAAAAAATTGGCGAAACTCAATATAACAATTAATATGTAATTATTTTAAAAAATTAATATTATTAAAATATGATTAAAAAATTAAAACAAGAGTAACATAAAAATATGTCGAAAT
The DNA here is from genome assembly GCF_030052815.1 of Hevea brasiliensis. Lineage (NCBI taxonomy): Eukaryota > Viridiplantae > Streptophyta > Magnoliopsida > Malpighiales > Euphorbiaceae > Hevea > Hevea brasiliensis. The sequence goes on along the minus strand of NC_079505.1, from coordinate 84,911,494 downwards.
CATTGCATATTTAATTAAAATATAATTAGTAGAAATAAAATATTAATTTATTTTATTAATTAAAATTAAAAAAATAGAAAAATTAGTAATGTACAATGTAAAACGTATTGTCAACCAGACCGTTTATGCTGATAGTTGTTACGATTTTTATTTTATCAGAAATGTCAATTCCAAGTTTTGCTACTTTATATTGGGATGGAGAAATCATTATGAATGATGAAGGCTATGAATATTATGGGGGTTCATCAACCGTCATTACTATTGGTAAACGTATGGATTTTGGTACTTTAGGAATGAAAATTGTCCGTGGAATTAATCTTAAAGGTGGACATGAATTTATATCGAAAATCTTATTCAGACAACCCATTGAAAAAAATGGCTCATTTAAATGGGATTGCATGGGTTTGACAAACGATGACGATGTGAATATTATGTTTAATTACATTGATGAAATTGGAGGTATGTCATCGATTGAATTATATATTGAAATTTTTCGACCATCTGCAAATGTTGTTGATGAAGCGGGCCCATCAAATAATTGTTACACTGAAGCACTGAAGTGTACGGATGATTTTGAATCCGCTAGCAATGATTATTGTCCTGATGATGATGAGGATGATGCGGAGTCTGATGAAGAATGGATTGATAGTGATGACTGGGACATGAATGAGGATGGTGGTCATCATAATGAGTTAGTAGTAGATTTGCCTTTTTACTATAATACTCATGTTGCAAACCCAATAATGCCGCTTGTCCCTCCTTCGCCTTATAGTGAAATAGATTTTTCATTGCTAATGGTTGATCCATGGTCAACACCACAGTGTAGTTCAATGTGGGATCCATTAAAAGAGTTTGAATTAGGAATGATATTCTCATCTAGAGAGGATGTCCAAAAAGCTGCCAAAGAATATCATTTACATAGGCACCATGAGTTTTGTAATGAGGAGACAAAGAGTAGAACATATGCCATCAGGTGCAAAGACACAACGAGCAATTGTAAGTGGAGATTGCGTGCCTCACGAGGGAAAGGAAGTGATATATGGAAAATTACGCGATATAATGGACCACATACATGTGTTAATCCATCACTGTCACAAGATCATAAGCAATTGGATAGCAAATTTATATCTGATTTCATTCTCGCCATTGTACGTGAACAACCCAATGTGAAGATAAGAGCGTTACAGTCTGAAATAAAAGATAAGATTGGATATATGCCAAGTTATCGAAAGACCTGGAAGGCTAGGCACGATGCAATTATTAAGATCTTTGGTGATTGGGACGAATCTTACGGAAGGTTGCGACAATTTATGCTTGCTTTGTGCAAACAGAACCCTGAAAGTATGTTCTTGATTGAAGATGATCCTTTTTTTGTTAATAATATATTAGATCCTGCTTATCGGGTTTTCGATAGAATGTTTTGGGCATATAAACAAACAATAGAAGGATTCAAGAACTGTCGACCGGTTATATTCATAGACTCAACTTTTTTATATGGAAAGTACAAAGGATGTTTATTTTGTGCAACAACACTTGATGGTAATAACCATATTTTCCCAATTGCGTGGGCAATAGTCGACAGTGAAAATACAAGGAACTGGGATTGGTTTATGTCTTGTTTGAGGGTGTTTGTGACAGATCGTAATGGAATATGTGTTATATCAAATAGACATATTGCCATAAAAAAGGCAATGAATCAAGATTGGTGGCAACCTCCTGCTGGGCATCATCGATACTGCTTAAGACATATCATCAGCAATTACAACACAAAGTTTAAGAATACTAATATGAAAGAAGCTCTCCGAAAGGCAGGTTAGTTTTCTAAGTTGACTATTTATTGTTACTGTAATCTAAATATAAAGTTGACATGTGTATCCAACAAATAACATGGCTTTTTTATTTTTACAGCACAAAAATTGGAAAAAAAAAATTTTTATGAGGCCGTGAACACAATCAAGAATGAGCATCCTGATACATTTGAATGGGCTACAAAGATACCTTTGGAAAAATGGACACATTCTCATGATGGAGGGAAACGTTATGGCTCCATGACAACTAATACTGTTGAGTCTGTTAATGGAATACTCAAAGGGATCCGTGCTTTACCCATAACTGCAATGGTAGAAAAAATATTTTTCCAGTGTGTTGATTATTTTGACACACGCTGCACGACCCTCCGTGAGCAATCAGAAATGGGCTTCAAATTTACACTCAAAGATGTCGTCAAATATTACTTGACAATTTAAATGAAGCAAGCTCATATAATGTCCGAATCTTTAACCGCGATTGTGGTGAATTTGAAGTTTGGAAGGCAAGATCTGAAACGAAGCATGTGATCAAACTTGATGAAAGGCAATGCACATGCAAGAAGTTTGAAGAAATATGCATTCCATGTTCTCATGTGATTGCCGCATGCCAAGCAATGTCAATTAATTATGAGCAATACGTTTCAAATTATTACACATTGGAGCAAACACTTAAGTGCTATGAGTGGCAGTTTCATGCCCTTGGACATCCTGATGATTGGCCAACAGATAATTATCCAGTTCTTCTACCTGACCCAACCCAGAAAAGGTCTAAAGGACGACCAATTTCGTCAAGGAAGAAGAATGAAATGGATTGGAGTGTAAATCATTGTTCGTTATGTCATGTACAAGGACACACAAAAAAAAATTGTCACATGCGAAGGAACAACATAAGTTAATTATGTTAATATGTATCATTATTATAAATTGTTGCGGAATGTATTTATTTTTATATTTTAATTTTATGTGTAAATGTAACATGTTTTATTATCAAGTACATTATCTCCCATAATGTTTGCATTATCATGTGATTCTCATATATTTATTTGTGCTCCATTTTGTTTATGTCGTAGATAATATAATGGCTCGTATAATGCGCACTCCAAAAAGGATTGTCAATCAACAACAAAGAGCAAGGGTACATGGACTAATTAAGAATTTGATTAATCTACCAATGGAAGTAACACCCTCAACTACAGGGAATTACCTACTCTGCATTGTTAAGCATATGATAAGGGTCAACGGGCTCATTCAACAAATCATATGGGAAGGAGAGCTATTAACAGATAAACCTAGATATTTGGCTTTAAGGTCAGCTTTTAGCTGTATCTACGACAAGGGTATACTTGACCGCGTATGGCAAAAATTAGAAGCTAACCGTACCCCATCATATTTACTGCTAATTAAGGGATTCGCAAAAGAATATGCTAGTTGGGTCGCTACGCGGACAATGTGTCGGTCAAGTGGTATAAAAATTCGTGATAGTCACAAACATACTCTGTTGAAGCCCATGTTACCTAAAATCAACTACACATTGGACAAAGACCTTTATGATGAGCTAATTAGATCATGTCCTGTGAATCAAATAGTCAGGGTGACCTAATTAGTTGTAATATTTATATGTGTTTTTCATGTATATTTATATGTTTTGATGATGTACTCAACAATATTGTACTTTTAAGTAATGTATTGACTATGTTTATTTATATAATTTAATTCCTTCATTATATGTTTTTGTTACCATTCGTGTATTAATTAATGTACAAGAAACATATGTGCATTGTTTTACCTATCAAAAGATCCATTGAAAATGTATATTTTGTAATACTAAATAGGTATGACTACACAACAAGAAAGAAGAGATTACATTGTGCCTGGTCCAATTGATTAAGAGCTTCTTTGACTCCACCACAACACCGCTCAAGGGATTTGGAATGGTACAGTTGAGCATGAAGTGGTTACATGCAGGAGGCAGGGGCTAATATTACATACTGACATTGATGACCGAATTGTTCCTCATCTTCGTGATTCTGGATTTATTAGTATTGCTAGACTAGGGTTTTTTTCTTGATTGCTTTGATCGATTGCTTTTGTTGAGCGATGGCGACCGGAAACCCATACGTTTATGATGCCAATTGGTGAGTGCACAATCACTCTTCGTGATGTCGCGATTATTTCCGGTTGCCAAGACATGGGTCCGGCCAGAATCGAATGTCACGCCGATCGCCGTAAGTTTGTGAGACATTATTGGGAGCTAGACCACCCCCCGAAATGATCCGAGGACATACACTCAAATTATCGTGGCTAGTTGATGAGTTTGGAGATATTCCACATCAAGCTGATGATTTAACCGTATTATGGCATGCAAGAGCATTCATATTACGACTCATTAGTTCGATATTTCCTGACAATACAAACTCACGTGTCAACTTGATGTTTCTACCCCTTCTAGAAGACTTGAGGGAAGCTGGGACATACAGTTGGGGTGGAGCTTGCTTAGCCTTCCTTTATCGTGAGCTATGCCGTGGTTGTCAGCATCAAACAAAGGAGATTTCAGGACCACTATTCATTTTGCAGATCTGGGCTTGGGAGAGATTTAAAATAATCTCTCCATCAATAAGGGATCCATCAGCTCCTCATGATGCACCTCTAGGTGCTAGGTATGTCATTAAATTTATATTTTTATCCATTAAGCAATGAATAAATTGCCTTTTATTGTATTATATTTTTAATTTTCTTATCAACTAACAGGTGGAGTAGAGCTCGACAAATCACTGAAGTAACAACTCATGTACTGCCACAAATTCGGTACAACCTTGACCGGATGCGACCTGAAGATGTAATAATATGACTTAAAATAATATGTTATATTTTTCCGTACCTTTATAATCACTTCATGTTTTGCTAATATTCACTTGCAGATCACTTGGGAACCATATAGTGAGGAATTATTGGATGAGCTGCCAGACATGTGTATCCAAGGTCGTCCCAGTTGGAAGACAGTGGTGCCATTAATTTGCTTTCATATTATTGAATGGCACCAACCTGACAGAGTCATGAGGCAGTTTGGTTTGGCCCAGCCTATTCCAGCACCACCGATGCAAACAGATGAGTTGCACGATATTACTCTCCAACTCAGTGAGAGTAATTGGGCACACCACCATGCAACATATATTCATTGTTGGAATAGGCGAGAACAATATATTGTTCAAGGGCAACAAATGGGACAACCACTCCACCATCATTCTGAATATATGGAGTGGTACCGTCGAGCTGGTAGACGTTGGATCTCAATAAGTGGAGCTGCTATTGGTTGTGTGGTAATGATTAACAACATGTATTTTTTTCATTATTAAATACTTATAATAATAATTTTGTATTTTTTAACATAAAATGTAACGTTATGTATATATTTTTTATTTTTACAGGAGGACGCAATTGAGGATTGTTTGATAAAATTACAAAATCCATCAACACAAAACGTGGCAAAAGTTAAGCGTACATTAAGAAAAATGATGATTGCTCTGGAACAAGAAAGTAGGCTTTGCCAAATGCCACCTCCTCAGTCTGCACCTCAAGCAGCAACTTTTAATGATGAATTGGAAGAGGACCAACCCATCCACCCACCTGGCCCCTCACGTAGACCAAAGACGACGCCAATCACGCCCTCCTCGACGTCGTCAACATCAAATGCGTCAATCCTCTCCACTGATGATGTTATGCCCCCACCGTCGCATTTCACCCTTTCTCGCATGGCATCGTGCTGGTCCTATTCCCTTAGCTCCCGCACCGCCTCATCCTAGTCCATCCACGATTCCAACCATATTCGTAAACTATCCCCACATTATACCGGTTGGATGCCTACCCCATCAATACCGCCCATCAACACCATGGATGACATATCATTCTCATGTGCAAAGCGTACACATTTGACTTCACTGAGAGTCAGCAGCCACATACACCAATGAGTAGCTTATTTGCTCCATTTGGCAGACCATCTAGCATTGGGCCATCACAATATGCTTCGAGTCAATTTGGCGGATATGGTTCAGATCAATACTATGCACTATATCAGTCTGGTCCCTTAGGCCATATTCCATCTGGTGCAGGTCTATTTGGACACCATGAACAAGGTGCTATGCATTATACTGCAGGGGGGGAATCACCAGGACAACAACAAGGGCAACCTGGCCAACCCCAAGATGCACAAGGTGATCCAGAAGAGCAGCAAGAAGGGGGACAACATCGAGTTCTTCTACCGAGACGACATATTCGAAGACCTGGTTGTGGCACATGACTAATTTAAATATTTATTTTTATTTGTATAATAATTATGAATACTTGTCTTAATTTATATCTTGCTTTAAGTCAATTGCTCGTATGACATGTTAGTAAACATTTTATATATATATTTTTAATTAATTTGAAAATAATAAAGTAATTAAAACTAATTAAGTAATTACATTTATTAATTGCTATGAAGAAAATATATTATCCATAATTATAATAAGAATAAAAATTAATATTAGTTATACTTTAATAACTTTTAATTTTTATAACTAACATAATTTTAAATTTATCAATCAAATATATTCAAATATTATACATTTATATTTTTTAATCTATAAATTAAGAAATATTTTTATGATTAATAAATTTTTTTTTACAAAAATATAAAATTAATTTTATGAATATAAATATTTTTTAAATCGTACAATTATATTCTATTTAGAATATATAAATTAAATTAATTTCATAAATATATAATATTAAATAAATATTACTACTACTAAAATATAAAATAAACTTTAAACAAAATCAATCTATATATTTTATAAAATATAATAAATAATTATAATTAAATGATCGATCAAAATATTATAAATTTAATATATTTACAAAATCAGTCTCGGGACGCTAATATGATTAGCGTTTTTCATGTTTGCCGGCGGAGAGTCTTGGACGCTAATCATATTAGCGTTTTTGTAGCTTCGGTTTCTGCTTCGGCTTGCTTCGGCTGCTGCTTCGGCTTGCTTCGGCTGCTGCGGGAGCTGTGGGTTGGGCGCTGTCGTGGGGACGCTATTTTGAATAGCGTCCTCACGTCTGCTTCGGATTGCTTCGGGAGGCGCTGTTGTGGGGACGCTATTTTGAATAGCGTCCTCACGTAAAACGCTATTTTGAATAGCATTTTTATGTGAGGACGCTATTCAAAATAGCGTTTTTCTTTGGACGCTATTTTAAATAGCGTCTACGTGTTAGGACGCTATTTTTATTAACGTTTTTTTGCCTTCTCACCCCTTTCCCGTAATTTTCTCAAATTCTACCCCGTTTTGATTTATTATTTTTTAAATTGACCCTGTACGGTCAATTCCCCTGCTTTTCATGTGACTAAGTCATCCATTGAAATTTGTTTAGCCTTTGAAATTTGTTAATTGATGACCGTGTCATCCCTTGTGTATGCATGGAATAACATCGTCTCACTTTTGGCCAATCAGATCCCTACGCTTCTTAAAAATCTGCTTCTTGTGGGGACGGGACTCGGCGCAGGCAATACTTACGATAATCTTGCTACCTCAGCTTATGGATTCCTTGAATAATTCGATATCCACCTATCCTATCCTGCGAGAACTCACTCACCAAGTGTTTCGGATTTGATTATTAATAATTTTCATAAAAAAAATTATTAAATACATTATATATATATATATATATATATATATATATTATTTTTTTATAAAATTTACTATTTATGAAAAAAAAAAATTTAATAGCCTTTATATATCTAATAACACATGAGAGACCTTCAAAACAGTGAAAAGGGATCCTGTCCCTTACAATAATAACCGTGATTTATAGCCTCGAAAGTCGTGCCATTTTTATCCAATTGTGACTGTCATAGGAGATTCGAAGGTTCATCATTTCTCTTACCTCTTCTGCACTATCCCATCCGGGCATCTCTTCTGAGAACAGTAGACATTTGACAACAAGACATAATCGCCACTCTTAAGGCGTGATATATCTGTAATGGCAACTTCAACCAGCTCTAGCTTTTTGTATGTTCTATAAGCACTAAGAAGTGCCCTCCATATAATAATATCCGGCTCCATTGGCATTACCTTAATAATGGCATAAGCGTCTTCCAGAATCCCAGCTCGACTGAAGAGATCAACCATTGCTCCATAGCACGCTTAAGTTGTGGAAGAATTGAGTAATGGCTTTTCATCTAATCAAAGTACTTGCTGCTCTCTTTGACCAAACCACAATGGCTACATGCTGTTAAAATTCCAAGAAAAGTTAAAGAATATAACATTTTCCACCTGCATCTTCGGGAAAACTGTTATTGCATCTAAAACAAGCCCGTGAACTGCTAGAGAGCGAATTGTGGGAGCCGCTCCATTTGGTGATGCCCGCTGTGTGAGAAAACGAGAAAATGAACTGAATAAAGTTTTTCTTGTATTGATCAACTGCACTAAGAAGGGTATTTATACAAGTAATATACATGCCAACTGGCAAAGTTAAATAATCTAATTAATCTCTACAACCCCCCCTCAAGTTGGATCTGGTAGAAGGATGTCCACTAGAGACAACTTGGAAATTAAACAAGAATGAGCAGAAGTACACAAAGGTTTAATAAATACATCAGCCAGCTGAGTGACTGAAGAAACATAAGATGGAATCACAAAGCTCTTTTGTAATTGATCTCAGAAAATGTGGTAATCTATCTCCAAATGCTTGGTGCGCTTATGGAAGACTGGATTACTAGTAATGTGTAATGCTGCCTTATTGTCACAGTAGAGAGGGATGGGAAGCGTAACAGAAACTTGAAGATCACAAAGCACATAAGTGATCCACAAGAACTCACACACAGTAGCAGCCATGGCACGATACTCCGCCTTCGCAGATGATTTGGAAACGGTAGCCTGCTTCTTAGTTTTCTAAGAAATAAGAGCACCCCCAAAGAATACACAATAGCCAGTTAATGACTCTCTACTAAATGTGCAGGAAGCCCAATCTGCATCATAAAAAGCGGACAATTGAAGATCGTTAGAGACAGGAAAAAATAAACCTTTAGAGAGACAATACTTGAGGTATTTGACAACATGAAGAGCTGCTATCCAATGAGGCATTCGAGGAGCAGACATAAACTGACTAAGGTATTGAACCGCATAGTTGATATCTGGCCTGGTAAGATTAACATACAATAGGCGTCCCACCAATATTCTATACTGATTCGGATCAGGCAAAAGATCCCCTGTGTCAGGAGAAAGATGCAAGGCAGTAGGCAAAGGACTAGTAACAGCTTTGGCTATAGACAAACCAATGTCTTGAATTAGATCCAAAATAAATTTTCTTTGACTGACAATAGTGTCGTATCTGAAAGCGCCACTTCAAGACCAAGGAAATACTTAAGGGGATCAAGATCTTTAATTGTGAACTTATCATGAAGTGCCTTTTTTATAGAAGTAATAGCAGTTATGGAAGTGCCTGTAACTATCACATCATCAACATATATGAGTAAAGCCAAAAATTCTTCATCTATAGATCTTGTAAATAAACAATGATCATGTTGAGATTGAATAAATCCCAATGAATGAAGAAAAGCTGTAAATTCAATGTTCCATTGTCGAGATGCTTGCTTGAGACCATAAAGGGACTGCTTGAGCAAGCAAACCTGACCAGGTAAGGCTTTATCATAGCGTGGAGGTGGTGACATATACACCTCTTCATCCAAGAAACCATGCAAAAATGCATTATTAATGTCAAGTTGAAAAATAGGCCAACACTTAGCAGTAACAAGAGCTATAAAAATTCTAACAGTACCCATTTTTGCAACTAGAGAAAATCTGCCCTTATAATCAACACGCTTAATTTGATTATACCCCTTAGCTACTAACTTGGCTTTCAGTCTGTCCACTTCACCAGAGGGCTTAAATTTAACCTTGTACACCCACTTTGATCCAATTGGTTTTTTTCCTTTAGAAGCTCAATCAACACCCAAGTCTCGTTTTTTTCAAGGGCTTGCAATTTTTGTTGCATAGCTTCTACCCACCTAGCATCAGTAGATGCCTGAAAATATGTGGTTGGTTCAAATATAGTTGACACATTATGTACAAAGGATTTATAAGCTGGGTTAAAAGCAATGGGTGAAAAAAATATACCTGAGGTGGACTGATCTGATGTAGCAGTAGAAAAGGAGTATGTCACTGCCATATGCACAAAATCATTTAGCCAAGAAGGTTTAGTAATTTGTCTAGTGGATTTCCTTCGAGGAAGGGAAGGTATGACAGGTGGAGAAACAACAAGGGAAGAAGGATGTGAAGAAGAAGGAATAGTAGTAGAAAGAGACACATCAGGAGAATTAGAAGTGTTATCTGCATGAGGTGCAAAGTCCTGAGATGGCAAGGAAGACTCTAATATACGAATAGGAAGAGAAGGAGAATCGACAGAAGAACAAAACTGAAAAGGAAAAACATTCTCATAGAACAAAACATCTCTACTGACAAAAAAAGAATTCGCTTCTAAATCATACAACTTATAAGCTTTATTGGTCAAAGAATAACCCATGAACAAAGCTTTGATGGATCTTTGGGAAAACTTACTCTTAGAGGGTGACAAATTTGTTGCAAAACATAAGCAACCAAAGGTTCTCAAGGAATCACATGCTGGTGGCTTATGGTGTATGATTTCATAAGGTGTTTTACCTCCTAACTTCTTGACAGGAAGTCTATTAACAATGTATGTGGCAGTTAAGATGCACTCTGACCAAAACTTATCAAGAATATAAGCTTCAAGTTTCATAGCTCTAGCAATATCCAACAAATGCCTATGCTTACGTTCTACAACTCCATTTTGTTGAGGAGCGTTTGGACAAGTAAGTTGATGGTCAATCCCTTTGAGAGCAAAAAATTCTTTAGACTGAGTATTGACAAACTCTCCCCCATTATCAGTCCTAATGACTTTAACAGATGTATTATATTGAGTTTCAACATATTGGACAAACTGTTTGAGAGTGCTAAAGATTTGACTTTTGGAATGTAACATGTAGGTCCATGTTGCTTTTCTATGACCATCCACAATAGTTAGGAAATAATTGGCCCCTGTTATTGATGTAGTTCTATATGGTCCCCAAACATCAATATGCAACAAATCAAAAAGAAGTTTTGCATAAGAAAGACTATCTAGAAAAGGCATGCGATGGTGCTTAGCTAGTGGACAAATCAAGCAGTCATGTTTAGAGAAAGGATAACCAGTAATTTGTTTGATTTTATTGATAAAAGCATGCCCTAATCTGGCATGTAATAGAGAGTAATCACTTTGAGAAAATTGACAAGAATGAGATTGAACATGATTGTCATTATTCAAAGGAATCATAGTGTTGACAAGGAAAATGCTAGACAAATACTATTTTATTGTAGAAGATAAAAAAACTAGATGAATCCAAAGTATATAGGCCTTGTGTCACTCTCCCCACAGCTACTACCTTATCAGTCCTCAAGTCCTGAAAAATACAACAGGAATCGATAAATAAAATTGTCATTTTTATCGTGGAGAGTAATTTAGGAATAGATAACAAATTATAATGAAAGTTGGGAACAAACAAAGTATCATATAAAGTAAGAGAGGACGGAACACAAACAGTTCCAAACTTGTTAACTTGACATGAATTGCCATTAGGTAATTAAACTGAAATTGGGGAATCAAGAAAGGTAAAGGTTGTAAAAAATGTGTGATGTGGTGTCATATGATCAGTGGCACCTGTGTCCATGATCCAAACACAATCCACATATTTACTTGCTTTACGTCTACTAGAATAGCTAAGTTACCAGCAAAGTGAGTATCATGATGCCCTGAATAATTCCCTGTGTATTGATTCACATGTTGCTGAGAAACAGCTAAAGCAACTATTGGAGCTTTGGCCTTCATCATTCATTGAACTTCCTGCTGCAAATTACCAAGCATGGCACTTATCTCGCCAATCCTATCAGAGTTATCAGGCATTACCAAAACTTCTCTGTCAATAGGAGTCTCAACTACATAAGCAGTAGCATGTTTAGCAGATGCGTTATAGGGATGCTTTGACTGCTAAAAATTACTAGCAAAAATGCCTGTATGCTTTTTGTTTTTATACCAATTAGGGTACCCAATTAGTTTGAAACAGGTGTCTCGAACATATCCATCTTGTTGACAGTAGTCACAATGACCCTTCCTCCTGTCATTTCTTCTCTGATCTTTCTTAAAACCTTGTGATTGTGCTTGTAAAGCCATAGATTCAATTGGCGCAACGTAAGAACTTGTAACTTGTTTATGTGTCTCTACTTTCAACATTGTAGAATATGCTTTGTTGATTGAAGGTAAAGTATCCGATAGTAAAATCTGGTTTCTAGCTTGATCAAAATCATCATTCAAACCCATCAAAAACTACATTAACTTCCCTCTATTATCAATCTCGACAATTTCTTTAGAAGCACCGCATGTACATGTTGGAAGTGGCTCTACACTAGCTAATTCATCCCAAAGCTTCTTTAATTTTGTGAAATAGACAGAAACTGACATATTCTCTTGTACCATAGAACTAATTTTCTTCTGAATCTGAAAGATGAGAGGACTATTTCTCTCTCCGTATCTTTCCCCAATTTCATCCCACAACTCTTTGGCAGATGTTGTGTATATAAAGGTGTAACACCCCAAAATTTTTAATTTTATGAGCATTTTTAGTATTTTAATTTTATTAAATTTTTGAAATTTTTTTGAGATTTTTCGGATTTTAAAAATCGGGTTCGATTTTCCGAAAATATAAACTGTGGTGATTTTTAAAAATTAATTTAAAGACCACGTGGCAAAACTAAAAATATATTTGGAGTCTACGTATTTTTCTGAGTTTTCTGGAATTTTTTCGGAATTTTTGGACCTCGTTTTCGGTCCCGAGGCAGAGTAAAAATTCAAAATTTTGTATTCTGATCGAACCGGCTGAATCGAACCGGACAGGATTGGACCGGTCGAATCGGACCGGTCTTTTTCCTTCTTCCCTTTTTCTTCCCCGCGCGCGTCGTCCCTCTCCCTTTTCTCTCTCTTTTCTCTCTCCTCCCCACCCCACCACGCCACCACCGCCCAGCTTGACCCCGACGCGCCGCCAGCCTCCAAGCCGGGCCACACGCCAAACGGCCGGAAAACGCGCGAACGCCCCTGCAAGGCGCCGTTTCGACTTCCCTGGCCAAATCCGGCCGATCCGGCCACCAATTGGACCGGGTCTTGTGTCCAAAATCATCTACTCGGCGAGAGCTTTCCATAGACGCCAAGAACGCCGAAATCCATCGAGCGGATTGTCCGATTTTTGCTCGGGAAGATTTTAGCCCATTTCAACTTTTGGGCTAGATTTCTCGAAAACTGTGAATCCCACGAGAAAACCGAGGCCACCAGCACGCTCCATTCGTCGAGAGCTTCGCAACGACATAAATTTTAAATTTTTCCGACATCGTTTTTCGGTGGGTCCCACGAAACTTCGCAGTGTTTTTCCGAGCATTTAATGAGCTTAGAAAATTCTGAAAAATTTATGTACTAACCCCCGTGTTATGGGCTTCGTGTAGGTATCCTCGATTTGCGGAAATTCGACAGTTGACCGGGTCTGCAAATTTCGAGCCAGACAGACCCGTTACCGGAAAAGTCTCCGAATTGGACCGAGGTTTTGGCTAGCCCCCCATTGTCAACGTCCCGAGCGCATTCCCGAAGTCGGAATCGGCAAAGGTAAACCCGAAACTTGCTTTTTCGTAATTTTCTAGTGCTTAAATAGGATTAAAAATCCATAAAATATTCGTGGTAGCTTGGAAAATTACGATTCTTTTTGCAATAGCTTAGTAATATTGCTAAGGACATGAGGCAAAGTTTTATAATTTTTAGAGCTTGTTTGGGCAGTTTTTGCAAAAATGATCAATAATAAGGACTAAATTGAAATTTTGCGTATTGTGATGGATGACTGATTTGATGGACCCAGGAGGGGCTGTGTGATATGATTGAACTGTGGATATATGGATTGTAAGTATAGAAGTGTGTTTTGAACCCTTTTGCAGGTTGGGTAGGTCCTAGGTATAGGGGAGACTCTGCCGGATTTTCGGCACGACTTAGGACGTAATTGGTCTTTTTCTTTGTTTGTATTGAGTCAGATTGTATTAAATAATTGTAATATAATTGTCAGGTGAGCCGGGACAACCTTCTTCCTCCGCCCAGCCGCCTCAGTGACCATCGTCAAGTCTGTGAGTAAAATATTAATTTTAATTGTAATTTCGATATTATTATATGTTCAGCATGCCCATGCATCACTTATATGCATATATTTATGTAGTTAAACTCTAGGCACGATTTATGATGCATTGATAAATGTTAAAGTGCCATGTATGTTGTTGTGGTAATTTGGAGCAGTGTGCGTGCGTTGGCGTGCGTGTGATGTGGTGTGGACTATGGATAGGACGGGTAGACACGGCTTGAGTTCTTCGCTGGGACCCGGTCCTTCGGGGTAGACACGGCTTGAGTTCTTCGCTGGGACCCCGATTTGGTATTTAAGTGGAAGTCCGAGCTGAGTTCTTCGCTGGCACCAGGTTGGATTTAAGAGAGCTGTATAGGGGATCAGCTCCCATATATTATGATTGATGTTACAGGGTGCGTGAGTGCTCCAAATTACCTTTTTGATGTTATGATGTGAAAATGATGTGGATGTTGCATTTCACTCTACAGGGTGCATTAGATTTAGATAGTTATAGAGATTATGGTTAAAATTGATATTTTACTCTCGAGTCGAACGCTCACTCTGCTCAATATTTTTCCGTGCCACAGGAGGATATTTTTGAGGTTAACCTGCTCCCTTTCCTCGCAGGTTGTTTATCAATGTTTGTGTAATTTTATTAACTCCTAGAATTTCCGCATGTGTTAGAAGTATTTATTTGATTATGGTCTGTAATATTATTATCATGTTGGACCTGTAAACGTATAATGATATGCATGTTTGATGGATTGGATGAGGGAGCTGAGCTCCCATTTATTATTATGTTGATGAGTATGTGGAGGGTGAGCTGAGCTCCCCAATTGACTATATATTGTGTTTAGAGGTCGGGTGAGTCGAAAACTCCCCGTTGGTAAGTCCATTTTATGGCCGGACTCTGTCCATTTGTTTTCTTGAAATTGGGCCCAAATGGGCCTTAGAGTTGGGTAAATGAATAGTTAAGGCTTACTACGGGCCTCGGGGGCTTTAGGCTGGCCCAGGTCCTAGTGCCGGTCCGGCCCATAGGTTGGGTCGTGACAAATGTGGTATCAGAGCTTAGGCTCCAGATTCTTAGGGAATGTTGTCTAAAGTGTTGGGAAGAGTCTACTAGGAGTCACATGCGGAAATATAGGGTCCACATTCGTCTTGCATTGTCATCTTTGCTTCTAGTTTCTGCTCCATATGTTATGTATAAATATGAGTCTATAGAGCTGTGTAATGAGCAGTTTTGAATTTTTGTGGGCTAATGCTGCTGAATTTCAGGAAAATGCGTAGAAGCAGGAGAGCTGCCACTGCACCAGAACCAGATGTGCCCGACGAGGTGTCGGCACAGGATGAGGCGCCTGCCCCGAGGAGGCGGGGTAGGAGGCCTAGAGCTGCTCAAGTAGAGGAGCAGCCACCCCCAGTACAGGATCAGTCCTTTATGGCACAGGGTCCCATGGACCCCATGGCAGCTACTCTAGCTGGTCTGCAGAGAACCATCGACATGATGGCGCAGTACATGGTCCACCCTCCACAACAACAGCAGTCCACCGCACCAAGAGGGGAACCTTATAAACAGATAATTAATTTCAAGAAGTTGGTGCCTGGAACTTATGATGTG
Source organism: Hevea brasiliensis (assembly GCF_030052815.1). NCBI lineage: Eukaryota > Viridiplantae > Streptophyta > Magnoliopsida > Malpighiales > Euphorbiaceae > Hevea > Hevea brasiliensis. The sequence continues at coordinate 84,895,836 of NC_079505.1, read as the reverse complement.
TCAGACGATGCATATCGGTTTTTAGATTCCTGCGACGGCAGAGCAGTCTGATTGGCTGATAGAAGGCGATAGTGTGTGCAGCATGTCATGGGGCCTATGCCTAGACAATGGATGAATGACTACGTGTTACCCCGGATGGAGGGATTGACATGGGCTCAGTTTGTGGAACTTTTTATCAATCGGTTTGTGCCAGAAAGCTTCAGAGATCAGAAGCAGTGGGCCTTTGAGGCCTTAAGACAGAATGGCAGGTCTGTAGATGAATATGCTACAGAAATTTCTGGAATTGAGCAGATATGCCCCTACAGCAGTATCTACAGAGACTATGAAGGTGAAAAGATTCCTAAAGGGGCTTGACAGGAGGTATGCGAACCTGGCCATGATGTCTGATCAGTCTTTTGATGTGGTGGTTGATCGAGCCAGACAGATTGAGATTAGCTATGCTGTGGATGACAGCGGTAGAGCAAAGAAAAATAGAGCGGAGGGTTCTTCAGGTGTTCCCCACATGGGTACTACGGATAGTGGTGGCCAAACTACTTACAGAGGAAGAAGCAGGAATAAGAGGAGTGGTTTTAGACACAAATCCCGAGGGTTCAGACCAGGGTACGGATCCAGCAGTGGTAACAGTTCGAGTGCAGCGATTCGCTCGTTCAGGATCCTCTTTGGCACCTTGTGCACAGTGTGGAAGAGGACATTCAGGACCTTGTTTGATGGGATCAGGAGTATGCTTCAAGTGTGGCCAACCAGGTCACTTTGCTAGAGAATGCCCCGTGTTCAGCGAGCCACAGATGGGGTCACAAGTTTCTGTTGCGAATGTTCCTCGACAATTGTATCCGGGTGCTTCCAACATGGCGGCGATTCGATGTACAACAGGGCCGAGGACAAGGGGGACGTGGATTTGGAGGCAGATCAGGAGGTAGAAGTCAGTATCAGGGTTCTGCCACTCAGGGTAGGGGTCAAGCTCGAGTTTTCACCCTGACCCACCAGGATGCTCAAGCTTCAAATGCAGTTGTGGCAGGTATTCTTCTGGTATGTTCTTATGAGGCTCGTGTTTTGATAGATCCGGGTGCTACGCACTCATTTGTCTCCCCTGTGTTTGCCATGAGGTTGGGTAGAAACCCTACAACCTTAGAATGTCCTTTGTCGGTAGCTACCCCACTTAGTGACAATATAGATGTAGATATGGTTTTTCCGGGTAGCCCGGTGGTAGTGGATGGAAAGATCCTCCCAGCAGACTTGGTTCCTTTACCAGTAATGGATTTTGATGTAATCCTGGGGATGGATTGGCTGTCAACTCACTATGCCACTTTAGACTGCAGGAACAAAAAGGTGTATTTCCACATACCTGGTGTGGAAGAGTTTAGCTTTGATGGTGACAGGAGCGTGGCTCCATATAATTTGGTGTCAGCAATTAGTGCTAGAAAAATGTTGAGGCGTGGATGCCAAGGGTATTTGGCATTGGTGAGAGATACATCTGTAGAAGGTGTCAGCATGGAAAATGTTCCTGTTGTCAGAGAATTCATGGATGTCTTCCCTGAGGAGCTTCCAGGGTTGCCACTAGGAAGGGAAATAGAGTTTTGCATTGATGTTGTGCCGGGTACAAAACCCATATCGATGCCACCTTACAGGATGGCACCAGCAGAATTGAAAGAGCTGAAGGAACAACTACAGGAGCTTTTGGACAAGGGTTTTGTACGTCCGAGCACTTCACCTTGGGGCGCTCCTGTTTTATTTGTGAGAAAGAAGGATGGGTCATTGAGGTTGTGTATCGACTACAGACAGCTGAACAAGGTGATAGTGAAGAACAAGTATCCACTTCCTCGGATCTATGATTTGTTTGATCAGCTCCAAGGAGCTAAATTCTTTTCCAAGATAGACCTGCGATCAGGCTACCATCAGTTGAGAATCAGGAATGAGGACGTGTCCAAAACGGCTTTCAGGACAAGATATGGTCATTATGAGTTCTTGGTGATGTCTTTTGGACTCACTAATGCACCAGCAGCCTTCATGGACTTGATGAACAAGGTGTTCAAGCCATTTTTGGACCGTTTTGTCATCGTATTCATAGATGACATTTTGGTGTACTCTCGGACCGAGGAAGAACACGTGTGGCACTTGAGGATGGTGTTGTAGACGTTGAGGGAGCACCAGCTATATGCCAAATTTTCAAAATGTGAATTTTGGCTAGAAAGCATCTCATTCTTGGGACACGTGGTTTCTAGTGACGGCATTCAAGTGGATCCCAAGAAAATTGAAGCTGTAACTGATTGGCTTAGGCCTACAATAGTCACTGAGGTGCGAAGTTTTCTGGGTTTAGCTGGCTACTATAGGCGTTTTGTACAAGATTTCTCCAGGATAGCGGCTCCCCTAACTAAGTTGACCAGGAAGAATGTTCCATTCATTTGGACAGATGACTGTGAGGTGAGTTTCCAGAAGCTTAAGGAGTGTCTAACCACTGCCCCTGTGTTGACACTACCTGTGAGTGGTGAAGGATACACCGTGTATTGTGACGCCTCCAGAGTTGGCCTAGGGTGTGTTTTAATGCAGAATGGAAAGGTAGTGGCTTATGCTTCAAGGCAGCTGAAGAGGCATGAGCAGAACTACCCCACCCATGATTTGGAAATGGCGGCTGTAGTCTTTGCACTAAAAATCTGGAGACACTACCTGTATGGTGAAGTGTGCGAGATATACACCGACCATAAGAGTTTGAAGTACATCTTCCAGCAGAGGGACTTGAACTTGAGACAGAGGAGATGGATGGAGCTTCTGAAAGACTATGATTGCACCATCCAGTACCACCCTGGAAAGGTCAATGTTGTGGCAGATGCCTTGAGCAGAAAATCTTCTGGCAGTTTGGCGCACATTTCAGTAGAGAAGAGACCACTGATTCAGGAGGTACATGAGTTGATGGATCAAGGTTTAATCCTAGATCTTTCAGATGAGGGGGTATTGTTGGCTCACTTTTCAGTGAGGCCAGACTTGAGGGACAGAGTTAGAGTTTCCCAGCACAGAGACCAACAATTGATGAAGATCATAGAAAGAGTACAGCAAGGTGAAGGTGGTGAGTTTGGATTTGCCAATGATGGCGCCCTAGTGCAAGGTTCTAGGATATGTGTGCCCGATGTGGACAACCTCAGGAATGAAATCATGCGAGAGGCACACTACACACTGTACAGTGTCCACCCAGGTTCCACCAAGATGTACCATGATGTGAAAGATAGCTACTGGTGGAATGGTATGAAGAGAGACATAGCAGACTTTGTGTCCAAGTGCTTGACTTGTCAGAAGGTGAAGTTTGAACACTGAGACCGTCGGGAAGCTGCAAGAGCTCCCTATCCCAGAATGGAAGTGGGAAATGATCACTATGGATTTTGTGACTGAGTTACCTCGTACCACGCGAGGATATGATTCGATATGGGTAATTGTAGACCGCTTGACCAAATCAGCTCACTTCTTGCCTGTAAAGACTACATACTCTGTGGCACAGTATGCCCGGCTCTACATTCGAGAAATAGTCAGATTGCATGGAGTTCCGGCTTCCATAATATCCGGCAGAGGGCTGATTCACTTCGATTTTGGAGAAAGTTGCAGGAGGCACTTGGCACCTGATTGAACTTGATGCGGCTTTTCACCCTCGAGCATTTGACGGACGGTCAAAGGACAATCCAAACACTGGAAGACATGCTTCGCATGAGTGTCTTGGATTTTGGAGGTCAATGGGATGAGCAGCTAGCTTTGGTGGAGTTTGCCTACAACAACAGTTACCACTCCAGCATAGGGATGGCACCCTATGAGGCATTATATGGAAGAAAGTGTAGGTCTCCTCTGTGTTGGACAGAAATGGGGGAAGCGAAGGTGCATGATGTAGACCTAGTGCAGTACACTTCAGAGGTAGTTCCTTTAATCAGGGAACGGCGAGGCGGCTTTCGATGAAGCGAAGAGTTATGCGGACCCAGACGGAGGATGTGGAGTTTGCGATGGCGACTATGTATTCCTGAAGGTTTCTCCAATGAAGGGAGTCATGAGATTTGGAAAGAAGGGCAAGTTGGCACCTCGGTATATTGGACCTTTTGAGGTTACGGATAGAGTTGGAGCAGTTGCCTACCGGTTGAAGCTACCACCCAACCTTTCTCACGTTCATCCCGTGTTTCACATCTCCATGCTCAGGAAATACATTCCAGATCCTTCTCATGTACTACAGCCGGATGTGATAGAGCTAAAAGAGAACTTGACATTTGAGGAGCAGCCTGTAGCCATAGTGGATTACCAAGTGAGACAGCTGAGATCCAAACAAATCCCTATGGTTAAGGTTTTGTGGAGGAGTCAATCAGTGGAAGAGTGCACCTGGGAGTCAGAACGGGACATGCGTAGCAAGTACCCTTATCTGTTCAATGTGTAATCTTGTACTTTATTCTGCCTTGTGTAAAATTCGAGGATGAATTTTCTGTAAGGGGGGAAGAATGTAACACCCCAAAATTTTTAATTTTATGAGCATTTTTAGTATTTTAATTTTATTAAATTTTTGGAATTTTTTTGAGATTTTTCGGATTTTAAAAATCGGATTCGATTTTTCGAAAATATAAACTTTAATGATTTTTAAAAATTAATTTAAAGACCACGTGGTAAAACTAAAAATATATTTGGAGTCTACGTATTTTTCTGAGTTTTCTGGAATTTTTTCGAAATTTTTGGACCTCGTTTTCGGTCCCGAGGCAGAGTAAAAATTCAAAATTTTATATTTCTGAATCGAACCGGCGGAATCGAACCGAATCGGACCGGATCGGACCGGTCGAATCGGACCGGCCTTTTTCCTTCTTCCATTTTTCTTCCCCGTGCGCGTCGTCCCTCTCCCTTTTCTCTCTCTTTTCTCTCTCCTCCCCACCCCGGTAGTCGGCCGACCACCTGACCCCGACCCTCTGGCGCGCCACCCTCCCGGATGGCCGACCGCCCAAACGGCCGAAAAAATGAGCGAACGCCCCTGTGCCTTATCGTTTGACTTCCCCGGCCAAATTCGGCCGATCCGGCCACCAATTGGACCGGGTCTTGTATCCAAAATCATCTACTCGGCGAGAGCTTTCCATAGACACCAAGAACGTCGAAATCCATTGAGCGGATTGTCCGATTTTTGCTCGGGAAGATTTTAGCCCATTTCGACTTTTGGGCTAGATTTCTCGAAAACTGTGAATCCCACGAGAAAACCGAGGCCACCAGCACGCCCCATTCGTCGAGAGCTTCGCAACGACATAAATTTCGAATTTTTCCGACATCGTTTTTCGGTGGGTCCCACGGAACTTCGCAGTGTTTTTCCGAGCATTTAATGAGCTTAGAAAATTCTGAAAAATTTATGTACTAACCCCCGTGTTATGGGCTTCGTGTAGGTATCCTCGATTCGCGGAAATTCGACGATTGGCCAAGATGCGCAAATTTCGGGCGAATGGACCGTTCTGGAAAAGTCTCCGAATTGGACCGAGGTTTTGGCTAGCCCCCCATTGTCAGACGTCCCGAGCGTTCTCAAGTCGGAATCGGCAAAGGTAAACCCGAACCTTGCTTTTTCGTAATTTTCTAGTGCTTAAATAGGATTAAAAATCCATAAAATATTCGTGGTAGCTTGGAAAATTACGATTCTTTTTGCAATAGCTTAGTAATATTGCTAAGGACCGCGGGGCAAAGTTTTATAATTTTTAGAGCTTGTTTGGGCAATTTTTGCAAAAATGATCAATAATAAGGACTAAATTGAAATTTTGCGTATTGTGATGGATGACTGATTTGATGGGCGGGAGAGGTGTGTGATATGATTGAACTGTGGATATATGGATTGTGAGTATAGAAGTGTGTTTTGAACCCTTTTGCAGGTTGGGTAGGTCCTAGGTATAGGGGAGACTCTGCTGGATTTTCGGCACGACTTAAGACGTAATTGGTCTTTTTCTTTGTTTGTATTGAGTCAGATTGTATTAAATAATTGTAATATAATTGTCAGGTGAGCCGGGACAGCCTTCTCCTCCGCCCAGCCGCCTCAGTGACCATCGTTAAGTCTGTGAGTAAAATATTAATTTTAATTGTAATTTCGATATTATTATATGTTCAGCATGCCCATGCATCACTTATATGCATATATTTATGTAGTTAAACTCTAGGCACGATTTATGATGCATTGATAAATGTTAAAGTGCCATGTATGTTGTTGTGGTAATTTGGAGCAGTGTGCGTGCGTTGGCGTGCGTGTGATGTGGTGTGGACTATGGATAGGACGGGTAGACACGGCTTGAGTTCTTCACTGGGACCCGGTCCTTCGGGGTAGACACGGCTTGAGTTCTTCGCTGGGACCCTGATTTGGTATTTAAGTGGAAGTCCGAGCTGAGTTCTTCGCTGGCACCAGGTTGGATTTAAGAGAGCTGTATAGGGGATCAGCTCCCATATATTATGATTGATGTTACAGGGTGCGTGAGTGCTCCAAATTACCTTTTTGATGTTATGATGTGAAAATGATGTGGATGTTGTATTTCACTCTACAGGGTGCATTAGATTTAGATAGTTATAGAGATTATGGTTAAAATTGATATTTTACTCTTTGAGTCGAACGCTCACTCCTGTTCAATATTTTTCCAGGCCACAGGAGGATATTTTTGAGGTTAACCTGCTCCCTTTCCTCGCAAGTTGTTTATCAATGTTTGTGTAATTTTATTAACTCCTAGAATTTCCGCATGTGTTAGAAGTATTTATTTGATTATGGTCTGTAATATTATTATCATGTTGGACCTGTAAACGTATAATGATATGCATGTTTGATGGATTGGATGAGGGAGCTGAGCTCCCATTTATTATTATGTTGATGAGTATGTGGAGGGTGAGCTGAGCTCCCCAATTGACTATATATTGTGTTTACAGGTCGGGTGAGTCGAAAACTCCCCGTTGGTAAGTCCATTTTATGGCCGGACTCTGTCCGTTTGTTTTCTTGAAATTGGGCCCAAATGGGCCTTAGAGTTGGGTAATTGAATAGTCAAGGCTTACTACGGGCCTCGGGGGCTTTAGGCTGGCCCAGGTCCTAGTGCCGGTCCGGCCCATAGGTTGGGTCGTGACAAAAGGCCTCAACCAACTCCTTGGATAAGGAATTCAATATCCAAGAAGTCACCATAAAATCACACTTCCTCCAAATCTCGTACTCATTCGTATTTTCATCAGGAACCCCAACACTTCCATCTATAAATCTCAATTTCTGTTTAGCACCTAGAGCAATTCTCATTGCCCTACTCCAAGATCTATAATTGCTACCTATCAACGGAGCAGTAACTAGGACCATACCTGGGTTATCTGAATTATGCAGACTCATAGAATTAGAACCACTAATCTGAATTATGCAGACTCATAGAATTAGAACCACTACTTTGAATCACCACTCCATTTCATTCTAGAGTTGCATTTCTCGGATTTCTAGCAGGAGCTTGATCAATCTCTACCTCCATGATCACAAAAGTTCACTTCTCTGAAAGTTCAAAGAAAAAAAAAAGAAGTAACCGTCACAGATGTGGGAGTTCTCCAGATCTATTTTTCTGCTCTGATACCATGTAAGAAAACGAGAAAATGAATTAAATAAAATTTTATTGTACTAATCAACTGTACTAAGAAAGATATTTATACAAGTAATATACATGCCAGCTGACAGAGTTAAATAAACTAACTAATCTATACACGCTGGAGCCAGGGAAGTGGCCAGTGAGTCTAATTGCTCCGTGCCTCTGCGTACTCTTCTTTGCAAGGAAAATGAACCCAAAACTATTGCTGTGATTTGCGGATCTTACCGAGCTTCCCGTTTCTAGTGGCAATGGCCCATTTTTAGCCTAGGCTTGTTACAGCCCATGAATACAAATGCTATACTCAGATACAATGGTGGATTCAAGCCAGACTAACCACACGTAGTATCGATGGCCATCTTTTTTCTTTTCTTCGAGGCCAACATTTTGTATCCACTGTAACAGTGAACAAATGCGTGGTCTGTAACACAGAAAAAACAAAAGCTTTTGATTTTCTATAGAAATGAAACAATAAAACAAGAAAATGAATCACTAGATTAAAAAATGAAAAATCATTTGATGTGATTTAGATTAATTAATCGCTTTAGAATTTGGATGAATAAATTTTGTATTATTGTAAAAAGAATTATAAAATACACATAAAACGTGAAAATTGATTAAATGCTAATATGAAAGGAAGGGCTGAGACAGGGTAAAAGGAGGAGTACTGTTTATGTGAGGGGTGAGCCAGCCTGAGCAACTGACACATTGTTAGCAGCTACCAGAGACGTGACGTGTCATCATTCCATTGGCAGTTCGGACGTACTGGGTGGTTGACTAAATATTTTTGGCCTTTTTTTTCGTCCTTATCAGTGGAAAAAAGTTTTTGTTTCTCTGAAAAGAAAATGAAGGTGGAGTATTTTTCCCTGGGAAATTTCTTCATGCTCGTAAGCGTCCACTCATACCGCCATAGAATATTTGAAACGTGGCAAAACAATGTGCAGGATTCAGATTATCAACCGCGCAAGATAAACTCAGACGGAGGTGCAAGTAGATATGGGAGCAGATGATTATGAGACCAAAATAACAAAAACACAAATGAATTATGGGCTGTTTTTGATATTTAATTAATTTATTCAAAGCACAAGAGCAGCCTTTTACAGAGAGACTTTGCTGAAACACCTGACTCTTTCTGTACTTTCTCTGCATTTTATTTTCTCCATCGCCAAGGAATAGTGTTGCTTTAAATGTCTCCTAATTTATTGTGCAATAAAATATATATGTATATTAAATTTATTTGAATTACGGATTTACCCTGAGCAAACTTGCATAGTAAATGAAGTGTACGGATTTTAACATGGAAAATTATTACCGATCAGCAAATTTGAACCGTTTTTGTAATTATAAAAATCTGGAAATTTAAAAATTAAAACAACCTTCAGTAGTCGAGGATATTAAATGGCGGTTACATTATAGTGTTGCAGTTTGGAAAATCTAGTTAAAGAGGAATAAAGCCTTGTTCAGTCAAGAATATGTATGTTGACATTTAACTCTTTGCCACAACACATTGTTCAGACCGCTGCTAGTTTTGGGAAGATCTAGGAGCAGTTGGATACGAGGGATGAGTCTTCTTTGGCAAGGAATGCCTACTGGAGTTCAACTTCTCAAGGAGGGAGATGGTCAGTTTGCCTTACTAGTGTTATTGAATTACAGCATTCTCCATTTTGTCTTTTGCTGTGGCTAATTCATGATCATTGTGGAATGTGTGTTGTTGTAATATTGTTTAAAGCTTTGGTTCTTGTTTCTTTTAAAAAATGAAAAAGCAATGGACTTGAGCACACTTTCATTTCTGATATTCTTAGGGGGTGACAATTTGAGTTGATAGGTATTGTTCGTTTCGTGTCAACATCTGATTAAGATTGATACGAATACGACACGATTTACAAATTGTGTCAAAAATTTAAATATAAACATAACTATTCTATTATATGATTATACGACACAACGTGATTAATATTAAATTGTATTATGTGTATTCAACACGACACGATCCATTTAATATGAAATAACCCATTTAACACGGTTTGACATGATTTAACCTATTTAACACGCTATATAAGTGGGTTTATGGGTTATAGTGGATCAAATAGGTTAGTGGATCACGGGTCAACACGTGACATGAATATTAAATCGTGTCATAAAACGTATCAAGTCGGGTTAGCAGGTTAACCTGTGACACGACACGATTATAACCGTGTCATAAATGGATCGATACGAATTCAACACAAACACGAATAAGCCTAATCCAAACCCTATATTTTCGTATTGTGTTCGTGTCGTGTTCGCGGGTCGTGTCCAAAATTGCCACCCTTAGATATTCTTAGGCTCACTGCACATTTAGACGATGTATCTTATGCTTTTGTTATGAGAGATGGCAATAGAGCAACCCATTCTTTGGCTAGTAAAGTTCTTCGTGATATCTTCTTTTTCTGTAATTTTATGAGCCAAGAATCCTTTATACACTCTCTGTCCATTTAAAGGCTGATTAATATCATCATCCTCGGAAAAAAAAAAAAAAACACTTTCATGTAAATATAATTGATTAATTAATTCACTATCCAATTAATTACATCCATAATAATACATTTTTTTTTTATAATTAATACAGTCAAATGACTAATGAGATTGCACCACGTAAAGATAAATTACCTAAATATAACTCAAATCAGCTTGTAAATGGAGGGTACATAGAGAATTATTAGCCTATCACCAAAGTTGTTTTTTAGCAATATAAAATATCGTAATAATAGCTCATGCTTTGAGAACCTCATCATTAGTTACGGTTATGTTAATCGTAGCTAGCACTCTACATATCAGACCATTTATCCTTACACAATGGGTGCCTAGGCCACCACTCTGAGTGTCTAATCTTGTAAAATATAACTGACTATGATACTGATTGATATGAACCGTTGAGTACAACGAGTTGCTAAGACATAGTATCACATTGATTCTATGTCAACATTTGACATTAAATAGCAAATAAATAACAATTAGAAACATAAGTAGATATATGATCATTATTAAAAAAAAAAAAATCTGCAGGTTTGTTATAAATTTTTGAGACTCACGCATGCATATATTTTTATTCATTGGAATTCACACACACACATATGTGTGTGTATGTGAGTGTGTGTATCCACTCATTATTAGATTACTATTTCAGGTAGGATATCTTACATAAAATCACTATTTTATTATAAAATTTAGATTGAAGTGAGCTAACAAAGCAAAAATTATGTTGATTTTTATAGGTTCACTTGAAATAAATTATTTACAAAAAAAAAAATTTAAAACATTTTCACATAATCATATATAATTTTTTTAAAATAAAATTATTTTTTAAATTAAAAAAATTAAATTCTTTCACTCTAAACATAAAAACTGATTAAAAAAAATCAAATCCAAATACTTGCAAAATCATAGTTTCCAAATGAAGTTATAGTTTTCATGATATTAATCAATGCGTTTTAATTAATAGTATTGATATATTTTTATAAAAAAAAAATTTCACAATATTAAGATTAAAAATAGTCTAAAATCAAACTAAATCAAATCAAGCATTTCTGATTCAAGAATGCAAATTAAAATAGTATTAAAATTTTATAATTTTTACATATTTATATAAAATTAATTGTAAATTGGTTTAATATTAAAATTTTGTGGTTGTTGGTTTGGATTTTTTCTGAAGAAGAGGGTGTTTTCGACTTTTCATGTTTTAAGTTTAGAATATTTTATGGCTAACGATGAAGTCGAAAACAGACCAGCATCTCCAACGAAATCGAAAAACTTCATTATGTCCTAATGAGAAAGTCAAGGAGACATTATATAGCACGTGCTGTTCCATCTGACTTACAATAGACACAAAACATAAGATTGCACTACTGATCTGCCTAATCCTCAATTGGACAGCTGAAAAAAGCTGTTTTATGCTAAATAGCTAGAATAAATCTAAGCACGTTGTGTAAGCTTATAATTTAAATAAATATTCATGAAATGGCATGCTTAAATGGTCATATTATAATTTTCTATGTACATGACAGATTATTAAAATAAAATTATCATAATTTTTATGAATAATTTTTTAGAAAATATTATAATTAGAATTTTTAATTTTTATGCTATAAATTAAAACAATCGATTAAATAATTATTAATTTAATATAATTGCATAATATGAGAAAACAAATGAGTGCTATAAAATAATATTTATAATTTAGTTCTAATATATTTTTGGGCATCAATAATTTTGTAGGGCTTTGCGGCCCAGAGGGTACCATGTTGCTTATATACGTGTCAAAATATGAGTGGGTATTGGAACTTCCGTGTTGGAGGAGAATGTAAGTTATGCAACTGCGAGGGAACCAAATGACACACAATCTGACTGGTTTGATCTTAACTGTCAAGTCCTAACCAAACATCAAGCCTCCAATTCTGTTAGCTTCTTGATCCAAAAAACATATATATATATATATATATATATATATATATATATATTTAGAGGGGAAAGCATGCAAGGGTAGTTTCGGAAAATAAGAAGTAATAAACAAGCGACTGTTTTTATATCAGTCTACACCTTGCCAGCCCTCAGAAAAATAATATTCAGTTCCAGACGGTAGATACGCATAGATAGAGATATGGATCCGGAGGCCTTCACGGCAAGTTTGTTCAAGTGGGACCCGCGAACAGTGGTGCCAGCACCCAACCGTCTTCTCGAAGCGGTGGCTCCACCGCCCCAACCTGCGGCAGGGTACGCGGTGAGACCGAGGGAGCTGTATGGGCTGGAGGAGTTGTTTCAGGCATATGGGATAAGGTACTACACGGCTGCGAAGATAGCTGAGCTTGGATTCACTGTGAGCACGCTTTTGGACATGAAAGACGAGGAGCTTGATGAGATGATGAACAGTTTATCTCAGATTTTCAGGTGGGATCTTCTTGTTGGAGAGAGATATGGTATAAAGGCAGCGGTTAGAGCTGAGAGGAGGAGGCTCGAGGAGGAGGATTCTCGGCGAAGACATCTTCTGTCAGGAGATACTGCCAACGCTCTCGATGCTCTCTCCCAAGAAGGTTTGTTACCAATCTACCACGTTTTTTGTTTAAACTACAATATAGGTATAAGCGTCATTATTTCTATGTTTGTCCACTTAATTACCCTAGTAATTTTCTGCTTTATTAATAAGAGTTCTAAGTTATGGGGTTGAGAATAAGTAGGAGAATATGCCGAGGGTTTTGCTTCATTAATTACTCATTTGAAAGAACATGTTTCAATTTTTACCAGTTTTGCTATCTGTTTTGGCTGCATGTTGCTATCTGCATGTGTTTGTGTATGTCTCCAATTTATATAATCTTTATTTGTGATTGCGTTCTTCTATTCTTGTCTCCTGCTAGCTTGCTCTGTGCTTCTGGTAACCTCTAAAAAATAAAATTAAGTTCTGATTACTGTTTTAATTCATATTTGGAATTGAGGTTCTGAACTGTTACATCCATTACATATAATCAAGTCCCTTCAAGCAACACAAGAATGTATAATCTTCTTCTTCTGTTTGCTTTTAATCCTGATTGTGGTGTAATGGGTGGGCAGGGTTATCAGAGGAACCAGTGCAGCAAGAGAAGGAAGCGGCAGGGAGCGGCGGAAGTGGAGCGTGGGAGGCGGCAGCAGGAGAGAGGAAGCAGCAGCAGCGACGGAGGAAAGGGCATAGGAAGGTGGTGGATGTTGATAATGATGATGAAAACGAGAACGATGAAAATGGTGGTGCAGGTGGGTATGAGAGACAACGCGAGCACCCATTTATTGTCACGGAGCCTGGGGAAGTGGCACGTGGAAAGAAGAACGGCCTTGATTACCTCTTCCATCTCTACGAGCAGTGCCGTGAATTCTTGATACAAGTCCAGAACATTGCCAAGGACCGCGGAGAAAAATGCCCCACTAAGGTACACAAAGAAACGCATTTGGGCCGTTAATTTCTGTCTTTTGGGCCCCACAAGGCAATTTATGTGGGTCTTATCGTGAACCCACCACCAGCCCTATTGGATTCTGGCAATTTGGTACGAATTGACAGCTGGTCCAAGGAAAAAGGTAACTAGTGTCGTACGGTCTGGTGGGGCTGTCACTATTCCATTACTTGAAGGCCTAAATTGCAGAAAAGGGTACTTTAATTCTTCAAAAAACATGTGATTTTCCTCAGTCCGTGCGACCACGTGGCACTTCAGGTTTTACCAGCTGGTTTTGCTGCAACGATGCGGAATTGGAGTTCGGATCCAAGTCCATTGCACTCTGGATTTTGAAATGCGCCTCAAGAGGGCGTGCAGAAGCCCACATTATTGAATTATATACAACCAAATTCTTTACCCAAAGTCATTGAAAAATCATTGAATTTTGGCAACTCCAAAAGAACAGAGAATATCACCTTCGTTTACACATTATTATAGCTTATCTTTTTCTTTCACTGTCACATTCAGAATCACAAAGTGAATTTTTTGTCTACACACAGTGAATTAGGCTTTTCCTTGATGTAGGTGACAAATCAGGTGTTTAGGTACGCCAAGAAGGCGGGAGCGAGCTACATCAACAAGCCCAAAATGCGGCATTATGTGCACTGCTATGCCCTTCATTGCCTTGATGAGGAGGCGTCCAATGCGCTGAGAAGAGCTTTCAAGGAGAGAGGAGAAAATGTTGGAGCTTGGAGACAGGCATGCTACAAGCCACTTGTGACCATAGCAGCACGCCAAGGGTGGGACATTGATGCTATTTTCAATGCTCATCCTCGTCTCGCCATTTGGTATGTACCCACTAAGCTTCGTCAATTGTGTCATGCAGAGCGCAACAGTGCTGCAGCATCCAGCTCTGTCTCTGGTGGGGGTGATCACTTGCCTTTCTAAGGCTTCACGAGTGAGAGAATTTTCTCTAAATCCTAGTTATATTCTGTGTTGTTGTAGCTTAGGACAATTGCCACATCATGGATGCTTGCACTTCACATCCATAGTTTACAATGTACTACTTAATAGGATAAGCTATTATCATTGGTTACTTCCTATGACTATATTTTATTTGGCTTAATTTCACTTAACGGTTATTAACCAGCGACTAGGGAGTGATGATAGGTTTGGTCTTTTTGCAAGGTGCGCATACAATGGCTGACATAATATGAATGTTCTGAAGCTTATATGTTGGAGAGCCTGTTTAAGCATAGATACAGAAGGTGAAGCAAGCAAGAAAGGAAAATACATGTGACTAATTATTAATTTGCACAATTTCAATTTTGCTAGAGGAAATTAAGTCTAGGACCTTGACTGACGCACAAGACATAATAATAATAATAATAATAATAATAATAATAATAATAATAATAATAATAATAATAATAATAATAATAAAGGCTCCAAGCTTATAGTCTGTCTTGAAAGAACCATTGATCCACGGAGTGGCCTGGTGATTCTAGAAAATGACGACACTGGATGCATAAATAACATTACAAAGGGGAAGTGTTAATGGGTCTTTTTTGGGTAAAAAGATAAATGGAAGTGTTTATGAGCTATGAGAATATGTGGAGTCGTGGTTATAATTGTTAAACTCCTCTCCCTATGTGAGCATGGTAAAACATAGTTGGTCTCAAAGTTCATATAACAAAAAATGATTACAGTAGAGTACGGTCAACGTAAAATACAGTATTTCTCATAATATAGATGCTTATGTATTATGAATGGTAAAGAGATTATTAAGGCCTTGGGGGAATATTTAGACGTGAAGTGTAACAAAGGAGTTCAGTCTCCAAAATTCATTAATTCATCCTCTTCACTCACATCACAGGTGCTGGAGTATAATATTTATACAGCATAACGATCCAAGTGCTTTGACCACTTGCTACTTCCTCCACAGAAACACGGATCCGAACTTTGCTGTCCGTCTCCCGTATGCCAACTGAGGAAGTCGAATCCACTATAACTGAAAAGGGTTCCCCGAGTTCATCTGTTCTGGCATATTGTTTTCCCACTGATGTACCTCTTCAGGACGACAAATAAAGATAACCTTCTTCCAGATGAGTATCAATATGGGGCTATTAAATAACTCAGCTCTGTTGACCCCACAAGCTCAAAGGAGCATAGATTTTGATGATACCAAAACTCAATTAGAATCAAACTAACATTGTTTTAAGTGTTGTGCATCTCAAAGAAAAAGATACAAGGAATTCATGATGGATTCGTGCTTTTGAAGAAATGATGACATTCTAAGGATAACACAGAACGAATCAAAGGAGATAAAAGAAGAAAATGTTACCTTCTAAGGCTGCATTGAAAATCAGAATTGAAGGTACATATAGTATAAAAGTTAAGTTTTATTTTTAGGATTACTTGTGAAAAGAATTGAGGAGTAAAAGTCAATGATGCTTATTTTCAATTACTCAAAAGATTTTTCTTTTAAAAATCATTATTGGCCTAAAAAGTATTTGACTATGATTTGGTGTAAAATTTTATAGCTTTGAAAGTTATGCAGAAAAGTTTTCCTGGTATGCTAACTGGTTTGCTACTTATTTTAGTATGCTAATTGGTTTGCTATTTTCTCAAGTATGCTAACTGTTTCAACTCTGCACAAGATCGCAGAAAACGATAAAATAACGGCTATTTTCTTGAAATTCGTATATGTAACGTTCAAATGAATTCTCAAACGGTAAAAAACGTTCCAAAACTATAAATACACCTACCTTTGGCCATTTTGCACTTAATGAAAGTCTCTCCACTGTTCAAAATCATAAAAGCTTTCATTCAAAGTGCTCAAAGTGTTTTATTGCTCATCATTGGCTTATTTACTCAACTCTTCTTTATAGATTCTCTTGTATTGAGTGAAAGTGAGTTTTAAACACATTATTATCATTTATGAGAGGTCATTCAAGCACCTATTGAAGCTTGGTTGTGAAAAGTGTTTGGAAAAACACTTGGTAGAAGTGTGAAGCTACTTGTAAAAGTTTTGGTGAGAAGATTTGTAAAGGGCTTTTGTCTCTTGCCTTTAAAAGAGAAGAATAGTGAAGTGAAGACTCAAAGTGGGATCTTTGAGAGAGTGGATGTAGGCTAGTTAAAGCCGAACCACTATAAAAATTTCAGTGTTCATTTTCTCAACCCTTGCTCTTTACATTTATGCATTTTAACTTTATGATTAATATGCTTTTGCTGATATGAAAGTTGATATTATTTGCTGTTAACCTTGCTGCAAACTGAGAAAATTAGTTTACTGCTAAATCTGATGATATCTGATATAATCTGCTTGTTATTTGATCTGCTGTCAGTTAGTATATTTGGTATACTGCTCTGGTTGCTGTGTTAAAAACTTATCCAGATTACTGATATTTCTGCTGAATGCTGATATAATTTGTTAGATCAGTATACTGATTGCATATAGCCTAACTTTGAATCAATTTATCAATAGAGTTGTATTGTTCATATATTTCACATTAGTCAATTGAGTTGAACCTAGCTGCAATTTTCAAAGGTTTTGAGCAAGAACCGAAAATTGTTTTTAAAGTCCAATTCACCCTCCTCTTGGACATATTTTGGGACATCAATTTGGTATCAGAGCTTGTCTCTCTTGCTTGAGGATTAAACCCCTTAGAGTGATCCATACACATGACTAGTTCATCTAGAAACTCTGCTGGTATACCTGCCCCCTTAGCTGAAGGTTATTCCATCACTAGACCACCACTTTTTAATGGCACAAATTACTCCTTTTGGAAAACTAGAATGAGAAACTTTATACAATCTGTTGACATTGATGCTTGGAGAATAATTAAAGATGGTCCTTATATTCCTTATAAAACCAGTGAAGGAACTGTACAAATTCCTAAAGCTGAAGTTGAATTTGATGATAATGATTGGAAGAAAATTTCTACAAATGCCAAGGCTATTAACATTCTTCATTGTGCTCTTGATATTAATGAGTATAATCGTATTTCAGGATGTCAAACTGCAAAAGAAATATGTGACAAACTAGAAGTCACCTATGAAGGAACTGATGTGGTGAAAGAGTCAAAGGCAAACCTCCTCATCCGTGATTATGAGTTGTTTGAGATGAAACCTGGTGAAACTATTGCTGAGATGAGTACCAGATTTACAGATCTTGTCAATCTATTTAAAGCTCTTGGAAAGAGATTTGAGGAACAAGAACTTGTAAAGAAAATTCTGAGGTCTCTTCCAAAGACGTGGGAAGCAAAGACTACTGTTATTTAAGACACCAAGGATTTCAGAAAATATACCTATGATGAGCTAATTGGTTCTCTCATTGCACATGAGATGATCTATAAGAAAGATGAGAAAGAAGGTGATCAAAAGAAAAAGAAAGGTATAGCCTTCATATCCGAAAAGGTAGATGAGAAAAAGAAAAGTGTTGCTTTTAAAGCTAGTTCAAGTGATGATTCAAGTGCTTCAAGTGAAGATGATGAAGATATGGCTATGATAGTCAAAAGATTCAAAAGAGCATTTAGAAAAGGTGGAAGCAAATACAAGAAGTTCACAAAGAGATATGCACCAAAGACTCCAAATCATTCAAGTAAAATAGTTTGTTATGAGTGTAACAAACCAGACCACATTAAGCCAAAGTGTCCTACATTGAAGAAGAAAAACAAGTTTAGAAAGGATAAAAGCAAAAATGCAATGGCAGCAATATGGAGTGATAATGACTCTTCATCAAATGATGAAACGAGTGACAAAGAAGCTGCAAACACTTGTATGATGGCAATTGAAGAAAAAGGTGAAAGCTCACACATTGAAGATAGTGAAAATGAGGTAAATCTTGAACTTTCTAATGTTAATGAATTAGAACTTGCATTTGTGAAGACATATGATAAATATAGAACTTTTAAAAAGAAATGCAAAATTTTGGTTCATGAAAATAGTGCTTTAAAATCAGAAAATATTTCCTTGAGTATGGCTTCAAAGGAAAATGAATTTTACAAATCTCAAATGAAATTATTTAAGGAAGTTAATGATGAGCTTCAAAGATCAAAAGAAGTGTGTGAACAACTTCTTGAGAAAAACAGAATTCTTGAGGCAAAAGTTGAATCTTTGACAAGAGATTTAACTAAATTTACAAAAGGAAAAGAAACACTTGATATACTTCTTGGGAATCAAAGATCCACAAATGAAAAATCTGGAATTGGTTATGATGGATTTATGAAGTATGAAAAATACAAACAATTTTTTGTTAAAGCTACATCCTTTTCTCAACCAAGTATTACATGCTTTTATTGTAATCATAAAGGTCATATGATTAATGCTTGTCCTGTTAGGAAAGGAACCTTTAAGGCAAAAAAAATATGGGTGCCTAAAGGAACCCTACCTAATGTTACTAACACTCAAGGACCCAAAGTTGCTTGGGTACCTAAGAACAGTTAACTGATTTCAGGTATGCCTAAGGAGTATGCTGGAAACAGAACATTGGTACATTGATAGTGGCTGCTCTAGGCACATGACAGGAAATAAAGGCAAGTTTTCCTCTCTTACTTTAAAAGAAGAAGGTTATGTCAAATTTGGTGATAAGAGTAAAGTTAAAATTATTGGATGTGAAACTATTGGTAAAAATCCTTGCATTGAGAATGTTGCATTAGTTCAAGGATTAAAGTATAATCTTTTAAGTGTTAGTCAACTTTGTGATAATGGTTTTAAAGTCATTTTTACTTCTACACATTGTGAGATTCATGGAAATAATGTTATGTTTGCTGGTGCTAGAATAGATAATATTTACCTACTTGATTTAATAAGTCTTGAAGAAAATTGTGAAACATGTTTTATGACTTCAGATGATAGTGCATGGTTATGGCATAGAAAATTAGGACATGCTAGCATGAGTACACTTGCTAAACTCTCTAGAAAGAACCTTGTTAGAGGACTTCCAAAGTTAAGATTTGAAAAAGAATTTCAATGCAAAGCTTGTGCACTTGGTAAGCATACAAAATCATCTTTTAAATCAAAAAATATTGTAACTACGTCTAGACCATTGAAATTATTATATCTTGATCTTTTTGGTCCAATCACACCTAGAAGTCTAGGAGGCAAGGCATATACATTTGTAAGTGTTGATGATTTTTCAAGATTCACATGGACTTTCTTTCTTGCTCATAAAGATGAAACCTTTGATATATTTGAAGCTTTTTGCAAAAGAACTCAAAATGAAAAAGGATATTGCATTACATCTTTGAGGAGTGATCATGGAAAAGAATTTGAAAATAGTTTGTTTGAAAATTTCTGCTCTCAAAATGGTATTTATCATACATTTTCAGCTCCTAGAACTCCACAACAAAATGGAGTTGTTGAAAGGAAAAACAGATCTTTGCAAGAAATGGCAAGAACAATGCTGAATGAAAACAGTTTGCCAAAATATTTCAAGTGAAGTAAATACAGCATGCTACATTTTGAACAGAGTTTCCATTAGAGCTATTATAAAGAAAACTCCTTATGAACTATGGAAAGGAAGAA
The DNA here is from genome assembly GCF_030052815.1 of Hevea brasiliensis. Lineage (NCBI taxonomy): Eukaryota > Viridiplantae > Streptophyta > Magnoliopsida > Malpighiales > Euphorbiaceae > Hevea > Hevea brasiliensis. Next base: position 84,875,813 of record NC_079505.1, on the reverse strand, counting down.
AACCCAATATTGCATATTTTCATATCTTTGATTGCAAATGTTACATTTTGAATAACAAAGACAGCAATCTCAAGAAATTTGATGCTAAATCTTGTGAAGGAATATTTCTAGGCTATTCAACAAATAGCAAAGCATATAGGATTTTCAATAGAAAAACATTGACCATGGAAGAATCAATGCATATACTTTTTGATGATGCTAACACTTCCTTGCAAAGGAAAGATTCTTGTAATGATGAAATTGAGCAGATTCTAAACTCAAAGAATTCGAATAATGATGAGCTTGAATCAAAAGAACCAGTGGAGGATGATCAAAATGACAAAGAAGAAGAACTACCTTGCTCCACAAATGTTGAAATTCAAGATGACTCCCAACCAAATGTAGAAGAACTACAAATTGAGGAACCTCAACATCAAGATATTCCACAAGAATGGAGGTACCATATAAATCATTCCAAAGATGACATTCTTGATAGTCCATCACAAAGAATGATGACAAGAGCTCAACTTAGAAGATATTTTGGTAATGTTGCTTTTGTTTCTCAATTTGAACCCAAAACATATGATGATGCTCAAAATGATGAAAATTGGCTTTTTGCTATGCAAGAGGAATTAAATCAATTTGAAAGAAATAAAGTGTGGACACTTGTTCCTAAACCTAAAAAGCATTCTGTTATTGGAACTAAATGGGTATTTAGGAATAAGATAGATGAAAAAGGACATGTGGTTAGAAATAAAGCTAGACTAGTTAGCTTAAGGATACAACCAAGAGGAAGGTATTGATTTTGATGAAACCTTTCTCCGGTTGCTAGAATTGAAGCTATTAGAATGTTGTGTGCATTTGCATGTTTTAAGAATTTCATGCTTTATCAAATGGATGTTAAAAGTGCATTTTTAAATGGATACATAGATGAAGAAGTTTATGTAGCTCAACCTCCTGGTTTTGAAGACCCTCACTTTCCAAATCATGTTTACAAGCTTACTAAAGCTCTATATGGTTTAAAGCAAGCTCCTAGAGCATGGTATGAGAGACTTAGTAAATTTTTGCTTCAAAATGATTTTAAAAGAGGAAAAGTGGATACTACTTTTTTCATTAAGAAACTAGAAAAAGACATGCTTATTGTGCAAATCTATGTAGATGATATTATTTTTGGTGCAACTAACCATTCTATTTGTAGAAAATTTTCAAATATGATGAAAAGTGAATTTGAAATGAGTATGATGGTGAACTTACTTTCTTCCTTGGATTGCAAATTAAACAAATGAGAGATGAAATTTTTATAAATCAGTCCAAGTACATTAAAGAAGTTCAAAATGGAGGATATGAAAAGTATCGGAACTCCCATGAGCTCAATAATTAAATTGGAGAAAGATGAAAAAGGTAAAGAGGTAGATAACAAACTTTATAGAGGTATGATTGGTTCTTTACTTTACTTAACAGCATCTAGACCAGATATTCATTTTAGTGTATGTTTATGTGCAAGATTTCAATCATGTCCAAAAGAATCTCATCTTGTTGTAGTTAAGAGAATTTTTAAATACCTCATTGGCACTCACAACATTGGCTTGTGGTATCCAAAATGTGAATCATTTGATCTTATAGGTTATAGTGATTCAGATTTTGCTGGTAGTAGATTGGATAGAAAAAGCACTTCTGGAACTTGTCAATTTCTAGGTCATGCATTAGTTTCATGGCACAGTAAAAAGCAAACCTCTGTTGCACTTTCTACTGCAGAAGCTGAATATATTGCAGCTAGAAGTTGTGTTGCACAGATTTTGTGGATGAAACAACAGTTTGAAGACTTTGAAATTAAATTTGATCACATTCCCATAAGATGTGACAATACTAGTACTATAAACCTATAAAAAAATCCTATTCAACACTCTAGAAGCAAGCATATTGAAATTAGACATTATTTTATAAGGGATCATGTTCAAAATGGTGATATTCAAATTGAATTTGTCCCTTCAGAAAAACAGCTTGCTGATATTTTTACAAAGCCACTTAATGAGGAAATTTTCTGCAAAATAAGAAGAGAACTTGGTATGATTGATGCTCTTGATTGAGTTTTGATGCATTCTCATGCTTCTATATGAAAATGAAGTGATATATGTTGGTTTGTAGTGTTAAAAATGTGTTTTAATATTTTTGGTGCAAGTTGAAAAATTCTGGGTCTGATCAGATATGAACAGTAATCTGCAGAATTTGATCACAGTGGCATACTAATCTGTTTGCTAATTGTCGTGTTTGCTAAATGCTTTACCACTGCTCCTAACTTTTCGTTGGCAAACTGGAAGTCAGGTCTGATTGCACTAAAACTCTAAAAATATTTTTTCGAGCGCCTATTCTGCATGTTTAAAGCCCATATTACTTAAATACCCCTCTATTTAGAGCATTGCATCTTTATGTGATTTAAGGGCAAAATGGACTTTTAACACATTAATTAGCGCGGGACTCAAATTTTTTTCTAAACCATCAATCTTCTCACTGCTTCTCCTCTGCTACACGCTACCCATTCTCTGCAAATGTCTACAGTTGTGTCTTTTCAGTTTTAAAATTCAAAATTCCTTCTCTTTCTGTCGCTTCGTCTCCCAAAACCCGAACGAACGTGTCTTCACTCCATCTGCAAACCCATTCCATTCGCAACCTTCCAAAACCATCGTCTCCCTTCATTGCTATTAAATATTTCAGAAACCCATTGACTGTGAATCGATTAAATCGATTGTTTCAAGTTAGAAAATCCCCAAATTCTTCATTTCTGTTATTTCTCTAAATCTGTCGAAAGAAATCATTTCCTGTTGGATTTTTTTTTTTTACGCTTGATATCGATTCGCACTCTCTGTCTCTGGAAATCTCAGGTACAAAATCTAAAACTTTAATGGAATCTTGTTTTACATTGTGTTTGAGCTCGTCTCGTTTGTTTTGATTTCACAATGTGCTGTTGGATTTTTTTTGGGACTGTTCTGTTTGTTTTGCTTTCGTTTGTTTGTTTTGTTTATTTTTTTTTATTAGCATTACGTAAAAAATGTGGTATAGAATTATAAATCGATTGCCATGGATTCTCAAAAACCCGAGTATCTCTTGCTGTCTATTCTATTTTTATGACATTGTGCTAAGTTGTGCTAGAAATATGTTAATGTGCTTCGAATGATTATATATATTGGCTGCTCACATCGTTAAATTTGTGAACCCAGTTTTCACTGTCCTTACGGCCTAATTTTTGTCTGGGTTGGTCATGGCTCGAGAAAAAGGAAAAGGCAAAGCAAAAATTCCCACATATTCATCGTCTTCGGACTCCACTGACGCAAGTGTTCCTGCGTCTCCTCCTCCACAAAAAGATGCTCCTCTGGTAATTGGAAAAACAAAAGAAACACCCAAGAAAAGAACCAGTGAGCCTGTCCAAGAAAAAGGAACCAAAAAGAAAAAGACTTCAAAAGCTCCAGTTGTGCATATGGAGAGGGCTATTCATGAACCCAGGTATATCCACTGGCCTGCTTTTACTGAAGTTTCTGTTCCTTTACAATCCTTGTTTGAATATCAAAAATGGGACAAATTGTGCTCTGACACTGAAGGAGTACATGTGGACTTAGTTCAAGAATTCTATAAGAATTTAAGGGCTGATGATTCTGATAGAGATGAATCTTTTAAGGTGAAAATGAAAGGGAAAGTCTATGAAGTGACTGTTGCTAGATTAGCCAAAGCCCTAGGAATCCCAAACAGTGGGAATAAAATTTGTTCTCACAAAGATGTTTTTGCTGTTGGTGGATTTAACAAAAGAGATTTTGAGGCTGAAGTATTTAAAGGGGAAGTAAAGGATAAGACTAGCATTACCCATGCTCATCAACACATCAAAATTCTTCATAGTTTTATCATCTATGTGTTGAATCCTAGAACTGGCAGTCCAAACTATTTGAGTACCCTTGATCTCTGCATAATTTGACATATTGTGAATCAAATTGAATTTAATCTTGCCTACTTTATGCTGAAGCAAATCATGAAATGGAAACCACCTTACAAGCTACCCTATGCCCATCTTCTTAATGGTCTGTTTAGAGACTTTGGGATCCCTCTGGAAACCGAGAAACTTAGGACAAATATGATCCCAATTACAAGTCTGCAAAAAGATGATGATGGTAGAAAACTTAGATTTGAACAAGGTGCTAGTTCCAAGGAAAGTGCAAGTCGTACTGTTAATGTTGAAGGAATTTTGGAAGAAATGAACAACTTGAGGGAATTTGTTGAAATTGAACTTGGAGAGCTATAGAAATTTAGAGGTTTTCAAACTGTTCTTATGAATGCTCTTGATTCTAAAGTTGATGGCACTTTGATGTTAATGTATAAAATTGTGGAAGAATTATTTAAAATCAAAGTTCATCTGGGTATTTCAAGCACTGAAGCTGGAAAAACCAGTAAGGCTGCTACTGGTTCTGTTCCTCAAAAAGAGAAAGAAGAAGAGGAAGCACAGGACATAGAAGAGGAAGAACAAGAAACAGAAGAGGAAGAAGAAGAAACAGAAGAAGAAGAAGAGAAAGAGGAAGAAAAGGAAGAAGAGGAAGAAGAGGAAACTGAAAAAGATAAAGATGATTCTGATGATGGAAATGGTAATGGAGGCAGCAAAGAAGGAAGTGGGACAGATATGAGTGACTCAGAATCTGAGACAGAACCACAGACTCCTGCTCCTGCTGCTCCTGCAAAAGACAAGGCAAAAACAGCTCAAAAGGAACAAAGAAGGAAGCAAAAAGAGGAAACTGGTAAACCATTCAGCAAAAAGGCTAAAACTGGTAAAAAGTTGTGTGAGAATGCAGTACTCTGCAGAATCGAGTTAGCGGTAGCCCTATTATTCCCTTGACAACGAGGCTGAAATGGTCTTTGAAATTCTTCAAACCTTGAGTGATAAACCTGTCAAGCCAAAAAAGTTGAAGATGGCTGCTCCAAAACCAATCGGACGAAGCTCTAGGCTAAAAGGATAAACAACCATTCTGCATATTTGATGATTACATTTTGTCTAACAGTCTGTCTCTAAATTTGCTACTTAGTTTGCTACTTTTGGTTTTTCTGAACTTTACATTAGTTTGCTATATCAGTTACTGCTTTGACTGTTTATTCACTGCACTTAAACTGGATTTTGATTTATACACATGTGCATGATTTCTCCCATTATCTTTTGATGCTGACAAAAAGGGGGAGAAAATGAATGAGTAATCTTGATGATATAACTTGTGGCTGATATAGCTTGTGATTACTTGTGGTTGATATAATTTGTGAATAGTATATTGTTGATATAACTTTATACTGTGCATATTGTTGATATAACTTGTGAATGATATACAGTTTGTGATTAGTGTGCATATTGTGCATATTTAGTTAGTATCTTTAGTCACACTTGACTCCTTAAGAAAATGCTTATGAATATTTCATTGAAATTATTAAGGGGGAGTTATTTGTGATTAATTATTGATATAATCACATACATAGGGGGAGTTATTTTCACATATACTTTCATATACATACACACACTTGTTAATATTACATGGTGATTCAATTGAGTTTTGTCATCATCAAAAAGGGGGAGATTGTTGACCCCACAAGCTCAAAGGTGTCACGACCCAACCAATGGGCCGGACCGGTACTAGGACCTGGGCCAGCCTAAAGCCCCCGAGGCCCGTAGTAAGCCTAAATATTCACTTAACCCAACTCTAAGGCCCATTTGGGCCCAATTTCAAGAAATCAACCGGACAGAGTCCGACCATAAAATGGACCTACCAACGGGGAGTTTTTGACTCACCCGACCTGTAAACACAGTAAATACTCAATTGGGGAGCTCAGCTCACCCTCCACATACTCATCAGCATAAAAATAAATGGGAGCTCAGCTCCCTCATCCAATCCATCAAACATGCATAGAATATTAAGTTTACAGGTCCAAAATAATAATTTAGTTTACAGACCCATATCAAATAAACATTCCTAACACATGCGAAAATTCTGAGATTTAACAAGTTTATACAAACATTAATAATCGACCTGCGAGGAAGAAAGCAGGTTAACCTCAAAAATATCCTCCTGTGGCCTGGAAAAATATTGAACAGGAGTGAGCGTTCGACTCAGAGAGTAAAATATCAATTTTAACCATAATCTCTATAACTATCTAAAACTAATGCACCCTGTAGAGTGAAATGCAACATCAACAATATTTTCACATCATAACATCAAAAGGTAATTTGGAGCACTCACACACCCAGTGATATCAATCATAATATATGGGAGCTGATCCCCTATACAGCTCTCTTAAATCCAACCTTGTGCCAGCGAAGAACTCAAGCCGGACTTTCCCTTAATAAACCAAATCGAGGGTCCCAGCGAAGAACTCAAGCCGTGACTACTCCCCGAAGGATCGGGTCCCAGCGAAGATCTCAAGCCGTGACTACCCGTCCTATCCATAGTCCACACCACATCACACGCATGCCAACGCACGCACACTGCTCCAAATTACCACAGCAACATACATGGCACTTTTACAGTTATGAATGCAACATAAATCGTGCCTAAAGTTTATCTACATAGATATATGCATATAAGTGATGCATGGGCATGCTTGAACATATAAAAATAGTGAAATTACAATTAAAATTAATATTTTACTCACAGACTTGACAACGATCCTTTGTGGCGGCGGAAGAAGAAGGTCATCGGCTCACTGACAATTACATTACAATTATTTAATACAAATGACTCAATACAATCAAGAAAAAACCAAATACGTCCTAAGTCGTGCCGAAAATCCGGCAGAATCTCCCCTATACCTAGGACCTACCTAACCTGCAAAAGGGCTCAAAACACACTTCTATATTCACAATCCATATATCCACAACTCAATCACATCACACAGCCCCTCCTGGGCCCATCAAATCAGTCATCCATCACAATATGTAAAATTTTAATTTAGTCCTTATAATTGATCATTTTTGCAAAAACTATCCAAACAAGCTCTAAAAATTCTAAAACTTTGCCCCGCGGTCCTTAGCAATATTACTAGGCTATTGCAAAAAGAATCATAATTTTCTGAGCTACCACGAATATTTTATGGATTTTTAATCCTATTTAAGAACTAGAAAATTACGAAAAAGCAAGGTTCGGGTTTACCTTTGCCGATTCTGACTTCGGAACGCGCTCGGGATGTCTGACAATGGGGGGATAGCCAAAACCTCGGTCCAATTTGGAGACTTTTTCGGTAACGGGTCCGTCTGGCCCGAAATTTGCAGACCCGGTCAACTGTCGAATTTCCGTGAATTGAGGATACCTACACGAAGCCCACAACACGGGGGTTAGTACATAAATTTTTCAGAATTTTCTAAGCTCATTTAATGCTCGGAAAAATACTGCGAAGTTCCGTGGGACCCACCGAAAAACGGTGTCGGAAAAATTCAAAATTTATGTCGCCGCGAAGCTCTCAACGAGTGGAGCGCTCTGGTACTCTTGGTTTTCTCGTGGGATTCACAGTTTGCGAGAAATCTAGCCCGAAAGTCAAAATGGGCTAAACTTCCCGGGCAAAAATTGGACAAATTGCTCTATGGATTTTGGCGTTCTTAGTGTCTATGGAAAGCTCTCGACAAGTAGATGATTTTAGACACAAGACCCGGTCTGATTGGTGGCCGGATCGGCCGAATTTTAGCCGGGAAGTCAAAACGTTGCGCTCATGAGGGAGGGGAGTTCGCGTGCGTTTTTCGGCCGTTTGGGGCGGCGGCCGGCGGGGGGAAGGAGGTGGGACGGTGCGTCGGTGGTGAGGGTGGCGGGGAGGTGGTGCGGCGGTGGGAGGAGAGAGAAAACGGGAGAAAGAGAGAAGGGGGAGGAGACGCGCATGGGAGGAAGAAAAAGGGGAGGGAGCCGGTCCGATTCGACCAGTCCGATCCGGTCCGGTTCGATTCAGTCGGTTCAATTCAAAATACAAAATTTTGAATTTTTACTCTGCCTCGGGACCTAAAAGGAGGTCCAAAAATTCCGAAAAAATTTCAGAAAACTCAGAAAAATTCGTAGACTCCAAATATATTTTTAGTTTTGCCACGTGGTCTTTAAATAAATTTTTAAAAATCATCAAAGTTTATATTTTCGGAAAATCGAACCCGATTTTTAAAATCCGAAAAAAAATCTCAAATAATTTCTTAAAATTTAAATAAAACTAAAATACCAATATTACTCATAAAATAAAAAAAAATTTAAAATTTTGGGGTGTTACATTCTTCCCCCCTTATAGAAAATTCGTCCTCGAATTTTACACAAGGCAGAATAAAGTACAAGATTACACATTGAACAGATAAGGGTACTTGCTACGCATGTCCCGTTCTGACTCCCAGGTACACTCTTCCATCGACTGGCTCCTCCACAAGACCTTAACCATAGGGATCTATTTTGATCTTAGCTGTCTCATTTGGTAGTCCACTATGGCTACAGGTTGCTCCTCAAATGTCAAATTCTCGTTTAGCTCCATTACATATGGCTGTAGTACATGAGAAGGATCTGGAATGTATTTCCTGAGCATGGAGATGTGAAATACGGGATGAACGTGAGAAAGGTTGGGTGGTAGCTCCAACCGGTAGGCAACTGCTCCAACTCTATCAGTAACCTCAAAAGGTCCAATATACCGAGGTGCCAACTTGCCCTTCTTTCCAAATCTCATCACTTCCTTCATCGGAGAAACCTTCAGGAATACATAGTCGCCTACTGTAAACTCCACATCCCTCCGTCTGGGGTCTGCATAACTCTTCTGCCTACTGAAAGCTGTTTTCAATCGTTCCCTGATTAAGGGAACTATCTCTGAAGTGTACTGCACTAGGTCTACATCATGCACCTTCGCTTCTCCCATTTCCGTCCAACACAGAGGAGACCTACACTTTCTTCCATATAGTGCCTCATAGGGTGCCATCCCTATGCTGGAATGGTAACTGTTGTTGTAGGCAAACTCCACCAAAGCTAGCTGATCATCCCATTGACCTCCAAAATCTAAAACACTCATGCGAAGCATGTCTTCCAGTGTTTGGATTGTCCTTTCGGACTGTCCGTCTTTCTGAGGGTGGAAGGCTGTACTGAAGTTCAACTGTGTGCCAAGTGCCTCCTGCAACTTTCTCCAAAACCGAGAAGTGAACTGGGGCCCTCTGTCAGATATTATGGAAGCTAGAACTCCATGCAATCTGACTATTTCTCGAATGCAGAGTCGGGCATACTGTGCCACAGAATATGTAGTCTTCACAGGCAAGAAGTGAGCTGATTTGGTTAAGCGGTCTACAATTACCCATATGGAATCATATCCTCGCGTGGTACGAGGCAACCCAGTCACAAAATCCATAGTGATCATTTCCCACTTCCATTCTGGGATAGGGAGCTCCTGCAGCTTCCCAGACGGTCTCTGGTGTTCATACTTCACCTTCTGACAAGTCAAGCACTTGGACACAAAGTCTGCTATGTCTCTCTTCATGCCATTCCACCAGTAGCTATCTTTCACATCATGGAACATCTTGGTGGAACCTGGGTGGACATTGTACAGTGTATAGTGTGCCTCTTGCATGATTTCATTTCTGAGATTGTCCACATCGGGCACACATATCCTAGAACCATGCACTAGGGCGCTATCATTGGCAAATCCAAAGTCACCACCTTCACCTTGCTGTACTCTTTCTATGATCTTCATCAATTGTTGATCTCTGTGCTGGGAAACTCTAACTCTGTCTCTCAAGTCTGGCCTCACTGAAAAATGAGCCAGCAATACCCCCTCATCTGAAAGATCTAGGATTAAACCTTGATCCATCAACTCTTGTACCTCCTGAATTAACGGTCTCTTCTCTGCTGAAATGTGCGCCAAACTGTCAGAAGATTTTCTGCTCAAAGCATCTGCTACTACATTGGCTTTCCCAGGGTGGTACTGGATGGTGCAATCATAGTCTTTCAGAAGCTCCATCCATCTCCTCTGTCTCAAGTTTAAATCCCTCTGTTGGAAGATGTACTTCAAACTCTTGTGGTCGGTGTATATCTCGCACACTTCACCATACAGGTAGTGTCTCCAGATTTTTAGTGCAAAGACTACAGCCGCCATTTCCAAATCATGGGTGGGGTAGTTCTGCTCATGCCTCTTCAGCTGTCTTGAAGCATAAGCCACTACTTTTCCATTTTGCATCAAAACACACCCTAGGCCAACTCTGGAGGCGTCACAGTACACGGTGTATCCTTCACCACTCATAGGTAGTGTCAACACAGGGGCGGTGGTTAGACACTCCTTAAGCTTCTGGAAACTCCTCTCACAGTCATCTGTCCAAATGAATGGAACATTCTTCCGAGTTAATTTAGTTAGGGGAGCCACTATCCTGGAAAAATCTTGCACAAAACGCCTATAGTAGCCAGCTAAACCCAGAAAACTTTGCACCTCAGTGACTGTTGTTGTGACACCCCTTACCCGACTACAGTGTAGCCGAGCAAGTTATGCCACTCAGTGTGCCGGAGCACTCTATTTTATCTTAATTCATTTTTATCATAGTTTTAAAAATAACTTGTGAAATATAATTCATTTATTGAAATTGTAATTTATTTGAGGTTCCGAAAATTTTATAGAAAATCCGGCGAAGTACCGGCTAAAAATGGAGAAAACAGTTCTTCGAAACCTGTGAAAAACACTTCCAATTATCATATTCAATCAATCCCAACTCCAATTATCAAGATCTCAATATTTTTCAACCATTCATTTCTCAATCATTCATCTCATTTGTTAATCATGTACAAGTCATAAATAGGCATTCACTCTTCCATTCACAAATACAATTTTCATTATTTACATGAACATCAAAATATGTTACATAAGTTCAATTACATATGAGAAAATAAACATTTGTTACAAAATACCAAAATGAAACCTAGTGTCCTACCAATGCATCAGCTTTGTGAGGTGACACGGACACTATCTGAGCGTGAACTGCCTTACCGAATCCGTGGTCTACTGGGCCCTCTGTCCAAATCTTCAGTACCTACGCGTTGCAAAAGCAACGCGCTAAGCATAAAGCTTAGTGGTGCCAATAATACAAGAAAATATAATATGCAAATAAAATCATAATTTCTTAGCCATTGTGTTCATAAGAACTGAATAATTACCAACTTAATGTTTAGTCGAGGGCTAATTACGTTTTATGATATTAACTTCTTCATGCATTTTGTTAATTATTTTCTTCATGATCTTGAGTTTCTTTGTATTCTATCGTAATCATTCCTGATATTTAATTTTCGTATTTTCTTTAACAATCAGTTCAATTACAGTTATACTTTTCCATGCCCAAGTAACCTATACTGAACGACTGGACTGGATAACGGGTCGTTGGCACTGGACACCGCGGTGCCTCGGGCCGTCATACCATGGGACGCAGAACGTCAACCATGTATGCAGTCAGTATGGCTAAAAAGCCATGATATCACATAATCGGGCATAAAAGCCATGCATACGGTCATAAAAGCTATGAATACGGGCATAAAGCCATGAATACAGGCATAAAGCCTTTCGCAGTACTGCTAAAACAATACCCTATTAGCATGCCAAACTATCCAAACCAATCACATTAGGCCTACTAGGGCATTTTGCATTTTTAAGTTTCACAATTTTTGAATTTCAAGTTTTCATGTCACTATTCATTTCATTAGTCAACTAAAATGTTAACTTTTGCATAAACAATAGGTACATTGGTTTTAATACTCCCAACATACCACATTTTGTATTCAAAACTTGTTAGTTTTGGTCACTTTCTCAAAGCTTAGGTCATTTTGGCAAAATTGCCAATTTTTGGTTTTGGTGTCACTATTCACCTCATTGGTCAACAAGAAAGTTGACTTTTGCATAAAAAATATATACATTGACTTTGGCACTTCAAACATACCACATTTTTCATTTAAAACTTGTTGGCATTAAGCATTAATACCATTTCTAAGCTTAAACCAAGAGAAGCAAAATTTTCAATTTTGCTAACTCAACTTTACTATTCCATTGGGCACTATTGCAGTAGGAATTTGAGGAAATGGTAAACATGAAAGTTGTTCCTTATTTTGTCTAGTTGAATTTCTTTTTTTGAATCACTCCATTTGGAGTTTTGTAGCTCAAGTTATGGCCAAAATAAGTTTACTGTTCACGTGCACTGTTCATGCTGAGATTTTGGGTTCTGGCAGATTTTGGTACTACTTTGGTCAGTAATTTGATCAAGTTAAGTTCATAATTTGGTCTAACTTTCTTCTTATGAAATGTTCTACCATACCTTAGGTTTCCATCAGTTCAAGAATCGCCTAAATCCGAGTTTTCTAGAGGGAGTTATAGTCATCCAAACATTACTGTTCAAATGTAAATCTGCAGAGTTGCAGGTTTGATAACTTAACTTTGCCCAATCATTTGAATGGGTAAATGGCATTATTTGGGGTAGGTTTCTTCATGAAAGTTGTTTGTCTATATCTTATCTTGTTTCTGTAAAAATTTCAGGTTAATTAACCAAATCTATAGTGAGTTATGGCCAAATGAACAGTTACTATGCATTTGGTCAATTCTGCAGGTGTCAGATTAGGGCCAAGTTTTGGTCCTCTTGCTTTGGTCTTTTGGGCATGGTTTCTTCAGCAAAAATGTGCCATTATAAGCCTAGTTTCATGTCCAATTGGCCAAACATCAATTGGACCAACACAGCCTAAGTTATGGCCGTGCAAGTGGACTAAAATTTCAGTCACTCTGCTGCACTCACAAGGCAGCCTACACATTCACTTGGCTATACTATTTTTCAGTCTAATTCATGGTCAACATACCTAAAATGGTCACTAATTGACCATTAAGATGTTCTCTAACAATTTCCTAAGCCAAGTCAATTTTTTTCACTTCTCAAAACCCTAGTTTTCCCTTATGATTCACACATACACCTAATTAAGCACTTCCATTCATTATTTATGTGTATATTCACCTCAAACATAATCTCTAATCCATTCTAAGTCCATTAAAACCATAAAAAACACTCCACCTTTGTTCCTTCCTTAGGGCAGCCAAAACTCATGTACACATACACATGAATTTTGTTCATTTAAATTACATTTTCTTACTAAATTCAAGTTCCATTTCATGAAATTAAAGAGTTTTAGGTATATAGTGCACTAACCTTGAATAGGGCAGTTTTTTTCCCAACTCAAACTTCTCTTTCTTTCCTCTTCTTGGCTGCCAAACATTTCCCCAAGAGGTATGGACAAGTTTTGATGAAGGTGACTTAGGGTTTAGTAGTGGAAATTCATGGGAAAAATGAAAGTGATGAAAGAAACTTCTATGGAGGCTATGGAGAAGAGAGTCACGTATTGGAGGAAGAAGAAGAAGAAGAGCAGATTTATTTTGGTCCATTTTGACTCTTTTAAGTGTTTTAAGAATGCTTATTAACTTGTGATTGGTTGGGATTAAGTGAGTGACATCATGTGATGTCATTATCTTTAATGTTCCTTATTTTCTTTTCTTTTCTTTTCTACTAGCTTCAAATTAATTTTTTATCAACATTAATTCATATTTTATGTCATAATAATTATTTACTCAACTGGACAAGTCGGCCAAAAATCGTCTCTGAAGGCGAAATGACCAAAATGCCCTCCGTTTGGCTTAACGGGTCAAAATTGTCTGTACCGATTGAAAAATTTTTCTAAATATTTTCTTGGCATTCTAATGCCATAGGAACCTCAATGACCCTTCTCTGGAGTCCCAAAAATTATTTTATGAATTTTCTCTCGGGTCTAGGGCTCCTCGTTGCGAGAACCGCAACTTCCCTCTGGGTTACCCATCGCTTGGGCACCGGCTCATTTGACTTAGTTGTATTTTATTTTTAAAATTTTTACTAAATTTTTCTCATCAATATTTGAGTTAATTATGGTTCCTCACTTTAGTTTAAATATTTTTTTCAGAAGTTCTAGCTGTCCGGACCGACACTGGTCACCGGAACAGTAGACTGTGCGGAATTGCTACCGGGAGGATGTTACAGTTGTAGGCCTAAGCCAATCAGTTACAGCTTCAATTTTCTTGGGATCCACTTGAATGCCATCACTAGAAACCACGTGTCCCAAGAATGAGATGCTTTCTAGCCAAAATTCACATTTTGAAAATTTGGCATATAGCTGGTGCTCCCTCAAAGTCTGCAACACCATTCTTAAGTGCCACACGTGTTCCTCCTCGGTCCGAGAGTATACTAAAATGTCATCTATGAATATGATGACAAAACGGTCCAAAAAAGGCTTGAACACCCTATTCATCAAGTCCATGAAGGCTGCTGGTGCATTAGTGAGTCCAAAAGACATCACCAAGAACTCATAATGACCATATCTTGTCCTGAATGCCGTTTTGGACACGTCCTCATTCCTGATTCTCAACTGATGCTAGCCTGATCACAGGTCTATCTTGAAAAAGAATCTAGCCCCTTGGAGCTGATCAAACAAATCATTGATCCGAGGAAGTGGATACTTGTTCTTCACAGTCACCTTATTCAGCTGTCTATAGTCAATGCACAACCTCAATGACCCATCCTTCTTTCTCACAAATAGAACAGGAGCACCCCAGGGTGAAGTGCTCGGACGTATGAAACCTTTGTCTAACAGCTCCTGTAGTTGCTCCTTTAGCTCTTTCAATTCTGCTGGTGCCATCCTGTAAGGAGGCATTAATATGGGGTTTGTACCCAGCACAATATCAATGCAGAACTCTATTTCCCTTTCTGGTGGCAACCCTGGAAGCTCTTCAGGGAAGACATCCATGAATTCTCTGACAACAGGAACATTTTTCATGTTGACACCTTCTACAGAGGTATCTCTCACCAATGCCAAATACCCTTGACATCCACGCCTCAACAGTTTTCTAGCACTAATTGCTGACACCAAATTATATGGAGCCACGCTCCTGTCACTATTAAAGCTAAACTCTTCCACACCAGGTATGTGGAAATGCACCTTTTTGTTCCTGCAGTCTAAAGTGGCATAATGAGTTGCCAACCAATCCATCCCCAATATTACATCGAAATCCATCACTGGTAGAGGAACCAAGTCTACTGGCAGGATCTTTCCATCTACTACTACTGGGCTACCCGGAAAAACCATATCTACATCTATGTTGTCACCAAGTGGGGTAGCTACCGACAAAGGACATTCTAAGGTTGTAGGGTTTCTACCCAACCTCATGGCAAACACAGGGGAGACAAATGAGTGCGTAGCACCCGGATCTATTAAAACACGAGCCTCATAGGAACAGACCAGAAGAATACCTGCCACAACTGCATTTGAAGCCTGATCATCCTGATGGGTCAGGGTGAAAACCCGAGCTTGACCCCTACCCTGAGTGGCGTAACTCGACATCGACTTCTACCTCTGACCGCCTCCAAATCCACGCCCCTTGTCCTCTGCTCACATCGAATCGATCACCGCCATGCCGAAGCACCCGGATACAACTGGCGAGGAACATTTGCAACAGAACCCTGTGACCCCATCTGTGGTTCACTGAACATGGGGCATTCCCTAGCAAAGTGACCTGGTTGTCCACACCTGAAGCATACTCCTGAATCCATCATACAAGGTCCTGAATGTCCTCTTCCACACTGTGCACAAGGTGCCAAGGAGGATCCTGAACCACTGTAATCGCTGTACTCTGACCGTGACCACCTTTGGATCCGTGCCAGTCCGAACCCTCGGGATTTGTGTCTAAAATCACTCTTCTTATTCCTACTTCTTCCTCTGAAATTACTCTGGCCACCACTATCTGGAGTACCCATGTGGGGAGTACTTGAAGAACCCTCTACTCTGTTTTTCTTTGCTCTTCCGCTGTCATCCACAGCATAGCTAATCTCTATCTGTCTGGCTCGATCAACTACCACATCAAACGACTGATCCGACATCATGGCCAGGTTTGCATACCTCCTATCAAGCCCCTTTAGGAATCTCTTCACCTTCATAGTTTCTGTAGCTACTGCTGTAGGGGCATACCTGCTCAGTTCCAGAAATTCTATAGCATACTCATCTACAGACCTGCCATTCTGTCTTAAGACCTCAAAGGCCCACTGCTTTTGATCCCTGAAGCTTTCTGGCACAAACCGATTGATGAACAGTTCCACAAACTGAGTCCATGACAAACCCTCCATCCGAGGTAATATGTAGTCATTCATCCACTGTCTAGGCATAGGCCCATGACATGATGCATACACTCTATAAGTCTTTTGTCACCAATCAGAATTGCTCTCGCTGTCAGGAATCCAAAACCGATACGCATCGTCTGACACATCATAAGTACCAGGCACCAACTTCTTAAAATTTATGATCTGTTTGTAAGGTTCCCCTCTTGGTGCGGTGGACTGCTGCTGCTATGGAGGGTGGACCATATACTGCGCTATCATATCAATGTTCCTCTGCAATCCAGCTAGAGTAGCTGCCATGGGGTCCATGGGACCCTGTGCCATGAAAGACTAATCCTGAACTGTTGGCAGCTGCTCTTTTACTTGAGCAGCTCTAGGCCCCCTACCCCGCCTCCTCGGGGCAGGCGCCTCATCTGTCCGACACCTCGTCAGCACATCTGCTCAGTGCAGTGGCAGCTCTCCTGCTTCTACGCATTTTCCTGAAATTCAGCAGCATTAGCCCACAAAATTCAAAAATGCACATTACATAGCTCTATAGACTCATATTTATACACAATATATGAAGCAGAAACTAGAAGCAAAGATGACAATGCAAGACGAATGTGGACCTTATTTTTCCGCATGTGACTCCTAGTGGACTCTTCCCAACACTTAGACAATTTTTCCCTAAGAATCTGGAGCCTAAGCTCTGATACCACATTTGTCACGACCTAACCAATGGGCCGGACCGGCACTAGGACCTGGGCCAGCCTAAAGCCCCCGAGGCCCGTAGTAAGCCTAACTATTCACTTAACCCAACTCTAAGGCCCATTTGGGCCCAATTTTAAGAAATCAACCGGACAGAGTCCGGCCATAAAATGGACCTACCAACAGGGAGTTTTTGACTCACCCGACCTGTAAACACAGTAAATACTCAATTGGGGAGCTCAGCTCACCCTCCACATACTCATCAGCATAAAAATAAATGGGAGCTCAGCTCCCTCATCCAATCCATCAAACATGCATAGAATATTAAGTTTATAGGTCCAAAATAATAATTTAGTTTACAGACCCATATCAAATAAACATTCCTAACACATGCGGAAATTCTGAGATTTAACAAGTTTATACAAACATTAATAATCGACCTGCGAGGAAGAAAGCAGGTTAACCTCAAAAATATCCTCCTGTGGCCTGGAAAAATATTGAACAGGAGTGAGCGTTCGACTCAGAGAGTAAAATATCAATTTTAACCATAATCTCTATAACTATCTAAAACTAATGCATCCTGTAGAGTGAAATGCAACATCAACAACATTTTCACATCATAACATCAAAAGGTAATTTGGAGCACTCACACACCCAGTGATATCAATCATAATATATGGGAGCTGATCCCCTATACAGCTCTCTTAAATCCAACCTGGTGCCAGCGAAGAACTCAAGCCGGACTTTCGCTTAATAAACCAAATCGGGGGTCCCAGCGAAGAACTCAAGCCGTGACTACCCCCGAAGGATCGGGTCCCAGCGAAGATCTCAAGCCGTGACTACCCGTCCTATCCATAGTCCACACCACATCACACGCACGCCAACGCACGCACACTGCTCCAAATTACCACAGCAACATATATGGCACTTTCACAGTTATGAATGCAACATAAATCGTGCCTAAAGTTTATCTACATAGTTATATGCATATAAGTGATGCATGGGCATGCTTGAACATATAATAATAGTGAAATTACAATTAAAATTAATATTTTACTCGCAGACTTGACAACGGTCACTGTGGCGGCTGGACGGAAGAAGAAGGCTGTCCCGGCTCACCTGACAATTACATTACAATTATTTAATACAAATGACTCAATACAATCATGAAAAGACCAAATACGTCCTAAGTCGTGCCGAAAATCCGGCAGAGTCTCCCCTATACCTAGGACCTACTCAACCTGCAAAAGGGCTCAAAACACACTTCTATATTCACAATCCATATATCCACAACTCAATCACATCACACAGCCCCTCCTGGGCCCATCAAATCAGTCATCCATCACAATATGTAAAATTTCAATTTAGTCCTTATAATTGATCATTTTTGTAAAAACTACCCAAACAAGCTCTAAAAATTCTAAAACTTTGCCCCGCGGTCCTTAGCAATATTACTAGGCTATTGCAAAAAGAATCATAATTTTATGAGCTACCACGAATATTTTATGGATTTTTAATCCTATTTAAGCACTAGAAAATTATGAAAAAGCAAGGTTCGAGTTTACCTTTGCCGATTCCGACTTTGGAAACGCGCTCGGGATGTCTGACAATGGGGGGGTAGCCAAAACCTCGGTCCAATTTGGAGACTTTTCCAGTAACGGGTCTGTCTGGCCCGAAATTTGCCGACCCGGTCAACTGTCGAATTTCGTGAATTGAGGATACCTACACGAAGCCCACAACACGGGGGTTAGTACATAAATTTTTCAGAATTTTCTAAGCTCATTTAATGCTCGGAAAAACACTGCGAAGTTCCGTGGGATCCACCGAAAAACGGTGTCTGAAAAATTCAAAATTTATGTCGCCGCGAAGCTCTCGAAGAGTGGAGCGCTCTGGTACTCTTAGTTTTCTCGTGGGATTCACGGTTTGTGAGAAATCTAGCCCGAAAGTTAAAATGGGCTAAAACTTCCCGGGCAAAAATTGGACAAACCGCTCGATGGATTTCGGCGTTCTTAGTGTCTATGGAAAGCTCTCGACAAGTAGATGATTTTAGACACAAGACCCGGTCTGATTGGTAGCCGGATCGGCCGAATTTTGGCCGGGAAGTCGAAATGTCGCGCGCGCGAGGGAGGGGAGTTCGCGCGCGTTTTCTGGCCATTTGTGGCGCTGGCCACGGGGAAGGAGGTGGACGGCGCACGGTGAGTCTGGGTGGCGGGAGGTGGTCGGCGGTGGTCATGGGCGGGAGGAGAGAGAAAACGGGAGAAAGAGAGAAGGGGGAGGAGACGCGCGCGGGAGGAAGAAAAAGGGGAGGGAGCCGGTCCAATTCGATCGGTCCGACCCGGTCCGGTTTAATTCGAAATACAAAATTTTAAATTTTTACTCTGCCTCAGGACCGAAAATGAGGTCCAAAAATTTCGAAAAAATTTCAGAAAACTCAGAAAAATTCGTAGACTCCAAATATATTTTTAGTTTTGCCACGTGGTCTTTAAATAAATTTTTAAAAATCATCAAAGTTTATATTTTTCGAAAAATCGAACCCGATTTTTAAAATCCGAAAAAAAATCTCAAATAATTTCTTAAAGTTTAAATAAAACTAAAATACCAATATTACTCATAAAATAAAAAAAAAAATTTATAATTTTGGGGTGTTACAAAAGGAGCATAGATTTTGATGATACCAAAACTCAACTAGAATCAAACTAACATTGTTTTAAGTGTTGTGCATCTCAAAGAAAAAGATACAAGGAATTCATGATGGATTCGTGCTTTTGAAGAAAGGATGACATTCTAAGAATAACACATGACGAATCAAAGGAGATAAAAGAAGAAAAGGTTACCTTCTAAGGCTGCATTGAAAATCAGAATTGAAGGTACATATAGTATAAAAGTTAAGTTTTATTTTTAGGATTACTTGTGAAAAGAATTGAGGAGTAAAAGTCAATTATGCTTATTTTCAATTCCTCAAAAGATTTTTCTTTTAAAAATCATTATTGGCCTAAAAAGTATTTGACTATGATTTGGTGTAAAGTTTTATAGCTTTGAAAGTTATGCAGAAAAGTTTTCCTGATATGCTAACTGGTTTGCTACTTATTTTAGTATGCTAACTGGTTTTCTATTTTCTCAAGTATGCTAACTGTTTCAACTCTGCACAACATCGCAGAAAACGACAAAGTAACGGCTATTTTCTTGAAATTCGTATCTGTAACGTTCAAATGAGTTCTCCAACGGTAAAAAACGTTCCAAAGCTATAAATACACCTACCTTTGGCCATTTTGCACTTAATGAAAGTCTCTCCACTGTTCAAAATCATAAAAGCTTTCATTCAAAGTGCTCAAAGTGTTTTATTGCTCATCATTGGCTTATTTACTCAACTCTTCTTTATAGATTCTATTGTATTGAGTGAAAGTGAGTTTTAAACACATTATTATCATTTATGAGAGGTCATTCAAGCACCTATTGAAGCTTGGTTGTGAAAAGTGTTTAGGAAAACACTTGGTAGAAGTGCGAAGCTACTTGTAAAAGCTTTGGTGAGAAGATTTGTAAAGGGCTTTTGTCCCTTGCCTTTAAAAGAGAAGAATAGTGAAGTGAAGACTCAAAGTGGGATCTTTGAGAGAGTGGATGTAGGCTAGTTAAAGCCGAACTACTATAAAAATTTTAGTGTTCATTTTCTCAACCCTTGCTCTTTACATTTATGCATTTTAACTTTATGATTGATATGCTTTTGCTGATATGAAAGTTGATATTATTTGCTATTAACCTTGCTGCAAACTGAGAAAATTAGTTTACTGCTAAATCTGATGATATCTGATATAATCTGCTTGTTGTTTGATCTGCTGTCAGTTAGTATATGTGGTATACTGCTATGGTTACTGTGTTAAAAACTTATCCAGATTACTGATATCTCTGCTGAATGCTGATATAATTTGTTAGATCAGTATACTGATTGCATATAGCCTAACTTTGAATTTAACTTGTCAATAGAGTTGTATTGTTCATATTTTACATTAGTCAATTGAGTTGAACCTAACTGCAATTTTCAAAGGTTTTGAGCAAGAATCGAAAATTATTTTTAAAATCCAATTCACCCCCCTCTTGGACATATTTTAGGACATCAAGCTCCATCTTGCAGGACAGACTGATTCTACAGCGTTCTCATCCATTGATCTTGAAACAATGTAAAAATTATTAACACATTATGCATACTCTTATGGGCATACCTGTCATATCAATTTTATATGAAATTCCAGCAGCAGCCAATTATTTAGCAATGTGGTTGGCAGCTTCCTCATATTCTTGGTGCTGGGACTAGCGGGAATACATTACATTTGATAGGTTTCACCAGTGGAGGGAAACGGAAAGCATTCAACCGCTCATCTCCAGCTTTAATAAGCCTTGAGTAAAAACAGTGCTCATACAGTAACTGATTCGCCCAATACCGAAAGATGGCTCAACCGCAGAATAGTGTAAAGACCCATTGAGGTTGTTTCTTTCTCTCCTTGGAGATTACCACCATATTCTTCTTTATTGTCACATCCTTATCAAGTGCGCAGACTCGGAAGTGTACTTCTCCCTGAGACTACAAAACAGCTTTCATTTCCATAGCTTCTCTTTCATCCATAGCCTATAGACAGAAGCATAGTTCAGCCATCATTAATATTATAGAAGCAAAACAATGGTTTGCCATCTTCCCTTCAATGCTCAGCCTATTTAATATATGTTATCCTCAAAAATAAAGCTGTCAGTGGACGAAAATAGATTGTGGGATGGCAGACTCTCCTTTATGTCATCTGAAAGCTAAAAAATAAAAAAATGAATATATATATATATATATATATATATATATATAATGATAAAAAAAATCATCTGACAGCTAAAAAATGGTTTACATGGATCAAATTTGGAATTCTCTGCTTGGGCCACTATGTCATATTACAGGCCCAACTGGCTCAAACTGGATTTTCACGCGCTTTACCCTCTAGTCGGGTCGGTTAGTAACTGCCATGTTGTGGACGCCCGGGAAAATTTTACAGCTCGGCAACATTTCACATTTGTGGACCATTGCTCTCTGTAAGTGCAATTTTATACTTCATTTCATCTGAAAGAGTGCCAATTCGTCCCATTTTATTTCAATTTTAATTGGAATGGATTGCCTTCGAATTTCTAGCACTAGTGCTTATCATGGTTTAAATGTTGGCCAATGTACTCTTTGTTTATTATTCAATATTTAAATTTTATTAATGGTGGATACTGTTAGAATTTGGATTTGGGATTGCTTAACGCAATCTCTTTGGATGCTTTGTGGTTTGATATTCTCTAAATAATATAGGGTAATAATGTGGTGGCTAAGTAGCTCTGTTCCCCTGATGAATGATATTGAATTAATTTTATAATTATGCATGTAAGAGAGAAGTAATATTGTCGTTGGAGCAAAATATTTTATGATGGAGATTATGAAGACAGGTGTTGTGTGTGCTTGGTTTTGGGAAAAATGTTGATTGCTGGAGTTTGCTTATGGAAGATCTAGCATCTATCCCTACATTTGGATTGTTATCTTCTTTTTAGATCATTTTCATGCGGATGGGAGTCTTAATTTTTATCAAGTTTTTATAATATTTTGCAGACAGGTAATTTATGGATGGCTCAGATTTATTAATTATGCCCAATGGTTTAGATCTAAGTGGATTTACTTATGCATAGACATGCAGAAGTGAATTCTTATCTTATTTGCTGTGTTGTTACAGGCTTCTTGATTTCAGCTCTGCAAACACTGCACTTTCGAATTGGTAGGTTTGTGTTTGCTAAAGATGAAGATATTGGTTTCCTTAACAATTTTGCATTGGTGACAATGTAAATGTCCATTCAATACTGGAATTATATATGGTTCAAAGCAGTGGCAGATCCTTAAAAAAATTTTTGCAGGTCATATATTAAAAAATAATGCATTTAATACTCATATAAAAGTAATTAAATTTTATATTTAGGAAAATAAGATATATATCATACATTACAAGTACACAATAATTTACTCAATCAATTGATTTTTGGGGTCAATATTTAAATTTATAAATATATAAATATATGAGGGAAATTTAAAAACAAAGGGGGTGGAGAGGGGGGGAAGGGGATGGGGATTAATTGATCCCTCTTTTATCCAAGCGGATCCACCTCTGGTTAAAAGTGCAGTCAGGATGGATTATCTTGCCTTTTGTACTTGCTCTATGTTCTTGTTGTGTTTGGTATTTTAGGCACTTTAGATATTGTAGCCTAAGCAAGACAGGCTACATGTCTCAATCAATAGCTTGTTTTGTGTTGAAACTTGAAACGCCGAAAGCTAAGTTTGTCTGAACAATAGCTTCTTTGCCCAATATCTTATTGGCTTTAAACTTTGAATGCTGCTGGATGCATCTTTGCCCATAATATGTTTGTCACTGTACGAGTCAAGTTGGTCCTTTCTTTAAAAGAAAATGTTAACCCTGTTGCTTTTGGTTTCCTTGGCATGTTATCCACACATGATTTAATTTTCCTGAGTAATATGGCTTGTGTTATGATCTTCATTTTGTAATTCCCTGCCTTATCAATTGTAATTAGTTGTTCAATTATAGCCTCCCTTCCTCCAAATCCCCCCAACACCACTACCCTCCACCCTTCAATAAAAGGAGGGGGAAGAGGGGGAGGGAGACAGAGAGAAGCATGTGAATGTTTTGTTATTCTTATAGGACTATCTTATAATTCACCATTTCAATAGAATGTTGGACGTAGTCTTGAAGAGTTCTGATATTTCCCCTAGAACTAGCACACCCTTATTCAAATAATAATAATGACGGGAGAAAGGGGAAAATTTGTTATATAAGTAATTTTCTTTTATTTGTGTGTTCAGGCTACTAAGCTTCTTGCAAACTTGATTGTGATGGGCTCTGGAATCTTGGCAAAGGCATTTGTACAATGATACCGTCAGGCACTTGCAAGTACGGTTATCTTGCTAACAATTCCATAAGTGATATGTGTACAGTGCAAAGTTAATTTTTGGTCATTTGGCTTGAAACTCTCATCATTCTTTGATTTACAAATTACAATTTTTGTGATGAATTGCAGATGCTTCTAAATCTGGCATTGCTCAAAAAACAGTGCAGAATATTAGGAGAGCAAGCAAAATCACGGCTGAACCAGAAGGAAGGCAGATTCTAGGTGTCACTGAGCATTCAAAATGGGAGGAATGCATCTGATGCTAATTGTTTTTATAATGGTCCGTACATTAATTCGGTTCAAAATGCATAATTTTTAAAGTATGAGCTTGACAATTGAAAGTTATATTTGGAGAGACAAGTAGACAGGCCGAAAGTGAAAAAAAATGACTTTGTTTTAGTTGTCTCGCTCCCAGTTTCAGCCAGCAATCCTTGCTGGGTTTGATAATCATCCTTGATTTCTAGTACCTTATTACTTAGAATTGGCTCCAAATTGAATCAAATATATTTTATTATATTATATTTTGCAATAATAAAGACAAGAAGCATGTTTGGCACTCGGGAATAGAGTAATTAAGGTGCACGTGTTGTGAAAGTGTTTTTGATATCGAATCAAAATTGTATCATTGGATCCCCTTTAAGGCAAATCCGAACTCTTAATACTTCGCTTCACAGCAACAAAGAAGAATGAAAAGAAAAACACATGAATTAAAGCAGCACTTGGGAGGCTCCTTACGCTTCAAGAATATGGGGCCGGACAATATTAGTCAGCGAAAAGGTCCTAACTGCCGAAAACTTTGACACCAAAAAGAGCAGACACAGAGAGCGCATTGGACTATAATCCGGCTCTAGGAGGCGCCGCCGCATTGCCCAAGTCATAATTCGATCCACATTTGAAACCCGGACGAACTTGCGCGTGGACTCCGATTCAGTCTCTCGCCCACCTTTTCTAACATCCAATCGTGATTCTCCACTACTGCTCCTCTGTTCAACAAAACATTTCGAAAAAGACATTGATTTTGCATTTAATTCTTATTTTAAAAAAATCTGCTTTTATTTTTGTAAATTATATATATATATATAATAAAAAAATAATCTTAAAAATTTGATACATGCTATTTTTTTTTATAATATTATCATATAATTAATAAATAATATTTATTATTATATTTATATTATAAATTATTTTATATTTATTTTATTAATATTATAATAAATAATTATTATCATAAAATAATTTTAATATATTAATTATATATATTTATAGATATATTATATATATATATATATAAATTTTAATTATTTTTATTATAAAATATTTATTAAAAATTTTGAGAGGTAAAAGTAATAAAAATAAAATTTAAAATGTTATATTATTATTATATATTAAAATTAATATATATATAAATTAAATTATTAATAATGAACGATTGCCTAATTAATTTTATTATTGTATGAGTATCTAATTATATGCTGTGAGAAAAATAGTCTTAGAAGATTTGTTTCTATTTTTTTATATAATTAAGTTAAATTAGAATTTAAATTTAATATTTCATAATTTTAAAAATAATTGTTGTAATTATTTAAAATTATTATTATTATTTAACGTGTAAGTGATACCACTGATTTTAGAAACCAAATTTCCAAATTTTAATGGCCCACGGTTTAGCATTTTAATTAATGGCTAAAATTTTGAATGTTTCCATGTTTACAATTAAAATTTATTTACTATTTTTTTAATATTAGAAAATATCTATTGAATTCTAGAGAATAATTTTATAGGGACAACATGACCATGATTTGGACTATTATTATAATAATTATTTGTATTTTTGTATTTTTTTGGGCATGATGAGAAAATTTAAATTTGTAATTTTTTAATTTTAAAAGATAATTGTAGGCTATTAAATTCTTATGATGGGTTTTAACATGAAACACCTCTACCATAAAATGAAACGTTGCCGTTGGGTGCTTGTCACCAGTGTGTAAAGCATTATTGAAAGCCAGAATTTGGATGTTGGGATGGTAGGTTGTTGTCCCCTTTTCGTGGCTTCTCATACTTGAAAAGCATGTTGGGGTTTAATTAAATTCTCAACCTCCTAGGCTGCGAGATCAACATGTTCAATGCCAATATTTGAATGCTGCTATTGAAGTGGTATTTTTCGTTTTATTTTGTTTTTTAGAATTTATTTTTATATTCCTAACAATGCACAACACGTGTATATGGATATATTTTCTTCCAATTTGTGTACATGTGTACATTTACTATAATTAATAATTACATATTCAATCTAATGATCATACCATGAATGTGATATATATATATATATATATATATATATATATATATATATATATATATATTTCATTCTCTAATAATATATTTTATTTTTTTAATTACCAAAAAAAATAAAGGAAAATGGAACATCTTTCCAGAAGTCAGTTCTATTTTAAAGTTGACTACTTCTCATAACGCGTAAATGCCATACTCGTGTTTTGTCCTTCGCGATTTGTAATTCGGCTTCGGCCGATTTTCATGACAATTTCCTTCTCTCATTTTCACACTAATTTGCGCCTATATCAGTTGAGTTTCCCACGTTCCCTCACCCATCGATAGAATATATACTGCTGCATGTATTATATACTAAATTATGAATTACGAAGTGTTATTATAGCTCCGATCCTGAGTGTGGGTTGATCAGTTCCTGCAGCTCCTCGATGGCAATGGGAATGGCACGTATTATTTCATGTAAAGGTGGCTTTTGGGTTTGCATTAGCTTTTCAAGTAAGACAGATTCCATTCAAATGTGAGTTTTGTAGCAGTCGGATTTTTCTCACAAGGCAAGATGTAGAGGTAGGAGACGTTCCGCTAATTAATATCATCATTGTATAATACGTAGATTTTCGATATAGAATGATTGTTGCACCATTTCTCTGAGTTTATTTTCTATTTCTCCATTCTGTAGCATCTAAAGATATAAAAAACTCAAGCACAAGTAGAAGCAGTTTTTGCAGGAACTAAAACCAACAAACAACATACTTCATTACCTCAGATGGGAAAGATGTTCGACGACATGCAAGAAAGCAACTAATTAATTAATCCAAAACGGCAAAAAAAAGAAAGAAAGGAAAATCAAACAGGAAAAGAGAAAACAAGCAAGTGAAAAAGGAAAAAGAAACAAACATCGATCATGATCATAACCAGAAACTTTTTCCCCTAGCTATTTATATCTCCTCAAGTAAAACTTGCCTGCCCATACGTACTATTCTCTTCTGTGAGTAGAATCAAAGTCCCTCCAATTTGCAGGAGGATTGGAATGAGAGTAAGGATTTCCAAACTGCATTGAAAATCTTACGAGATCTTCTTGTTGATAAGAAGGTACGGATGATGAAGATGAAGATGTAGTTGATGACGAACACTCACTACTGCTATAAGTGCCCCCGGCCACAGCGTAGTTAAAGCCATAGTCCCCAACTGGAAGCAGAAACTGTGGGTATTGAAAACTATTAGTGTATGCTTCTTGTTGTGTTTGTGGAGGACGAGGAGGAGCAATAACTCGACTAGTCATTTGCTGGGTTCCAGCATGCAAATCTTGGCGATTAGTCAAGAAACCTAATTCGCTTCTGCCTTGAACTCTTTCTGGGAAGTTTAGCTTAGCTTTACTTCCTTTAAACCTAAGAGCAGCTTCGTCATACGCAAGGGCCGCAGCTTCAGCAGTTTCAAAAGTACCGAGCCATACTCGAGCTGCTTTCTTGGGGTCCCTGATCTCGGCAGCCCATTTGCCCCACGGTCGTTGCCTCACTCCTCTATAGTGTCTTCTCCTCGTGTTTTCTTCAAAAGGCATTAGAGTTTTAGTGAGGTACTTGCCATATTTCCCTTTCATACTTCTTTGTTTGGCAAGAAACTTTGTAGAACATATTAGGGCCAAGAAATTATAGGAGAAATACTCAAATAATTTGCATAATTTCTAATTAAAAATTACTACTATTTATTTAGTATTATTTTTAAGGAAAAAAAAGGGATTATGAGCAAATTAAATAGAGAAAATTACAGAGTCTACAAATTAATTTTGGAAACATAAGTCTTGCAAAAAAACATAGGTGTTCCTATTATCATCAAGAGACCAATTAGTATCGAATTAAAGTAAAAAAAATTACAGATTGGAGGAAATTATTGTTTAATAAAGAGTTACATAATATATATATATATATAAGTATATATGAATGATACCTTGATCTTGAACAGGCTGCTGTGGTTCATCATGCCCTTGTGTGTTTGATAATGGATTTTCATGAACTTGAAGTGGATTATTTTGGCTATTTCCAATTACTTGAGCTAGTGCTGAAACCATTACATTCATGTCTTGTTGAGATCGAGCTGAGTAGATTGGGAAGATGTGATCTTTCTTTTTCTCCTCCGGTTCATCGAATGGAAGGGGCCTCTTCCCATGATTTCGATCCACTTTATATATTTTTGGTAGCTAGCTAGAGCATTCAAAACAACAAATTAAATGAGAGTAATTTCTCTGGCTGGAAATTTTTCTGCTTCTTGCTATAGTTATGAGTATATATATACCATATCAAGACGAAAAAGGCGTGGGATAAGCATCAAGATCAAGAAGAGGCTACGCAGATAATAGAGGAGAACATAAATTAATAAAGAGCATAAGATCGACCAAAAGAAGAAGACGAAGAAGAAGAATGAAGATAGGGTTTTGTCAAGTATGGCCATAAGGACTTAATATAATCTCGCAGAGCGTGAACTAAAGTCAATGCGGCTGGAGTACT
Source organism: Hevea brasiliensis (assembly GCF_030052815.1). Taxonomy (NCBI): domain Eukaryota; kingdom Viridiplantae; phylum Streptophyta; class Magnoliopsida; order Malpighiales; family Euphorbiaceae; genus Hevea; species Hevea brasiliensis. The sequence continues at coordinate 84,847,244 of NC_079505.1, read as the reverse complement.
GCTGCCATCTACTTTAACCCTTAATTTTAACTTTAACTTGTGCCGAAATATTTAACTAATAAATATAAATGATTAGAATTCAAAATTTGAAATTGATGTGAGAGACTCTGAAATCATGTTAAGAAACCATTCAACCTAAAAATTTAAATTTATAAATGAGAATTTCAAGAATAGTTATATATATTTATTACTTTTTTGTTTGTTGTTGCCTTTTTTCTTAAATTAATTTTACAATATTTTAGATATATATACACATGTATTGTCATGACCTAATCCCACGAGCCAAACTGACACTAAGACCTGGACCGATATAAAGTCCCCGAGATCCGTAGTACGTCTCACTGTTTCTAAACTCATAATCAGGACCACTATCAAGCCCAATATGCTAACTAAATAAAATAAAATATTATAAATTTATTTGGGTTAACCCAATTCAATAACTATCAGAAATCCACTATTAGAGGAGTCTTACTCAACCTGATACACAGCATGTACAAACCATCTCATATCATAAATTTTTTATTAAATAATATAATATATTCATAAACCAATGTCATAGTAGAGTTCTAATAATTAAACAAATAATTAAATAAATAAACAAATAATTAGACAAAATAAAAGCTATTAAACTATGAAGCACAACTTGTGGAGGAAAATGCAGGTTAGACTCAAAAAATAAATTCGCTCCTCCGGCAACTAGCAAAAAAAAAAAAATTGAATGGGAATGAGTTTTTGACTCAGAGAGTTTAAATATTGATTATAAATGTAATTTCTAGAACTATCTAAAACTAATGTAGTCCTATCATAAAATGCACATTCAATACATAAAAAAAATAATTATCAATATTCATACAAGAAGTTAATTTGGAGCTACTCACACACCCAGTGCATCACACTAATATATATATACATATGGGAGCTGATCTCCTATATAGCTTAATCCAATACCTGCCAGCAAGATCAACTCAAACTAGACTTTTGCTTAATAATCCCAGTATGGGGGCTAGCAAGATCAACTCAAAGCCGTGCTCACTTCAACTTATCTATATATAAGGATCAGGTCCAAACAAGTCAAGCTCCAGCTGCGACTACCCGTCTACCCATATCTATGTCCACATTATACACATGCCAACATATACACACAAAGCTCCAAATTATCTTAAAGAAGCAATTACAAATAAATAACAATAATTAATTATGCAGCAACTAAAATGTCCCTAATATATGAGCTATTTATGTGCATAATTAATTATTTATAAAATACATAAACATACCAGATATATAATTAATATTAAGATGACAAAAATAATCAATATCCAACTTACAGACTGGTCGACCTGATTGCAACTAGTCCGACTGAAAGGAGAAGAAAGGCTAACCGGCACTAATTACTTGGACAGACATATTGACCTCTATGAAATTTACTGAGAGAATTAATCAATTAATTTAATAAAAGAAGTAAGAATAATTCCTAAAGTTTTGTCAAAATTTTAGCAGAATCTTCCCTATAATTGGACCAAACCCCCTGCAATAAAATTTAACTAAAAGCAACAATACAGGGCCTCAGGCTCATAACAATAATTATAATACCCATCTAGGGTCTACAATAAACATAATATAGGTTCAATCTTCCAAGCTCTAATTCAGGTCCCTAACTCCTTTACAGTCCAAATAATTATTTTCAACACTTTAAAAATTATAAAAATATTCTTGGAAGTGAAGGAACGGAAGCGTGAAAAACACAAGTTTATACCATTGAATTCAAAAATTTTCACCTAGGGTCACATGCATCATGCAAGATTTATTTTTATCTATTTGATTTCAATGATAAACAACATATTAAAACTCTTTTAATATGTTTTTGGATCTGTATTTGTCATTTAAGATTTTAAAATTAATCAGATTAATTTTAGAACCCTAGATTAAATCAAGAACGATTACACTAACCTCTTGATGCACTGCAGCGTGTCTGCGCCTTTGAGATTCGTCTTCAGGACACCTGATGTTGTCCCTCTAGCTTGTCCACACCAAGAACACCTATGGCAGCCCTTGAATAGCTTCTAAAGCTTTTTCTATTAATTAGAAAATCAAGTTCTGCCTTTTAAGAGATTAAAGATGTAAACAGGACACTAGAAACAATTTCTAGTGTTCTTAATTCAAGAGATTGATGGCTAATCTCTTTGAATTGATAAGAGATGAAGAAGAAGAGATAAAAACCCTCAAAGTGGCGTGACAAAGGAGTGTGGCTGCTGGTTGTGTTTTATTTTATCATAACAACACTTAAATAGCTAGGTTAACACATTAAACCCTTGCCACATGTCACCCTTTGATTAGCTCTAGGTTTAAGTGACCCAATCACATTGTGCCAAGTGTCAAACCTATATTTAATCTTGATTTTAATCATCTTACATGATTAAAAAACATTTGGCAAGCTTATGTGTTATGCCATGTGTCACCATCTCATGGTGCCACGTGTCACACTGCAAAATGACCAAAATGCCCCTGTGTCTTTATTTTGAGTTCTTAACCCAAAATAATTATTTTCTTCTTCTAATTAATTTATATCAAATATAAATTAATTAATTAATCTCTATTAATTAATTTCTCATTAATTAAATTCATATTTAAACACTTTAAATATAAATTTAACTTATATTATACATCCAATAATCTAGATTTGGTTTCAAGTCATGCTAGGGACTTTGCAATCTAATTGCAAACCAAACATATTTAATTAATCAATTTAAACTCTTTAATTAATTAATTAAATCATATTTAATTAGGTGATAACTTGTGTATGTGTGTGACTTACTAGGCTCATCACTAATTGGCAATGAGACATGATATCAACTCTTAATATCATCAGAACTCTTTCTTACCATAAATGATTTCTCTAAATCATTTTATGAACCTCATAGACCATGGTTAACACCTAGCATAGCATGCCATGGCCACCCAATTAGTAATAAGGTTTACCTTAAATGAACCTATAATCATATGTTACCATGCACTAGAATCTCTGTTACAAAATCCCAACTCAATTTGAGTCATGGTTTATGTCAAACTCCATTTGCTATGAATATTATGTTCTCTTTTAATTCCAGTTCTTGATTAAAAAGATTTTTCTCATCAGAAACTCTTTTCTGAATAAATCTATCTGTCCTGGCCAGGAACTTGAAACATCAAGAACAATTAAATGAACATAGGATTTTATCTCTATTTACTTAGAGGAACAGATTCCATCTTGATCAACACCTACCTCCATATATAACTAGTAGGAGCCAACACATGCCAATATTGCCATACACAGTACAAGTATGAAAGCAGTATCAATCTCAAACTACCAATATACAAGATAACTGTGCTATCTCAGGTCTAAAGATTATATGCACTGATATGATTTATGACAAAACATTGACAAGAGTAAACTCCATGTGCTTGTCATAAGCGTCACTGGTTCGGCCTACTTATTATTTATAAGTGCCTATCATGTTTGTTATATGGCATGAGACTCACCATTCCATCTTATTTATATCTCATATAAATAACTTGGGAACAAACATGAATATAATCTTTCTGGATAAGTCATGTCCTTATTATGAAGTATCCTCGATTGTGAACCTATTTATGATACTTCGTGCTAGAAATATTGTCACTCATATTCTTAACAACTTAAGAATAATATTTCTAATAAAATATCAATGGACCTTTTCTATTACACATAAATATATTATGTAAACGGAAAAGTGGAAATGTCTTTTATTAATAAAAATATATACAAGATACATACTAAATGATATGCTCTAGGGCATACTACTAACAATCTTCCACTAGCACTAGAGCCATTCATTACAATACCTTAGACCCATCTTCTCAAGATGACAGTCTAACTGAGCTTGTGACAAAGGCTTAGTGCATGGATCAGCTGAATTTTTTCAGCTGATGTTATTTTTCTGCATGGCTATATCGCCTTTGCCCAACTATATGTCTGATAATGTGGTAGTGCCTTTCTATGTGTTTGGATTTTGGTGAGACCTTAGTTCCTTAGCCTATATGACTGCTCCATTATTGTCACAGTGTAGTGGAACTGCTGACTCAATGGAAGGAACTACTGTAAGTTCTGTCACGAACTTCTTTATCCAAGCGACTTCCTTTGCGACATCGATGCGACAATATACTCGACCTCTGTAGTGGAATCTGCAATCGTGCTCTGTTTGGAACTCTTCCAACCGATCGCACCTCCATTACAAATGTAAACATATCCAGAGGTAGACTTTCTATCATCGATATCGATTGGAAATCGAGAATCGGTATAACCATCCAATTGCAAGTCTCCACCTCCATAAATCAAGAATAAATCCTTAGTTCTTCTCAAGTACTTAAGGATATTCTTGTGACTATCGATGTTCCAAACACGGATTGGATTGATACCGCTAGTCAAACTAACGGCATATGCGATATCAGGCCTAGTACACAACATTGCATATATTAAACTTCCAATAGCCAGAAGCATATGGAATCTGGCCATCTTATCTCTTTCTTGGTGTCTTTGGAGACATCTCTTTAGAAAGATGGATACCATGTCTCACTTGGTAACAATCCTCTCTTGGAATCAAGCATGTTAAACCTCTTTAACACCTTTTCCAAGTATAGACTTTGGGATAAACCAATTATTCTTTTCGCTCTATCTCTATAGATGCGAATCCCAAGAATATAGGTTGCCTCCCCTAAGTCTTTCATGGAAAATGTATTTGACAACCATACCTTTATAGTCGTCAACATACCTGTATCATTACCCATCAACAGTATGTCATCCACATATAAGACAAGGAAAGTGATAGCACTGTCACTAACCTTCTTATATACACATGGCTCATCCTCATTTTTGATAAAACCAAAGGATTTAATGGCTTCATCAAAACGGATGTTCCAACTCCTCGAAGCTTGTTTCAACCCATAAATGGATCGCTTTAGCTTGCATACCTTGGAACCATCTTGGGATTCAAATCCCTTAGGTTGTTCCATGAAAATGTTTTCTTCAATGTATCCATTGAAAAGGCATTTTGACATCCATTTGCCAAATCTCATAATCATAGTACGCACTATTGCTAATAAAATCCTAATTGATTTAAGCATGGCAACAAAGTAGAAAGTCTCCTCATAGTCGATTCCTTGCCTTTGGTGAAACCCTTTCGCTACTAGCCTTGCCTTATAGGTCTCTACCTTTCTATCAGAACCAATTTTCTTCTTGAAAACCCATTTGTTCCCTATAGGTATAATACCTCAGGTAGGTCAACAAGATCCCAAACTTGATTCTTATACATGGAATCAATCTCGGATTTCATAGCATCAATCCATTTTGAAGAGTTTATATCTGATATAGCTTCTTCAAAGGTAAGTGGATCATCTCCATGATCTACTTCTTCATGAGTAGACAACTCTTGTTCTTCTTCATGAAGAAAACCATATCTCACTAGTGGGTGAGATACCCTGGTTGTTCTACGAGGAACAGCTGTAGATGTTTCATCAACGGGTATTGGTTGACTAGATGGATCTATATCCATCGATGCATTGGTTGGTCAGAATTCTCCAATTCTAACTCTATTTGCCTTCCTTTGCCTCCTTCTTGAACAAACTGTTGTTCAAGAAATGTGGCATCTCTACTTATCACAACCTTTTGTGAAGTAGGCAAATAAAAATAATATCCAAAACTATCTTTTGGATATCCAACAAATCGACCTTTTTCTGATCTGGTCTCCAATTTATCAGTGTTCAGATTTTTGATATAAGCTGCACAACCCCAAATCTTAACATGCTTAAGACTTGGTTTTCTTCCATGCCATATCTCATAAGGTGTGGAAGAAACTGATTTTGATGGAATCCTATTCAGAATATACAAAGCTGATTCTAATGCAAATCCCCAAAGGAAATTGGCATATCAATATAGCTCATCATACTACGTACCATATCCAATAGGGTACGATTTCTCCTTTCAGATACACCATTCAGCTGTGGCGTTCCTGGAGGAGTCAGCTGAGAAACAATGCCATGCTCTCTTAAGTATTCATCAAATTCAGTATTCAAATATTCACCTCCACGATCTGATCGAAGAGCTTTAATATTCTTTCCTGTTTGATTTTCTACTTCAGATTTAAATTCTTTGAACTTTTCAAAAAATTCATGTTTGTATTTCATCAAATACAAATACCCAAACCTTGATTTATCATCAGTAAAGGTAATAAAATAATGAAAACCCTCTCTAGCCATTTCTTTAAATGGACCACATACATCACTATGTATTAGCTCCAAAATATTTTTAGCTCTTAGCCCTTGTCCAACAAAGGGTGATCTAGTCATTTTGCCCTGAAGGCAGGATTCACAAGTTGGAGTAGGTTCAGAGCCCAATGAGGATAGAATCCCCATTTTCTCCAATTTTGCAATCCTATCTTCTGCAACATGACATAACCTTAAGTGCCAAATATATTTTGAACTTGAGTTGGTTTTCACCATGGCATTGCATTCATTTAGATTGCTATACTCTGGCCAATGGAAACACTTTCTTACTGGCAATGGAAACACTTTCTTATTGGCAATGGAAACACTTTCTTGTTGGCAGTGGAAACACTTTCCTTTGCCTTTGTCAGCTTTGGTCTTCCCTTTCTGTTTAGCTATTTTCTTGGAAGGACCAGGAATCTGAGGTTTTTTTTTCTTATTGCCCTTCTTCTTGTTGGACTTTCCAGCAGAAGAAGATGCAACCAAAGCTACCTCTTTTCCTTTATTGCCTGGCATATTCTTTTGGGCAATAACCAGCATGTTGAGTAAACCAGCTAAGGTGCATTCCTGTTTAGTCATATGGAAATTTATCACAAAATTCCCAAAAGACTCAGGAACGGGCTGAAGGATCAAATCCGTCTGCAGTTGGAAATCCATGTTAAAGTAATGATGTTCCAGCTGCTCAATCAACCGAATCATCTTGTGGACATGATCCCCAACATTCTGTCCCTCAGACATCCTCATGCGGAACAGCTGCCTAGATATCTCATACCTAGCATTCCTACTGTGCTCACCATACAACTCTTGTAGGTGAAGGAGGATCTCACTTGCACTCTGCAAGTTCTCATGTTGCTTCTGTAACTCATTACTCATGGAAGCAAGCATGTAACACTTAGCTCTCATATCATGCTCCTTCCACTTGTCCAAAGTTTCATGTTCCTCTTGTGTGGCCTCTGGAGGTAAGGGACCAGGAACATTTGAATCTAGAACATATCCTATATGTTCAAGGTTCAGGACAAGTTTCAAATTTCTTAGCCAATCAGACAGATTAGGTCCTGTCAACCTATTGTGATCAAGTATGCTTGCAAGGATATTGGATGGTGGTGGTTGTTCTGTGCTCATTATTATCAGAAAATTAATTGCAGAAATAACCAGATTAATTAGTAAATGTATCATGTAATTAACCAAATATGATTATGGTCTTTTAATCAAATTGGTCCTCCCACTAACTTAGCGAATCCTACACTTCCAAAGTAGAAAACGAAAATCCTAGTTGGATGGATTTCTAGTGGGTGATTGAATTCTTATAATTCTATTGATCATTCTCAGGTACATCCAATATTGGAATTACAATAAACTATAAGTGAGCAACTCCTTGCCTATCACATCTCATGTGAGGTTCAATCCTTTACCTAGCCCCTAATGCTCAAAATCTCAGGTACATCCATTATTGACTTATCTTGCATTAGTTAAGTTGATCCCATTGAGCCAGTAATTATGTAAATAATTTTAATGTCCTCAGGTACATCCAATATTGGCCACCAAACCATTTACGTATTTACAACATCTCATGCTTAATAATTATTCTTAAGAAAATCTCTTAAATAAATTGCATCTTATGCAACTATTTAAAATTTCTTAAAATAATTGCCCCAATGGAGGGCCTATGTTATAATTACTTTAATTATAGCATTTCCAACTTAATCATTTGTTTGGAAGATTTTATGGTCATTCTATTTACTATTAAGGTCTCACTTTGCACATTATCCATTTAGCATGCATATATCATATAATTGCATACATTCCCATACATCTCATGCATTCATGGATAAGCAGTAAATATGGTATGATCATGGACTTTCTAAGGGATTCAATTCTGAGCCACCAAGAATTGAATCAGGGCATTCCTAGGTGCATTTCATTCATTCATTTTACAAGAGTTGCTGAAGGAGTACATAATCAACACTTGATCTTGAATTCCTTCCACTGGTCCCACTAATGCTCTTGACCTCCTTGAACTTCTTGCAATCCAATATTACATGGTAATCCTTGGCATACCAAGGCGAATTTACAAGAACTTAAATAAATGAAATTACAACCCAAAAATTGTTACAAACTTAATAATACATGCCCAAAATAAATTAATTAATTTACAATCCCAAAGAAACATAAAAGAAATAAATCCAATCACATTGGTCTTTTATAGTCCATGATCATCCATCATGCATATCACTATTTAACAATTAAATAAAACATACATACTTAAATTAAATTGAATATCTCATATTCAACTTAAAAATCCAGATTTGAATATGATTCAAATAAATTTAAAAATTCAGATTTGAATCTCATTCAAACAAATTTAAAAATTCAGATTTGAATCATATTCAAACAACTTCAAAAATTCAGATTTGAATCACATTCAAACATTTTTTAAAAAATCAGATTTGAATCACATTCAAACATTTTTAAAAAAATTAGATCTGAATTTTATTCTATCAATTTTAAAAAATCAGATTTAAATATGATTCAAACAACTTTAAAAAATTCAGATTTGAATCACATTCAAACAACTTTTAAAATTCAGATTTGAATCACATTCAAACAATTTTTAAAATTCTGATTTGAATCATAATTTAATTGTGTGATAAAAACTACTAATTAAACACTTTAATTAGTCAAAGAATAGGCCTTAGATCATACAACAATTGCAGAATAAAAAGCCAAACCTTAAACCACCCATGGAATCCAAACCATGCGCACCATTGATGGTGTTTTTTCAAGTATGCCGCCAACTTGCTTTGCAACCAGCAATGAACTTTTGATCTCATGATCAAACACACAATTAAATCATATAATCAACAATCTAAATGGCAAATATAGTGGCTCTGATACCAATTGAAGGCAGGCGTGAAAAACACAAGTTTATACCATTGAATTCAAAAATTTTCACCTAGGGTCACATGCATCATGCAAGATTTATTTTTATCTATTTGATTTCAATGATAAACAACATATTAAAACTCTTTTAATATGTTTTTGGATCTGTATTTGCCATTTAAGATTTTAAAATTAATCAGATTAATTTTAGAACCCTAGATTAAATCAAGAACGATTACACTAACCTCTTGATGCACTGCAGCGTGTCTGCGCCTTTGAGATTCGTCTTCAGGACACCTGATGTTGTTCCTCTAACTTGTCCACACCAAGAACACCTATGGCAGCCCTTGAATAGCTTCTAAAGCTTTTTCTATTAATTAGAAAATCAAGTTTTGCCTTTTAAGAGATTAAAGATGTAAACAGGACACTAGAAACAATTTCTAGTGTTCTTAATTCAAGAGATTGATGGCTAATCTCTTTGAATTGATAAGAGATGAAGAAGAAGAGATAAAAACCCTCAAAGTGGCGTGACAAAGGAGTGTGGCTGCTGGTTGTGTTTTATTTTCTCATAACAACACTTAAATAGCTAGGTTAACACATTAAACCCTTGCCACATGTCACCCTTTGATTAGCTCTAGGTTTAAGTGACCCAATCACATTGTGCCAAGTGTCAAACCTATATTTAATCTTGATTTTAATCATCTTACATGATTAAAAAACATTTGGCAAGCTTATGTGTTATGCCATGTGTCACCATCTCATGGTGCCACGTGTCACACTGCAAAATGACCAAAATGCCCCTGTGTCTTTATTTTGAGTTCTTAACCCAAAATAATTATTTTCTTCTTCTAATTAATTTATATCAAATATAAATTAATTAATTAATCTCTATTAATTAATTTCTCATTAATTAAATTCATATTTAAACACTTTAAATATAAATTTAACTTATATTATACATCCAATAATCTAGATTTGGTTTCAAGTCATGCTAGGACTTTGCAATCTAATTGCAAACCAAACATATTTAATTAATCAATTTAAACTCTTTAATTAATTAATTAAATCATATTTAATTAGGTGATAACTTGTGTATGTGTGTGACTTACTAGACTCATCACTAATTGGCAATGAGACATGATATCAACTCTTAATATCATCAGAACTCTTTCTTACCATAAATGATTTCTCTTAATCATTTTATGAACCTCATAGACCATGGTTAACACCTAGCATAGCATGCCATGGCCACCCAATTAGTAATAAGGTTTACCTTAAATGAACCTATAATCATATGTTACCATGCACTAGAATCTCTCTGTTACAAAATCCCAACTCAAGCCGAGTCATGGTTTATGTCAAACTCCATTTGCTATGAATATTATGTTCTCTTTTAATTCCAGTTCTTGATTAAAAGATTTTTCTCATCGAAACTCTTTCTCGAATAAATCTATCTGTCTGGCCAGAACTTGAAACATCAAGAACAATTAAATGAACATAGGATTTTATCTCTATTTACTTAGAGGAACAGATTCCATCTTGATCAACACCTACCTCCATATATAACTAGTAGGAGCCAACACATGCCCATATACCCATACACAGTACAAGTATGAAAGCAGTATCAAACTCAAACTACCTATATACAAGATAACTGTGCTATCTCAGGTCTAAAGATTATATGCACTGATATGATTTATGACAAAACATTGACAAGAGTAAACTCCATGTGCTTGTCATAAGCGTCACTGGTTCGGCCTACTTATCATTTATAAGTGCCTATCATGTTTGTTATATGGCATGAGACTCACCATTCCATCTTATTTATATCTCATATAAATAACTTGGGAACAAACATGAATACAATCTTTCTGGATAAGTCATGTCCTTATTATGAAGTATCCTCGATTGTGAACCTATTTATGATACTTCGTGCTAGAAATATTATCACTCATATTCTTAACAACTTAAGAATAATATTTCTAACAAAATATCAATGGACCTTTTCTATTATACATAAATATATTATGTAAACGAAAAAGTGGAAATGTCTTTTATTAATAAAAATATATACAAGATACATACTAAATGATATGCTCTAGGGCATACTACTAATAGGAAGTCCTCTACATCATCCTTGTATTAATTAAAATCATTTTACTAAATTTTTCTAAGTTAGAAATATTTTACAGATTTAACTAACTAACTTAACTAAGGTAAAATTATACAACTTGAGTTCGGGACTATCTTTGCACATTCTGCTACCTAGAATGCGTATAGGACATCTGAAAATGTTGAGAATGACCGTAAACACAACCTCTTTCTTAGACAGCGCACTGGACACTCAGACCAGGGCAAAAACTTGATCTCTAATGCCAGTAAGCCATCGCCGATCCGATCGCACTTAAACGAAAATCCATAAATTATTAATAATTATCATATAATTATATTTAATGTTTAGGCATAAAAAAATCTCACTAAGCTATCTGGACCGTCCGATGATCTCCTTTTTCAAACAGTGTTCGATCGAAGTAGGGTCGGTCCCATTTCAAAGATTTCGTTGCTCTAAATTCAACAGTGGTTTCATATTTTCGATCCAACGATCGGATTGGCTGAAATTTCATAGGAAATCCTTGGAGAGACTCATTTTCTCTCTCCTTCGGCTAACATTGAAGTTGCTACTAGTCTGAAAATGAAGCCCACGGGGGTTGCTGAAGTAGTTGCCACCTTCCTCTTGCCAGAAAGTCGTCGAAAATAGCCGAAACTCGTGCACATTCTTCCTCCCTTTTGCTTCATTTCATGGTCGATCTTCCTCGTTCTTGCCACCTGGAGTGCTTGCCGCCGTCGCCTAAGATCGAAAGATGTGCTGGCCGGCGCTCCTCATCGCGGGAGAAGATGAGATGGGTGAGGTTAGGGAGGAAATTGAGGGAGAGAGATACCATCAGCCGGTGGGGGGGGGGGGGGTCTGTTTGCATATATGAAATTTTAATTACCCTATTAGTCCTTGAATTTTTTAATTATATTCAAATGGGTCCAAAATTCTTTTCAATTGGGTCTTAAAATACAAATAAATGAATAATTAAATAATAAAGAAAATATAATAATAATAATAATAATAATAATAATAATAATAATAATAATAATAATAAGCAAATTAATAATAATTAATCAAATCTTAAAACCAAGGTTAATAATAATAAAATAATATATTTAGTTAATTGATTTAATATTAATATTTAAAATTAATAATTTCAATTGAAATTTGACTATTAAATAATTTTATAAAATATGCTTAGAAATAACATTAAAAATATGTTAATGAAAGTTTTACAATAATTATAAATTATTTAAATAATATTAAAATAATATTTAAATACTATATAAAAAATATAAAATTTATATTATAAAATTTAGGTTATTACACTTACATACGTGTTAATAATTTAGTTATCACATATTTTCTTAAAATATAAATTTAAGAATTTTTAAAATATTAAAAAAGTAATTTTTTCATAATTATGTAACTTTTTATATTTGATCATATATATACAAGTTGTCCTCAAAATTATATTTAGTAAAATATTTAATTTTAAAACTACTTAGATGAAAAATGTTTAATTATTTGATTATTTTAAAGTTTTACTTGCAATAAATCACTATATATACGTGTATGTGTGCACATATGCATGTGCTTTAATCGATTAATGTCTAAATATATATTATATATAAGAGAAAATTAGTAAAAATACCCTTAAAATTTCTTCATAATTAATGTCAAAATTAAAATGTATCAAGTTAATATAAAAAAATACATATTTTTCAAAATATTTGGCGGTGGCTATGAATGTTATATTTTATTTTCTCTCCAATCTATAGCTAGAATTCAGATTTTTTTTTTAATTTCAAATTAAATATAGGTTATATGATGAGTTTCTATATATGATAATTATATTTTTATAAAAAAAAAATTACTTAGTTTGACAATAAATTATTATAGCACGAATTATTATACATATAAGATATAACTATTAATATAGGTTATTTAATCTTATTAATGCTAGCTTTAATTCAGTTTATTAAGTAGTACGACCCTGCCTATATTAATTTTAACTTAAATTTCGACGCAATATTAGTCACTTAGACATTTGATTTAAATTATAATTAAATGAATATATATTTTTTTTGGTAACAAAGCCCAAAAAGTAAATGAATATTTATATTGAAAATATTTAAATGAATATTTATATTGAAAATAATTAAAATGACTTTTCGTACAAATTCAATAATTGATTACATTTTCAACTATAATAAATATTGAAAACAGCTTAAATCTAACTTCTTTTGAATCAACTTATTATTTCCTAGAAAAAACAAATCCCAAATTCATGTCGAGGGAGCCGATGGTTGCGGCCTTAAGAGAAGTCATATGGCCGTTAAGAGTTTAAGTACTCGTTTACATTGTTATTAGAATTATCACTTTTATAAATATATTAGCTAAATAATATTAAAAATAATTTAAAATTAAATTAAATAAGAAAAATTTTAATTATAATAATATTAAAAATAATAAAAAATAAATTTTTCTAAACTTTTCTTTTTTAACATCTAAAATGATTTTTTTTTTCTTCGGAAAAACAGTTTTAACTTTTTACCTTAAATACCAAACAGACATTAAAATAAACCAAAGACTATCTTCCATTTAAAAGCTACATTCTTTCTTTTTTTTTTTTAAATTATATATAATTATTAAATTTACTTTTATTAAAAAGCTTGTTTGGCTAAATTTCATTCTTCAAAATTTTATAGAATTTAATTATATTATATATTTTATGTGTTTAGTTTGAAAAAAAAAAATTTAATTCCAAAAAATTGATTATAACTAAAATCAAATTCTATCATATTTGATAGAATTTAATACACCTAATAACTGCTATTACTTAATTAAAAAAATTAAATGTAGGTCAAATCTTCAAGGAAAAATAACAAAATACTATTTCTATGTATTTATTATTGGACAACTATATAAGATATTTTATATTTGTCCTAACTTTTTAATATCTAAATTTATTATACACTTATTAATAACACTATTTATATTGTTATATAAATCATGAGATATGTAAATTTATTTTATATTTATTATTATATTGTATGTTCGGTTAAATTGTTATAAATTTATTGATAAAAGGTTTTTTTTTTAATTCTAAAAAAAATTATAATTTTGCTCTTGAGGGTAATTTAGGAAATGAGTGTTAGTAGTATGCCCTAGAGCATATCATTTAGTATGTATCTTGTACATATTTTTATTAATAAAAGGCATTTCCACTTTTCCGTTTACATAATATATTTATGTGTAATAGAAAAGGTCCATTGATATTTTGTTAGAAATATTATTCTTAAGTTGTTAAGAATATGAGTGACAATATTTCTAGCACAAAGTATCATAAATAGGTTCACAATCGAGGATACTTCATAATAAGGACATGACTTATCCAGAAAGATTGTATTCATGTTTGTTCCCAAGTTATTTATATGAGATATAAATAAGATGGAATGGTGAGTCTCATGCCATATAACAAACATGATAGGCACTTATAAATGATAAGTAGGTGACACTTATGACAAGCACATGGAGTTTTCTCTTGTCAATGTTTTGTCATAAATCATATCGCATATAATCTTTAAACCCGAGATAGCAGCTTATCTTGTATATAGGTAGTTTGAGTTTGATATCGCTTTCATACTTGTACTATGTATGGGTATATGGGCATGTGTTGGCTCCTACTAGTTATATATGGAGGTAGGTGTTGATCAAGATGGAATCTGTTCCTCTAAGTAAATAGAGATAAAATCCTATGTTCATTTAATTGTTCTTGATGTTTCAAGTTCTGGCCAGACAGATAGATTTATTGAGAAAAGAGTTTCGATGAGAAAAATCTTTTAATCAAGAACTGGAATTAAAAGAGAACATAATATTCATAGCAAATGGAGTTTGACATAAACCATGACTCGGCTTGAGTTGGGATTTTGTAACAGAGAGATTCTAGTGCATGGTAACATATGATTATAGGTTCATTTAAGGTAAATCTTATTACTAATTGGGTGGCCATGGCATGCTATGCTAGGTGTTAACCATGGTCTATGAGGTTCATAAAATGATTTAGAAAAATCATTTATGGTAAGAAAGAGTTCTGATGATATTAAGAGTTGATATCATGTCTCATTGCCAATTAGTGATGAGCCTAGTAAGTCACACACATACACAAGTTATCACCTATTTAAATATGATTTAATTAATTAATTAAAGAGTTTAATTGATTAATTAAATAGGTTTGGTTTGTAATTAAATTTCAAAGTCCCTAGCATGACTTGAAACCAAATCTAGATTATTGGATGTGTAGTATAAATTAAATTTATATTTAAAGTGTTTAAATATGAATTTAATTGATGAGAAATTAATTAATAGAGATTAATTAATTAATTTATATTTGATATAAATTAATTAGAAGAAGAAAATAATTATTTTGGGTTAAAAACTCAAAATTAAGACACAGGGGCATTTTGGTCATTTCACAGTGTGACACGTGGCACCATGAGATGGTGACACATGGGATTACACATAAGCTTGCCAAATGTTTTTTTTTAATCATGTAAGATGATTAAAATCAAGATTAAATATAGGTTTGACACTTGGCACAATGTGATTGGGTCACTTAAACCTAGAGCTAATCAAAGGGTGACATGTGGCAAGAGTTTAATGTGTTAACCTAGCTATTTAAGTGTTGTTATGAGAAAATAAAACACAACTAGCAGCCACACTCCTTTGTCACGCCACTTTGAGGGTTTTTATCTCTTCTTCTTCATCTCTTATCAATTAAAAGAGATTAGTCATCAATCTCTTGAATTAAGAACACTAGGAATTGTTTCTAGTGTCCTGTTTACATCTCTAATCTCTTAAAAGGCAGAACTTGAATTTCTAAAAGCTTTAGAGGCTGTTCAAGGGCTGCCATAGGTGTTCTTGGTGTGGACAAGCTAGAGGAACAATATTTGGTGTCCTGAAGACGAATCTCAAAGGCGCAGACACGCTGCAGTGTATCAAGAGGTTAGTGTAATCGTTCTTGATTTAATCTAGGGTTCTAAAATTAATCTGATTAATTTTAAAATCTTAAATGGCAAATACAGATCCAAAAAACATATTAAAAGAGTTTTAATATGTTGTTTATCATTGAAATCAAATAGATAAAAATAAATCTTGCATGATGCATGTGACCCTAGGTGAAAATTTTTGAATTCAATGGTATAAACTTGTGTTTTTCACGCTTCCGTTCCTTCAATGAGGACACAGAAATTTTAATTTTGAAATTATATCAAACATTAACTGCATAAAATTCAATTAAATTCTACATTTTAAGTTGGGTCATGTCAAAATAATGGAATTAATTTCAAATAAATGTTAATAAATTATTTTTTTTTTATAGCTAGTGATGATTAGAATTTAAACTTCAAATCCCACAGTTCTAGAAATAACTATAATATCATTAATCTAAAGTTTATTGATATTAATAAATTAATATTTGTAAAAGAGTTTACCAAGAATGACTTGTTAATGCATTTTGAGTTCTACCTTAGATGTGTACATATAAAGGCTACCGTGAACCGCTCATATCATATGGCCAAATCCACATTACCGTGAAAAAATAATTTCGGTTTCGGTTTAAAAAATTATTTAATAAATTATACATGTTTCTTCTTTATATATATATATATATAGTAAGAAATAAATTTTAGTTTAATATTTATACACACTGAAATTAAGTTCTCTCATTAAATAATTTTAAAAACTCGATCTCTTTTATTGATTTAATATATTTATAATTACTAAGATTTTTAAATTTGGCCCGATTATTGAACTTGTAAAAACAAAGGATTAAGAATTTAAAATTCAACAAGTCAAACTGTGATTTAATTAATATATTATTAAATAGATATTATAAAATTAATAATAATTTCTTATTATAACTAATACTTTTATATTCTTTATAACTAATCATTAAAATAAATTTAATTATATTTTAACATGTAACTATTATTTTTAAAATAATATTTAATTATTTATAATAAAATAATACTTAAAATTAAAATTTTTATAATAATAAATTTATTTATATCAATAAAAAAATAAATGTTAATATATTAAATTATATAATATAATATATAAATAAAATTTATATACTTTTTATTGTATAAAAAATAAAATAAAAAATAATTTAATAATTTAAGTTAATAAATTAATAAAGTAAATTATCAATATTATTACTTATATTTTTTTTATTCTTAGATTAGTAGTTATTATTTATTTTATATTAATATAATATAATTTAAGTAAAAGAAAAGCTTTTATTTATTGGTTTCGTTGATGTACACTAATATATATAACTAATGTCAAATGTGTTGATAGTTCATATGGTAATTGTAGTGAAAAAAGGTTTGAAAATATCAGGTCCTACTCTTATGGGGATTACTTAGATCAAATCCAGTTGATTAATTTGCAGGTTATCTAGCCTGTTCAATCTGGTTCATATCGGCCAAGAGGGTTTAGTAATTAAATCAAATCAGACCAAACCCCAATTCCCAATTAACTTAGTCTGACCGATTGATCCGGTTCAAGTTTAACAACCATAATAATTACTATTATTAGAGTACTCTCAATAATATTTTATCTTGTTTAATAAAAAAAATAAGAATTTAATTTCACCTTTGCTAATTAATATTGTTTAGTGATGTATTTTCTTTTTATTTATTGTTTGTTAACTTCTTTTGAAGTTTTTTTTTATTATTATTTAATGAAAATTTAATGAATTCAACAATAATTGATATACTGTATAAAAAGAGATAGCTTCCTGAATTTCTCATCAGAAAAGTGATTAGTCTCATAATAAATAAGTGAAAAGATTTAAATTCAAAACCTTTACCCGTAGAGAAAAATCAATTAAACTTTTTTTTCAAGGATCAATTAGATTATTCTGGATTTTAAAGTAATAATAATAATAATAATAATAATAATAATAATAATAATAATAATAATAATAATAATAATTCCTTTTTGCATTTTTTTATACTTATTTTATGTTTTTCAAATTAATCTCATAGAAATATCGTGAAGTGGGACACCAGTAGATTACTAATAAATGGAGCGTGCTTCCTGCTGAATGACTAACTCAAATGCTCTATCAATATGGTTATATCCTTCAAATTAAGATGATTACTATTATATTTGTTTAAATAATTTACTAGATCTTTTAAATCAAGATAATTGTTATTTTATTTTGTATAAAAAAATTTATCTTTAATTTTTTTTATTTAAAATGTAGATATTGTGCTTTGTTTTTTCGTAGAGCAACTAACGTTGAATGGTAGGGGAATTTATTGAGGGTTGCATTATGCTACTGCGTTTTTCTTCATTATGTGTTTTGTGTGTGTTGTGGTGGCAAGAGGCTAGTTTTCGACGGAGGCTGGTGTTGGTTATCTCAGGGACATTCAAGGTGCCCTATGATAGTTTTCAATTCCTTCAAAGGCTACAAGAAATTGAGACTGTCAGAACTCTGCCAAGCTTCACCAATGTTCCTTCGGCTATTCCTTGGTTTGGATGTTCTGTTAATCGCTACTATTGGATCCTATTTTGGTCTGCTTGACATATTGGGCTGATGGTTTGTTGGGGTTTCGCCTTGATTTGGTAGCTACGGCTATGCATGGCTTCACTGTGAGCGTCAACTGGTGTTCTTCATCTATCCTGAGATGGGTTAGCGCTATGGTCTAATTGGTACGATAGGGCAGCACTGTTCTTCCTTGGAGCCGAATTCTCTTTTTCGAGTCAAAATTCCCTTAGCCATGAGCTTTGTTTATAAGTTTTGAAACCTTGTTTTTTAGCTAGGTGTGTTGGGGTTGGCCTGTATATCTGTTATCTTTGTATCCCTTTGGATCTTACGTCTTTGTATTGAACCCCAAGCTTTTTATCATGCTAATGGATCTTTATTTGATTTATTGAAAAAAAAAAAAAAATAATCCTTTATTCATCGTTGAATTTTGACCTATCGAAAATGCTTTGATTAAACTTTGTGAGTACCAAAATAAAATTAAAATAAAATTTTGATGCCAAAATGGGATATTTATGTGATGTTGATTTTTAATTATACTTTAAAAATAATATATATATATATATATATATATATATATATATATATATATATATATATATATATATATAAGAGAAATTTCTAAATGCATTTCATTACTTTGAACCGAACTGAGGAGTTTTATTGACAAGAAAAATAATAATATGTGTCATTTTTTGTAAGGTTTGGAAAGGAATACTTTTTGAGTGATGCGTATGCAACATAAGTTTAAACAAAATAAAAAATTGAGTTGCTAATTACGCACACGCCACAATCCAAGTCTTTGATATTAAATTTTTAGTTTTACCATTTTTTGTAGTTGAAAATTGAAGGAATAAGATTCGAACTTGAGTCTACATGTCTTCAATCACTGAATAAGTTAAACTAGATAAATTTTTAATTTTATTTAAGAAATAGAAAATTGAGTATGCATATTAAATTAAAATTTAGTAGATTCTCTATTCTATGAAGGGGCAAAAGGGAATTCGTCTCTATCTTGTCTTGCAATGGTAAACGGACCTACATACCAACAATTTTCTTCGATATTCCAAGGGTGGAAAAATGCTCGCCATTGAAGCTTGACTTGGTTGTTTTGTCATATGAAGTGAAAGACCAAATAAACAAAATGTAAGACATGAAAAAGAGCCTCCATAATTTGTTCAAAGTCTCCGCACCGCACTCCGACTTGATGTCTACGTCAATTCTGCATAAACCTATTTTATTTCTCACACTCTCTGCTCCCTATGACCAGTTACATACAATCAAATTTCAATGATATCATATCCCAAGCAGTTGAGGCACAAAAGGATAAAACATTGGATTAATTGAGTTGGGCCCATATTACAATCCTGGAACCTAATTTTGCTTTCTCTACTTCAAAGACTCGCCATTATAGTTAGACTAAAATTTAATTTGTGTTTGGTAAGCGTGGGAGGAGAGGAGAAATTTAGGACTAAAAACTCTCTTTGGGGCCCCATTTTGGAGAGTAAGGACGAAGATTTTGAATTTGACTCCCTCTATTTTGAAAAAAGAATATTGAATTTGGCTTCAATACTAAACAATTAATATACACATTTACCCTTAAAAAAGGAGCAGCTTTAAAAATGAGAGAAAGAGTTCATTCTCCTTTCTTATTATAGTAATTTATTTATTCTCCTCATTTTCGTCTAACCCCAAAAAAAAAAAAAAAACCATAATTCCATCCTACATAATTTTCTTCCCAGGCAAAAAGTTAGGATGGTCTCAGCAAATAGAAAATTGAGGGAAACAAGACAACAAGATAATATAATATTGTCCAAGCCTGCACAAAGGTAAATCGAAGAGTGGGAGGGAGCCAGGCAATCTATCATTTTCTAATTTTGACCAAAAACGAACCAATATGAACGTTCAAACTGAATAGTGTATTTCACATGATATGTTTGGACAACAAATAGCCAAAAATGCATCAATACAAGCAACAAAAACAATCAAAAGATGACATTACAATTCTGACTTCTTCAAATTTTTGTTTCTCTTTGCATGATATGCATGGCCAATTTGTTGCGCCTCGGTTCTTCCTTAGCTGGCATGAATGAATGCATCACATTTTCAATGATTCTTCTATAGTTTATTCCAACTGCAAAAAGTCTTCATTGATCTGTCACGTTTCAAGCTGGCAACAATGTAAAATTTGTCCAGCCCTTACGATCATCACAAAGGATGGTGTGGCTAACCCTAGCCAATTGGCATCAGGTTTTGTTGACTTAGTAAATCTGCGAGAATGCGCATGAAGTCCACAAATAGAAAATTCATTTCCATATGTACAACTTCTTTACAAAATCAAAAGTTTGGTTGAATGTCCCTGGATCGCATGTAGGTTAAAAATTGAGTCGGTAGTTCAGCCAGAAGCCCTTGAACAACAGAAATTTGTCCACCTGCAAATATTACAGATTTTACCAACAAATTAAAAATAATCACCTAGCCTTTTATTTATCAGAATAATAAATTATCTTACCCTGTATGTGCCGGAATGAAACAAACTGAACTATATCACGTGAAGCAACACGTCCAGTAGAACTTTCAAGTCTCTCCCCTTTATCAGCATCTAAAATCTGTGCAACAGTCAAAACTTTAGAAATTTGAAGGAATTCAATAGATAATTGAGGCTTCTACCTTAGCACCTAGCATGTATAGAAAATATTAGCACTAGTATGATAACATTTCTGGCATAGAAAGAAGTATAAATGTGGAATAGGTACCTCCATTTCTTTGAAGTCGGCTCCTCCAACTCCAACAATAAGGATTGATAATGGTAGGTCAGACGCCTTCACTATGGCATCTTTGGTTTCTTGGAGATCTGTTACAACTCCATCCTACAATGTTCAACAAATTCCAGAGCAAACAATTGGTAGTGTCAGTTTTAAAAAATGAAAAATTTTTTCTTCAATGATTTTACATACTTGAAAAATGGCAGATTGTTACCAAATTATATCCTATTAGGGTAAGAAAGTATTGATGCATGGTGGCACAAACCATCAAATTGATGATTATGTTACCAAAGAAATTACAACACAAGGAAAAATTATCAAGATTTCCGGTCTGATTCTTACCGTAATTATTAACAAAACAAAGTATTTTTTCCCTCCATTTGCGAGAGACTGGCTAGCAATTAGTGCAGCAGTGCTTATCACAGGCCCAAAAAGTGTTGGACCCGCTAAAGAAACATTCAATAGAGCACTACTATATGACATCATAATTCCTTGGATTCCATCAACCTGAGAGAAATAGATGTTTAATAAATAGGCATGTTATAAATAAGAAAACCATGACAAGTTCTAGGTTTTTCACCTCACAGTGATTATTGCTTCCATTCAAGTTAAAACAGTGAGAAACTGGACCATCAATTGGCCGTGCTCCAAATCCCCAGGCAGGGAAGCGCTTGTCTGAATCATAAAATTGCAACACTTCTCCAACTTCTACGATTGCCTGAAGAACAAATTGGCCATGTTGAGTTCGTGGCTCATATATAAAGAATATATTGTACACTTAAAGGGGCAAAGGATAAATTATAATTTTCTACTTCATAGTAAAAAAAAGGGACAACATATGGCTGTGGAAATTGTACACATGGCCGAGACATGTAAAATCTTTTTCTCATTTATTTTCCCACTACTTTAGAGTTTGTTCTTGTTTGTGTGTGTTGTGTGAATTTTGCTAAACAGACCAAGTAGTAGCATGTGTCAAGTAATGATAGTTATTGAAAAAGTTAAATATGGAAGACAAGAATTTCTTACTTGCTGGTACGCATTTAATCGTCCTGTAGGATCAAGATAATGCAAGGAATCAGGGAGGCGGGGATTTCCATTTGAAGCTGAAAGGTGAAAAATGAAAGGTACAATAACATATTAGGACACCTATAACCCTCCAATTTCTGCCAATGATGATAAGAAATAAACAGGGGGAAGAGGAAAATGGGAAATGATATAGGAATACAGTTATGATGACTGCAACATACAGAAGTAAAATCTTAATGATAATATGATAAAGCACCTAAAGATCATGATTGTATGTTGTATTAAAAGGTTTTAAGACTTGCTCCTACTTTAATGTCACAAATGACAAAACCAGAAAAAGCTAGAGATATCTTCGACTTATAAAGAAAACTTTTTTCATCTGCAAGTAGCTTATACTTTAGCATGACATGGATCTAGATATTTAAAGAGAACTGTATGGATGAAGTGGCAAAGTTGAATAATAAATTTCTCATGATAAGGCATATAGGTGATTAACAAAATAATCGTGTCATTTTTGTAGTTTGTTTTGAAATCCAAGGAAGGAAATATGAAGAATCTTGCAGATCCAAAATAATGTATGAAAGCACAAAGAGAAACATAACCACCAATATTATGTATAAGTATAATTGATTACTTGTTAAACTAAAACAACAAATAATAATTTACAAGTATTCCCAAAGTAATTAAGATAAAATAATTCAAACTTTGAGAACAAAAATTCAAAGACAAGTACCTGTGAAATCAATAGCCACCATGAAGTTCAGCTCACATCCTCCTTTCAGGTAATCCAGAAACGTATATTGAATGCTTTCAGAAAACTTGTCCACAAATAGCTGGCTTTTTAATACCTATATACTTAGAAAGTTTAAGGTAAAGACAGAAAGGTTCAGGATTGGAAGTAATTTGCTTTACATAATCAGACCTTGTTGCGATCATGTCCACCAGCATTGAGTGAAAATAAAATTTCACCTTTCCCACTAGAATGAAGCTTTTCCAAGTCTGCTAGGGATTTTCGAGCTTCTCTGTAAATTAACAAAACCAAAAAAGGAAGCAACACCAGCATTAAATGCATAAAGAGTTCAGGGGAAGAAAATGAAAGAATAAAATGAACTCTCCATTTACCCAATTAAATCATGCTTGCCACTACTATTGAAGTTGTAGAACTCTATCACCAGTGGGCTATCCTGCAGGTTGAATCAGAAAACAAAACTCAGAACTTAACCATAAGCAGATGACAAAGCAAGGAATCTAAACAACAAATATCATCAAACAAAATCTGCACATTCAAAGAAGAAGCTTGCCAATTTTGGAGCTCCATTTTGATATAGTACATTGCCTTTCTATCTTATTGTTTCTATCTAATTGAAATTGACAAGAAAAATAGATTGCTAACAGAAAGGCAAGGACCAATTTCATTGTTTGGTTTTTAAATGCAAAGAAATTAGTGTTTGCATATGTCATAAAGTAAAATTGTCAGTGGCATAGTGGTCCCTGGACTCAAATAACCACCCAAAACTTTGTGGTCCACACAAAGCCTGTTTAAAATTTCATTTTCCATTTACGATGTGTTATTCATTTTTCTTCAGAAGGATGTAGTGGACAACAGGATGCTGGATTTCTGCTAGGTGATACAGATTCTAACCCCAGATGCAATATTCCTTTTACCTTGCTTCCAACTTGTTGAATATTCAAAAAGATTGGTTTCCATATTGGGTTGTGATCATTCTTTAGGACTTCTGTTTTACACACAGGAATTGGGATCCCACTCTCAACAGTTTTTGAGATTACCAGAAAAGGGTTCTGCAGATAAAACACCAACCATCATTTATGTTTCTCAAAAAAATATCTGGCAAAGAAAGAGAGAAAAACTTTGCAACCCATACAATTCTTGAGAACAGATCCTTGTGCTCCAAATCTGAACACCTTAATATCATCTCAGTTGTAGTCTTTGAGCTAATGCATTCCTCAGCATGCACAAGAAGTTGCCCATGATGGGGATGGCTTGATATTGTAGAATCTTCTTTTTGGACGAGATCTAAGGTCAGAGACCTATTTGATTTGGTCAAAATCTGCATGGAAAGTAAAAACAAAGTAGCCATGTAGATTATCAACAAATTCAAATTTTAATTTTTATAAATGTATCCTGGTCGCTAAGAACAGAAGGTACTTAAATTCTTATAATATGTTTTGTACGACTGTTATGGAGCATAATGGAATGGGATGAATTTCCTTTTCATTATTCTATTTTCTTTATTCCATTACATTCTGCTATGGTCTACAAAATATAGCATTAGATGTCAGCCTCCAAAATGGAATATAAGGATCTCTCTTGCCAGACTAAAATTACAGGATTTCACATTTCAATAGAAGAATGAAGTTCTCATTATCTAGTAATTCTACAAGAAAGTATGATGTAAATTAGAACGGCCTTCATGTTATACCTCAGACAATGCACAAGACGCTTCACCAAGGAATTGTTGCTCATCTAGCTTGATCATCTGCAATTGTTAAACCATTTGTTATTTACCATTCCATTCACTCAAATGAGAGTAAGAGAAAATCTTTTAGTACAGTCACTTGAAACCAAAAAAAGTCTGATTGAATTTATATTGATGATATCCAAACAGCATATGCACATAAATGTAAATCATAAAGTAATCAGTGAACACCAGAGTAAAGCCTAAACCACCAAGAAGTCAAAGAAATTTCCTCCAAGATTTGTTAATGCACATCTACAACAGCCAAGTTCTCCCCTTGGCATGGAAGGCTACAGTGTGAAATCATATATAAATATATTATAGATAAGCCCAAACATGTAGCTGTATAAATGCCAGAAAAGTACAAAACTCACCTGGTTAAAATTTTTACTAGATGGTTCATTACAAGCTTCAAATAGTTTCTCACAAACTCTCCTCATTACAGATATCTTTTCCATTTTTTTTTTATATTTATAGCATTAAAATGCTAAAAAGCAATTCAGAATATTGTCAATTATCCAGCAAATATTTAGTTTATTTGCAGTAAAAGAATGTAAGCTTTTAATACAAAAAAGCTTATTAACAAAAAAACCATTCAACTTAAAAGTTCAAGCTTATAGATAAAACACTTCCCTTCATGCTAAGCTTGTTGAGCTTGTAGTTTGGATGAGAAACCCTTGTGATTTTAGTTAATAAGAGGAAGCGCCCAAGATTTGAACTCCAGATATTTTGGTTGACGAGACTTTGATACTACGTTAGGAAACTACTCAAACTAAAAACTCAAAGTTATAGGTGAGGACCCATGAAAAGTTTATATCTCTTGTGATAGAGCTGCATGCAAAACAATTTCCTCTATGATGACAACAACAAAAGAAAGAACAGACAGAATTATAAAAATATACCTTAACATCTACATTGTGAAATTGAGTGTCAACGTCATATACATGAAACCTGCAATAAATTATACATATTAAATTACAATGAAACCAGTAAAATGAATATTTGGTCAAGAAAAAAAAAATCCACACACTGAACTTACAGCAAAGTTTGTACAACTTCAAACTGGAATGTGATAGCATATTTCATGATCCATGTGGGATTCAATGAATTAAGAACTACTTCAGTGCGGAAAACTTCAGTAGGTGGTCCATCTTTTGCTTTTGTATAAACAACCACCATAGGATCACTCTAAAGCAAAGAAAATTATATGAGAATAAACAGATGATAGAAAACATTTTCAAAACGGTAAAAACATCTGGGGCCATTTTACACAATTTAATATAAAGTCTCTGTTAATCATAACATTCAAATTAATCTTATTTTATAGCCCTTTTTTATGTATAAAAAATTATTGCCAAGAAAAGCTCCAGAGGAGTTTCTGCCCACGTACAAGAGAAGCATATTAAAACGAAAACCTCCTTATCAGGAATATAACAATGTTCTGATAATGACTCGACTAATTGGCACAGCAACTTCAGATTCATTCTACGAGGACTCAGTGCAAACAAGTTAATCCCAGACTGAAGAAGTGATGAACTGAAAAAATAAAAAATTGAGATGGCGTGCAATGCTGGATGACAAATTAGTATACCATACAATGGCCAAAACTTCAAAGCTATAGCTACATGCTAGATGCCACTTCTTGTGTTGACCAACCTTCTATGAATCTAATGATAAGTTCCCCATAGTTAATGAATCTGGAGCAGAATTTGGAATGGCACTGAATAAAGATGATGTTATGGACTTATGGTGATTACACTAATGCCAAGCATAGTCTTATTATCTTAGGTGCCTGAAAAGAGACAAGTCATAATGCACAGTTAATAAAATCCATATTCAAGGACCAAAATTACTAGATATAACGCCATGTTAGAGAAAAATAAGTTCTAGGATAAAGATCTGATATTACATTAAGAATAATTTGCACAATAATGTTATCCATAATCTTCTTAGGTATTATTAGGGCATAACAAAATGGCACCAAAGCCAAACCTGTATTCTGCCATATAATATGATATTTTAACCTCTTCAACAGTACTCACCAAATAATTTTCTTCAGTGCCTTGGGGCACTTGTAATTCCCTCCATTGCCACATCAAAAGATTACTTATGTAACTAATAATATAATCTGGCTTTAGGCTCCTGGCCACATAGACAAACCCATTCCATTAACCGTTCAAGAAGTGACACTTGGTGATTGTCTCTAGCCAACAGTCATGTAATACTGGTTAAGTTTAATATGGTTTTTTAACTGTGTATAGGGATGCTCACCAAACAAGACCCTTTGTGCCAAGGGCACTATGAATTCATTGAGATGATCATGTAATTTCTACATGTTACTGGTACTTCAAATTAATGAGGTTCACAAACAATTACATGATGGCACCTCTACAAAATGATTCAAGGATATAGCTTAATGCTTAATTCCACAAGTAAATTACTTTGCTAAATGTTTACAAGACAAATCCACTTTAACGAAATCCATTGTACACATGGCCATATGTTATTGGCTTAAGATGCTGACTTTCAAATATATGAAAATTGTCACAGAACTTCTGAATTCTCGAATTCAATTTTATAACCCAATATTAGTCAAGAATCCATTGTAACAGAATGCCACATACATTTTTACATTGAAATGCAAAAGGCAGTCAAAGTAGAACCCAAGAACAAATAAAATCTGGTGTCTTAAAACACAGGAAAAAAAGGGGAAAAAGTTTTCAATGGAAAATTACATAGCTGCATATAAAAGATTTACACAACTTAAGCAATTTTTTACAACAAACCATAAATTCATGATTAATCATACCGCTTAGTGGCCCATGAAAGAAAATTTGAGATCAAAGTGTAGTAAGAAGTCAGGCAAACAAACCTTAGATAGCACATCCCGGTCGCGCAACTTTGTAGCTGAAAATGATAGCTGCACATATATTGGTTTTACAAGGAGTCAAGGAAAAAAGAAAAGATAAGGAAAGAGTAAGCTAGGAATAAAATTTGATGCAAGTGGTCAAACAAGGAAAATAATTTACTAATTGCATTCAATTGGTAAAATCCCGTTGCTGGTATCAAGTCTAATATTCTTCCCAACTAATCACCTACCGATCTCAACACTCTGAAGTATGAATCATTAGACTCCCAGTCCAATTTTATAGTAGTTGTTAATTTAAGGAGAACCATGGCTTTAATAAGTCAATAATGACCGCCAAAGTTAACCTAACATTTTCAGAATCTACCATAAAAGCTTTTGATAAAACAGAAGGTTGTCTCTAGTAAAAGATGCAGTAGAAATTTTCATATGCTGAACAATCAATGGTCCTACAGTCCTACTCCATGAGTTATGAAATTAATTCTTATGTCAATACAATGCTATTTATTAAGAAAAATAAAAAAGCACTCCCACACTCTGCTCTGTTCAGTTAAAAACTCTTCGTCTAGCATCCCAGTGACTTTATCATTGATTAAAAACCGCTCAAAGAAAAAGCTAAAAATCAAAGCTACTTCCAAACTGCTATTTACAAAATACTATAGATTAAGATATAGAATGCCGCTCCTAGACCTCTGAGTTTCCGAATTCAGAGCATAACATCTGCAAAATGAACTCCAAAAACCTTGTCATTAATAGAATTTAGAAAGTAGTAGCTCTGGATCCAATTACAATGAAACAATCCTCATCTATGCTCATCAACGAAATCACATAAAATATTTACAAAAGCGAGGGAGAAACGCAGAAGGAAGTAACTACCTCGATCTGAGAAAAGATGCCGTGGAAACCACGAGACTTGAAATAGTAATCGATGGCATCATTCGCAGCAGCAGCAGCGCCGCCACCGGCTGCACTGGAGGTGCCACCGACAGCCGCCTTTCCACCGGCCTCGTCGGAGAAGCAATTCCCCATCCCACCTCCTCCAAAAACAACTAAGCAGCAGAGCTCCAAAAAAATATGTATACTTGGAAAAACGATGGAAAAACGAGAAATGGAGAAAGAAAAGAGAAACAGTTGAGAAAGACGCAGTATCCAATCTATGTACGTGTAGTTAGTGAAGTTCTGATACACTTGTGGACCCCACTTTCCCCTCCCTTCCCAGTCTTCGTTTGTCTGGGCCTATCCGCTCTCCGTTCCCGGTACTTCTTTTAACACAAAACGCGTTTGTCGAGGCCAAAACACAAGCGCGAGTTTGCTTATAAGATAATTTCCGCGGGGAAGAGAGAAGGCAGAGGGAGCAGAAGGGTTATGTTCAGCTACGGAAGTCATATATCTGGGATTAGCCGAATATCGATTTAAAAGCTGCCAAGTGGCAATGAGAGTAGCTGAGTAGATCTATTTGCCCTCAAGGGTGTATTCGAATTTACTTCTGTGCCCTTATTTGGTCGAGCGAGTAGTTTTGATTGTATGGTATGTGATTGGACACGGTGACTCGAATAAAAAACTAACGATGTTTTCTCTTGCGGCCGTTTAACGCGCTTGAACGACTTAAAGTTCGAATAACGGAAGAACCGAAGAAGGACTTTGCCCCGACGATCGTCGATTGTTGACAAATTATCCGACGGCGTGAAATACGCCATGACGGTAAGTTTGGGAATACGCCTCGAAAAGTCCAAAATGCCACTTTGTTTTAAACAATATACTTCGTAATAACTAAACATTTTAAACAATTCACTTCATGAAAATTTTATTTAAATTTAATTTATTGTGAATATAAAATATAAATATATAAATTTTATTTATTTTATATATAAATCTCATTGTATATTATATTTATA
Source organism: Hevea brasiliensis (assembly GCF_030052815.1). NCBI lineage: Eukaryota > Viridiplantae > Streptophyta > Magnoliopsida > Malpighiales > Euphorbiaceae > Hevea > Hevea brasiliensis. Next base: position 84,817,409 of record NC_079505.1, on the reverse strand, counting down.
TTTATAAAAAATTGAGTTTATATAAAAATATGAAATTTTAAATAATGATTTTTCTTTGTTAATTTAATTTTAAATTAATATTTTTATAATTTTAACTCAACATCACTAAAAAATACTAAATTTAAACACAATGTTGTTATAGGGCAATTTGATATAAAATATTAAACATTTTCATAATTTTATAAATTAATTCAAACATTCCAATTTTCAATTACGTATTTCAATCTTTCATATTGAATGCAATCAAAATTCATAATTGTTATAGAAAAATTTAAATTTTGTTTATTAATTTACAATTATAATAATCAAATGCTTAAACTTTAAATTTTATTACTTAAATCTATGAAATTAATATATATATATATATATATATATATATATATATTAAATTAGCAAAATTTTTCTATATAGTCATAATTTTTAAAACAATCAATTAAGTTAAAAATTAAGATACAAAATATTTTTAGGCATTTATTTACCTAGTGTCCATAATTATAAATTTAGCGAATAAATTTTAAATTTTATTAAATTAATTTTAAACTTTAACTATAATTAATTAATTATATCCCATGTAAAAAAAGTTAGGATATTTAATTTAAAATTAAAATATTTGGATAAAATTGTAAAATCACACAAATGTTTATGTTTAGTGTTTTATATCCAATTTGCCATAATTATAAAATTCACTCTTACATATGGATGACAATTGTATCCAATCTCCGCTCAAACGCCCTACACTTAACTAATTTTCTTTATTCTTATCAAGACTCTAATATCGCGTGGAGCAAGAATAAGAAGAAAATACACTGTCCTCGAATCTTGAAATTTATTATAATAACAATATATTATTATATTTATCAAAAAAATTAATTTACTTTTATAGATTTATGTTTTAAATATTATAATTTTAACTTAAAAGTATAAGTGTATAATATTAATATTATGTTTTAAATTTATATTTTTTATTTATAGCTTATCTTTCAATAATTAAATTGATATTATATAATAATAGGTTAAAAAAAAAAAAAAAATCGGCAGGTAACCTGCTCCGCTCCCTAAAATCGATATATATATATATATATATATTAGTTCCTTAAATTGTGAAACCATGTAATTAAGTTTAAGTTTTTGACATTTTAATAAATTTATAAATAATTTTTATTATTAAAATTTTAGTTAAATTATTATTAATTTTAATAAAAAATAAAATATTCTTAAATTATATTTTTAATGTGAAAAAAATTTAATTCATGAAATCTTATTTTACTAATAATTTAGTATTTAAAATTTGATTAAACCAATAATTTAATCTATTTTAAAACTAAATAATTAATCTTTAACATTTTAATAAAGCTACTATTTAATCTTTGCCATTGAAAATTTTGTTATTTTCCCATTGAAATTTGCGAAACTTACCAAACTGCATTTAACTTTATTTTCAATTAGAAAAAAATTTAATTCCTAAAGCTTTATTTTTTTTTTAATAATTTGCATTCATATTTTATTTTCTTATATATATACATATAACAACATAATATAATACATGAAAATATTATAAATTAATAAATATATATAATTATTTATTTATTATTACAATAATAAGGAAACAAGCAAATTTTTATAAAATTATAAGGGTTTATTTATAAATAGTTATAATATTTAACGATCAATTTATAAAATATATGAATAATTTTATAATTAATTAAAAATTTTAAGGATATTAAAGTAATTTACTCATATTAATATTTATAATTTAAATTTAAATATTTTTTAATTTAATGGGATACACATTTTAAAAATATAAGAATTAAATTATTAATAAGACCAAATCTCATAGTAAAATAAAATCTCAATGACTAAATTATGAACATTTTAATATTTTTATTAAAATAAATAATAATTTAACTAAAATTTTAATCACATAAATTAATTTATAAATTTATTAAAATATAAAAATTAAATTACTTAATTTTAAAATTACAATAACTAATATATCAAAAGAAGGGACTAATCAAAGAATCTAAATGCATCGCATGTGATGCTGTCCAATTGCAGTTTTAAAATCTTATAATAATTAAATAACACTATAATGAATCATATGTCTCGATTCATCATCAGCAAAATCAGTTGGTCCACAGTCCATTACCAGAGAATCGCCGATATTTAATCATTTTTATTCACCAAAATCTTTTTTAATATTATAATAATTAAATAACACTATGCATGTTTTAAATAAAAGCTTGATTCGAAATCAAAATATTCTCAAATTACCATAATTATACCATGCAAATTAATATCAAAGTTGGCAGACTAAATGGAATACACACACACTTGCAAAGAGTAATTAATGATATTTGTCGACTAGGGATACGAGATGAGTAATAAAAGGTCATTAGCTTAATAGATGGAGATTTGAAACCCTATCAACAAGCACATGCATGCCTGCACTTACTGTCAAGCCAGTGGATGACAACAGGTAAGGAGATTGATTAAAAGACTTGAAATTATTTCATCTGAGAAATGTTTTTCTTTAGCTAATGCTTCTACTGTAATTAGGTGTAGAATATCGTGTAACAAATTTTTAACCCCAGCATGAACACCCCCTTTTTTCTCTCGTTTTGGTTCTTATTCCCTCTAGGTTTTAGCCTTGGTTTCAGTCGCGTGTGGCAGATTTTCGCAGTCCCTCTGGACAAGGGAAGGTTGTTTTACCCTACTTGATCTGTCATTATTCCTCTGTACTGTTGGCTAGGGTTGTAAATAGTTTTTAGTGTGGTTCTGTGGGCAACGGTGGTGAACGAGTGAGGGATATTTAGGCTGTTGATGATTGTTCTTTGTTAAGAACATCAAATAGAGAGGAGAGTTGAAAAAAAAAAGAGAAGAAATTTTAATCCAAAATATTTCTCTCTAAATTAATGAAAATTAAGAGAAATGATTTTTAAAATAATTAAATATCCTTCTACAACGTACATATAGATATGAGGAAAAAAAATAGAGTTATAATAATTATTTTTCCTCTTTTGTTTTAAAGGAAAAATTATATTTTTCTCATATTTATATAATATATCAAAACAATATAAAGTAAATTAAATTTCTTTTATTGCTTTTCTTGTTTCTTCATTTCCCCTTGTTATTTTTCCTCCTTTCCCCTGCCAATTTAAGGATCCAAACAAAGGGGTATTGTTTTTGATTTGTGTATTTTATGTAGTTTTAATGGTTCTTTGGCGTTGTTCCTCTATGCCTTGAAGCTAAGAATTAGGAATCCACCGGTTCATGGTTTTTAGGGTGATATATCTCTTAAAGTCACCAGTTCAAATCCGCTCACATCCATGGCTCTCGGATTTCTTCAATGATGCTTGGGCCTTTTTGGCTGCTCTATTTTTGGGTATGCTTTTGGTAGGAAATATCTTGTTGATGGCTTCCTCTCTAACTTTTTTTTGTGTCGTCTTCATCTCCTTTGGAATTAGGGTTGGTTGCCTTTGGGCCTCCAGCCTTTGGTTCTGTAGGTTGAGGCAACCTTCAGGACTTTTTTTTTTTTTTTTAAGGCCCTGGTGTATCAGAATGGCGCTTAATATGTGGGTTTGATTTAGTTTACATAGTGTATATTGTTGAATCTGATTTGCTGCATGCTTGAGAACCTAGTTGGATCCTCTATTTGCAATGGACCTCAGGCTTTTTCCTGCAATGAATATCTATATTTACCTCTTCGCCAAAAAAAAAAAAAAAAAAAAAAAAAAAGAAAGAGCACGAGCTTTCACTCTCTTCTCTACCAAGCAGCAGAGAGGTAAACAAGCAACTAAAATGGAAAATTACTTCTTCCAGTCATAATTTCATGTTTTTTAAGATATGTCTTCAATATCATACCTACCCTAACCACATAGCCATTGGTTTGCTACCTTAAAGAAGAGACAAGTATGGCAATGCCATATTTTGTTTGCTTAACTGCATTTTCTTTCCAAGCTCATGTTACTGTAAAGAGTAGACAATCATAATGTTGTTGGAAGGACAAATAGACCACAAAATTGCAGTTTGTAATTGTAGTTAAAGACAAGAGCTTTGTTGGGTCAAGCAAGTTTAGCCTTTTAGGCCACAAATAAAATGTTTATATAAATAGGTTTGACACGTAAGGGCTGTATAATCATGAGGTGCATTGTATGAATGTGGTTTTCTTTCTCTGAGTGAAAGCTAATTTTTTTTTTTTTTTTTGCCAAGTCTGGGTGAAAGCTAATTAAGACGAGGATTTTTGCCGCTGCAATTCAACCAAGTTGTGTTTGCAAAGAGGCAAGCATTAGGGGAGAGACAACAAATTGGGGCCGCAAGCTTTGACAATTATGAAGTTCCTGCTTACTTTTTCTCCATCTAAAATTTTAAATGAGGAAAAAGCAGACATAGGAGCCAAAGACAGATAAAGCATGACTGTCCTCCTGCTATGTGGTATAGAGAGGGGTCCAAATCAGTGTCATGCTGGCTACTAACCCCCTGAAAGCATTACATAATAGCTAGACCCCATCTCCCAGTAAACTAATATTATTTCAACGGTGGCATGTTTGCGGATTAAATGGGGTATCGATTCTTCAATCAGAACTCAGAAGAATCACTGGTCCACTTATCATGTAAATATAATTTCAGGTCCTGATTACAGTGGTCATTTCCTTTTTCAGTGAGGCAAAAGTATAGCTGAATAGCTCCTCTACGAGAGTCTTACTATGCAAATCAAGAGGCCACTATTTGCAAGCAAATGAGAGATTTGATGTTCCCGGAATTGTCAGAGAGTCAACAACTCAACAAGCGCAAAGGTCAGGAAGTCAACCACTAGAGGTTGGTCGGTCGGTGGAGTGGGACGTTATCTCATCTCTTCACACATTTAAACAGGAAATCCACTTCTATTTTGGGCTTACCAGTGGGAAGAAGACCAATGAAATCTTGACGCACTATGTCCAAGTCCTAAAGGGGCCGAAGTCGTCCATCTTCATCCTGGGACAAGAGCAAGGATAAATTTTAATAATTGTTCAACTCATGAGATTGCAATTTTATAGATTCTAAACTTAAAAATTTAATATAAAATATGCTCAATTTTTAAATTTAAAAGTGAATTATAGGTTAAAGAAATTTTATTGTGTAAAATTTAAAATTAAAAGAATTTTATATTATATTTTTAAATTGAGAGATTATGATATTATAATTATATAAATTTAGAAATAATTATTTAAATTTATCCCACCAATAAAATGACTTATATCCAGCTCAGCGAGTCTGACAGGTAAAGGTAAATTATTTTACCATAGAGACTTTCGGTTTCATTTTCATAAAACAAAATCCTTGAAAGAGAATTGGATCAATGATGGTAGCGAAAAAATACAAATATTGGGTTACAGTTGGATTTGACTACCTAGTAACATGACGTGTAATCCATCAATTTCCATTCAGTATTAGTTACAGACTAGCATATTACTCCAGAGTTCCCACATGCAAGCACCAACTCTCATGAATATGGAAATTTACAATGGATCATAAAACAATCAAATGTTTGGATTCTCGTAAGGTGATGTGCAAATGTAACTGGAAAATCATATCTACAATTCCGGTAAATTTAACGCCTCTTCTTAACTCAAATTTTTCGACGATGGGTTGAAGTGACCCCAACATCAGCATACGGACGACCAGGAATACTCCCCACTGCCAGTCCAGACGTTGAAGCTTTGGTGCTTTCAACTATATATATTCTAAGGCGGTTGCAGGCAAGTAACTGTAGTTCTGAACAACATTTTCCTGATGCAGAACAATTTCTTGCTTCTTTGACGATAACTGATTATGATCATTTGTTGAGCCAAGGTGTTGACTATTAGGTAACATCTCCCCGCCAATACCACACATGCGCGCTCGCAAATAATGATTGACTAGCATTCAGACATAAAATTTGCTTCCCCCAAACATGAAGTACTTCAAAAATGCAAGCCAAATGAAACCCATGTAACTACTTTTATCAAACAAAAATACACATCCACTATCCGTCATATCAAAACTGATTTGACCCTCAAACTAGTTTTCTTGCTTCTGTTACAGCAACGGTGCTTCCTTGTTTGCATTCCCAAGCAAGCCCACCTGTTGAGCATCTGTGGGATGGCAAGGGGCAGTTCGAACTGATAGAGTTTGTGGTTCCATAGCTTGATGGACATAGCCGGTGTTTACCATGGTTCCACATGAAGCAGGTTATGATGCTCCAAATCACACATTTGTGGAATCGTATGGGGCAGTTGGAGTTGGTAAGAGTTTGTGGTTCCATAGCTTGATGGACACAATTGATGTTTACCATGGCTCCATATAAAGCAGGTTGTGATGGTAATTGGTAAGACCCTCTGCCGAATATACTGAGTCTCCAAAACTTGTGGGAATGATTGTGTTGGATTCTAGCAACATATGGGTCCTCCAAATGACGCAATGTAGGAGCTGGCAAAGGTTGTAGCTTCACAGATGGATGGGTACATATTGCGGATCCATTTTAAGCATGCTGTGGGCCTTGCATCTTCTGCAGAGGATGTTAAGGCATCAAGACTGTTTATGACAAAGTTGAATCCCACCTACATATTGATCCTCTCTTGAAGGCAGAGTTGCTATGGGCAGAAACTGATTTTCTACAGCTGGCAGGCATGGATGCACAAGAAAATTTAGGAAGAACAGGCGCTGAGTGGACGAAACGATAAAGAGCCTCCTTACCTGCGCCATAACAACAAATGCTATTAGATAAGAAAAACCACAAATAAATAACAGAAGAAACCAAACCAATAATGATGAAATTCAATTACACATCATCATGCTTGATAATGCAACTTACTTGCCGGTCATTTAGTTCTTATTTAAAATTTCCCTTACTGGTAGTTATCTTGGATAGCATGTTTAAACGGGCCCTCAGGCAATGGGAAACAATCTTTGCAAATTCTGTTAACGGCTCACCTGAGCAAAGGGGCTAAAGGGAAAATGGTTTAAAAAACTGAAATCCATTCAAGTGGATTGGAAAAAGATAATGTGCTCCAACCTAGTTGAAATCAAATGAAAACAAAAAAAAAATAGAGAGAGAGAGAGAGACATCAAGCATGAAAGAACAATTAGATGGGTAATTAAATTAGGCACAAGATTGTCAAAACATATGATTGCAATGACCTTTAGGCAGCATTACTAGGAATACAACAACCTCCAAGACATGTTAAGCCATTCTAGCTATTATCCTCACAATAAGAACTTGAACAAGGATACCTGAAGTTCATAACCACACAAAAGACAACATGCCAGTTTCCCAACCCATTGATCCCAGGAAGTTTAGGAACAAAGTCCCAACAGGATGTTTCACACCGTTATAAGGTCTCATATTGGCATAGTACTAGATAGGTGTCTTTCTTTCTTTGCATATAATCTATCTTTACCAACCAATTTTATGGTCATAGAATGCATTGCATCTATTATGAGCCCATAACTGGGGTTAATGCCTGTGGGAAAAAAAAAATTAAGAAAGAAAATGAGCCCGCCCAAATGTATGACTGTACATTATCTGCAGCACTACTCTAATTCATTAAGCATGGAAGTTGCCAAGCAAATAGGAACACAGCTGTGGCTTCTTTTTCTCAGGCTCAGATCTTAAACAACTGAGCCTTACTGGTTTATAAGTGAAGTACGAATAAAACCTGTGCAGGAAACTTTACGCCAAAAGCAGCAGTTTCCAAGTTCAACGTTCCAACAGAGATTGGTTTGTATGGAACTTACAGAAGCTTCAGTTCAAAAAGTCAAACAGAAAAAGCTCCATCCCTGGTTTGATCTTCTCTATAACTTCCTCTTTTTTTTATTTTCCCTTAGGAAGCCCAAAAACGCAGTACATGTAGCACTCTGGCTTTGTTTCGCCATTACACAAAAATATTAATATCCTTTTTCTTGGAGTAAATTTCACAGACAGTACATTAACTTAGGGAGTGTGTAACAGCACTATACCTAAATTTTAATTCTTAACATAAAATTCCCTTAATTTTAATTTCATTAACCAAAAACTCCTATTGACCTGCTATAGGCAGTTTCCTGTTACAATATGGTAAAATGACTTAAATAGCCCCTAAATATCTATCCCCCCCACCCTCCTTTGTCTCTCAACATCTTCCTCATTCTCTCTTAAATTATCCAGATCCAAAAATGGACATAAAACAAATACAAACCTTGAATCAAAAATCATAAATCAACAATTTGCATCAAAACCAAATCAAGTAATTTGAAATAAAAAATCACAAGCATAAATACAAACATTTTTTCTTGTGCAAACAAAAGACTTACAGATAAATTAAGAAAAAAATAAAGTATAAAGAATCAAAACGCAACATCTCAACTTACATGAATTTGAGGAACATCAATTGTACAACTAGTGGTGCAGCTAAACGCCTCAAGTAATCCAAAAATGAATTTTGAGTAAACTTGATCATTCTTAAAAGAAAAATAGAATCTAGGATCATGCTATTGAAATGAGTTAGGACTCTCAGCCAATATACATTTTCCATTCCATGTTTTTCCCAACTCAGCATCTGCACAATGCTACACCAGTCTCCTAACTCTTTCTTGTTGGTTGATGTATCCACAAAATGGCTAAAATCCACAATAGTAATCTGCAAAAAAAAAAAAAGTTGACCCAACTTCCCCTGCCCATCCCCTTTTCTCCCATCCTCCACCATCACCACACCCATAGCTCAAATTCACCCACATTTGTAAAAATACTCAGTGAAGCATATAGTATTAATGGGTTTTCAAAATCTGGATATTGAGTTGAATATTTTAGTCTAGCTGCTCCAGGAAAGAAAGAGAGAGAATTTGCTTCTTTCTAGCTTGGTTTCTTGAGTCCAATAGAAACATGAGGTTATAGAGCATCATAAAGATTCGTTTTTTTTTTTTCCCTTCTCGAGTGTTCTTTGGTTTTAGGGTAATTTGTGTATTGTTGTTTTAGATTACAAAAGCTTGTTAATGGCTGAAAAAGATTAATGGGTAAGAAGAGGCCTTGAAAGACAAAGGAACTATCTATAGCAATAGCAAAAGCTTCTTCCGCAGGAGATGCAACCCTGCAATAACAGCAGCCTCAGACTTCGTGAAAGAGGTAGACCATGAAAACTTGTACGACGAATCCTTGGCTCCGGCACTTCCATTGGTACCCTCCCGTGAAATGATGATGCCTTCTCTGTTAGCTTTTTCTTCCTTTCTTCTCCGGATTTGTGTTTTTTTTTTTTTAAAAAAAAAAAAAAAAAAAGTTCCGCTATATTAGTTACATAACCAGGAAACCGGTTATTATAAGTCATGAGGGGTTTTATGGTAACTAAATTGAAGTTAAAGGAACACACCTCTAAATTAAGGTACGGCATATGTTATTACTCCTCTTCTCTTGTGTATTTATTCTAGTTGCATGGGCAACAGGAGCAGAGGCAGAGGCAGAGGCATGTGCGGGTTCCGAAGAAAGGGAATGAATCTCCTTATTATTCTTCTTCTCAATCTTTTCTTTGGCAATCAGGGGACTTGCAGCCTGCCATTTCCTTTTGGACCCTTCATCTCTTCCCATACTGAAGAAAACAACTAAACATTCTAACCATATTCACATTTCTCCCGAAGATCTCCATCCAATTTGTTTCACTTAGTCATGACATAATCACATAAAACAAATGAATTATATCAATGGTTCACAGTCTAAATTGTGTACCTTGATTACAAAAGTAAACATGTTGAAATTGAGAACATTTGCTTTAGGAATATTTTGCACAGAAAATGCCAACTTCCCTTCTTCAATTTTCCTTGCTTTTTTTTTTTTTCCCTCTTAAGGGAGAGCAATGGTTTTGAACACAAACTATAAATATGTTTTTAATTTCATTAAATTAAGTCAAAGTGTATGGATTCGGGTTGACCCACATGGTGAGCTGGAACAAAATCCTTCGCATACCATGGAAAAAACTGAACATATTCTGAAAACCAGAAACTCTCAAGTGATCTGAACATAGCATTGTTCCAAAATAGTAAAGGGGAGAATGTCATAAAGAACACTCCAGAATTACAAACACCGGTGAGCCCTAACATAAAAGACTCACCTTTAAAACCCATTTCCCCCACCAGATTCAACTAAAGCCAACAATCAATCGAGTTCGAAAAGCAATTCACTTGATGACACAAATAAGAGTATCAAAATTTCGGAAAATATACCACCAACAATGCAGGAAAAGGAAAAGAAGAGGAGAAAGAGAATAGGTCTCTCTAAACAAAGGGCAAAAAGAATTACCTTACAGGTCCAGCTTTCAATTTCGCGACTGGGGACAGTGGACTGTGGAGTAACGGTGGCAAAGCAACTAGGAATGGGGTTATTAAACGACATGACGACATGTCGTTCCTTGAATTATTCTGCTTGCGTTTCATATTTACCGTTAAATCAGTAGACGTGAGCTTGTTTGGTTAAATTTATTTTACAAAATTTGGTAAAATTTAATTAAATTTTATGTTTGATTTGAATAAAAATTTAATTTTACAAAATTAATTAAAATTAAAATTAAAATTAATTCCTATCAAATTTGATAAAATTTAAATTTATATAATAATTTCTTTTAATTAAAATACCCTTATTAAAAAATTTTCACTTAATTATCTATTTTTTTATATTTATTAATTAAAATTTTTATCATACACTATTAATTAATTAAAAAATAAAAAAGAGATTTATTTTACCTTTTTATTATTTTAACTTCTTATTAATTTTTTTTATATTTACTCACTTTTTGCTTTGTAAAAGAAAATAAATAAATACTCACTTATATAATGTGAAAAGTCTCATAAAATAAGTCTTTGAGACATGTAAATTTATTTAATATTTATTAATATATCATTAATTGTAATAAATTTATTAGGTATAAGATTTTTTTTTCAAAAAATAAAAAATTATAATATTTTAATTTTACTCTTGACAGTAAATAAACTTCAATTATGAAATTATATTAAACATGAAATTTAATTAAATTTTATATTTTAAATTGTCTTAATTATAACTAGAATTCAATTTAATTTCACAAAATTTGATAAAATGGAATTCAACCAAATCAAAAGCAAATATGGTTCAATTTAGTAAACATTGATAATGCCTTAGCTTTATATGATGTTTAGTAGCATCAACTAACAATAATTTTTATCTTGCGAATGGACAACGGACCAGAGCGTTGGAGCAACTTTTTGGTAACCATTTACCCTGAATATTTTATTGCAGAGTTTTGCGGAACGACGTAGGAGAAGCCAGCCACTTCCATTTCCTGCTAGTTTGGCATGCAACTCATGGTAAGTTAAGTAATTCTTAGCTTGATTAGCCATCCCAATCTTGCCATGTAACAAGCTCATGAAAGAACATGAAAAACTTTACTACAAAGAGGGTAATCAATTGATTGTTACGAGTTCACAATCAAAAAAGTGGGGCACCAAAATTTATAGCCAAGATAATAACAAGCTCCATTGAATTAATTGGTGTATGGTGTACAATATCAAGCTAATTTTGTTTTTGCAAGTATAATTTACTGTCTCTACACAAAACATAATGCAATATCAATTAAAATGCCACCACGCACAGGAACACATTGACTCAACATCAGATTATATTTCCTCCAAAGGAACAAAAAACAGAACTTTGGATGCTACAATAAACCAAGTTTCAATTGCTGGTTTGTTGTAAGTAACTACCCATAGGGCTGAGCATTCGGTTCAAATCGAATCGAACTGAATCATTAAAATCGAATTAACTGAATTATTACATTTTAGAAATCAAATCAAATCGAAATAAATGAAAAAATGAAATTAACCAGTCTATTTCGGTTCAATTTGGTTTCAACCGATCGGTTTTTGAATTTTGATGAATTTTTTAATTTAGACTTAATTTTCAAGTTATCAGGTTATATTTTGATCTTGATTTAAACCTAATAACTATTAATCAATGAAATTAAATAATTTATATATAAAAAATTACATATAATTCATAAATTCCCTATAAAAATAAATAAATTTAAAAATTAATAAAGCAATTCGATTCGGTTCAGTTTAACTGATTTTTCTCTTCAAAATCAAACCGAAATAACTGAAATTCTTAAAATACAAAACTGAATCGAACAGTATTATTTTAAAAACCGAACTGAATTACTGAATTAAGGTGATTCGATTTGATTTATTCAGTTTAAATCGAATAGTGCTCACCCTAGCTACCTATAAAACGCATATTGAGGACCACAGCTAACAATAATATCCATCTGTTTTGCGACTAGTTCTCCAAAAATTTTTGAATCTTTTTCCTACATCCCAAAGGTAAAATATGCCAAATCATGTTCTCAGATAAGCCATTCTTAAAACACTAGTATAATAGATATTTCATCTCGAATCAAAACAAGGAGAATCAAAGTGCAAAATGAGCAATGGAAGAGATTGCCTTGCATCCCAAAATGCAGACAAAACTACTATTCGATCTTGTGCAAGCCAATGTGCAGATCAGAAGATATAGAAATCAGAAGTGGGTGAGAGTAATGCCAGACTGCTTTAAAGACCCGTTTCTGATGAGCTCTTATAGATTGAGATGGCTTGTGAGAATTATACCTGACATCAAAGATGTGAATCACAGGATCTACTGAACCAGATGTCAGGTACAAACCATCAGGAGACCAAGCCTGATTGATCAAAGCTGACTGAGAGTCGCTGCTTTCTTGCTTAAAACCGAAAGAGTGAAGCTCTGTCTGCCTAAGTCGAATATCAAACAATCTCAGCTGCTTCTCAGGAGTCCTGCAAATGACACATATCGGGTTAGAACTTTCCAATGGCCTACAGATGATAGAAAATTATAACAGAGGAAAGCACTATCTTCGAAGGACAAACGAAAGTCTCTGTAACATCAAATTTTTCTCCCACCTTAACACAATAATCTCCAAGATCATGTAAAACCTACATGCTTTAGTTTACATAGACCCCAAATATAACTGCCATATTTTACTATCTTAAAACTGCATACGTATATAAATTTAAAACTATACCAAAAAAATTATACATGTCTATTAATTATATAAAAAGGGTTCAAGAATTATATAAATTGCATGCAATGCACGTATAGATTTTACTAGTAATCAGGAAACCAGGTGGAAGAATAGTGAGTGTGTAACCTAGTTAATTAAGTAGATTTGTGTAAGAACTAACAAAGCTGAGCATTAATCAGCAAATGAATAAAGATACATGGATCAAACCAAAAAAACTTACCCTGTCTGAACCATGAATAGATTGAAATCGCATGGATTAGGCAGAACACTCATGCATTTATTATCTAGTTGATGCCTGAAGTCTGCTCTCCCTACTTGAACATCAAACCCTATAATTTTCTTGTCTGCACCAACTGATAGAATGATATGCCTTTGTTGCAACCCAGCAACTCCCATGACAGCTGAAGAATGCAGATTCCTGTGCAATTGCTTTGGCTTCCATAAATTCTCAGTCTCTTTCTCATTCCAAAGTATAACAGCATGATCACTACCACCGGTGGCAAAGCAGGCATTTTTCCAGGGCATGAATATTATGCTGTTAATAATACCCTTGAAATGAGGCTTATCCTCTAAGTAAGTCACACGGGCCCTCTGCCAAAGCAAATACATAGAAAGAGTTCATTTTATAAAATGAACCTTAAGTTTTACATGGATGTAGAACGCACAAATACTTTAAAATGCATGTTTCCAGTACATGCCAACTCCACCACAGTTCAAGAAGTGCATCAATTTAAACAGATAATCATACATTGAATTAGGCAACTAGCATATTTATTCAGAAAGTAAATTTTTTAACAAAGATCAATACCCCTTCTGTTTTATTCAAATTTAGAATTGATATCTGAGAATCCCCACCATCAGCATTGTAAGTACAAAATAAGCTGTTTCCCAGTGGGTGCCAAGCCATATCTTCTGGCCACCGCCTATGTTTTGGAGACATACAATCAGTAGAACTGAGAAGGGAGGCACCTGATCTGCAATGAAAGGGAAAAAGAACAAGAACAAGAATGAAAAATGAGAATCTTTACCTCACAGAACTAAAAAAATTAGAGTTCAATGAAGTTCAATGAATGCAGAAAATGATAAATACTGTTAAAAAATGAAAAATAGTATGCAGACACTATTAGCGCAAACAAAGAAAACTAAAATGAAATTGCAAAGCGCTCCTCAGAATTAGGAAAACAAAAAGAAAAAGAGGAAACAAAAGGATGGTGTGTCTGTGCATGTTTGGGTGGTAGGGAAGGAGTGGAGTCACTCATTTGTCCAGGTACATGTGCATCCTTTTTCTCTAAAATTTAACATGTCATTTTTTTGCAATCTCTTACACCAAGAATATAAATATATTCCAAAAGATTCTGCAATTTAGTCACCATGTCATGTGTCACTCAGCTAAAAAGTATGGTTTCCAGCGCTGAAAATTGAAATTGATAAATTTGCTTGGTTTAGTTGGACAGAAATAAACATTGTGCCATGGGTTCCTCTCTAGAAATGATCACACGTGATCAACAAATTGATAAAATAGTACCTTTAAAAAAAAAAAAAAAACAACTGCTCATCAATTCAAGCACCAACTGATCATAAATTGTAGCCAAACAAAAACAACCACAGTGACAGACCTTAATAACACAATGAACTCTAAAGAATCAACTATGCCACAGAAACAGTACTTTTCTCATTTGCATAATGTTCAAAGTCCATCAAGTGCATGTGTCTCGATCAAATGTACAAGATCTTTCAGTAAGCGAAACTGCATCACATGCACATTTTTTCACAACTTTGCACATCTTTCTGTCCACCAGATACATCAGTTAATACAGGAAAATGTACATAAAGTCCATGTTCCTCAGACTCAGACATGAGATAGGAGCACATGCTCACTTGCTAGGCTTTCGTATTTTCCAAAATTTTATAAATTTGCCCCCTAATTTTGAAGTGCCAAAGTGTCATATCCATATCTAAGTATCCTTAACAAGATGTATACTTCAGAGAAAAATGGCGTGCCAGTAACTATGCATAAGATACAGCAAAATTTCAGTCTTACCCCCGAGATTGAACTTGCCATAAGTTGACCACTCCATCCAAAGCACTGTACATATTCCAAAACACTACAAAAGTCAGATCATGTAGATTATATAAGAAAAAGAAATATAAAATTAACACCACAGAAGTTATTTTCACTATACATAATA
Organism: Hevea brasiliensis; assembly: GCF_030052815.1. Lineage (NCBI taxonomy): Eukaryota > Viridiplantae > Streptophyta > Magnoliopsida > Malpighiales > Euphorbiaceae > Hevea > Hevea brasiliensis. Next base: position 84,802,174 of record NC_079505.1, on the reverse strand, counting down.
AACATTATGAGCTGAAACAACATTAGGCAACAAGAAAACATGCAAAATCTGTGCTAAACTTCTTCTCCTTAAACTACAAGCACTTATATATCTTCTTCCTAGTGACTACAGAGCTCCTAAGAGAAACAAATTCCACATTCATGTTTGAGACCAAGTGCAACTGCACTTAATGAATTCTAATGAATCCATCTTTTGAGTAATTCAAGAAAAAGAGAAATTTAACTGTAAATTCCCATTGGTCCATTTATAATTCTAAATGCACCTCTTCATTACTTCATAGGTGGCTTTAAATACTTGTCATCTCAGCAGAATGTGGACAGCTGCTTATGCAATACAAGATCATCACTTTCTCCATTGACTGCAGGTCACCTTCCATGGTGTTGCTGACTTGGTCCATCACTTCCAACCAGCACTATTTCCTAGTGCCCTATAATTCTACAGAATCAGGACTAGAGGAAAATTTCTCTGCAAATTTTCCATTGGAAAGCATTTTGTTTATGACTTTGTGGAACAAAATTACTAAGTTTCTACATATTAAAACAATCCAAATCTAACTTGAGTTTCTATTAAAGTCAATGCAGTTCAATCTTTAAAAAAATTGCAAACAACATTTATTATCAGGCATGACAAAGCAAGCCTTGAATAGTCATGTTACAGATGGTGAAAGGTTTTAAATATGGAAACAAAGTTAAATATTTTCATTTTCTCTTCGGTCACTTGTTTGATAATTATTGAAAAGAGAAAGTTCACAAGTCTTCAATAATTTCACAACAACATAACTTACATTTAATTTAAAATTATCTTTTTCGCTCACTAAGTTGCAGGTTGACTAGTAAATCAATCGGTCATAAAACGTTGATCCTTTACTGGACAAAGAACAAGACTTCTCAACTTTCTTTTGTGCTGATTACCAACATAACTTCCATTTAATTTAAAATTATCTTTTTCTCTCACTAAATTGCAGGTCGAATAGTAAATCACCTGGTCACAAAAAGTTGATCATTTACTGGACAAAGTACAAGACTTCTCAACTTTCTTTTGTGCTGACTAGAGATGTGATTGCTTGTATGGCAGCGGATTGTGCATGGAGAAGAGCTACTGCGTATCAATGGAATCAATTCCTGGTGTTCTTTCTCTTCTGCAAATATAAAGAAAATTCTGATGAATCTTGGAAACAACTTGATGTAGAACAAAGGGAAAGAATCAAAAACAAAGAAAAATAAAGAACTAGGAGAAATTAAGGACCAATCCTTGGAAAAGAGAACTAATTCTCAATAATTTTGTTTAATCTCAACAATAATCCAAATCCAACGCTATTGAATAATAAAAATTAGCTCTATTTATAGAGCTTACAACCCTAATCAAATTAAGAATAGAAATCATAATTTAACTCTAATTAGGAATACTAAATAAGATAAATTAGAAAATAATAGACCTAATAATAATAAAATTTCTAAACAATAAAAACTCTTTAAATTTCCTAATTCTATAATAATTAAAAATCCTAAATAAAATTTTAAACTTCCTATTCTGCATTATTCTCCCCTGGTTGGAAAAAACTCGACCTCAAGTCTTGAAGTGCGGGAGAATCAAAATCTGCATTAGGAGAACAATCAACTCTTCATTCTTGTACGGTAGCGATAAGCTTGAAATCAAGCACTTCATGCTTTCCTTTGCATCTCTTAAAGGACCTGGACAAATAAAATCAAGCTTAAAAACTGTCGAAAGGCTCTTCAAATCATTAGGAATAACTTGATTTTCGTCAATCTCCGTTAAAGTTTCCATAGCTTGAATAGCCTCATCAGTTTCTTGCTCTAGAATAGGGTCTTCAACAGGTGTATGTTCAATACTCAACTCTTCAAATTTTTCAATTTTAGATTCTTCAAATTGTTTCTTTTCAATTTCATCTTCAACCTCAAGTTGCTTTTCACATTCAAGCTTCTCTTATTGTTGCCTTGCTTTTTCAAGACTTTTTGCCTTTATATTTTCAATACTTTTTTATTGTATCCAACTGTTCTCTCAATTGAAACAATTGTGCTTCTTTCCATGCTTCAAAATGTTCAACTTCTTTATCCTTAGCTTGTTGATAAACTTGTTAACCATGATACTCATTCTTACATTCTTCAAGTGCTCTCTCCCTATATTGTAAGATTATTTGTATATCTTGATACTCATCAAATAAACTGTAAGGAGCATAATTAGGACCACCATGTAAATCTATCAAATAAGATATTTCATCAAGTTGTTCATAATAGTTATCGATTTCAGCTTGTATTCTTTGAATTGTATCCCATAATTCATCTGATTGTACCTTAAAATCAGTAATTTCATTATGTAGTCCTTCATTATCGGTCCACCACATGGTATTCAAATTAAAGAAGCATACCTCATCCAAGAAAACTCTAACTTCTCCTTTTAGTTGAGGCACAATCTGCTGTTACAGAGTGATGTCGAAGGCAAAAGAGAGCATCAGAGAATGGAATCCAATGCAACACAACCCAGAGTAAGCTGCGTGAGATTTACTTCAAGCTGTGGCAGGTTCAAGAGTTGAATCTGACCCAACCTGAAAGGAATTGGTGCTAGGGGTAGCAGACGGCACTTCCGATAACAGGGATGGATAGATCAACAGTCGGAGAAAGGCTTGGGAGTCAGATGACCAGAAAATTTGTTTCTGGCTTTTGGATTTTTTTTTTAATAATAAATAGTAAACTAGGCAGTATATATTTTGAAGGTTGAATGAAATTTTTGACAGGAAAAACAAAGGAAATTTTGAAAGGAGTTAAAAAACAGGTTGAAAGATTTTTGAAAGTTTGCAAAAGCTATAGAAATTTGGATTGAATTTAGACTTTGATACCAAAACTGATGTAAAACAAAGGGAAAGAATCAAAAACAAAAAAAAATAAAGAACTAGGAGAAATCAAGGACTAATCCTTGGAAAAAAGAACTAATTCTCAATAATTTTATTTAATCTCAACAATAATCAAAATCCAAAGCTATTGAATAATAAAATTTAGCTCTATTTATAGAGCTTACAATCCTAATCAAATTAAGAATAGAAATCCTAATTTAACTCTAATTAGGAATACTAAATAAGATAAATTAGAAAATAATAGACCTAATAATAATAAAATTTCTAAACAATAAAAACTCTTTAAATTTCTTAATTCTATAATAATTAAAATTCCTAAATAAAATTTTAAACTTCCTGTTCTGCATTACAACTACGATCAAACTTTGCAAGCAACAGTGCATCAAGTGATGCCAAATGCAATTCCATATGCACAATTCCCAAACCAACCCCCCCCCCCCCCCCCCCCCTCCCCCTTAAAAATCAAAACACACATGCAAACACCAACTCAAAGTAAAAAATGGATGATTTGTCCGACACGAGTATTACCAAGCTTCCTTTTTGTTTCTCTATCCTGAACTTCATTAACTTGTGCATCAGGAGAACTTCTGCAAGATTTTTCTGCTTTTAATTTTGATAGAGTATTAGTGTGGGTGGATGCACTTGATTGAGCACCAGAACCAACAGAAAATTTCATACTGGACCCTGCCAATTTTATGTGTTGGGAGATTTTTGGATTTGCAGCAGGAATCAGGAGTTCAGTTCTCAATTGAGGTTGGTTCCTAGAAGCACTTTCAATGGCATGGATTGGACTCGTCGATCTAAACTCCATCTTTGCACTTTTATTCCTATTTCCTATAGAAGCTTTAGATGGTGCTGCAATGCTTTGTCCCCGTAAGCGAGCCAATCTGACTTCTGTTTCACTCAACCTCTTCTCTGCTTGCTGGAGCTGCAAACTTTTCCATAGGAATAATTAGCCAATAATTTCCTATAAAATTATGTAGAATTCACCTTGTTAATTTCATTATGGGTCAAAAACTTGCATAACACAGATTCTCCGAGACACACTATGACAGAAGTGAAGCATATCAATAACATTTGCTAATAGCTTAGGTTTTCAATCTTCCTCAGCCTAGTTTGAGCCTGTTTTTGAGCAAGAAAAATGACAATTCAAGTCAATAATTTTTCATTTAATTTAAAACTATCCTTAATACATGGTTAAAATTATTTTAAAAAAATATAAAAAAAAAAACACAATATTGCGGTTATAAAACATCACTACATAGAAATGTTCATCTCTTAAACAAGTTCTCTCTGTTTCCATTTAAATGTGAAAAAAGGTTTCCCCTGCAATTTAGATACTGAAATCATATACCCTCTGTTTGGAATCTAGAATTTTACAAGAATTCAATTCAATTCTTTTTAACTTAAAAAAAAAATTATCATTTTCAAAGAAATAGAAATCAAGATGTGAGAATTCATTTGAATTCATTTCTTGCAAATAATGATTTATTCCAAATGAAGCCACAAAGAACTACAAAAATCAAAATCTACTCATGAAAGCTGAATTTTACCAATTAAATTTTAAAAGAAAAGAAAACTTAAGGATGCTTTTGCTTCACTTCGATAGAATCAATGACATTTATTAAGATATTAAAATAAAGTTAGTATTTCACTCCATAACATAAAATGTAGCAATCTATACTGTAACAGCACCATTTAAAAAACCCCAAATGTAATTGCAGAATCCGGAAAATGACCATAACAATGGATTAAGAAGGAAACTATTAAAAACCACCTGAGATGTATAATAGTTGACACGTGTCCTGAGATGTTCAACTTCATGCGCACGGTGTTCGATCAACGCAACCAAAGCCTCCTCTTGCTCTTCTCCACTGGCGCCTTCCTGTCCTCCTTCTTCTCCACCGTTCTCTTCTTCGGTCATCGATTTCGGTTTTCCTACAAGTCGGTGGTCGTCGCCGTCGCCGTAGTTTTGTTCTAGTTTTGGCTTTTTGAGAATCGGATGAGGCGCGCTCATAATTCGCTCCCCCTCTCCCTGAGAAACCGTAATTGTTCGTATTTGCGTTTGATATTTCCTTTGTACAGTACAGCAGCTTTGCCCTCGGCGAGCGCGAGAGAGATGCCAGGTTCTCAACTATTATATATTATAGAGCACGTAGCGAGCGAAACCCAATCGTAAGTTTTTTGCCTTTCTTTTTTTTTAATAATAAAAATTTAAATTTAATAAGATTCTTGTTCTTAAAAAATATGACTTTAAATACATTAATTAAAAATTATATTATATTAAATTAGATATATTTTAATATAATTTTTTCAAAATTTTCTTTAACATTTAAAAGATATTTAAAAATAAATAAATTTTAACTTTAATATTAAAAAGGCTCTAAAAATATAACATAAATTTTTATATTTTTTAAAATATTAAAATTGTAATATTCTAAAAATAACTACAAAAAAATATTTAAAAATTAAAAAAACTATACATCACTAAACTGTAAAACAATTGCCAAAATTTTTCCTATTATAATCCTATTAATAGATGGCCAATTCAATTAAAAAGTTTGCTTCAGCAAAGGATGAGACAGATTATTCATTTGATTCTGAACAGAAATCCTAATTTTGAATGAAATTTAACATATATAATAAACCTACTCATGACGATCTAAATTAAATTACTATTATTTTTAAAACTTTTATTTTGTTCCATTTTATTTATTTTTTTAGAAAATTAGGTAAGTATTAATTATTTTTTTTCAACTTTGTATTGTTTATTGTTATCTCAATGTATTTATCTCTTTTTTTATCATATTTTTTATTTTAATTAAATATAAAAATATTTTAATTAATTATTATTATTTTAATAAAAATGATATTATTTAATTATTTTTTAATCCTTCAAAAAAATTCTTTAAAAATTTTGAAATGAAACGGATAAAATATTAAATTAAATATATTTTCAAGAAAAAAAATATTTATTAAATATATTCAATTATGTGGTAAATAGATTTTAAAGTTATTTGCGTTCTTGATTTTGCACAGGTACTAATATGGACAAAGAAAACTATTATTATTATTATTATTATTATTATTATTATTATTATTATTATTATTATTATTATTATTATTATTATTATTATCAATCAAAATTTTAATTTAATAAATATATAACTAAAAATTAAAATGTATGGAAAGACATATATTCCAATCATACAAGTAATAATATTTTCATTATTGTTAAACTCTTAAGAAAAATATTTGAGTTAAAAAAATAATTTAAAATTATATTTATAAAAATATATATACACAAATATATGTGATATCAATTAAAAATTAATAAAAAACTATAATCCTAATTCTAATTTTATAAGTAAAAAAAAAAAACAAAATTCATGCATAATTTATTAATAGTTATTGTATATAATTTTATATGCGTAATAAATATTTTATGCATATACTTGAAAAGCTAGTCATTTTAAATACACTTATCTAAACAAAGCAAAAGGAATTCCATTATAAATACTTGTTGTTTCCAATATGACTCAAAATTGTTGAAAAATTTTATTCCTCTCAACTGGCTTACTATTCCCCAATCTATATTGAAGGGTATTTGTATTGAGGATCATTTTCTTAGTTAATATAGCAATATTTTTATTGATTAAAAAAAATACGTAAAAATATACAAATTCAAATTATGACATAAGATCATAATTAGCTTTTCACAATTAGTTTGAGTAAATTGATATATCAAGCCAAAGAGTAGTATTTTCATCAACCTATTGAAGTTGGTACTTCCCATGAAATTATCCCATAATCATACTTAATTTAGTTTTTATGGACATTCACTAATCACCATGCGCGCTGAAAGCATGCAAAACGGTGAACAACACTATCGTTCCTGTGTTCCAAGCTTTATACACATTCCTGTACTAGAGTCATGCCCGACCAACTGCCTTACCTGCGTATAAATCCATTCCAATGCAGACGTCAACCGCATCGAGAACAAGTTGGCTAATTGGACAACTTAAAAAAGCTTCATAAAGTATTAAATAGTATTAGTTATAGCAGAGAAGAGCACTTCAACAATTTCTACAACCAAGATAGGTTAAAGTGTTGCGACTCCCGTTAAACAAAAACTGAACCAACGATAAGCGGTACCACCCCCTGGGAAAATTGAAATAACAGAGATATAGAGATACAAAACTGCAAACGATAATAAAGAAGTTCCCTCCTAAGCCTGTGCACAAGTGGGGAAACTTCTGTACATCGTAATATTGTTTAGTCATGACTAACCAAAATTTTAAGCCTTTATTAAGCCATTCTCTGTACTCATATTTGGCCTAGATAAGAAACTGATTTTTTTTTTTTTTTTTTATGAGAACGGAAAAATTTTGATGTTGCTCATTTGGCTCTGAATGTGCACTTTGGCATCCAGAACTTTGCAGAAGAGCTTCTCTATAGACAAAAAGAGAGTTGTCAGGCCGCCCCTAATTTACAGAATTGGGGTGGATTCGGTTCTCTGTACTCTTATACAGGATTTTAGAGTTAGTGCCTTGTAGGAAGTATACTGCTCATTCAGAACCTGATGATGAGTCTGTTCCATTGGAAGAATCCTCTCCATTTGCTGAAGTAGAAGGGTTCCCCTGATGGTGGTTGTCCTCACCGCTGCTGGTTCGAGGTTTGCCCAATCTTGACCGAATATTGGTACCCATGGGGAAGGGCTCCTACATGAGGAAAAAAAATTTGTTTTACAACAGTAAGACCAGCTGCTGGATGGTACAAAAACTCAAAAAGTCTCACAAATTGCATGCTCTATAAAAACTCATGCAATAAAGTAATAAACCATAGGCAGCCCAGACCATCACCCATGACTTATAATCCATCTAATGGAATATACAAATTGGGCTAGTCCTAAAATCTAACAACCAAAGTTTCTAATAACTTATACAATGAACATATTTAGTCTTTCTCATCTGATGTTTACCCTAATAACAATATAGGGACTATCAAAAGAAGCCTCTGGTGAAGAATCTATTTTGACAAGTTCAGCAGATAAGAATGAACTTTGACAGTAAATATGAGACATTGTTTCATTTCACCATCTCTGTTAGTTACAATCAAATCCAACTTATGGTTAAGATGGACCAAGAAAATATAAGAATTTAGTTAATAGTGTAGTAAAGCTTAGAGATGAGAAAAATATCCACTGAAGTCTAAAGGACCTCCTTTAACCAAGACTGTATAACAACAGTCACTAGACATTATCAGGTGCAACATTGTCTAATGGCAAGCCTCAATAACATACCGGATCACCAGCATTCGGACCATCAGTATGGAAGAGTATAGGGCGACAGCGTTTATCCTCATTCATCAAACTTGAGTTCTGGAAATGGGCAATAAGAGCCGCTTTTCCCTGAATTCGAGCATATGCAAGAGATGCCACTTTTTCACTGTTGAACTTCTCCCATTTTTTGCCATTGAATGCCTGCAAATAGAAATGTTTGCCTATACTGTTAGCTTTTAAACTTAATGGGTTGAGGGGCAGAGGAGTATTTCCTTTCACAGAAGAATGACAAAGTAGTGCTACTTCACTAAAGGCAACATAAGACCTTGTGGAATGGAATAATCTGTTGAGGATCGATCATGTTAATGAATGCATAGCCCACATTGCATTTGTTCTGTCAAATCACAATCATAAATTTGAATTAGTGCTACAAGTAAGAAAACTAGAAATATTGCATCATATGCATATGCGTGTTTGTGTGTGTGTGTGTGTGTGTGTGTGTGTGGACAAGCTCAGAATATAAGGCCTTTCCAGTATTAAAAAAAAAAAATTACTTGCCTTGAAATCAATTGGTAAGTAAATAAAGTCATAAGTACCACGACAGTGCTCATCAATTGCAGCCAATAACATCTTAGAAGTATATCTGGGGGCAAAATAGACAAGATGAAACCACAAAGTGCGAAGAGAAAAAGAAAGTGCATATTACATGATCTAGCACTTCTAAGCTCCTTTGGCAAAAAAAATATAAAGACCGCTGCGACCAAATTATGGCATAAGATATAAATTTTGACCACTATTGTATTTAATAAATTGTACTGAACATGATTAAAGTGGATACCAATTCATAGTAAAACATTAAAAGTATAAAACATAAACTGGATGACTAAGACCAAAATACCATCCTATTCTCAATTAGTTCATTAACAATCTTCTTCTTCTTATTTTCTCTCTCATTGATCACAAGTACCCCATAAAACTGGTAAATTCCTAGCAGAAAGACAACTAAGCCAACAACTCCCAAGTCCAAATAAGATAAATCCACAAAGCATCAAGCCATTTGCAACAAATTAGTTCACAAAAGATACAAAAATACTAAATAATACTTTGGTAAGACTTTTTATGATGTGTCAAAATTTGAAAATATGGAGGAGTTTTTTTCCTTACTTGTTTGGAATGTTCTTTATCATCAATGTGGTTCGACTATCTTCGCCACACAATATGCGGTCAATATCAAGTTCATATTGTTTCTTATCTGAATTATTAGAATTTGATTCAACTCCAGAATGTGAGAGAATTCTCACACGTACATTAGGAGAATCAAAAAGTGCTGGCATTGAGATAATTGGGTTTCTCCCAGGGAAAATGTGGATAGTCCAGCATTTTTAGTCATATCCATACAATTTCCGCAAACATAAGAAAATGTTGCGGGAAGCAGTTTCCATAGGATTTGTAGGAGAGCTACCAGGAAATCCCACTCTCCTGCAGTAACTCAAATGGAAGCTGGAAGCTTTCGGATACTCCCCAGAATAAGCATGTCGCCTATCCCACAAGGAAGGATTAACAGCCGGTGCAGATCCAATGTGATGATGTGCAGGTAATGTGTTGAGCATAACTGGAGCTGCTCGAGGAAGTCCAGGCATATGTGGAAGGTGATGAACACCATTGGTAAATGATGGTGAATTTGGCCAAATCATACGGTTTGCATGATGTTGCCGACCTGAGTTTGAATTGTTCCATATGTAATGATGCCCAGGAAGAGAGCCAGTTCCATTTCCAGAAGATCCAAAAACTAGAGAGAATTTTATGCAAGAAGGGAATTACCAAAATGATCAATAAATTTGAAAATGATGCCATCAACTGAAACTCCAATAACAAATACTAACTGAACTACATTTACAAAGAAAACAATATAATGGGTTAAGTTTAAACATTGTATACCACAACTGAGTGAATGATATCCAAGGGAACTTAAAAATTCTCAAACATTTACAAAGAAAGCATGAGTGCTAGAGGAAATTAACTGGACCATCACTAGATGCTGCTACTTAGTGCAAGAATTAAGAAAGGAGAGAAATTAGGCTTTGTGCTTAGGATTCCTCTCCTTGATCTTCAAAATTAAGAACTTAAATTCTATCCACCTAATATTGTTTAGTTAGTTACCTTGATCCCTCTACTTAAGAAATGCAAGAAAAGTAGTATGAAATGGAACATATCACACAATAATAATATGAACTTACCCCCTCCATTAAGTTCCATCAGGTGCCCATTTGAACCTACTCCTTGAATGTGCCTGCTGTTGATTCCTTCAGTCACTTTGGAACCAACACTGCGAGCCATGCCTCCGATAGTCGTTGAGGAGTTATATGGAATGCCATTGGCTAAACTATCGTGATATTCTGGCAAGGAATGAGGGTGGAAACTTGGAATGCATTGGTTACCAAACATTAATTCATCCATGGAGTGATTAGATTCATTAAGGCAAATTTGTTTACCAACAGATGCCACTGTCAGTGGAGAGGGCAAGTTATTTGGAACACTAGAACTCCGATGAGATTCAATAAATGAAGCCACAGGCGACTGGACAGCAGAAGGTAAAACTTGGGCTGATCCATTGTTCATGCAGCTAGATGTAATTACTCCAGGAGAAAATGCTGCTGTGAAAGACATAGCATAAGGACAAGAAAATATATGTTTTAAGGGGGAAAAACTTAAGCTTATTTAACATGAAAAAATTTTAACAGTATGAACTACCTAGTCGTCCAGCTGATAAATCATCAAAAGGGCTCAGACAAAGATTGAGTTCATCTTGCTCCTGCTCAGGCTTTGACACCAAACTGTAAAAGAAAATTTTAATTAAAGAGAAGTAAACAGAAAGGTTAAACAAGGAGAGATTGGGTCAGAGAGAGAGAGAGAGAGAAAGAGACTGGGTGGGGGGTGGAGAACCATCTTAATGAGCTAGCAGCTTATTAAAGTAGCGCAGAAACAAGTAGCCACCTTGTTCACCGATAAAAATTACAACATAAGAAAGGCAGAAACAATAAAAAGAAAAACAATGTGTGAAAGTAGCTCCATCAGAAGCAATCTTAACTGGGTAATTTGAATGATATCAAGTTTAAAATTACAATACCGCCTTGCACCCGCAGGACGGCTCCGCTCAAGCTTGATCTGCTTCCCAGCAATGTCACTCCTATTTAATGCAGACAAAGCTGCTTCTGCAGCTCTAATATCATAGTACTCTATGAATTTGTGGTAGCGGTTGTGTGGGGTTTCACGGATCTGCAAACCAAAAATAATAACTGCATAAATTGGATATGCCTTTCATCCATAGTAAATTTGATGCAAAATGCTATTCTGTCTCAAATTACTTCTTTAATTTCTCCATAAACTCCAAATATTTTGTGTAGCTCCTCAGTTGAAACAGAAGAATCAAGATTGAAAATCACAAGAGTGCCCTGGTTAATATCTTTCTCAGATGGATTGTCCTGATATCCAGAAATACCAAAAAAACACCAAGTGTCAATAGAAACATGCGAAAGCAGGACTCCAATTAAACAAACAAAAGCAACCACAGAAATGACAAGGAAAACAAAAATAACGATGTTCATAAGAGAAGAATAACTACAAAAGCCATGCACCTTTGGAATTGAATAATGTATGTCAAGTTTCCTACGCCTCAGTGGCTTATTCTGAAGAGATCTCATCGCATTTCGAGCTGTCCTAATGTCATAGTAAGAGATCATAACAAAACCACGATGTTTGCAGGCTGTATAAAGTGTTCGAATATCTCCATATTGCTGAAAGAACAAAATGCAAATATCAAATTAACATGCAAGAAAAAATGGATTGACTGGTTCACATGAAAGACAAACAAAGTATTGAATAACATGCACCTCAAAAAGAGCCTTTAGCTCAGTATCGTCAACATTGCTATTGATGTTTCTGACAAATAGTGTTCTAGAAGGGTGTTCACCATAAGGATGTTCACCAAAAATTGAACCATTAGAACCCCCTTGACCATTGGTAACTCCCTCAACAAAATCAGAATTTCTTTGACCAACACTCACATCCCCTTCCAATTCCATGCCTCCGCCAGTGATAAACAGGTCAAAGTCTTCCAAATCATCCCCACTACTGACATGAGCATTTTGTCCCAACTCATCAGTCACTCCAGAAAACAGATCATCTTCAGCAGGAAGGAGATTTCCAATAGTCTGAGCCTCAAGTTCTTCAAGAGATTCAAAAGGCTCATCATCCTCACGGGGTGAAGCAACAGTTTTGGCAGGTTGATTTGATTGAACATCATTCTCTAATAAACTCACTGCAGATAAGAATAGAATAGTTATCAAACACTTGGCAATAAGCAACCGTAGATATATAATTGGAGAGAAAAGATGAGGGTGTGCGCGGGGTTGAGATAAATAACAGAAAATGAACATGAAAAATGTACAAACCAAAAAAGTTTGAGAAAAACTTTTTGGACCTTGTTGTTTATTGACATGAAATTTGTCATGATAAGTGGAAGTTTCACTTGTTTTATATGTGAGAGAGAGAGAGAGAGAGAGAGAGAGAGAGAGAGAGAGAGTGTTTAGCATAATGGCAAATCAGCAAAGCCATAACTAAAACCATTTCATTACAATACATGATAAGGAAGGGGATCAACACACAAATAGCAAATACACATGTCAGCGTTATGAGAAGGAACACTTAACACTTCGCACTAAATACATCAGAAAATGAGCTTGAGAACAGGCTGCTTTCCCACTGAGTCACACTAATACCAGCCCTATTTCCAACCAAACCATAAGATGCAGGCTGCAGAGACAAACTTGACAGTGATTTTGTATGATGGTCCATAGAATTCCATGAAGCCTTCAACATACTAGCACTTCCTTCACCAATGGATAGCTTGTCATTTTGATCCATGGCTAGCCTCAACTCCGGCAGTGCTCCGCCTGGTGAAAGTTTTTCTAAAGGTGATGAAGCAACCAACTCGCTGCTAGGAATTTGTACCATTCCACCTGCCCCTACTGAAGGACAACATTTACACAATGATCAGAATTGCAGAAACTTTATAGGAATATCCTTTCAATAATTATGCATAGTCTACAAATATCGCATGTCCTTCAGAACACAGAAACGGGGGCATGAAAACAACCTGAAAGATTCATCTAAAAGCTATGAACCTTAATGGCAATGAACCATGAGCTTTAATTAGTCATAGAAGAGCCACCAATGTTTGTGGAATAACTACTTCGGAATTAAATGATTTACACAATCACCGTGCATAATCATGATAAAATAACAAAGTCCATCTATTTAGGACATTAACAGTTTCTAGTGACTTGACTTTCACATCTAAAAGGTCCAACCTTAGCCAAAAACCCAGAGCACATGATCAAGAAGCAACTCTGTTGGGGAATGTATTTACAGACAAGACCAATTGGCAGCTTGAATTAGTTCAGAAACATAATAACTGAATGGCACTCACTTTGGTGATCAGGCATTGAATGCGGCTTCCAAAACCCAATTTGTTTCTGCCCAATAAAAGTTGCTAAAAAATTACTTAAACCACAAATAAAGATGAGACAAACTTGTTTCAAGTGCAATTACAAGGAGAATAATCTATCAAACATGTAGAAAAATAAAGAGCACGGATAAAAAATAAGAGCCAGAACGAAGTCAAAAACTACAAATTTGGGTGAGTTAACATACCTCAGCAGGTAGCCGGATGTCCTCAAAGAAATGGGACGACGCAGTTCCACCCCTCTGATCCATAATTTCAAACGGCATCGCGCGGCTTTATACCCCCAAAATTTTCAAAAACTTTTAACAGAAACCTGGTTATTATCCAAATTGTTGGCTCCGTCCGGTGTTCATTGCCCTTCTTCTGCAGACGACTCAAAGGTCAATATCTTCAAATTGGATAAATCAAGGAGATGAACAGGGACCTCGATTAGGAAATAGTAAAAACTGGAACAGTGGATTAAAAAAAAAGGTGCTTTCATCAATCCAACACAACATAATCTTGTGAAAAATAACTCTTTTTAATTATAAATAAGAAGAAGAAGTCATTTAATTGAAGAAAGCATAAACCCAAATTTGTGATTCTTCGTTGCAACAAAGGTAGGAACTTTATAGTTAAATTTACAAACTAAAAGGAGCTACATGCCAAACAAAACGAGTTTCTTAACAACTTAAAAAGACCACAGATCAGGATAGTATCGTGAAAGCGAGAGCCACTAGCTTACCTACCAACGACCAAACACAAATGCCCTGTTTGGTTACTGAGAAAAAAAGGAAAATGAAATAAAATAGAAGTACAAATTCCCAAATTACTTATTATTTGCGGCAACCAGGAAAAAAAACCACCGGACACCTTGAAGGCTCAGTTGAAGTAACTTTTCCATTTCCAGAAAATTAAGATAAAAAGGAAAGCAAAGGTGTTTTAAAGAAAAAAATCAAGGGAAAAAATTTCTTTAAAAAAAAAAAGGAAGCTTCAGTTTAGCATTTTCAGAACATAATTCAGTAACCTCAGATACTAGAACTAAATTCATCTGATTCCCAATCCAATCGCAGATAATCTACTAAAGAAAAGATTATGCAGAGTTGATCTCAAAATTAAGCTGAAATTTCTCGACTTATCACAAAGTAATCATTAGCCCAAAAAACAAAAAAAAAATAAAATAAAATATTGATTTTTACACCAGAATTTTGACCGAGTATTACAGAAGAAAACCGCACCTCTGGAAAAAATGTACATCAACAACATCACCAATTGCCTCACTCTCTCCCTCCAAAATTGAGCCAAATTACGTGATTCAGAAAGTCAAGGAAGAGAAATTACGTAAAAAAGACAATCAAGTAGAAGATCAAGCAGAGGAAGAGAAAGATGAAAGGAAAACTATGGCACAAAGAAAGGAGAAGAAGAGAGAGCAAGGGATCTTCGCATATGTGCCCCAAGAGAACCTCTTTCCCCCTGCATTGCAAGCTATATTGCTCACCACACGAGAGAGAATATTTCCTTTTTGTTTTCTTCTATTTAATCGTAATAATTATTTAAAAAAACAAAAAAGAAAGAAAGAGAAATCAGAATTCACTTTTGGAAGCCAACGATTCAGAGCTCAAATCGGCAACTAAGAAGATTACGGCAATGGTAGTGCGAATTTCCGGCAAGAGTTGCCTCGCCGGCAACTCGCTGCGTTATAGAAAGCCTTTTTTTTTTTTCCCTTCTCGTTGGTGTGAATTACAAAGAGAGAGAGAGAGATGTGATGTTAATGTTAGTTGGCTTTGAAAACAAGACAAGACAGAAAAGAAATAGGCGAGGTTGGGATGGATTTGGTACTGTGGGTTATATTGTGGATAAACGGTAGTGAATATCAGACCCGGTCCCTCGAAACTCGACGGCTTTTGATTCGGAGGATAAAAACGAAGATTCTGCTCCGTTTATAATCACGCCGTTAAATATTAAACTACCTGTTTGGCTCACCAGCTAATTTGGCTTGCTGGCTTCATCTAGCTAATTGTTTTTGGCTTTTAAATCACAGAAATTTTCTTTTATACAGCTGGCTCCAAAAATAATTAAACAGTAATTTTTTTAGAATTATTATTTAATTATTAAATATTATTATTTATTTTATACAAAAATAAATTAATTATCCTATATAATTTATATTTATCAAATAAATAGTCTATCTATTTAATTTTCTTTACAAATCAAATAAAATATATAATTTTTTTATTTCTTAAATACCCAGCCTAAATTATTCTCTAAAGGAATATATATATATATATATATATTATGTACTCACATTACTCCTTTGCCCACATATAATTTTAATGGAAAACTAAAATTATAAAATCACACATCAATCAATCTTCTTGTGCTGCACCAATATTCTTTTATTCATTAATATCCAAGTTTTACAGATTTTAATCGATTTTTATTATTTCTTACTTTTAGAAGTAATTCGAATCCGTTATACGTTTGGTTCTTGAATTTTTTAGATGAATCAATTGGATCAATCCAAATTTCAAAATTATAAGGTAGAGAAAGATGAAAACAAATGAGAGATAAATTTATAAACTTAATTTAATTGGAAGGATAATATCATATATTTTAATAAAAAAATTTTTTTCTTTTAGGAAACTTAAGGGTTAATATCATTTTTAATTTTTTAATTTAATTGATTGTATTAACAATGTCTTTTAATTTTAATTTATATAATAAAAACTTTTAATTTTAATTTATACAATAAAAACTTTTAATTTTTATTTGGGGTCAGTAAAATTTTTATAACTTAATTTTTAAGTCAACTTATAAATAATTTTATTCATCGTCCTTCAACTTATGTGAATATATTATAGATATTTTTTTTTAATTTATTTTATAAAAATATTTAAATTTTAATTTAATATATAAATAATTTTAATGTAAAATATGCTAAGTAATAATTAAGATTAAATATATTATTTTGTTGGTTTACAAAATAAAGACAAAACTATATACAATATCAACCTATTTAAAAAAAATAAAAATCATTTATACTTAATTAGGTTTAAATAATTTTAAAATAAAATAAAATAATTATATGCTATTGATTTTTTTCTTACATTAAAATAAAATCAAAGGAATTAAGATAAATTGGACATAAATCTTTTAAATATTAACCTAAAATTAAATTAAAAAATAATATATGCAAAAACAATATTTTTATATGATAAAATAAGTAATTAATTGTAAATATTTATAAAAAAATATTAGACTATTTCTAAAAATATGATATTATTTTAAATAAATTGAAAATAATAAGGATTTTAAAATTTAAATTGATTATAAAATTGAAAGAATGGACTCTAATATACTTATTTAAATAAGTGAAATTTAACCGTAAGTTAACTTAAATTTTGATGATACTCAAATTAAATTCAATAATTTTTATAATATAAATTAAAGTTAAAGAACGAATTGATACAATCAGTTAAATTGAGTAACTATAAGTGAAATTAACTTTATTTATTGATAAAATCATACTACTGAAATTAATTAATATGAATTTTTAAATAAAAAATACTAATTAATAAATATTAGTAATACTCAAAAGTTTAATGGTAATTTTTTCATGATCATGAAATTGGTGAATTTTTTTAGTAGCTTTTTATGTTTTTACTTCCAAATTAAAAAATAAGTCAACATACATGGTAAAACCATTTTACATCAACGGTTTTTTATTTTTTTTAAAGCTCAACTTAATTTTTATATTTATCTGATAAGTTTAATTTAATATATTTTTAATTTTTTATTTAAATTAATTTAAAATTTTAGTTTAAGTTTAATTTTGAAAATAAAAAATTTAACTTCTTATTTTTAAATTTAAATAAAGAAATTTTATAAAAAAATAATAAATTAAACTTTTTGATTTTTTATTTAAATCAATCAATTTAACTCATAAATTATAATTTTTAAACTTAAATTAATATTTTAAGCTAATTTGAATATAAAGTTAGTAGTTGGTTAAAATTAAATTTTTCTAATAAATACAATAACGTAATTGATTTTTTTTTAATGTAAATAGTAAAATCAGTTTTTCATTCCATTATTCTGGTTTTATTTGGTCATAATTTAATTTTATAATAATAAATTTATATAACAATCTTCGAAAATAATAGGTCTTCAAGCAAATATCATCGTTATATGAATTTTAATCATGAGAGTGAACATAAAATAATTCAAGACATATAAACCCTTATTCTTTAGAAGTTTGAATTACGTTTATATGGTTTTTGTGATTTTGTTTCAAATAAATAATTTTGTTTATATATGAAAAATATTTCATAAATAAATATTTTTTATAAAAATATTTTTCATTATTTAATTATAATATTAAATTAATAATATGTGTTTATATAATGTATATATAAATATTTGTATATTTTAATAAGATTATTAAAATTTAAAAAATAAAATATGACTTTCTTTTTGAAAATATAAAGTCATTCTCCTTAAAAATTATTTAATTTTTCTTTCGATTAATAAAATATTTTCCATTGACTATTTTTCTAATAGTCTCAAATACTTGAAAATGTGAAAAATAATTTTTATAAAATAAATAAAAACTCAAATATAAAATTTAGATAAAGAAATAAATTTGTTGATAAAATAAAACTCAATAGAAAATTAACATAATTTGAAATTGGGTATCAATTTATCAATAGGTTAAATTTTGATAAATTAATTGTTTAAAATTTTTTTTTAAAGAGACAAAACTGTGAATTTTGAAAAATGTCAATGATTAATTTATAATTTAATTTATATATAAAATATTTTTAAAAGAATATAATTCCAATGGATTGAATTAAAAATCTTTGCTCACATTTTCAACCTCTAATCAATCAATTGAGACTTTTGTCATAATGCCTGTTTGGTTTAACTGTTGAACACAGCTAATAATTGTTAGTTGATAGCTAACTTATGTTAAGTGTTTATAGTAAAATTATATTTAGCTATTGGTGTTGATATGTGAAATAACTAATAAGGGTATATATTATATAATTTATTTTATTAGTAAAATAAATATAAAATTATAAGTTTGTTATATTATGTTATTTATTTTATTATTAAATTAATATATTATATCATTTATTATATTATTAAAATAAATATATAATTATTAATCTATTATATTATATTATTTATTTTATTATTAAAATAAAAAAATAATTATTTTTTTAAATAATTAAATAATTTTAAAAATATAGATAAAATAATAAAGTAATTATTATTGTTGATAAAGTAAAAACTTATAATCAATTTTAAGTTTTTAGATATAAATAAATATTTTTTATTTTATATTTTATGTTATTAATAAAAAATATTTTAACTAAGTTTAAATGTGTTAATTAAAATATTAAAATTATAAATATAAAATATAAAAGTATTAATAATATTAATTTTAAGTAAAATAAAAAAATATAATATGGTCAAAATAAAAAAAATAAAATCAAATCAGCTATCAGCTGATGAGAAACAGCTCTAAAAATAGAATTAATACAAAATACCATATCAGTTATCCATTAGTTATCAGTTTTATTTTTTTAAACTTATCAAATACTCTAGTTCACCTATTTGGGTGTCTATCAGCTATCAACTGCATCCAACAGGTAAATCAAAAACTCTCTAAGAAATTTGGTGAGTTTTGTATGGGTAGTTATACTTTATAAATTTATTTCATTTCATTTTTTTTATTTTAAAATAATAAAAATATTTTTTAAAAAATCATTATAAATTTAACTCGTTGAATTAATAGAATATATTATTAAGATTGATGCCATTGGGCTAATAAAAAATGCAATATATTTTTATATTTATATATAAAAGTGTTGGGGGAAATAAATTGATTGCATAGACTTGTGAATTGTAAAGTGTACACTGATCTTTCTAAAAATTGCCTAGAAAATAAGTGTCGTGTACGAAATGTTAATGGATTTGAGGACAAACTTATGAGGGTGTCATATTTAATATTGCATTGGGTAATAAGATCCTCCCCCTTGTCTATTATTGGAATATTACTCTTTTTTTTTAGAAAAAATATTAATTATGGCACTGTAGAAGTCGCTATTTTTTTTTTGTTATATATAAGGTAATGGACAATATTCTTAAATTTGTTTTCTATAAATTAATAGGTTAATTAAAATATAAATTTTTGTAATAATCAATGTTAGATTTGTTCACGGGAATAGAATTTCGTTGAAATTGAGTATTTTTGAGTCTGGACCTAATTAGGTTATAGGAGCAGACGGTTGGAATCAGGCTTAAAATGCAATTTTATTTTTATTATATTTAATTTAGAAAATAATTTTATTTTGATTAGACAGGTCAAGTCGAATCTGAACAAAATCTTTTAAATCCGGCTAGAATTTGGCCGGATAAAAATTCGGCCGTGTGCCCATTAATTAGGTCCGATTCAAGAAGTTGGGTAATATAATCCTTCAAAGTGATTTGGCAGTTTGCAAAATGCATTAGTTATTAATCTAATCTTTAGCGTATTAATCTTCCTAATTGCCACCTAATAAGCAACTCTGTCATCCGATCATATGACCCTGTCCGTTGCTCAAAACTAAAGGAAAAGGACTAAAGAAAATGTGAAGCCGTTAGCCATTTTAAGCTGAGACTAGTTAGAACGGCGTCGTTGTAAAGAAATTTGAATGTAGGTCTCTGCGTAAACAATTAGAAAAGCATTTATTCGAAGTACTTTACTCCAGGCTTCCACGCTTTCTCATTTTATTGGTTATTCATATTAGAAAGCTGCTCAAGAAACTTCAAGGAGCTTTGATATTGTGTGTTCCAGTTCCGGCACTCTGCAATCTGTTCTTTTGTTTTGAAGGAAAAATGATCAAATACACTTTAATTTGGTGGATAATATTTTCTAATCCCTAAACTATAATAAGGTGGGTATATTATTTTCTAATCGCTGAACTATGATAAAATTAGCATACATATTCATCAAATTTTTAAGTCAACGATTTAATCTCTAAATTTTGATTTTGTTCAAATAAAAGTTTTTCAGTTTCCTTATCTCTATCAAAGTCACGGTCTCCTTTGCTCCATCTAAATAGGGGAGGTCTCCTCCTCCTTTTATAGTGAGCCTTTCTCCCCTCTATTGTGTGGGGTGTAAATAGTATTTTATTAGGTTATTTGGTTGCAGTTATGAGTTAGAAGAGAGGGTCTTATTTGCTTGATTCGCTTATGTTACTGTGTTTCTCCTTGTGTAGATCAGAGCTTTGCCTTTTGAGTTTGGTGGTTTTGCTACTATATTTGGAGGAAGAGAGATCTTGAGGGTAGAAGTGCTAGCTACCTATATGTGGACTATGGTTACCCCATCCGACTAAATGAGAGTGAGAGGTTAAAGGGCTCTCTCTTTCTTCCTCTTCTTTCTTCCTCCCATGAGGTTTTGTGTTCTAGTTGCCTTGGTTTCATGCTTATTGATATTTTCTATTAAACTTAACTGTTGCTCAAACCATTTGAGTATTATTGTGCTAAGGTCTCTTTCGTTGGATACTTTCGCCATGCATGTCTCTAGTCGTGCTTTGGTATCCAATATCTCGCACCCGATGAAGGCCTCCGTTAAAGATGCGAGTACCTTTTACACAATGATGATTTTTGGTGAAGATACTGGTTTTGGTTTCGAGCACAATACCTATTCCTAGCTAAGGTTTTTGTTGGATCAGTTCCATGGGTTGGGACAAATTGTTGGTGCTAGGCTTGTCTATTTGAATTTCAAACCCTTTTATTTTATGCTTACGTGAATGCAAGTCATAAGCTTTTTTATGTACTGGGCTCTGAGTCCATTTTTTAGTGAAACAATCATATTTTTTAGAAAAAAAAATATATCACTATTAATACTCTTATATTTTTATGTTTTTCTTTAAACACTCAAAATTTTATGTGATAGATATTAACGTAATAAACACTTCGTCCTTGCCTGTGAATCTTCGAAAGATATATCTTTTTCTTTTTTTTTTATGATATTTATATTGTGGTTTAGTGTTAGAGTTAATGGCTTTGTGTTCTCAAATTATTAACAATTGAAAACATATTTTCAAAAAAAATTTAAAGAGAATGATAAAAAAAAATGAAGGCACAGATAAAAGCAGACACAAAAAGAGAAAGAAGGTATGAAGAGGAGAGAGGAAGGAGAATGATGATAAAAGCCAAGGCATGTCTCTAGTGGTGCTTCGGTACCCAATATCTCCCACCCGATGATAGCCTTCGTTGAAGATGCGAGTCCCTTTTACACAACGATGATTTTTGGTAAAGATACTCGTTTTGGTTTCGAGCACAATACCTAGTCCCAGCTAAGGTTTTTGTTGGATCAGTTCCATGGGTTGGGACGAATTATTGTTGCTAGGCTTGTCTATTTGGATTTCAAACCCTTTTTGTTTTATGCTTACGTGAATGCAAATCATGGGCTTTTTTATGTATTGGGCTCTGAGCCCATTTTTTAGTGAAACAATCATATTTTTTAGAAAAAAAAAACACTATTAATACTCTTCTATTTTTATATTTTTCTTTAAACACTCAAAATTTTATGTGGCATATATTAACGTAATAACACTTCGTTCTTGCTTGTTAATCTTCAAAAGATATATCTTTTTCTTTTTTTATGATGTTTATATTGTGTTTAGTGTTAGAGTTAATGGCTTTGTGTTTTCAAATTATTGACAATTGAAAACATATTTTCAATAAAATTTTAAAGAGAATGATAAAAAAAAGGCACAGATAAAAGTAGACACAAAAAGAAAAAGAAGGTATGAAGAGGAGAGCGGAAGGAGAATGATGATAAAAGCCAATGCATGTCTCTAGTGGAGTTTCGGTATCCAATATCTCCTACCCGATGATAGCCTCCGTTGAAGATGCAAGTCCCTTTTACACAATGATGATTTTTGGTGAAGATACTGGTTTAGGTTTCGAGCACAATACCTATTCCCAGCTACGGTTTTTGTTGGATTAGTTCCATGGGTTGGGATGAATTGTTGGTGCTAGGCTTGTTTATTTGGATTTCAAACCCTTTTGTTTTATGCTTACGTGAATGCAAGTCATGGGCTTTTTTATGTATTGAGCTATGAGCCCATTTTTTAGTGAAACAATCATATTTTTTAGAAAAAAATCACTATTAATACTCTTCTATTTTATGTTTTCCTTTAAACACTCAAAATTTTATGTGGCAAATATTAACATAATAAACACTTCATTCTTGCTTGTTAATCTTCAAAAGATATATCTTTTTCTTTTTTTTTTTTTTTATGATGTTTATACTGTGGTTTAGTGTTAGAGTTAATGGCTTTGTGTTCTCAAATTATTGACAATTGAAAACATATTTTCAACAAAATTTTAAAGAGAATGATAAAAAAAAAAAAAAAAACAAAGGCATAGATAAAAGCAGACACAAAAAGAGAAAGAATGTACGAAGAGGAGAGAGGAAGGAGAATGAGGATAAAAGCCAATGCATGTCTCTAGTTGTCACACCTTACCCCTTCGTAAGGCACAACATGATCCCGTAGTATACCTAATGAATTACTAAATTTCATTTACCGACAACTCATTAAATACATTACAATGAATTTTAAACAAATTCAATTTATTTTAAAATTATAAAGTAATGTTAAAGCATTATTTAAAAGCCTTTAGTTGGAGTTTATGTCATAAACAAATATTTTGGTAATTATGATTTTCTGTAAATTTTATAAAAATTTCAGCAGAGTGCCGACTGTAATTTGAGAAAATAGTTCTTCAAAACCTGAAAAGAAAGCAATTCTAATGTATTTTTCTCAAACCCAACTCCAACATTTCTCATTTCAACACAATCTCAACACAACATGAATTCATTTCCATCAATACAACTTAATACGTTTTCAATACTCATCAATTCTTAATTCAACACATTTAGAATAAACATCAAATTTATTTAATTTAATTTAATTTACATACAAAAGTCTCAGTTCAAAGAAAAAAAAATTAGAAATAATATTATTAAAAATTTTATTGCATAACTGCTCAACTAATACAAAAGAGACATATGAATAAAAATATTTATATCAAAAGTAATTACAAGGGTATAAACAATATACCCGTACAAAAATCCTCAAAATGTCCTCCCGTCACCAGAGCAGCTCACTCTACTGCTTTATCATTTCCTCTATCTGCGACAGCAAATAAAAGCCATCGTTGAGTAAGTTTTACTCAGTGACGCACAATAAAAATTTGAAGATGTTGAATATCAAAACATACATCAATAAGTACATATTTAAACCATTTCACACTCATAATTTAAGAGATTGAAGTTAACTTTTATAATACCATTTTGTCAAAATAATTTATAAATCACAGTGTTGCCAATCAATACACAATTAGGTCATTACACAAAATTTCTGATCAATACCGTGTTGTACACCACAACAAAACAATCTCAACCCCACTAATCGAAAATCAATGAGAGAGGTGACTAGCTAGCTATATGAGTACTCATCCGATCTCAATCTCAAAGTGGCAAGCCAGAGAGGGAGGAAAATAGTAAATCTCAACCCCGTAAATGGAGGAGGCACATAGTAGTATTGCCATACAAAGTGTAAAAAAAAAACAATTTTAAAATCATATTATTCAACATTTCATGCAAAACATTAATCAATTTTTATTTCAAATTCCATTTACAAAGTAGGCAACACAATAATTCTCAATGCATTATTTAACATAAATTATTTCAAAATGTATTCAAATAAATTTTCTAATAGCAAATTAAAGGTGAAAAGTTATTGTGCACAAACCTTTTGTGAGTCGCTTCTCTGCCTTGACTCACGTTATCCTTATTTTTCCCAATTTTTTTATCCACTGAAATACACAATTTAAGGCGTTTTAAAATTCCTTCAACTCATTCTATAATTAATCTAACACTTAAATGTATGCATACTGAATTTCTCTCACAATTTCCCCTAAAAGTTGAATTATTTGTATATGGTATGTTATGGTTACTATTCATTTGACAATTTGGTCAAAATATTGACTTTTTCATACTAAACAGGTATGTTAATTCTAATTACACCAATATACTACATTTTGGGTCACCTTTTTGTTGGTATTGATTGCCAAAATCTATTCAAGGTTTCTAGGAGAAATTGTAAATTTTCAATTTAAGGTCACTAGCTTCTACTGTTCAATTGGTCTTTCTACAATGGGATTTTGGTCAACTTTTCTTTATCAAAGTTGTTCCTTAATGTCTTAGCTTTAATTTCCTTTTTGAAGGACTCCATTTAGAGTTTTGTAGCTCAAGTTATGCTATTTATAAGGTGGCTGGCTGGACTGGGTCAAAACCCAGAAATTCTGAGCAATTAGGGTTCTGGCAGATTTTAGGAACCAATTTTGGTTGACAATTTGACTTAGTTCTGGTGAGAATTTGGGTTTAGTTTCTTCATTAAAGTTGTTCTACTGTGTCATAGCTTTCTAATGCCATAAAAATTAGGTCATTTGGACCTTTCTACACTAAGTTATGACCATTTGAACAAGTACTGTTCATATGGTCAATTATATACAGGGACAATGTACCTAATTTGGATTCAACCTAGTTTTTCACCAAATTAAAGTCAGTTTTAGGGCAAGGTTTCTATACAAAATTGTAACTTTTGGTCTTAATTTTCATCTCCAATTGGCCTCATACCAATTAGAGCAACATAATTGCAATTATGGCCATTTGAGTAGACCATAGTCAGGCTGTCCAGATTGGGGCAGCACCACATTCACCCTTTCAATCCAATCTATGCATTCAATCACACTTTAAATCATACCAATTGACCAATTTAAACCTCAATTAAGTCAATTGGCAGCAATTCCCCAAATTTCTAATTGCCATAAACCTTAATTTTGTAATTTGCTACATTTCATGAAATTAAAGTGTCCAAGACACATTTCCATACTCAATTGAACTTAGATACATAATTAATTGAAATGAAACACATCATTTTCCCCCAACACTCATGGCTGCCAATTTTCATTGTTCCCATAACATATAATTTTTTTGTTTTATTTTACACAAATTCTAACTTAGTTGAGGTGCCTAAGCATGATTATAAAGAGAAATTTGAAAGAACTATTACTAACCTCTTTGTTAGATTTTCTGTAACACTCCTATTTGCATAGCCTGGTATATTTCACTATTCTGGTGACCCGTGTTGGTCCAGATAATTAAGGAGATTAGAATTACATCTAAGACAACTAGATAAGCCTGAACACAAATAATTAGTAATTGTCAATTAGTTAAGTATAAATAAGAAAAACAGAACATAAGAGGTTAAATGAGCCGAGAGTCATAGCAATGGGTGACATTTTCGGGAAGGACTGCGAGATCGATTTAAACTCAAATTTCGAACCGTAAAATGTGACGCCGCGGTCTTTAGGACTATTGTGAACACAGTGGAAAAGATAAAATCATGAAAAAGAATTGTTAAGCCGGTCAAATAATTAGGTCAGAGATCTGAAAGAAATATTGAATTATTTGTAAACCGGATCAAACAGGCAAGGGGCAATTTGGTCAATTGACCATAGAGCTGACTCCTGACCTGACTGTCAAATAAAATTGGAGAAAAGAAAATTTTGGAATTGAGAATTAAATTAAGAACTAATAAAAAAATTAAAAAAAAGAAAGAAAAAGAAAAAGTGAAAAAGTTATTACATCATGCATGACATCATACATTATGTAATAAACTTAATCATTAAATATTAAAAAAAATGTGGGATAATTATGTAATAATTAAGTCAAAATTTATAAAAGAAAAGAAAAGAAAAAAATTGTCTTCCTCACCCACTTTTGCCGTCTCTAATCTCTCACCCTCTCCCTCTCAAAATCCTCCATGAAAGCTCATTTTTGAGCTTGAAGAAACCAAAATTTAGCCATAGAAATTGCAAGTTCCATAATTAAACCTTGTTTGGGCAACTAGAAAGGAAAATTGATCAAGAAAGTTTGAAAGAAAAGTGAAGGAATTGGGTGGTTGAATTTCAAAGAGAAGGTTAGTAAGCTAAACTTTGAATTTTTAGTTGAATTATTATGTTTATAGTTGAATAAACCTAGAAATATATTTAAAATGAAAAGAAAATATCTTTGGAAGTCTATGTGTAATTTCAGCCAGCCTATATGGGAGTTGAAATTGGTTGAGTTTGATGAAGTTAAAGTGATATAGAAGTGTAATTAAGTGTGTAGAACATAGTGAGATACTTTATTTGCAATAAGTGAATGAATTACAAGGTTAGGGTTTTAGACCTAGGGTTTAGGAGATAAAAATTTGGAGAAATAGTCAAATAGTATATTTGACCTTGTTTGAGCTGAAAAATTATCATATGTGACCAATTGTGGTGTGTAGGAAGTGTTGGAATTGAGTTTAAATTCAGATTGGTTATAGACATTTTGCAGGTAGCAGGACCAAGGTCCTTTTCAAGGACCAAAACTGAAAATTTACCAACCCAATTGGTATGTTGGTAATGAAACTAGATACAAAATGACACATTTTTCATTTAGAAATCATGCCCATAAAGTGACTAAAACCTAGTGAAAAAATTGACCAAATTCGAAATTGGGTGTTCTGCCCTGTACAAAAATGACCAAATGAATGAACTCTGTTCATTTGGCCATAACTTGGGCTAGGTAGGTCTAAATGACCTGAAATTTTACCTATAGAAAGCTGAGATATAGACCTACAACTTTCATGATGAACACAAATCCAAATTATACCCTTAACTAAGTCATTTAGCCACCCAAAATTACTAACCTAAAACTGCCAGAACCAGTTTTGGTGCCCAGAAAATCTGGGTTAGGCCAATCCGGCCAGCCTTATTCAAATGGCTATAACTTGAGCTACAAAACTCCAAATAGAGTGATTCAAAAAGGAAAATAAAGTTAAGACAATAAGGAACAACTTCTATGAAGAAAACTTAGCCAAATTCTAACAGCAATTTAAGAAATGGAACAGTGCAAAATAAGATACAAAAACTAAAAATTTGTAATTTTGCCTAAAAGAATTAAGTTTTGAGAAAACTATCAAAACCAACAAAATTGGTAACCAAAATGTGGTATGTGAGTATAGTTGGGGTTCCCATACCTTTTAAGCATAAGAAAGTCAATATTTTTACTTGAATAGTACTATGAATGGTAACCTCAACATGAAAATTTTCAAGAATATAAGTTTAAGCATATTGGGATTAATTATTGAAATTATTGTGAGGCAAAGATACTGAGACACTATAAATTTTGTGTTTCAGCTGAAAAAGACCCGGAAGATCTAAGAGACTGAGTCAAGGCCTAGAGGCGACTCACGTCAGGTTTGCGCACAATAAACCTTATTTAAGTATTTTCTCATTGAGAATTTGATTTAGTACGCATTATGAAATTTCTGTGTTAATTATGAGTTTAAGAATTTTTGTTTTGCCACTTTGTAAATGAAAAGGTGACTTTTGAAATTTATTGTGATTTGCATGAAATATTTGAACAAATTGCTTTAAATTGATTTCGGATTTACACTTAGCATGACAGTGCCTTATTATTCTTCCTCCATTTACAGGTTTGAGATCGATTATTTTCCTCCCTCTCTAGTTTACCAGTTGAGGTTGTAGATCGGATGAGTACTCATTAGCTAGCTAGCCACCTCCCTCATTGATTTCGATTAGTGAGGTTGTAGATCGCTTTGTTGTGGTGTACAATGCAGCATTGATCGAAAATTTTGTGTTATGGCTTAAGTTGTGTATGAATTAGCAACACTGTGTTTATTAAATTGTTTGATCAAAATTGTGCTATAATGAGTTTTGATAATTTGTGAAATGTAATTGTGAAATATTTAAATTATGATTTACCAATGAATGTTTTATATATTGCATTTCAAATTTTTTTATTGTGCACCACTGAATATTTTTATATTCAGCGATAGCTTATTTTGCTGTCGCAGATAAGGGCAAGGACAAAGCAGCAGAGTGAACTGCTGAATTGGCAAGGCCTTCGCTGATCTTTTTGTACGGGTATTATGTTATACCCAATGTAATTTAGTTTAATGTAAATAAATATTATTCATATATATTAATGTAAAGTTGAGCAATTGTATTTATAAACTGTAATAGTATTATTTTTGGATTTCATATCTGTAAATTAAACTTGTGAATATAAATTAGCTTTACTGAATGCAATGTTGATGGAATTATTTTGAAATGGTTTGATATGAAATTTTTGAGTTGAATTGAGATTATTTGGAGGTTGGGAGTTGTAGAAATATTTATTGGAAGTGCTTTTTATAGGTATTTGAAGAACTATTTTCTCCAAATACAAACGGCACTCTGCCGAAATTTTTTATAAAATTTACAGAAAAATAAAATGGAACAAAAATCTTAAATAGTTTTTAAACTCTAATTAAATATTTTTTATTCCTACCAAAACGCTCACCACTTCTAAAATGTAAGAAAATGGTTTTAAAATCCCGTGTAGGGTACTTAATGAGTTATCGGTAGGTGAAATTCCGTAGTTCATTAGGTATTCTACGGGATCATGTTATGCCTTACAGAGGGGTAAGGTGTGACATTTTCCTTCTTTACTTTCCCACTTCCTTCTTGAATTTTTCTTCTCCAATCTTCTTATCAAGGCTCAATTACAAGTTTTTCTCAATGAAAGTAGGGAATTTAGGGTTAAAATTAAGGCTTAGAAAAGCTTAACATAAGCTTTCATAGTGAATTTTGAGAGAAGAAGAAAGAGATGAGAGAGAGAGCTATGGACGGCAACTAAAGAGAAGAGGACCACTTAATTTTTTTTTTTTTATGTATTTATCCCTTAATTTTCATAATTAAAAATTATAAATTTATTAAGTCATTCTTACATCATTTTAGTGATGTCATAAAACTTTATTTAAATTTCTTTTCTTTTCTTTTCTTTTCTTTTCTTTTCTCATAACCTCTTCAATTTAAATCTATCTTTTGTAATTTTAATTTCTCACATTTTATTGGACATTTAGGTAATGAGTCACCTCTAAGGGTGAATTGACTAAATTGCCTCTTACCGGTTTGATCCGATTTTCCAATAACACTATATTGCTTCTTGAACCCTTATCTAATTATTTGACCTAATTCTCAACTCTTTTCTATGGTTTTTATATTTTCTCTAGCTTCGCAATAATTCCTAGGACTACGGTGTCATAATGTCCCATACAAAATTAGGGTTGCAACTGATCTCGCAGTCACTTCCCGGTACGGTCACTCATCGTTATGACCCCCGGCTCATTTAACCTTTTATGCTTTATTTTTCTTATTTGTCTTTTTCCTTCATATAATTTATATTAATTTTTATTTAGGGCTTTTTTAGATGATACAAACATATGTCTAGACATCCTGACTGTTCGAACAGACATTGATCACCGGAATAGTAGAATGTATAGACTGTTTAATATAGAGGTGTTACACTAGTGGTGCTTCGATATCTAATATCTCCCACCCGATGATGGCCTCCGATGAAGATGCGAGTCCCCTTTATGTAACGATGATTTTCTTTAAAGATGCTTGTTTTGGTTTTGAGCATAATACCTATTCCCAGCTAGGATTTTTGTTGGATCAATTGCATGAGCTGGGACTGATTGTTGGTGCTAGGTTTATTTCAAAACCATAGACTTGTCCGCTTGATATTCAAACCCTTTTATTTTATGCTTACGTGAATACAAACCACAGGCCTTTTTACGCATTGTGCTTAAGTCCCATTTTTTAGTTAAACAATCCTATCTTTTTTTTTACACACTATTACTACTCTTCCATTTTTAATATTCTTCTTTAAGTGCTCAAATTTTATATGGCAGATATTAGTCCAATACACACTTTGTTCTTGGTTGTTAATCTTCAAAAGACAAATTTTTTTTTTTAATGTTTCGACTGTGGTTTAGTGTTAGAGTTAATGGCTTTGTGTTCCCAAATTGTTGATAATTAAAACATATTCTCAACAAAATTTTAAAAAGTGATAAAAAAAAAATGAAATCACAGAGAGAAAGAAGATACAAAGAGGAGAGAGAGGAGAGAAAAGATGGCAGTCTGATCATTTATCCCTCTCACTAATGGCAGAATCAAAACTCAAAGGTTAAACTATTTACTTTTAAAAGCCTTAATATAACTCAAAAATTTTTAAAAAATAATTTATCATCATTTGTTTCTCTTCTTGCTAGCCGTTGATATCTTTACTGTTATTCTATGATATAAATGTTAATAAAAATTTTATTATTAAATTAACAATTTAATGTTTCTTTTATGATACAAAAATATGTTGATAAACTTTAATAATTTCTATTTAAAAATGGTGTATTAAAAATTAAAACCTAAAATATAATTATTTTTGTTAATTTAATAGTACAATTACTTAATTAATTATGTATTCAAATTAAAAAAAGTTACAGTAATTGCTTTGTAGATATTAGAGTGGTTGGTTAAGCCATCAACGTTGGGTAATTTTTGAAGCATTTGGTGGCGTTTGAAGAAAAAGAAGATGTCATCAATCACTTGAAAACGATGAAACTTTTCGTTGCATTCACTTGAAAGATTCAGATTTAATTTCTTACCCTCATTTCTCTATTAAAAAAAAAAGTTTTCTTATATTTGAATATATTCAACCTAATTTTTTTTTAATTTTAAGAAAAAATATTATTAATAAGCTATTTATCAAAAGAAAAAAACATAATAAATGATAAATTATTTTTTTTAATATGAATTATGCTTAATTTTACATAATATCAAGTTTATTCACAATAAATATTGGAATAAAATATAAAAATTAAAAATAATTTATTTTACATATAAAAATAAATAAGGTAAATATAAAAAATTAGAGAATTGCAATTGGCCATAAAAAATATCCTAATATAAATAAAATATTTCTATAATTTTTTTTAAATATAATATATATAAACTTTTAAGAGAAAAACATAAAATATTATTAAAAGAATAAATTGAATTGAGTGAAAAAAAAAATGAAACTTTTATCTGCCAGGTGTCTTGAGTTGCCTTGTTTTTTTTTTTATTAATTTTTTTTTAGGAGCCAGCTGGATTAGATGGAACTAGTGTGGTCCTACACGACCGCGTCGAGCCTAATAATTATCGTAACTACTTTATAATACTTCTCAATAAATGTGAATTTTATTATGGCGTGTTAGAAATCAACTTCAACATTATTTTTATAAATATTTTAAATTAATAAATTTTAAAATATAATATGTTATAAATATAAATCATCATTAATGATTATTAAAACTCGTAGTTTTTTTTTTCCTTTATTTTAACAAGTTTGAAATTTTCATTTATTGCAATAAATGTATTTATCTCAATTTAAAAATTGACATAAAATTATTACACAAATATTTTAAAAAATTAAAGTAAAATCTAACAAAAAAAAGCACATTCATAAAGGGGAAAAAAAAAAGCAAAATAAATAACAAAAACGAAAAACCACGGAATACAAAATGAATTCCCACATTTTGATGGGTATTATGATTATTACATGACCTACACAAAAAGCTCCACCAATTGAATTGAAAGATGAGGATTGAATCATACTTTACGAAATCATATAAAAAATAAAAATTTCAAGAAAATTAATTGCTGAATGGACAATTGGCCTTAAAAATAGTAATAATGCACGAAAGACTGTAACAAGAAATCTGACAGAAAGCCAAATTAGCATTAATTTTATTTTGAATTGATATTCGATTATATAAAGCAAACAGTAAGAATTATTGAAGCGGAAGCACGCAAGTACAATATCTACATGATATAATTAATTATCCTGTCCAAAAGAAAAAACGGATTGTTTTTTTCGGCGACAAAGGGTCCAGAATGCAGTTTCGAGCGAGTTTCCGGCTGATCGGATGGTTGTTATGAAAGCGAGAGAGAGAGAGAGAGAGAGAGAGAGAGAGAGAGAGGGAGGGGGAGAGGGGGTTAAAGATGAGAGGAATTATTAGGTTCACTTGATGTATATATATGTTCTTTTATAATTATGTAAAATTCATCTCATATATAATAAAAATAATTTATTTTTTATGAGAGAAGAAATATTATTTTTTAATACTTCTAATAGCGCTATTAGTGTATATAATAATTAGTCTAAACATAAAAAAGTTCACGTGGTAGCGGTGGCCTGATGACCGTTAGATCTACAAGCTGGTTGTATTGCATGAAAACGACGCCCAAATGGGCATTCTTTAATCTTTACCGAGCGGGGATAGTGAGAACTTTTTTCTAGACGTTAAAAAAAAGAATCTCTGAGCCACGTGTCTATTAATTAGTGGTAAGAGCTTGGTTCTCGAAGGCATGGGCTATCATTCGTTGTCGAACCATGGTAATGATCCACTATCTACATAATAAACAAAAATTTATAAACCCTTATTATCAAAAATTATATTATAATTTTTTTTTATAATAAAAACGAAACTCTTATTATAAAAAATTATATTATAATTTTTTTTATAATAAAAAATGAAACTCTTATTATCATAAATTAGTAATGAAATATTTATCTCATATTAATATATTTAAAGTTGAAATTATAAATATTAATAATTTCAGTGCAGTTGGGAATTTCTTTTATGAGGAAAGCAAAAGTATTTGAGAAAGGATGGAAGCCGTAGTTTTCGGGGCCTGTTAAATGTAAACCTAAAGTTGGTCACTCTGTCCTTAATGAGCCATTGTTAGGTGCTGAATCCAAAAGTCCCAAAATCAGGCATTGCAACTCCAAGCATCCACGTCCTCCATTAGCAAAAGCTTCGATAGGGTACGTGACGCTTAGCTAAAACCATGACCATGTGATTATAGATCGTAAAGCTCCCAGTAGGCTGGGGCCCTCGATGCGAACAAGACAATAGCTCAATTGTTTGCCTGCTCTGACTACGTAATGGGTAAGCATCACTTGGCAACAGAAAATAAAGATGGACCATAAATTGCTAAAGGAGCTAAAAGGAAGTTACAGCAAACGATCCTCACGCCACTTGATGAGCGCGAGTGTCGATTTCTTTTATTTTTTGAGTTTTGAAATGAAAAATCAAAGGAGGCTGGAGGGAGACGGAGAGTATAATTCACCATCATCAGTTACGTGAGAATAATTCACCATCTTTGGCGCGTGCTCGTCTGCAGCGGTGGAAAGAGAGAGAGTGAATTAACTTTTTCTGCAGCTGTTGTCTGTGACTGTTTTCCTTCTCTGGCTCGGGTAGCTTACTGGCTTTGAGATCTGCCAAAAGTAAACTTAGTCTCTTCATCACTCTCCTCCCAACAACTCGATCTAATCCTTTTTTAAGTTTGAAGATTTTTGTTTTGGACTGACCTGCCGTTTAAAAACGAGTTGGATATCATGATTTCCCGCGTTTTGTCTTTGGAGTCAGAGAAAGGTAAAAAAAATCGACAACCAAATTCGCTGATTAACCGCACAGTAATCAGACTTAACGGAAGAATACTGTTGAGTCGGTGGCCCGGTGATCCAGTGAAGAAATCAGACTTCATTTCTGAAATTAAAAAAATATTTTTTAAAAAATATTAATCAAAGATATTAAAAGTTAATTTAAAAAAAATAATTTAATAATAAAATTTTTAATAATATTTAAAATAATATTTTTTTTTATAAAAATATTACCTCCTTCAATTCTTATGTATCTCTTTTGATTTTTTTTTAATTTAAAATTATTCATCACATATAAAAAATCAAGAATATTAATTTTTATTTTTATTAAATATAATAAATATTTATATAAAATTTTAAATAAAATAAAAAATAATTTAGCAAGTTATTAATATATTATTATAAAAATAAAGTTATTCAATTATTATAAAATTTAAATATGATAAATAAAAATAGACCGTTATTATTTTTTAGTTAAACTTTAATGCCAAATAGACTGGGAACTCGGCCAACTCATGTTAGCATTTGGGAAAACAAATTTGGTTGGAAATTGATCACTTCGCGGGCATTTCTCATTTCATAAAAGTAGTGTACATATACCCTCCTTAAGCTTTTATATAGGTGAAAAGTTTTTGGCAAATCAAACTGGAAATTTATAATGATTAAATTTGATACAGTTGAGGAATATTACCACGTTAACACACTAGTAGAAACGAAACGACAGTTGGAGAAAACTTATATACAAGGTTAAGAACTTTTTCCCCTACATAGGACAATAAAATTCCCTAATTTTTAT
Organism: Hevea brasiliensis; assembly: GCF_030052815.1. NCBI lineage: Eukaryota > Viridiplantae > Streptophyta > Magnoliopsida > Malpighiales > Euphorbiaceae > Hevea > Hevea brasiliensis. The sequence goes on along the minus strand of NC_079505.1, from coordinate 84,767,300 downwards.
GCTTTTTTTTTTGTAAATTTTGAATGATTAATGATTAAAAATAGTATCTATTAAAAAAGATTAAAAATACTATTTATAATCTCTTATCATTTTATTCTTTGTCTGAATGTTTACTTGTGTTAGAAAATAAAGAGAAATTAAAAAAGAAAAATGAAGAAAAAATAAAAAAATAAAAATTTGATTTTAATTCATATTATTTAGATAAATTATTAAAATATATACAAAATAATTTTTCTTCTAAAAGAAAAGATGAGAAATAAATATTATATTCTCACAATCTCAATAGAGTCTTTTAAAAATTTGAGAGCATTTAAATATTTTAATACTAATAATATTTATTTCTCTCAAATTTTTTATTTTTTATTTAATTTTTAAATAAAAAAATTTAAAAATATTATTTATTTATTTTCTTTTTTTATTTCCTCCATGCAAACAGAGGGTTAATTTCCATCAGTAGTATACACACTCTCGGCCCAACGGAGGAAACGGGCAATGGGCACAAATCAATGATGCAACGGCCTGAAGTAAGAACCACAATGCATATTGATATGTGGCATTGGCCCAAGTGCTTGAAGGATTTGCGCATTTAGTAAAATAATTTACATATATCATTTTCCTCTGCAAAGTGAAACCCAACATGTCATGATGGCTTGGTAAGAAGATTTATAGATGAATAACATTGGTAATAAAAGAAAAAAAAACCAAATGAGAAACTGAGTAGTAGAGAACTGAAAACACAACAGACAGCATTCGTCCAAAAGTTCTGATCCAACACGTTAATAGAGAGCCCATAAGAGAGTCAGAGAAGCATGGAAAGTCAGCACCAAGTCAAATGGTTACCTTTTGGATTCAAACATTAGCATGCAGTAACACAAATTTTTTAAATTTTAAAGATCATGAGTATTTACTGCACTATTACTAGCTTTGTCTTCCTTTTTCGACCCTCACATCTATAGGAATCAAAACATGCTGCTTAAGGATATTCTCCTCTCTGCATCTCTTTCAATTTTGACATTGAAAACAAAAAATAAAAAAATTAAAGGCAAGAAAGAATTGGTTTGCTTGGAAGACGAATTCATCTCTCTCGACACCTCTCGGAATTTCTACATCACTATCATAATAATTGCAGGGAAATTAGACCAAAGGAATGATGTAATCAATCAAACAAGAAAAATCATCAGTATCATGCAGATATATATATATTTTTTTTTAATATGCCAAACTTGCAATAAAAGCTTATAAGAGCAATAGTTACAAACTGGGTCTACCATTAACAAAGACAAACAAAAGCCCACACTATGTGGCAACAGACAAGCCCATCAGACCTTACCAACCCAAACCCAACCAATCAACCCACAAATCAATCCATCCCCTTCTTAGAAACCCTACCAAAACAAAGAAGAGCTTAACCAGTGACCCACCTTCGCCTTCTTCCACAGCTTATCATTGCCAGAAAGTCACCCATCACAACATAGCCTCTCCCTCACAACGTTGATCGCCATTTTCTCCACAAAGCTCTGCTCAGCTTTGCCACGACAAAAAGGCGCTGTCATAGTGCTTTTCAACCCTCATAGCCATTGGGACAGCTTTCCCAGTCGTAATGTAGAAGCAAATTCCGAAGATGAGAAATAGCCAAATCAAGGAGAAACGTCTTGATGCTCAGCACAGTCGCAAACCCAACAGCAACCAACGCCTCCAACATTCAATCAGCCATCTCAATAGCTGGCCTAACACAACAAGTAACAAACCATACATAGGTTTTCAAAGATAGCTCTCACATTTTACCGCACCAGCAAAAACTAAAAATAAAAAATATGCATGCCGAACCCAAGGATGAGGGAGATGATATGAACTTATTTAACTCCACCTTAAAAACTAGCTTGTAAGGAGAGGTTGCAAACCCGTACATATAACATTCAAGACCTCCCTCGCTAACCGATGTGAGATGCATTATTCCCTACCTCCTTAGACTGTATGTCCTCATTCAGAGAACCGTGACCATTGCCCACCAATTAGACAAGATGAGGCTCTAATACCAACTAATATGAACTTATCTAAGTCCATCTTACAAGCCAGCTTGTAAGAAGAGGATTGCAAACCCATATATATAACACACGAAACTTCCCTTGCTAACTGATGTGGGATGCATCAGGAGAGCTGCCTGAAGCCTGTCTAGAGAGACTAACAACAAATGCTTCCTTTCCTCGAAGGGCAGGGAAAGCAAGATTGAAACTCCTCAGCAGTACCGAGAGAAACCCAAGCAGGCAAAAAGTCGAAAGAAAAATCTCTCTTAAAACAAGAGAGAGAAACTCCTCTTTTTTAAAAAAAAAAAAAAAAAAATCCATTCATGCAGTTTTCTAAGGTTAATGATTCATGCAAACTCGATTACTTAAGAAAACTTACCGAAAGTATGACATACTCCATGTTCACAGATTTACAAACAGCATGCCATGCAAAAAACTCAAGGTCCTTTGCCAATTGTTCTGGTTTTTGGAAAAGCACCCATTTCATTAGCTTAATCAGATATTTGTGAACCAATGATAGTACATCTGGTAAACACATTCCTCACCTTTGAACAAATTGTGTTCATTAAATGCATAATCATTCTTTGTTATATCTAATAAGTACTATAATAATATGCAATGGGGAACTGCAAGGGACAACTGACGTCCCTCTAAATTTGTAGGACTGGACATCTGTAATACACTACTCACGCTCAGGGTTAGACATCTAGAGTGTAAAATTTGTAAGACGACATTGAGACTAGGGGTTGACTTTAATATTATGAAGCCCAACTCTACCCAAAAGGCATGAACAATTTAACTGAGTCATAAGAAAAACTTTGCTACTTACGTATCTTAACAGATTTCATTTTCAAACAAACATTATATAGTTTTGCCACCAAAGGTGATTACCAAACTTCACTCAACAATTGAAATTGCTTCCAAGAGTCCAAGTGACAGATGACAAAATACATAGCTAAAGATTTACATGTCGCATGAAATTTATCATAAAAATATGTAAAAGAACAGATAAATAAGGACAATTGATAGGAACATTAGCAATTCTTAGTTCCTTACATGAAAAATTGTAATAAAAAAGTAGTTAAAAACATTACCTGCATATTTGAAGGCCAAATCGGCAATGCAAGCAATTATTGGTTCAGACATATCCATTCTATTTTCTTTGCTGCTCAAAATGAACGATGCAAAACCGGTGAAATTGTATCAGGAAAACAAATCCACTCTATTGCTAAGACAAATTAATGAAAATACAGGTAAAGAGTATTAGGTTAAGAAATTGAACCTTCTGCTTCAGCTATGGAGATTGTAGAGAGCCTGAAACGGTCACGAAGCAGTTCGCTTTCCGAATCTTCGTCTTCTCTCTCCGCATCGCTTCCATGACCTCCTTCCATTTTGATCTAGGGTTTGAATTACCCATCCCTAGGTCCATTGTAAGAAAAAGGGGAACTGAGAGCTGTTTCGTTTAACCGTTAGTTTACGGTTGTTATTGTTAGTAGCTAACTAATAATTATATTTAATTATTATTATTAACATGCAATATGATTAATAAATGTATGTATTATATAATTTATTTTATTATTAAAATAAATATAAAATTATAAATTTATTATATTATATTATTTATTTTATTATTAAAATAAAAAAAATATTATTTTTTTAAAATAATTAATAATTATTATTATTAATAAAAAATTTATAATTAATTTTAAATTTTTGGAGATAAATAAATATTTTATGTTATTAATAAAAAATAATTTAATAAAAGTTGAAATATGTTTATTAAAATTATAAAAAAGAAATATAAAAGTATTAATAATACTAATTTTTAAATTAAAATTTAAAAATATAATATGATCAAAACAAATAATAAAATTAAATAAGTTATATAAATAATAAAATCAAATCAGCTATTGAGAAACAACTTTAAAAATAGAATTGATATAAACTGTAACTGATGGATAATATATCACCTACCTAAAAGTTATTTATTTTATTTTTTTAAACTTACTAAGGACTTATTTGATTTAACTGTTAAATACAATTGATAATTATATATTTATCGATAGTTGATAGTGAATCGATTATAGCTGATTTATGTTAAATATTTGTTGATTCATGTTAAATGTTTGTTAAAACTATATTTGATTGTTGGTGATGAATAATTTATTTTATTATTGAAATAAATATAAAATTATAAATATATTATATTATTTTATTTTATTATTAAATTAAATATACAATCATCTAATTAATATATTATATCATTTATTATATTATTAAAATAAAAATATAATTATTAATCTATTATATTATATTATTTATTTTATTATTAAAATAAAAAAATAATTAAATTTTTTTAAAAATAATTAAATAATTTTAAAAATATTGATAAAATAACAAAGTAATTATCATTGATAAAGGAAAAATTTATAATTAATTTTAAATTTTTATATATAAATAAATATTTTATATTTTATGTTATTAATAAAAAATATTTTAATAAAAATTAAAATATGTTAATTAAAATATTAAAATTATAAATAAAAATATAAAAATATTAATAATATTAATTTTTAAATTAAAATTAAAAAAAATAATATGATCAAAATAAATAATAAAATTAAATTAGTTATTGGGAGTTGATATAACCTATAACTGTTGAGTATCGTATTACTACTAAAAATTATCAAATTTATTTTTTAAATTTATTAAATATTTTGATTTATATGGTTGGATGCTTGTCAATTATTAATTATACTTAGTAAATCAAACAGTACGGAAAGCAGTTTAACAAGCCGTTTGGTTGGCACGAGATAAAACGCACGAATTATGCACCGTTTCGATTGGCAAGGGCCAAGGGCCCAAAAGTCTTGACAAACAGAAAATTACAGGAGAAAGATTTTCTTTTCTCATCAACTAACTTTGACAAAAGAATTGGCTTTAGAATATAAGTAAACGTAAAACGCTTACACGTATGGCTTGCCAGTCCATAGTCCAAGACTTGGCCCATATTTAGGCCATAAATCAAATAAGGAACATATATCTTTTGGTAACGGGTCATGGCTCCAGTGTTATATTTGCCCATAGCAGATGCCTAATGTGGAAGGATGCGCGCAAAATTTCAAGTAACGGATCAAAAATTGCAGAAACCAACCCCCAAAATCTAGATAGCAATAAAAACCGCAAGGACATTCCATACCATACCTTAGCATTAGTTTCACAATAATGTAGATCATAATGGATGCAACTATTTCCAGGCTGGTAATCTCCCAACCTGATGAACCCTTGGAAAGTTGATCTTAAAGCCCAAAACAAGAAAGTGATGCCTCTATTTGGACATTCCATTAGGGTGGAGTTTTTTTTTCCATTTGTGCTAGAAACTTCATCAATTACAGAAAATGTTTAGGAGGTACTGAGCTCCTATTTAACGGGGCAGGTGAAGTTCTCCTGCCCCATGAAGTTGAATACACTCTTTTAGCATTACTGGCTGTCAAATTGTGTGCCCCTGCTGGAGCACATTTGTCATGGCACCAGACTCTATTGATGCACAACCGTTTACAACACTACCTGAACCTGATAAAATTCAAAAACATCATGCACTTGATGCCATTTGTAATGGATTTAAGGCAACAAGACACCCTCGATGGAGTAAGGAAGAAACATTTGTCCTCATTGAGGGAAAGAAGGTTGTAGAGAATCGAGTTTGCAGGGGTCGTAGATCCACGTCAGCCTTGGGGTCAGATCAGATTCAACCCAAGTGGGATTCTATCTCATCATATTGTAAACAGCATGGTGTGAACAGAGAACCAGTGCAATGCCGGAAAAGATGGAGTAATCTGCTTGGTGATTTTAAGAAAATCAAAATTTGGGAGTCTCAGAGGCTAGATGCAGATGAAACATTTTGGAACATGAGGAATGAAGTAAGGAGAGAAAGAAAGTTGCCTAGTTTCTTCGACAGGGATGTTTATGACATCTTGAATGGAAGATTATTTGCTACTGAAGCAATTCCATTGACCCTTGTTACAGTCAAGACAGAAAAAAACACTGATGGAGATGAAGCGGCAGCAGCAGCAGCAGAGGAACAGGAAGAGGAGGAGGATGAGGCAGTTTTTGACAGTGGTCAGAATGCTACATCAGATTGTTTATTTTCGGATTTTGAACAATCAAGGCAGGATGAAATTCGCTGTAGCCTTAAGAAGGAAACCATTGCAACTAAGGATCTCAGTAGGACGCAGCCTATTTCTGGTAATCGTGTACCAAACTTATGTTTCCTCTTCATTTTTTTCATCTTTATTTGAAGAAAAGCAAATTCTCTATATTGATAATTTACACTTGCTGGCTAGTGATTTGGGTTGGGGAGGTTCTAACCCATCTGAATTATTTTTGAGGAATTAATCCATCTAAATTTTAATATGCTGAATTGTAAAAATGTCTTCAATTACCGTTCTTGAGGCCCAAAACTGCAAACTTGTTAAAGAGTAGCATTTTATCGTTCCAAAGAATTCCAAGGTATGTCCCATTGATCTGCGCTGGCAGGTGGCAAGCTGTATTTGCTTCCTCTCTTTATCGTTAGAATGCAAAAAACTCATGTTTTCAGAAGAGCAAGGCTACGCATAAATTTCTTACAAACTTGCATTCATATCAGCATAATTAAATATTTATATGGAAAAATATAGTGGATGCTGTTTCTGTCAGTAAAAGAAGATAGTGTAAAAGAATCAATGTTCTACTCTCCTGCAGGCACAACCAAACAAAAAAATCCAGATTCTACTACATGGATGGGATCTACATCCCAAAAAGAATGGAAGAGGAGGAGATTATCATCAAATGGATATGAGGACACCAATCTTGCAGATCAGTTGATCAAAGTTTTGGAGCGGAACAGCAACATGCTAAGTGCTGAATTAGAAGCTCAGAACATAAATTATGAATTGGATAGGAGCCAAAGGAAGGAGCATAATGATAACTTAGTTGCTGTTCTCCATAAACTCACAGATGCTCTAGTAAGAATTGCTGAGAAGTTATAAAGAACTCAATGAAACACAGATTTTTATGAAGCTAGGGGCACTGTAGTTGAATATTATTAACCTATTGATGCATATTGGACTACCTTTTGGTTTCTGCTTCATGTAAAGAAACAATATGATATGTATCAGACAGTTTTTATTCCTGTTCCACTTAATGCAAGTGATCTTCAAGCATTAAAAATTTAGCTAGATTATGTAAGTCTTGAAACAAAATATGATCAACAACTTGCACTAGATTTCTTAAGAACCACCAAGAAATTAGACATGGTGCAAAGGCCAGAAGAAAGTTGACAGGGAAGCAAGGATGGATGTTCATGTTATGAATTGATAACCAAGACAATGATGAAGTTAAAGATGACCCTGACCCACAAGACTTTGTGAAGTTGAATTAGATTTTAGATACATAGCGACCTAATATACACTAAGGATACATAAAATAGAAGCGTATGATGACGAAACATATGGAAAATTCATGGCTTTACAAATTAATTACGAACTTCTTTCTAGCAACAAGATAATAGACTAAAAGTTTAAATCTACCCCCTCTTCCTTTTATGCAGGAACAGCTTCAACAAGCCTCGCAAAATAAAATTGTGTAGTGATCAGGCCTCTATTTCTTATCCTCCACCCAACCTTCTTCAATGCTCTCTCCACATCCGCCTCTGCATGTAGATATGCTCTCGTTGCCTTTGAAGGCCCGGGAAACAACTCCCCTACTCTCTTTAATAGATCATAGTAAAATGTCCTTGGTGCAAAACTCAAAATCAGTCGATTCTCTGCCAAAGATGCAAGATGGGCAATCATCCCATCTGCTTTACTCTGTGGGTAATGTATCAAAACGTCTAGGCATACTACAGTTTCATACTTCCCATCTAAGCTCTCTAGATCCTTCACTTCAAATTTCGGCAACGCAGGTGCCGCATTTTCACCGACTGCTAGAAGCTGCTCTTTTGCCTGCAAAATATTTGGAAAATTTTATCACTCTACCGTTTAATGTTTTCCGTAATTAACAACAAGAAGAAGACGGACAACTTACTTGCTTCTCAGCCTCCGCCACCATAGCAGCCGAGATGTCGCTTGCGGAAACAATCGCTCCTTCTTTGGCCAAGGGAATCGCGAGAGAACCTGTACCACAACCTGCGTCACAAACAGTGACTCCTTCCAGTGAACCTTCGTCTTTCAACATCTTCAATACATTCTCCACCGTCTTCGAGTGGCCCAGCCTAATGTCGAGCTGTACCCGATTAACGTCATCCGTCTCTCCGTAAATCTTCTTCCACCGCTGGAATCCGGAATTGTTGAAGTACTCTTTAACCACCTCCTTATCGCCGCCCCCGACTTCCTCAGCCTGGAGTCGGCGCCGACGCTCGGGGTCCGTAAGGGAGAGAGCGGCGGCTAACGCAGCCACAGAGCCTCCACCAATGACGGCGAGGGTAGGGCCATCAAATAAGGATAGGTCGGTGGCGGAGGCCGTGCTGAGGGAAGGAATGCAGGCTACGGTTACGGTTCTGGTCGTTTTTGGTTTGGAAGAAAGACGAGAGAATCTAGGTTTGGCAGCGCGGAAGGTAGTTGGAGCGAATAGGGGCGACGCATACGCCATTTTAGTATTTCTCTCTCCGGCCGGCGAGGAGAGAGTAGCCAGACTGACACTTGAAGATTGGGGAGGTAGTTAATTGGTAGTGTTCTGATTTTATTTATTTATTATTATTATTATTTTTTTATCATACTGTGTGTACCGGATAAGATGGGTTATCGTTCCCGATTCCCGTGGGTCCCACTCTAAGCTTTGCGTGCAGTGCACTAGTCAAGTAGTCTCGTGTACGAGTAAGCAATTTACTGCCTCACTGTTACTGTGCTAAAGCATGGTTAATGGTACCTTCTATAGCGGCGCGAGGTGGTTGCCACCCCCCAACTGACGGAAAATGGTTGCCCCTCTGTTCCCGGCGTTCTAACCGGAACTAACTCGGAATGACCGAGTCTCCGGTGGACCGGTAGTAGCTAGAGTATAGACTAGATAAGCTCAAGTCTTGTTTCTACTTTCCAGTCAACAATAGATGACAAAACTTGGCCATATTCATTTTAAAGACCAAAGGATTCTGCAGATGATTCCAAAGCAACCCATTTTTTAATTATTAATTTTCTTTCCCAAACCCTAGCTGGCTTAGCTAGCTTCTTTCATTTCCTTTTGAAAGTGATGCTTTGTTCTGTATTTACCGACAAAATTCACTTACTGTGATCAAAACAATAAGCAGCAGAAGGAATTTCCGAAGGTGTCTTCTTTGATATTCGCTTTTGTTTCCATTGCTATTTATGTTATTCTACTGGTTCTCTCCCTTGGATTTAAAGGGACTCAGTTTGATCACTCAAACAACCATCAGGATGGCAATTCAAGCATGCTTCTTGATCATATTATTAAGCGTCTTGTGTGTGGATTCCAAGTATATTGCTTACAATACTACGTCCAGCGTTGTTCCTGGGAAGATCAATGTTCACTTAGTGCCTCATACGCACGATGATGTTGGCTGGTTAAAGACTATTGATCAGTACTATGTTGGATCTAACAATTCCATTCAGGTCTTTTATTCTTTTATTGGAGTTTTGGAATTTTATTTCAATGGTTTATTTCAATGGTAAATAATCTGTTTCGGTTTCTAATTCACTTGATGAATATTATGCAGGGAGCATGTGTGCAAAATGTACTGGATTCTTTGGTGCCAGCATTGCTGGCAGATAAAAATCGCAAGTTCATATATGTTGAGCAGGTTTCTGTTACACGTTATTAATATGGATACTTATCATTTTTTAAGGCATCAAATTTGGCAAGGAAAAAAGTTTACATTTGTTTTAAAAATAGCGTAAAATAAAATCCATTAAAACACCTTTTGCCCGCATAATACAGGCATTTTTTCAGCGTTGGTGGAGAGACCAGAGCCCGGAAGTTCAAATTATAGTCAAGAAGCTTGTCAGCTCCGGCCAACTTGAGTTAATGTAGTGTACAGTATATACCTCCACAGCCTTTGTTTTTCTTTTCCTTTTTTTTTGCTTCCCCCATTAATTACATGCAGGATTTAAGTTGTATCAAACTCGATTTCAATGTTCTTATGGACTCATTTGAGCCAATATATTTTGTTACTTTCGCAGATTGGTTTGTAGAAATGGAAACTGAGGTCAATTTATTAGTGTTTAGAGCTTCATGTTGGAGATGTATTATTATTGGAAATTTTTTGGCGTTTTTCATTTTGGTTATGGGTTTTCAGTTTTTGCTTTGCAGAAATGGGGGCATGTGCATGCATGATGAGGCGACTACACATTACATTGATATGATTGATCAAACAACCTTAGGGCATCGATTTATCAAAGAAGAATTTAATGTCACACCAAGAATTGGTTGGCAAATTGATCCATTTGGACATTCTGCAGTACAGGCTTATCTGTTTGGGGCAGAGGTATCTTTTCTCTACAGGCATGGTGTCAATCTGGCCAATGGTTGAACAATAATATATTGGATGTAATTCAGTTGCTAATGATTCTGGGAAATTCTTTTGTTGAAATGATGAGATATTGGACCACATAATTTGGAAGTTAATTTAGAAAAAGAAGGCCCTTGAAGATACACTTTCACGCGCATCATCTACTAATTTATTTGAAACTATTGATTGTTGGCTCAGGTTGGATTTGACTCTATTTTTTTCGCTCGTATTGATTATCAAGACAGAGCTAAAAGGAAGGATGAGAAGAGTCTTGAGGTTGTCTGGCGGGGGTCTAAAAGTCTAGGCTCATCTGCACAGGTGAGTATTTCTTAGTATTTCATATTTGTTTAGGATGCAATTGAACTTTTTTCAATCAAATGTTAAAGAAAAGAGTGTTAATCTTTTCTTTAGTCTATTTGTTATTTAATTGAAATTTTACTTTATTATCCATTTTGTGTTCTTGATGACACATTGTGTATTCTCTTACCAAGTTATTTTCTTTTAGATATTTGCTGGAGCATTCCCTAAGAATTATGAACCTCCAAGTGACAACTTCTACTTTGAAGTTGATGATGAGTCCCCCATTGTCCAGGTAAATCAATAGCCTAGCATTGTTGGTATATTTGATGTGTTTTGTGGACTATGTGACTTTTTTTTTTTGTTGACTTGAAGGATAACATCAATTTGTTTGATTACAACGTCCCTGATCGTGTGAATGATTTCGTATCTGCTGCACTGTCTCAAGTAAGATCATGATGCTAATTTACTTAATTTCCTTCCAAATTTATATGACCATATTCTTGAGGGTTCTTATGGGGTTCAATATATCATCCAATCAGAGATGCTCTTTAAAGAGATTTTCATTTCTTATGTTTTTTTACTGTTAGAAAGGTGGATTTGCAAGCTAAAGAAAGAGATTGTGTTGAGGGATATTTGGAAGGAAAAAGTTGAAATCTGTTAAGGCATATTACAGTTGCTTTTTGTCTACTCTTTTCCAGGCTAACATAACTCGGACAAATCATATCATGTGGACTATGGGGACAGATTTCAAGTACCAGTATGCTCGCACCTGGTTCAGGCAGATGGACAAGTTTATTCATTATGTGAATCAAGTTAGTGTTCCCTGTGATTATGGTCACACCTAAAATGGTTTCTTAAGTGGTGCTGATGTTGCATTTGATTGCAAAATAGGCACAATCTATGCTATTTGTTCAAGTAGAAAATGGGCATGTTCATATAACATTTTTATGAAGAGTTATGAATATAGTTGATGCAACATTCTAATGGTTGAATAAGTTTTTTGATAACAGCTTGTACTTATCTATTGCATGAGCTACCATCATTCTTTTGAGTTTTCTCTGTCAGGGATTTCAATTTTATCAAGATCTTTTGCATTTAAATCAAGGAATCATTAGATCTTTGTATTTTCTGTAATTTTCAATGTTAATGAAAATACAAGATTGGAATGTTTACAGGATGGGCGTGTGAATGCCTTATACTCAACACCATCAATATACACTGATGCAAAATATGCAGCAAAAGAATCTTGGCCGCTCAAGACTGATGACTACTTCCCGTAAGTTCAAAATTTGGAAATCACATTTTTAGCCGTTCCTATAAGTTGTTACAATTTGACTGTTGAAAATGTCAGATATGCAGATGAGGTAAATGCTTACTGGACTGGATTCTTTACGAGCAGGCCTGCTATCAAAGGTTATGTTAGGACAATGAGTGGCTACTATTTGGTAAGCTTTATATGATTAGTTCTTGGCAGAATTTTGGATAAATGATGTTTATTGAGCACTTGAATAAAAACAGGCAGCGAGACAATTAGAGTTTTTTAAAGGGAGGAGTAAAGCAGGACCAAATACAGATTCTCTGGCTGATGCTTTAGCAGTTGCTCAACATCATGATGCAGTTAGTGGAACAGAGAAGCAGCACGTGGCTGATGATTATGCAAAACGGCTGTCAATAGGATACAAGGAGGTTTAACTTTGATTGATCCAGTATTTTCTTGGTAGCTTCTGTCATTCTGCTTTACCTCAATTCCTTAAAATCTAATAATGTCTCTCACAGGCTGAGAAGGTAGTTGGAGCATCGCTGTCGTGCATAGCAGAGTCTAAGTCAAAAACTGGTTGCGCAAATACAACTATCAAGTTTCAACAGGCAAATACTAACAATGCCTTTTACATTTCTATAGATAGCTATAGTTTTAAGTGTACAAACAGTTATAATACTGACTGATATATATAAATATATATTTCAACCTGAGAAACTGATACATTAATATATTGTTTTCATTTTTTCTTTATTTCACTGTTTCAGTGTCCCCTGCTGAATATAAGTTACTGTCCTGGATCAGAAGTTGATCTTTCAAATGGAAAAGGCCTGGTATGAAGAATATAAACGAATTCTTGTTTCTTTTATTTTCTTTTTGGATGGATTAAAAAAAAAAAATATAAATTTTTTTGATCTTAAAATCGATCATCCTTAATGGATCTGCTTCTGTAGGTGGTGGTTGTCTACAATTCTCTGGGATGGAAAAGAGAGAATGTTATAAGAATTCCTGTGAGTTCTTATGTTTAGATCAATTTTATATCTTAGAAGTATATATATATATATATATAGTCCATCAAGTTTACATATGCTTCTTGAAGTATAGTCACCTATTTTTCCTGTGTTAAAGATGACCACTTCATTTTGTAATATTTAAATTTTCATGCTTATTGCCTAACTTGACACAGGTTATTAATGAAAATGTCAACGTCAAAGATTCTGTAGGAAGAGAAATTGAATCACAACTTCTGCCTCTACTGGATACCCCTAGAGGCATAAGAAACTACCATTCTATGGCATATGTAGGTAGCTCCCCAAATGTGACACCCAAGTACTGGCTTGCATTTTCAGCATCCGTACCACCTCTTGGTTTCAGCACTTACATTATTTCCAGTGCCACCTCATCCACTAAACGGGCAGGTCAGCATGGAAATATAACGTGTTTGAAATCCCATTCTTCAGTAGAAAATTGTGAAGTCAAATTCTCCAAGATATTGATGCCGGATGTGTGTTCAATTTGTCTGTATTATGATTACAGCTGCTGTTTCAAGGCAAAAAGTATACAATACAGAAGTGACTCAAAATGATTCAATTGAAATAGGGCCAGGAAACTTAAAATTAATATATTCTGGGAAAGAAGGGAAACTTACTCAGTATATAAATGGCAGAAGCTCGGTATGTGAAATTGGTTCAATTTTTATGCACATTTCCAAATAGCACGTTAACTCAAATGATGTACTTTATAATGTTAAAGGTACTTCTGTTACTCAAAACATGACTTTTTGATATGCCTATACTTTTTATTTGAAGGTCAAAGTATCCGTGGAGCAATTATATAGCTATTATGCTGGATATGATGGAAGCAAGGATTCTCAGGTATTAGTCCCTTCAATTAGGGCCTCTGGAATCATTGGTTCTTCACCTCTATTTTCTGTCAACTTTTTGGTCTGTACATTATTGTTGTGTGATTGCATATATGGAAACTATAAGTAACTATTTCTTGAACTTAACTTCTTGAAGGCTTCTGGAGCGTACATATTTCGCCCAAATGGTACATATCCCATCAACTCCGAAGGACAGGTATATATTGTCCTCTCTCAAGTGCTTGACCAAAAAGATTAACTTTCTCATATTCATTGTCAAACAAGCAACTAAGTGGTTAGACAATTTCAGGTTGCTTTCACTGTTTTACGAGGACCTTTACTGGATGAAATACATCAGAGGATCAGTTCATGGATATATCAGGTAGTTTATCTCATAAGATGACAACATTCTCTTGTTTACACTAATAGGCCCAGTTCATGCATTGCATATGATAGAGAAATGTAGAATCATATGCTTGACCTTGTATATGTATTTTCTCCTAGATGACAAATGTCAGAAATTTGAGAGATTACGTTGCTGATACATCTATAATTAACACTTGTATGAATAAACAGATAACCAGAGTGTACAAGGGGAAAGAACATGCTGAAGTTGAGTTCATTGTAAGCAGTTGAATTTTGTTCCCACTGTAAACAGTGTCTTTTGAAAAGCCGTTCGTTCATATGTATATATAAGAACTGTTTTTATCAACACTATTCTCAATTTCAGGTTGGGCCAATACCAATTGATGATGGAATTGGCAAAGAGGTTGTAACTAAGATCACAACAACTCTAAAAAACAACAAAACATTCTATACAGATTCAAATGGGCGTGATTTCATAGAAAGGGTACGCTGTTTCCAGTTCTGGTACACGTTGCTGGGAATATTTAATTTTGTGGTTGCATGTCTCTTAAAGAAATTATTCCTTTGCAGATTCGAGACTACAGGAGAGATTGGGACCTCCAAGTGAATCAACCTGTTGCAGGAAATTATTACCCTGTATGTTTGATCTTTAGTTTCAGCAACTATAATAATTTGCTGCAAAATTTTTTTCAATATTAAATGTGCTTCTGTCCCTTCAACACTCGATAGAAAAGTTGTGATTATGATTATTGAATCCTAGAAGAAGATCAATAAGAATGAAGAAAATGTCCTAACTTGTTATCCTAGCAAGGATAATAGCAAGCACTGCGCAATAAACAAGAATTTGGCCTCCTGATACTTGATAGTTCAAAACATCAATTTGAAGTTACATACATAGACTCAAACAAGATATATGTGTGTAGTTGATCATTCTCATTAGCACCAAATTACAAGTATTTTATTTGTCATTCAGATTAATCTTGGAATTTACATGAAAGATGATAGTTCTGAGTTCTCCATCCTAGTAGATAGATCTGTTGGTGGATCAAGTATTGCAGATGGGCAATTTGAACTAATGCTCCACAGGTTTTTTACCCCTTTCTTTTCTGGCGCCTGTTTCCCTGTTTCTTTCCATAAATTTGAGTTCCTACTTCTGAAGTTCATCAGTAAATATTATGTGACATAGCCTGGGAGTATTTACCTATGAGGTTATTTTTTCCCCATTTCTCATAGGAGATTATTGCGAGACGATTCTAGAGGAGTTGGAGAGGCACTGAATGAAACAGTTTGTATTCTTGATGCATGCACAGGATTGACTGTAAGCACATACTAAGCCGTTATATTTTCAAGGATTTGCTGATAACCATTATTTTGATTTTTTGGTACTTGATTTGTGACATGTAGCTTACTTGATAAACATATATCTACAGATTGTGGGAAAGTACTATTTAAGAATAGATCCTTTAACTGAGGGAGCTAAGTGGCGTCGATCATATGGTCAGGAGATATATTCTCCTTTCCTCTTAGCCTTCACAGAGCAGGTGAAAAGAAGACATTGAAGAATTCTTGTTCCTTTTTGTGGTCTACCTGTAAGTTTTATGTGCATATCCTTCTTTTGCAGGATGGAAACAATTGGACAAACGCTCACGTAACAACCTTTTCCGCAATGGATTCCTCCTATGTTTTACCAGATAATGTTGCAATAATAACCCTGCAGGTGTATATCTCTCTTTCCCTTGTTAGACAACTTTCTTTTGTTGCCTTTTGTTATTTCTCTAGATAGGAAAAGAGGGAAATAGTGAAGACAATTAGAGCAATTTGGTTGCCATGTTCCTTTTTTTCTTTTTTTTTTTTGGGTCTCTCAGAAGTCAGAAACATTGAATTGTTCTGAGTTAGGAAATTATTTTGGCAGACTGCTTTGGCAAGAGTGTTTTGATGACAACTTTAAAATAAACCTATTTATGAACCAAAAAAGAAACAGTTTTCTGAGTTTGAGAAACTACTTTCCAAATACTGTTTGAAGGGCTAAACTATCATGAAAACAAGAAAATAAAATGTTGTGAAAGATGATTTCCAGAGAACAGTAACTGCACAGTCATTCAGTGTTCTGGTGAATGAATCAGCACATTAGTTGGCTGGTGGGGTACTCTATACTTTCTAATTGAAATGACAATGGGAAGTTACTTTCATCTTAGGCCATTTGATATTTTGAAGATGAACATAATAAAGTTACATGAATGGTGCATTTTCAAGTTGAAGACTTTACTTTTTCTGTAACTCTGCAGGAACTTGATGATGGAAAAGTTTTGATTCGGTTGGCACACTTATATGAGGTTTGTAGTTTATCTTCCATACTTCTCTTGTTCAGTTTGTGTCTTGCTTTTCTGGTAACAACTTGGTCATGGAAAAGACAATTCAGAGAAAGCAAATTGGTTATTGATGCGACTGTGAGCCTCTGAAGACTAGTTAACGTGCCAAGTAAGCCTGTAAATAGAAAGAAATAGTGAGCTCGGTGGCCTTTTGGCCAACCACTCCAATGCTCAAGTTAGTGATGTGTGTTGAGAGTAGGTAGATTGAATAAAGAAAGCTTCTGTAGAAAATTTGGCTGGGTGAGTGTACCTGATTAATGATTGTTTCTCATATTTATAGACCAAAGGCTAAGTAGCCATTGTAGCTAGTCCCATGAATCTCGGATATGGGGTTAATATCCCAAGATATTCCCTCCTGGAGATATGATTTTATCTTTGATTGGCCTTGCTGATGCTTAGTAGAGTTGATGCTCGGCTTACCAGGTGAGCGTTGTCACTCTTTTTCTTTTTTAGCAGCCTTCTACTCGGTCTGAGTTCTGCTCGGTTCGGGTTGTCTGAGCATCTTTTGCTTGGTCTGGGCTGCCCACACAATCTCTTGCTTAGTCTGACTATTTGACTGAGTGCTGATAATTTGACTGCGACGTTGGACTTTTTATCCAAGCGCTGACCATTTAACTTGATTTAGGGCGGGATCAGTTATGTAATAGCAAATAATCTGAATGCATTCATCAATTACTCTCGCAGTATTTTAGTTATGGTTTTCTTTTATATGATTCTTAATTTTGGTGCTACTTCATGTTATATACCACTTTCCCATTATTTTTCTTTGCCAATTCATCCTAAAACCTTTGTTTCTTTTGATGCTTTAATTGCAAGATTGGAGAGGATAAGGATATGTCGATCACAGCAAGTGTACAATTGAAAAAGGTGTTCCCATACAAGAAGGTAGAAGAATGAGTTCCTAATATTAACTTGTTTTGCTTACAGCCAAGGGAAAAAAAAAACTGAATGCTTCTATCTTCGATGGCTACCAGATAAACAAAGTAACAGAGACAAGTCTATCTGCCAACCAAGAGAGAGCAGCAATGGAGAGGAAGAGGCTAATTTGGAAAGTAGAAGGTTCCTCTGGAGAAGAACCCAAGGTGGCTAGAGGAAGACCTGTAGATCCTGTAACACTAGTTGTTGAACTTGCTCCAATGGAAATCCGCACCTTCCTTGTAGATTTTTAATTAAAAATGATCAACCACAGGGTAGAAAGCGTTCCATTATTCATCCTAGTTCTTAGAGCGTTGATCAATTGACTATTAGCATACTGTAATGCTGCCTGCCACATTAATTCAAAGTAGCATTCAAGCCAATGTAAGGCGTGCGTCCTGCAGAGGCACAACAGCCTCGGTCCATGATTTGTTAATAAATTTGATGGTTTTGTTGTTATTTGGTTTAAAATAAAATAAAATTAATTTAAAAAAAAAATTATGAAAATTATAATTTGTCTCGCAAATTGTACGTAAAGTGATAATTTTTTGTATGCATTTATTTTATGAAAAAAATAATTATTTTTTATATGTCATTCGCAAATTGAATATGTATATACATATTCATTTTATTAATTAAATTTATTTATAATTAAAGTAGTGCATATAATAAAATAAGTTATTAATTTATTTATAATTGAATATTTTTATAGATAATTTTGTAATGCATATAATAAAAAAAAGTTACAATTTTAATTGGTGCATAATTTATAATTAATATAAAATAAGTTTTATGACATCAATATTATTAAAAATTTTCTTAATTTTCTACATATCATAAAAATAAAATATTAAATATCAATAAACCATCTATTTAATTACATCACCATATATATATATATATATATGAAATCAAGGAATATAGAATCACTTATTTAAATTAACATAAATTTCTTTGAATCTTTTAATTAATTTTTTTACTTAATTATTATAATAAAAATTTAATTAATTTCTACTCTTTTATAATAATACTCCATTCAATCACAATTGTGAAAAATAGGCTTATGTATAAGTAAATAAACTGTAGCACCTCCCCTCTCTCTTTCCTATTTTTTTTAATGTTAGATTATTTCATTTTAAAAAAGGAAATTCTGAACTTGATCCGACGCCGTATGGTTCCTCGGAGTTGGACGGTAGCGTTTTGTATTTTGTCACTGGCTCCCTAAAAACCCGAGCACAAGCGTAACTCACATAAACCAAGGACAGTACCGGAAGCGCAAGGCACCTTAGAAAGTCGCCGGTGCATTCCATCCATTACGGGTTGTAGGCGCCACCGTCTTAATCTATAGAAACAGGTTCTTCCGCACATTTCCTGACTACGTTTTTTCTAAAACATTTACCTCACCAATTTCAGATCTAATAATTCTAAAATGTTGACAAGATCAAATCTCCTTTTTTTTTTTTTGCTATTGATTTTTACCGGGCGGCGATTAATTTATTTTAGCGTGGCGAGGGTTCATTGGAAGGATTGATGGGGAAGGAGAGCGAAACTACGGACATGGAAATTGACGCTCCAAAATCCAATTCCTATCAGATCAATCCCAGATATTCAGTCAACGGTTATTTCCTCTTCATCTATTTTTAAAGTGGAGCGAATTTCTAGTCTCTTTTATGGATTCATATTTCTTTATATATGTTTAGTATTGGCTGATAGTTATGCACATTAACTGAGATATTGATGTGAATTTTAAAAATCTAGTGTTGCAGCTGCTGAAGTCTGCGCAGATGCAGCATGGGTTGCGACATGGAGATTATGCTCGTTATCGGTATAAACCTTTGCTTTTGGTCTAGTACTTCTATATGAATGTTGCTAATTTGGATGTTGTGTTTGAATTGAGTAATCTTATTCAAGCGCAGGAGGTATTGTACTGCTCGGCTCAGGAGGTTATATAAATCATTGAAGTTTACCCATGGACGTGGAAAATACACTCGTAGAGCTATAACTGAATCCACTGTTACTGAAGTAAGGTATGTCTTGTCTAAAAACAGATTTTATATGTTCTCATTTTTTGCTTGTACCTTTTTTCCCTCCTGTTCTTTCTCATTATGCTTCTTACAACTCTGCTGGAATGAGCTCTTCCCTGGTTGCTGATGCATCTGGGGTAACTTTTTTAGGAACTTGGCTTTCCGGTCTTTTTTTTTAGTAGCTGATTATCCATCGGACTGCGCAAGAAAAAAAAAAAAAAAAAAAGAGCTTCCTATCTATGTTGGGATTTATGCTATCAATGGTAATATGAGGGTGGTTTCAATGTGCATATCTGCACTACAAATAGCACGCCCTTTTATTTTACTTGATGCCAAGAAATTTAGGTCATATTACTCTTAAAGTAAGAGCCCAAATTAGTAAACAAATGATAAGTTCTTGTATTTGAAGAGCTCATTTCTCATCAGTCCCGTAATTTTGTTATAAGAATTAATATTTGTTCTGTTTAGAAATCCTTTTTGGATAGAATGGTGGTTAGTTTAGTTTACTAAATAAGAATTAACTCTTTGGAGTATCTATTAGTGTTAGTGTTTGTGAGATGGTGAAAGTAAAATTTTGTTTCATAGCCTTTCAAGTTTATGATTTATTTTATTTGAAAGAGAAATAGGTTTCTGCATCTGGTTCTTTATTCTGCTGAGAGAGCTTGGAGCCATGCCATGGAGAAACGACAGCTTCCAGATGGTCCAAATGGAAGACAACGCATATATCTGATTGGGAGACTGAGGAAAGCTGTAAAATGGGCTGATCAGTTCTCACGGCTGTGTGCTGCCAAGGGAGATTCCAGAACATCTTTGGAAGCTGAGGTGTGCCTTTGCTTTGGTTATTTCATGTTTTCAGTGTTTGGTCTCCCATATCTCATAACTATTGTAATACAATTTAATGCACTTTTTGAGGATATAGGGATTTTGCCATTTAGGATCTTTTTATTGGATTTGGATAATACTTCTTGTTAGCAATCAAAATGAATTTTCATAGTAAAGATTTTCTTCCGTGGTTGTGGACATGGCCAAGCATTCATGGTTGCGTCCTATTTTCTGTTGGCTAGTCTAGCTGTAATTATAGAATAGTTTTTATTTTTTTGGATGCATTTTTGTGAAGCTTTCAAAGCTACAATCATCATAAATGTTTAGTAAATTTCATTGTTGTTGTGAGTTCTCACCACTGGTGATGGATTCATGAGCAAATAAAAATTGTAGGGTACAATTATGCATTGGGTGTTTTAAGATACAAGCCTCACACATCTTAGGCGTCGGAATTTGAAAGTTCATTCTCTATAATTCCAGCTCAATTACGTCTTATTTTGGGGAGTTTGAAGATTCAAATGCAAATGTGAATTCAAGAGATAAAATCCAGTGATATACACTCTCATCTGTTTATCATTTTCTAATAGTGTTCACTTAGTCAATTGCATTATCATTTAGCACTATCAAATTGTATTTAATTCTTATATCTTGTTACTTGTATTTAATTCTTATATCTTATTACTACTGCTGAAGTTGTACTATCTATTTGGAATCTTCCTTTATATTGGTTAGAAGTATGATATGGCTTTTTCATTCTAAATTAACAAAGTTTTGACTTTGTAGGCATATGCTGCCTATATGAATGGCAATTTGTTGTTTGAACAAGATCGGAACTGGGACACTGCATTGAAGAACTTCATAAGTGCCAGGTCATTCTTCTCTCCGTCATATGTAATTATTATTCATTGCTGCTTTCGTAGTTGTAAAAGTTAGTGTGTTGTTTGCTCATTGAACTTTAAGAAGTAATGGGTTTAACTGCAAAAAGATATAGCACCCTTTAAGCACTTTTTTCTCCTATTTCCTAAATAGAGGATATATAGGAGACTATATCTTCAATTCATTTTTCATTTATTCCAAACAATAGGGTTCAATAGAATTTCACCTGGTTAGAATTTATTCCAAATATGTGAATTCTATTATTATAAATCAATTTAGTTGAATTCTGGCATGCTTGTTGCGGACTACCTTCGTGTTTTCATTTGTCCTATTGTGATCATCCACTTTAAATAATCAACATTAAATCTGTATCATAGACAATTATCCTCTCTTCTGATTAAGTTAACATAATAAGAAAAGAGGAAACAATGCTGAACCTGATGTTTAACATTAAACAGTTATATTGATTTATTTTGGCATATAAATTGGGTTGCTGCTTTCAGACCCTTTTATAATATTTCCAACATGGCTGCGATGGCTCTTCAACATTGTCAAGCTACAGTTGCTATTCCCCCTTTTTGTTAATTAAATATTGTCGTTGACTAACTTGATTAATTATATAGAGCTGTGTACGAGGAACTGGGAAAATATGGGGGCCTGGAAAATCAGCTTTTATGCCGTGAGCGTGTTGAGGAGCTGGAACCTAGTATTCGATACTGCCGGCACAAAATTGGCGGGTCAAATCTACAAACGTCTGACCTCCTACAAATTGGTGAGATGGAAGGTCCTGCATTGGACCTCTTCAAAACTAAATTGGAGGTGAGGCTGATTATTTTAGCAGGAATTAAAGCATTATATCTTTTTCCTCTTTTTCTTCTTCTTCTCGTCTTTCTTTCTTTCTTTCTTCTTCCTTTTTTTTTATATTGTAATTTCATTGATTATATTCTCTCGTCCTGCTTTAGTTGTCTTCAAAGCAGTTGGTCTGCTTATATTATATCCTTGTGCCACTTATTTGAAAATCTAATCCGTTTAGAAAGAACAGTACTTCATACTCATATCATAGATCCAATTATAAAGCGAATCTTACATTTTTACATTCAATCAACTCCACTTCAAGCCTTATTATGTTATACGATGCATATGGATGATTTTGTTATTATTATTATTATTATTATTATTATTATTATTATTATTATTATTATTATTATTATTCTGCATGGAAAATATATTAGCATATAGATGACTCTTAAATTTCTGGTTTTAAGTCTTCCTACTCTGTAAATTCTGATTAGAGAAATATTTTGCGAATATTTGTTTCTCTAATTATGCTTGCTCCTTTTTTTATTTTTTCCCAATTCCTTGTTTTGCAGGCTGTTATGGCTGAGGCAAGGTCCCAACAGGCAGCTTCCCTGACAGAGTTTCATTGGCTTGGTCACAAATTTCCAATATCAAATGCAAAAACTCGGGTTGCGATTTTAAAAGGTCAGTAACTTTTTACTAGTAGTAATGATTAGAGGGGTAAACATTGCTTCTAAGTAATATATTTACTATTTGATATGTAATTATCTTGTATAGCCTTTTCTTTTTAATTCTATTTTTTCTCTCACATCTTTTGATTAGCAAAAAAAATATCATTGGAAGGCACCAAGGAGATGACAGCCCAAGTACATAACAATATCATTTATAAGAAAAAAAGCGGGCAGTGGCAGTTCACATATCTACAAAATGTCACGGACTAATCCAAAAGTTCAATGGTCTTATAACCCCATTCATTTACTCTGTGATAGTATTTCTAGCAACATGGTTGGCTGGTTGTATATGGAATTTCTATCTCTATTTTTCAACCTATTTTTTACCTAGTCTATTTGACACTGAAGCTTGGTTGAGTAGGCGGTTATATTTGGTATATTTTTTTCTTATGGGAAAGTATAGCTGAAGCCAAGTAATCACAATGCATCCCTGTGGTTTTTGCTCAGCACAATCATGGATATGAAATTTGATTGTGTTTCTGATAATTACAAGAGTCTTCTGTTCTCAAGACCTATAGGAAAATGCTAGTATTTGGCACAAGCACCGTGTAGTTTGACATTGCTATGCTAGGAAGCATACAAGCTTGTATGCGTTGTCTTTATGTTATGATTGTATTGTGGACTTGCTTTCATTCTGTAATTGTGGACTTGAGGTGGTTACATGCACATTATAAATATTTCTTTGTTTCCCTTCAATTTATTTTATTGTTTGCTTGGCTAGTCAAGTTCTGTTTGTTGTTTGATGATCTCTTCAGCTCAAGAACTAGAGAAGGATTTGCACGGTCCTACTACCGATTCACTCCCAGCAGAGAAAAAATTAGTCATCTTTGACAAAATTTTTACTGCCTATCATGAAGCTAGAAGCTCCATTCGCAGTGACTTGGTATGAAATTTCGGCCAATTGTGTTACTAGATTTCATTAAAAAAATAGGAGCTTCTTTTGCTTGTTTTATTTTAACATCAAGTAGGTTTTCCCCTCCAATGTTTTCTTAGGCTTTTAGTTGTGTGATTCATTTTCTCCCTCCAATTTCCCAGACTTGTATTCCTGACACTTCGCATTTTCTAGGTCAGTGCAGGTAATGCCGACAGTGTAAAAGATGACTTAAGTGGCCTTGATAAAGCAGTTAGTGCTGTACTAGGACAACGTACAATTGAGCGTAACCAGTTGTTAGTTACCATTGCAAAGAGTAAACTTACTAGGCGCTGTGATGACAAAAATGAGAAAGTTGCCAAGCCTGAGGAGCTTGTTCGCTTGTATGATCTTTTGTTGCAGGTTAACAGTCTCACTCTACTATGTATTGTCAACATACTTCTCTTCATAAAAATATTGATTCAAGCTGCTGATTTTTGTGATGTATTCTGCTATTTATAATCATGTTACATTTGGCAGAACACATCTGATCTTTCTGACTTAGTTAGTTCTGGAAGAGATACAAAACATGAGGAGATTGCATTCTCTGAAAACTGTTCAGTTAGAAATTTGGCTTTCCGAGCTGAAAGGTTTGTACCTGAGCTGCTACTAATTAGATTGAATTGCAACTACATTTAAGTTTAGCTCATAGGTCATATCTGTCTTACTAATCATGATAAACCTTGTCTATTTTGGGGTCGGCTACTGTCATTATGTTCTATGATTTCACTCAAAGGATGTATCTTTTGTGAATGCATCATTTGTTACCATCCTTTGCCTTTGTTTAATCAGACCATTTTCTTAAATCAGTTGATTATTCTCTACCTGTGAGTCTTTGCCATGTGTGACTAAATTATTTTTGCCCGAATCTTCTTTATGTGTTTCTGTTGGCACTATACTTTGTACTAAATACTAACACTATCATTTTCATTTATGGCCTCATCACTGATCTTAATCAGCACCATCATGCCATTTCATTCTATATGAGGACATTTATGTAAAATTTTTTCTTCATAGAAAAAAAAGGAAGATGCCATTTGATAAGTTCCTTTTCTGTTTGAGACATAGACAAGGTGAATCATCTAGGCAAGTCTACTTCCACAAGTAATTTGTTTTAAGTAGTAAGAGTGCGATCTGGATTTGTACATTGCATTTTTTCAGGTTACCATCATGTAAAGCTGGTGAGGCAAATGTCTTGCTTTGTGTTGTTATTGAAAAAGCTTTGCAATTTATATCTATTAGGGTTTCTACTATGTAATTACTGGATAATAATATTCAGTGTCCTTTTTTTCTACTGCGGTTTTTTTCCTCTTTTTTTTTCCCATTTTCATTGGGTTTTGAAGAAAGGGATACCATAGCAATTATGGTCTCTTGCTTATCAAAGTGATTGAAACTAACCATTTTCACGATTTTGGGTTCTTAATCTTTCATGCTTCCTGATTTTTTTGCAGGTGCTTCTACCTAGCAAAGTCATACAGCTTAGCTGGGAAGAGAACAGAAGCATATGCATTATACTGCCGTGCTCGTTCCCTTGCTGAGAATGCCTTACAGAATTTTCAGCCTCTCAATAACACTGATGAGGTGATTCAGCCTAGAAAAAGGACTGTGACCCTTTTTTGGCAGTTCTGCCACAAAATTAATTGAAATTTCTTGTCAATTTTTAGTGCGAATCTAGATTCTTCATTGCATGGTAAATTCATCCACAAAAATAGCTATTAATGCTTCATGGGTGTAGGATTGTATTTGTGAGTTCTGACATATAACTTGTTCTATCTAATATTTGATTGCTTAATCATTTTGCATTACAGATGATGATTACAGAGCTGAAGACATTATACGATGGGTGCAGATCTAATAGTTGTATAGAGCATGCATTAGGAATTTTGGAGGAAGAAAAAGCTCCGGAGAACCTGTCGAAGAAAGTTTCTGCAATATCATTAAGCGGGGGTGACAAGAAGGTGCAATCTGAGCTTGATTCTATTATTTCTTTTAAAATTAACCAACCGTCTTTTATTCTTTATTATATAATTATGCAACAAAGAAGAGGACTAGCTTGCAGGAGGGAACATTGTATATTTGTATTTCAATTTATCTTTTCTTTTTGCCTTATTTTGATTATTATACATTGTTTGACTAATTTCCGTGGGAATATAAGATCACATTGTAATACTCTGAAGTTATCCTGACCTTAAATAGTGCCGAAGTTTCATGCACTGAGCAATCCCCACAGATGCACCTCATGCATCTGTGATGCACTTGATAGTCTTTACATGCTTGTCCGTTTGTTCTTATCATTCTAGTGCACAAATTTAGTTTTTTATTTTGTCAAATGCCTGAAAACAGGACCTTATCATACGATTTGCATTAATAATGTCAGTTCAATATATAAGCATCTTAATTGTGTGGTATTCCCCACGTCCAACATGGTGGGGTTTTTTTTTTTTTTTATTTAGGGAGAGAGGGGGAGGGGAGAGAGAGAAGGGGGGGGCGGGGGGCGCCGTGTACATTGATGTTCTTTTATACAAAATGATAGGAATATTATGGTCACTATATCTGTTATAGCAGATGGAAATTTTGATCATAATTATTATTGGATGCTTTAGAAGTAATACTTGTGCATGCCTTTGTATGTATCATTTTTGGCTACTATTAAAATGAGTTGAAATTCAGGGTAATTCTGAATCATAACATCTGTTATGCTGTAGTGACGTGTGATATTTGTGATTTATTAGTGCATTCTCTTTTGTAACTGAGCTTGTAGGAATTCACTGTATTTATCTATTGCATATTATCTATCCTAGAAGAGACAAGAGGACTGCCATGAACAACATATTTGCCGTACTTGTATCCAAGTTTATGTTCACTTGCATCTGATATTCATACACCTTACTTTGGTTTGCTTGCTAATTTAAATTTGTTAGGTGGAAAAATCCCTTCTTGAGAAACTTGATGCCTATGAGTCTGCAGTTGGCGATGCAAATGTGAAGGCTCCTCCTCGCATTGAAGTGTTCCCTCCAGCCTTCAAAACAATACCTCGAAATCCCATCATTCTTGACCTTGCCTATAATTATATTGATTTCCCATCACTAGAGAACAGGATGAAGAAGGACAAGAAAGGCTTCATAGGTAGGCTTTGGCGATGAGTTTTATAGGAGGCGGCAATAACTTAAAAAACTAGGAAAATAAAAAAGCAACAGGAATTCTGAGATGAGGTATTGGAGGCATTTGCTTTGTAGTTAGCAGTTGAGTTTTCAAATTATATTTATTTATTTCCATGATGGTATTGCCTTTGAATTTTTGGGATTTTTTTTTTTAAATGGGCTTATTTTAGTAAATTTTAACGAAAAAGATGAAGTGGAATAAATGTCTTGTTTGGTAGTGGGCTTGTGAAGAAGGTTTGGTGGTAAAAAAACAAAAAAATTATTTATTTCTTCAACGAAATACCCATTTTATGTTTACTCGGATAGATAAATAGAAAAAATAGAAAGGTTCAATTTTCAATTCTGGAGCTTTTACCCTTTTCTAGGGAGAAATGGGGAGAACCAGAAGCTTTGGAGCTTTTCAGATTAATATAATTGGTTGGCTCTCGGCATTTTTATGTGATATGGCTGGAATGCGTTCTACGAAATTGTTGTAGTCTTGCAGTCTGCAGAGGGTTGGAGAATTTGAGGATTGGTGAGAAACAAGACGCAACATTAGGCTTTTGCTTTGGAGAGCGCTAGAGTGATGGCTAAAAGCGGCAAGGGAAAGGGGCGTAGGAAAAGAAGTGTTGTGTTTGAAGATATTTGTATGTATGGTTTCTAATTGAGTTTGAAGAATTATACACTAACGCTAAGGATCAAGGTTTCAGATTTGGCTTGGTTTAAAACTCAATTGAGATCGAACTGATATAATTTTATTATTTATATTAAATTTTTTTAATATTAATATATCAAATTAATATTATATATCATTTAATAAAAAATTAAATTTATATAATATAATTAGTTATTTTTATAAATTTATATTAATATAAAACTAATTAATGAGTTCTAGCTTATTGACATTGAATTCGTCTTTAAAAACTAGCAAATTTTGATTTCTAAGAATAATCTAGACCAGCTTAAATCTCGAGTCCTTTTCATTAGAATGACCTGGTTATTGGGGTCTGAAGACGCTGCTATAGATGAAAATTTGGTTATTTGGTACATAAGTTAATAAAAAAAATAATTATATTACTTTCTACTAGCATAATTTCAATTTGTTGTTTGTCCATGGTCTGCAAATTTGCTTCAAAGGGTGAAACCATATTTTGTAAGGAATTCAGCCGGTTTACTTCCCCGTCACAAATTTGACATGAAGAGCCCTTGGTAGGACTCCTCATTATATTAATAGGACTTTATATTAAGTATGTAATAATAATTAAAAAAAATTGAAATTATTCTTCACTTGTCATGTTATATATGTAAAGAAGCATTATTAATAGGATAAAATTATATTTAATTATTACAAATTTTATAAATTAAATTTCATTTGTTTTATGAAAAATAATTCGTATAAAAACATTTTAATAAAAAATATTTTTTTATAAAATATTTTTATTATTTAATTATAATATTAAAGTAATAATATATATTTACGTTATATGTGTATAAATATTTTTACATTTTAATAAAATTATTAAAATATAAAAAATAAAAAAATATTTTCACATTTTAATAAAATTATCAAAATCTAAAATTAAAAAATAAAAAATATATTTTTTTATTTTCTTAAAAATAAAAGATATTTTATTAATTTTTTTCCTTAAATACCCTAAATGTTAAATTTTTTTTTTTCATAAAACAAACGTAGCTTATATAAAAATTTTTCAAATAGTTGGGCATGATATACTAAGATACAAAAGTTTAAAATTAAAAGATTTTACCCATAAAATATATATATATATATATATATATATATATATATATATATATATATATATATATAATATTAATCCAAAATGCACAACTAGAGCCATCAAAGTGGGTTAATTTTATCAATTGTTGACTTACTTATGTGCTTGCATTTTCTACATACTTCAATTTTAATTTATTTTATAAAAATTATTTAACTTTAATTTGAGTATTATTATAATTTTTGTGACTTATAATTTGAATTACAAAAATTTCTAAATTTTTTAAAAAATTCATAATAAATCATAAATTATGATTAAGTAATTTTTCTTTTAAACTTTTATAGTTAATATAAAAATTTATTTATTAATTTTTTATTTATTTAAAATAAAAAATATATTTTTAAAAATAGTCTAACATGTTTATATATGTTTGTTTAATTTATTTTATTAAAAATTATATAATTGTTATTATTTTCTTAAAAAAAATAAATAATATCATTTTTATTTTGTATTACTTTTTTATTCGATTTTAGGTTATATTTAAAGGACTCATATCTAATTTATCATAATTTTATGGATTTTATTTTAATGTTATGAGAAAAAAATTTAATAATATATATTATTTAATTTTATTTTAAAGGTATTAAACTTGAATTTTTTTTTTTACATATCGATTGATATTATATCATTTTTTATTCTTTTTTATATTAAAATATAAGAAAAATAATGCATTTAATTTTAAATTATTATTAAGCATATTTTATATTAAATATTATTTATATATTAAATTAAAGTACAGAGATTTATGATACAGATTAGATTAAAGTTGAGGTACCCTGTTTATAAAACCAAACTTGAGGGACGACACCCGACAAAGTGTAGAAAGAGAGAGAGAGAGAGAGAGGGGGAGAGCGCGCGCAATATTCTAAAAAAAGCAAGACCCGAAAGGGCGGCTTCGTGTTTATTTTTTAAGCGACAGCGATGAAAGTTCGCAAACAGAAAAGCTCTAATCTAAGCAAACCATTAAACAAACCTTCTTTAGTTCCTCCCTCCCTTACATTGCGCGCGTTTATCCAAAGAGAATTTTTCTCTTTCTCTTCTTTCTTTTTTTATTTTTTTCCTTCACTTTCCCTCTCCTCTTCGACTTTTAATTTTTCTGAGAAAACAGAAAAAACAAGCACCAAAAGGAACCATTACGAATTTGCTATACACAATTCAAAATGCATTTCGCCAAACTAGACGATTCGCCGATGTTTAGGCAACAGGTGCTTTTCTTTTATTTCCCTGCAATTATTGCTCAGTGTAATGCATTGATTCAACAGGTGCTTTTCATTATTCAATTTACTCTTATGGGTTCTTCATCGGTGTTCGCACAAAGCTATGCATCCCACATGCACACACAAGCATTTATCTATGTTATGAATGCATGTGTATTGAAGCATCCATAATCATGTATTTGCTCATGGGCGACACTTTAGCCTAGATTATTGATGGGCTGTTTGATCAAATAGATGCAATGTATGGAAGAAAGTTCTGAGCTATTGAGGGGGAGATGTTTAAAATTCATCAAAGGATGTCGAAAGTACACGTAAGTCCAAATTAATGTCATTAATCTATACTCTGCTTATAGTTTCACCAATGTAACTTCATATTCTTGCCTTTGAAATTTGAAGAGAACATCTTTTGTAAATTAGAATTTATCATTTTTTTCCTGATATTTAGTTATAGAAATTAATAATTAATAATATAACATGATATTGGGGAAGAGATAAAGATCAAAATATGCATCGACTAACAACAATGAGGACAGAAAGGCCCTTTTTGTCTTCTTAAGTCAAAAAACTTATCCCCTGGCAGTCCTTCACACTCATAAAACAATTAGATCTTTAAGAGAATGTCTTTGATGCTAAAAGGAGGGAGCATTACATTTTTAAGTACCTTTTTTTTTCCTGTTAGCTTCATGCTTTGAAGGATCTTATAAGTTTTGTTTCTCTTTGAACTTTCAGAGAAGGGCTTGGAGAGGGGTATGATGGGGATGTTGCTTTTGCAAGTGCTCTTGAAACTTTTGGCGGAGGGCATAATGATCCTATTTGTGTTGCTTTTGGAGGTATGTTGTTATGGTGTTCGCACCCGTGCCACACACCCCCACACCCACCCCCCCTCCCCCGGGCGGTTCTTTCCTTCTCTCTCCCCTTTCTAGTAAGGTTGATTGTGTCATTGTATCTAATTAGGCATGCATTTGTGCTTATTTTCCCCCTAATTGATTAGCTCTAAAAATCACTAGTGGAACCAACTGGTCTATGCAGTTGTTTGGCCCACATGTTTGTATTGCATGACACATGTAAATCTGTTTGTTTGAACTCAATTTGGATAATTATCTTATTAGGTTAGGACTTAAGTAGGTGAAACTTAGTGATCTATGTTTGGGCGTAGCATACTGCTTTGAAGCTTGTTTAAGATAAGATTAGGGTTAAAAGTACATCACTTGACAAATCTGTAGCGGATTGAGGCTTTTTCTTGTTATGGCTAGGTTGGTTAAAGCACTGCATGAGGTCTTAACCGGCCAAGATGAGATATCTTTTGTTACATGGCCCGTCGTGTATTTTATTTTCATTAGATTTTTTTTTTCCACTAATTTCACAGTGAAATCCTGTTTCACTGGATAGAAAATCTATGAATGTGAGTCATGTTATAAAAACCCTGGAACCAAATAAACAGCTCAATATTTTTGCTTCTAATATTTAGATTTTTTTTTCTGTTTTACCCAGGCCCTGTTATGAACAAATTTACTATTGCTTTGAGAGACATTGGGACATACAAGGAAGTTCTTAGGTCACAGGTAGAAAATTTTAGAGGAGTTTTTTCTTTTACCAGTGAATTATAGTGTGGAATATGGAGAACTATTGTAACTGATTTCTTTTTCTAACATAATTGGTTTTCTCAGGTAGAGCACATTCTAAATGATAGATTGCTGCAGTTTGTGAACGTGGACCTGCAAGACATCAAGGTACCATGTATTTCTTATGGAATGGATGCTTTGTTTTACACGTGTAAGGAGCCTGCCATTTTCTAGAGTACAGTATAGTCTAATAAAGGTTGCTTATTCTGTGTTGAAAACCTAGTGCTTTTGTTTCTGAAGATTATAGAAGTCTGAAATGCATTTTTTTTTTGCCACTATCTCATATGCTGTGCAAAGTTGATTCCAAAGTTGTACTTGAACTAGCAGTGACAGAGTTGAGATATTCAAGTGGTTGGCATGACAAAAGTTGCTTAAAGGGCCCATTTTTGTTATTTAGTTATATTTTTTAGGTCAAAATTTCATGAATAACTTTTCAAGTGATGCTTGTTCATAATCTGTGTTCGAACTAGGTTAATTAATAAATGTTTTTCCGCATTCCATTGTGCAACTCTTTCTGTACTTTGCATATCTAAACAAATCTTACTCTTAGCTACATGAAAATCTTGCCTTGGTGCAGGAAGCCCGAAAACGTTTTGACAAAGCTTCCCTCATATATGACCAGGTTGGTGTTGCATCTTCGAGTTCTATCATATGACTCTGAAGGCTATACATTTATTTTTGGTGGTTAATCTCTCTTGCAACTTTTCCACGATTTTCATTCCTTGGATTCCATGTATTTAAGCTGGCATTCTGATGTTTTCTGCCATACATGACTGCTTATTTTGATGTCGATGGATCTTTTAAGATGCTTTTTATCTTCCAGAATGAGAAGGAAAAACAAACTGAGGATTGGGGATTTTAAATGATTGATTTATATGCAATTCCTATCATGCAAATGGATATTTAAGAAGATGGTTTCAATCCAGAATAAGAAGGAAAACAAACTGATAGAATTAGGGATCTTAAGTGGTTAATTTGTATGCAACTCATTTCTTTTCAAGGTTGAAATCCTTTTAGAAGTTAAATAACTTGATTTATAAGTTGATTCCTACTAAATCTTGTTAAAATATTCTCTGCACCATTATGACAAAATGGTCTGGCATTTCCATTTTTAAATGTTGCTTCATTTTATGTTGTTTGATGTTTGTTAGGTATAAGTAACTGTATCCTAACACTATTTAATTTTTGGATTAATTTTACCAATCTCTTCTTGACTGCAATGCTTAATGCCAATGGCATTGACTGCAGGCACGAGATAAGTTTCTGTCATTAAGGAAGAGCACAAGGATGGATGTAGCCAATTCTGTAGAGGAAGTATATCCAATAGCAACCTACTTGTAGTTTCAACAGTACTATTCATTTTGGCACATAGATTATCAGGTAGTTCATTGTGGTAATCCTTCAATTTAGATTTAATTTGTAGAGACATTGCAGGAACTATACAATGCAAGATCCTCTTTTGAGCAAGCACGTTTTCACTTGGTAAGTTGATTTGTCCAAGAATAGTAGTTCAAATAAATCAACAATGCCGAAGCAATTAGGCAATAAATATACAACCTGTTTTTCTATTTCCAGGTTAGTTCTCTTTCTATTGTCGAGGCCAAGAAAAGATTTGAGTTTCTTGAGGCTGTTAGTGGGACAATGGATGCTCATATTCGATACTTTAAGCAGGTATCTTTTATGATCTTATGATGGTAAATGGCTCCTCCAGTGGTCTGGTACTGTATATGCTTGACTTCAAAATTGTTGATTCTTTCAGGGGTATGAACTTTTGCATCAGCTGGAACCTTTTATTAACCAGGTCTTTCTAATTCTACTTGCGTCCTGGCAAATTTTAGCTGGTCAATTTCAATTCTCAGCATAAAGAAAGCATAAATCTTCTTTAGAGCATAAATCGTTATAATGAACTGCTAAATCTTTCCTGGAATGAGAAAAGTCACTTGATAAATTTCTAAGAATAAGAATAATCTGTGCAATTTTCTACTTGTCACACCCTCAAAATAACTTTCTTTTCTTCAGAAGTCCTCCCAAATAACATTGCAATCTTTTTTGTACGCTCTGATAAGGATGCCTGCCAGAAATTCTAATTACTGTTTAGCTTGAAATGTTGGATGTCAACAAATAGTACCTAAAAACACCAGCATATTTTATCATAAGAATGATTAAGAGCAGGGTTTGTTTATTCATTGGGTCACATTGAGTGCTGTGAATCTGAGAAGGATTTTCTCACTGTTATCCACCTGGTAGCATAGCTCAGGTCTCAGCTTTTCAAAATGTAATAAATAAATGAAGAAGAAATGGCAATTCAAACAGTGACTACCTATTTTTTTATTCCATTCTTTTCCTTGGAATCAATTTAAATATACAAATGCACCTGACTTGGTGGATTTGATCATAATAACCCAGTAAAAAAGCATGTCATAGAGGAAGACTAAGGATTCCATATACGGGGAGCTAAATTTCCAATATCGTATCAGATTTTTGTCATTCAGCAAATTTTTAAGGTCTCATTTATTGAATTTCTATTCCACTAGATCTGTTAAGGCCTGCAAGTTGGCACTTGTTCTCTCCTTGTCTTTTCATTCAAAAGTTGGCTGCTAGCAATAAGTTCCATCTGAAAACTTTTATGTTTGTTATCTGCCTGTTAATTTTTTAAAGCCTGGGGATGTTATACTACAGGTCTTAGCTTATGCACAACAGTCTAGAGAATGCTCCAACTATGAGCAAGCATCTCTTAATGAAAGGGTGCAAGAATACGTGAGACAGATTGATCGAGAAAGCAAGCACAACTTAAATGTAGGTCTTGGTTCTCCTAGCGGAGAGGGTCTGCGACTTTTTGCTAGGAGTTCACAAAAAGTGATAGAGGCAGTTATGCAATCTGCTGCAAAGGGGAAGGTAGTTCTAAAGTGGATCTTGCATATTCCTTCATTGTGAATTTCTTTGTGAATTGAAGCCTTAGATTTATCAAAATTGGTTATATAGCCAAAGTACTTTTGCTTAAATGACTAGCTAAGACTATATTTTGTGCAGGTTCAAACCATTCGACAAGGTTATTTATCAAAGCGTTCTTCAAATTTGAGAGGTGATTGGAAAAGAAGGTTTTTTGTTCTTGATAGTCAAGGGATGCTGTATTATTACCGCAAACCTTTCAGCTGGGTATCTGTAAGTAGCTAGATGAAAGAGAGCTTGTATGTTGGAGGTTGTTCCTCTCAGTTCTGCCCTCATAAGCTGTTCACTGAACTCTGAGAGTTTTATTTCAGGGAACTGGAAGTCAATCTTCTGTGCAGAGGAATGTTTCCACTGAAAATGGACCTGGGTTGCTGAGTCGGTGGCTTTCTTCTCATTATCATGGTGGAGTTCATGATGAAAAATCCGTTGCACGTCACACTGTAAACCTGTTAACATCAACAATAAAGGCTGATGCAGATCAGTCAGATTTAAGATTCTGCTTCAGAATTATTTCACCAATGAAAGTTTACACTTTACAGGTGCTTTTTCAAAGTTCAGCATGAAAATATATCTTGAATATTCATTGATGAATTTAATAGCGCCTGAAACGTTCTTCTTGTTGCATGTACACGTTGCCACATTGTCAATTGTGTGTGGTTCCAATGCAGGCAGAGAATGCACTGGACCAAATTGACTGGATTGAAAAGATTACAGGAGTGATTACTTCATTATTGAGTTTCCAAACACCTGAAAGAGTAATTATTGATTTTTTTTTTTTAATTACAATTTAGCATTTGATGTTATATAGTTATTCATGAGCACAGCTCAATTATTTGTCAGCACCTGTCTACTAGTCACATGGGTGATAATCACTCTGTCAGTGACAGTAGCTCATTGGCGGATTGTCATGACATTGATCAGACAGAGATTGAGGAGTTCACATCTAATAACATGACCACTAGAAGTCACTTACATTCATCTAAAAATTCACAACAGCAAGAATGTGGTGTAAGAAGTGAAAAGCCTATTGATGTGTTGAGAAGAGTACCTGGAAATGACAAATGTGCTGATTGTGGTGCGCCTGAACCAGACTGGGCATCCTTAAACCTTGGTGTTCTCATGTGCATTGAATGTTCTGGCGTTCATCGTAATCTTGGTGTACATATATCAAAGGTAGGCTTTATTATGAAAAGGACCATTTAGCACTGCAAAGCAGTACTGTTTTTGTTATCAAGTTCTAAGGCGATTGTTGAGAATATGATCATTTTCCATTACATTTTCTTTGGCTTGACCAAATACATTATAACTACATCAATTCTATTGCATCTGCAATCATGAATCTGTTACATGTAGGAGAACTAGGTTTAGGAAGAAGCCCAGTGGCAGTGGAGGTTAGTAAAGAATGTCAGGAATTAGAGGAATAATAGAAGTTAGAGGTAAAGGAATGCACTGGCGGGAACAATTACCTCCAGCTGTAATTAGCTGAATAAACTGTATAAATACGGTCTCGTTGACCTGTAAAAGTTATTCCAAAAAATATCAAGAAAGCAGAAGATTTCTTCTTCCTAATTTCTGTATCCCATTCCCTCTCTTTCTCCCTGTTTCTTTCTTTTCTCTCTGTAATTGCTGAAACGGAGCCTGTTAAGGATTCCAACCCTAACATAATCAACAAATATTTCTTGCAATTTACGAACTCTAAACCCATGCAATTGGATCATTACTAATAAAAAGTGAGAATATGGTGTTCAACCTCAGAGCATGCAACCATATAACTAACTGTAACTGGGAATGAAAAATTTTTTTTTTCTTTTCTAAAAGGAAAATTGGTATACTCGTTTTATGTAATTCTGTTCATCTATTTATTTTTTATTTTGGGCTTTCTCTTTAGTGTGTAAATGATTTATGTTTATCCTGTTATGATTTCTGTATTGTGTTTGCACATTCACTTGGATAACCTTCGATGCAGGTAAGGTCATTAACACTTGATGTCAAAGTTTGGGAGCCATCTGTCTTAAATTTGTTTCAGTCACTAGGCAATATTTATGCAAACTCGATTTGGGAGGAATTGTTGCATTCAGGAACTTCTTTTACAGCTGATGAAATGTCCAAGGGGTAAGTCATGCACCTTTTGATATGACTAATGCCATTCTCTCTCTCTCTCTCTCTCTCTCTCTCTCTCTCTCTATTTTTCCTTTTTTTTTAAGAAAAAAAAAATGCTGAAGGTTGGTAGCTTTTGTGATACAGTTTTTCAAGGTCTGATAGACAGAAGGTTTTCCATATAAGAAAACCAAGTCATGATGATTCTATTTCTGTTAAGGAGCACTTCATTCATGCAAAGGTATTGCTATGAGTAATCCCATTTTTCTTGTCAACATTTCTTGTTTTTTTATCTTTATATTTGAGCAACTGTAAGAAAACAACCAAGCGAAGGCAATAATTGTCAAAAAGTAACAGTGTCTCTTTGCTCCGATTTGAAGAACACATGAAACTTTTTGCAAGTAAGCGAATTGGTCATTGATTATTCATTATTTAAACTGGACAGTTCTGGAACCTCATGAACTAGTTGATTTCTTTATCTTTATATCCTGATATGTGTCTAACAAATACTAGTTGCCGGTTTATGTATTACCTGGGTCACTATTGCGTGGGTGTGAGTGGTAGGCCCTTCAAGTTGTATTACGAATGTTCTTCTACACTTTTCTTGGTTGAAAAGGCTTAAAGATTACTTAGGGATCTTGAGAAAGGATTTGTTTCCCGTTAGGATATGGATATGAATAAAATAAGCACTAGGCTGCCACCTTTTTGGAGTCTTCTATTCCATCAGGGCAGGGCCTTGAAATCTGGTTGAGGCATGATTAATTCGTCTTAAGATTCAAGCACATGGTGTGGACCTGAAGCTTCCCAACCTAGGCAGCTTTACACTTTCACATGTAGTACCTTAATCACAATTATTTGCTGCTTCTCGTAGTTCTGAATGCATGCGAACTTGAGCCTTAAAGCAAAAGAGATTCAAGCCTTCACGCACAATGTCTTTGTGGCTTCTTACAAATCTGTGTTGATCATTGATTTTGGAACCTTTGTTCATATGACTGGTAACTGGTCATTGGTAAAACATTTGTACTCACACAAACAAAAGTTATTAAAGAAAAAAAAAGTTAGAATGTTAAAAGTCCCTAACACTAAATGCCAATTATTCCTCACAACTTTCATATCATGCACATCTCATTATCAGCCTTCTGCTGTCTGTGTCTGTTATGGATGTTCATTTGGCTCATGCTTTTCCACTCTGCTGCGTATTGTATATCTAGTTTAATCAGGTTTACATATAAAGAGTCTTTTTAAATGATTTATTACTAGGAAGGAAAATTTTACCTCTATGGCAGTTACCTGATAGATAATCATGTTGGGAGCCAAAATTGACAGCTTGCAATGCAGTATGCAGAAAAAATATTTATGCGCACGATTAAGGACGACAAGAATCTCCTTTCAGTGGCACAACAGGTGTGGGAAAGTGTCCATGCCAATGACAAGAAAGCAGTTTACCGCCAAATTGTCTGCTCAGGAGTAGATGTCAATGCCATCCATGGGCAAGCATCATTCAGTACATCCTCATCTCTGACCTTTGTAATCCAGTACGAAGAGCAGGAAAACCTTGACCTGAAGTTTGATTGCTTTGCAGGTGACTCTTTGGACAAGCCCTTGGCAAGCTATGTGAAGCCATTAAATAAAACTGAAGATCAGGTCATAAAGGATTTTACAGATGGTTGTTCTCTGCTTCACCTTGCCTGCCTAAATGCTGACATGGGCATGGTAGAGCTACTCCTACAATATGGTGCAAACATCAATGCTTCTAATTCGAAAGGTCAGACACCACTGCATCAATGCATCATTAACAGGAGACCTGCCATTGCAAAGTTGCTTCTTATGAGGTGATTCTTCATTTCCTCAAGCCTTTGCTTTTAGCAATTTACTAATAAATCATTGCCATCCCTCCACCTTGGATCATATTGTTCTTGATATTGAAGATCCATCGCATCCAATGTCATCATTTTAATGGATTCACAGATGGTGGAAATTATGAAAGTGAAAATAATCAAGATTTGCATAGGTTTAAGAAGGATCTTTTTCCTTCCTCTGTTTATACAAAGAGAAATTACGTAAGTAATGAAAAATTTAAATGTAAGACGATAAATTTTCACTTGATCCTTGAGAATTCCTTCAACAATCACCAGAACTCTGGAAAAAAGAAAACAGAATTCAAACTATAGCCTATGTATTATTAACACAAGGCCTTAGCAAGCAATTAGGTTGGTTCAATTTATACATCTAGAGGTAATTTAATATGAGGGTCATTGGTTGCCTAGTCCTTTTCTTTCTAGATATATTTATTGAAAAAAAAAACAAGACCTGGCAAGTGACTGTTGGAATTGTTTGTCATCGTTATTCAAGGCTTCAGCTCTTATGATCGTACACATCTTTCATTTTCTATCATCATATTTCCAAAATGTATGAAAGTTATAATCATTTTCGAAGGTATCAGCTCTTAAATTTCCTGCATTTTATAATGTTCTCATCTTAATTTTATATAATAATCTTAAATGGTGTAAACGGCTGCTCAGAGTCCTACTAATCCAATGATGCAGGGGAGCAGATCCTCAAGCTGTTGACAGAGTAGGAAATACTGCTTTTCAACTTTTATCCCAATCAGCCCTTGATGACAGTGAGCTTGTTGTTCTATTAGCAAAGTAAACGATAACCACTCAAAATTTAGAGAATGTAGGAGTCGAAGAGCAGAATGAAGAGGCATTTTGTATCATATACAGAAAACCGTCAACCCGGTTTCCTTGAAAAATGGACCAAACTTTGTTGTTGCATTGGTTTGCTAGCTAGGCCATGTATAATTTTCTCACCTCTTGAGTGTATACAAGTTTAGTCTATGTTAGGTGCCTGCCTTTCAGGTTGCCTCATTTTCCTACTGGGGCTTTTGGCACGTTTTAAAGTTTCTCACATGGTTTTATACAAGCTATTCAAATTATTCTTTCTGAGAGTGAGTTTCAGTTGAATCAGACTGCAGGAAATGTGAAAACCACTACATAAAATAAACAAGGCTCATCCCCCAGGAATTATGCTGACGAACGAGGGCGGTTGTAGAATAATGTTCTCAGTGTCTAAGCGGAAAGCTTATTGTATTGGATTTTCAGATGCAGAATGCACAAAGCAAAAGATTATACTCGGACAATGTATTTTCAATAGTCTGAAGCAGTTATGATAGATAGATCTCTCTGTACCATTGCAACAAATTGGAAAATTTTAACGTAAATCTTACCAGGTGAGGTGATCACTGATTGCTTGCAAGTAAAGGATTGGCAAATATTATCCCGGGTCCTGTTTTGAGGAAAAGGATACCAGTTTGAATATCGTAGAAAGCTAAGAAAAATGGAACCAGGTTAAATGCAAGAGAATACAACCTAGTAAGCGCCGCAGGAAATAACTGCATAAGGTGAAAACTGTAATCAAGATCACTTTCTGGCTGGTTGTATTCTCAGCCATTGCTTGAGCTGACACATCTGCAAATCTCTACCTACACACCAAGTTGTAATGATCACAGACCCATCCCCATCTTCACCAGAGGCAAATGACAAAATTAAATCAACTTCACAATCTCTTAACCTCTGTTTTACCCTCTCCTTGCCCCTTCTCTTTGTTCCTCGATCCGTTCCGAGTAAGCACCAGTTCGAACAAATACCTATAAAGCCAAACTGCCAGTAAAAGGCATACGCCTAACCATCACCCAAATATAGCATCTCTTTGGAATACGGCCATCCTATCATATTAAACCAATTCCATTAACTTGAGATATTTTGAACATTTGAAGGGAAAAAAATGTGACAGCAACTAACCGAAAGATCTTGCTAAGCACCCAGCAAGAAAAATAAAATACTAAATCATGTAAGAAGTAATATTACCATGCCAAATATTTTGCATAATTAAAAAAATCCCAGAAAGGCATCAAAAGACCAATCCATCTTCTGCTGACAATATAAGGCAAGAAACAGTAACTATGAACCTAAGTAAAAAATAAGTTGAGAGGTAGGAAACAAGCTGGATTCCTTTTTCAGTTGGAAACAAGTTTGCAAGAAAAATAGAATCTCTACTGCAGAAAAGCCATAAAAAAAAGAGACTATTCCCCACTTCAAATATCCTTCTCAAAGACATAGTCTAAGGCTCTCAGCTATTGGAAAACAGCACCATAACAGCAAGTTAGACATTTT
Organism: Hevea brasiliensis; assembly: GCF_030052815.1. NCBI lineage: Eukaryota > Viridiplantae > Streptophyta > Magnoliopsida > Malpighiales > Euphorbiaceae > Hevea > Hevea brasiliensis. The sequence continues at coordinate 84,726,553 of NC_079505.1, read as the reverse complement.
ATGTGACCTGAAAGGAATAGAAATATGGTTAAGGGGAGATCATTCATTAGCAAAATTAAATTTGCAGCTATTTCTCCTTTTTTTTTTTCCTAATCAACAAAAAGGAAGAAAAGGATGCCGGTCTTTGAACCCCTTATACAACTCAACTCAACTCAACTAAACCTTTATCCCAAATATTTGGGATCGGCTATATGGATTCGCTTTCTCCACTCTAAACGATTTTGGGTTAAATCCTCAGAAATGTGTAATGCTTCTAGGTCATGTTGTACTACTCTCCTCCAAGTCAATTTAGGTCTACCCCTTTTTTTCTTTCTATCCTCTAACCTAATGTGCTCTACTTGTCTAACTGGAACCTCCGTATGCCTACACTTTACATGACCAAACCATCTCAATCTCCCTTCTCTCAACTTATCTTCAATTGATACCACTCCTACCTTTTCTCTAATACTCTCATTACGGACTTTATCTAGTCTAGTATGGTCACTCATCTACCTTAACATTCTCATCTCTGCAACTCTTATCTTAGACGCATACGACTCTTTCAGTGCCCAACACTTACTACCATATAACATAGCCGGTCGTATGGCTGTACGGTAAAATTTTCCTTTCAACTTATTGAAAATTTTACGATCACATAAAACTCCAGTGGCACGTCTCCACTTTGTAGAAAGAGATGATTCTCTTTAATTTCAATTAATCTGTACATGGGTATATATATACAATTGATTCCTATAATTGTGTTCTACTAATTAGAAAGAAATCCTAAATAAGAAATCCTAAATAGGAATACAGAATACAGAATATGCAGAGAAATAATATAATGATTGACTTTACATAACACTCCCCCTCAAGTTGGAGCATAGATATCTCCTGACTACTCTCCAGTTTTGATGTGTCCTGTTAAGATGATCTGTTGTTGAATCTTTTCACGAATAAAGTGACAATCAATCTCAATATGTTTGGTCCGCTCATGAAACACCGGATTAGAAGCAATATGAAGAGCAGCTTGATGACACACCACAATTTCGCAGGCAGGGAGGTCTTAAAACCTGTCTCATCTAGTAATTGAAATATCCACATTACCTCACATACTGATTGTGCCATGGCTCTGTATTCAGATTCAGCACTAGATAGAGAAACTACACTCTGCTTCTTGCTTCTCCAAGACACTAAATTTCCTCCAACAAAAACACAATATCCAGTAGTTGACCTCCTGTCAACCTTAGATCCAGCCCAGTCGGCATCTGAAAAATATTCAACATTCAAATGTCCATGATTACCATATAGCAAACCTCTTCCTAGAGCGCCCTTCAGATAACACAAGATTTGTTCCAAGGCTTCCCAATGAGCAACAGTTGGGGAAGACATAAACTGACTTACCACATTAACGGCATAAGCAATGTCGGGACGAGTGATTGTAAGGTAGTTCAATTTTCCTACCAATCTCCTGTATCTCTCTAGATCTTCAAACAACTCACTATCCCACGCTAACAGTTGTAAAGTTGGAGTCATTGGTGCACTACAAGGCTTAGCACCTAATTTTCCTGTCTCTGTCAATAGATCGAGGACATATTTTCTTTGAGACAAGAAAATACCCTTCTTACTTCTCATAACTTCGATACCCAAGAAATACTTTAACAATCCCAAGTCTTTGGTCTAAAACTGGGTTTGGAGAAAAGTTTTAAGAGATAAAATACCTGCAGAGTCACTCCCAGTGATGACAATGTCATCCACATAGACTACCAAGAGAATTAGACCAGCCTCAGATTGCCTATAAAATACTGAGTAATCACACTTACTCTTTTGCATACTAAATTCCTGTACTACTTCACTGAATCTCCTAAACTATGCCCTAGGACTTTGTTTCAAGCCATAAAGAGACTTCCAAAGCCTACAAACTTTACTCAACTCCCCCTGAGTAACAAACCCAGGTGGTTGCTCCATATACACCTCCTCCTAAAGATCACTATGAAGGAAAGCATTCTTGATATCCAATTGATGCAGGGGCCAATCATATGTAGCTGCTAAAGAGATAAACAAGCGAATAGAAGTAAGTTTAGCTACAGGAGAAAAAGTGTTAGAGTAATCAACCCCATATGTCTGAGCATATCCTTTTGCTACAAAGCGTGCTTTTAACCTAGCCACAGAACTATCAGAATTTACCTTTACTGTAAATACCCATTTGCAACCAATAGCTTTCTTACCAGTGGGCAAAGGAAACAGTTCTCATGTACCATTAGCATCTAAAGCCTCTATTTCCTCTTTCATAGCATCACACCAGCCAGGATAAGACAGTGTCTCACCAACAGTATTAGAGATAGGAACAGAATCTAAAGAAATAACAAAACACCGAGAACAAGAAGACAATTGATTATAAGAAACAAAAGAAGAGATAGGGTAAGTACATGAACGTTTACCTTTACGAAGAGCAATGGGTAAGTCTAGATCAGAATCATGATCAGTATGAGGTACAGGATCTCCCAACGAAGCAGCTGGTGGAGGATCTGAGTCAGGAATCTCCAATCTCCTGGAATAAACATGAACAACGGGAGGTCGAGTAAGTCTAGAGACAGAAGAAACAGGCTGTGGGAGAGGACTAGACATTGGTTGGACAGTATATATTAAGAGATCATCCTCCTCCCCCTGACTCTCATACACAGATGATTGAGGAAAAAATGGAGTGGACTCAAAAAATGTGATATCTGCAGAAACAAGATAACGATTAAGAGTAAGAGAAAAACAACGGTACCTTTTTTGGAGCCGGGAGTACCCAAAGAAGACATATTTGAGAGATTTTGGATCCAATTTAGTAACATGTGGAAGAATATCACGCACAAAACAGGTACAATAAAAAATACGGGGTTCAATAGGGAACAAAGATTTTGTAGGAAACAAAACAGTATAAGGAATATCCCCATTAAGGACAGAAGACGGCATACGATTGATCAAAAAACATGCCGTAGAAACTGCATCCGCCCAAAAGTGTTTAGGAACTTTCATCTGAAAAAAAAGAGCACGAGTTACCTCAAGAAGATGCCGATTTTTCTTTCGGCCACGCCATTTTGGGATAGGGTATCCACACAGAAAGACCGATGAAGAATGTCATTTTATGTCATATAAGATTGAAATTGTGTTGAAAAGTATTCTTTGGCATTGTCACTTCTTAATATGCGCACAGAAATATTAAATTGAGTTTTGATTTCATTACAAAAGGCATAAAAGATAGAAAATAACTCAAAACGATTCTTCATTAAATATAACCAGGTAACACGAGTAATCATCAACAAAAGTAACAAAATAACGAAATCCAGTTTTAGAAGTAACAGAACAAGAACCCCAAACATCAGAATGAACTAACTCAAAAGGGGATGAAGCCCATTTATTGACTCTAAACGCAGAAGGCAAACGATGATGTTTTGCAAACTGACACGACTCACGTTCTAGTACTGATAAAGACTGAAATTGAGGACACAGCTTCTTCATGGTAGACAAAAAAGGATAACCCAATCTACAATGAGTTTCAAGAGGTGTTAAGGTACTGGAGCAAACAAGCGACCGCGGTACATGATTTTCCAGAATATAGAGACCACCTGACTCTTGTCCTCTACCAATAATCTGCTTCGTCGTAAAATCCTGAAACAAACACTGGTCAGGAAAAAAGGAAACAGAATAATTTAAGATACGAGTAAGTATACTAACAGAAAGTAGATTAAAAGAGAATTTTGGTAGACACAAAACAGAAGACAAAGAAATTGACGAAATCGGGTTCACAGTTCCAGAACCCATGACACAAGAAGTAGAACCATCAGCCAAATTAACAGTAGAGGAAGTGAGATTAGACTAAAAAGCAGATAGAAGACTAGAATTACCTGTCATGTGATCTGTCGCACCAGAATCAATAACCCATTTGGATGAGAAAGACACAAGGCATGTAGTGGATTTACCTGACTCAGCGATCGCAGTGACAGAGAAACTGGTACGCTTTAGAGATGCCTGATACTGGAAAAATTGTGCAAAATCCTCTACAGATACCAAAATAGTTTTCTCAGAGAAAGATACTATAGAATTCTCTGCCCCTATATTTGCTATCTGTGATCGCTGATTTTTCCTCTAAAGTTGCGGACAATTATATTTTGTATGGCCAGGCTCATGACAATAATAACAAATGACTCCTCTTGAGTCCTGATTAGAACTAGGCTCTCCATTACGCTGATTGCTTTTGTTGCCTGTAATTCCTCCTCTACTTCCTCTTCTATTACCCTGTTGTCCATTTGGATTACGGCTAATAAGAGCACTACTGGCAAGCTGTGAAGATTGGGTACTCTCTGTACAAATGACCCGTGTGAACGTTTCATGCAAGGAGGAAATCTCAGAACTGGATAGAATCTGAGATTTAGCAGTCTCATACTCTGAAGGAAGGCCTGCAAAAAAACTTATAACAGCCAGTTGCTCCCGTTGGGCCTGCTGAACTTTCACATTAGGACTAAAAGGCAATAATACATTAAGTTCCTCATATACCGGTTTAAAATCCATAAAATAAGCCATGAGAGACTTATCCTTTTTCTCAACACGGTAGAATACCTTACAAACATCATAAATACGGGAGATATTCCCTTTACCATAATACAGAAAATCTAAGTAATCCATCAATTCCTTAACAAGTTCACAGTGATCAATTAAACTAATTACCTCACTGTTAATCGAGTTCCGAAGCTGTAAAAACAACCGAGCATCCTCCCTTAGCCAAGTTTATCGTGTATCATTAGTGGGTGGATCTTTAGTAAAGTGATCATCCTTATCAATGCTATGCAAATAGACCCTAACAGTCTTACTCCACTCCAGGTAATTCGAACCATTAAGTTTGTGTTCCGTGATCTTAATCATCACCGGAATCACATCAGAAATAACATTCTTATTGTCTGCCATTGGTTGAGACAAAAAAAACTAACCGAAACGCTAATCCAAAGTGCTTATAGCAGCAAAATAACCCAAAATCACAAATCAAGTAAATACCAAAATAAGATCTGAGAGCCAAACCTCAGAAGTCCTTTAATGGTGTACTGGATCAGGCAACAGCACACAGTAGTGAAATGAGGGGGTTGAGGCGACGCCGGCGATGTTGATCGGGGTCGAAACGGCCGGTCGGCGGCTAAGGTCTCTCCTGAGCTGGGTGGTGAGAACAAATAGTCACCCTAGATTGATAATCTGCTTTGATACCATGTAGAAAGAGATGATTCTCCTCAATTTCAATTAATCTGTACATGGGTATATATATACAATTGATTCCTATAATTGTGTTCTACTAATTAGGAAGAAATCCTAAATAGGAATACAGAATACAAAATATACAGAGAAATAATATAGTGATTGACTTTCCATAACACCCTCCTTGCAGTAACCATCAATCAAGGCCCCATAAACAACATCATTTGGTGCTATACCACAACTTAGCATCTCCGCAAAGCAACTTTCAGCTCCTTGCATATCCCCAGCCTTGCAATATCCATGAATAAAAGGCCCATAAGTATAAACATTTGGCTTTAATCCATTCTTAACCATTACAACCAGGTAAGTCCTTGCTTCTTCCATTTTTCCAGCCTTGCAAAGGCCAATTATAAATGTATTGTAGCAGAAGACATCAGGTGCTACCCCTTGCTCCTTCACAACATCTAAAATCTTTCTTGCCTCCTCAAACATACCTTCTTTTATATGGCCTTTTATTAAAGTTGAGTCTATTACAACATTTGGTTTCAAACCCTGAGAAATCATCTCCTGAAACACTTCATTTGCCCGTTTGAGATCTCTGCACTGCAAAGGCCATTGATTATAACACCAAAAGTGTACATGGTTGGTGCCAAGTTCTTGTTCTTCATCTCAATCAGAAACTCAAGAGCCTTTACCACATTCTGCTCCTTGTAATGTCCCTATATCAAACAATTATATGTTTGGCTATCAGGTGTTATGCCCATTGCAATCATTTCACTGAAAAGAGGTTTCACCTTCTCCATCTCACCAACTTTACATAACCCATGGATAAGCGTGTTAAAAGTGAAAAGATTTAGCTTAATTTCATGAGCAAGCATCTCCTCCTTAACCTGAAAAGCTTCTGTGATATTACCCTGTTTCATGAACCCATTAATCAGAGCAGTATAAGGAATATGATCAGGTTTCAAACCCATGCTATACATCTCCTTCAACAATAGTTTTGCCTCTCCAGATCTCTTCTGCTTACAAAATCCATCAATAAGCATAGCATAAGTATAGTTATCTGGGGCCAAGCCCTTATCAACCATTGATTTCTTTAACTCAAAAGCTTCATCCATGTCCCCAGCTCTACAGAAACCATCGATCACCACATTGCAGGTAACCGAGCTGGGACTACAACCCTTCTTTTCCATAGCAAAAAGCAAGCCTTTACCCTCTTTAACATTCTCCACTCTGCAATGTGCATTTATCAAATTTGTATAAGTGTATACATCAGGATCCACCTTAGCGTCTAACATCCCATTATACACTTCCCAAAACAACTCCAATCTATTACCCTTCAACAAATCCTTCAACAATGAATTACAACACACCAAATCAACGACAAAGCCATAATGTTTAGCTCCTAAAAACAAACCAGCAGCCTCTTACAGAAACCCCTTCTTCTTATAAGCATTAATCAAAATTTCAAAAACGACTTGGTTACTCCCATTGAATTAGCTGTAACACTTAACAACTGAATCCAAAATCTCCAAATGATGCTTACGGGCATCAATCATTCGTTCCAAGACGCTATTCGCGGAAGCAAAAAGCCGCGAATTGCACAGAATTATTGCAAGAATCGAAAACGAACAAATATTTTGAGGAATACCAATTATAGAATGGACCCAGTTGAAGAAACTATTAAGGTGTTTAGGATCATTCACCTGGTTTTGTTTAATAACTGAGAGAACCACATCTGGGTTTAGCTTATTTATTATTGATGAGCACTCTATGAGGTATTGCCAGTTGTTTTGCTTCAACAATGCGGTGATTTCTTTGACATTGTTGTCCTGTTGGTTAGTGGTGCTTAATGACCTGAATTTCAGATGGCAGCTTCTGGTTCTGTAGATTACATTTCGTTGCCGACTCTTGAAGAAATGGAAGATTCTATAGGAGATTAAAACCATTGTTCTCCGGCGATTATGCGATTTCCGATGCAGAATACGGAAGCCTTGCAAAAGAAAGGGGCACTAGAGGAGTTCCGTTTCTCTGCAGACTGAAGCCACTGTCCAGCTGCCAACATTTGACAAAAACGACACCGTCCCAGTCAGAGTTTTCATAGGCCTAACCAGAAATATAGATACCCTATCAGCTGATAGCCATCACGACGAAGGGTGAAAAGCTTGGGCTCGCCCGTATTTCCTTTATAATCCAAACGGTACAGTCAAATTCTTTTCTTCGGCCCGGATGGCGTTTTTTTTTATTGACTGGCCCAAAATCATTTTAATTGTTATATTTGAGCATCGAAGATGAATTATAATGGTTATATTCGATTCACCTAAATGGAAAATTCTTATCTAGTTATTTACATATTCAATTAATAATAAAATTTTAATAAATATTTATAAATAAGTCATATTATGATTTCAAATAGAACTTATCATAATTTTAATTAATTATATTTATAAATTGAATGGGTGTATATGGTTAATGTGATAATAATATGGCATACTATATAATATTTGCATGTTTAATTTCTTGTGTTACTATGTAAAACATTTTCACGCCAATAAGTTAAGATTGGATAGAGAAATAATAGCACAAAAAAAAATAATAAATTATATCAGGCACGCGCAACAACCGCCAAGTCCATGGGCAAGCCAATAACATGTCTCCTGTTAGGGTTTGTGCATGAACCCAAAGGGTCAATGGCCGCCATGTCCAAATCAACGTGTGTTTTTTTTTTTTTTCCTTCTTCTTTTAACTTCTTTGAAAACGAATTAAAATCAGATCAACTAGACAACGAAAAATGATCGAATTCGAGACTCTGACTTAGTATTTCAGAAAAAGAATTCTCAAGATTTAAATTTCTAAATATTTTTCATTGATAAGGATTCCATTATCGGATCTAATATTTGTCTTTCTTGCAGTAGATTTGTCTTTCTTACAATTTCTAATCCAGAACACAATTCAAATATGTAAATATGTTTGAATTGTTCTCTTATCAGCAGTGCACTATAAATAAGTGTTTCGTGCAATGAGACGAATTTTATCACAAAACATGAATGAGTGGGAATTTGACAGCGTGTGGGCACAGCCTCAAGGTGTCTTGCTTTCAAAGGTTGCGTAAAGACTCGTTATATTGAGGCCGTGTGAAAAAATAAATAAAGCAAAGAAGTATGCATGACCGGCGGCTCGCTACCCAAATCCAGCTTGGCCTGGAGTTTCAGATCATCTCAGGCCAAGCCAATCAGCAGGAAAATCAAATACTTGTCAGTTCGCATCACAAAAAAATAAGGTGCATTGAATGTATCCCAGTTGGACCCTTACGTACGTATATTTATGGTCAACGAAGTAATGTTTCCATGACACGTGTATACAGAAACACGTTAGTAGAGAGGACCCATCCACAATAAAACAAAAAGGAAATTTGATATATATAAAAGAAAAAATTATTCCACGTTTAATTTGGAATAAACATTAACTGAAAACGAGATGAAGAGGTCAAGGTGGTTGGAGGAAATGCGGTGAACTGTGATCGCACACGTTTGGGGAAAAGAAGATAGAAGAGAAGAGTGTTGGTTATGTTTGATGTTGAAATTAAGTAGAAAGAAAGGGAAGACAATAACCACGTATGCTTGGGAGTTGGGGCAACTGGTGCATAATTCATGCATTTCTAATTTTCTAAGTGCCGTGTTGGAACATCATTCCTTCTTTCATTCATTATAACACTCGTGAATATATGGGTCTTACTGCTTTCCCCTTTCAAATTAATATCATTCATTTCTTTAAAATGTCGTTTGAAATTATAGAAATTGAATTTTTTTAATTAAATAATAAAATATATATTTTTTTTTAAATGCTGTTGATGTGATGAAGAGGTCCAGCATCATTCACCATATATGCCTTTACAGAAGGTCAAACCGAGCCACTCAATGCATGGGGTCAAACTAAGTAGATTCCGGAGCTAGCTGCTCTGAGCCTTGTTTACTTGTGTGCCAGGATAAGAAACCCACATGAATTTTCTTTGTACTTTCACTCATCCAATCAATCCTTCAATTTCTTCATTTTCAGGCATTGTACATCCGCCATGGAAACTGTAGTTCTCGGATAAAAAATAAACTTAAAATTACTACTGCGTCTACATGTTTGGGCGCACAGATAAGCCTGCCCTAGAAAAGGGCTGTGTGTTGCATAGAGGGAAGCAAGCAACAAGTCAATTGAATTTTTGTATTCTTATAATTCCCATTTTCCGATATGTTCATTTACGTCTTGGATTACACAATTCCTTATATGGCATAGACTTCAAAATCACACAGATCCTTAGGATGAACGGTACACCTTTTTTTTATATATATATATATAAAAATAATCAATGTTTTTAAATTATATGTTTCAATAACAATATAGCATGTCATTGGCCACCATGACAGCATACAAATTGCTGAAATCATTGTATATTAGCAATATATTTTTAAGGTTTTCTTGTTCAAAAATAAGGGCTATGCATTGTTTAATTGTGGTCTTTTGTGTACAGTACAAGGAAGCGTCACCCTTTTTTCTGTAATTTTTATTCTGATTAATTTTCTTAAATATATGGAAATAATTAGGTTTGGACAAGGAAATAAAAAAATCTTCAACAACCCGACCCAAATTATGGGCGCACAATACAAAATAAACACGTGGGACAAAAGGTTTTGACATAGATATTCATTGCATTATTTATGAGCCCATTTCCCCATTTCCACCATGACAACTCATCACAACAACCATGCTGTCCCGCCTGCAACTTTTTTTTAGTCGACCATTAAAATATATTTTTACTTATTATTTAACATTTTGCTTAAAATATATTTTTCAATTTATAAAATCAATTCAATTCTTTTGATAAACTCATTTAAAAATAAATTTTTAAATAATTTAAATATTTAATTAAAAATGCTTAAAATCAATTTAATTTTTTAAAATGATAAAAAATCCTTTACAGTTAAATAATGACACGTCTAACCTAATCAAAGTTGATTTGATCGTCGCCACGTGTAGTTTTTGGTTTGTATATACCAAGCATATTCTTATTCCACGTTTGAACTTCTGAAAGAGACTGTACGTATCGCGGCATTGCCTCTTACTAGCAAGGGTTAATATTTTTTCCTTTTCCTAACTCATAAATTGTTTTTAATTTATTTTTTAATAAAATAAAAGGCAGGCCAATCGTCTCCTGTTTTTTATATTTGAAAATTATCTAAATCTTTTTAAATTTTAATATTTAAAAATGGTCTTAAAATTAATGGTTTAACCAAATCTATTATTAATTCCAAAATTAAATCTTTTAACTTCTTGCATGATTGACACTAATCACTGATTTATCATATATTAATAAGGGTAATCAAGAGAAAGTTAGTATCTATCTCCAAAAAAGTGGGATGCCTAATGGGCCACACGTGTTGCCATACTCTTGTGTCCCATTTTATGTACATTATCTTGGCCTTGGATTTTTTTAATTCCCAATTTGACTGTTCAAAATATTTTTAATGCACAATGTAGCTCTAGAATTATAGCTCAAATAAAGTATATTGCGAATAAAGGACCACCAACTCATGACAAATAAGTCCAGCTACAGAAAAATTATAAAAATATTTTAAGATTATAAAAAAATAATTTTTCTTTTTTTTATATAATTAATTTTAATTAAAATTCAAACTCAATATTTTATAATATTAAAAATAATCTCAATATTATTAAATTAAAATTTATTAATAAAATAATGTTCTCTTTTATAATAATATATATTTTTAACAATATGAAAAATAAATTATACATATTATAATATTGAAGTTATAATTAAAATTTAAAGTCTCATTTTTTTTACGAAAAATAATTTATATATAAAAAATATTTTTTAAAAAAATATTTTTTATTATTTATTTATAATGCTAAAATAATAATATTGAAGGAACGGAAGCGTGAAAAACACAAGTTTATACCATTGAATTCAAAAATTTTCACCTAGGGTCACATGCATCATGCAATATTTATTTTTATCTATTTGATTTCAATGATAAACAACATATTAAAACTCTTTTAATATGTTTTTGGATCTGTATTTGCCATTTAAGATTTTAAAATTAATCAGATTAATTTTAGAACCCTAGATTAAATCAAGAATGATTACACTAACCTCTTGATGCACTACAGCGTGTATGCACCTTTGAGATTCGTCTTCGTGACACCATATGTTGAACCTCTAGCTTGTCCATAACAAGAACACATATGTCAGCCCTTGAATAGCTTCTAAAGCTTTTTCTATTAATTAGAAAATCAAGTTCTGCCTTTTAAGAGATTAAATATGTAAACAGGACACTAGAAACAATTTCTAGTGTTCTTAATTCAAGAGATTGATGGCTAATTTATTTGAATTGATGAGAGATGAAGAAGAAGAGAAGAAAACCCTCAAAGTGGCGTGACAAAGGAGTGTGGCTGCTGGTTGTGTTTTATTTTCTCATAACAACACTTAAATAGCTAGGTTAACACATTAAACCCTTGCCACATGTCACCCTTTGATTAGCTCTAGGTTTAAGTGACCCAATCACATTGTGCCAAGTGTCAAACCTATATTTAATCTTGATTTTAATCATCTTACATGATTAAAAAACATTTGGCAAGCTTATGTGTAATCCCATGTGTCACCATCTCATGGTGCCACGTGTCACACTGCAAAATGACCAAAATGCCCCTGTGTCTTAATTTTGAGTTCTCAACCCAAAATAATTATTTTTCTTCTTCTAATTAATTTATATCAAATATAAATTAATTAATTAATTAATCTCTATTAATTAATTTCTCATTAATTAAATTCATATTTAAACACTTTAAATATAAATTTAATTTATACTACACATCCAATAATCTAGATTTGGTTTCAAGTCATGCTAGGGACTTTGCAATTTAATTGCAAACCAAACCTATTTAATTAATCAATTAAAAATTAATTAATTAAATCATATTTAATTAGTGATAACTTGTGTATGTGTGTGACTTACTAGGCTCATCACTAATTGGCAATGAGACATGATATCAACTCTTAATATCATCAGAACTCTTTCTTACCATAAATGATTTCTCTAAATCATTTTATGAACCTCATAGACCATGGTTAACACCTAGCATAGCATGCCATGGCCACCCAATTAGTAATAAGGTTTACCTTAAATGAACCTATAATCATATGTTACCATGCACTAGAATATCTCTGTTACAAAATCCCAACTCAAGCCGAGTCATGGTTTATGTCAAACTCCATTTGCTATGAATATTATGTTCTCTTTTAATTCCAGTTCTTGATTAAAAGATTTTTCTCATCGTAAACTCTTTTACGAATAAATCTATCTGTCTGGCCAGAACTTGAAACATCAAGAACAATTAAATGAACATAGGATTTTATCTCTATTTACTTAGAGGAACAGATTCCATCTTGATCAACACCTACCTCCATATATAACTAGTAGGAGCCAACAGATGCCCATATACCCATACACAAGACAAGTATGAAAGCAGATCAAACTCAAACTACCTATATACAAGATAATTGTGCTATCTCAGGTTAAAGATTATATGCACTGATATGATTTATGACAAAACATTGACAAGAGTAAACTCCATGTGCTTGTCATAAGTGTCACTGGTTCGGCCTACTTATCATTTATAAGTGCCTATCATGTTTGTTATATGGCATGAGACTCACCATTCCATCTTATTTATATCTCATATAAATAACTTGGGAACAAACATGAATACAATCTTTCTGGATAAGTCATGTCCTTATTATGAAGTATCCTCGATTGTGAACCTATTTATGATACTTCGTGCTAGAAATATTGTCACTCATATTCTTAACAACTTAAGAATAATATTTCTAACAAAATATCAATGGACCTTTTCTATTACACATAAATATATTATGTAAACGGAAAAGTGGAAATGCCTTTTATTAATAAAAATATGTACAAGATACATACTAAATGATATGCTCTAGGGCATACTACTAACAATCTCCCACTAGCACTAGAGCCATTCATTACAATATCTTAGACCTATCTTCTCAAGATGTCGGTCTAACTGAGTCTGTGACATAGGCTTAGTGAATGGATCAGCTGGATTTTCAGCTGATGCTATTTTCTGCATGGCTATATCGCATTTGCCCAACTATATGTCTGATAATGTGGTAGTGCCTTTCTATGTGTTTGGATTTTGGGTGAGACCTTAGTTCCTTAGCTCAGATGGATCGCTCCATTGTTGTCACCGTAGTGGAACCATCGACTCAATGGAAGGAACTACTGTAAGTTCTCACACGAACTTCTTTATCCAACAGCTTCGCTTGCAAAGATTCGATGCAGAATAGACTCACCTCTGTAGTGGAATCTGCAATCGTGCTCGCTTGGAACTCTTCCAACCGATCGCACCTCCATTACAAATGAACACATATCTAGAGGTAGACTTTCTATCATCGATATCTGATTGGAAATCAGAATCAGTATAACCATCCAATTGCAAGTCTCCACCTCCATAAATCAAGAATAAATCCTTAGTTCTTCTCAAGTACTTAAGGATATTCTTGATACTATCCATGTTCCAAACTGGATTGGATTGATACCGCTAGTCAAACTAACAAAGATATGCGATATCCGACCTAGTACACAACATTGCATACATTAAACTTCCAATAGCCGAAGCATGTGGAATCCTGGCCATCTTATCTCTTTCTTCAGGTGTCTTTGGAGACATCTCTTTAGAAAGATGGATACCATGTCTCACTGGTAACAATCCTCTCTTGGAATCAAGCATGTTAAACCTCTTTAACACCTTTTCCAAGTATAGACTTTGGGATAAACCAATTATTCTTTTTCGCTCTATCTCTATAGATGCGAATTCCAAGAATATAGGTTGCCTCCCCTAAGTCTTTCATGGAGAATGTATTTGACAACCATACCTTTATAGTCGTCAACATACCCGTGTCATTACCCATCAACAGTATGTCATCCACATATAAGACAAGGAAAGTGATAGCACTGTCACTAATCTTCTTATATACACATGGCTCATCCTCATTTTTGATAAAACCAAAGGATTTAATGGCTTCATCAAAACGGATGTTCCAACTCCTCGAAGCTTATTTTAACCCATAAATGGATCGCTTTAGCTTGCATACCTTGGAACCATCTTGGGATTCAAATCCCCTAGGTTGTTCCATGAAAATGTTTTCTTCAGTTTATCCATTGAGAAAAGCTGTTTTGACATCCATCTGCCAAATCTCATAATCATAGTACGCAGCTATTGCTAATAAAATCCTAATTGATTTAAGCATGGCAACAGGTGAGAAAGTCTCCTCATAGTCGATTCCTTGCCTTTGGCGAAACCCTTTTGCTACTAGCCTTGCCTTATAGGTCTCTACCTTTCCATCAGAACCAATTTTCTTCTTGAAAACCCATTTGTTCCCTATAGGTACAATACCTTGTGTGGGTCAACAAGATCCCAAACTTGATTCTTATACATGGAATCAATCTCGGATTTCATAGCATCAATCCATTTTGAAGAGTCTATATCTGATATAGCTTCTTCATAGTTAAGTGGATCATCTCCATGATCTACTTCTTCATGAGTAGACAACTCTTGTTCTTCTTCATGAAGTAAACAATATCTCCCTGGTGGGTGAGATACCCGGGTTGTTCTACGAGGACCAGCTGTCGATGTTTCATCAACGGGTATAGGTTGACTAGATGGATCTATATCCATCTGATGCATTGGTTGGTCGAAATTCTCCAATTCTAACTCTATTTGCCTTCCTTTGCCTCCTTCTTGAACAAACTGTTGTTCAAGAAATGTGGCATCTCTACTTATCACAACCTTTTATGAAGTAGGCAAATAAAAATAATATCCAAAACTATCTTTTGGATATCCAACAAATCGACCCTTTTCTGATCTGGTCTCCAATTTATCAGTGTTCAGCTTTTTGATATAAGCTGGACAACCCCAAATCTTAACATGCTTAAGACTTGGTTTTCTTCCATGCCATATCTCATAAGGTGTGGAAGAAACTGATTTTGATGGAATCCTATTCAGAATATACAAAGCTGATTCTAATGCAAATCCCCAAAAGGAGATTGGCATATCAGTATAGCTCATCATACTACGTACCATATCCAATAGGGTACGATTTCTCCTTTCAGATACACCATTCAGTTGTGGTGTTCCTGGAGGAGTCAGCTGAGAAACAATGCCATGCTCTCTCAAGTATTCATCAAATTCAGTACTCAAATATTCACCTCCACGATCTGATCGAAGAGCTTTAATACTCTTTCCTGTTTGATTTTCTACTTCAGATTTAAATTCTTTGAACTTTTCAAAAGATTCATGTTTGTATTTCATCAAATACAAATACCCAAACCTTGATTTATCATCAGTAAAGGTAATAAAATAATGAAAGCCCCCTCTAGCCATTTCTTTAAATGGACCACATACATCACTATGTATTAGCTCCAAAATATTTTCAGCTCTTAGCCCCTGTCCAACAAAGGGTGATCTAGTCATTTTGCCCTGAAGGCAAGATTCACAAGTTGGAGTAGGCTCAGAGTCCAATAAGGATAGAATCCCCATTTTCTCCAATTTTGTAATCCTATCTTCTGCAACATGACATAACCTTAAGTGCCAAATATATTTTGAACTTGAGTTGTTTTTCACCACGGCATTGCTTTCATTTAGATTGCTATACTCTGGCCAGTGGAAACACTTTCTTACTGGTAATGGAAACACTTTCCTGTTGGCAGTGGAAACACTTTCCTTTGCCTTCATCAGCTTTAGTCTTCCTTTTCTGTTTAGCTATTTTCTTGGAAGGACCAGGAATCTGAGGTTTCTTTTTCTTATTGCCCTTCTTCTTGTTGGACTTTCCAGCAGAAGAAGACGCAACCAAAGCTACCTCTTTCCCTTTATTGCCTGGCATATTCTTTTGGGCAATAACCAACATGTTGAGTAAACCAGCTAAGGTGCATTCCTGTTTAGTCATATGGAAATTTGTCACAAAATTCCCAAAAGACTTAGGAAGGGACTGAAGGATCAAATCCGTCTGTAGTTGGAAATCCATGTTGAAGTCAAGATATTCCAACTGCTCAATCAGCCGAATCATCTTGTGGACATGATCCCCAACATTACATCCCTCGGACATCCTCATGCGGAGCAATGCCTAGATATCTCATACCTAGCATTCTCTGTGCTCACCATACAACTCTTGTAGGTGAAGGAGGATCTCACTCGCACTCTGCATGTTCTCATGTTGCTTCTGTAACTCATTACTCATGGAAGCAAGCATGTAACACTTAGCTCTCATATCATGCTCCTTCCACTTGTCCAAAGTTTCATGTTCCTCTTAAGTGGCCTCTGGAGGTAAGGGACCAGGAACATTTGAATCTAGAACATATTATATATGTTCAAGGTTCAGGACAAGTTTCAAATTTCTTAGCCAATCGCATGCATTAGGTCCTGTCAACCTATTGTGATCAAGTATGCTTGCAATAATATTGGATGGTGGTGGTTGTTTTGTGCTCATTTTTATCAGAAAATTAACTGCAGAAAATAACCAGATTAATTAGTAAATGTATCATGTAATTAACCAAAATGATTATGGTCTTTTAATCAAATTGGTCCTCCCACTAACTTAGCGAATTCTACACTTCCAAAGTAGAAAACAGAAATCCTAGTTGGATGGATTTCTAGTGGGTGATTGAATTCTTATAATTCTATTGATCATCCTCAGGTACATCCATTATTGGAATTACAATAAACTATAAGTGAGCAACTCCTTGCCCATCACATCTCATGTGAGGTTCAATCCTTTACCTAGCCCCTAATGCTCAAAATCTCAGGTACATCCATTATTGACTTATCTTGCATTAGTTAAGTTGATCCCATTGAGCCAGTAATTATGCAAATAATTTTAATGTCCTCAGGTACATCCAATATTGGCCACTAAACCATTTACATATTTACAACATCTCATGCTTAACAATTATTCTTAAGAAAATCTCTTAAATAAATTGCATCTTATGCAACTATTTAAAATTTCTTAAAATAATTGCCCCAATGGAGGGCCTATGTTATAATTACTTTAATTATAGCATTTCCAACTTAATCATTTGTTTGGAAGATTTTATGGTCATTCTATTTACTATTAAGGTCTCACTTTGCACATTATCCATTTAGCATGCATATATCATACAATTGCATACATTCCTATACATCTCATGCATTCATGGATAAGCAGTAAATATGGTATGATCATGGACTTTCTAAGGGATTCAATTATGAGCCACCAAGAATTGAATCAGGGCATTCCTAGGTGCATTTCATTCATTCATTTTACAAGAGTTGCTGAAGGAGTACATAATCAACACTTGATCTTGAATTCCTCCCACTGATCCCACCAATGCTCTTGACCTCCTTGAACTTCTTGCAATCCAATATTACATAGTAATCATTGGCATACCAAGGCGAATTTACAAGAACTTAAATAAATGAAATTACAACCCAAAAATTATTACAAACTTAATAATACATGCCCAAAATAAATTAAAATAAATTAATTAATTTACAATCCCAAAGAAACATAAAAGAAATAAATCCAATCACATTGGTCTTTTATAGTCCATGATCATCCATCATGCATATCACTATTTAACAATTAAATAAAACATACATACTTAAATTAAATTGAATATCTCATATTCAACTTAAAAATCCAGATTTGAATATGATTCAAATAAATTTTAAAATTCATATTTGAATCTCATTCAAACAAATTTAAAAATTCAGATTTGAATCACATTCAAACAACTTTAAAAATTCAGATTTGAATCACATTCAAACATTTTTTAAAAAATCAGATTTGAATCACATTCAAATATTTTTAAAAAATCAGATCTGAATTTTATTCAATCAATTTTAAAAAATCAGATTTAAATATGATTCAAACAACTTTAAAAATTCAGATTTGAATCACATTCAAACAACTTTTAAAATTCAGATTTGAATCACATTCAAACAAATTTTAAAATTCTGATTTGAATCATAATTTAATTGTGTGATAAAAATTCTAATTAAACAATTTAATTAGACATAAAATGGATCTTAAATCATACAACAATTGCACATTCACCATCCATTTACCTTTGCACACCATTGTGATGCATCAACCATGCACACCATGGTGTTCATCATTTGTGCCGCCACTTTGACTTTGCAACCAGCAATAAACTCTTGATCTCATGATCAAACACACAATTAACTCATATAAACATCAATCTAAATGGCAAATATAGTGGCTCTGATACCAATTGAAGGAACGGAAGCGTGAAAAACACAAGTTTATACCATTGAATTCAAAAATTTTCACCTAGGGTCACATGCATCATGCAAGATTTATTTTTATCTATTTGATTTCAATGATAAACAACATATTAAAACTCTTTTAATATGTTTTTGGATATGTATTTGCCATTTAAGATTTTAAAATTAATCAGATTAATTTTAGAACCCTAGATTAAATCAAGAACGATTACACTAACCTCTTGATGCACTGCAGCGTGTCTGCGCCTTTGAGATTCGTCTTCAGGACACGGATGTTGTCCTCTAGCTTGTCCACACCAAGAACACCTATGGCAGCCCTTGAATAGCTTCTAAAGCTTTTTCTATTAATTAGAAAATCAAGTTCTGCCTTTTAAGAGATTAAAGATGTAAACAGGACACTAGAAACAATTTTTAGTGTTCTTAATTCAAGAGATTGATGGCTAATCTCTTTGAATTGATGAGAGATGAAGAAGAAGAGAAGAAAACCCTCAAAGTGGCGTGACAAAGGAGTGTGGCTGCTGGTTGTGTTTTATTTTCTCATAACAACACTTAAATAGCTAGGTTAACACATTAAACCCTTGCCACATGTCACCCTTTGATTAGCTCTAGGTTTAAGTGACCCAATCACATTGTGCCAAGTGTCAAACCTATATTTAATCTTGATTTTAATCATCTTACATAATTAAAAAACATTTGGCAAGCTTATGTGTAATCCCATGTGTCACCATCTCATGGTGCCACGTGTCACACTGCAAAATGACCAAAATGCCCCTGTGTCTTAATTTTGAGTTCTCAACCCAAAATAATTATTTTTCTTCTTCTAATTAATTTATATCAAATATAAATTAATTAATTAATCTCTATTAATTAATTTCTCATTAATTAAATTCATATTTAAACACTTTAAATATAAATTTAATTTATACTACACATCCAATAATCTATATTTGGTTTCAAGTCATGCTAGGGACTTTGCAATTTAATTGCAAACCAAACCTATTTAATTAATCAATTAAACTCTTTAATTAATTAATTAAATCATATTTAATTAGGTGATAACTTGTGTATGTGTGTGACTTACTAGGCTCATCACTAATTGGCAATGAGACATGATATCAACTCTTAATATCATCAGAACTCTTTCTTACCATAAATGATTTCTCTAAATCATTTTATGAACCTCATAGACCATGGTTAACACCTAGCATAGCATGCCATGGCCACCCAATTAGTAATAAGGTTTACCTTAAATGAACCTATAATCATATGTTACCATGCACTAGAATCTCTCTGTTACAAAATCCCAACTCAAGCCGAGTCATGGTTTATGTCAAACTCCATTTGCTATGAATATTATGTTCTCTTTTAATTCCAGTTCTTGATTAAAAGATTTTTCTCATCGTAAACTCTTTTACGAATAAATCTATCTGTCTGGCCAGAACTTGAAACATCAAGAACAATTAAATGAACATAGGATTTTATCTCTATTTACTTAGAGGAACAGATTCCATCTTGATCAACACCTACCTCCATATATAACTAGTAGGAGCCAACAGATGCCCATATACCCATACACAGTACAAGTATGAAAGCAGTATCAAACTCAAACTACCTATATACAAGATAACTGTGCTATCTCAGGTCTAAAGATTATATGCACTGATATGATTTATGACAAAACATTGACAAGAGTAAACTCCATGTGCTTGTCATAAGTGTCACTGGTTCGGCCTACTTATCATTTATAAGTGCCTATCATGTTTGTTATATGGCATGAGACTCACCATTCCATCTTATTTATATCTCATATAAATAACTTGGGAACAAACATGAATACAATCTTTCTGGATAAGTCATGTCCTTATTATGAAGTATCCTCGATTGTGAACCTATTTATGATACTTCGTGCTAGAAATATTGTCACTCATATTCTTAACAACTTAAGAATAATATTTCTAACAAAATATCAATGGACCTTTTCTATTACACATAAATATATTATGTAAACGGAAAAGTAGAAATGCCTTTTATTAATAAAAATATGTACAAGATACATACTAAATGATATGCTCTAGGGCATACTACTAACAAATATGTATTTATTTTATATATGCATAAGTATGTGCACATTTTAATGAGATTGTCAAAATTTATAAAATAAAAAATAACTTTTTCTTTTAAAAAATATAAATTATTTTCTTAAAAATAACTTAATTTTTCCTTTAATTAGAAAAATATTTTTCGTTGATTAATTTTTTAAAGTGTCTCAAATGTCAAAAAAATATAAAAAAAAAATATTTTCAACAAAAATATATATATTTTTTAAATAATCAAAGCCTAAATTTCAAATTTTTGGGGCCATGAAATAAAAATTTATATGTAAAGTGGGTTCATTAGAATAGAACATGACATAAAAAATGACATTTTTAGACAAGACCATTAACTGTCCTATTTATTTAATTAAAATTTTTCTCTTCCTCTTCTCTATCCCTCTCTTTATAGACGGTACTTTTTCGGTATTGAGTCTGAAACTTTTTTTTTTTTTAAGATTTGAAATGTTATTGTAAAATATAAATTTAAACATTATTTTAA
The DNA here is from genome assembly GCF_030052815.1 of Hevea brasiliensis. Lineage (NCBI taxonomy): Eukaryota > Viridiplantae > Streptophyta > Magnoliopsida > Malpighiales > Euphorbiaceae > Hevea > Hevea brasiliensis. The sequence goes on along the minus strand of NC_079505.1, from coordinate 84,705,382 downwards.
CACTATTGTGAATAAAATCTTTAAATTTAATTTTAAATTATTTTTAAATATTTTTTATTAAAATATTTAAAAATTTATTTTCTTCGATAACAATTTTAAACCGTAATACCAACGCAAATCCATAAATTATAACTTCACTTAGTAGATTAATTAACACACGCTAAACATGCCTCCGTTACGTAATTAGTGGTAGATAATTAATGTTTAGAAGTAGAAAGGCATTAGTCGTGTATTATGTGTCATGATTTCTAGGGTCTTGCAGCAATACTCGTAAACTACTTGTTACCATTTCAAACCTATTAATATCATTACTCCATTTTATGAGGAGTCAGACTAATTAAATAATTATCCGTACAAATAGATATTATTTATTAGTTAGTTGCTAATTTTTAATGTTTAAATATATCTATTGAATAATGAGTATGAAAGTAGAGTAGTGTAAAGTAGACAAGCGGACAAAGTGATGTGAGTGGGTGGTTATGAAGCTATGGGAGGTTACAGGCGGTTACATTGTAATGATGTAGTGATTTTAATGGACGAAAGTGATTAACGGTGTTTACAAGAGGTTGCAAACAGGAGATAATGGTGGAGAAAGTGGTGATCACCAAGCAAATACTCTATTGTAAATAGACATGTTGGACTTCAAGAAATAACACATATAGCCAATTAATCAATATTTGACAGACATAATATCTTAACTCAAATTTTTTTCTAATTCAATAATCTTTATATTTTCAAACAGTATTTATTTTTTCAATCAAGCAATCAATTTTTTTAATTTTAGTTTAAGCGATCAGTTTATAAGTTTTTCTGCACATATTTCAATTCGTGTAAGTAATATTTTCAAATTTTAATGCAAATTACAGCTTTTCTATATATATTTCCTGTTAAGCAATCAATCTATTTAATTTTTAATATTCAATTTACTTTTCTAACAATTAAACTCAACTTAACTAAACATTTATGCCAAAAATTTTGGGGTTGGCAATATGGATTCTCTTTCTCTACTTTAAATTATTTTAGGTTAAATCATCGGAAACGTGTAATATTGTAGATCATGTTGTACCATTATCCTCTAGCAATAATTTAATTTTATCAAAGCGATCAGTTTACGTTTTCAATGCACAAATTTATTTTGCCTACAAAGTGATCAATTTACTTTTCCAATGCACAGATTTAATTGTTTGCAAAGCTCTCAATTTACTTTTTCAATACAATATTTACATTTTTTGCAATGATCATTTTACTTTTTAAACACACTTTTACTTTTTAATGCCACACCTCTTATTAAGTTTTCTCATGCAATCAAGTTTTCATCCATTATCTCAAAAGTTGAACTAATAGATATCCCAACGAAGCACATCCTAATAGAGTTAATAAATCCAAAAAAAATATTAGGTCATTTATTTCCCTTCAATCGTTCTATTCAGAAGTCAAGCTAGTGCAATTTATTTCATATTAGGATCATATGCGTCCCTGACACTCCCAAATTCGGTTCACATGTGAAAAAAATGTCAAATATATTTCTGACACATGTAAATTGGATAAAATCAATTTTATAGGGAAACAAAAAAATTTAAATTTTATTTATTTAGAATATAATTATTATTCAAACAAGCTAAAAGTATTTTATGCGTGTATATATATAGAAACACACACGAGTAATTAAGAAATTGATTTCTTCCCATTTTCTTTCAAAACGAGACTAAATACAGTCTTCATACATGGACGGTGATTTTATATTGGAATGTCAAAGTTAGCAAGCTTTGATTATTCCCCGGCCAATTCAACTATGCGAAAATGGCTATTATATTATAAATCATTGCAAGTAAACTATCTACTTTCTGTAGCTTGACGGGAGGTATATATTCGCTATAGCTTAGCTGCCCACCACGCCAATTTATAAGATAAGCTTTTAAGAGCATAGTAAAATTGATATATATGAATATGATTGACTTATAAAAATAAAATAATGCAACAATAATCACAATGCTGGTCGAATGGGAATAAAGTTGGAGTTGATTTTACTCCTCAGTGATGCTTGCTGAATGCTAACCATTAATTATTTTACCTTTTATTGTTTCTTTGTTAATGATGATTGCTTATGTATTAACCACTATTAATTTTCGACATCTTTCATGCTTTAAGTGGGTTTTAGCTTGAGCTAATCCTTTAGGTTAAATATGTTAATTAATTAGCTGTCCATCTCATTCCAAGTGTAACAATTACTAGTAAAATAATCTTATTAAAATATTTGATTAATTCTTACTTAGCCTGACTTAATTTGAAGACATATCATTAATTGATAAATTTAAATTATAGTCTATTTTTATCTAATATTTCTTCAAAGAAATTATATATTTCATTAATCGTTAAGATGGTATCTAATTATAACGAGTAAACAATATTTTGTATTGTTTCAATATTAATTATAAAAAAATTTTTTTATTTAGATCAGGTTTATCATAAATTTAAAGTATAAAATGATAAATAAGATTTACATATTAAATATATAAATTTTATATATTTATATTTTAAAAGTAGTGAAATTTAAGTAAATTAATTTTCTAATTATAAGGAAGAAGAAAACAAAATGTGAATGTCTACTGATGAAAGTTGTTCCGAAATAGCAATGCGAAAAGTCCTTTATTTCTTTTACACCGGAAAGAAAAAAGGGTCTTTTTATTTATTCCATTTCACATTAGAATTCTTCATATATATGCGTCTCCCAAAATTCAACAATATTATTATTTATAACCAAAGTTTTTATTTTAATATTATTTTTTATGTCCTTCAATTTGTTAAAATTCTTAAAATAAAAATTAGCAATTTCCATGAACTTACGTGAAGTTTTTTCGCGTTAATACACTGCACTTATCACAAGTGCTCCTTTAAAATAATAATAAATAGAGGTGGTCCATAAATGAACAATTTTCTAAGCCTTGATGGCCTCAACTCAATCTAACCCCACCAAGAAAAATAAGTGATGGTGAAAAGTTCCTTATCCTTTTTATTATCTTAATATTTCTTAAAAAGTTAAAAGCAACAAAGCATATGTGCCACTCCTCAGCAACCTAATTTTGGGTATTGTTTGATTCAAACTATACTATTCTACTTCATCGAGAAACATATTTTTAGATAATTTATTTATTGAGAAGTATAATATAAATTTTTAAAAAATAATTTACTTTTAAATTATAAAAAGTAATAATATTCATCAAAATAATTTTAAATGTAATAAATTAAAAAATAAATCATTATACTTAATTAGAGAAATGTAACTTATCAAGTTTCAATTAAAATAAATCACTTTCTTTATATAAAATAAATAAAATATTCAATTTTTCAAAAAATGAATTTAATAATACAAATCAAATAGAATTACTTTTTATATTTTTTCAAAAGTTACACTTTCTTAATTTTTATATTCTCAACCTAACAAATCTTTTAATTATAGTTTGATTAAAAAATCAATCCAATCCCATATAAATGATAAATTAAAGTAAATTAAGATCATTATTAGTGTTCTGTCCTCTAACCTCTCTGCATCACTCCTTGGCCAACCCCCGTCAGCCTCATGCCTAACACCCCACCGGTCTTCCTTCTTTGGTTTTACTTTTCCTCACACCAATGAGGATTGACTCCGTCATTATCTTTATTTAATTTACTTCCTTAATTCTTTTTATATTCAATCCTCCACCTTTTTTTTTATTTTTTTTCCCGTTGGATTATCATTCTGGCTCATGAAGATAGGGACGAAGCTTGCCTCATAAGCACCCTTATTATTATCATTTTCTTTTTATAAGAGATAACTTTCATTATATTAATTAATGAGTAATTTAAATCGAAATATTTGTTAATTATATTTTAATTTTGTATTATATCGTTTTAATTTGAAAATAAATAATATAATATTTTTATGCACTGAAGAATCAGTCCCCTACGCTGATTTCGGATTCTTGATAATCATTTGCTTTGAATATTTTCTTTTTAGAGCCCGCTTTGAATCCGGTTTTCTAAAAATGAAAAATGACGTTATTTTTGCTGGAAAAAACGTCATTCCGTAACGTTCCTATCTTCACCTAACCATCGGTCACGCAACCTGCGTGACAAGACGTAACAAATCCTTCTGAAACCGTCTAAAACCGCTATGAGAAGAAAAGCAAGGACCACGTGTCCATTGCTCGGACATTAATCCACGTGGCAGGCATCGATTGCTTATATTAAAACAACTTAAGTTTCTTGTTGAAGTCGAACAAATGCCCATCTTAAAGTCCATTGAATTAATTAATATATCAATCAGGAAAACAAAAAAAAAAAAATATCAGGGTTTGATTATTTAAAGTTCGTAAGCAAGTTGAAAAGGGTGGTGACGTGGAAGCTAATGGAGCCACCAGCCTACTACCACGGGTGATGTTAGGACGGCTATGGAAGAAACATAAATTAAAAAAAAAAAAAAAAAAGAGAAAAGCAAAGAAGAAGGAAAATAGTTTTTTAAAGGGCAGGGGCTGGGTTTAAGGGGAGGGGAAACATAAGGTTTGGTCTGTGGGTTAGGGGTCAAGAGAAGAGAGATTAAGGGATTCTCAAAATTGCTTAGGAAAAGAGGAGGCAGAGAGATGGTGGGTCCCCTTCTTGGATTACTGTAAGCTAAGCAGGAGACAATTACAATTTGTGGGTCCTAGTAGGGTTAGTTCATAAATATATTTATTAATATATAGTATTTTATCAGGTTAAGGTGGCGGATTTTTCCATCCTCTGGTCTGATGAGATCCTATCCCTTCTTGCGCGCAACCGGCCAGTCACTCCTGAAACGAACTTATCTTTCTCTAGTATTAATTCCACCACCGACGCCCATTTGGCGCCTCCACTAGCATTTTGCATCTACCAACCCCTAACACTATGTTTGAAAGAAATTTCAAAATAAAGTTAAAATTCTTAAATTAATAATTTTATTTAAGAGAGATTTTTAAATGAATATAAGAATTTAAAAATTTAAAAATTCTCTTAAATATTCACTTTTTCAAACCACTGAACTGATAAACTGAGAAAGCTTTAATATTTTACTTTTTATTATCTTATTTTATTTTATTTTTAAAATATTCATACATTCCACTCGAGCACACCATAATTCTTCCACATCTTCAAGTTAAGGAAAAGTAAATTTTATTTTCCTTTTCCAAATCATGCTCATTTTCCAATTCAATGCTATTTTTTTTTTTATTCCACCAGCATTTAAATTTATTTTAGATGAGTTGAATTTTTTAAAGAAAATATCTATCTGAATTTAAAATCTTTTTAATTATTAAGATATAAAAATGTATTCTTGATAATTTAAATTATTAATTTGCAAATAATAAATTATAATTTAATAATATTATTTTTTTAATTTCAATTAAAACTAAATGAATTAAATTAATCATAATTACATATAAAATTAAATTCTCCTTATGCTGTGTTAAATTTTTTTTTATATTATTAAATAATATAATTAAATATATAATATAATTATAATTATATTATAATTTTAATCACACCATATTTATGAATGAGCGAAAACATGAAAAACACAAGTTTAGATCATTGAAATTTAAAATTTTTCTTCTAGAGCCACATGCATCATGCAATATTTATTTTTATCTATTTGATTTCAATGATAAACAGCATATTAAAACTCTTTTAATATATTTTTTAGATCTATATTTGCCATTTAAAATTTTAGAATTAACAGATTAATCCATTAGAACCCTATATTATATCAATAATAAGTGTACTAACCTTTTAATGACACCTTTGAGATGCGCCTTTAGGACACCAGATGCTGTCCTCTAGCTTGTCCACATCAATATCACCTATGGCAACTCTTGAACAGCTTCTAAAGCTTTTTCTATGAATTAGAAAATCAAGTTTTACCTTTTGAGATATTACATATGTGAACAGGACACTATAAACATTTTCTAGTATTTTAATTCAAGAGATTGTTTGCTAATCTCTTTGAATTGATGAGAGATTAAGAAGAAGAGAAGAGAGGGTAGCTAAGGGTGGCGGCACAAAGAGAGAATGGTAGCTTGTGTATTTTGTTCTTTCATCCTTACACTTATATAGCTAGGTCACCACTTAAACCCTTGCCACATGTCACTTTCTGATTGGCCATAGATTTAATTGACTCAATCACATTGTGCCAAGTGTCAAACCTATATTTAATCTTAACTTTGATCATCTTACATGATTAAAAGATATATGGCAAACTTATGTGTAGTGTCATGTGTCACCATTTTATAGTGCCACATGTCAACTTATGAAATGACCAAAATACCCATGTGTCTTAATTTTAAGTTCTCAACCCAAAATAATTATTTATCTTGTTCTAATCAATTTATATCAAATATAAATTCATTAATTAACCTCTATTAATTAATTTCTTATTAATTAAATTCATATTTAAACACTTTAAATATAAATTTAACTTATACTATACATCCAATAACCTATATTTGGTTTCAAGCCATGTTAGGAACTTTGTAATCTAATTGCAAACCAAATCTACTTAATTAATCAATTAAACTGTTTAATTAATTCATTCATTCATTTTTAATTTGGTGATTACTTGTGTATGTGTGTGACTTACTAGACTCATCACTAATTGGCAATGAGACATGATATCAACTCTTAATATCATCAGAACTCTTTCTTACCATAAATGATTTATCTAAATCATTTTATGCACCTCATAGACCATAGTTAATACATAGCATAGCATGCCATGTCCACCCAATTAGTAATAAGGTTTACCTTAAATGAACCTATAATCATATATTATCATGCACTAGAATCTCTTTGTTATAAAATTTCAAGAGTAATATTTTATGTCAAACCCCATTTGCTATGAATATTATGTTATATTTTAATTCAAGTTATTGATTAAAAGATTTTCTCATCATAAACTCTTTTATGAATAAATCTATCTGTCATTGCCAGGAACTTGAAACATCAAGAACAATTAAATGAACATAGGATTTTATCCCTATTTATTTAGAGGAACAGATTCTATCTTGATCAACACCTACCTCCATATATAACTAGTAGGAGCCAACACATACCCATATACCCATACACAGTGTAACACCCCTGATTTTTTATATATTATTATGGGGCTTCGTGTAGGTATCCTCAATTGGCGGAAATTCGACAGTTGTCCGGATCTGTGAATTTCCTACGCATGCACTACCTAGGAAAAGTCTCCGAATTGGATCGAGGTTTTGGCTACCCCACCATTGTCAGCATCCCGAGCTGCCTCAAGTCGGAATCGGCAAAGGTAAACCCGAACCTTGCTTTTTCGTAATTTTCTAGTGCTTAAATAGGATTAAAAATCCATAAAATATTCGTGGTAACTTAGAAAATTACGATTCTTTTTGCAATGGCTTAGTAATATTTCTAAGGACCGCGGGGCAGAGTTTTATAATTTTTAGAGCTTATTTGAGCAGTTTTTGCAAAAATGATCAATTATAAGGATTAAATTAAAATTTTACATATTGTGATGGATGATTGATTTGATGGGCCCAGGAGGGGCTGTGTGATGTGATTGATTGTGGATATAGAAATGTGTTTTGAGCCATTTTGTAGGTTGGGTAGGTCCTAGGTATAGGGGAGACTCTGCCGGATTTTCGGCACGACTTAGGACGTATTGGGTCTTTTCTTGATTTGTATTGAGTCATTTGTATTAAATAATTGTAATATAATTGTCAGGTGAGCCGGGACAGCCTTCTTCCTCCGCCCAGCCGCCACAGTGATTGGCGTCAAGTCTGTGAGTAAAATATTAATTTTAATTGTAATTTCGATATTATTATATGTTCAAGCATGCCCATGCATCACTTATATGCAAATATTTATGTAGTTAAACTCTAGGCACGATTTATGTTGCATTCATAACTGTTAGCGTGCCATGGATGTTGTTGTGGTAATTTGGAGCAGTGCGTGTGATGTGGTGTGGACTATGGATAGGACGGGTAGACACGGCTTGAGATCTTTGCTGGGACCCGGTCCTTCGGGGTAGACACGGCTTGAGTTCTTCGCTGGGACCCCGATTTGGTTATTAAGTGGAAGTCCGAGCTGAGTTCTTCGCTGGCACCAGGTTGGATTTAAGAGAGCTGTATAGGGGATCAGCTCCCATATATTATGATTGATGTTACAGGGTGCGTGAGTGCTCCAAATTACTTTTTTGTTGTTATGATGTGATAATATGGTTGCTGTTGCATTTCACTCCACAAAGTTGCATTAGTTCTAGATAGTTATAGAGATTATGGTTAAAATTGATATTTTACTCTCGAGTCGAACGCTCACTCCTGCTCAATATTTTTTCAAAGCACAGGAGGATTTTATTGTGGTTAACTCGCTTTTCTCCTTCGCAGTTGTTTATCAATAGTTTTGTAAATTTAATTACTCCTAGAATTTCCGCATGTGTTAGAAATATTTAAATGATTCGGGTCTGTAATATAAATTGTCATGTGGACCTGTAAAATTATATGCATGTTTGATGGATTGGATGAGGGAGCTGAGCTCCCATTTATTTTTATGCCGATATGAGTATGTGGAGGGTGAGCTGAGCTCCCCAATTGATGATATATTTTATTTACATGTAGGTGAGTCAAAACTCCCCTTGAAAGGTCCACTTTATGGCGGACTGTCCGGTTGGTTTCTTGAAATTGGGCCCAAATGGGCCTTAGAGTTGGGTTAATGAACAGTTAGGCTTACTACGGGCCTCGGGGGCTTTAGGCTGGCCCAGGTCCTAGTGCCGGTCCGGCCCATAGGTTGGATCGTGACAAATGTGGTATCAGAGCTTAGGCTCCAGATTCATAGGGAAAAATTATCTAAGTGTTGGGAAGAGTCTACTAGGAGTCACATGCGGAGTATAGGATTCTGTTTCGTCTTTTCCTGTAATTCTTTGTTTCTAGATTCTACGTTATACCTCGGGAAATATAAGATTACCTCAGTTAGTGTCTTGATTTTCGTGGAGTACATAGAAATATGAAATAGATTTAGCAAACTTATTGAGGTCTACCTTGGAAACACGTACTCAAATAAATACTATATTTTCGTCAGTATGGGTTTAAATGGTGTGCCCATTTCGTGCAAGGCACGAGTACATAAAAGTGAGTCTTGAAATTACAGTTGTTCTAGATAAGGATGAGGATACCATTGCCGCGGTCATCGGTGGATGACCCGCATGTAATAAGTTTATGATAATAGAAGATTCAAGAGAGATAAGAGATTAAGAGACCTAGTCTGCCAGGACGTATCGTAGTAACTATACAATATTCTCGATGTCCTGCTCGTAAGTGCAGACACAGCATCGACATGAGATTATTGTGTAGAGCTGCGACTTCCTGTAGTGCTTATGATGAGGATGTTGTAGGCGGTCTGCTTTGGTACAAGAATGCCGCAATGCAGTTCTATATCTGCAAAGGAGTTGGGAACTCCTGGTTAGGGATCTAGAGCTAGAATATCGAAGGTCACAGTTGGGTGGTAACTAGAGTCAGTGACCCAGTTACCCTAGCATGAGCTAGAGTTACAGTAAGAGTTGCTATCGCACTGCAGGTTTGGACTAGTTGCAAAGTAAAGGTGACACCTATAGAGTGAGACCATCTAGTCTTCGGTATGGAATTTTGGATGGTTTTTGCAGTATGACAAACATTTTGCTTAGAGCTTAGTGAGAATAGTATACCTTGTGTGTATCAGTATAGAATAAAGTACAACTCTACTACCTAGAGAAGGTCGAAACTATGAATATATGATTTACAGAGCTATGATATGATAAGAGAGACACTAGTTTGACATGGTTTTGGCCAAGGTGGTAAATGTAGTACCTTTGTTGCAGCAAGTTAGGGTATAGTCCTATCTTTTCAGAAGGGATCGAAAGTTATTACTAATAATGGTGACCCACAAAATAGTGCTCCAGATGGGACTGTAGAGTGTGGTAGAGAGTAGTTGGCTCGGGTATCCTGGAGAGGATACAAGTTCCATTATAGGAATCATATATAATCAGATCACGATGGATGTAAATCCTTTGAATTGGATGACGGGTTTGGGTGCCCGAAATCTTAAGTTTTGGAATTAAGTAAACATGGAAAATAATAATAATAATAAAAAAAATAATAATCAATAAAATTACTGCAGAATCAGTTCTCGAGGTAGTAAGGGTATTATGTAAGCTAAAGGATAAGAATAGAAATCACACGATAAAGGTATGATTGCAATTTCCTGAGTTCCTTTCTGACTTCATATTGTTCAAACAGTAGTAAAATCTAATTATAATAGTGTTAAGAGTAATAAATTAGCGAAGATAAATCACAAAAGGCCAGTAGATAGAGAAAGTGTAGAATGAAAATTGGGATAATTGATTACAGATGCAATATAATCTAAGTGCCAGTGGGAGTACTAGCTAGAGTGGTCAAAGGACCAAATCTGAGTAGCACAGACATATGATAACGCGATAGAGACTCGAAAGATATAGTTAGCAAGTACAAATTGTTATGTTAGGAAGAAGAATGGAACCAGGGATAGAATAGTCAAGTTCTATTTTGGGTAAGACAAAGGAAATAAATGAAAGGACAACCTAAAGAGCGCATAATAAAAGGAACAAAGTTAAGATATAGGATAGGCTAAGTGTTATTCTTGGTAAGGAGAATGACAAGGATGGAAAACCCAAAATGGGACCACATTAATGAGAAAAGTGATGGAGGTATGGAATACAATAATAATGAGTAAATGTTAGAAGGTGTGCGATGGTATTGCGGACTACCTAAATAGGTAGAGAAAGAGAAGTTAGTAAGCAGTAAGTTGAATAAAAGTCAGTCTAAGGGATCAAATAGGTATGATGAGAGGAAAAGAATGATAGATAATGACACATAGGTTTTAGGTTAGACTTTTGAGATAGTGAGAAGGTAGTTAGAGGTTAGTTATGAATGTCAGCAAACATTTTTAGTGTGATCAACATAATCACTTTGCAGTGAAGCAATAACGACAGAGCAATAGTAGGGGTAGAATAAAAAGTGACAAGTATGGATGGTAATAAATCACTAGAAAGTTTAAGGATCAAATTAATGACCATAGATAAGGGTGGAATTAGTGTTGAAAGAATCTATTAGCGAGAGAAATCTTTCAGGATTCAACAAGGGTTAAGGGCACAATATAAACGATGATGGATATGAATCATAGGTCGAGTATAAGTAAAGTTAATAAATTATAAAATATTATGTCAGGAAGGACGATGGTACAGTAAAGGGTTCATGCAGATGATACCTTATAGGTAGAGCACAATTGTGCTAGGAGATGATGAAATTTGAAGAGAAAGACTAAGAAACATAGGTTAAACGTTATTATATGGACAATCGGGCGTAGTTGAATATAGAGGATATTTTTCTTTCTTTTCAAGTTTAGCTCGTGTTTTTTATTCCAGAGCGTTATATAAGGAGCAGAGACTGAGGCAAGGAGACCTAGTTATTTGAGATTTTGATAGGCACCAATTCATATACAATTTCCTGATATGAGAATGACAGTAAGTGCATACCTAGTGTTAAGTATGAAAGGACGATCAGAGTAATGACAGGAGTTAAATTGAGTTAGCTGCTAAGGCTTGCGACTGTTTTCAACTATGAGCTAGATGAAGTACTATTTATGGATGAGTTTCAATAGATGAAATTATTGCTAATGGGTAATTTGAGGTTGGAGTTTAGAAAGCTATGGGCAGTATATATGATTATATTAAGGAGAATGAACACGTGAAGTATCTTGTTTGGAATTAAGGAATGACACATATTTACTACAGCCGTGTTAGTTCAGATGGAACTTATAGTTTATGGGGCTCATATTCATCCAGGATAAGCAATTTCCTACTAAGGCTGGTAGGGAATGATAATGTTCTGATAGTTAAGTTGGAAAAAAGGGGATACAAGAAAAATTTTCTATGGGTAATTATAAGTGTTACATAAGGTGAAGAATGTGCTGGTAGGAGTAAATCATAGGGTTAGAATTCTTGAAGTAATGAAACTAGTAATCAAGATAAGACTAAGAAATAAAAAGAAAGTTAAAGTTGATGATGGGATAGACATCTTTGAAGGAAAAGGTGTAAGGATGAGATAGGACTAAAATTAAGGAATAAGTACAGCAGGTTGAAAAGATACCAACAATACCAAAAATAGGAAAAGGGAAGTGGATAAGATGCAAAGGACAGGAAGAGAGCTCGATAGAGTCAGTTATAATGATGAGGATAAGGAGTGTCTAACTACTACCCCTGTGTTGACACTACCTATGAGCGGTGAAGGATACACCGTGTACTGTGACGCCTTCAGAGTTGGCCTAGGGTGTGTTTTGATGCGAAATGGAAAAGTAGTGGCTTATGCTTCAAGGCAGCTGAAGAGGCATGAGCAGAACTATCCCACTCATGATTTGGAAATGGCGGCTGTAGTCTTTGCACTAAAAATCTGGAGACACTACCTGTATGGTGAAGTGTGCGAGATATATACCGACCATAAGAGTTTGAAGTACATCTTCCAACAGAGAGATTTAAACTTGAGATAGAGGAGATGGATGGAGCTTCTGGAAGACTATGATTGCACCATCCAGTACCACCCTGGGAAGGCCAATGTAGTAGCAGATGCTTTAAGTAGAAAATCTTCTGGCAGTTTGGTGCACATTTCAGCAGAGAAGAGACCGTTGATTCAGGAAGTACATGAGTTGATGGATCAAGGTTTAATCCTAGATCTTTCAGATGAGGGGGTCTTGTTGGCTCATTTTTCAGTGAGGCCAGACTTGCGAGATAGAGTTAGAGTTTCCCAACACAGAGACCAACAATTAATGAAGATCATAGAAAGAGTACAGCAAGGTGAAGGTGGTGAGTTTGGATTTGCCAATGATGGTGCCCTAGTGCAAGGTTATAGGATATGTGTGCCCGATGTGGACAATCTCAGAGATGAAATCATGCGAGAGGCACACTATACACTGTACAATGTCCACCCAGGTTCCACCAAGATGTACCATGATGTGAAAGATAGCTATTGATGGAATGGCATGAAGAGAGACATAGCAGACTTTGTGTCCAAGTGCTTGACTTGTCAGAAGGTGAAGTTTGAACACCAGAGACCGTCAGGGAAGTTGCAAGAGCTCCCTATCCCAAAATGGAAGTGGGAAATGATTTCTATGGATTTTGTGATCGGTTACCTGCATCACGCGAGGATATGATTCGATATGGGTAATTGTAGACCGCCTAACCAAATCAGCTCACTTCTTGCTTGTGAAGACTATATATTCTGTGGCACAGTACGCCCGGCTCTACATTCGAGAAATAGTCAAATTGCATGGAGTTCCGGCTTCCATAATATCTGACAGAGGGCCCCAGTTCACTTCTCAGTTTTGGAGAAAGTTGCAGGAGGCACTTGGCACACAGTTGAACTTCAGTACGGCTTTCCACCCTTAGACAGACGGACAGTCCGAAAGGACAATCCAAACACTGGAAGACATGCTTCGCATGAGTGTTTTGGATTTTGGAGGTCAATGGGATGAGCAGCTAGCTTTGGTGGAGTTTGCCTACAACAACAGTTATCACTCCAGCATAGGGATGCCACCCTATGAGGCACTATATGGAAGAAAGTGTAGGTCTCCTCTGTGTTGGACGGAAATGGGGGAAGCGAAGGTGCATGATGTAGACCTAGTGCGAACACTTCGTAGATAGTTCCTTTAATCAGTGAACGATCAAAACAACTTTTCAAGAGGCGTAAGAGTTATGCAGACCCCAGACGGAGGAATGTGGAGTTTGCAGTGGGCGACTATGTATTCCTGAAGGTTTCTCCAATGAAGGGAGTCATGAGATTTGGAAAGAAGGGCAAGTTGGCACCTCGGTATATTGGACCTTTTGAGGTTACTGATAGAGTTTGAGCAGTTGCCTACCGGTTGGAGCTACCACCCAACCTTTCTCACGTTCATCCCATGTTTCACATCTCCATGCTCAGGAAATACATTCCCGATCCTTCTCATGTACTACAGTCGGATGTAATAGAACTAAAGGAGAACTTGACATTTGAGGAGCAACTTGTAGCCATAGTGGACTACCAAGTGAGACAGTTAAGATCAAAACAGATCCCTATGGTTAAGGTTTTGTGGAGGAGCCAGTCAGTGGAAGAGTGCACCTGGGAGTCAGAACGGGACATGCGTAGCAAGTACTCTTATCTGTTCAATGTGTAATCATGTACTTTATTCTGCCTTGTGTAAAATTCGAGGACGAATTTTCTGTAAGGGGGGAAGAATGTAACACCCCTGATTTTTTATATATTATTATGGGGCTTCGTGTAGGTATCCTCAATTGGCGGAAATTCGACAGTTGTCCGGATCTGTGAATTTCCTACGCATGCACTACCACTGGAAAAGTCTCCGAATTGGATCGAGGTTTTGGCTACCCCACCATTGTCAGGCATCCCGAGCGCGTTCCTGAAGTCGGAATCGGCAAAGGTAAACCCGAACCTTGCTTTTTCGTAATTTTCTAGTGCTTAAATAGGATTAAAAATCCATAAAATATTCGTGGTAACTTAGAAAATTACGATTCTTTTTGCAATGGCTTAGTAATATTTCTAAGGACATGAGGCGTAGTTTTATAATTTTTAGAGCTTATTTGAGCAGTTTTTGCAAAAATGATCAATTATAAGGATTAAATTGAAATTTTACATATTGTGATGGATGATTGATTTGATGGGCCCAGGAGGGGCTGTGTGATGTGATTGATTGTGGATATAGAAATGTGTTTTGAGCCATTTTGCAGGTTGGGTAGGTCCTAGGTATAGGGAGACTCACCGGATTTTCTGCACGACTTAGGACGTATTGGGTCTTTTCTTGATTTGTATTGAGTCATTTGTATTAAATAATTGTAATATAATTGTCGTGAGCCGACAGCCTTCTTCCTCCGCCCAGCCGCCACAGTGATTGGCGTCAAGTCTGTGAGTAAAATATTAATTTTAATTGTAATTTCGATATTATTATATGTTCAAGCATGCCTATGCATCACTTATATGCAAATATTTATGTAGTTAAACTCTAGGCACTATTTATGTTGCATTCATAATCATAGCGTGCCATGGATGTTGTTGTGGTAATTTGGAGCAAAGTGTGTGCGTTGGCGTGTGTGATGTGGTGTGGACTATGGATAGGACCAGGTAGACACGGCGCTTGAGATCTTCACTGACCCGGTCCTTTGGGGTAGACACGGCTTGAGTTCTTATTTGGGACCCCGATTTGGTTATTAAGTGGAAGTCCGAAATGAGTTCTTCACGGCACTGATTGGATTTAAGAGAGCTGTATAGGGGATCAGCTCCCATATATTATGATTGATGTTACAGGGTGCGTGAGTGCTCCAAATTACCTTTTTGTTGTTATGATGTGAAAATATGGTTGCTGTTGCATTTCACTCCACAGGTTGCATTAGTTCTAGATAGTTATAGAGATTATGGTTAAAATTGATATTTTACTCTCTGAGTCGAACGCTCACTCTGCTCAATATTTTTTCAAAGGCTACAGGAGGATTTTATTGTGGTTAACCTGCTTTTCTCCTTCGCAGGTTGTTTATCAATAGTTTTGTAATTTTATTTACTCCTAGAATTTCCGCATGTGTTAGAAATATTTAAATGATTCGGGTCTGTAATATAAATTGTTATGTGGACCTGTAAAATTATATGCATGTTTGATGGATTGGATGAGGGAGCTGAGCTCCCATTTATTTTTATGCTGATATGAGTATGTGGAGGGTGAGCTGAGCTCCCCAATTGATGATATATTTTGTTTACAGGTCGGGTGAGTCAAAAACTCCTCGTTGAAAGGTCCACTTTATGGCCGGACTCTGTCCGGTTGGTTTCTTGAAATTGGGCCCAAATGGGCCTTAGAGTTGGGTTAATGAACAGTTAGGCTTACTACGGGCCTCGGGGGCTTTAGGCTGGCCCAGGTCCTAGTGCCGGTCCGGCCCATAGGTTGGGTCGTGACACACAGTACAAGTATGAAAGCAGTATCAAACTCAAACCACCTATATATAAGATAACTGTGCTATCTTAGGTCTAAATATTATATGCACTGATATGATTTATGACAATACATTGACAAGAGCAAACTCCATGTGCTTGTCATAAATGTCACTGGTTCGACCTACTTATCATATATAAGTGCCTATCATGTTTGTTATATTGCATGAGACTCACAATTTCATCTTATTTACATATCATATAAATAACTTTTGAACAAACATGATTACAATCTTTCTGGATAAGTCATGTCCTTATTGTGAAGTATGTTCGATTGTGAACCAATTTATGATACTTTGTACTGTAAATACTGTTACTCATATTTTTAATAAATTAATAATATAATTTTTAACAAAATATTAATAGATCTTTTTTATTACACATAAATATATTATATAAATGAAAAAATAAAAATATTTTTTATTAATAAAATATATATAAAATTTATACGGTATAAGTGATGATGAAGCATTGTGAATGTAGAAAATGGTAAGAGCATGATTTGACTTGAAAAAGTATAAAAGCGAAAAATAAAATCAAATGAAATTTCCGAAGTTGTCCTTGCTAAAGGAAGCATTGAAACTAATTAATGCAACAGCGAAGAAAATTCGCATCAAAGTGGACAACTTACTGAGGGTGAGAAAATTGATACAATTGAAAAATTCAATCGAATCTTTTTTTTTATTAATTTGATTTCATTAATTTTTTTAATAGTTTAATTTTCATTTTAATTCAATTATTTACATAAAAAATTAAAAACTAAACCCATCAATTCATTGAAAATATGACTTTTTTTTTTAATTTTATAGACTTTTATGTAATATAAATTTTCAGTTAAATTTAATTGAATTTCATACATCAATTAATATACAATCATAAAAATAATATTATAAGATAAGTAATAAATAATCAACTAAATAACTAACCAGCAATTCAAATTAGACGACCCAAATGTTTTAATAAGAGAGTTATTTACTAAATCATACCATATTTGAATCACTTTATTAAAATATTTACTATGATTATCATCTCATTACTCAATAAACAGAGTAGACTCCTAATTTTACTCAATTATAAATTTTTAATCCTAATAGAAAATCATATTAAAAGCCTATAGGAAGACCATTAGACATGCATGCTACTTTATTTTTATTTATCTATTTTACAACAAATTTAGACATTAAAATAGTGGTAATCGAATCTACCCGGTATTTTTTTTTCTCTTGCAGATCATTAAACTTGATGCCCATAATCCAAGGGAAAGGAGACCAGCATCATCAATTAAATTTGATTAATTTTAATTTATAATTTAATTTTTAGTTAATTTAATTTGAAACCCAACCCACAGATTTCATAATCCTAGAAGTAGCCTACAGCCCTAGGCTTTTAAGCAAATTTTCCTAATTTCGTGTAAAGCTTCATTGATTGATTTGTTAGCCAATTTAGGATTGCTTGTCCATTCATTATGGATATAAACCATATATGCACGTGCGGCATTATAACAATTTAAAAAAAAAAAGGAAAACATGTTTCAATTTAGAATGCATATTTATCAATTAAAAAGTATTTTGGAGTTAAATTTTATATATTAAAATTAATTTTTTTTTTTGTGTAATATAATATATTTTAAGATAAATAATTATTTTTAAGGGGGTGAAAACATCAGCATCATCAGCTAGGATTAGTATAAAATCACATGGCTATGTGAGGACAAAGCTTTAATTGTAACCGTAGAAGAGGTGCACGGGAGAGGGAGGAGGGACGGACCACATGGTTAAAGAATACAAGAAATCTGCTATCAAAAACAATGGGTGGCTGAGGAATCCCGTTTCTTCTCTTCTTATCATATTAACATCTTTTTGTGGTGCCCCATAGAAAACGAAGCCCTGCATTGTATTTTTAGCTACCTTTGGGTTTTTATTTTTTATTTTTTAATAAAATATTAAGTAGGACTAACACTTATTTTAATTATTATTATTTTTTAAATGAGTGCACTAAAACTTCAATTTTAAAGGGTTCAAATTAAGTCTTAAATTTTATTCTCTATATTTCAAAAATAAAATAAAATAAAATAAATAAATCAGCTAGCTAGGAGGGTTGAGGAATGGACAAAGGGCACTGGATGGGAAATTACCTGTACCTTTAACATTTTAAAATGTTTACTTAAAAATAGCTTTAGCTCAGGACGAATGGATGGGAAATATAACGCACATTTTAATTAATTTATATTTATTTTCTATCCGAATTATCAAAAAGTATCATCCATCACACGACCCTTGTCCTCAACATTTGCATGTTATTGTCTAAAATTTCCTACCTTTTGTCACATGTCTTGTGTGTCCCTAAACCATATCTCTCTCTCTCTCTCTCTCCCTTCTGTACTTACATACGAGAGAGAAAGGCTTAGCAATCAAAATGGTAAGCACACTCTTCAATTACCTCTTTAAGATGATAATTAAAACTCGATGTTTCCATTATAATAGTAAATCACTAAAAATAAAATATTTTTTCTAAATGAACATCACTTTACAGTGATTACGTTGTATTATGAAGAGATTAAAGAGGCTCATGAGGGGGAAGATGGCATAGGAAAAAGCACAGTGTGATTTGTTAGCAATGAAAAAGTAGAGAAAAAAAAGATTCTATGCCACCCAAAAAATGACAAGGCTGGCTCCAAACACATCCTTAAATTAATTACTCGATTCAGTCATTGCCTAAACAATTCTAGCATCACCCATCAAATTTTCCTTTTTTAAAGTTGGGGCCAAAATATCAACTCACTTTGCTTCTGTTTCTATTGGCCAAAACAACAGTGGCTGGTTTTTCTAATTTTAATTTCAAAATGTATATTATTTTTATTTTATTTTTGATGATATTAATAAAATAATCATAAAATCTCTATTTTTAAGTAATTTTTTTAGTGCATTCATTGAATAAATACTGTTCTTAAAAGTATTTTAAAATTTGTCCTCATTATTTTAATACATCTTAAGGGTTGTTTTGTGTTAATTATTTTATTTTATTTATATTTATTGTTATATTAAAATTTAATTATTAGTAAAATAAAATATTTAAAAATTACGATTAGAAATCCTCTTTCCTCCCCCTCAGGATTGATATGAAAGCTTTTATGGGACAAAGATTCCTCCCTTTGTTGCTTTAGACCACACACAACTGCTAATAGACAAATACACGTGGGCCCCACTGACTTCCCTCTTCCACTCCTCCTTTGCTCTGCTCCTACACCTGATTTGCTCTGCAGCTTCTCGTTGCTTCCTCCCATTTTTCTCTTCATTTTCTCGCCTAACATCCGGCGTTTTGCCGCGTTGTTCTGTCTCTCTCATCACTTCTTTCCTTTTATCTGTGTAATTCCGTGTGACCTAATAACTCTTAATTATTGGGTATTAATTATTTTTTATCATTAAATTTATTTTTTTAAATTATTATTACTTTTTAAAAATAAACATTTCGTATTTTCTTTTCAAAATTATTTTAATATTATGTTGTAAATCAATTAGACATCCATGTATTTATTTTTTTCTTTATCCCTAGCAAATTGTCACACACATTAGTTAAGTTTTAATGCAATGCTAAATCACTTGGCATGCTTGAAAACTTTATGAATTTTTATGTGTTAGTTTGATTTTTATAAGAATAAGAATAATTTTTTTTAATGTAATTGTAGAGTGTTATATGGGTTATTTTTATAATACTTAACATCAATGATTATAATATAACTAAAGAAATATTATTTATATATACAATTTTCTAAATTTAAATTGTTCTAAATCTAATTATGTATGTCACGACCCAACCTATGGGCCGGACCGGCACTAGGACCTGGGCCAGCCTAAAGCCCCCGAGGCCCGTAGTAAGCCTAACTGTTCATTAACCCAACTCTAAGGCCCATTGGGCCCAAATTCAAGAAAACAAACGGACAGAGTCCGGCCATAAAATGGACTTTCCAACGGGGAGTTTTCGACTCACCCGACCTGTAAACACAATAAACCATCCATTGGGGAGCTCAGCTCACCCTCCACATACTCATCAACATAATAATAAATGGGAGCTCAGCTCCCTCATCCAATCCATCAAAACAGACTTAAAATATTAAGTTTACAGGTCCAACATGAATATAATATTACAGACCAAATTCAAATAATTACTGCTAACCCATGCGGAAATTCTAAGAGTAAATAAAATTACACAAATATCGATAAACAACCTGCGAAGTATAAAAGCAGGTTAACCCAGAATAAATATCCTCCTGTGGCCTGTAAAAATTTTTGAACAGGAGTGAGCGTTCGACTCAGAGAGTAAAATATCAATCTTAACTATAATCTCTATAACTATCTGAACTAATGCACCCTGTAGAGTGAAATGCAACATAAACAACATTTTCACATCATAACATCAAAAAGGTAATTTGGAGCACTCACACACCCTGTAGTATCAATCATAACATATGGGAGCTGATCCCCTATACAGCTCTCTTAAATCCAACCTGGTGCCAGCGAATTACTCAAGCTCGGACTTCCACTTAATAACCAAATCGAGGGTCCCAGCTAATTACTCAAGCCGTGACTACCCTCAAGGAACGTCCCAACAATTACTCAAGCCGTCACTACCCCCGTCCTATCCATAGTCCACACCACATCACACGCACGCCAACGCACGCACACTGCTCCAAATTACCACAACAACATCCATGGCATATTAACAGTTATGAATGCAACATAAATCGTGCCTAGAGTTTAACTAAATAAATATATGCATATAAGTGATGCATGGGCATGCTGAACATATAATAATATCGAAATTACAATTAAAATTAATATTTTACTCACAGACTTTGACGACAAATTACCGTGGCGGAAGGGCGAGGAAGAAGGTCATTCCGCCACACGACAATAATATTACATTTATTTAATAAAATCTGACTAAATACAAACAAAGAAAAAGACCAATTACGTCATAAGTCGTGCCGAAAATCCGGCAGAGTCTCCCCTATACCTAGGACCTACCCAACCTGCAAAAGGGTTCAAAACACACTTCTATACTCACAATCCATATATCAACAGTTCAATCATATCACACAGCCCCTCCTGGGCCCATCAAATCAGTCATCCATCACAATACGCAAAATTTCAATTTAGTCCTTATTATTGATCATTTTTGCAAAAACTGCCCAAACAAGCTCTAAAAATTATAAAACTTTGCCCCGCGGTCCTTAGCAATATTACTAAGCTATTGCAAAAAGAATCGTAATTTTCTAAGCTACCACGAATATTTTATGGATTTTTAATCCTATTTAAACACTAGAAAATTACGTAAAAATAAGGTTCGGGTTTACCTTTGCCGATTCCGACTTCGGGAACGCGCCGACGCTCGACAATGGGGCTAGCCAAAACCTCGCCCACCCGAGACTTTTCCGGTAACGGGTCTGTCGGGCCGGAAATTCACAGATCCGGACAACTGTCGAATTTCCGCGAATTGAGGATACCTACACGAAGCCCAATAATAATATATAAAATCAGGGGTGTTACATTCTCCCCCCCTTACAGAAAATTCGTCCTCGAATTTTACACAAGGCAGAATAAAGTACATGATTGCACATTGAACAGATAATGGTACTTGCTACGCATGTCCCGCTTCGACTCCTGTGCACTCTTCCACTGACTGGCTCCTCCACAAAACTTAACCATAGGGATCTTTTTGATCTTAGCTGTCTCACTTGGTAGTCCACTATGGCTACAGGTTGCTCCTCAAATGTCAAGTTCTCTTTCAGCTCTACTACATCCGGCTGTATTACATTAGAAGGATCTGGAATGTATTTTCTGAGCATGGAGATGTGAAACACGGGATGAACGTGAGAAAGGTTGGGTGGTAGCTCCAACCGGTAGGCAACTGCTCCAACTTTATCCGTAACCTCAAAAGGTCCAATATACCGAGGTGTCAACTTGCCATTCTTTCCAAATCTCATGACTCCCTTCATTGGAGAAATCTTCAGGAATACATAGTTGCCCACTGCAAACTCCACATCCCTCCGTCTGGGGTCTGCATAACTCTTCTGCCATCGAAAGTTTCTGCTCCTGATTAAAGGAACTATCTCTGAAGTGTACTGCACTAGGTCTACATCATGCACCTTCGCTTCCCCCATTTCCGTCCAACACAGAGGAGAACTACACTTTCTTCCATATAATGCCTCATAGGGTGCCATCCCTATGCTGGAGTGATAACTGTTGTTGTAGGCAAACTCCACCAAAGCTAGCTGCTCATCCCATTGACCTCCAAAATCCAAGACACTCATGCGAAGCATGTCTTCCAGTGTTTGGATTGTCCTTTCGGACTGTCCGTCTGTCTGAGGGTGGAAAGCCGTACTGAAGTTCAACTGTGTGCCAAGTGCCTCCTGTAACTTCCTCCAAAACCGAGAAGTGAATTGGGGCCCTCTGTCAGATATTATGGAAGCCGGAACTCCATGCAATCTGACTATTTCTCGAATGTAGAGCCGGGCGTACTGTGGCACAGAATATGTAGTCTTTACAGGCAAGAAGTGAGCTGATTTAGTTAAGCGGTCTACAATTACCCATATCGAATCATATCCTCGCGTGGTACGAGGCAACCCAGTCACAAAATCCATAGTAATCATTTCCCACTTCCATTCTGGGATAGGGAGCTCTTGCAGCTTCCCTGACGGTCTCTGGTGTTCAAACTTCACCTTCTGACAAGTCAAGCACTTGGACACAAAGTCTGCTATGTCTCTCTTCATGCCATTCCACCAGTAGCTATCTTTCACATCATGGTACATTTTGATAGAACCTGGGTGGACATTGTACAGTGTATAGTGTGCCTCTCGCATGATTTCATTCCTGAGGTTGTCCACATTGGGCACACATATCCTAGAACCTTGCACTAGGGCGCTATCATTGGCAAATCCAAACTCACCACCTTCACCTTGCTGTACTCTTTCTATGATCTTCATTAATTGTTGGTCTCTGTGTTGGGAAACTCTAACTCTATCTCGCAAGTCTGGCCTCACTGAAAAATGAGCCAACAAGACCCCCTCATCTGAAAGATCTAGGATTAAACCTTGATCCATCAACTCATGTACTTCCTGAATCAACCGTCTCTTCTCTGCTGAAATGTGCGCCAAATCGCGTAAGATTTCTGCTCAAGGCATCTACTACAACATTGGCCTTCCTGTGGTGGTACCGATGGTGCAATCATAGTCTTTCGTAAGCTCCATCCATCTTCTCTGCCTCAAGTTTAAATCCTCTGTTGGAAGATATACTTCAAACTCTTGTGGTCGGTGTATATCTCGCACACTTCACCATACAGTAGTGTCTCCGCATTTTCAAAGGCAAAGACTACAGCCGCCATTTCCAAATCATGGGTGGGGTAGTTCTGCTCATGCCTCTTCAGCTGCCTTGAAGCATAAGCCACTACCTTTCCATTCTGCATCAAAACACACCCAAGGCCAACTCTGGAGGTGTCACAATACACGGTGTATCCTTCACCACTCACAGGTAGTGCCAACACAGGGGCAGTGGTTAGACACTCCTTATCCTCATCATTATAACTGACTCTATTGAGCTCTCTTCCTGTCCTTTGCATCTTATCCACTTCCCTTTTCCTATTTTTGGTATTGTTAGTATCTTTTCAACCTGCTGTATTTATTCCTTAATTTTAGTCCTATCTCATCCTTACACCTTTTCCTTCGAAGATGTCTATCCCATCATCAACTTTAACTTTCTTTTTATTTCTTAGTCTTATCTTGATTACTAGTTCCATTACTTCGGGAATTCTAACCTTACGATTTTCTCCTACCAGCACATTCTTCACCTTTTGTAACACTTATAATTAACCATAGAAAATTTGTTTTTGTAACCCCTACTATTGTCCTGTCGTTATTGCTTCACTACAAAGTGATTCTGTTGATCACACTAAAAATGTTTGCCTGACATTCATAACGAACCTCTAACTACCTTCTCACTATCTCAAAAGTCTAACCTAAAACCTATGTGTCATTATCTATCATTCTTTTCCTCTCATCATACCTATTTGATCGCTTAGACTGACTTTTATTCAACTTACTACTTACTAACTTCGTTTTCTCTACCTAATTAGGTAGTCCGCAATACCATCGCACACCTTCTAGCATTTACTCATTATTATGTTATTCCATACCTCCATCACTATTCTCACTAATGTGGTCCCATTTTGGGTTTTCCATCCTTGTCATTCACCTTGCCAAGAATAACACTTAGCCTACCCTATATCTTAACTTTGTTCCTTTTATTATGCGCTCTTCAGGTTGTCCTTTCGTTTATCTCCTTTGTCTTACCCAAAATAGAACTTAACTATTCTATCCCTGGTTCCATTCTTCTTCCTAACATGACAGCTGTACCTGCAAACTATATCTTTCAGAGTTTCTACCACGTTATCACATGTCTATGCTACTCAGATTTGGTCCTTTGACCACTCTAGCTAGTACTTCCACTAGCATTTAGATTATATTGCATCTGCAATCAATTGTCCAAACTTTCATTCTGCACTTTCTTTATCCATTGGCCTTCTGTGATTTATCTTCGCTAATTTATTACTCTTAACACTATTATAATTAGATTATACTATTGTTTTGAATAATTTGAAATTAGAAAGGAACTCAGCAAATTACAGTCATACTTTTATTGTATGATCTCTATTCTTATCCTTTAGCTTACATAATACCCTTACTACCTCGAGAACTAATTTTGCAGTAATTTTATTATTATTATTATTATTTTCCATGTTTACTCAACTAGCCAAAACTTAAGATTCCGGGTACCCAAACCCGTCATCCAATTCAAAGGATTTACATCCATCATGATCTGATTATATATGATTCCTATAATGGAACTTGTATCATCTGCAGGATACCCGAGCCAACTACTCTCTACCACACTCTACAGTCCCATCTGGGCACTATTTGGTTGGTCACCATTATTAGTAATAACTTTCGATCCCTTCTGAAAAGATAGGACTACACCCTAACTTGCTGCATCAAAGGTACTACATTTACCACCTTGCCCAAACCATGTCAAATTAATGACTCTCCTATCATATCATATCTCTGTGAATCATCAATTCATAGTTTCGACCTTCCCTAGGTAGTAGGGTTGCACTTTACACCTTGCTAATACACACAAGGTATTCTATTCTCACTAAGTTCTAAGCAAAATGTCTATCGTTCTGCAAAAACCATCCAAAATTCCATACCGAAGACTAGATGGTCTCACTCTATAGGTATCAACTTTACTTTGCAACTAGTCCGAAACCTGCAGTCCGATGGCAACTCTTACTGTAACTCTAGCTCATGCTAGGGTAACTGAGTCACTAACTCTAGTTACCACCCAACTGTGACCTTTCGATATTCTAGCTCTAGACTCTTAACCAGGAGTTCCCAACTCCTCTGCAGATATAGAACTCTGTTCTGGCATAATTGTACCAAAACAGAAGCCATCCGCAAACACCCTCATTATGGAGCACCACGGGGATGCACGCAGCTCTATACAATAATCTCATGTCTGCTTGATCAGCTTACAGAGCAGACATCGAGAACATTGTATAGTTACTACGATACGTCCGGACCGACTAGGCCTCCTAATTTCTTATCTCTCTCGAATCTTCTATTATCATAAACTTATTCTGACAGGGTCATCCACTGATGACTGCCTGCAGTGGTATCCTCATCCTTATCTAGGGCAACTGTACTTTCAAGACTCACGTTTATGTACTCGTGCCTTGCACGAAATGGGCACACCATTTAAACCCATACTGACAAAAATATAACATTTCTTGGAGTACGTATCCTCATGATAGACCTCACATGTCTACTAACTCTATTTCACATTTTTGTGTACTCCACGAAAATCAAGACACTAACTGAGGTAATCTTATATTTCCCGAGGTATAACGTAGAATCTAGAAACAAAGAATTACAGAAAAAGACGAAACAGAATCCTATACTCCGCATGTGACTCCTAGTAGACTCTTCCCAACACTTAGATAATTTTTCCCTATGAATCTGGAGCCTAAGCTCTGATACCACATCTGTCACGACCCAACCTATGGGCCGGACCAAAGACTAGGACTGGGCCACCCTAAAGCCCCGAGGCCCGTAGTAAGCCTAACTGTTCATTAACCCAACTATAAGGCCCATAGGGCCCAAATTCAAGTAAACAAACGGACAGAGTCCGTCCATAAAATGGACTTTCCAACGGGGAGTTTTCGACTCACCCGACTGTAAACACAATAAACCATCCATTGGGAGCTCACTCACCCTCCACATACTCATCAACATAATAATAAATGGGAGCTCGGCTCCTCATCCAATCCATCAAAACAGACTTAAAATATTAAGTTTACAGTGTCCAACATGAATATAATATTACGGACCAAATTCAAATAATTATCGCTAACCCATGCGAAATTCTAGGAGTAAATAAAATTACACAAATATCGATAAACAACCTGCGAAGTATAAAAGCAGGTTAACCCAGAATAAATATCCTCCTGTGGCCTGTAAAAATTTTTGAACAGGAGTGAGCGTTCAACTCAGAGAGTAAATTATCAATCTTAACTATAATCTCTATAACTATCTGAACTAATGCACTCAGAGAGTGAAATGCAACATAAATAACATTTTCACATCATAACATCAAAAGGTAATTTGGAGCACTCACACACCTGTAGTATCAATCATAACATATGGGAGCCGATCCCCATACGACTCTCTTAAATCCAACCCGGTGCCAATAATTACTCAAGCTCGGACTTCCACTTAATAACCAAATCGAGGGTCCCAGAATTACTCAAGCCGTGACTACCCTCAAGGAACGGTCCCAAATAATTACTCAAGCCGTGACTACCCCGCCCTATCCATAGTCCACACCACATCACACGCACGCCAACGCACGCACACCGCTCCAAATTACCACAACAACATCCATGGCATATTAATGATTATGAATGCAACATAAATCGTGCCTAGAGTTTAACTAAATAAATATATGCATATAAGTGATGCATGGGCATGCGAACATATAATAATATCGAAATTACAATTAAAATTAATATTTTACTCACGCACTTTGACGACAAATTACCGTGGCGGGCCGGGCGGAGGAAGAAGGTCGTCCCGCTCACCGACAATCATATTACATTTATTTAATACAATCTGACTCAATACAAACAAAGAAAAAGACCAATTACGCCCTAAGTCGTTTAAAATCCCAGCAGTCTCCCCTATACCTAGGACCTACCCAACCTGCAAAAGGGTTCAAAACACACTTCTATACTCACAATCCATATATCAACAGTTCAATCATATCACACAGCCCCTCCTGGGCCCATCAAATCAGTCATCCATCACAATACGCAAAATTTCAATTTAGTCCTTATTATTGATCATTTTTGCAAAAACTGCCCAAACAAGCTCTAAAAATTATAAAACTTTGCCCCGCGGTCCTTAGCAATATTACTAAGCTATTGCAAAAAGAATCGTAATTTTCTAAGCTACCACGAATATTTTATGGATTTTTAATCCTATTTAAACACTAGAAAATTACGTAAAAACAAGGTTCGGGTTTACCTTTGCCGATTCCGACTTCGGGAACGCGCTCGGGACGTCTGACAATGGGGGGGCTAGCCAAAACCTCGGCCCAATTCGGAGACTTTTCCGGTAACGGGTCTGTCGGGCCGGAAATTCACAGATCCGGACAACTGTCGAATTTCCGCGAATTGAGGATACCTACACGAAGCCCAATAATAATATATAAAATCAGGGGTGTTACAATGTAACTCATCTCATGATATTTAATTAAAAGTCATTATTATCAGTTTTAAGTTATATTAATAAATGAAATTGATAAATCAAATTTAAATTTATTTAAATTTATAATTCATCATACAAATAATATCATTGATGTAGCCAATCGAATTAGTAAATCAATGTGATTTGATTATTTTGACAAATTAATCAAAATAAATTTTTTTAGTATTTATAAGCGGAATTAAAACCTAAAGCTTAATAAAAAAAAATTTAGAATTAAATTGATTGAGCTAATTTAATAATTGTATATTTTTTATTTGAAAATATATTTTTTTATAATAAAAAATATTATTACAAAAATATTAAAGCTTATAAATAGATTTATTTATTTATATTAACAGATAATTATTTTTATTATTTTTTAATAATTTATTAATGTAACTTTTTTTGAAGGTATTTATTAATGTAATTATTAATATATTGATTTAATTATTGACCCATCAATTCGATATTTTTTGTTGAATTAATTTTCACACGGGTTTTAGAAATACTGATAAAAAGCGCGAAAGACTCGTATGAATTTCTCGTGTGAAAAGATTTTGCAACGATAAATAGACGATACAATAAATCATGGCGACAACAGCTGTCCAGAGCGCAGTGCATGGCTTGTCGTACCCTACTACCGCAGGCGCATGAAAGACCAGCGCATTTAGTCCAGGGAAATAAGTAAAGAACTACAAGAACAAAACGATCACGGCTAACGTGAGCCGAGATGTGTTAGCTACGCACCCAGCCTCCTTGCCTCCTTAACTCGCCTCACATCGTTAATAGCACGACAAAAGCCATTTCCCCGTAAAAACGGAACAGCTTTCCCACTAACGTCAAAACAAACGGGCGTTACCTGAGTGGAGTCCTTCCATTCGTCCCAACGTGGATAACCTTTAACAGCGAAACGAACGTCGTTCATGACGAAAGCCGCCTTTATTAATTAACGGCGATCGTGTCTCTTTTATCTGGTCCAGAATGGAGTATACCGGCTAAAAAGGTTAGGGTAACTGGTGAGTGCCGGTTTGGAGTAAGACTGGTTAAAAATTGACTGCGGTTGAAATTATTGCACTTTGTTTTGACCACCCTGGTTAAGTTTCGGCCTCTTTCAGCGACAAGAATGATAGAGAAGAGAGAGACAAGGTATTGAGGAAGAGAGGAGAAAGAATAAAGAAAAAGAGGAAGGAGAGAGTTTGTGTACCTGCTGAGCAGCAATAGCTAGGAGAAGAGAGGAACGCTGTTCTGTTTGCATAAGGACGGGAAAGTGACTCTGAGAGAGAGAGAGAGAGAGAGAGAGAGAGAGAGTAGGGAAGTAAATTGGTGGCTGAAGCAGGATTTTGTTGGTCAAGAAGTTGTAGAGCTTTTGATTCTAGGTCTGAGACTGAAGATTTATATTCTGTTACTGAGTTTAGAGAGAAAGAAAAGGTAGAAAAGTAGTAATGGTTGATTAGAGAGGGAATTTCTTAGTTTATATGAAGTAGAGCTTTGAATTTGAGGCTTTAAATGAGAGATCTGTGTTGAACAAAGAGAGATTTATGGATTCTTCGGAGATTTCAATAAAGGGTAACGGTGGAAACGTAAGAGGAGACAGCTTCTCTTCGGGTTATAGCGAACCCAACGACCCAAGGAACGCCATGGAAGGACAGAAAAGCCATTCTACTCGTACTGTCTCTGCAAGAGGTAAAAATTCGTGCAGGTTTTTTTTATGTTATCGTCAATTGGATGTGATATAAGTCTTTTATTTATCGTTTTTCCGTGTTTTGCTTCGTGTAATCTGTTCTGTGGTCGCGCGTGTGTTCAGACGCCGAAACGGCACTTTACACGGAGCTTTGGCATGCCTGTGCCGGCCCCTTGGTCACCGTTCCTCGTGAAGGAGAGCGCGTTTTCTACTTCCCTCAGGGACACATCGAACAGGTTTGGTTCATTTTTAATAATCTGATTTACCATTCTTATTTTTTAGAATTTTTCCTTCACAGCTAAAAGTTGAGCAGATTTTCCTCTAATTTCCCCATTTGCGTTTTTGTGGGTCGATTTTATTTACTGTTGGATTTCTGGATTTTAATTTTTTGCTTTCAAAATTTTAATGTTTCATTTTTAAAGAAATGTTTTAGTTGGTAATACAAAAAACTGAAGTTGGATGCGTGATTCAAGAAGTTTCTTTTTTCTTCCCCTAAGTTTTTGCTGTTTATGGCTTAATTATCTTGGTATCAATGGGTTAGGTGGCGGCGTCCACAAATCAGGTGGCGGACCAGCAGATGCCAGTTTATGATCTTCCATCTAAGATCTTGTGTACCGTGATCAACGTCCAGTTGAAGGTAGGGTGATCTAAAGTCGCTTTTTAGGAGGGATTTGTGTATCTGGACTTAACTGTTGGTACAACTGTTGATTTTAGGCTGAGCCAGATACAGATGAGGTATTTGCGCAAGTGACTTTGCTTCCTGAACCCAACGTAAGTGCTCTTAAATTTTTGATTTGTATTATTCAAGGACTGAAGGGGTTGATGTGCAATTGGAATTTTGGATATCTGATAATTAGATTTTTTTTAATGTCAGCAAGATGAGAGTGCAGTGGACAAGGAGCCTCCCTTACCTCCTCCTCCACGGTTTCATGTGCATTCATTTTGTAAAACCTTAACTGCCTCAGATACAAGTACCCATGGTGGGTTTTCTGTTCTTCGTCGACATGCAGATGAATGTCTGCCACCTCTGGTTAGTATCAAGTCTGCTTGTGACCAGTGATTCCAGTGTGTTGCTCTCTCTTCTTTCTTTTTTTTTTCCCGTTTTCTTTTTTGAATATTTTTTACTGGTTGAACCTAAAATTCTGAGTTGATGTTTGATGTTTGGTTTATTATAGGATATGTCAAGGCAACCTCCAACACAGGAATTGGTTGCCAAGGATTTGCATGGAAATGAATGGCGTTTTAGGCATATCTTTCGGGGTAATGATCACAGACACATTCCAGCTTGGTTACGAAATTTTTATATGCTTGAAATAAACTGTTTTTATTTATGATAAGAGGAAGGGGATGTAGTCTTCTTGTAGCATTTGTGTTTATGTTTGCTTAAATTTACATGATAATGTCAAATCCTAGGTCAACCGCGGAGGCACTTGCTTCAAAGTGGATGGAGTGTATTTGTTAGCTCAAAAAGGCTTGTTGCTGGTGATGCGTTTATATTTTTAAGGTTTTACTTCTTAATATTTATTTATTTCTTGTATTTTAAATTGTAAAGTTTCCGGATGGGAGTGATGTGTGGTTTTGGCATTCACTTTGCAGGGGCGAGAATGGGGAACTTCGAGTTGGTGTTAGACGTGCAATGAGACAGCAGGGTAATGTTCCATCATCTGTCATATCCAGTGTCAGCATGCATCTGGGTGTGCTTGCTACTGCATGGCATGCCATCTCTACGGGAACCATGTTTACTGTTTATTATAAGCCAAGGTAAGTGGTTTATTTTATTCATTGCACTGTACATAGTAGGGTAATTGCAGGAAAAAAATGGTATTTTCTTTACAAACTTATTGTAACAGGTATTGAAAGGGCTTAACTCATTTAGATGATGTCATGATAACTGAATTTGCAATTTCCTTGCTGTGTTTGACTTTATATACCCTTGTAAATGTGTTGTTACAGGACAAGCCCAGCTGAGTTCATTGTTCCAGTTGATCGATACATGGAGTCTGTCAAGAACAACTATTCCATTGGAATGAGGTTTAAAATGAGATTTGAAGGAGAAGAAGCTCCTGAGCAAAGGTATGGCTTATGCTTGTTAAGGTTTTCTGGTGGAAGTTGCTGTTTTCACTCTTTTTTCAACTATTTAAAGTGTACCTGTTGGTTGTTTTTAATTTGTTTACTTTAGTGTTTCTACTCTAGGTTGGTTTTTCTTTCCATAGGGGACATTGTATTATAGTCGTCTTTGATTTTCTTATTGTAGATTTACTGGTACAATTGTTGGAATTGAAGATGCTGATCCCAAAAGGTGGCGAGAATCCAAATGGAGATGCCTGAAGGTAGTATTCAAGTCACCATGAGGTGTATGATATTTTGTTTTGAAGTGTTAAACTAGAGTTTTAATTGTTACTTGTAGGTGAGATGGGATGAAACCTCCACTATGCCTCGCCCAGAGAGAGTTTCACCATGGAGCATAGAACCTGCACTGGCTCCTCCCGCATTGAATCCCCTTCCTGTGCCCAGGCCCAAAAGGCCTCGATCTCATATGGTGCCTTCATCCCCAGACTCCTCTGTTCTTACCAGAGAAGGTGTATATTTGCTCTTTTACTAGTAAGATTTTTGTAGGTCTTAATTTTTAGATCAAATTAATGCCTGAATGACACGAATCCTTTCGATTGGTTAGGTTCATCCAAAGTAACTGTAGACCCTCCAACACCAAGTGGATATGCCAGGGTCTTGCAAGGTCAAGAATTCTCGACCTTGAGAGGCAATTTTGCAGAGAGCAATGAATCTAACACTGCTGAAAAATCTCTAATGTGGCCATCTTCCATAGATGAAGAGAAGATTGATGTGATATCTGCTTCGAGAAGGCATGGATCAGAGAGTTGGATGACCTCTGGGAGGCAGGAGCCAACCTACACAGATTTGTTATCAGGCTTTGGGACACGTGCTGATTCCTCCCATGGATTTGGTGTACCCTTTGTTGATCAAACTGCAGCAGCCGCTAGCAGAGAACTTGCATTAGATCAGGAAGGCAAGATTAACTCGCTTGCCAGTCCATGGTCCTTGATGTCATCTGGTCTTTCCCTCAGGTTATCAGAGTCTAATATGAAGGCTCCTGTAGAAGGTCGTGATATGCCTTTTCAAGCACGAGGAAATATCAGATGCAGTGCGTTTAATGAGTATCCAATGCTTAATGGTCATAGAGTTGAGCAATCGCATGGAAACTGGTTGATGCCTCCCCCACCACCATCTCATTTTCATAATAACGCTCATGCAAGAGAGAGAGTTTCAAAACCTATTTTGGTACAAGAACATGAGACTGTCACATCCACGGATGGAAAGTGTAAGCTGTTTGGCATTCCCTTGTTTAGTAATCCTGTTACACTGGAACCAGCAGCTTCACATAGGAACACGGTCAATGAGCCCATTAGTACACATCCTCAGAGTCAGCAGCTTCGTGTAATGGAATGTGATCAAAGGTCAGAACAATCCAAGGGTTCTAAACTGGCTGATGATAATGAGCATGAGAAACAAGTCCAAGCTGGTGCCCTGCATACGAGGGACAATCAAGGCAAAGTTCAAAACGTTTCCACTAGGAGTTGTACCAAGGTTTTTAACTCATTAATGGATGTTATATTTTTAGGTTAATATTGGTATTTTGTGAAAGAAGTGCTAAATAGTCTTTTTAAACTTGAAGGTTCACAAGCAGGGCATTGCACTTGGAAGGTCTGTTGATCTTACCAAATTCAACAACTATGATGAGTTGATTGCTGAATTGGATCGGTTGTTTGAATTTGATGGTGAATTAATGGCTCCCAAAAAGAATTGGCTGATTGTGTATACAGATGATGAGGGCGATATGATGCTTGTTGGAGATGATCCCTGGCAGTAAGGATTATTTTGTTTTGCTTTTGTTGATTGTTTTTTAATTCAGATACAAGTGGTGCACATCCGTTCTTTCTGATTGTGGCCTTTGCTTATTGGTGCATGTTATGTGTAAATCAGGGAATTTGTTGGCATGGTTCGCAAGATTTTTATCTATACAAGAGAGGAGGTACAAAAGATGAATCCAGGGACCTTAAATTCAAAGGGTGATGAGAATTTGTTGGATGTGGAGGGCGTAGATGCAAAAGAAGTGAAATGCCTACCTCTTCCTCCAGCGCATGGTACTGAAAATTGTTAGGTTGGGTTCTCTTGGGTGAGGTAATTTTCTAGATTATGGACTAGTGTGTTATCCTTCAGACTTATGAAGCGGAAAAACTTTTTAAATTATATATGCATATAGAATGCCTCTGATGCCCTTCTCAGAATCAGAATTATTTTATTGAATATATCTTTCTGTCAGATTGATTGTTGTGAATCTGTCTCTTGTTCGTTGGTCAGGTTTTCAACAAAAAGCAAGCGGGGCAAGGGTTTTTATGCCCATTTCAATTGGAAAAATTGGGATGGGAGCGATTCTACCTCTTTTAAGATGGCAAAGCTTGTTGGTTATCTCAGAAATAGATGGCAAGAATGTTATACCCAATTTTGGACCTCTTAATGGAGTTAGTATTGTATGGTATCTAGTTATACACACAGATATATAAAAATATATATACCCCCTATGCTGAGCAAGGCAATGGTAGCCCTGCCTTTTTTATTTAATCCATCCCCACCTTGTACATAGTTTTACCCTCTCCCCCATCTATGTTCTATCGAATGTAAGTCTATACATCTTTTAGTGGTTTTTCGGGCTAGTCTACAATTTTCTAAAGTTCATTTTGTTGTTTTCTACATGTATCATAAATTTTAATTGTTGGTGCTATTGGATTCGTAAGTGCCAAGTATTTGTCTTGAAAGTCTCAAATGAGCTGTAAGATGTAGCTTGTACGTAATCATGAATTGTATGTTGTGTACATAGGGGTACAACTGAGTGGTTGGTAGAAACTGAGTGATCCATTCCTGATGAAACACCGTTAGTTGCAGATTTTATAGTCCTCTACTTTTGCATGTGCTCTGTTCCCTTTGGTGGGGAATCACATTGATGGGGGGGGGCGGCAAGCTGTGCCCACTCTATGAGCCATTGCGGGACTGGTTAAACGTTAGATATTTTCCTGGATGAAGTGTTTTTTATTACTGTTTTTTTCAAGTTAAATCTATCAGGGTGAGGGATGTTTGGTTCAATCATTAGATGCAGACGTTGCCGGATCGATTAAAGTTTACTCGATTGAAAAAATGGGGTTTTAGAAGATATTAATGTCAACTCCTTTGAAAAGAGACTCAAATAAACTCTTAAAAAAAAAAAAAAATCCTAACGCACCTTTTGAGAAGTTTTTATCTCAAATAAACTCACACTTCGAAAAAAAAAATGAAATCATGCCTTGCCTTCTGAAAAATTATTTTTCTCAAATAAACTTAAAAAATAAAATCATACCTTACCTTTTAACAGCTCAATTTTTGAAGCCTTCGCGCTATTATAATTAATAGATTATTTCAGCTCAATTTTGAGATTTTTTTTCCACTAATGGTGGATTTGAGTTTTTTTAATTGGGATTAAATTACCCTTAAAATTTGTTAATAATAATATAATTTATAATTTTATTAATTATTTATGTATAACAATAATAGGTAGATATAATTTTTTTTTTACAGAATATCTATAATTAAATATTAACCAACAGTTTTTTCAAAAAAAAAAAAAAGTATTAACTAACAGTAAAATTAAATAAGTGCAGAGTCAGTTGGAAATATGGGTCAATAATCATCCTTTGACCCTTATGCCATGAATAATGAATGTGTATGAATATGATACTTTGGGAACTAGTTGCTTAGCCGATCGATTTGTAAATTAAAGAAACAAAAATCATAGTGAAGCCTTTGTGTTTGCTGGTATGACGTGAGATGCGAGGTCTTATAAAATAGGGTGCATCTTCACTATTAATAATTGCTTTAATAAAAATGGTAAAAGACGTTGATCGACCCTGTACTTGCGTTTGAATAGACTAAGAAAGAAGCTGAAGATGAGCCAAAGAGCGTCGCGTTTGGCATCCATCAATGTGTCTGGAGAGATTTTGGAGCGGGTATGCTATTTGTCGGGTTCATGATGATCTAGTGTTATTTGCTTATGAATACCACCAGATCTCTCATCATTTCTGCTGCTGTATTGCTGATGACCAATCAACAGAAATTTCAATAACAGAATTAAGGGCTTTTCATTTAAAAGCTTAAAACAAGCAGAAAATTACAGAATTCTGATTCTTCTAAAGAACTCTTGGTGGCAAACGACTATATTTGATATTACAAAAGACCCCTTGGCATGAGAAAGAAGATAGCTACTGCATATAACCTTATGCTTTCTGAAAGAATACTTGAAGTTCCAGGTTCTAAGACTGCTAAATTATTCCATGGAAACCTGCTGAATCCAGGAGTACAGCTTTAATTTGCTCAGGATGCACATCCTGCCCTTCTCTGCTTTGCTGGAGAAAAAAATAATAATAATAATACATCAGTATCAAGGTTTTGCACACAGCTGTATGACTACTATAAATATATATTTTTTCCACATGAGCTAAAAGCAGGATCACATCTCAGATTTTGCAAATTTAGACATGGTAGAGTACTGGAATATAACTTGAAAAGATGCAAAGAATCTAGCTGTTGGAAAAAAGTTTCAAATTATAAATACAGACATTTCTCTTGGATGACAAACATGAGATGCTTGAATCCTCATTGAAACTATAGAAAAGACAAGATTACGAATTGATACAGAAGGAAAATGTACCTCAGCTCGGAAGATATCCATGGCAAAACCATTGAAACAACTGATGACAGCTTGCTGGATGTCTAGGCCAAGGTTATCCAAGGCCCTCATGGTAGAGAGCAGGAGACCTGGTCTGCGACTACAAAACATATGAATGTTTACAGCTC
Organism: Hevea brasiliensis; assembly: GCF_030052815.1. NCBI lineage: Eukaryota > Viridiplantae > Streptophyta > Magnoliopsida > Malpighiales > Euphorbiaceae > Hevea > Hevea brasiliensis. The sequence goes on along the minus strand of NC_079505.1, from coordinate 84,668,898 downwards.
TTCCGTCTCTCACTCTGACTTCAACCTGTACAGAAAAACCAAAACTGCATCATTGAAACATATTCTTAATTTTTGTTCAACCTAAAGTTGAAGATCCAGAAGAAACAAAGACATAAATTGCTGATTCCTATACCAAAAAGTTTCCCTGCGTGGGAAAACAAAAAAGTTAAACCAACTCTTTACATTCTCTGCTTGATAAAGACACCAAATGGTGTATAATGGGAAAAGTTTCTTTTCTTCTCTTTGTCCATAAGATAAGACAAGGAAGGAGAAAAAGTAGTGTTTGAACTTTGAAGTGAAGTTCAAGTCACCGGTCAATAGGCCAATCCAGAACTGTGAATGTTGGGTTTGGGTGCCCAAATGGAGATTTCTACGAACATTTTAGAAGCAGAAACTAAACGTCATGGTGATAGAAAATAGGAGAAGCAAATCCAGGCAAATTCAAGTGAGGCAATAATAAAATTCCAGAAGCATAAGAGAAAAAATTACCCTTGCTGGTTGACTATTTGGACTTGGCAATGAGCTGGGACAAAGCTTATCCTTGATACGGCTCGGCAGGGTTGATGGAGTGGGTGTCAAGGGGTGAAAACTTGTGGGTGTCAATGAAGAGCCAGGAGGAGTTGACTCCAATTCGTTATGGAGGTCATTGATCCTTTGCAGAAGTTCCTTCAAGTACTCAATTGCATCCCCAAGGATTGATGCCCTATCCATCTGTCGCCACAGCAACAATATAACTCACAATGTGTCATTTTAATGAAGCAAAAAAGTTCAAAACTCCATATATGTTTATTTAGTAGCTTGAAAAGTGGCAAGATATTCAAATTCCTTTCATAGTCCAGGTTTTAAGAGGAGCATCAACTAAAATAATAATAATAATAATAATAATAATAATAATAATAATAATAATAATAAAGCTCTAAATCAATCCCGTTCAAAATCGTAAGTTCTTTAAAAATGAACTTCAATGCTGGAACCCAATTCAAATATGATTGATTTAGTATTCATAATATCCCACAAATTTTAAAGTTAATAATTTTTAAGATTTTTATAGAGAAAATAGACTGAGTTTTTTCTCTATAATTTTTGCATTTCAATTTTTAAAATAGTGATTTAATCCTGATTAGTGGTTAAGATTATACGAGATATTATTTTATTTAGTTAGATTTTAGTATATAAATAGCAAAATCAATCAGTATTTGAGTCAATTGAAGTGTATAAAAAAAGATTCTTTTCATTCAATAAAAATACTATTTGCTCTTTGGAATTTATTTTTGCAACATTCTCAACATTCTCACAATACTCTCCTGTCCAAGCTGAAACTTGCTGCAAAATTTTGGAAGTAGTGCCCAGTTTCAGTCAAATCAGATTCCAGGAAAATAGACATATGAATTTGCTTAGTTCTTCAGTAAGTGGACTGAATTTATATTATTTTTGCAAAACCAAATAACAGAAGAAATTTAAACAAAATAAAAAAATAAATAAAACATGACTCTGAAGTTTTAATAATTTATCTTTATCTTTTATGAGCAATTCACCAACATTTTATTTAAAATAAACAATAAGATGTGCAATGTAATCCTGGAGCCTACCAGATGAACATGTTTTTAAAAAAAAAAAAAAAAAAGGGGAGAAATGACTAGAGATTCAACATCACTCCTGTTCCTGTAGTCCTATGCTCAATTAATGGCCATGCAAATGCTTTATGATCTAACTTATACAAATCAGCTGTCCACTCTGTTTCTGTTGCGAAGAAGCTTGGCAAATTCATACGCAGTAGGTACAATCTCCTAATTTTGATGGACTAGGAAGAGTTTAGTTGTTACTTCTTAGAGGTTAAAAGTCGAAACCAACCTGCTTTTTTATCTGGTTCCAACCCTTCTTCTCATATGTCTCGAACAAACTCAAAAAACAGTTGTCGAGTAGGAGGATTGAAATTGTCATTGCTGAACAAAGATCACAATTGTTTCACCCTAGGAATAAATAAACTAAAAATTTAAGTGCACGAGTACAGCCTTGACAAGCTTAAAAATCACATAATACGGGAGCAACTGGAAACAATATGGTTATCAGGAACGTGGAAATTCAAAGAGACAAAGATAGAGAAGAACTGTTGAGAGGAAGGAAGAAAACCAAACATGGGTAATGGAATTCAAGATAATAAGATTTTCCCTCTTCATTTAAAATTAGAGAGAGAGAGAGAGAGAGAGAGAGAGAGAGAATGTGTAAAATGCAACGGCTTTATTGATGGAGAGGCATTATAATCTTTTATTTCTGCGCTAGTGGCCCAAAAAATTATGGTGAAAGTAAAGCAATGTACCAGTGTCCGTGTGAGAGGCATTAATGCAACTATCATATTAATTTCACAACATGCCAAACAAGAGATGCTACAAATTCAGAGAAAAAAAAAAAAAGATGCTACAAATTCCAACGACAAAAGAACTATGAAAAAAGGAGGTATCTCTCTCACATAAAACAAACATTAGAATGAATGATGGCAAGAATCTAATAGTGGTACATAAAATTTTAGTAAAAACACATTACTTGAATTCACAAGAAAATGGTGGAAAGAAATTCTTACCTTGCTTATCTTTGGGACTACAGACCTTAGCATGTACAGCCTATCATTGAGCTTCTTCCGGCGCCTCCTTTCTGCCATCAAATTCTTAGCAGGGAGCCCCTTCTTCTTCCCCCTCTGATCTCCAACACCACCGCCAGTGACACTGCTATTTGCATTTGAGCTATTCCCTCCATTTTTACCAATCTCCTCCATTTTAATATTCTCCGTTAACTCATCAGAATCATAATTCAAACCCGACCCATCAATGCTTACATCCTCCACAGTGTCATCTAAGTTACCCAATTTTCTCTTCTTCTCATTCTCTTCGCCCAACTGAGTCATTTCTCTCTTTCCTTTATCAATCTCAATCCCACTCAAAACCCCCAAATTGCTTCCATTATCAGTCAAATTCTTCCTCAAAGCTGCTCTCTTTTGAAACAAAGTAGGTTGTGCTCCCATTGAAGGGAAAGTTTCAAGAGGCCTCAACAACTTGGACCTATTCAAAAACAACGTATTCCCCGAGTTCTCAACAAAAGCCCTAAATCCTGTAAACCCTGAACCGCTTTCGGGCAATTGGAGCGTGCGAGTAGTTGAAAAGAGTGGATCAGAGCATAAATTAGAAGTGCTAAGCAGATTATTTGGGCTCAAATCTGTGTAGTTGCCTAAGACTCCGCCTCCCCTGTTTAGCAAAGGTGAGGCATTTGTGGTTGTAGTAGTAGTTGCCTGATTCTCAAGGAACCCAATTTCGCCCAAATCAAAATCATGCTCTAAAGGGTTAGAGACTACGTTAAGGAGTGAAGATAAGGTAGGCTTTGAGTGCATAAAATAGTGCACCTGAGATGGGTCTAGATTGTTGAAAACAGAGGAGTTTGGTGAGCAAGAAGAGGAGGAATCCACAGGGTGAAGCAACAGATTATCAGGGTCAGTAAGATTTGGTGAAAATGTGATATCTCTGATGGTATCTTGATGATTGTGGATAGTACTATTTGTAACGTACCAGTCTTCTTCTACTTCGAGCATGGATTTGAAGGTAGAAAGGGAACCCATCTCTTCCTTGCTCTCCATCACATCACAGCTATTGCTAATGTTATTGTTGTTTGCGGTGGATTCTTGCGCTTCTTTATCTTCCGTCCAGACACTGCCATTTAGTCCAGAGAGCATTTTCGTTTCTGGATTTCTGTTATATTTTCTCTGGAAAGTGAGGGAAGTAAAACAAATTGTAGAGAAAAAGATGAGATAAAGAGTAGGATTGAAGGAGAGAGAGAGAGTGGACGTTGCAGAAGGGAAAGGGAAATGGCTTTCTGTTGTAGAAAAAATTGGGTTGTTGAGAAGGATGTGAAACGCTTCTCTTTGAACGTTACACTAATCACTGGTACACGCTTGCCTCTACCCTCAACATCGCGTGCTTCTTTGGATAAACATCGGGTCCACGCCTTCCTCTTTACTGAACTGAACCTTAACTTGATGAATAAATTTATATTATTTAAATTTTATTTATTATATATTTATATTATATTTATATTTTTTAAAAAAATATTTCAAATTTAATTCAAAATATATATTTAATTATAATCACTATATTTTTAATTTAAAAATTTTTAATATTTAAAATTTTTATTTATTATAATGCTAGATATAACTTTCTTTATAGTTACTATATTTAATATAAAGTAAAATTATTTAAATATTAAAATGGTTTAACATAAATATACAAGTCATCTCATTAAATATTTATAAAATTAGATTATTTCTATAAAAGAGTTAATTATAAAAAATTTATTAACTTAATAAAAAAAAATAAAATTTCTTTAGTAAAAAATATATGTAATAATTTTTAATAGTGTTAAAAAATATTATAAATAATATCAAATAATATAAACCCATATACATTTCACATTTAAAATTTATTATTTTAGTTAAAATTTAAAATATTGGGAAAATATAATAATTTATTATGTTGAAAATTTTTATTTTTTCTATTGAGTTAATAAATTTTTTATAATTAATTATTTTACTAAAAAATATTATTTATAAAAATTTAATAAAATAAATAGTAAAATTTATTAAATTTTTTATAATAAAATAATTATATTTAATTTAAACTAAATAATAGTAAAATATATTCAATATTCAACTCATGGTCATTTTTCTTCAAAACAGAGTAGGATAAATTTTTTTTTTTTTTCAAAAACTTGTTTTATTGGTCAGTAAGGTGTTTATAGTATTTCAATTTCAATTTATCCACAGAGTTTAAAATTAGTTTTTTTTTTTTACTCACTTAAGCGTATTTTAAATAATATAAAATATAAGAAATGAAATTATTTTAGTGACTATATTAAATGGCATTCAATAGAATGCAATCTAATTACCAATAATTGAATTTTCGCTTAAATTCAATTAGTTAAGTGTCAACCAACTTAATTTAAACAGGTCATATAGTACGAACATCCACTCTCCATATGCAATATAAACCTATTCATTATAACACAACATAATAAATTAACTACAATAATTATGAAGTTTCAATTGTACCTCATAATTTGCAGGATGAGGATCATAATTTTGGTGTCCAATCGTCTACACTCATTGCTTTTTGGTCGAAATTGAGCTGAAAAGTTTCAATTTTATTTATCTTCCTCCTTGCGTCTCTGGATATGCTAAGGTTGAAGCTAGTTGAAAAATATTCATTTGGCTGATAGAAATTGATTGTCGACAGAATCAAGTCCATTTGATGTTAATCTCACTAGAAAGTGTGCGGCATCGCAAAAACTCTCTCTCTCTCTCTCTCTCTCTCCTCAAATCATTGCATTGTCTGCTGCTGTTTGTCGCTTGAAAGGGCTTGTTAAGGTCATTAAATGGTGGTAAAGGGGAGAGCAGCCTTGGTTGGCGATGAGAAGGACTGATGGCGGCACAACAAATAATTCAGGGGTACTAGGGTCACCGATCTACCATCTAGTGGTGGATATAGAAAAAGAAAAATCGGGATCAATGTATAAAATCCGTTGACTTTTCATTTGTAAAGTATATAATTCATTAAAAAAAAAGTTTAATATATATAAATTAATGAGAAATCGATTAAATAAATATATAAATAATTTAAAAAAAAATCAATTGACCCTCTTTGATGTGATAAATTTATCATTTTTATTAAATTATAAAAATCTAAATATATTGAAAATTAAAATTGAAGATATTACAACAAAATTCTCCCGCATTTTTTTAAACGACAAGGCAGTGGTCCCGATTAGCATGTGGCATATATTCATCATACGATGACACGTCTTTTTCTTTTTGTTTCGTATGGAAAAATCAGCAAATAAGCATTTTAGCAGATGCATGCCTCATTATAGCCTAAACTAGGCTACAAATTAATAATTACCTTACCATTAATCAAAATGTCCCATACAATTAATAAAGCTTAATATCATTACTGATATGACAAGGGGATTATTAGATGCAAATTCATTTTTCAATATTAATATAGTGTTTTTTTTTTTTTTTACAAATCATAAAATTATCCGTTTTATAAACTAAAATTGTACAATAATTTATTTCAATTAATTTTTTTTATTTAAAACGAAAATTTTAATTTAAAAGAAACAAAAATTAATATGATTTTATAATATTTCAATAAATTTTTTATTATAAATAATTTATTTGAAAGGAAGTCAATAAGATTTGAAATTTATGGTAATTTTAACATCTAAATTAGTGATCAAAAGTCTATTAAGTCGAGGAAATTTATAGACTTCTTCGATCAACAAAGATATTATAGTATGGTTATATAAATAAATTAAGAAATATAAATTGCAAAATTTTAAAATAAAATTTGGAGAAATTATATATTTGATAGCACATTTAGGGCACGAAATTTATGATTTATAATTGGGAATAAAAATATGAGAGGATTGAGGTGGCAAGTATCTCGTGAAGCCTCTTACTTCACCGCACCCAATTGATACCTTAACTTTGTCTTTTCTTTTCGGCATTTGGTTTCCCACCCTCAACTGTTACTTTCCCCATCCCTACGTTTGTCTACCTTCACTAACTCTCTTACTTCCTTTCTAGATTTTTTTTTTCTTTCAAAAAATAGTTTTTACTTAACTAGAAATTTAATTTTGTTTATCTAAATTGAATTTTACTAGAACCAATAACATCTTTATCTATGATTGCCAATGACCGAATTTATTTAAAAATATATATATAAAAATAAATATATTTCTCATTTTAAGAATAAAAATTCAAATCTTCAAATTTTTTTAAAATTAAAAGGATTTTAAGCTGTTATAAACAATCGAAAATATAATTTTGTTTAAAATTAACGTTTTTTTTACTTTTTTAATTTATAATTTTATCACCGTTTTAAACTTTGAACAGTGTTTTTTTTTAATTCCAAAACTTTAATATTAAAAAAACAAATTAGAGGGAATTTTATATAAATTTATATATCTAAAACTTCTAAATTTTTATATACTCATTAAGATTGTTAAAAATATTTGAGTTTTTTTTAAATCTTTTATTTTAGTAGAAATTAAAGATTAGTTTAATCTTAAAACTCAAGGATTAAAATGATACTTAAAAGTAAAATTTAAAGATTAAAATTTATGAACTTATGGTAATTTGCATTTCATTTTTATTGAAAAGACTATTATGTCCATGGTTTTTGAAAATTTCAAGGGTTACTGACCGCTAAAATTTTGATCATTAAATTATTGATTCAATATTTTCTAAAATATTTAGGTAAATTATATTATTTCCAGTAAAAAAAAACGTAATTTTTACATAATATTTTACCAATTAATAATAACGAAAATAATAAAAAATATAAATTGTAATATTGTATATTATTATATATATATATTTTTTATATTATTATATAATTAGCAATGGGATTTAAAAAAAAAAAAAAAAAAAAAGAAAGCAGCAGACAGTAGCGCCCAGTGAATAAAAAGTATTGGAGGAGGAAAGGAGGCAAGTGGAAAGTTGGACCACATTTAAGTGGCATAAATGAAAAATGAAAGAAATGTCAATAATAATAATAATAATAAAGAGGTTGACAAGAAATCTTGAATAAGAAGTTGGAGTTATGGTGCTGTTAGTTTGGGTTGGAAAGCTGCCTTTAATTTTGCTCGCGTAAACCCCGTGAATTTGGGACATTGAAAGCTGCCCCTGATTTTGGGTTACCCCTCTCTTCTTTATTTTAAATTTCTGTCTATTTTCTGCTACCAAAATTGTACTTTGCCGCTACCATATCTCTCCTCTCTCTCTTATATATATATAAAAAAAGGCTTTGAATTATGAGAGAAACATGGGTTAGAAAGAAGAGAGGGAGTGGTCCAGCGTTGTTGAGACGTGAACTTCACAAGTAACTAAAGCCCACGAAGCTTTCAAGAATCCAATACAATGAGAACACATGGGCTTTCTGCCCACCTTTCAATCCAAAAACTTTTGCTTGGTTACCCAGAAGTCTACTCCAATCTTAGCTGAAAAAAGAAAACCTTGGCAATGAAGCTTGGGGAAAATACAGCCATATTGCCTTAAAAGGCATATTATTTATCTGAAAGATTCAGGTTTAAATCTCAACTTCTCCATATCATCAAGATATATTCATATTATTCCTCATTACAAAGTGAAAAAAAAAAAGAATGGCATCTTAATTTTCTCGTTCAATAGGATCAATGTGAATTATTTATCATAGATTGAGTGAGAAAAATTGGGTACACAACATTATGAATTAAATGCATTTAGCTAGATGCCCATTAATTATTCTTAACTTGTTTTACCAAAAATCCCATTACTAATTTGCATTCTTGCATACTCACATTTGTTTATTCTTTATAATCAAAGAGTGTTTATCTTGACTTATAAAACTAATTTGATTGGCTAATAAATTCTACAAATAAATTTATAATAAATTTTAAATTTATAAACTAAAAAAAATATAAGAGATTTTTTTTTTTTAATTTTAGTGTTTATAAAACTAATTTGATAAAATATTTTATTATGTTATTACCATTTAAATTTTAAAATTTCATCATAAATTTTATTTAATATATTTTTTAATCATTTTAATAATATAAGTATATTTATAAATTATTTTTTATCAAACACATCAATCACTCAAAATAACTTTAATTAAATATATAATTGTTAAAAATTTAAATATTCATGAGGTTAAATTATTTTATATCAGATTTTCATAAGTTAAACTAAATATTCTTTTAAATAATCCAATGTGTGTGCTATTACAAGTCTAAGTGAATAGGCTACTGAGAAAATGATCAAGAACAAAATTTAAGAGGGATAAATTCAAAAATTTTTATTTGTACATTAATCAAGTACTCTGGCAATAATCTTTCTATATGGTGCTTTGGCCAATATTTTTATTGTTTCTGCGATCAATCTTAACATACACACATAATCTAAGTAAATTTAATATAAATAACATATTACATTTCTATTCATTTAACTCAGAATTTGAAAAATTTGTTCACTTCTGCATTGACCCTTTATGATGATTATTTATTTGATGGGTAGAGTGTGTGGATCCTCTTATAAAAATTATGGGTTTCATATAATGAGAATGAGATCCACTTGCTTCAGAGAAACCAACACATTATTCCCAACTTATATAATAATTTTTATGCCTTGAATGGGTAAATGAAACTGCCCAGTCCAATTACGTCATCACTAAACATGACCAAATGCAAAGCAAATTTTGCTCTTGTTGGTGTGAAATGGTAGAGTATGGCTTAAGTTCCCGAATTTGCTGGAAAATAGGGAGAAATAAGAAGCATTGTAATGCTAGAGCTTGTAATCGTTTTTAAGATTTTAAAATTTTGATTCTAATAAAATAAAATAAAATAATAAATGAGTTTTAATATAATAATATTAGAGTTGTTTCCATAATTTTAAAATTTTAAATTTAAATTTTAATAAAAAAAAAGAAACGGTTATAAAAATAAGAGATTTTAGTCGGATTACCAACAAGGTCAAAATTCGACAACCGACAATCATGCTCAAAATATTTTAGAAAGAGTTTATTGTTGAGAAAATATTTTTAAATATATTAATTTGACAACCGACCCTTTCACTGACGTTGCTAAAATTTTGAGGCCCTACTTCTTCCAAGTTGATATTTTCAGCACCCACATATTAATGAAATATGAACTCATATCTACCAATTTCATTTTTATTTTTTTTTCTCCTTCAAAATTAAAATACCATAATAAAAATTATATTGTTAGTCTTTAATATAAGTTCAAAATTCACGTATAAATGCAAACATTATTACAGTATTATTTTTACAAATTCGAGTGAACGTAGCAAGTCGAATAATATCAAGGAGGTCAAGGTCTGGTATACGACTAATCTACAGGCACAGCGACGGCGCAAGATAGGGGCAAATTAGGCATATGGAAAAAAATTATGGGTAGACAGCACAGGATTTGGAGTTAGATTGACCAACAGGTAAGACCGCCGGGACCCGACCCGGACCCTGCCCCTTTCCCACTTTAATTCTCATCAATAATTTAATCTATAAACCACGTGTATTATTCTATGAATCGGACGGTGTGGAGCCGCCAGTGAGATTGATTATCGAGAAGGTCGTGTGGTTTAGCTGGCGAAGGTCCGTGAAGGTTGATGGAGTGTAAGGTACACATAAAAAAAAAAAATTGTACAGAGGGAGGGAGGGAGGGAGGGTAACAAAAACAGCGTCTTATATTATAAGCCAGCCACATCTGTACATCTAACCTTCCTTCTCGGCCGACCATAAAAGAGAGTCTCTTTCTTCTCTAAAGAAAAAAGAAAAAATAAAGACCCTTTAGGTTCTCTCTGGATTTTTATTTTCACTTCTCTTCTTCTTGATTGTTCTTCTGTGCTTCGTTTTTATCTTTGAATTTTAGGTAAGCTTTTTTAATTTTTACTTGTTGCATTTCTACTCTAACTTGGGGTTTTTGACCTTCTGTTTATTCAGATATGTGCTTCATTTCAATTCTTCAATTTAGGGTTTTAAATTTTTTTTTTCAATTATTCCTATCAGCTGAATCTCCGATAATTGAAAATACTTGTTATAGTTGAGCTCTCTTTGTGTGTGTTTTTGCTAGATTTCATCACCAGGATATAGATTGGTAGATTATAGTATTTCGTTTTGTTAGTTTTTGCCTTTTCAAAACGCGCCGCTTTTAGTTTCTTTGGGTTTGTTTGCTGAAATGTTTGCTTGCTTGGTTTGGTATTAGTTGCTTCTGAAGTGTGAATTTCTAGTTTCAAATGGTAATATCTTTACCTCGTAATCATATCTGAGTTAATTGAAATGGAAGAATGTAAACCTCTGTGGTGCTTGCATTCATACTTGATAGAAGTCTGTTTGAATTGATATTAATACCTTTTAAGGCCACGAGTGTTTTCTAATAGCTCTCTTTGTGGGGTTATTCCTGTTTAATTGATTTCCAGTCCTTTGATTGAATGTTAAATCTTGAACAATTTTGCCTTCAACAAAGATTCATATATTGCTTGTGTATATAGATTCATAGTTGGATTGCTCTGCAGATTTCTTTTGCCAACCAAGTAAAGATAATATACTAGTTCAAGAATGTGCCTTTTGTGTTGCTTATTGTAACTGATGAATGATAATGCGAGTCAACCATTTTATGTAGGTATTTTGTGTACTTCCCAAGTCCCAACATTCTCTATGAATTTTTCGTAAATATATTTAGCAACAATAGACAGCTCCTGTTCTTAATAACATCATTGTTGATGAGGAATTTGATGCACTATTTAATTAGTGCTCTTTTACTACAATTGCGGCTGGCTGACTGCTATTTCATATTTCACTGTCAACTTGATTGGGGGCCTGGGTTTTTCTTTCTCTCTTTATATTATAGTATTATTTTTCTAAGATGCAACATATGCAATGCAGACTTTTTTTTTGGGGTATCACATGGCGAGGCTGCTGGTTCATTCAACTAATGTTCCTACGATAGTTTCTGGTATAAAGCATGGCCAATCTCAAGAATTTGAAACATCAACAAGGATGACCACCAAAATGATGTGCAGTTCACGGTCACCAACATTGATATTGAGAGGATTCTCAGGCCTGCGAAGTTCAAACTGTTTAGACACATTGCTAAATTCCAGACATGATTTCCATTCCAGGGTTGCAATCACAATGTCCTGCAGGCAACAGAAGGCTAAGCGGTTTTTACCTAGGGCTATGTTTGAGCGCTTCACAGAAAAAGCAATTAAAGTGATTATGCTTGCCCAGGAGGAAGCAAGACGGCTTGGTCACAACTTTGTTGGCACAGAGCAAATCTTGCTGGGTCTTATTGGTGAAGGAACTGGTATTGCTGCAAAGGTGCTTAAATCTATGGGAATCAATCTTAAGGATGCACGTGTAGAAGTGGAGAAGATTATAGGGAGGGGCAGCGGATTTGTTGCAGTGGAAATTCCATTTACTCCTCGTGCAAAGCGTGTGTTGGAACTCTCACTGGAGGAAGCCCGCCAGCTTGGTAGGATTCATTCTTTCCTTCTTCCTTCTCGGACATAGAATTTAAAACTAGGGCCTAAAGTGTTGCTGTAAATTTTCCTACATACCACAAAGTAGGTTTTGGCGATGGTTATGGGCTGTCCCTTGGATTCTAGTCTTTGCCTCTAAGTTGAAAACCTTCAAGGGTTCCATTGTATGCGTGTATATGCTGAATTCAGTAAATCTTAAAATGCTAACAAGGCCATTCTGCCTATTTTAGTTTTATCATCTCCTATTCATGTATGAATTTTTAGAACTTTCATTAATTGTGTGCTGAGTGCTAACCAGTGCAGAAATTTCCATACAAATGCTTACTTTCAATTTTTATTTTATTTTTCTAAAGGTGGTTATCTTAACTAGAAAAATCCAATTTCCATGAATCTTTCAGGTCACAACTATATTGGATCTGAGCACTTGCTTCTTGGGCTGCTTCGTGAAGGTGAAGGAGTAGCAGCCCGTGTTCTTGAGAATTTAGGTGCTGACCCAAGCAACATACGCACACAGGTAACTAATGACTATGGGAGAGTTGGGTCAACCTAACTGTGACTGTTTGTAGAATCCCTCGATTGCTAGTGCAATATTGAAAGTTAACTGAAATAAAACTTTCGTCATTGCAATTAGGTCATTCGCATGGTTGGTGAAAGCACAGAAAATATTCCTGCTACTGTTGGACCAGGAGGTGGTAGCAATAAGATGCCTACACTTGAAGAGTATGGAACTAATTTGACCAAGCTAGCAGAGGAGGTAAGTGAATGCTAACCAATTTCTCTTACTCTATTACATATTCTGAAGGGTCGTTTTTATTGGATTTTTTTCTCCTTTCAGGGTAAGTTGGATCCTGTTGTTGGAAGACAGCCACAAATAGAGCGAGTAATCCAAATCTTGGGTCGGCGAACTAAAAATAATCCCTGTCTTATTGGAGAACCAGGGGTTGGGAAAACAGCAATTGCAGAAGGTCTTGCTCAACGTATAGCAAGTGGTGATGTCCCTGAAACGATTGAGAGAAAGAAGGTGAGTATTGGTTCAATCTCTTGACATAGTTCAGGCACAGAGATTTTTGTGCTCCTAGTTTGGGCACGGAGATTTTTGTGCTCCTTCACTGTTTTGGAACTATTAATTATTAATAAAATGGTTCTGGTGTAGGCCTTGGTTACACTATTAGCTGAAACAATAGGTTTGATATTGTTGCTCTATTTTCTATTTGAAAAATCAATATGGAAATTGGTTATTTTGATGTTCTTTACTTATTTTATATCTTCATTTTATAGCATAGTTCTTAGATTTCAAAATACATACTTTTGTTACCTTAAAAGTTGCTTTCAGTTTCTTTATGCGACATGTTATACTCATTGCACTCTGGAATTTGGATTTGAATGCTGGCTTTGTCATCCGTGCATGGTCGTCAGTGTCAGAAAAAATTCTTGAGATGGGGCATCCTGATTGTGTTGGACAGGAGGGTTTAAATTAAATGTGACATGTGAATTCTCTTTCTGACACACACACACACACACACACACACACACACACACACACACGTGCATGTGCAGTCTCCCCCCCACCCCCCTTCCCCCCCCCCAAAAAAAAAAAAAAAAAAAAAAGAGAAAGTTGTGCAGTAATCATATAACATAGTGAGAAACTGGCATTAGTGTTATTGTTTCTACTTTCAAAAAAACTTGTTAACTATACACATTTATGTTTTGTCACTTTTTGATGTTAGGTTATTACCCTTGATATGGGTCTTCTCGTTGCTGGAACCAAGTACCGAGGAGAGTTTGAGGAAAGATTGAAGAAGCTAATGGAAGAAATCAAACAAAGTGACGAAATAATTCTTTTTATTGATGAGGTGCATACATTAATTGGAGCTGGAGCAGCAGAAGGTGCAATTGATGCTGCCAATATCCTGAAACCAGCTCTTGCGAGAGGTGAATTGCAGGTAACTTTAGTATGCATGTTTTCTTCAGAAAAAGAGAAAAAAATCAACTTGTTTTGAGCTGAGACTGAGTTATTGAATTTGTAGCCTGTCCTGTACATGTATTTTTATTATTATTATTTTTTTGTTTTTAATCGTAAAACTGTTGGCTCATTCTTCCTTGGGTGAATGAGAAATTTTTGGAATTGACTATCATGCATCTATTATGTTGCCCAATCACCCTGGGGCAGTTAACCATAAATGGAATTTTTTTGGCTTACCTGCAATGTTTTCTTGTGCAACTACAAGAAATAAATGATCATAAAATGCTTCCTTCAGGTCTGTGGTTAAGTTTTTATAATCTGTTTGCACTTGAATCCAAAACTTCTCATATTTTTCTTTTAACTTCTTCAGTGTATTGGAGCTACAACATTGGATGAATACAGAAAGCACATTGAAAAGGACCCTGCTTTAGAAAGACGATTCCAGCCAGTCAAAGTGCCTGAGCCATCTGTTGATGAAACAATTCAGATTCTGAAAGGGCTGCGAGAGCGATATGAGATCCACCACAAGCTCCGTTACACAGATGAAGCTCTAATAGCTGCTGCACAGTTGTCATATCAGTACATCAGGTATGTGATCCATGTAATATTTTCTATTTCAAGCCCTCATTTGATTTATACTTCTATGTGTTGTGTCACACCAATCCGTAGATAATTAATAACAGGAGTAATAGCTTGTGCACTTGTAAACAAAATAATGTGTTTATGTTAATATGTTGATTCTGCTTGTAGATTTTCTTTCATGATATCATGAAGCCTGGCTGAAGGAACTCAGATATAAAAAATAAATTGGAAGTATGTCAAAATATTTTAGAACACCATTGTAATCTTGCATGCGTCATCATACATATGTATCGGTGTTCCTTTGAAGTGGCAACTTGGACTGTGATTGTTGCTTTTACCTTTTTTACCTGATAGCCACCATTGTTGTTCTTCTGCTGCTTTTATGAATGCGTGAAATAATTAATGAGTTCCTTGGACTCTACTTTGTAAGCATATGCTCATAGGGCTTAGTTCCAAGTCTGCTTTTGTAATGCAGTCCAAGAAAAGAAATATAGAAATTTTGATTTAATTCTTAATTTTTAGAATTTAGATTTTTCCTTTTTTTTTTTTGAATATAGGAATATTATGTAATTTTCTGTTTAGGTACTATAGGGTTTAATATTATTTGGGAGCATTTGATTTTCATTAGTTATTTTTTATTCCTATTTAATGATTATAGATATTTTCCAAATACATCATAATCATTTGTGTTTGTTTTTCTCTTCCTTTTTCGGATATGGTACAAACAGAATCCTGCAAAAGTTTCTTCTTTCCTCACATTTAATTTTTTTTCTTCCTGCAGTGACCGTTTTCTTCCTGATAAGGCAATTGACTTGATTGATGAAGCTGGTTCTCGGGTTCGCCTTCGTCATGCACAGGCATGAACTTGCACTATAGTTTTCCTGGCATAACCTGTCTTACCTTTATGCAAGTTGTTTATTGTCTAATCTGTATTTCAGGTCCCTGAGGAAGCTCGGGAGCTTGAGAAAGAGGTCAGGCAAATAACAAAGGAGAAGGATGAAGCTGTCCGCAGCCAAGATTTTGAAAAGGTAGAGCGTTCTTTCATTGCTTGGTCTTTGAGTTCTCTAGGACCCTCTACATTTGTTTCTGTGAGAAGAGTTGGAGATTTTTCTCTGACCCATTTCTTTTTCCCCTTTGTGGCGGGTATCTGCCATTGCATTCCACTGAATTACGATGCATAAAATCCTGAACAGGCTGGTGAATTACGGGATCGTGAAATGGATCTAAGAGCACAAATTGCAGCTATTGTGGAGAAAGGCAAGGAGATGAGCAAGGCTGAGACTGAGGCAGGGGATGTGGGTCCTGTTGTCACTGAATCAGACATTCAGCACATCGTCTCTTCTTGGACTGGCATTCCTGTTGAGAAAGTATCAACTGATGAATCTGATCGCCTCTTGAAGATGGAAGAGACCTTGCATAAGAGAGTCATTGGTCAGGATGAAGCTGTCAAAGCCATTAGCCGTGCTATTCGCCGAGCTCGTGTTGGACTCAAGAACCCCAATCGTCCAATTGCTAGCTTCATATTTTCGGGCCCAACTGGTGTAGGGAAGTCAGAACTGGCAAAAGCACTAGCTGCCTACTACTTTGGCTCTGAAGAAGCCATGATACGCCTTGATATGAGTGAGTTCATGGAAAGACACACAGTCTCCAAGCTCATTGGTTCACCTCCTGGTTATGTTGGTTACACTGAGGGTGGGCAGTTGACAGAGGCTGTTCGTCGCCGGCCTTACACTGTAGTACTCTTTGATGAGATTGAGAAGGCCCATCCTGATGTCTTCAACATGATGCTTCAGATTCTTGAAGATGGAAGGTTGACTGACAGCAAGGGAAGAACTGTGGACTTCAAGAATACACTTCTGATAATGACTTCAAATGTTGGAAGCAGTGTTATTGAGAAGGGAGGACGGAGAATAGGATTTGACCTTGATTATGATGAGAAGGATAGCAGTTACAATCGGATCAAGAGTCTGGTGACAGAGGAATTGAAGCAATATTTCAGGCCAGAATTCTTAAATAGGTTGGATGAGATGATTGTCTTCCGGCAGCTCACTAAGCTTGAGGTCAAGGAGATAGCTGATATAATGTTGAAGGAGGTGTTTGACAGGCTGAAGGGCAAAGATATAGAACTTCAAGTGACAGAGAGATTTAGAGAGAGGGTCGTTGAAGAAGGGTATAACCCAAGCTATGGGGCAAGGCCATTGAGAAGAGCCATAATGAGACTACTGGAGGACAGCATGGCTGAGAAAATGCTTGCAGGAGAGATCAAAGACGGTGACTCGGTTATTGTGGATGTTGATTCTGATGGGAATGTTATTGTGCTCAATGGTAGCAGTGGGTCTCCGGAGTCGTTGCAAGATGCATTGTCCATCGTGTAAGCCAAGGACTCACTATTCGGCAACCTTGGCCCACTTATTGACTGCATGGTTTTTTAACGTAAAATTGGAAATGTAGTTGTAGCCTGTTTAGTTGAAATGACTACTCAGGAAGTGAAACTGGGGCCATTATTTTATTGCTGGCTGGATTTGAAGACTGCTCATATCACCATGAATAGTTAGGTGCCAGATAGTGAAATTCTGGTATTTGAGTTAGCTTTTCATAATATATTCATGGATAGAGTTATGATTTAGTTTTTTTTTTTCCCCTTTTCTTTTTTGGTTGCTTTCATGTAATTGGAAATTGTGTTTTAGTCTTGCTTCTATCAAGAAGTATTCCACCTTTTTTTTGGTTGTTGTAGTCATTGCTTCTGTCATGAAGCATTCCATACCAAAATACGGTACCTATCCTTTTCCTAGATGTGTGTGATGGAACATCTACCTTTCGACAATTCTTGACGTTATGTTTTGTGATAACGAGCGATAATGTATGAGAGTTCATGGTAAAAAGCAGACGGTAATATGTGCTACCTATTGAATGTACGACCGAGAATGTTTATAAAATATCAAGAGGGTGTCTGATCTTGTTGATCTCATTTTATGTACAACTTGATCTCATTTTATGTACAACTTCAATCTAGCTCACCCCCAGCTCCAGCATCGCCGCTAGGACTCTCTTATCCGTTTGAGGATGCCAATGAAGGGTATCTACACTTTCTGCGCAGCTCATCGTACGCTGACAATGAATTAATTACACTAGGGATTGCCATTCTAGTCCATAACTGAAGTAGACTGTGTTGGGCTGACACTTCCACCTCTAGTCATTTTTAGAGCATCCAGAACTTTGTGTATCTCCATACTCATAGCACTATCCACACTTCCTGATGATAGCTTCTTATGCGATTTTTGCAAATGAAGCTTGAGTGAGCTGCTGCTTAGGCCAGCATTCTTCCCACAGATGGGACAAACTTTCATTGTTGGCTTCCGCTGTTGCCACTCCATTGACACCTTCCCATGCAATTTCCGGTCAAGATCCAATAAAATTCTTGCAAACCCATCATTAGGCTGAGCTCGGCGATGAACTCGTCTGACGGCATTCCATGCTTCTAATAAAGTGAAGTTCCTGCATCAACCAGAAATGTTTAGCGTGCAGAATATATATTGGAGTAGCCGGAGTGGAGGTTCCTTATCAGCAGGCATGCTGATACAGATCTTCCACATTGGGCACTTCTTCTACCCTACCAAGTAAGTTCTCTTACTTCCTAAGCATTAAGTAAGCAAGAACTAATGTGGCACTTCTACTCTTCCCTTCAAAGCAATGAACTAGAACCTTCCCGCCTATTGATTCAACATGATCAATAAAATTGGAAACTTCTTCAAATATACTGCTGATATTTGCATCTTCGTTGTCACATATCTGTTCAGGTAAGGCAAGTACCACCATCAGTAACAAATTCCAAAGATAAGCTAGAACCTAAGGATTGAGGACTTAAAAATTTCTATGATCATAAACACCATTGAAAATGGGTGCTCATAGTTGCACAATTTTCCTGAAAGAACATAAGGACTAAACAGAGTAAAAGAAGAACCAAAACATTAGGTTTTCCATAAAGCATCAATTTCTAAGAGGGAAGAGTGCATATGATATTATGGTTACACAATTTAGAAAGAGAAAAGACACTACTATTAGTTATTGTTATTATTACCGTTAATTTTGTTTTTATTACAGAAATTACTATTGTGCTTATTGATTTCTTTGATAGATTGTTGCTGACGACAAAATCTATCAGAGGAAACCATGATGCAGAGTTAGTTACATGCAAAAAATAGAGCACAGACATTGTCAACTAAATGATGGACGTAGCGAAATTATAGGAGGAAAAATAAATCACTTACAGAGTAATTTCTGTACTCAAATAGATCAGGGTACTGAGAATCTGACTGCCCAATTTCATTGGCACACAAACACACTATGTGAGTGATTCCTACATGTTGTAAAGTATAAATGGATCTAGCAGCTAGGGCCCCACCAATGAACAAGCTATTTGTGATTGATGATGGTTTCTCTGTATTTGCAGCATCAGAGATCAATGATATTCTATCAAGGATGTGCTCTAGTCTGACCTGCAAGTTAAATGAAAATGAAAAGGGATTTAAACCTGGGGTAAAGAAAAAGGGAAATGAGAGGACAGAAAAAAATAAACCATCTTTTGTGAGGAAAGTTCAACTACAGCTATAAAGAAAGTCATACATCTGTATGGACATGCACCTGTTTGTTGAACGGACATATTACCTTCAACTCATAAGCATCAACAACACAGTTATTATCACTGCCCTCAAAATATCCTGTATTGAAATTGTTCTCCTGACACAGTTTGATGACATCATTTCTCAGCATTTCATTCCATTGCTCCAGTTCTTTATTTGATTCAATATCAACCTAGGCATAATGATAACAGTTAAAAAACAAGACATGGCTAGTAATACAATTATTTAATTAGGGCAAAACTTCCTGCTATTTCATACAGCACAATCACAATTTTTTTTTATCTATTTATTTGCTTACTAACTAGCAGAAGGGCCACAGTATACTTGTACGACTCTTTCTCTTCTTTTCTTTCTTTCTTTCTTTCTTTCTTTCTTTCTTTTTTACTTGGACTTTAATTTCTGGTGGAAGTACCTCAATTATAAAGTAAGTCCTAATAAATATGCACCTAATAGTGCCTCGGCACAGAACTAGTCTTCTGTTCCTGTTATGATTGAAAGATGATGGAGTTTTAGCTATGCTACACAATATAACAAGACACTGCAAGACAACAAGAAAAATATACTGTCCATTTTCGAGGAAGAATGCAGTATTTTGTAATCTATTGCCCCCACAAAATATCCTTTCTGCAAGCAGTTTTGGTATATGATTAAACACATGGGAGGTCAACTATAGACCCAAAAACATCTTATTCAAACAAACTGGTATACCAGTTTGGGAGAGTATGATCTGAGGAGAAAGATTCATACTGTTACCCATATTATGAAATGTGAGAAAATCCATTGGTGCAGAACAACTAAAATCTGGAATAACAAAAAGATTCATGTCAGTACTGAAGTATTTGGCATTTGACTGGCCGAGTGAAAAATTTCATTAGCTTTTTGAGTTTTGGGCCAAATGCTGGATGGTGCCCCTACTAAACGTCAAATTGAACAGCCATTATATCATGCAATTTATAGTCTAGAACTTTTGGTTTTGGAACATTTTCTCATTCCAGAAAACCACATTTCATAATATTGTCAGCATGCAGTTGTGTGTTTAGATGCAGCATAAATCCCAAATAGAGTGATTACAAGATAAGAATCAGTAGTTAGCAATATGAATGAAAATATTCCCAATCCAAGTTGTATCACTCAATAAATTTCAATCATAAAATTTGTGAGATTAAAAAAATTCTATAATTGGAAAGTAAAAAGTTCATTCAAAACCAATACACCTTTTGCTTGATGATTGGTTGGATTTCAACTGGTCATTTCTAAATGCTATTGCTGGTGATCTATTTGAAGTATGGTTTATATGACAAAATCCATAGGACTAGCAAATATACCAACCTTGGCAAACTTATGGATGTCACGAAGCTTTGTTGTCAAACGGAGGCTATGAATGGGCTCTGCGCTTCCCCTGGAGAACTTCCCATGCCAAATTTCTCTGGAGATGGGAGAACGAGAGTCTGAGCTTTCTTTATTTCCTGAAGATGATGATCTTGGTGCTGTTTTCTGTAGTTCTGAATCACTAAAATCTGGATGATTATCATTAAGGAACCGGTCCTTACTTGGTGTTGGTGGAGAAGGACAATGAACTCCTACATGCAAAGGTGACTCGGGAACAACCATATCTTCTCTGTCAAAGTCCCCAGCAGTTTTATTTGTAATATTCATAAATGCTCGTAACAAACTATCCAGTTTTTGGTTAAGTGTTAGAAGGAATATATGGAAACCTTGAAGATCCCTAAGCGCAGCCCGAAATCCACTACGAAATTCCTGAACAACTGAAGTAATTTCTGTTCCTCGTATATCAGTTGTGTTGGTGTCTTCTAAAGAAGTTCCTAATTTCCCTCCTGTTATTTCATATAACAAATTAGAGGAGTAATCAGAACTGTTAAGAAGTAACTCAACCAGTTTAGGATAATTTGTCTGGTCATTTGCACGTTTCCCAGCAGGAGGCCGGCGAGGAACACCAGAGTCAATGGCTACAATGTGAAACTTTTGGAGTTCAGAGAATA
Source organism: Hevea brasiliensis (assembly GCF_030052815.1). Lineage (NCBI taxonomy): Eukaryota > Viridiplantae > Streptophyta > Magnoliopsida > Malpighiales > Euphorbiaceae > Hevea > Hevea brasiliensis. The sequence goes on along the minus strand of NC_079505.1, from coordinate 84,647,640 downwards.
ATGACTCCTCTGATGTTTGACTTCTTAGGCTCTTGTTACTAGATTTTGGAGATTCTTTGACATCAGAAAGATCACAGCCCTGTGATGCAATTCCTGGCTCATTAGAGTTCAATCTACTATCCACTGAAGTTGCCCTTCTTTCTTTCTGAAGAGCCCTAATCACACTTGGTCTGTACCGGTTGATAGCAGAATCGAAAACATCCTCCAATGCATTCATGTTTGCAGAGATCATTTTATCAGCCAACAATAAATTTGTGGCATTCCCACGCCATCTGAGCTGTCGGCAAGGCAATCGATCTTCATTTCTGATGACAAGGTCCAACATCAAGACCCGACCGAGAGCAGCTGCAGTTTTTTCCGCATTTTCACGTGAATCAAGTGCAGTTGAGCTTTCCAATAAAGGAGATCCATGAATATAACTGCAAAAACAGAAGGCCATTAGAGTAAGGAATTTGACCAAAGAAATTGAACAAGAAACTTTAGGGAAAGAAATATGCATCCGGTAACATCAAATAATACCTTTTCCATTCCTAGAATTTATAGTCATGATGCCCCAAAGGCTCAGTATAATTAACTAACAATCCAAACAAGCCTTATTTCTTTATAGAAGGCATATAATGAGTAGAAGTCACCCCTGCTCTTTTCACACTGATTTTGTGTTAGGATATGAGATTGTTAGGCCTTGGTTCTAGTGTTTGGCAATAAGGAAAGAGTGGGAAAACTGAGGAAAAGAGAAGGAAAACAGAGAAGAAGAAGAAGAAATAAGAGAAGAATTGTGGGAATAGATTTAGAGAGAGAAAAGTAGGGAGCTATAACTAATTCTTGTTATCACAACAATAGATTAATTACAACTTACAACATCCTTTTTATACTAATTCTCTAAATATGCACCTGTTAGAAACAAGATAGATGGCATCATCTGATCATCTAATTAATGTCTCATTTACTGAGTGGCACCAAAATTTACAAAATTGTATAATCTGGCTCCTAACATTTTAGTATAGAAAGATCAATCAAAAAGCATCTTTTGATTTCACCTCATCAGAAGAAGACATCGGCTAAGATCAAGAGCTTCCAGAAGTTCTGAACATGTAACTTCGCCAACTTCATCTCCTTCCGAATTTGCTGTAACTCTTGCTTTTTCTGCAGCTTCCTTAATCTGGAGCCACTCTGTGCTGCAATTATGAATGACTCTAGCCTGCAATGCACCAGCAGAATAAATTATTATCATTAAGAAAATGGAAGAAACAGACAGGATGTCCAAGAGAAGATTTGGGTAAGGGACATAAATAACAAAAGTACCAGGGTATAACAATATAACCTGTGGAGTTTGGACTCCTAGCCACTTCGCAAATTCATAGCCAAGGCGTTCAGATTGTGTGGCCATCCTTGAAGATGAAAATTTTATGACAGCTGCTGCTTCCTTAGAAGAAGCATCATTGTTTCCATGCTGGTTGAATAATGCAAAGAAAACAACTCCCCCAGAATTTACAGTTACCTACATGCACGATATAGAAGAAAAGTTGAGGTAGCTGATAAGAAGATAAACAATGGGCATACAGTTATCTTTAAAATTCTTCCATATACAGGCAAAACACATCACTCTTTCAAAAAGAATGTAGCATAACACAAACTATATTCAGTTTGACAATTTCCGTTATTACATGAATTCTGAATTCCTCTCTTCTTATATCCTGATGATCCATCCCACGCTATTTAATAAGAAAAACCAAGTTGAACAGATCCAAAATTCAACTAAACTATGCCTCACCCAATACTATATCTATTCAGAGGTTAGAATAGAACGTGTGTGTCATGCAGATATGTTTCTGTGTTCCATGGCATGATTTTTTCAGAGAGAAACCAACAATCATATAAGAAGAATGTTTAATTTTATTGGTTGATGCATTATTACCTTCTATTTGTTTAGATGTTTGAGTGAGTTCACAGAAGATGCTCAATAAATGCTGTAGCTAAATCAGATCACACACCTCAAGTGCTTTATTCATTTCATCCTCAGATTGTTCGGTGCTACTACTATGCTCAGTGTGGTGAAGTGAAGAAAGCATGTCCCAGGAAAATGAGCTAGACTCAATGTCCAACACAGCAGCTTTACCAAGCCTTTCCCATAAACTGGTCTCTTGAGCTTGTTCAGGAGGAGGATCACTTTTTGAATCAACAAGCAATTCTCGTGCACTAAAAGGTAATCGTAGTGATAAGCAGGTTAAAAGGAAAGTTATTGTCACTTTTCCATTTACATAAACACAAGTTAAATAAACTACCAAAATGTTTCTTATAACTCCTTACTTTGCTTATTTCACAGTAACAGGCGGGTGAATTATCAAGCGCTTCTTCCAATGGAAATAAGCAATTCACTTGGGAGAGAGCCAAGTTTCATTTATGTGTTGGTTATGCATTCCTATCATTTCTAGAAGCACTATTACACGCAAATTATATATGCAAATAAAACACACCATGTGTATGTACACCTTCACTCGAAAAATTAGATTCTCCTTAAATTATAGAAAATGGGATCCGCATCATTGTGAGTAAAGGTGCACATGCAACGGATACACTAAATAATTTTCTCTTCCAACTACATTTGAATTACAAATATAACTTTAGATTTGCAAATCTCCCACCCTTATGTCATTCCTCCGGTCCAAAATCTAGTTCAATAGCCAACGCCCAAATCCTTGATTGAATTCCAATAATGGCCACTCAGTTTTAAATAGGCAAGTACCCCAAACTAATAATTTTAGCAATCAAGTCATAATTGAATATGAAATCAGTTCCAGATATCACAAAGTCTAGTCCAAATTGCAACCTATGATACCATTAATTAAATTGCCAAACAATTAAGTAAATTAATACTTAAACTATCATAATTAGATTTGTCATAGCAATTTTACGGCAATGAGTAATGATAAGAGAGCAAGATGGAAGACCCAGAGGGCATGGTGTCAAGCCCGTGAGGGCGGCGGGGGAACCCCGAGGCACGATATTTCCCGCTTCTCTTACGAACCAACTCCAGCCATTGAGCAAACCGATGTGCAGAACCCACCGTTATATCTCCCAACATATACAACACCTGCATATTACATAATTTCCCATTTCCAAATGCGTAAATGTTATTCATTTAGAACACCATAATTCTATCATTTCCTCTTTCTTGCAAGCTGAGAGTAACCAGGAAAAACAACACATGATTTACCCGGGAAGTAACGGTGAGAGGTAAAGGCGTGTCAGGCTCGTCGGATCCTAGGTCCAGTTCCCTCTCCTCCTCTTTGTCCTGAAATTCCCACGTATACATAGAAGCCACAAAATCCGATCTTGGGATGTTAATCAATCCCCAAAAATCCTAGATCCTCAAACTTATGAGAGATTCCTCTACATTAACAATGAGAGGGAAAGAGAGTGTGTGTGGGTGTGGAACTTCATATGTAAATTGCATGTGTACATAGGTGCAATGATTATTTATCCTCTGAGAGAAGGGTTTTACCTGGGCCTGTAGGGTGGTGTTGATGATTGATACAGAGCTTTCCTTTTGCTCTTTCGACATTTTTTTTTCCCTTGGGTTGTTTCGATTTTATTTTTTCCTTTTGAAAATAGGATGGCACTGATACTGCTACCAGCAAGAGAGAGTCAAATTAAAGAAAGAAAATGGGGCAGGCAGTTGCTTTATTTTGGTGGCCAGTTTTTTTCTTCAGAAAAACGAGAAGAAAGAGAGAAAAAGCAGAGTTCCCGCTTTTTCAGGTGGGGTTGGCAGTTGATAATTGGACAAGGGAAAGTATTTCGAGAGAGAGAGAGAGAGAGAGAGAGAGATTAATACTGCACATAAAAACCAGGCGGGCTCTGCAAGAAAGTATTATAAATGGTGAAGAAGGTGTTAAGAGAAAAGGGCCTGTTTTGGTTTGTGCAATCATGACCATCACATTTTAGAATTGTCCATCGGTAGCTGGTCATGCTCATCTATGGTGGCCTCGGTTTCCCATCAAAAGGATCCTCCTTTATTTATTTATTTATTCATTTTTTTTTTTTGGAGGGGTAGGGGTCGCCTTGGTCGGTGATGGCTCATTATGTAATAGTATTATTTTGTTCGCACGTCTTGCTTTCTTGCATGAGATGTCCATTATCATCTCACATGTTTTTCACGTAGATCTTCATAACCATCTTGCTACACAAACTTGGTAATATAAATAAAATTGGGAACTTGAAACTCCTGATCTTTAAATTTACTATTAGCTATGAAAGTTTGATATCTGTGCAATTCAATTGCAGGCAGCAAGAACAATTGACAATTCAAGGTTGAGTCGTTGAGTCATGGAGGATCTGCTCCAATTAGTTTTGCTTGCTCTCAGGTATTGCTTCTTGCTCTAAGCTGTCCAATAATACAAGTTTGCCAATGCCCTTCTGTTACAGTGTTTCTAAGTTCATAGCAGATTATTGCATGTGATTAAATCAAGTTTAGTATCAAATCTGAGTTTACGTTTTGCTTAATCCAATCTTCTTTATAAGGATTGATTACCGACATAAATTTGATGTAAAATGGATCATCTACTCTGGTTGTAAAAGAGGGTAGTCATTTTCATAATTCTCACAAAATTTCTCCAATTCAAAGATAAATTACATTGAGAAAACCTCGTAATCACACTCATACATGATTTTTTTTTTTCTTTTTGGAAAGATAAAGAATGTTTGACTATAATAACAGCATATATGTTATTTCTTACATACAATATCTCACCATTATATGACTGCGGGCCTCAACTCAAAAACACATCAGAAAATTTCAGGTAGATGTTGGCCTTTCAGAAATGACTTGAATAACACCAGTGATCTCTCTGGCTGCGAGTATGGAACCTCATGAGAAGCGCCTCTGATTGTAGCAAATGACAGGATGTTGCCATAAACTTGAGTCCATCCACCAACCTAAAAGGCAGAATGGAATCAATATCTGATATGATTTCTCACTAAACATGCTTGACTAGCTGTGTCTTATGAGAAATTCTATTACCTGTTTTTCTGCAAACCAGGCTTTATAAGGCGCAGTTGTGTTTAGTCCCAAGTCCTTCGCCAGTCTATGAACAAGGGTGCGGCTACCAGTCAATGGAATAACAGAATCTTGATCTCCACTGTATGATTTATGTTATTAGAATATATAACACCTCAATAATCTTATTAAGGACTGGTTTAAGTTTTGAGTTTACCTGTAAACCAAAACTGGAATTCCAGCCTTGATAAGTGATCCAACAATAGAGATTGTGGGTATCTCTAGGTTGAGCAGCTCATAATCCAGAATGCTATGATAAAAAAAAAAAAGCTTATTTTTTCAAGAAACTTTACTTTTCATAGCTAATTAAAGCACCAGATGGCAATGCAAAATTCTGTTTTGAAAATTTCAGGAAAACTTTACAGACTCAGCTAAAATGAGTTTCCTTTTTAGAATATTTTCTGCCGTTATTCTTTTGTTACGTTAGTTGTAACTTGGTGAAAATTAGGCGAATAGCATTGCACAACTTTAGTGATGCACTATTAAAAGCAGGTGTATCATTATTCATTACGGTTGTTATTTTATATTGGATCAAATTGGTTGGGTTTCGTTAAGCGCCAATAGGGCCATATGCCAGTTAATTATTGAGGTTGCTGGATGAAGGAAGTAACAATTTGTAATTAATATATCATTATGACTGATTCTTTTTGGTCTTTTTGTGCTTTTATATCTTAGCAAGGCATAAGAGAAATTACTTGCTACAAACTTCCCATTTGCGAACCCCAACAAGCCGGGCATGGAAAGCCTTCTGCACATCCTTTCGATTCAGATAGTTCATGGTTTCATCATCCACGCATACATCTATCCTCTCTGATACTTGCTGTGAAAGAAGAATTATAAGCAAAAAATTGGAGTTAAAAAAAAGTATGGACAAGAAAGTTGGAAGGCGATTGGTTTTGCAGGGAGGACTTACTTGTGGTCTCAAAACCTTTGATTGTGAGAGAACTGATGGAATACAAACATCAAGGGTAACATCATATTTGTCCACAAACCTACTGGTTTCTCTATTAACTAGGCTCATAACGTGCGAACAAATAGTTGAAACTGAGTCTCTGTAGTATTCACTTACGTATCTTGAATAGTTACAAGCAGAAGTGAACATTTTGTATGTTGCGTCTGATATCAGCCCATGAGACCATAAGTACTCAGCTCTTGAATTGAAGTCTGTAGCAAATTCTAGAACAGGGTTGCCCAACTGCAATGCAGGAAGTAATCTGTTAGCTCAAAGCTGAAACAATATCATGAAGAGACGTAATTCTTAAGTACAATCCTACTGCAGTGGACTAAGCAATCAAATGAAGAAAGTTGTTGCCTACTGCAATGCCTTTCAAGTGGAATAACTTTTCCTTTTTGTTGATTTCAATCATAAGCTTTGCAAGTTGAGGAATATAGTGGCCTGGATGGATGAAAAGAAATGAAGCAGCTACATTAAAATTACTAGGTATATATAGATGGGCTACAAAAGATGGAAATTGAAGTATACAGTACCGTGTACCTGCATAACTCTCCCCTGCTATAAACAAGTCCCTATGCCTATACTGAGGGAACTTATTGAACCAGCGTTGCAGGAATACAGCATTGTCCCTGGCTTAAGAAAATAAAAGGAAAAATAGCTTTAGGAGGTTCATATATATGCCTATACACACACTTATGCTTACGTAAATATTTTATTGGCAAAACCAAACTATAAAGACCTTGAGAATGGTCCTGAACTGAGATGCAATAAATTTTTTAATTTTTAATCTATCAGAATCAGTTCACAATGACACTTCAGTTTGGAAATGGCGCTCTAATTGTAACTTCTATAAAAAGCATATATATATATAATCGGCTTTCTTAAACCTAAAATTCCCATAGAGCAAAAAGATTTTTTTTTGGGGGTGGGGGGGTGGGGGGTGGGGTGTGGGGAGAGTAATAGTAGGGAGACAAAACACTGTTTTATTAGTAATTGCATAAGCCTATGCAGGTAGGTTAATTGTATTGTTTAAAAAAAAAAAAAACGATAATTTCTCAAGGTGCAAAACTTTTGCCTTTTTGTTCAGAGTGAAAAGAAAAAAAAAGCAACAATTTGGCTACAACTTATGTTGGCAATCATTTAACAGCATTTCTTTGCGGTGCCACTTAGCAAAAGGAATGAAGGTTCTGAATTTGATGGGTTCTACCTGTTGCCTCATCATCCACTGCCACATAGGAGGAGCTATCAGTGGCATAAGAGAACCCCACTCCAACTGGTGTCTCCAAATATAACATATTTGCTTCTGCAATTTATAGGAAATGAAAATTGTTGATTTCTGATCAATTTACAGCTAAATATGCAAGAAAAGGGAGACTTGACACTAGAGTTTTATACCTCTGTTCCAGCTATACTCATTTCTCACCAAAACCTTCCCATTTGGTCTAAAAGGTCCATTTTCAGAGAAAGCCCCTACTCCCAGAGAAGAACAGCCAGGCCCTGCAACAAGCAGAATTAGATCATCAAATACTGTTTCATAATTAATTGAAAATCCATATTGTCAATTAAAATAATGTAATTTTGTTTCTTTCCTAACAATGCACATTTTTCTCATTTGAGTCAATTTTGAAGGCATGAATGTGAAGCATATTGAGAAGCTGCCAACCTCCATTCAACCAGAGAACCAAGGGCTTGGAAGCTGGATCTATTTCTGCTTCAACAAAGTAATAGAAAAGAGTTCTGTGCTTCTTGTCATCCACAGTGACATATCCTGAGAATTGTTGAAAGCCCACATGGGGTTGTCCAGGAAGCCTGATAATCTTATCAGAATGAGATAAAGATGAAGAAGATTCTAACCCAAGAGAAATGCATAGCTGAACCACCAGTGAAGCCAATGCCATGGCTTTCCATATTTGAGAATACATAATTTCAGAAAGTGGAGAAAAAAAAAATGACTTGGACAAGGCAGTTGGGGATAAGAAATACCCGTTTAAAATGTTGCTCTGTGGACGACGCAGAGGTGAGGGTGGGCGCACTAAATAAATAGCTAGGCTTGTATATTATTATGATTACATTTCTTACTTTTTGCTTGCAGGCCTGAAAATGGTGTTGAAAGAGATGTGTGAGAGACTCAAGGACTCAAGAGTATTGGGTCTGTGCTTGCTGATAGTAGTAAAATATGAGTCAGCAATATGATTGGCATTTTGAAAAGTAAAAGAGAGAATGGAATCTAAGCCTGCTTTACAAGAGACCCAAAAAAAAAAAGAAAATTTCACTCAGAAATTACAGTTCTTTCTGCTAACTTTGTTTTCTTTTGTTTTTTCACTAGTTCTAAACCAACCAAACAAGTAGGCGTCCACAAATACCTTGTATCCTTTTAGATTATAACAAAATAAAATAAGAGAGAAAGTGGCTTTACAGGATTTCTTTCCATTTCTCAGAAAATGCAAGAAAATGGCCAAGCATATATTAGAAGAAGAAATCATCTTTGAAAGAATGTGGCAGCATCTTTGATGGGTATTGGCAAAATTCAACAGTTTTCACGGTTCCTTTTTGGTTTCCCAAAAAATGGGTTTATTGATTTGAACCTTTTCTTTATCTGCAAGTACAATAACAAATCTTGTTTTCCCATTTTGAGAAGACTTGGAGAATTTGTTCGCATTACTTAGGCATATTGATGATTTTGAAAATAGCTTTTACTCTTAAATATGATTTTTTTAATATTTTTTTTCATTCTATTTTATTTTCAAATAAAATCCAATAACATTGAATTAATAAATATATTAAATTTTTCAAAATAAAAAGGATTGAATTAATTACAATTTCAGAAAAAGGATCTGATTTTTTATCTATGATTAAGACTTCTAATAATGATTAGAGATGAGATTTTTTTGGATATACACAAGCCACACACTAGATGATCCTCCTTTGAAAAGTTTAGTAGACATGAAAACATAGACCTGGGTCTTTTCTTGTTCTCTTTTTCATTTTCTTTTTGTACTTATACGCCATTGAATTTGTTCTCTCATAGACCTTCTAGTGAAACGGGTAGTGTTCTTAATGTATAATTATTATTATTATAAGGTCTCCTTCATCTGATGTAAAATTTTCTCTTACAGAACAATGGAAGGGTCCACAAAACACACCACATGTTCCCCATCATAGCTTCACAAACACCCCATGATGGCTTCTTTATAATGATTCCTCGTCCTCCTCCTCCTCCTCCTCCTCCTCCTCTCTTAGCATTGAAAAAACAAGTTAGCAATTTTAGGTCTAGAAATCATGATTTTTTTTTTTTTTCATAATATAGCAAAAAGACCATAGTTTCATAATCATTCAAGATATGGATCACACTAGAAAAAGTGAAAAAAAAAAATCAAAGGAATGATAAATTACTTATAAATTAACATGAAGATGAATACAGTTATTAAAAGAAATAACTGTTATCGTAATTATTTTTTTATTCCATTTTTTATTTATAGAGTTTATTTTTATTAATATATTTAATTTTTATTGATTTATTGAATTACCAATATGAAATCACCACTGTATTATATAATATTCTAATACTGTAATGCTCAATGCTTGGACCATTCTAACAGAAAGGATGAAGTAGGATGGTGGGGTGTATCTACTCTACTCACGATAAGAAAGGTAAAGAAGAAGCCAACAGACAAAGGGAACAGGACAAATCCCATCCCCCGGTATCATGTTCGGCATGGTGATGCTGCTATCCAACTTGCAAGAAATGAGCCCTAACGTACAAACACAAGGAACTTGACCTTCTCCATTTCCATCATTACTCATGAATGTCTCATTTATTTTATAGGATCTATGTCTTTGTTTTCAACCTAAAGCTATTAAATTTGTTTGCCACTTTTTGCTCAACTTTAGCATTTGAAAATTCTAAATTTCATCTGTCGTTTCCTTAATTTATTTGAATTTTATAATTGTGTTATAAAACTCTTTAATTTTAATTTAATGTAAATTAAATCATTCTAACCGATGTTTAAAGACAATGCTTTTATAAGAGTCAAAATTAAAAAAAAAAAGGGATAAAATTAATTAAATTTCAAAAGAAAATATCTCAATTCAATATTAACCAACCACATTTCTTCATTCCTTTTTCTTATTTACAAATTTCATTTATATAACATTGTAAATTGATTTTCTTCGTGAACTCTGCATTCTTAAAACATGATTGAGAAGAATTATGATTTTTGAGAGACAAATAAAATGGACAAATTATTCAAAGAAAAAATCGTGGCTAAAAGGAAAAGGTATTTGATGATTTTTTTTTTTTTTTAAGAATCTTGAACTAATATTTTCTTTTAACATAAAGAATGAGAGGTGGCTGGGAGCATCAGGATTGGAAAATGTGTGATGGTGGATGGGACTTGGGAGTGGAAGTTTGTGCTGGTGTTCGAGTTCTTGCAGTGAAAGCCAAGGTTTGCTTTTCTTTGGTTCTCTTTTCCACTTAGCTCCTTTTGATGTTAATTTATATTCATAGTGGGAAAAAGCTCATCACCTTTTTTCAAAAAAAAAAATAATAATAAATAAATAATCGAAGAATTGTTGCCTTTACTGGGCTTGGCGTGGACGATGTTTCACATGCTACATTTGCCAGCCACATCAGACTAGATCCGAAATAAAGA